>NC_136881.1:28287108-29542108 GCF_949152265.1 Phoxinus phoxinus
CTCTGCATCACATCCTCCTGGACTCTGAGCCACACATGTCTGAAAAGCCTATGCAATCATGCCACACGGATGAGAGGAACTGTTTGATGATCAGCTCATTTCTGTAGTGTTACTACAGCTGGTGTATTCCATATAGAAGACTATGGACTGTTGCACGTCTGATTATTATCAAAACATTCAGAAAGGAATTGTGAGGCCATGAATCACTTTATCTAATGCAGCTGTTTAAAACCTTTCAAAATTTGACACTATGTTTGCGGAGCCAAGTTGTTGTAATTTTTTATTTAATCATCATGTTTGAATGCCAATAGACCAGCTCCCTCTTTATGGTAAGATGATGGATGGGAATTGCCAAGCAAAAGCGTGGCCTTTTCCCAATTGACTTAATCTTTTTGCAATGGCTGTGATGTGCCAAGCAAAACTGGGCTTTTACCTTGCTTGTCATTGGCTGTTCCCTTAACAGGTGCTTACGTGGCTTGCTATGTGTTGGCTGCTAAGCCCGCAGGTCTGCTTTTGTTTTCTTTATGGCTTGGATTTGTCTATATGACTTTGCACTAGGATTTCCATAAAGTCTTCTTTGAGTCATATTTGGCAATGCTTGTGTTTGCGAAGGTGAAAAAAAAAAGTACAGCTAATCTTTTTGAATGGAATATTGCAGTTAATGTTTAGACTAAGTCTTCTATAATTAGGGTCATCTCTAACAAGCCATTGTTTTTCTTTTGAATGTGTGTGGAAACCACTTGTTGCTCTTTTAGTGCAGTGGAAAAGTCTTCCTATTGCTGTCTTCTCAGATTGTTCTTGTGCCAGCTCTTTTCTCTCCATTTCCGCCTCCTCTGTTTTCACTGTGGAATAAAAACAAACAGGAATTAGTCTGTTAATACACTTTCACAGCTCATTAATAGACATGTTTTTAATGCAGTTATTGCGAGACAACAGCAACCCAATTCCAGTGTTTATTTGACTAAACAATGGATGTGTGTCAGTGCCTGTATTTTCCTTCCCTCTGAGTGGAGCCATTAGGCTTTGTGAGACTTCTATGCTCGGTCATCATATCAAACCCTAGTGGACAGACACCAGGCACACCAAACATCCAGTCCATCATTAATGCGGTGAGGGTAGACTGTCACAGCGGCTATGATGGAGAGCTTTTCTTGACTCTGCAGTATTTCACCTTAGTGCATCAATGCCTCCACCAATAATGAAGTGTGTCTAGGTTTACACGACATGTTCTTTATTCACTAGAGAAAGTGGATGTGTCTTTCAATGTGAATGTGTAGGAAAGAGAGACAAAGAGGGCTGCCAGAGAATTCCAAAAAGATAAATACCTAGATATGAGTCAATTCCCAGGCATCCAGTGACATCTTTACCGGACTGTTTGGGCATTACTTGCCCTGCGTTTGTGGTCGAGGCCGATTTATAGTAGTGCCGCTCGCGTCAAAACCGACGTATATCATGGGGGGCTCTCTTGGCGGCCATTATCCCCCCCAACAATGTAATCCATGCACACAAGTGTGCCTAGCGCTAATTTATGGCATACTGATGGATTTACACCACTTGCCCCATTAGTGTGTACATTACCCTGGGCATGTTATGTAATGGTGTTAGGGAGATTTGGAGAAAGGATAACAAGTAATAAATTTGAGCTCTTCTGCAGTGAGAATGAAAAGTCTGGGTTCAGACTGGTCAGAGACACAGTCTCACTGGACCTTAGCT
Organism: Phoxinus phoxinus; assembly: GCF_949152265.1. NCBI lineage: Eukaryota > Metazoa > Chordata > Actinopteri > Cypriniformes > Leuciscidae > Phoxinus > Phoxinus phoxinus. The sequence continues at coordinate 28,288,822 of NC_136881.1, forward strand.
CACTAACAGTGTTATTTTCAGTGTGTATTGTGATGAATTGTGCACCATTTAGGTGTTGGTACTGGAAGTAAGTAGAGAGGCATTGTGTTGAAAGTGCTAAAACTAAAAATCACCATGTCATCATGGCAGTACTTGTCATAATGTTAATGTCGAATGGTCCCTCTTTTTCTTTAATAAAAGCAAAAATCTTGGTTAGCGTGACGCATTTACAATGGTCCAAATGTGAACATAAAATACTCACTTTTGCAACAAGATGTAAACACTGCCTGTGTTAACATGATTTTACTGTGAATAAATCGCCACAATTTTCTGTGTAAATTTATATCTAATTTTACAACTTCATCGCCATGACATTGCAACACCTACAACCTTAAAACGTTAGAATTATATGATTTATTCTGCAATACAGCTCAATTAATTCACAAACTCACACAAATAGAATAATTGATGTGCCTTTTTTAAATACCTGTACTCTAAAAATTACTTCCATTGTGTGTCACCATAACTTAATTTTCCGCTGATTTTTTATGAAAACGAGGGACAGTTAAAAAAAACAATTGTAGTAGTTGTAATCAACATTATTCTACAAATATTGTTGATTAAGCTTAATTTCTATTGAACCCAGAATATTCATCTAATTACTGTTGGATGAAAAAAATTTGTTGCCTTAACACTGGTGCAAACTTAGGCTATTTCTATGTATTTAAAAAAAAAAAAAGGTTGAAAGCGAGAGGACACAATCATTGTTGTAATTTTGACTTTTTTTCTCCTCCTTGTTCTTCACCTCTGAGATAATGTTAAATTAGCAAAACAATTTTGAATACCGACTTCATTTCTTATTCACCAACTTGAATTACTAAGAATTACCAAATTTACGACCCAGTTGAGGTACATTAGGCCATTATGTTACGCCATCACTGCTGCTATTGTGGAACTTCTCAATACTTTCCTGCACTCTAGTGAGCCATTATGACTGAAAAAGAAAAGATGGGAGGGAAGAGATGCATGAATTCCCATGCATCCAATACTAAGCGCATATCTGAGCAAATAAACACTAAAACAATATACTGGAAGTGTACAAAGTAGAAGTGCCAACATTAACACTTCTCTGTTGAACCACAGCCAGGTGATTTTTTTCACAGCAATATTTAATGTGAATTAAGATGTCCTGTCCATTTAAAGAGTAATAACAGCCTTTTCTATATTTGACCAGGGAGTTTAGGTCTTGAGGTTGATGTCCATGATACCTAGTTTCTCATATTCATGATGAATTGCCTTCATTTATTTGTGTACACCTGACAGTTTTAGTGTTTCTTTGATACATTTTTGCCACTTTTGGCATACTTGTGATGCCAAGCAGACCCAAATTACACATACCCATTGATTCATATTTTCTAATTAGCCAAAACTGTCAGAAACACAACGGTAAGAGTGAGCACCCCGGAAAGTTCAGTAATGGGCCTTATGGCAACCGTCCAGGGGTGCGTTTCCCGAAAGCATCGTTAGCCAACTATGGTCGCAAGTTCCGTCGTTATCAGCATAGTTCAACGATTTGGTGTTTCCCGAAACCATCGTTCCAACGAACGTTCGCAAACAGCATCGCAAACTTGTGTGGTTGGAACGATAGCCCTCGAGCTGTGGTTAGAAGCATAGTTTCTAGTTTACATGAGATGTAGACTGAATTGTTAACCGTGTGCTCTCAATGTGCATTGTTTATTTTTCTTTGTATTATTTTTTATTATTGATTGATATTTATTTATGAAATGAGTGAAATGACACGTGAGGAATAATGGGGGTGTATACATTTGTGATTGTTTAATGAATAAAATCACCTTGAGTGAGCACAGCTGCAGCTCTGTGTGCGTTAAGTCAGATACGTTGTTGCGTTTTTACTCTGTGAACAGGTTATGGGCCCAGAACGTCAGGAAGTCAAGCGTTTGTTTTGGTAGAGCCATGAGTCGGTCTAACGCCAGAAAAACGGAACATAGCGGTCGCTGGTCGCGGCTACTGTTCGATGGGGATGAAAAGAATTATGAACTTTGGGAGGTTAAGTTTTTGGGCCACCTCCGGTTGCAAGGCCTGAAAGAGATAATTACTACGGAATCCGCGGGTGTGGAGACACCGGAAGAAGCGGCTTCAAATGCCGAGGCATATGCGGAATTAATCCAGTTCTTGGACGATAAAAGTTTGTCGCTTGTAATGCGAGAAGCAGCCGACGATGGGCGCGCAGCTCTACAGATTTTGAGAGACTACTACGCAGGTAAAGGAAAGCCACGAGTAATAAACCTGTATACTGAGCTAACCTCGCTTCAAAAATCAAGCAGCGAGAGTGTGACTGAATATGTTATTCGTGCTGAAACTGCTATCACGGCTTTACGAAATGCTGGAGAGACTTTGAGTGACGGACTGCTGGTGGCTATGGTTCTAAAGGGGCTTCCTGAGACTTTTAAACAGTTTGCCATCCATATAACGCAATCGGATGACGTGATAACGTTTGCTGAATTTAAAACAAAGCTTCGGAGCTACGAGGACATCGAAAGGATGCGTGCTCCAGCTGTAGAGGATAATGTAATGGCTGTGCAGACAAAACAGTGGCCTGCGAGACCCATCAGTACTGGCTCAACTGAACGGGCTGCAGCGGATGTGGTGTGCTACAGATGCGGTCTGAAGGGACACATTGCCCGCGCTTGCCGGCGCAAACTGTGGTGCAGCCACTGCAAGAGCAATACTCATCGCGACGTAACCTGCAGGAGGAGACGGCGCCAAGACGCAACATGGAGGGCCACCGAGGAAGCGACCGATGAGTATGTTTTCAGGGTGACCGATGGAGCGGCAGGATTCCAGCCAAACAACCAGGGTGTCGACGTAAGGGGCCTGATGGTCGACTGCGGGGCAACCTCGCATATCGTCACTGACATCTCCAAGTTCAAAAGGTTCGATGATGAGTTCCAGGCAGGGACTCATTACATGGAGCTAGCTGACGGCACAAGGTGTAAGGGAGTAGCAGAGCGCAGAGGTGATGCCGAGGTATGCTTGGTGGACATTCGAGGACGCCACCTAAAAACAATGCTGAGACGGGCGCTGTACATTCCCTCATACCCACAGGACATATTTTCGGTGCAAGCAGCGGCTTCCAGTGGAGCAAGCGTGACATTCAGGAAAGGTGAAGATTTTCTGGTGCACAAAGACGGTACAAAATTTCCCATTCATTTACATGATAGATTATATTATTTGCATACAGTATCTGATGGATGTGATGACAAAGTGAATGGATGTTATGATTTAAAAACATGGCATGAGATACTGGGACACTGTAATTTTGATGATGTGCAAAGATTAGAAGGTGTTGTTGATGGTATGAAAATTGAAGGTTCATCAAACAAACCTATAACTTGTGAAGTGTGCACCCGAGGCAAGTTTACACAAACCAGAAACAGAAAGCCTGATGTAAGAGCTAAAAAGCCTCTAGAGCTAGTGCACACAGATTTGGCCGGGCCAATTAACCCAGAGTCGAGAGAGGGATACAAATATGTTTTGTCATTTACCGATGATTATACTAGTGCCGTGTTTGTATATAGTCTGAAAAGTAAAAGTGACACACTTCAAGCAACGGAGAGGTTTCTTGCTGATATGGCCCCATATGATAAAATTCAGCGTCTTCGATCTGATAATGGCACCGAGTTTACTGCAAAGCAATACAAAACTCTGTTGGTTAAGAATGGTATTAGACACGAGACTTCTGCACCATATTCTCCTCACCAAAATGGTACAGCAGAACGAAATTGGCGTACACTTTTTGACATGGCACGGTGCATGCTGATAGAGAGTGAGTTACCTAAACATTTATGGCCTTATGCAGTGCAGACCGCAGCCATAATCAGGAACCGGTGCTTTAACAAACGCACCAAACTTACACCAGTTCAGATGCTAACAGGGAGACGGCCCAATCTTGCTAGGATGCAAAAGTTTGGTTCAGAGTGTTTTGCTTATAGACAAGATAAAAGAAAGCTGGATCCAAGAAGTGAAAAGGGTGTTTTTATTGGCTATGATAAAAGCAGTCCAGCATACATTGTCTATTTCCCTGACAGCAGGAAAGTACAAAAGCACAGGCTAGTTAAGTTTCTTTCTAAGACCCGTGTTGAGCAACAGACTCAGACTACCATTGTTGATGATGATGATGATGATGTTCTGAAACAGAAAGTCAATGAAACTAGGCAGGATGTAAATTCAAGTCTAGCAAAAGACCAGGTTCCAGTCAAAGAGGAGGAGCAGAGTAGTAGTCCTCAGACCCAGTCAGTTGAAGCTATGCCTGAGCCTCCAAGATACCCTTCTAGAGTAAGGATGAAGCCAAACTATTTACATGACTATGTTTCTCAACAGGCGTCTGATGAGGAAACTGATCAGGTGCAGATCAACATAGATTACTGTTACAGAGTGACATGTAATATACCTGTAACTTTCACAGAAGCTGTAACCTCAGACAGATCAAATGAGTGGGTCACTGCAATGGATGAGGAGATGCAATCACTTAGAGAAAACCACACATTTACCCTAAGTAGTTTGCCTGAGGGTAAGAAAGCAGTGGGGGGCAGATGGGTTTATGCGATTAAGAACAACATAGATGGATCTGAAAAGTGCAAAGCACGTTATGTAGCCAAAGGATACAGTCAGAAGAGGGGTGTTGATTATGAAGAGACTTTTTCCCCTACAGCTAACTTGACAAGTATCCGAGTGATATTACAAAAAGCAGTACAAGAAAACCTAATTTTGCACCACATGGATGTAAAAACTGCCTATCTGAACGCACCAATAGATCACGAAATTTACATAGAACAACCAGAGGGTTATGAAGTAAAATCTGGCACAAATGAAAAATTGGTTTGTAGATTGGAAAGATCATTGTATGGGTTAAAACAATCGGGCAGAAACTGGAACAAGGTACTACATGAGTACTTGACCAAAAACCACTTTGTGCAGAATCAAGCTGACTATTGTGTGTATACAAGGGAAACAGCTAATGAAAAAGTGATCATTGTAATATGGGTTGATGATTTGTTGATTGTGGCAAGTGATGAAAATGTTCTTAGATGTGTGAAGGACATGCTTACTGATAGATTCCAAATGAAAGACTTGGGCAAATTAAGGCATTTTTTAGGTGTTGATTTTAACCAGAGTGACAACTGTGTGAGAATGTCACAAGCAAAATATGTGACAAAAATATTGCAAAGGTTTAACATGCAGGATTGCAAACCTAGATCGACTCCTTGTGAACAAAAACTTGACTATGATAATGATGCCGAAAAAATGATTGATGTGAAAAAATATAGAGAGGCAGTGGGAAGCCTCATCTATTTGAACATCTGTACTAGACCTGATATAAGTTTTGTTGTAAGCAAACTGTCACAATATTTCACAGAACCAACTGTTGAGCAATGGTCCACAGTTAAACACGTACTGAGGTATCTTAAAGGTACACTTGACAAAGAACTGTGTTACCGAAAATGTAATGAGACACTGGGAATACGAGCATACAGTGATGCAGACTGGGCAGCTAGTAATGACAGACGTAGTACAACAGGCTATTGCGTAAGTTTAACTGAATGCGGTGCTTTGATTTCATGGAAAACCAAGAAACAGCCGACTGTCGCCCTGTCCACCTGTGAGGCAGAGTATATAGCCCTAGCCACAACCATACAGGAGTGTCTCTATCTTAAACAACTGTTGGAAAATCTTGATACATGTCAATACTCGCAACCTGAAGTATATGAAGATAACCAAGGTACAATCGCCTTAGCAAAAAATCCTGTGAGCAGGCAAAGATGCAAACATGTTGACATCAAGTACCATTTTATTAGGTCTTCTGTAAATAATGGTGACATTACATTAGTGTATTGTCCCACTAATGAGATGGTAGCAGATGTGTTGACAAAGCCTGCAACCAAGTGTAAGATGATGAAGTTTGATGCATTTATTTTTGGAAAATGATGCGTTCTATGTTAACAATGTGAGAGCAAGTGGGGGTGTTAACCGTGTGCTCTCAATGTGCATTGTTTATTTTTCTTTGTATTATTTTTTATTATTGATTGATATTTATTTATGAAATGAGTGAAATGACACGTGAGGAATAATGGGGGTGTATACATTTGTGATTGTTTAATGAATAAAATCACCTTGAGTGAGCACAGCTGCAGCTCTGTGTGCGTTAAGTCAGATACGTTGTTGCGTTTTTACTCTGTGAACATGAATAAATCCTTACCTTTAGCTAAATAAGCAAGCTGACATTCAGTACAACCCGTGTTATTTATTCAATACATACAAATGTAATTTACGTCTTTTAGTTTGCCAAGAGATTTAAAGCACCGTTTTTGAAGACTGCGCATGTGCGAACGTGCTCAACTAGCCTATGTAAGAACGAGCCAAATATTGAGTCTGGTAATAAAGCTAAATAACTGAGAAAATTTTTAAATGGTCTTCAGATGCCACGTCTGTAACTTATATGACAAAATCTAGCGTTAATTCGATCTCAAACAGATTAATTCAAATATAAGTTATTAGTCCATCACGCGCGAGACGTCATAAACCAACGTGGTTGAACGATGCTTTGCGACATACGGTTTTGTCGTGACTAGCTAGTTGATTTCTCCAACGATGCATCGGTAGTGAAGCAGTGAGCGATATAGTTGTAGCCTACGGGAAACGCACCCCTGGTTGCCTGAACCGGTAAGTTTTAAATGAGAACCTGAAACACCCTGCTTACAGATACAGTAAGAGAAGACAGAGATCTCTGTTGATAAAACAGTGCATTTTAAAATAGCATGAACCTTAGAGCTGATTTGGCAGAGTCATCTAAAAGAGGTAAAATAAGTGATAAATGAAGCTGGGGGAAACTCTTTGGCACTGTGTCAATGGTACAAATAGTAAAAAGTATTTGAAACTCTGTTAACCAGTGGATGGCATTGCAGTGAGGAGCTGTGAATAATTCTTATTCTTGTAAAGGGAGTGTTTTAATTTGTGAAGATGAACAAGATAAATAATGTATGATGCAGTCCTACGCATTTTAAAGAACACAAATCTGGCTCCAATGATTTACAGCCATGGCCATAACTTTAACCAATGTGCTAAAATCTTTTGCGGTGAGGAAGTGTGCATATTTATGTCGACATCTCCCCAAAGATATGGTGACAGAAAATAATCCGTTCCGGTATTAGGAGACATATTTTCTCAGGATATAGAACAACCGAAGGTCATGTGCATGCTAAAATATTTTTTAACAGGAACACATACATCAGTGCAGTGGAGCAACACCCAGGAAAGTGTTTTTGGGCATGCTGGACATTCTTTCTCAGGGCTTTACAGCAAGATCTCTCTCTTTTTTTTTGTGAGTCTCTTAAAAGCAGCACTTTTAGGAGTGTGAGCATATCACGGAGTGAACTCTTACGTGTCAGAAAAAAGTAGGGAGAGGATACAGATAACCGCTAGGATTGAAGAGGAGTAACTGTGGGAATTATGACCAGCTCGATGGTGTTTGCATGAACCACACTGACACCATGTTGCCTAAGTTGGAGATGCCAGACCCCTGCGATCACACCACATTTGCTTTTGTAATGTTTAGAAGCTGGTTGCATTAAAGGGATGGTTCACCCCAAAATTATTTACTCACTAAATTTGAGTTTACACACATGATTAAGTCATCCTAGGTGTATATGACATTCTTCTTTCAGACGAATACAATCAGAGTTATATTAAAAAATGTCCTTGCTCTTCCAAGCTTTATAATGGCAGTGAATGGTCGTTTATGTTTTGAAGTCCATAGTGCATTACTCCATCATAAAAGTTCTCCACGCGGCTCTGGCGGGTTAATTAAGGCCTTCTGAAGCGAAGCGATGAGTTTGTGTACTTCTGACGTCACAAGTTGCGTAAGTTGTGCTTTAGGCGTAAGTGTAATCTTTATGTTTGTTTGGCCTTACACAACGCATCGCTTCGCTTCAGAAGGCCTTTATTAACCCCACATAGCCCTGTGGAGCACTTTTGTGGACTTCAAAACAGAAACGGCCATTCCCTGCCATTATAAAGCTTGGAAGAGCCAGGACATTTTTTTTATATAACTCTGATTGTATTAGTCTGAAAGAAGATTGCCATATACACCTAGGATAACTTGAGGTTGAGTAAATCATGGGCTCATTTAGATTTTTGGGTGAACTATCCCTTTTATTTCCCCCCATTCTCAAAAATGGTGTTAGTACACTTTATTTGTTTTCTTGACAAGTTAAATAACAAAAAAGTGTAACAAAAGTGTATAGTGATTTTTTTATTTATTCAAACATAAACTAAATTTTATTGAGATGTGTGAGAAAGCAGTGCAAAGTCATATCTTAGCATTTTTCTTTATTTCAACATTTCATATCCACTGTTACATGGCCAGTATTGTAGTTGCTCACATCTCTGTAAAAGCAAGGTCACATGGCTCTTTTTGAGATGAAATAATCTGTCATTGTGAATTATTTGAAATGGTTGCACTCATGATTTTGAAAATGCGTTTGATGTTTTGGTTTTATGAATCCCACTTATCTTTCAGACCACTTCAATGTCCCACATCCAAACGTTTTCTGTGTTTACATCTGAATCCTTTTTTCCAGGATTTGGTCCAACTACACGTACAGGGACTGCTTGCTCAAAGCCGAAAAGGGGAAAGATATATTTTTTGTTTTGCCACAAATCATAAAAGTTTGAGAAGGCTCAGGATGTGGAACTGTAAAGACAAGCAGACTCTGATTATTTTAGTGTTGTCACCACAATGAAGGAATGTGCTGCTGAACTCTTAACATAACAATATGTGTCTCATAAATAATGTTTTAACGGGTTAGTGGAATGTAAAATCCTTCTTATTCGAGAAATAAATAAAAGAGCTTTCATTGATGCATAAATAATCAATACATTGCATACATTTATAATTGATATATGAATCATTGAGCATCATTGAACTATTCTGATATTAATACAAAATGATAGAAACTTTTAACACCAAATTATTTGAACATGACCAAAGGACTCATACTAGCCCTATTGATGCAACTGTAAATATCCACAATCCACAATGCTCACAAAGTATGTAAATTATAGGTGTAAGTGAGCTTCACAAGCTTTAATTATCTCCGTTACTATAACAGACACACTTTAGAGACCTTTATGGCACATGTGGTAATCAAGGAGTTAGGACTTTGTGTTCCTCAAACACAATTTTGTTTTATTTCCTTATTTTTTTCTGGAATTTAAGAGCGTCTTAGATCTAAAGTTCTGGAAAATCAGAGAACATGACTGGCCGTTTAAAAATGTAGTAAAGTTTTATCACAGCATAGACCTCTTACAGTTGAAACAATGTCTGAAATTTAGTGAGACCAATATCCCATACTGTTATTGCACATTGCTGACCTAAGATCTTTTTTTAAATTCATAGATTATTGTAGATACTAGAGATAGGTTGGTTTTACAGGTGCAGATTAATCTGCATCTATAATTGCTTTGCTAAAAGCGACATAGATAGCAAATACATTTAATATAATACATACTAATAATTTGCAAATAGTTATTCTTAGTATTTATTCACACACATATGCATTTTTTTTTTTAATTTTTGAAAATGTAATTATAAAACATGTTTAATTTAATCATTTATAGACAGCATTATTTACATTTGTAAAATTTCAGTCAAAATTTAAAATCTTATTTTTACAATCGGAATTATTATTATTATTCATATTATTATTATTAATAAAGAAAAACAATATAGACAAATTATAAATGTTGTTATCTTTTTCCCTTATTATTGTCAACTTTAAGGATTTCAGGGATCTGTAATGTTATATAAAATTTGTAGAACCCTATTTATAGAACTTGGGAATTAACTTACAACTTTACTTTGAATAACAACTTTTCTTTGAATAAAAAAAAATAAAAAAAGAAGTTTTTTAGTGTTTTTGATATTGGTGATAACTAAAACCTAAAAAAATATTTTATCATGAAATCATGTTTTCTGTATGCAATAACTGTCAGCAAAAATGTACTGGCTCTTGTTATGCAGAGTTGTCCTGTTGGAACCACACATAGGCTATAAGAATTCTCCCTTCCCCTCTTTGGCTGTGATCAGTTTATTCCTTTTTCTGAAGATGCCTTACTATCAAGGATGTTCGCAGTTCAATTACCAGAGCCTCTCCCACTGTACATGTTTACGTTCACATGGAAGTTCAGGGAAGAATGTCAGACAGATAAACCAGTGCGCTTCATTCTGGCATAGTATGATAGCCGCAGCCAACATGTCCAACTTGTAAACAAGGCGGCCCATCGTTTGAGGATGAAGAGGGAGTACGTCTCTCTCTTTCTTTGTCTCGCTCTCTGCATGAACTTTTCTCCTTTCCCTGGAGGGCTGGAACAAGCCTCTGGATGTAGAGTTCTTTTCTATCCGGGAGATGGATGGTCATGTTCTAATTCACTATAACTGATAAGCTCTTATTTGTTTGGAAGTTTTAAAGGTTAGGGAGGAAAACGTGACCTCTCGAACCAAAACACAAGTTTGGAGTATACTTGAAATTACTATTCATGTAGAGATTCACATATAGGGACATCAAATATAGTAAATGTATGATTTGGTGTATGCAATACACACTGGTGTATTCCTCTCACCATTAACTTAGCTGCAGCAGGAGGTTTTCGCTAGTGAGTCTCCTTTATTTGGCTGCCAAATGATGAAATGAAACATTTTGCAACTCTGATCCAGGCAGGATGTATTGCTCCTCTGCAGCGAGAGCAAGAAATAAACTCGGGCACTTTCCAAATGCTGCTTGGCGCCCCTTGATTTATTAAAACTTCTGTTCTTAGAACACAGTCCAATATGAACCAAGAGGCCCATATAGATACATATATAATGTGCTGGTTATATACAGCAGTGATTCATGTCATGGTATAAGCGGTACTCTAGGTGAATGTTTGTCAACCTCATTGGGTGAATGGCGAAATATGGCATAGAAAGATCCAAGCCCCCAAAATCAAAGACTTATTCAAGGCACAAGCCTACTGCCACCACAGCATCTCTCTTTGTCTGGCGCCGGTCAAACTCTGCGAGTGCAGGGCTCACATGATGTTTAAGTGTTGTTGTTCACCCAGGCCGAGTAGCAGTCGTGTTCATCTTGCTCGAGCAGTTTTATGATGACTTTATTTCTAATGACTTATTTGGTGGGGGTTTATAGAGAAGCGGTCGGCAGAGAGAGGAAATGAATTAGCCTCTGCACAGATGGCTTTTAAGGCAAAAGACTGCATGACAAATGTTCCCTGCCCTCCAGACCCTGAGCCTCAGTATAACAAATTGAAAACGACTATGAAAAAACAGTAACAGGACACTGACTTCACAGTGCCATTGTATCTCGCGACTCACTACACAACATAAAAATATATAGTAAAAACAGGAGCCTTTAATCTTTTAATATCCCAGCCCCCCACCCCCTACCGCCTTTGTGCATTTGTGTGTATGTAGGCTCTATGTGTCAAGTCTAGCTCATGCTGAGGGAAAAAGTGAGCAAGCTCAGGAAGTTACATAGCGACACAATGCTTATATGGTGCTTTTGACCTATGTTTCGTACATATTTTCATACATATTTTCAGGTTTCATGTGATGTGGAGGGGATCATTGGGTACTTGGAGAGATAATTTATGCGTTTCTGTGGGGCTTCCAATTGGATGAGAGGTTTTAGCCTGGAGCTGTGTCTGCCACTTGCATCTTCTGAAATTGGAAACCGGCTGGTTCTCATTTAGAATAATGATGGAATCCTCAAACTTTCAAGGTTTGGCAATGAAAAAAGATCTCAAGATTCTCATGTTTGCGTTTTAGGAATAGAGATGTAAAACGTGATTTCGTTTGAACTTGATTTCACCAAGTACAACATGTTCCTGGATCAACATTTTTGATGTTCCTGGAAGAACATTCCGATCAATCAATCAGATTTGAGTTATACTTTTACGGTTTATGTCAAGTTTAGGCTTACAACCAGGTGCTTCTATCGGCGTTATTCACCTATAATTTCCCTCTGATTTTAGGGATAAGTTATGGGTAGGGTTAGGTTTAGGAGTAAGGATAGGACAATTTTTGGACAGGAATGTTGTTCAATGATCAAAAAAATATGTTGATCTAGGAACAGGTTTTACTTCGCAAAATCATTGTGATCATGTCAAACCATCTAAATTAAAAAGCAAGTGTGTCTAATCCTGTTGCTTTGGGGTCAAGTTCCTTCAGAGTTTAGCTACAACCTGCCCACTTGCCAGCCAGTAAGTTTCTAAAAATCCTGAAGACCTTGATTAATAGTGACCTTACAGGAGCAGGATTTGACACCCATGTTTTAAAGTGTCACGCAATCAGTTTAATCCAACTGAAATCATACCAATATTATATAGTCCAATATTTCTAAAGTCAGATTAACAGACCTGGATAACACCGGACTGTTATTGGCATCATCCAACATGTATATCAAACAAACATTTTGTGCACTTGCTGTGAAAACACAATGTGTATTTAACCCTTCATTATTCAGTCATGAAGAAAGATGAAAAGAAAAACTATTGTAGCTTAGTTATAACTACACATGTAAACATACTTATTTTCTGACAATTCTGGAACTGTCATTCCCTGTCTGTGAGGTAAAAACCCACAGGCCATTCCACAGAAACATCCAAACATAGCAGTTTGGATGCCTACATTTTTATTCAACTTTTATTAATCTGGTCCATCATTCAGAAGTTTCTTAAGGAATGTTCTTTAGCTCTGATGTTGAGGTTCATCTCCCTCCTGCTGGTCTCTGGTGGTGGTCCCAACAGGGTTGAGAGAGTGCTGGATCTGTTCGGGACTTTAATGCTCCACTGCCCAGGAAGAGTCTCTGATAATGGCTCTTGATCTGTGAGGCTGTCTCTGCCTTGTTATCTGGATGAGAGGCCGACTGGAGGCCGTAGACTTATCCTAACGACCCAGTCACTCCGGAGGGGCCACCCCCTCGCCTTCTCTTTCCCCCTCTCTTTGTGGACTCTTTCAAACTCAGATTGAGGCTCTTTCCACTTCCAAATTCACTCTAACCAAGCAAATGATGCCATTATTTCCTTAACAGCTTGTTGTTCTTTCTTTAATCTTGTTGTTTTCTGACTTATAGAAACCGTAGTATCAATCGTTGGCTTCTGTGGTCATTTTAGTATGCTGGTCTCCATTTGAAAGGGAAGGAAGAAGCACGCCATATCTTTGCTCTGGACGAGATTTGACGGCTATTATTATTGTATCACTGGGTTATCCTCCGGTGCTCAGCAGGGCTACATTGGGGTCTCTAACACCTGCTGGGTCTGTTAGCAGAGTCATGTTGTTCTGCCACATGCCAGGAAAGCACCGTAAACCCATAAACATACTTTCAAAGGCATTCAAAGGCCCATGACACAGGCGCAACCTCAAAAAGAGGACACTGATGGACGAGAAGAGCACAGCGAGGGATTGAGGAGGGAGAGGGAGGGTTGAGGTATTCATTTTGACACGTTGTGATGTTAAATAGGCTCCAGTGCTCCTGCTAACTGCTGCACAAACACAAGGTGTAATTTTTAACACAGATGCTGTCAAATTAGCCACTTTGTCCACATTAGCACTTAGGCTAGGTAGCATTGATTAGGCAATGCTGATTGAGACCTCTGAAGCATCAGTGGTCCCATAACATCCATCAGTCTGATCACAAGTGGACAAAAAGGTGTAAATAGAATCAAAAACAAATTGTGATCTGAGCACTTAGATACACATGTAAATTGCATTTGTAGTGTAAACACTAAAGCTTCCTGAATGTCTTTCTCGCCTGTCAATCATCCATTGCAGGTTTTAAACAAAAATAACCTGCAGATTAAAATATTTGTAAAAACCCTGATATCACTGAAGATTAGTATGCCGTATACAGTGACACACATTATTTGCTTTAGATTAACATGTTTTATAAAAGAAAGAAAGAAAACACAAACATATACTTAACTACAGACCCCCTTGAAGGGTACAAAATGCAGTACATTTTTAAGTTTATACTTTTTTTTAATTTAATTATTTTTTTAGAAAGAGGCTAACTTTTTTTTTCCATTTTTTGGGGGGATATTCAGGATTATCTTGAACACTAAAGGTTTTTTGAAAAATACTGCTGTTAGTTTCAACAGTAAATCATGAACTCACATGTGTAGTTGGACACATGTACTCTATAACTCACAGTGGGGCATTTCAGCAGGAGTCTAAGGACACTGAAGGCCTTGATTAAATTACCACATCTGACTCTACAGGGTTCCATGTTCAAGCTCGTAGCTCATCCTGTTTTCCAACGAACCACAGGTTTTTACTATAAGTATTAGTCTTTTTGTTAATGTGTTCATTGTTGACTGGTAAAACAATATATATAAATAAATGTTTTGTTGGTTTATGAACTTTTTAGTTGGATTTACCTTTTCATCTTATTTTTGTGTAATATAAATTATTCATTAAAATACAAAGGGACCACTGGAGAAACTGAATTATAGAGAAACTATAATCAAAAGAGACACTTTGTTTTGTCTGGTGGTCTTAGCTTGTTGAGTGCACTGATGGGAACCCATAAAATCACTCTTGACTCAAACAGCTGCTTTACAATTTTATGAGATTGTTCTCATATATAATACCACGCTGAACATGGTTGAAATTCAATAAACATTTTTTAACTTTCACTTTGTCCATTATTTATCCATTATTCAAACTATTCATGCACATGATTATTAGAGGCCTTTTTCTGTCTGAGAAATAGGAATATGATCGATTCACAAGTATTTTGAAACAAAAAATATATCATATAAAAACATATTTTTTAGAATTCCTGACAGCTAAAAGAATCAGCACCATAAAACTCTCCAGTGAATTCTTATGTTTTTAAACTGTTGCGCTCCTCTTTAGATTGTAACACTGGCATCTTCTATTAAATTCTAAATTCTGATATTCTTTATCATTATAGGTCTATCAATAGTGCAGACAATTGTGGCAGATATAATTTTATAAACCATAATTTTGTAGTCTGTGATTTATAGTTTAATTCATGCAGATTTCTGCAGAATGCAACATTGCAATGCATTGAGAATAAAGAATACTTCAGTTGCAACTTGATTCATGCTCCACTGAACTAATGGCAAGTCAGCAAAAACATATGAGATATGTCAGATTCAACAGGGCCATGAGCCAAAAATGTCCAAAGAGTCTTAAGAGAGACGTTGTTATTAATTTAAAAAGTCTAAAGATTATTTATCTAAATGTCTGGCTAAGTATACAGACCATAAATTAATGTGAATTTATCTAAAAGTAATTTGTCAGCAAAGTTATTTTACTACATTTATGATCTAGTTGTATGTTTGCCACTATGGTAAATCTATCATAACTGCGAATGGGGGCTGTATAATAAAGTAATTGTTCATTACTTTGCTGTGTACTAAGATGAATCATACTCCGTTACACTCTCCTTTAAAGTTGATGCTCAGACCTTGGTTCTCACCTTTGACTAGTCTGGAACGTGTGAAGTGTTTCCAGATGTGTACCTTTGCCAACAATCCTAGACCCGGAAGGTTCAATGCTGACATATTGTGAGTGTTAGTCTTTTTTTATTTTAGGCACAAAAACAAGTTTCATTACTAAATATGGGAAAAGACTAATTCTGACCAGCGTTGGAGAGTCATTGTAGTGTCACTCACAGAAACAAAGCAGTTTTAGTGTTTAATTTCAGTGTTTAATGTGCATTACCTAGCAGATTGTCATGTATAAATAATTATCTCTTAGATGATGTCTAGATGTAGTCTCCTTGTTAACATGTGAACAAAGTCCAGTATATTTTATTAGCAGCCGGTTTCATGACATTGGTTTCCTGATCAGCATTACTCCGAAACTGAAATCGGACAATAAGAAAAGCTGAAAGAAAATTAACAATTTTTAATACAGATTTTCTGTCTTCAGGAATGTTTTTAAATCTAGATTAAGCAGATTTAATAATTTTTTGATGTCTTAAAATTATATCCTCCTGTATTCCCGAATCCCGATATTGTTCCACACGCATATGCCTACGTTATTTTCATGCATTGCTGTGCATCCCTTCGCTTAAATCGAGTTTTCAGCGAGAGCGAGGAAGTCTTTCAGCGAGGTGCAAAATCAACAACATTCCTATAAGTTGGCCTGCTTCACATAGTTCAACATCTCACGATAAATCACAGGCAAGACAGTTCAAGTTAAACTGAGGTGAAAGTTTGGGGTAAATAATCCAAGTGAGACACCCTCAAACCCTCCCTTTTTAACTCTCTTTTGACTTGGCAGCCGAGGTTTCTGGGCTATAACATAATTAAAATGAAAAGTTTTCACCTTTTCCTCCTTTGACTTCTGTTGATATATTGAAAAGCATTGCTTTGCGTTCAAGAGCATCCTTCTTGAGTCGGAACAAGAGGGTCCATCAGCAGAGTGTTTGAGACAAAAAAATATGGCATAAATGTGTGATTTTTGTACGATAAAGGAAAACGACTGCAAACATGATTTTGGCACCAGGATGTCTTCTCTGAAATGCTTTGTCCCTTTGAGGGCCCCCTAAGGGCAAACAGCGTTCTGCCGGTTGATAGTTAGTCCAACACTCATACATAGCCTTTCATAAACACTACACCAATACCTGTCATGCGCGCCCATCATTTTTCCTCCGGCTGCTCCATTGTTTATATTACACAATTCTTACATCTATTCAAACATTAGCTTTTCAATAAACACACATGAATAGGCAGAGACCTGAGCAGATTCATTTATAATTTGTCACCTGATATATAAGTCCATTCAAGTTTTACTTTCCTTCTCCTTTCTTTTTTTCTCTCTCCATATTTTATCCTTCGTTTTTAAACCCAACCGCCCCACGGTGGGCCTGTAAGCTTCAATTCACTGGTCGCATTCAGCCATGCAGCCAGTGAATCAGTGAATGCTGCCATTTGTGGGATTGCACCCAAACCAAAATTAGCTTTAAAAGCAGTTCAACAAGAAGTAACTACTTATCTGTGTTTAACATGCGTTCAGTTTAATCTATTGGGGGCATAAACATCCCATTGATAAAAAGTGCTCAGCGGACAGATTGCAAAATAATTAAAGGGAGAGTTTGGTACGGAATGTAAACTTTACAAGGGTCTCCATTTCTGTTTATTTTGAAACAGCTGTGAAGAGCCAGCCGGCCTGCCAAGTGTAAGCAGCTGTTTGTCACTTTCATTTTACCAAAGAGCCACTAGAAACAGAAAATCCACTTCAGCTGTCTGCCGCTCTTTCTTTTGCACTCTCGTCTTGCTCCAACGCTTTCTGTCACTCCCTCCACCGTTTGATACAGTGGTGAGCTTCTTGCTTGATACCATTGAATGATGCGTTCTTGTGCATGACTCTATTCTGAAGGTCATTCACTGGGTTTCTTCTCTAGTTTTAAGTTTTGAATAATGATAACACCATCATTACACTACAGAGTGCGCACCAGCAATGGAAGACAAGCTTTTGGCTCAAGGTCTCAATAAGAAATGGAAATGGATTGAGGGAGAAGTACGGCGAGAGAGAGAGAGAGAGAAAAAATATTTCCCTTTCATTCGTAGATGTATCTGGTGCTGCATGATTCCACAAACTCTTTCTCACTATAATCCCCTAAATTTACTTCTCCACTTGCAGTTTTCAACTGAAATGGACTGTGCCAGCATGCTATAAATCGGCCCTGCCAAGACAACACGGAACATCGGGGCTCAAATCTGCCGTAACGAGTTATAACTACAGTAAACTAGATTAATCTTGCGGGTGATACAATCTAATCGTTGAGTGTCAGAGGAAACAACCTGGTCCAAAGGGGAAGTCAAGACTATAATCCGCAAAGCTCAACGTGGAACAAAACCGTCCGAGACTGTTTACATACCTGCCCGCTGATTTATTTTTTGTATATGACGAGCGGTCCTGTGACTATCACCCGCACATTTTATTACAGCTCTGGAATGTTCAATCTCTGAGGGAACAAGGTTACCGTTTTATCTATTTGTCTCCAAATATGGTGATCGCTTTCTTTCAACCCTGTCATCCATCATAACCTTGTTCTAATGGCTTTAGGGATGTCTTTTACCAGACAGTGCTGTACAGCTCTTAAGGCGACCAAGAGCCATTTGGATATAATTGTTTTTCGTGTTCTTACGCTTCTCACAGAGTTATCAAATACACTACTGGTCAAAAGTTTGGATTTTTTTAATGTCTTTGAAATAACTATATTATGCTCACCAAGGCTGCATTTAGCTGATAAAATATACACTTAAAATAGAAATATTATGAAATAATATTAAAATTTAAAATAAGATTACTTTTTAACATATTTTAAAATTTATTTGGATGGCAACGCTGAATTTTCAGCAGCCATTGCTCCAGTCTTCAGTGCAGATTTGGTGCTTAAGCACTTTTTGCTGCTTAATTTTTGTGTAAACCATGATACACTATACCCTTAAAAAGTGTGGGGGTAAGTAAAACAAATTATGTATATTTTTATTCAGCGAGGACACATTAAATTGATCAAAAGTGACAGTAAAAACATTTCTAATGTTACAAAAAAAATTTTTCAATTAAATGCTGTTCTTTTGAACTATGGTTTCCACACAAATAATGCAAAACATATATAATGCAAAATGCATTAAAAAAAACATATTATCCGGAAAAACTACTTTCAACTTTGATAATAATAAGAACCATTATCAATATGCTATTTGAGCACCAACAATAATAATTGGTTAGAATTAAAAAGCAAATCAGCAAATTAGAATAATAGAATCATTTCTGGAGGATCATATGCCTCTGAAGACTGGAGTCTGCTGAAACTTCAGCTTTGTCATCACAGGAATAAATTACATTTTAAAATATAATCAAATAGAAAACAGTTTTTTTATTTTATTGTAACAATAAATAGTAATTCACAATATTACAGTATTACTGTATTTGTGATCAAATAAATGCAGCCTGGGTGAGTATAAGTGACTTACTTTAAAAACTTTTCATTACAATATTTTGACCAGTAGTGTAGATTATTACCATCCTTGGGATCTTATTACCATCCTTGGGATCTCATTATCCATTTATGTTGTGCTTGCACACATATTGGTATCATCCTTCAGAGTGTTAGCTAGTACTTATCTACTTTAATTCTCTGCATGTCCCACATGCCAATGCTAGTGCTAACTTACAAACACGAGGCATGTGTACTGTATATGCAGTGCGTTCCAGAGGTCAATCTGTGGTCCTCTCGCTCGCTGGAGCCTTTTAGCCCTCTGCCCTGTCTGAGCACTGAACCCTCCGCTGGGTTGGGTCACAGCGGAGCCAGAGCGCTAGCCATCGATCAGCTCTTATCAGCTAACAACTGACAGTTCAGAAGCGCAGCGGAGGAGCTGAGTGAAAGAGCCCTGAGAGAGCGAGAGGAAGAGAGAAACAGAGAAGAGAAAGAAAGATTATGCCCTATGCTGTCTGCACTGTCAGCTGCCGGCCCGAGCTGTACTGTCGGGCCAGGGCCTAAGTTATGGGTGCCTCAGGGCTCCCTGATAAGTCTGTAGGGGTTTGAGTAAGACAGAAAGAGGGAGAGATAAGCACTGAGGTAGAGCTCTTTGAGAACAGATGACAGGCTCTATGCAGTCTATGATTTTATGTACTTTTAACTCTATTTCCATGGAACTGGAGCTTGAGAGCCCTACAGAATTATCTGTTGTACAGCTTACCTACAACATAAAATGCATTAGCAGATACTGTGTTAGTTTACTTATCAGCTCTTTTAAATGAGTATATTATGCTCCACTACACCACACATCTGGATGTAGACCATCTCTTTAAAAAAAAATTGTTTACATAGAAATGAAGCGTGAAAAAGCTGAAAAACATGACAGTAACTTAATTAATCTTAAATAAGCATGTTAATCAAAAGTTATACAGTTATAACTTAGTGTCTTTAATTTCACTGATCAATGTAATGCATCCTTGCTAACTAAATTCAATTCAATTCACATTTATTTGTGTAGTGCTTTTCACAATACATATCGTTTCAAGCACCTTTACAGAAAATGTCTACATTACAATTAATAGAGATCTGTTATCAGAGGTGACTGTGTCCAAGTAATGCATTTCAGAAATGTGCATATACAAATCATACAGTTAGCTTACAATGTATTAATTTAAGGCAGAAACAATGAGCTCGTTGAAGTAATTATTACAAGTTGTGAACATCATGATTACAATATGCAAAAAAATGTAAATGAAAAAGGTTTAATAAAAATTAATTAAAAAACTACCCCGAACATTTGGATCAATATGTTCAATCAAGATTTAAAACCATGCACACTTTCTGTTATCTGTTAAGAGTTTGTTCAGCATTTAAATAAGGCTATGGTGAGTGAATACAATGAATGCCCTCAAGTAATATTAAAATTAATACACTTCTTAATACACTATTGGGGTGCCTTTCCAGAAGTGGCAAGTTCTACCCTTGGTGGTCCTGTCCATCCCCGCCAGCGATATACAGTTCAGTAACAAATCCAATTATTCTCTGACCCCCTCTCAGCAGCAGGCCTGTGCCATCAGCGCTTATTAGGACCCAGTGTCCACAATGGGCAGCTCAGACAATTATGAGTCAGTGGCCTCGCTAGAAGAGAATAAGTGATTTGTACAGGCTTTTTGTGGCTCTTTGAATGAGAAGAGATGGACATGGTATGGGGGGTAGTGAGCTGGGTTAGTGCAGTTGTGATTTGCCCACTTGAATCTATGAATAGATTCAAGTTATGTGTGGAGTGATGGATTGACTTATCACAGGTCTGGTAAGGAGAGACTGATAGGCCGAGCAATCAGTATCTCCATCCACTTTGGCTGGCTAGGGAATTTTTGTTTTTTGTTTTGTATTTTCAGCAGCCTTTTACTCTCCTTACTTTAGTTGATCCTTCAGAAACCACTGTAATATGATGATTGTGCTCAAGAAGCATTTTTATTATTATCATCAATGATTCAATGTTGAAAACAGTTGTGCTGTTTGATGCTGTGTTATGGGGACTTTCCATGAAGTAATGTTTTTTATACTGTACAAACTGTATATTATATCCCCTAACCCTAAACCATCACAGAAAACTTTCTAAATTATGACATTTTTAAAAAACATCACTTAGTATGGATTTATGAGCTGTTTTCCTCATGGGGACCAATAAATGTCCCCACAAGGACAAGGCTTTTGGATATTGCCATCTCGTGAGGACATTTTCTACCCATAATATATAGGAAGGTTTTATCAGGCCACACACACACACACACACACACACACACACACACACACACACGCACACACACACACACACACACACACACACACACACACACACACACACACACACACACACACACACACACACACAGGTCTTGTAAGGAGGGACTGAAGGGTCAGAATCTCCAACCATCCATATTGGCATCTCAGGGACAGGGACAATATTTATTTAAATTATTTATTAAATTAAATATTTAGTTAATTATTTGAATTAGTTATAACATATGTTTCTGAGCACGGTAAAAACAGTAATGCACTAAAGCATGGCAGCATGGTCTGCTAGGTACACAAATAAGGAACATAATTTAAACTATAATATTTTGTAGAGACCTATTTAAAAACAAGTCAAATGTAGGCCTATATCTTTTTAAAGCTGCTGTCCTTAATGGATAACATTGAATTCTACTGTTTAGAGACAAACCCAGAACAACAAGTGGGATGAAGAACAAAGTGAAACATAAGACGATCAATCTTCCATAGAGAGTCTATTGCAAATCCAAGTACCTCATTATTCTCTGCCATTCTTAGCCTAGCTTGCTGCTTTGTAGCCCAAGGCTAACTGTAAATCCCAGCTTGTGTATAGACAAGTACATGTGTCAGTAGACAGATGAGAGAACTAATCTGCGCTTGAACCTCTTTCCTGGCAGACAGACAGAAACTAGAAAGGATGGCTCCCCTTTGTGAGCCTTGCTGTGATGTGTCAAGTGAAATTTGACCTTTATTCCTCAAATGAGAGTCTCCACCCTTCATGATTCCGCAGCCTTTAAACTCTTTATGACGAGACTTCAAACGCTACCACACTTCATTCGTAATATAATTACTGTGGAATATCATTGTTTTTGTTTTTTGAATGTGCACATTGAATGTTCATTTTATAGTGGCATGACAATTTTTTTTCTGACCATTTTGAAATATATAGATTATTATTGACTGTGAAGTACTTTAGATTATCAAAGTGTCTGCGGTTCCCACAGTCGCGACTTTTCAAACCCCTGTCTCTCTCTCTATTCCTAGACGCCTTAGAGCCAAACAATGCTGAGACAAAGTCCTCAGTGGAGCCAGACTGATAAAGCTATCCACAACTGTCAATCAAATCACTAACAGAGTGATAATGAACACTTTAGCTTTGCCACACCAACTCCAGTAAACCTCTGTCATTCTCTCACCAACACTCTCTTGTGAGTGCCATTCCTTCTCTTACCTCATTTTCCTCTTGTCATCCATCCCATTCATTGCATCATGATACCACAGTGGTATCAGACAACAAAAGCAAGTGACTTGTCATTTTTGGGAATTAGGAATGCCGTTCTTAAGAGGCATTATGGACTTAGAGGCCACTTCTTTAGCTTGAGAAGTTGAATGAGTGCCATACATAACTGGTTCTTTGCTATTTGCAGATGATCCATTTTGTAATCCATTTGATGAACCTTCTTGTAAACAATGTCTTGAGTGAGGGACCAGTGTGAGTGAGTTAGGTGCATTTCGACAGAACCATAATTTCCCTTTTTTAAATTAAATTTTACTCATTGTTGATCTTGTACTTTCAAACGTTATGCCTTGATTTAAACGTTCTGCTTTGTCAACAAAATAATGTTATTTAGATAGCTAATATAAATGAGATTTATGCCATGATGCCATTATCCCATGATAGTCTTAAAAGCATCAATAAGAATCTTATGAAAACCAGTGTTGGGAATTTGCATTACTTGGTTATTTATTTTTTTAGGAAAGTATTAAATGCATTACTGCAATATGCAATATATACATTACTTTTGCTCATCTGGGCGGGGCTTGCTTGTTTTTAAATAACAAAAAAGTTCTGAAAAAAGGCTGAATGAAATGCAAATTCTCATCTATACAGTAGAGGACCTTTCAGCTGTGCTGCCATTCTGGATCACAGAAGAATAGGATGCAGGAGAATTGGATCAAATGTAAGCAGCAAAGACCTTGGTTAATAAAGTGAGAACATAAAGTATATTTGTGTTATTTAACATATTTTATTATTGCTGGTTTGCATAATATTTAGATTTTGCATTTCAGTTTTTATTTATTTTGAGGAATACCAACCCGTAATTCATACGAATTAGCCACCTTTTAATCACTCGTACAAATTTGTACGAATTGGTCGTGAGATAACATTGGGAATACTGAATGTTTGTGCAAATGAAATAAGACGTATAGTATAGATCTATTAAAAAGTAATCTGATTACGTAACGTGTTACTTGTAATGCGTTACCCAACACTGATGAAAACTACGAAAAACAATCAATAATGTTTTGCATTGTATGACATGGTTTTCCAGAAAAGGGTGTTTACGAATTTAGTGTTCATAAAACAGAAGGAAGAAACACGGTTAATCTCCCGTGTTTATTTGCAGGTTTGTTTATTTGCAGGTTTGGCAGACAATCGAAGTAAGCTGGTGAAAAACTGAGAAATGGGTAGTTGTAGAAGGAATAGCAGTGGAGAACCGTTGCTCTTATCTGATGCTAATGCAGAGTGTTGGAGATGGTGGACCGGATGGCTGAAGCTGAAGTCAAACAAGCGAAGAAGGGTGAATATTACAGGAAAGTGTCTCTCAGGTGAGTGGTCAGCTAAGAGGTTCAGGTTGTGACCTTATATCTGGTGCAGAGTTGATGAGGTGATTCGTGACAGCTGGTGATGATTGTGGAATGCTGGTGGTGGACCAGGAAGGATTCTGGGAGATGTAGTGCTGAAGGTGACAGGGCTGGTTACTTAGGATTGTGACATTTACATTATCCCTGTATATAATTTCCATCGTGTTGCAAATAGTAAAGAATATTTAGCATTTAATAAAAAAAATAAAATAAAAAAACGATTTTTTTTCATGTTTTTGAAAGAAGTATCGTATGCTCTCCAAGGATACGCATTTATTGGACAAATTCTAAAGTAAAAACAGTAATATTGCAATTTGAAATAACTTTTTTATTTCATATATTTTAAAATGTAATTTTTTCCTGTGATGGCAAAGCTGGATATTCAGCGTTCATTACTCCAGTCTTCAGTGTAACATGATCCATCAGAAATCATTATAATATGCTGATTTGGTGCTCATGAAACATTTTGTGTAACAATCTACATCACATGATGAGTATTAACACATTACTGATAAAAAGTAAATAAAAGAATGAAAATCTCTCCACATGCTCTATTCAAGGGAGAAAAGAAAAAATGTGATTGAACGTCATCTAAAAAAAATCCACAGAATCTCTTATTAATGTTCAAATGCGTAGCCTTTGGACAGGAAATTAATCCAGTGCTACTTTAAACAGTGCTATAACAAATGTAATATTCTGTTGCACAGAAATAATGAGCTATCCAGGAGTTTCCCAAGCTTTCAGTGAGTCAGGTCATGGCCTACGTTGGCTAACAAAGATCCAGGTCTAATCCAGGTTTGAAAAAGACTAGTCTAATAGCTGAAAGCTGCTGCTGCTTTGACTTCAGACGAAGGGGACACACATTCTTCAGAATAGGTCCGGAAGGTCCCTTGTTACCATTAGGGATAATTGCACCCGCACTGGAGCTGCCATCTTTTTTACATATCAACATCGGACAACCCCCGCAATCTCCATAGACAAGAGCATATTTTGATAGCAATTAAAGTTAGGGGAAATACAGTGGTTTGCCTCTGCTTGACTTGACACTTCATGGTTGATTTTGTGCAAGGCACACCTGGTGGCCAAACCAAGGGTCTCTAGACGTCTAAGAAGAGCTTCGAAAAGGGAATAGGCTATATTTACACTATTAAATAAATTTTTCTTTGTTCTGGGAATACACAGCAGTTTTTTAAGAGGATGTCCAAACTTCACTTTTCCATACAATGAAAGTGAATAGTCAACTTCATAAAACAGCAGCCTGCTAAATTACTTATTTTCCAAGAAAAAACAAAGATCATATGAGTTTAAGTGACATGTAAGTAAATGACTTTTGGGTGAACAATCCATTTACCTAAAAAGTGTTTTAAGTTTCAAGATGGATCTCATTGTCATGCAAAAACCTTTTAAAAGTTGAGGAAACTTTTAAAAGTTTTAAGTTGTGTGTTTTTGGTTGTGGTTGATAGACATGTTTGCAGATATCAGAAGAATGTTTATCTAGTCCTCCTTTCTCACCGCAAAGCACACTCATTCACAGCTGTTATGATACTAAATGTCTCCCAAACGAGAAATATAAAATATAATACTTGGGAGTCTCTTATGAGTTCATGTAAGAAGTATTGCTCATGGAGGCAAGCACATTTACATTGGTTGAAAGCCCGCTGATGACGTTTGGAGGAGGCTAACGAAAGGATTAGCAATCATTTAACCCTTGTTACCCTGCAGTCATTAGCAAAGAAATAGTGAGAACATGTGTTCCTTCCCAATATCACTTTTCTGTAAAACATCATATCCTGTCTTACTCCCCCATGGAACTCACAGAGGATGATTACAGGGTGAATCAGACTGTCCATTAAACAGACTTGGTTCCTCAGTATTTATGCATAATGAATCAAATGAAAAACATCCATCCATCCATCCATCCATCCATCCATCCATCCATCCATCCATCCATCCATCCATCCATCCATCCATCCATCCATCCATCCATCCATCCATCCATCCATCCATCCATCCATCCATCCATCCATCCATCCATCCATCCATCCATCCATCCATCCATCCATCCATCCATCCATCCATCCATCCCTCCATCCATCCATCCATCCATCCATCCATCCATCCATCCATCCATCCATCCATCCATCCATCCATCCATCCATCCATCCATCCATCCATCCATCCATCCATCCATCCATCCATCCATCCATCCATCGCAAGTTACTTGCAAGTTACAAGTTACAGCTCAAACATGTATTTTAGGGCCTATTAAGCTTGTCTGTGAAACCGCGGCCAAAATGTTTTTTTGTCATCGTGTGAGCCGCACTGGTTGAAATGTTTAGATGTTTTTTTTCACCATGGAAATATGTGGTACTATATAATACAAATGTCATGTTTGTTCAACTTATTAGTTGGCACTGACTGCTTTCTATACCATGCAAGATTGTCAGTTGTGTCTAGCTGAATGCTCTTGTGTCTCACACTGAGCTTTTTAGATACAGATTTCCACAGTAGGTAAAGTCAATGTAGTACACAAAAAGAAAATGGACATTTGGTCACACTTTATAGGTGTCCTTAACTACTATGTACTTAAATCACACAATAAGCACGGTGTACTTATTGTGTTGATGTAGCATTGCAAAACACTTTTGCTGCTATTGAGGAAGGACACGGGTAAGGTTAGGATGTTGGTGGTATGGGTAGGTTTAAGGGTGGTTTAAGGGGTAAGGGAAGGGTCAACGTAATAATTATAGATTTTATTACAGCTGTCGTTACATGTAGGTATTTAAAAAAAAACATAAGTACGATGTAAAAACATGAATGAGCACAAAAAGTGCATTGTATAAAATAAGTAATTACAATTTTAGTACATGGTATTAGACACCTAATATAAAGTGGGACCATGTCTTCCCCTAACACTATCACCACACATTCTTACATATCTTCCCATTGCTCTTCCAAGCAACTGTGCATTTTTAGTTTACATGTAACATGTTTCTACAAAAAATAAACTGCTGTTGCTGTTTAGGATAGTGACGTTCCTCCATGTTCAAAAATGGTAGTGATTTTGCTGGGCAAACCACTGTTTGCTTGCAAACTTGATTGGTTGTGATTACTATTTTATTACAATGGCAGGCCATTTTACAATTAAGCAGTCATAATTGTCATAGCTTTTTATTGAAATATACATTCATGAAAGAATGTTTAGAAGATGTGAAGAGTTTAATAATTTCAGTGAGAATCAGTCATGTGCAGTTAGTATTTGTGCAAACTGTAGTCAATTGTATTTACTCTATTGCACACATATGTGCCAAAACACATGCAATTTGCTTAAATCAATAAGAAATTCAAATCTGATGTGAACAAAAAGCAAACTTTTTTCAGAGATCTGAACTTATTGATTTGAGAGGGAAAAAAATCATTCGAAAATTGAGCCAAACCAATTGAGAAAAACTGTAAGATACATGTTATGGAAACATTTTGATTGGTGGGTCCTTGAGATGGTGATGATCATATAGAGGATAGGGATCAGTGTTTTACTGAGTAATAGACTAAGTGGCAGTCATTGGGTCCATTTTTGGACTACGTTACACCATTTCCTGTCCTTTCTGTCTCTTTTTCCATGGAAGGTGGCTGATCAGACTTCAGTGAGAGCCTTAAAGAAAACCCATAAAAGTGCTTTTATGGATACTTCCCGACCTCATTCCTTCATCTCTCTATTAGAGGAGACAGTGCTCCGATTCAAGGCCTCGGTTTTCATTTTAAGCAGCAGTCTGCCTAATCGACCCAACAGCAGCAATAACTGTGCTGTGAAAACAAGGCCATGTAGCTGTAAGACACATCGCACTTGTTGTGAAAACACGTGTAACTAGATAGCATTGTGTTAGCCACATGGTAAAAATTATTTTTAGGAGTATGTTTTTGCAAATGGTTCATTAAATACCAATTGAGTAATATAAACGATAACTAACAGAATCATTATTCTAGGTATGACATGTTTTAAAAATGAACTAATTACTAAACTGCTCTTATCTCGATATGTACCTCTGCCAGTCTTAAATGATGTCAGTTACATGAAATCATTTATTTGTTTGGGCATGAGAGGAAATATCTGAATCCTTCAATGTGGCATAGTAAGTTATGTGGTCATTATCATTAAACATTATTCCAGACAGAACATTATTTTTGATGTGTGTTATCAAAAATTTGAATAGGCATTTGATAGTGAATTCAGACATTACCTCAATGGTGGTGTTCTACACTGAAAAAAACAAAAAAAAAAGGCTCCAAAAGGTTTTTTTCAGCGATGCCATTGGAGAACCTTTAGTTCCCTAAATAACCCTTTCATTGAACAGTTCTTAAAATAACTATTTTTTTTCCGGTTACACTTTATTTTTAGGTGTAGCCTACGTGTTACAGTTTAATAGTACATTAAGTACTGAGTAATAATAATTAACTACATGTACTTACTATAGGGTTAGTAATAGGGGTTGGTTTAGGATTATTGTAATTATCCATAATTTATATATTAAAAGCATCCCAGAAAAGACTTTCCGAAATACTGACAGAAATGAAAGACTTTGCCTTTAGATTAACTTTATATTTTCTTACGGATGATACTTCTAGCTTTGATGCATTGCACCTTGCCACCTTCTTCGCACGCCGTCCTCATTCAATAGGTTGGACATCGTCACATCCGGGGTTTTTACATCGCAAAATGTAACCCTTTACATTAGTTTAACGATTGATAATTAAGTATAGTGGAAAACTATACAGGTTAAATTAATAAAATGCAATACAATAGTGTTTTGGTGGTAAAATAAATATATGTGTGTTACTTTAACAAAAACTATTTGGGTAAAAAGAACAGTGCCACAAAACCATTTTGTTGAGTGAAGTAATTACTACAGTATATGTATGTGTAACAAGGACACTGTAAATTAAAGTGTACCGTTTTTTTCTTATTGTGAAGAACATTTTATAATCTAAAGAACCTTTCTCCGAATAACCTTCCGTGCAGTGGAAAGGTTCCATGGATGTTAAAGGTATACTCCGAAGTATTACTCCGAAGTATTTTTCACAAATAATTACTAATGGCAAGTAATATTGAATTAAACATGAAATACTAGAAAGTAGCATTTTCTTCTAAAACATACTCCAATAATTATAACTTAGAAAAATCATGTTTCAAGTGCAGTTTTTGTCATGATGTGAAATTACAGGCATTCATTGATTAGTTTATTTAGTCATTTATTTACCTCTCTCGCTTTCTCCCGCTCTCTTTCCCTCCTCACCAAGAACCCTACACTCCCACAAAAAAAGTACTATTCATTGTTTCCAGTCCTTGGGAAACAAGGGCGATCTTTAGAGCAAATTATATGGATGCATTCCACCTCATATATTTGTCAAGCATTTCAGCAGTGGAACACTCATTAGGAGAGGCAATAAGGAGCACTGACAGGCAGCTTCAGTCCACCTCAAAGCACAGTCCATTTACGCAGGCCCTCAGGAGTGCACATATACGCTGCTCCTTAAAAAACACACTCTCGTTACACTCTCCTCGCTCCGGAGTGTGTGTATTGAGACACATTCGACACAGATGTGTGATTTAGATGAGGTGAGTTTAGGGAAGTGATTGGTATAGTTTGACAAAGGTCAGCAGAGTTGTCTCCGGTGTGTGTTGGTGATTTATTTCGGGAGTACTGTGGTTTGGGCGAGCCGGCCGGAGCTGTGTGAGAAAGACATATTTTTGTGGATAGGAAACTGGTTTTATTGGTTGACGAAACCTCAGAGTTCCAGCTGTTTCCGAGCTCTGAGTAAAGGCCGACAATGTTACTTCAACTCCAGACAGATTTAGGAGAGACGGAGAAAAGCTGGGAAATGGAAAATGATTTGGCAAATCTACTTTAAGATAAATGCTTTCAGATCCTGTAGGTGTATCTTCTTTAAGACATTCGCTCTCCACACTAGTACAATTTATCTAATCACGTGGTTTATAAATAGCAGCTGCAATATTTCCTTCAGAATGGAAAGTTCAGGTTTTTTTAATACCTCTGATGTAAACATTTCACACACTTTTGAGTCTATAACTGCACATCGACGCCAAAACAAAGTCAAAATGGGCCATTTCACGTAGCATTCTCCCAATGAGCCATTGAGCTACATTACGATTCAAAGGTTTTGTCATTATCATTGAATAAATAAGTCTGAAACAACAGATAAAGCATTGATAGACAGCAAGCTCTCAGTATTTCCACTGGTAAACACACTCACGTCACCAGTCTTAGATCAACTTTCAGTCATATCATGGGAAAAGTTGAGTCAAGCATTGTTTGAGCTGGTTCTGCTATCTCTCTCTTGTTGGTATACAGCAGTCATGTCTATATTCAGTTCAGCTGTCACACTGTTGCCACAGAGGAATATTGTCTGCTTACGTGATTACAACATATCAAAAGTGTTTCAAATCAGGTTGCTTACCATATATTCTGAAAGAAAAACAGTGTAATGCAAATTATATTAAATGGATAATCACCCCAAAAAAGAAAAAGTAACTAATTACTCACCATCATGTCATTCCAAACCTGTAAGACTTTCTGTCCCTCCATAGACCGCTACTGACACTTTGATGCTTCGAAAGAAATCATAAAGAGATTCGTAAAACGAATTAATATGAATTGAGAGGTTTTCTAAGAATTTTCTACACGACCGCTTTATATAATGAATAGATTTAATTTAGTCTTTTATACACACATTATTTTATTCATCAACTCACACATCAGTTGTGGTAAATGGAAGCTCAAGCATGATTGTTTGACGTGCAAGAACCAATGAGGTTCATTCTCGTGTTATGCAGCACGTTTGAGTTTCCGCAAGAACCAAAGAGGTTCATTCTCATGTCACACAGCACTTTTGAGCTTCTGCAAGAACAAATGAGGTTCATTCTCATGTTACGCAGCACGTTTCAGCTTCTTCAAGAACTAATGAGGTTCAGTCTTGTGTGATGCGCAGCACATTTCAGCTTCTTCAAGAACCAATGAGATTTATTTTCATGTATTACGCATCATGTTTGAGCTTCTGCAAGAACCAATGAGGTTAATTCTCGGTGTTACGCAGCATGTTTCAGCTTCTTCAAGAACCAATGAGGTTCATTCTCATGTATTATGCATCATGTTTGGGCTTCCACAAGAACCAGTGAGGTTCATTCTCGTGTGTTACGCAGCACGTTTGAGCTTCTGCAAGAACCAATGAGATTTATTCTTCTGTGTTACGCATCATGTTTGAGCTTCTGCAAGAACCAATGAGGTTCATTCTTGTGTGTTACGCATCATGTTTGAGCTTTCACAAGAACCAATGAGGTTCATTCTCGTGTTACGCATCATGTTTCAGGTTCCGCAAGAAACAATGAGGTTTATTCTCATGTATTACGCATCATGTTTCAGCTTCTTCAAGAACCAATGAGGTTCATTCTCATGTGTTATGCATCATGTTTGGGCTTCCACAAGAACCAGTGAGGTTTATTCTCGTGTTATGAAGCACGTTTGAGCTTCAGGATGAGTTTTGTTGATGTTCGTTGAGCAAGTTCGGTTGAGTTTCTGTATATGTCTTCTGATCAGTGCGTGTGTGCGTGTGTGCGTGTGTGCGTGTGTGTGTGTGTGTGTGTGTGTGTGTGTGTGTGTGTGTGTATGTGTGTATACAGTCTGTGCTATCGGTAACAAACGTTTTGAGTGATATATATATATATATATATATTACTATATATATACTTTTTATTACTATATTGTATTATCATTATTATAATGTATATATATATATATATATATATAATAATAATAATAATGATAATACAATATAGTAATAAAAAAGTTGTATCATTTATAACTATTTAAAATTTTTCAGTTAGAAGTATTATTTAATGACAATTTTCCATCCATATTATAACCGCCTATCCTCTGTAGTGTCGCAGGGATTATGGAGCCTATCCCAGTGTCTTGGGCCACAGGCACAAATGCATACAGTACACTGCAAAAAAATGTTTACCTTTTCAAAACAAAATATTAATACATCTAAATTTTTAAATTGGCCTAAGTGAAATTCTGTAAAATAAATTGAATTAATTGTTGCAATAGTCTGTTAAAGGTGCTCTAAGCGATCTCGCGCGTTTTTTAGGCCAAAACATTTTTTTTTCACATACCGCAAACATCTCCTGTAAAAAACGTGATCTCTGCAGAGAGCCCAAGCTCCACAAACAGCAGCAAAAACAAACTGAGCAATAAACAGAGCGACCCGCACCACGAAACATAACAAACTGTTCCAGTCAATAACCGACAAGAATGATGTGGGGTGGGGTTTGGGGGGTTATTGCGTGGATGAGGAGGAGAGAGGGTCTAGCTAGCCTCCATTTTGTTTGATAATAAATCAAACATCAACAAGAGGTTACGCCAACCGAGATCGCTTAGAGCACCTTTAACATTGGCTCAATGAGAAATAATATGTCAGACTAAGTGAAAAATTTAGATGTTATCAGTCACTAGAAAATTTTGACTTGGGGATGTAATTTTTTTTACAGTGTATTATTCTATAGAATTTATAATTATTTTTTTTACTAATTTATATTAATTTATTCAGAATTACTATTTATGATCATTTTAAATAAACCAAATAAAGTTCCCTGCATGTCAGTAGATATATTTGAGGAGTGTGCACAATACTGTGAACATGCAGTGGATAAATGTACCTGATATTTGCAAATATAAACATTAAAACACATTATGCAACACCTGTCATTATGTTATGTATAATTTAAAACCCACCTGCTCTCCGGGTGTTTGTGGTTCATTGCTTCCAATTGGACATGTGCATTAAGTGTGTGTTTGTTTGCATCTCCGTGTTTCTGAGATCCCTCCCGTCCTCAGGCAGTGTGTGTCAGGGTGAAAGTGCTGCTGGTCAGAGAGGCTAATGCTGACATCTGCCCCCTGCCAGCTGACTGCCCTCTGGGACAGAGATCTTAACATGAACAAGCCACACACATACAACCTCTTTCCCTCTCTCTTTTTCTCTTTATCTCTAGGGCTTAGAGCAACAGGTGTTCCTGCAGCTCTTATTAAATGTAATGGGACTATCTCTTAACCTGTCCTCCTACTTTTCTCTGCTCTCTTATCTTCTATCAAAAACAAAGGAGTAACTCAATCACTATAGTTGCTTAGATCTACATGGGATTAAGGTAACAAAGTTTCAGGCAGCGTCGTCTGTAGGCGCGTGCCGAATCAGTGGGTAAAGAGTCCTGGAGCCGACCTTTTCTTGAGCATCTTACGGCCCCTGAGGGCTCCAAGGAGGGGTGGCCTCTGAGCCAAATTAACTTATCTTGTCCATTTGTTTCTCCTAAAACAGATTACAGCGAGGGAGCCCACACTGGATGCACTTGGGCCCCTCACTCACTCACTCACTCCCTGACTGAAGCCCATGGGCGCTTGACGGGCTTTGTTCATGGTGCATTAACTCTGTCACACATTAGCTCTGACCACAGCTAATTGACTGCACTTGAGTCAATTGCTGTATAGAGTCCATATTATCAGCTTTAAAGGGTCTTTAGCTTAAGTTCCTTTTAGCTAACCATGCTCCTATAGAGTCACTTGGAAGCTCCGTGGGAGTAAATCTTTGTAGGACCTTTTATGCAGATTTTCGGATTTTGGTCACTAGTATATCAGTCTAATATGGAAACACAGAAGTGTGGTTTATTTCAGGGAGCTTCCAGAAGTTTTCTTGGATAGCACTGTCAGGAGAGCAAACAGTTTGAAAGACTGCTGGCTGGGAATCAGACGTGGGCCTAGGAAAATTGATGAGTGTCAAGGAGCCTGAGCTTCAGCGCACAGACTAAATGGCCATATTTATTAGACGTTACAACAACAAATGGATGCTTATTGCTCTAATGGCCCTGATTTCCTTCTTGTCTCAAGGAAATCCGCGAAGAGCAGATGCACAGGGCCATTATTAGTCAGTCATCTGACCTTAGCCTCAAAACCTTTAAAACATGCACTCATGCACTTAGACAGAGAAAAAAAAGCAAACATCAGTCACATAAAGATTTTTGCATGTTTAGGATAACAATTTTAAGGATGTCGATTTAATGTTAATTCTGAGCAAATAATAAATGAAACTATTTTAAAAACAGCTCTGGAAAGCCAAAGATGACTGTCAGCATATGTATAGACCAACAATGAACAAAATTGCGCACACGGAATGCTAAATGTTTCCTGCGTATATGGCCAAAAACATCCCTAAAATCAATTGCAAACAAAATAGATTGTTATGGACTGTAGGATACAGATTTTTATATGGAAATTATATTGACATTTTTGAATCAATGAAGTACTTGCACAACATATTTTGCCTTTTATATGTTATAGCTCTTTTAGATAACAATTTTCATATAGTTATTCATAGGAAGGCAGATTATTTATACTAAATAGTTAATTAAAAAGATCCTGTTTTATGTTTGCACATGTAGATCCCTAAAATCGATTGCAAAATGGATGTTGTGTAGGTTATATGGAATTTTTACATGGAAAATACTTTTTTAATGTCTTTTTTGTAAAACACTGCAAAAACAAAATGCATTTCCTACTCTGTGTTTTTGTCTTGTTTTCCTTTACAAATATCTAAAAACGAATTGATATTATGTCTTGTTTTAAAAATAAATAACAATAATCGTTGTTGCTGATAATATATCTGCCAATGGGTTCATAAAAATCATCTTGGTTTTGAATTATCTTAATGCGAGGGCTTTTCTCAGAAAATATTTTCTGCATTTATAAGATTTATGCATTTATTTGTAATTAATTTGATGAATGAATCACCATATTGTGTAATTATTTCATTTTTTAAAACATGAGAATCGATTGAATGTCCTAATTCAATGCTAACACTTGTTTAAAAATGTCCTTTGAATAACCAAAGCATCATTCAAACAACATAGGCATTCTTTCAAAGGAGAGTGTGCATGTTTACATGTGTTTGCAAATAATGCATATTAGCCTCTTGTGAGTCTCTCTGTGTTCTATAAACAGCTCTATGCTATTTAAATCTGGGTGTGACTGAAAAAGCCTTGCAGCACATTAAAATAGAGGCCTCTCAGTGCAGTAATTACTCCCAACAGGAGGGATTGTTTGACAAGGCACAAGGCAGGGGTCAAAGGTCACGCCCTGTCTGCCTCCCTTGTTTGCCAACATGGACACAAGATCACAGCCCGCCAAGGCGCTGCACGTTCTGTCACATTTTGCCTCCTTGCAAACAACAACAGCTCTCAGGAACCCTGTGTCGCTTGGAAACGCGAGTCTCAGACCTTCAAGTTCTAGTTCTATTATGTCAATTCTACATTTGCCATTTTCTTTCTCTCTCTCTCTCTCTCTCTTTGAATGTGGCTGATTAGTAATTATGATAAAACGCTTGTTGCCGCGAGCAAATTGAGTCCTGGGAGTCGGCCGTCCAGTTCGTGATTGATCATTAGTCTGTAACATGGCCGTGTCTCAAACCAGCGGTGTATTTTTAAAGCAGATCACTGGTAAAGAGAAATGTGGCGTGAGGCACGATGCCTGAGGCTTCAGTCAGAGAGGAGATTGTGTGTACCTTTTATCTGCTGGTATGCTGACTGATGGAATATGGAAATACAAACAGATAGTGAAGAAGTAATTATGTAAATGAATGGACTACATGCACAACCTCTTCTACATTTGACTTATTATGGCTCTTTTAGATAACAATATTCATGTGGTTATTCATAGGAAGGCAGATTGTTTTAGAGCTGTCAATTCACACATTAACGTGACCAATTTTTAATTGCAGAACTGCTGCAATTCATCAACTTTAGATTTTTTCTTTCCAAATGTAGTGCATTAATGCATAAAATCATATACTGTATATTTATGCAAATAAAATATATTTTCTAATTAATAGTGTGATTCACATATTGGTGATATTGTTTAATATTGAATGATAATATAAACTTGTACCATACCACTGCAAATTTATTTTTATTTTGTTGAATGTCCCATATATAGATGCTGTTAAGAACTCTTTTCCCCATAATTTCTTGATACGTTTTGTGGGCAATACCATTACAAAATTTGGGGTTGGTATGATTTTGATTATTTTGAAATAAGTATCTTTTGCACACCTTGGATACATTTGTTTGATACAAACAATAAATTAAACAGTATTGTTAAATAGTATTACAATTTAAAATGCGTTTAGTTCTATTACATATATTTCAAAATGTAATTTATTACTGTGGTGGCAAAGCTGAATAGCATCATTATCCCAGTTTTCATTGTCACATGATCCTTCAGAAATCATTCTTATATGCTGATGTTGAAACAGTTGTGTTGCTTAATATTTTTTGTAGATTTTTTTTTTCAGAATTCTTTGATGAACAGAAAGTTCAAAAGATCAGCATTTATTTGAAATATTTTTGCAACAATGTATTTACTGACATTTTTAATCAGCTCATTGCATCCTGGTGCTGGTGCACTTATTTTAGAAATCTTTAGAAATCAGACAGTATGCAACAGTTGTAATGTCAGATTGAATATTTCAATAAACTTAACTGTTGACATTAATCTTAAACTGTAAGGTGTTAGATTTGGCAGTCCTACTACTTTTACTGTGTTTACAGACATGATTATCAATGATCTGTCATTTACATGTCAACATATACAAATAATTGTCAATTAAAATGCACAAAATAGTAATAAAAACATTTTTATTACATTTACATTTAGGTTACAACACTCTCCCACGCAGTGGAGCATTGCAGTGTTTGAAGGGTGAAGTTGTTTTACTGAAAGTGCACTGGCACTAATCCTATTAGTCTCCTTCAACTCATGATATGTGGTTCAAGCTGATCTGATCAAATGTTTGCAACTAACAACAGGTCAGAATTTGGCTGGTTAGCAAGGTCCAGTTTGTCCCTTCTGGTAGATGCTGAATACCCAGTCTAAAATACTTTATATCTTTCAATCTGATTATCTATGTATATGCACCCAATGTGCAACATGCCATTAAGATGAATGGGAATGATAACAGATAGCTTTTTCCAGTTATTATAGACCTCTTTGACTATAGTCTTTAATGTTCGAGGAAGCGGTAAAATGGTCTGGTGTGTAGGCAGTACCAGCCAGTGTTTTTCTCAAATCGCTTGGAAAGGAAAGCTTGGAAAATGCAATATTCCGTTGAATTGTGAAGGTGCTGCACACTTCTGTCACTGAAAATATATGAAAACCGGCTTGCAAACATTCATTAGAAGTTGCGATTCGGGAACTAGGCAACTGTGGCAGATTGTAAACAAACGTAACCAGAAACAAATGAGTTGCAATATTTCAAATTGAATGTGCGTCATGAAACCCACAGCAAGTAGTCCGTTCAAAAGAAGTGTAAGAACAATGTGTCTCAGAGTTCAGTGCTAAATTGGCGAGGTGGAAATGGATGCACTGCTCTTTTCTAGATCATGAAGAATTGGTGTGTATAAGGGAAAATCAATCATTGAGATATGTCATGAAACTTATTCATAAAGCGCGACCAGTACAAATTTCTGTTTTGAATTAATTTAAATGCTACAATTTACACACATATGAATGATGACACAGAAATGAATTCTGCTTGTGATTCATAAATAAGTAATGCCTTTTATTTTGGAGAAAAAACAAAATGTATCAGTATAACAAGTGTCCACCTTGTAAATACACGATTCCCATCAATTGGACTGCCTGCTGACCTTTGCCCACCAAGCAGCATTTGCGTGCATGGAAGCTTTGGACTACAGGTGAGAAAGCTCTGACCTGTCAGCGGTGCTAGAAGCCTCTTCAGGGCGCCAGAGCACATGTGAGGCTGAAGGGAGGAATGTTAACAGTCGTCATTAGTATCTGGGCTTCTGAGGGGGAGAGGGGCCCAGCGGCCCTGCTGCGAGTATGTCACCGGCTCGCGCCGCTATCTCTGTTTGGGTTTTCCCACGTTATGTCATGCATAGACATGCACGTACGCACGCTAAGTCGTGAGAAGCAGGTAGGGATTTTATTTTGTGTTTAGAGTCCATGACTCCAACTGAGATTTATGCTTGCAGCAATGTATAGATTTCACAGGGGAG
This sequence comes from Phoxinus phoxinus, assembly GCF_949152265.1. Classification (NCBI taxonomy): domain Eukaryota; kingdom Metazoa; phylum Chordata; class Actinopteri; order Cypriniformes; family Leuciscidae; genus Phoxinus; species Phoxinus phoxinus. Next base: position 28,326,946 of record NC_136881.1, read on the forward strand.
TATGTAGTTCATGTCCAGTGTATTTTTAGGAGCCAGGGCACTTAATTGAATAATTGAACATTTTAATTTTGTACATTTTATTAAATGGTTCATAATAGAAGAAAAAACGTTGAATGAATTGTTCACAAGTTTCTATATACAGTATATGTAGCCTATAGATATATACATGATATATATATGTGTGTATACATATATTTATAAAAGGAGATTTCATATGCAAAAACCTCTAAGTCTCTGACATTTTTCTTTTAAATTAGCATTTTTTATCAGGATCCTATAGGTTCAGTAATCTCTCTTTAATGGCAATAAAAGGGTTATCAATGCCTCATTTTCAAAATTATAGAGTAAAATTATTAACATAAAAATGCTAATTTTAAAAGAAAAATCACAGTTTATTAAATACTAAATGCTCGGGCTCTTAAGCAGCACACTTGTTTTCAACATAATAAGAAATGCTTCTTGTGTATCATAATAGCATATTATAATTATTTCTAAAAGATTATGTGACCTTGAAGATAATGATGCTGAAAAACTCAGCTTTGCCATCGAATGTATAGGAACAATAGAGAATAGTAATTATGAATTGCAATATTTCTCAATATCACTGCTTTTACTCTATTTATGATCTAAGAAATGCAGCCGTGGTGAACATAAGAGACATTCAAAAACAATAAAAAAAACGTAAACTCTTAGAAATAAATGTTCAATGTGTTTCTATAAAGATATAGAGTTCCCCTGATGGAACCCCCTAAAAGGTTAAATATATGAAATGCCTGACAGAACCCTTTAAGCTTATTATAATCAAAAATAAATGAATAAATAAAATGCAATCTGCAATTTCCATCCCCATTGTATGTTCACAAGGGTTTAAGAGGGATATAAACCCTAGGGTGAACACTAATAAACAGAAAATGTATCTTTATAGGGAACATATTACCCCATACCCTGTGTGACCACCTTCATGAACAGCACCATCTTGATTAGCAAATGTGTAACATTCCTTCGCACACTTTATGGACACTTGTGCGCTGAAGTCTGAAACCTCGCTCCCAGTTTGCAACATTAACGGTGTGTAGAGTGAATTTATGGTGCGGTAGACTGGAGGGTGAGATGGGCTATCCTGGAGGTCAAGCTGACCAGGGCAGATAACACAAGCTGATCCAGGGCACTGCAGGCCACTGTCCCCCCCTCTCGACCCATTCCATGGATCTTCAGCCCCATCCGTGGCTCTTTGAAGTACCTGTGATTTAAGGTTATGAGAAAAGGACTCTGGCGAGGCCTCATTGATCTCCAAGCGTATCGGCGGCTGCGACTCTGCCACGCTTTTGTTGTGAGGAGATTGACCCTATTTTCATCTCTCCGTCAATGTCTGATGACCGGACGGTGAATCCAACCTCTGGCATCTGGCTTCTCTGAAGTGATGCTGTAGAGTGAAATACTGAGTGAGCGGGATAAACATTTGCTTTTATGCTGAAGGTGCCGGAATTCAGCAAGCAGATCTCGGACATTGAGGAAAGCACATGTGTGCTCCAACGGATGGTTGGCTTGAAGATGATTGCGTGTTTATGTGATGAATGGGATTCTTAAACAGCATGGGATTCTACAAATCCTAATCAGAAACTATCGAGGAGGAAAATCGCTTGCCAAATTGTGGCCGATCCAGTTACTCCAATCAGATTATAATGGTGATAAATGTATAACCAGAAAAGCACATGCCGCAATCGCACACATCAACATTACTAGCTAGCTTGTTGTTCCAGCATCACTCACAATTTTAAGCGTGTGAGGATGCGTGCCATGGAAAGAAAAATGGCTGCGGCAGTTGTTCTTGTCTAATCCATACAGCCGAGCTGCTTTGAAATTTAACAAGCAAAAGAATTACAGCTCCTGAATGTCAAGCGGTTTATTTTGTTTTAATGCTACAGGAAGCAGCTGCCATCTACTGTATGTACACAGCTCAGCCTCTATCATCCATACAGGAGAAAACGCAGTACACTCTGCATTGCATTAAATCTCTTCTACAGTATAGCAAAGCAGTGCCATGTGATGCTCAGAGAGAAATGTGTTTCCAAGAAGTAACACTGTTCTATGGGCTGTTGTTATTTGGGTCAATGGCAAATAAGAGTAAAGAAAACAATAAAGAAAAGGACGTTTTGGCCACGTTTTTAGACATTTTCTCTTTGCGTTCATGTTGGTTTTTCATATGGCTTTGATCAACATTTAATACCGTTTTCACAAAAAGTTCAAATGTAATGACTCTGAAAATGTCATGTGGTGTAACCATCAAGTAAAAATAAATTACTGTAATTACACCTTACTTACTGTAACTGTAAATAAGGTACATTTTCCTACACATTGGAAACATTTGTGTGTATAATCTAAAACTTTGAAAACTTTGATGTTTAATCATATTTTTTATAAAGGTTAAATTATTAAATATCATGAAATATAAAATATGAATTAATCATTCATAAAAATAATTAGATTTTGTCATACAAATGTCAAATTATCTGATATTTTAAGAAATGTATTTATTAACCTTGATATCATGAGGGTTTGCACCACACATATTGGTTTAGTCAGACAAGCATTTTATTAATAAGCAGTAAAGCTTAAAAGGATGTATTTTCCAAAATGATCATTTTTTAAATTACGCTTAACAAGACAGTTGTCTCAAACAACCAACCAACCAAACAAACAAACAATTACAAGCAATTTTAATACAAAAGTTATGCATGTAAATGTCTGATGAAGTTTATGGGACCGAAATGTTGCTGAATAAATTGTGTTACTCTTTGCAAGTTGGGATAGTGTGAAGGAAGGTTTTGTTTCTATATTGAATTGGATATTAAATACAAAAATTAAAAACATATTCATCATGAGGTGTATTCAAGTCTTATAAGAAATGCATTTTCATGAATATTTGAATTAAGTAGTTGATCTAGATTTGCTTAATGGGCCTTTTATGTTATTAAAAGTTAATATTTTCTCTCCGTTTTCAAAAATAACATTGTGCACACCTGTCAGTTTTCAGAAAAGTGATCAACACGAAGCCGTGTATATGCCGTCAAGAGCATAACAAACCTGTAGGTGGCAGTGTCACGAGAAGCTCAAGCCCACGTTAGCCAATCAGAATCCCGAAAATAGTCACATACTGTGACGTCGGCTGCCTAAAACTCTGTTTTTCTCAGTTTACATGCAAACGTGCAAACAAAGTTTTCCAAAATATTTACTCTGGCTGGAGTTTTTAGAAATAATTGTTTTCAGAGGCGAATTCTCAGTTTGCGTGTAAACGAAGGGCTCTAACGAAGGGAAATGTCTCTGTTTTTCAAAATAACCATGTACGTTCAAACGGGGCCTCAGACGTAAGCTAACGGCTCTGTTAGCATTTTCAGGAAGCAATCTTTAGCTATTGTTGTGACTGGATGTATTAGGCTATCAGGCTTCACAACTATTCTCTCAGGTAATTGCTTGATCATAAAATAATTGAATTATGAAGTCACTTACCACACAAAGCTCCGCTAATTCCCCTTTGAACTCGGAAATAGTTTAGTGTGTAGCTGCAGCAGCACGGCAGTCTGTCATGGCCGTTGAGAAGTCGCTATTAAAAAAATTTGTTATAATTGTGGGAAAACATAAACTCTTCATGACCAGATGGAATCTCCATGGCGACATTTCCAAGGAGATGGAGGTTGATGCAGAAAGGAGAGTCGTTGTGTTTACTTTGGTGGACATGGGTGTCCTTGGTGTCACTTCATTCTTGAGATCCCATGCCTATATTGAGAAAAGCCCCCCTAAAATGATTCTATTCTCCAATATGACTTTCCAGAACAAATATTTTAAAAGACACAGTTCCCAAGGCCTCAGAGCTTAGAAACCACTCCACATTAACATTATCTTGCGGTTACGTTCTGTCACCTTTCAGCAGAGCTCTAACCACTGCAATGCTTGATTTAGCTGTCAGTAGCACTTTGCACATTTTGGCTAAGGTACGCTGGATCCTCCACTGCAAATGTTCTGTTCAGTAACATCACTTCCTAAATCACAGCTGTTCGGTAGACGGAGGGAACAGAGCGACTAGACGGAACCCGGACCAACCCTCAGTCTGAGATCAAGGTCTGTGATGTTGTTTGAGCTTCTCAAAATTGAGTGTGATTTATATGTCATGGGGAAAAACTGTCGGTTTTTGCAATTTTGACAATGATGACCTTATGAGTGGGGAATGGTGGACTCCAAAAGGCCTTTTGGGAGACAAGCTGCTGCTTCATCTCAGACAATGGAGCACTGTACTGCATTTCCTATTATTGCCTTGGATCGTTTTTAAACATATTAGGTCACTGTGATGTGGCCGTTACATATCGCTGCTCTAAAGCTGACCCTCTGATCGGATTCAAATGAGTGATCGTTCTGAGATCAAAAGATCATCTGTTTTTCAGAGATGCTCATATGGACTGTGTAGGATAATAAAATATGGATTAAATCATTAAAGATCGATGTCAGGATGTCCACTTATGTGCTCTGACCACAACTTTCTAGGATTCACATTATTTTTCTTCTGTTTGTTAATAGCTGAAACGTATCTCTCTTGAGTTCTTCTTGGCAGTCACCACTCACTGGTCAGAAATGGGATGAATTTGGAACAGATTGCAGATTAAACTTGAGGAGGTAATTAGGCCTAAAGAGGAGATAATTTTGCTCCAGCCAGGCTCCTGTTGTTTTAAGTCCTTCTGGAAAATGTGGATTTTCCAATGATGACCATTTAAAGGTGTCACTGTGGAGCCATGGTGAATTAAAGGGAGTCACTGCATAGTCTAAACAAGCAATCTTCTCCATTATCAACAGCCTGACAGGATAATAGAGTACAACTGGTCATGTGACAAGAGCTATGGTGACAAAAGACCGGCATCTATCATTTAGCCGTCTGCAATGGTGCCCACTTTTTATCAGCGCAGTGTGTGTGTGTGTGTGTAAAATGTATTTATTTATTTCTTATCAAACATTATTTATTTATCGAACATTATTTAAATGTGTTTCCCTTACAGGTATTTGTTATCATATTTTACATTCACATTTGCAAATGTGTATTTAGCAGATCACCTTAAAAAAGAGGAACAAAATCAATTTGTCAGAACCAACAGTTGCGGTAATATACAATGCCAGATTTATCAGACAACTGGATTCGAAAGCGGAAGAGCAGAAATGCAGAGAAGAAATTACATTTTTAAATCAAGTTCTTGTTACAGCCCTAACACCATCTAATTCAGCATTGAGGTACTTTGACGAACAAAGCAAAAACTACCATAAAAGTTCAAGAGGTTATAAAGGTAAATGATTTCATCTGCCTGCCCCAAACTACGGCAATGAACGCGGGCCAATAGCAGCACAATGAGCCGGTCCATTCCTCTCCAAGGTGGAAACGGCTAGTTAGAGTCCGTAATCTCCAGAGACGCCTCCAGTTCGCCCCAACCCCGAACCCCCCCCACTAGGGGCTTTTAAGTGGAACCTTCTGAACATCGAGCCAGCGTTTGCTGGATAGCAGGCAGCTGGACTTTGTCATGCATGACCAGGGACATTCTTGTTAGTGTAGTGTAACCTTTTCTGCACTAACACAGATAACACTGGCACCTAGCTGGGTCCTAATCTGCGTGCAGTGCCCAAGCAAGGGGAGGGAGACCGGGTGGAAGCTAAGAGGTGGTGGTGGGGTGAGTGGGGAGTTTAAATTATTCCAAACAGCAGGCCAGCGGCAGTGGCTATTGGGACCCTGGCACCCCCAGCACCGGTGGTGACCTCACTACACTGAGAAAACAGATTCCCATTCAGGGACATTTATTGCATATCTGCCTGAGATCCTGAAACCAAACTCCTACTGTAGAACAACATTGGTGTCGTTCCTCAGCCAAGTGCTTGACATTCGCTTCCCTTGTTTTCCTATCGGAATGCTATCGTATCTGCTTTACGCTGTCTCTAAAACCTTGAAAATGCAATGGTTGTTTTTCAAAAGTCGCCCCGACAGCATGAAATATAAATGAGTTGTAGACGTGTTGCAGTAGTCTGCGTGTTTAAATATGCTCATGCATATTTTCCACCAGAGGATCAAAGCATCGAGAGGTTCTCTATCACATCGCTAAAATGTTCATCTAATCTCAATAGTGCTGCAAGGGATTCACTGTTGGTGTGGAGAGCTTAGCTGCTTCAGGGAGAGGGGCCTTCAGACAGAGAGAGCCAACATGTGTACTCCAGATGCCCAAAAGCAGAGGTGGGTGTGAGCCACGCTAGTGCTGACAATAATTCGGGGACAGCGGGTGTCAGGCTGAGAGAGGCCTACACCTCATCACCCCGCCGGCTAATTGATTTCCAAATGAGCCGCGGTATTTCTGCACAGTAATCTTGAAAGGCGGTCATAAAAATGTCCGGGGATACAGGGTGTGCCGCGCTTTTATCTGAAAAGCTAAAATGTCTCTCGCTTTCCTTTCCTCTCTTATTTCTACAACCGCTAACCTTTCTATTTTTCTCCTTTCTTCCACTCAAGCTTTTTCCTCTTATTTGCCCTTTCCCTTCATGCAGTTCTAAGCTGGCACACCTGAATTTTTTTCTCAAATTCAGCCCTTCTCTTTGAGAGCAAATGTTTGAGATGGAAGAACATCCAAATCAGAACCATATTGGTGCTCTCACCACACTCTGTGCAAAAATATGTGTGTCTGAGAACAAAGTGAGTACACATGAAAAATTCCAAATCTTAATAGCGTTCCAAAAACAATGATACGTTGTTTTTTCCCATTTAGCTGCTGATTAGGTGATAAATCAGTACGGGGTTTGGTGTTGTGACATTGGCCAGCATATTGTGGTAAATGAAAACCAGGGACCATGAAAACCCTTTGCCTATGACATCTTTATCTTTATCTTTATATTTATCTTTATCTTTATCTTTATCTTCATCTTTACCATGAAAATGTGCGTATATTGAAGTAAGATACTTTTAGGTAGCCTACCTGACAAAACCATTTTTGAGTATAGTGATACAGCTGTACCATGTACAGTATTGTTCACTTTGAACGTACAGTGAAAATGTGGGAAAAGTTCGGAAATGTGAGCATCAAAAGGACGTAGTCTTTTTAAAATTAATTTAATTAGGCTTTTACAGCATTTTTTGTAATAATTTAGAAAATTATTGATAATTGATAATTTAACATTGCTTGCAAATATATGAATATCACTGAGTATGTGAAATGAACTGAAACACGAAACTACAATAATATGCAGGTCATCATAACGTTTTTTTTTTAGCGTTTGCGTTTGGGGCTCAACTTGATTTTAGGGAAATAATTATTCTCAGAAGTTAGCAAAGTGATAAACCCCCCCATCTCCTTTGAAATTCTAGGGACATATTTATATTTACATAACATTTATTTCCGTAGAAGTTGAACAAAACATTATTTTTTTTTGTTTAAACAAGTTGAACAGGAAACAAATACATTTTATACTTATATTTATTTCATGTTCTAAAAGCAAGAATATTTGTATTTCCAACAACTGTGTTGCAAATTGTTGTAAAATATATATTTCACTAATTCATAAATATTACATTTCCAAAATATATTATTATAAATTAAATATACAAATTGTATAAAATCTGAAAAACTATTGTAATTTTATAATTTTATTTTTGCTTAGTCATATAAATTACAAGGTATAACGCAGTGCTTGCTACTATGTTTCATTTTATTATTTACAGAAATGTAAGTGAAGAAAGCTTATATTGAAATCATCAGAGCTCATTACAAAGTAGCCTAATTTAGTCAAGGCAAGAGGTATTGTGATATATATATATATATACACACACACACATTTTGTAATGAGCTCTGATGATCTGTCATGGCGTAAGCAAACATTTCCACAGATTACTCAGAGCTGTTGTCCTGAGACTGGCACATTTTAAACTCGGCAGTGTCTTCGGGTAGTGCAGAGGCTGGGTTGAGACATTATACCTGGCAGAGCTGACAACTAACTGACCACTTGCGGCTCTGCTGGCATTTTGCCTCTCTCCCTTAGAGCCATCCAAATGTAAATATTTCCTTAGTTACCTTGATTGTTGATCTGCAGACTATTTCCATATTTATATTGCACTCAAAACATTTACTGAAGACAATGTGAATGGACTAAGGTGTTGTTCCATTAACAGTAACAAAACGTTTTGCACACAACTTTTTCCTTCTTTTTTAGCTACTGTTCCCCACTCACATACAGTGTCACCGCAGCTGTGTGTGCATACAGGACATTTTTATATACAAATATGTTTGTCCTGTAAATTACAGTTATTTACATAGTTATTTATAATGTATGTTTTCTTATTTGGCATTGTTTGCATTAAGCAAGCCCTATTGGATGTGTGTTCAGTGATTGTTTAAACACACACACACACACACACACACACACACACACACACACACACACACACACACACACACACACAAATCCACTCTCTGCATTCTACATTCTTTGAACCTTGTTTCCTGTTTGTCTTTATGACACTTAATACACAATCCAGACCAAACAGTTTAATACAGTTATCATCAGATTTCTGTAACCGAAACACAGTTCATCTAATGACTCTTACATGGAACAAAACTGAAAATACAAAATTATAATAACATTGATAACATAAGATCAATAAACCAGGTTTGTCAGAAAGAATACATTAAACTTTTAAAGTGTGTGTTTAATTTGTGTGGCGGTTTAAAATAAATAGAAACGAGAGAAAAAAACCCCAGAAAACTCGGATGCACTATAAAATACAGGCCCTGTTTATATTTTCATTCTTAAGATTAAGATAATCTTCAAATGTCCAAAAAGTATCTCAAGCATATTTAAAAGAATCTATATATCAGAGTGTAAATTCCCTTTATCTCTGACCTGATGGCTCCAGAATACGCAGAGCTTGGTGGCTCCTTCTTATCAGAGACTTGCTGAGCCTATCATCACTTTTAGGAACTACAAGGTGAACTCTGACCTCTGATCCCTCTCTTCACTAAGATATGGATAAGAAACCTAGTTCTTCCAAAACTACTGATAAATGCAAACTTTTAAAAGCACATTTTCACAGAAGGAGTGGGGTCTGGATTAGGAACTTGCGTCTCCTTTTAAAAGTCAACAGACGCGTTAGAGTAAATGAAACATCTCCATCCAAGAATTTTATATACAGAGGCTTGAATGGTTATTTGAAGGGTAAAAAAAAAAAAAAAAAAACATTATGAGATTGGTAAAAGCAACATCATGCCATTGATTCAATAAATCACAGGCAGACCGCATCACAAGATGCAGAATGGACAAATAACAAAGTCAGCCGTGACACTGTGTCTGTTTCACATTACGATTAATCGTTGCATATACAATATAACCACGTTATCAACTCTCTCCCCTCTCCTGTTCCAAGAACAACCATATACGCTGGCATCAATTACCCATCCCAAAATTCGGTTAGCTCTTCTTTTCACAAAGCCGAAACAAAAGCCGATGGCTACACAGAACCACACTGGGGCTGAGGCTAAACAGATTAGCACCGGGGCTGCTGGGTATCTGGTGAGTGTCAGCGGTTGCCTGGCCAGGGTTTGAGTTTGCGCGCGTGTGTTCGTTGGACTGGCTTTGGACGTCCTCTCTCAGTCGTGAGGCTTCATTCACTGATACGTTGTCTTGCGGAGCCGGTTTTGAAATCGGGTTAGGGCGACAGGGAGAGAATTCAAGCATTTGCTCGCTGATTTGATTTAGCGAGGGCAATCGGTCGGGCAGTTTCTCTGATTTATAGCTTCCTGCTTCCCTTTTGCTCCTCACGTTGCCCTCTCACATACAGTATTGGGTCATGCTGCTAGTGGAAGAGGGCACTCGTACTGACCAAAACATACACGCTTGCACACGCAGGCTACTTGTCAGTGGTCACTAAAACACTGGGTCCGTGCTAACTGTATTTATTTTAAGACGAAGAAATGCTTCCCACACCGCAGTTAGGGAAATCCTCGATTGCTTTTTGGCAGATATCCACAGGCGGTCTATGAGACTTCTCGACACAACAATATCATTTATTTCTGGCCAGGCCGGATAATGGCCGCTTTTGACAATGCCACCCGCAGACTGAGAGGGACAGTGGAGATGAAAGCTGGCATGCTGCTAACCTTTGTGTTTGAGAGAGATGATTCTCCTAATTGCTTGTGACTGCACGAATAGGCTTGGAGACGACTGCTGTCCCGGACAGTATTAGGGTGTGCCCGATTCCTGTGTGCCCACACACACAGTCCCATACAAAAGGCCCTCAGAGCTGGAGAAACCAGAGTGGCCATTGTGCAGAACCACTACGATTTACACATGGAAACATGGAGCCTTAACAGTTTCCTACAGATTGTCAATGACAGCATTTAGTTCAAATACCACATCACAGCCAAAAAACTCCAGTGTTCTCTTTTTTTATCATTCGTATACTATTTATATTTTATATAGTACACTGATAAAAATTAATTATTGATGCTGTAAGTGATAAAACATTATTTTGACGAATAAATATTTGTTTGTTACTCTATTTGAGTAGGCCACTTTATATGGATTGGTAGCAAAAAAAACAAAACAAAAAAAAGAATATATATTAAACGTATTCTGAGTGCACAAGGCTTTGTAGACGTATGTTTCCAAGATACTAATAAAGTTATATTTATTTAAAATATTCACTACTGAATCCTGTAGCCTTTCATTACTCATCTATTGCATTTGAAATTGCATACACTGTCTAGGTTCTACATTTGCTGAAGATCTTCATCACTGTTACACAAGTGATGTATAGTGTATAGTGATGTATAGCGATGTATAATACAAGATGTGTTTAGTATGGAAATTATAGCATGAATGTGTTTAGTGTGAATGCAACGCCTCAATAGCATTGTCATGAGTTATAGAGTGAGTTCTGTGTTAGCAATTGCTCTCCCATGGTCTATGAATAGTGTTCATTCCACGTGAACTTCAGAATCCTGCCGGAAATGTTATGTATAGGTCATCCGGATAATTGTGTCTACTGTTTTATGAATACTGTGAATTACTCATTTCTCATCCTACTTTCACCTATTGTATAGATATATTAAAACAGATTTTGCGGAGGCAAATAATAAGCTCAGAGTAAAAAATGCATAGTTTTCAGAAAATTCTAAAATGTATAAAAAAAAATACTGAGTTGAGTCAAAATTCCATTAAGGAAATGAAAACGGGTCAGTTTATCCCCCTATAGTAGTGATACTAAAATTATATCTTTTTTTCATCCTACGACCAATAAATATGAAAATTGTATTGATGCAGGACAGAAACAAGTGTTTTGAAATAAATCATTTTAACTTTAAAATTAAAAAATTATTTTCTTTGATAAAATATTTACTAAATCACAGGATGCCGGGTCAATTTGACCCCCTTTATGCATTCCAGGGTTAAGGACAACAGTAAATGAAAAGCATGAAAATATGTATAAATCCTGCTCTATAATAAGAACTTACTATTAACCAATATATTTCTTGTTCTTTATATTGCACAGTCATTACAAAATAATAACAGTCATTTAAAATTGTGGATACTGATAAAATAATGATCATTTAATGTCACATGCAAAATCACATAATTTTATAAAAATGTAATACTAAACCCTGTATACATTGCACGATGTTGAATTGTATTATACATAGCTTTTGGCAGCACAGTGCAAATTGTAAATGTATGTCGCTCATGTCGCTCAATTACTTTTTTTTTCTGTGGAAAAGGGTATATTATTATTATTTTTTATCATTGTCCATACAATGGAAGTCAGTGGACTCGAAAACTTTGTTTTGTTGACAACATTATTTTGTATTCTGCAGAAGAAAGAAGGATATACAAGTTTGGAATGACATGATAGTGAGTAAATGATGACAGAATTATCTTCTTTTTTTTGTGAGAATTAAATTGGATGGTAACCTGTTCAGTGTTACTCAAAGGCATACGAGCAATGGGTGGTCCAGTTATGGCCCTTTAAGAGCCCTCTTATTTCCATCCACAGCTGTCCTCACCCCAGCCTGCTGTCCAGAGTCCAGCCACATATCTACCAGCTGGCCTTCAGTGCCGCTAAAGCCTCTGGTTTTAGGGTATGTGACATCAAGGCATCGGAGCAAAGGCCTAATCACGTTAACATCCACAACCAGACGCTCCACTCATTTGACTAATCAAAGAGAACAGCTCGTTCAGAGAGAAGAGAGGCACTGTATGAGGTGCTTCCTATCTCTTTTTCTTATCTGTTCATCCCTGTACAGCACCTATGCAGCATGCACTTAATGTGGCCTGGACTCACTCATTAGCTTCCACATGTTACCTGGAATGCTCTGTAGTGGGGGATGGTTTGCATGGCATATACTGATCGTTTTGTAAAGGCAATGGGAAATAGTTTTAAGGTTTCCTCATTTTTTTTTTTTAGTTAAATCAACTGATCACTTTTTACAGTGCATCTATCTATCTATCTATCTATCTATCTATCTATCTATCTATCTATCTATCTATCTATCTATCTATCTATCTATCTATCTATCTATCTATCTATCTATCTATCTATCTATCTATCTATCTATCTATCTATCTATCTATCTATCTATCTATCTAGTCTGTCTGAGTTAATTATGTTTGGAGTATGACTGATTTGATCTTATGATAATATAAAATAAATAAAAGCTTTACATTTTCATATGCTAACATTCTTTGATTGGTGTGCATATGCATTTTGTTTATTTATTGTTTTGTACTGTATGTTTTGCTGAGATCAAATTGATACAGAAACAATGTTACTATTGGATAACAAATTAAGTTTACATGTCTGAAAAGTGCTTCAATATTATCAAAGCTTTATTATTCACTTTGGTATACTATTTTCAAATATGGTGTACATTCTCAGAACTCTTAGTACTAATATCACAACAGATCATCAAAAGTGCACCTTTTTCAAACATTTCAGCATGTTTTCAATTGTGTTAGCACAATACAAAAAATCACGAAGTATCCTTTTAAACAACACAAAATAAGTGTTTCATCTATATAAACGTTTCCTTTACAGTAACTGCCTTTCTATTAATATCGAACTTTTCATTTGCATCTCTTCTTGTTCAGTTTAATACATTTGTCTATTATTTACCTGACCATTAAGTTTTAACTGAACTTAATGGTCCATCAATGAATCATTTGGTACACCTAGATTTCTATAGATATTGATTCCATTTTTCATAAAACTTGTTTGCATTTTCCGATAACCAAATCTAATGAATTATTTCATTATTTTTACTGAAGTGATTTATAGATAATAACCACCAGTCAAAATGTGTGTGAGAGAGAGACATTTGCAATTTGTGAACAGAGAAGGATAGAGTACATGGGATGTAGTATAACATCAGATTTATCAGAGATGCAAGGGAGACAGATGGCATCAAACTGTTTTTTTACATTACATAAGTATGCTGTAAACAGATTACAGTGGGAAAGACTGCCACATTACTGTAACTCCCTTCATCTGTAAATGTCAACTACAGTATAGATTCAGTAATATGGGACAGTGAGAACATTTACTGTATTGCCACCAAACTCAGTTCTAGCACAAAACCTCATGGTAGTTTCATAACTTCAACACACCTTTTGATAACACGATACTATTACAAACATTATGGATTTTATGTTACATAAGTTAGATAATGTAAGTGTATTTTCTAATGTGGCATCTATAGCCTGTTACAGTAATTATTTTAAGGTGATCTGAAACATGTATATTGCGTTGTTTGCTATTACGTAAATAATTTTTAATTGTTAAAAGTACTAAATTGAAAGAAGATCATACTGTTGTGTTTCGGTGATTAAACCAAATGTATACATTACATATTACAATAATCTTGTGTTTGAAACAATGCTTATGTGGACTTAAATGTGTATAACATTAATGAAAGCATGGGATCAGGTTTTGAAATAATGACTTCTAGCTGTGTTACAAGTGTGACCAGTTTAGATTTTTCGACTAAGAGTTTTGAAAATGTACACTTGTGAAAAAGTACCAAAGCGAATAAAAAAAAAATCTGTAAGTCAGAGGAAAAATAATATTAATGTTATAATAATAATATAAAGTAATATTAATATATAATTATTTGTACAAACATCATATTTTGTTTTACACATTCAGTACTCAAAAAGAAAGAACATCAGTCAGCCTCAGTAAAACAATCTTCAAAAAGATATTATACCAATAGTAGCATATATATAAAGTATACAATGGAATTCATATAAAACAATAAAGGATATAATAAAAATAACTTTGCTTTGTAATTCCGGTCAGCAGTTGGACCGTGGACAGCATTCCAACATCAACACTTATCAGAAACTTTTCAGCAGCAGCCATTTCTGCACCGAGCGAAGATTGGTCCTGTCCTGGTGGTGAACGATGTCTATAATGTTAAGCACAACAAATGACAAAACCATCCAGGCGCGCACATCAGCGCAGGGGTCAGGGAAGGTAAGGAAAAAGAGGCCCTCTATGACATATCTACTGTGGGAAACGGGCCGCAGAGATAACCGAGCTTTAGTGTTTCATCTCTGCTTCATCCCATACACATTATCACTGACCTTTCACCCTGCAATAAGAAAGGCTATGTAACCCAGAGAAACACACAACCGTAAATCTCTTGATCCAGAGCTATAAAAGTGTAGGACATTCAAACGATGTGAATTGTGTAAAAACGAGGGAATTGTTTTATTTGTATCTCTCTTATTTTATTAATATGTATATCAGGCACAGTTTGCCTTTGTCCTTTAAAGTATCACTCTTTTTTTCTCTCTGTCCCTCTCTTTCTTGCCTGCTAAAGGGAACGAATGCTGGAGACTGAAGAACACTTCATTAACCTTAGTGAGAATGGACACAGTTAAAACTGAGAAGACACGCAGCCACAGGAAATCCCACATATCCGCTAGCATACACACACCACACAGTGATAAAGAAAAATGTGATAGTTAGATTGTTTGAGTCTTTGGCCTATAATGAGACAGTTTTCCATGACAAATTATCCCACAGTGAGACGGTGGCTGCTGTTAATTAGTACACAATTATAGCATGAAATATATTCAGAATTGACTCTTTACAGATTGTTCACCTCTTCATTGGATGTCTCAAATGGCAATCAATACAATATATTGATAATGTATGACTATGTGATAAAATCATAGACCATATTCACTGAGATTATGGGATATTTATCCGACTCATGCTTGTGACTTATTTAGTCAAAAAAATACTACTGTATGTTGTATTATACACATTCAGGCTTTTTTATTCTAAATATAAAGCATACAAAACATGAATTAAAAATGTCACTTTATTTCTAGAAATATTCTACACTGAGTGATGGTTCACCTAAATATGAAAATTCTGTCATTTATTCGCCCTCATGCCGTTCCAAACCTGAATGCCGAGTAGGATGCGTTTTTTTCTTCTCTGGAACACAAAAGTAGATATTTTGAAGAATGTTGCAACCAAACAGTTTTGGTCACCATAGATCTTAAGGCTAACAACAAGAATGAAAACGAAGCTGCAATTATAGAAGTACAGTGGGTTAAATGGACTGTACTATTAACAACATACCGAATGTTTAGCTGACAAAGAAAAGAAAAAAAACTTTCAGTAGACAAAAATTAATTTAAACAGTTTTACATAAATTGAACTACATAAATTGGCTTTTATTCAAGTGCTTGCCTTTGTAGAGACTGCAAGTCTATCCATCACAGCTTTTCTTTCATGTTAAATTTAATATGCATTGATGCATTTACAGTATCATTAAGTTCCAAGGTCTATTGATTTCCATTCCACAGAAGAAATAAAGTAATTATAATCTACATAAAGATGAGTAAATGATGATAATTTACTCAATGATAATTTAATAAATGATGTTAAAAATAAATATTTATTTTTAGGTGAACTATCCCTTTAAATGCAAACATTAAGCTTTAATGTTTGAAAGTCAAAGCATGGGACATAAACTAACACACAAAACATACTTACTTTATTATTGCAAAGGCAGGTAAAAATGCCCTGGCCTAACTCGTTCAAATGCTTGGATGGGTTTTATTTCAGCTAATGAGGTGTGAAGCCTTACCCTGAGTGTGTGTGTGTGGTGCTGCCCATAAACCAAAAGTGAGAAACAGCTTGTTTGGTATAGGAATTAGGGGTTTACGTTTTCCTTTTCCACTCGCTGCCATGTCTTCTAATGTAAAACTATGCAGAGTGAATTTGACGCACTAATGGTTTCTCAAATATAGCATTGCTGTTTTGTGTTACATTAAGACCATCAAAACAAATTGTAATGGAATTTTAATTTCGTCAATCAAGTAGACGAAATGATTTCGCGACCATCAGCTTGTTTTCCAAAGCTTCTTGACGTGTCTATTTTAAGAGGGTATCGTTCTCAGTGGTTGATTGGTTGCCTGGGCCTCTCTTATTGTCATCTCATTCCTGTCTGTGTCTCGCAGACATGGGGCCCCTTTGCAATGTAGCCATTAACTAAGGTCATTACAGAGAGAGGCTTTGTCATTAAGACCACATGGTTCTCCTTGAGTCATGCTAATGACTTTTTGCTTTTTTTATTCAATTTATCGTTTTATTCTGTGATTTCTTTAAACCTGAAGTGATCAAAGTATCACCTTCAAGTGTGTAGAGAGGTGTCGGGGTCAATGTCATCCTCTCTTTTAACGGCCCTTTTGAATAAGACATGGCTATTGTTCTGTATTGACAGCACATACTTGGACCTGTCAGTCAACGTGTCACAAAGTGCGTATTGACGAACACAGAGGTTGCGTTATCACTGAGAGTAATAAATCCGATGGCGTTTTAATGCAGTGCATTTCAAGTATTTTTACAGCTATGTAATCGGTGTGATAGAAACCGCCAGAGCTGTTATGACATGGGAAAGTTGCCTTACCACCCAGGTGCTAACACCCTTTTGAGCAGCTCTGTTTAGCATTGGCGTCTCCTCCAAAGCTTTCAACAGTGCTGTGACTTTACAGACTCGCAAAGACCTCTGGGAGGTGTAGTCCTTCAGAGTCTCGGAAACCCAACGGATGCGGATTTTGCTTCTTTCATGTGAACTGAAGAATCCGTCTTGCCTAAAATGTTGCAGTTGTGTTCAGAGTTTAGCCTTAAGCACAATCGCAGGCTGAAAAACACAACAGATCCCTTACGCTCATTGTAGCCGAGCTGGTAAATGCAAGACGCCATCTGTTTTTTTTCAGTGAATGCCAAAAGTAACCCAAGGGGATGGGCGAAGACTGTGATTGGGTCGGCACCCTGTTGCTTCAGAGGCCTGGTCTCTGTATCAAACGACGCCATGCTGGAGGAAAGACCCCATGGCACAGGGGATACTGGTGTAGAGGCAGTGACCTGGATGTGTGTCAGTAGGGAGTGTGCTTTATCTCCTCTCTATTTGTCATTTGTTCTTTTCCTTTTTCTATCACTCCTCCCCCATTTCAAAAGGGCAGTTGAGTTTCCCTTCTCTACTCCTTCTTGTTTCCCCTCTGTTTTTCCATGAAATCACTCGTCTGTCACCAGATCCTAGCCATCGTACACAATTCAATTGTCTCGGCGGACGTCGCACAATGAGTTCCTTGTCAGCTTTGATGCTTTTGTCTGGAATGAGGCCCGAAACAAAAGCTGCTGTGCTTTTAAGCGCGTTTTAGCCTGAGTTTGTTTTATTTCTGAATTGAAAGTTGACCCAAGTCTCATTCATATAGCGCCATAAAAAGGCCTCATGGACTCCCGGATTTACAACTCACTGTGTTTTCCCAGGGCCTTGGAGGCCATAGTATACCTGACTCAACTGATTCCCCCTCCCGCCACCAACAAAATATTGAACCCAAAGCATTCTAAGCCACTAGGCGGTCAAGGCCCATAAAAGCCTAACAGTCTATGCTGTGGCTGTTGGTGGTCTGTCTTGTTCTTTGGCCTTTAGATGGCAGAAGGGGCCTTTTTGTCTGTCTGTGTGTAAGTGTGTGTGTAAGTACGTCTTTTGCAGGGACGTCTGAGAGAGAAAAACATCAAAAGGCAACATAATCCAGGTACAGGGCTTCACTTTTAACTTTTCAGCAGCTAGTGTCTGAAGCAGCTATAAAACTGTGGCCAATGGGACGAGAAACGTGATTGATGCTGAGCACAGCTTAATTGCTAAGAGATTTAGCTGCCTGTTCATAATATACTGAAAATATAGAGGCTTTGGGCAGAAGCTTTATTCAGAGTTGTGTTTCCATAACTCAGCTCATTCACACACACACCGGTGTTCTGAACCGGCCACGCATATATTTAAGGTAGTTTATGTTCTGAAAATAAAGAATGTTTAGTTTAGCATTTACATGTTGCTGTTATACACAGTAAAAAAGCACTGTTACTTTAAAAAGTAAGTTTCCTGGTTGCATTCATTGAGACAAACATTTGAGTTTTTACAATTAATGAGATTGGTTTAATAAATAGAGTATGAAGTTATCCGAACCACATTAATTATCCAAGTTGATTTGACAAAAAAAAAAAAAAAAACTGTAAGTCACGAAAATTATTTTTTACAGTGTTGCTTGCAGCTCATTTTCTTTTATTTTAATTAATGTTCCATTTAATGTTTTATTAACTTTTATTTTTCAGGTATACATTGTACAATTCAAAGAGGTGGGGTAATGCAGCTGGGTAGACTTCATGTGACCACCTGGGTTCTTCTCAAGTCTAACCCACTTCCAGAGCACCCTCAGAGGTGAGTGAGAGGGCTCATTGGGATAACTTTTCCTGTAAGTATGCAAGTCTTGTTGGAAAACATAGAGGGAACTGTAAGGAGGGGGAGGGGGGAGTGAAGGAGTACACTTTGGAGATTTCTCAGGCACTGTCATAATCTTTATTGCATGATGTGATAGAAAATAAATGTCTCTGGATCATTGAGGTTGACGTGCCAGGGGAGCAGCTTACAGTTTAAGGGTATATGACTGCATAACATCTAGTTTTCTTTTTCTTTTTCAGTGTCATTCACATGCATGCGGGTTTATGGTGACCTGGTTTTATTTTGATCCAGCCTAGAGGGATGTTAAAGACAGGCACTTGAAAGCCTTTCACTAAACCTCATGGTTGAAGGGGGTTTTATCTCCACCTAGCGGTTTAATGGTCTTAATGCTACAGGTGAATGCTTTGTAGTGAAACTTCTTTGTTATCTAATGCGTCAGTGGTGCATGCGCTTGAAATGCAAGATGCAAATTCTGAAGCAATATTAACCAACCCACTACTGAAAGGAAAGTGGAAAAAAGAGAAAAAGAAACACATCTGTATAATCATTTTCTTAATAATAAAATGTATGCAAGGGGATAATCGGCTACATTTTTTGTAAGTAATTAAAGTTTGCATAAAGGACATGCAGAGTTTCTACCACGGAAGTTACAAACGGAACACTATAAAGAAATGCAGTAGCCTATGATCTTATTGAAAAATGTATGTTATTTGTAATTATCCTCATTAAGGATCAACAAGTAAAAGCTATTTTCTGTGTTTCTTCGGGATTTCCCCCCCTAAGCATAATGACTGAATATTAATTATTTAAATACATTAAAATAAAACAGTTATAGTTTACTGCTAGATAAAGACAATACAACATTATACAAAAATATCACAAAAATACCACCATTATTTTTAATGACAAACTGTTGCAAATAACAAAGTGGTGCAATAAAAACAAATGTGCTGTCAGTGCAGTAGCATATTTTACAAATAGTTCAAATGATGCACAATCATGAATACCGCTCTAACATATTCCTTTTTAAGACATGGAATCATGGATTAATTATTTTTGAATATGTTTTTCTTTCACGAATTTACGGACTTTACCAAACCTAAAGGGCATGGATGTCATAATTTCCACCAATGTCCCGTTCAATATTATGCCCAGCCAATATATTTTAATTTGCCCTGGTTTTGATCTTTAGGAAAATTGCACGCGCATACAGATGAAACACACATTCATGAAAACAATGAAATTATGATTAAATCCATTTGTTAATTAATGTAGCTAATTTAAAAGAAAGAAAAGAAAGAAAGAAAGAAAGAAAGAAAGAAAGAAAGAAAGAAAGAAAGAAAGAAAGAAAGAAAGAGCTTTATAATCTATTTTGGATATTGGATATCCACTTATGATATTTTTGTTCATAAACATTTCATTTCTCCTGCTTATCTATATTTTACAATGTTAGCATTATATGGTAACTTTTTAAATTAATAATAATATAATATATAGGCCTATATATAGGCTATGCTTAAAAAACAAATAACTAGCCTATTAGTCTATATATATATAGCCTAATAGTTATTTGTTTTTTAAGCATTCAAAACACACTTTTATTTCAGGTATTTAAATATGCTAATGTTATCTCGTTTAATTGGCAGTCTGTGGCATCATCGGCTATTACGAAATGATCTTGTACTCTTCATCTTTGGTGATAAATGTTTTAGACAAGCCACTCTTGACATTCTTACTCAATATCCTCGATGAAGCCATAAAGGAGAGCGCTGGAGCTGCAGCAGGACCTGTTCTTTCTCAATGCACAATGATGGATACCACTGCAAACTTCTTCACTTCACATTGCGTCCCAAATATAGATTTACAGGTGTACAAAAATAGGGCAAATGTAATCAGTTCGCGTTTGCCGAAAATTACTGGCAGTTAATTCACCTCAAAAATGTATGTGTAAACAATTTATGACGCATGATAAATTGAATAATAAACGAAAGACATAGCGACTTAGTATGACATTTCTTTAGGCTATTATCGCGTTGTAATTAATTATATATGTTTTAGGCATTTTATGACTATATATCTAAATGTGTCCTATACTGTTTAGTGTTTAGTGTTAAATGAACGCACGAAGCTTGCCTAGCCTACCTGCTTGACACATTCTATTTAATTTCGTTTTCATATTTTTTTTTTGTCAGTTTAACAATGATAAACACCATGACACATTTGTCTGTCTAATAAGTACCACATAACATGATTATTACTATATTTATTTTGAATAGACGACAGTAATCGCGATCAAACGTGAAAGAGAAATGGCTTCAAGAGCCATGTGTCGTTATTGGCGCTCTGTCCTCTGAAGTCATTATGAATGTGCTTTCCGTGTATAATGCACACACACCTCTGAGTTTTATTAACTTGGTTTCTTATTTTACAACGTAATAATGTGTGAAAATAGGGAGGGTTCATAGTCAATTAAGACTTGAAGAAATCTCCACAGTGTTGCACACTGAAAAAAACTCTGATGAAGCTATAGCCTAATAATAATAATAATAATAACAATTACAATAGGTTTTCAGCACTTCGTGCTTGAACACCTAAATAATAGTAGCCAATATTATAATTATAATAATAATGCAGTCAAACAATCAAAATTCACCTAAAACCAACAACATCGAAAACCTTATATGAAACTGCCAAATTGAAATCCGTGCGCATTAGCAGTTCGAGCAGGCACGTGCAGAGGGGGGGGCTTTGGGTGCTCGAGCCCCTGCCCTTTTTCAAAATGAATCAAAAGTGCCCTTCTCAAACAAATATCATTGATAATATTGTGGTCAATAAAACAAAATGCATTTGCTTATAATTTACATGACAATGTGTACAAGACTAAAGTAGCCTAAATTCACGTTTTTTTTTACATTTCTGTCAGTCTGAGGTGTCGTTGCTATAACGCGTTGCTATGGGTTGCGTCACTTGCGTCAAGTTGTGCGTGTCAGTTGCTTCGGTCTTGACTGACGATCTCCATTTTCGAGGCTCTAAAACTCCGGAGTAGTGTGTGGGCGGCAGGCATATCGTAACAAAAGTTATGCATTTTAACATAAAAATGTACTATTCAGTGTACACGTAGGTATCCCACACAGTCTGCTTGGGAACCGATCGCTCTCGAGCGTCTTTCAGTGAGTAACGTTATGGCTCGACGGCAGAAAAAAAAAAAAAAAAAAATTATTATTATTAATTTTTTTTATAATAAAAGGTTGCGTGTCGATTCAATTAAAAATCCACATAACACATATTTTAAAATATTACTTAATTCGCTGAAGCCTGTTTGTCATGCAAAATACACCACAGACCAATCGTCATCTGGCACAAGAAGTTCAAATATCATTGGACGGTCATTTATAAATAAATCATTTGAAAATTACATGGACAGACGAATTTACATTGAAGTGATCTGAATCTCCGTCGTTGACCTAATGGATGTTAATTGACTACAAACCAGCACCAAAAGTAGCATTAATGGTAAGTATAGTATTCAAGTCACTTGTATATTTAGTCTATATTGATACACCGTTTACCATTATGAAACTATCATAGTTTGTTAAATGAAGCCCAGGCCTACTGCAGGCCTATTATGTGAAGTGTAGGCTGCCTGACAACAACACGCGAAATGGTGACTTTATTATTTTAACATTTTTGCTTAAAGCCTTATGCACTTTAAGCCTGCATTTATTTGATCAAAAATACAGAAAAAAACTACAATTTAAAATAATAGTTTTCTATTTTAATATACTTTAAAAATATAATTTATTTCTGTGATGCAAAGCACACACACACACACACACACACACACACACACACACACACACACACACACACACATATATATATATATATATATATATATATATATATATATATATATATATATATATATATATATATATATATATATGCCCCTTTTTATATTTGAGCCCCTGCCCCTGTGGAACTCTCTGCACGTCCCTGAGTTCGAGATAAGCATATTTATGATCATCAGCGTGATAAGGAAATTGGTTAGGCTATGAAATTAAATTCTTATTAGAAGTAAAAAGTTAACTTTAGACTGAGATTAAGCAGATAAAATAGCAAACAATTATGCATTAGTAGTGGGCATGTGCGCAATGTTTAGGGTCAAAAACAAATAAACAAATCTAACAACAGCAACAAACATGCAATTACAGTATCAAGTAGTACGGCTGTGTACAACAATAGCTGTGTCGGTTATCTAAACAGTGGACTTGCGAATGTAGTGTGTCTCTCCCATAGACAGTAAAAGAAATGGACACAGCGACCCCATTGGATTCAGCGGAGACAAGTGAAGTCAATTAGAAGCAAGCACTTCCTGATTGCCGAGCGTACTGCGCAGACTCAAACTGAGGTTGATGACGTAGATGTGACGTGGGCAACCTGTCTGACAATTGTAAGTCTTCTAGTAGCTGTGCCGAGAGAAATCTGAATCACCCACCGAATCTTGCAGAGACGTGAACAGGAGCAACTTTTGGTAAGTATTTTGATTAATTATTTTTGTCATTTTGCATAGTTTTTATTTATTTAAAAATGTAACGCCAGTACGCCATATTAAGTTAATGCATAATATTAAGAAGTTATGTAAAATTATATTCAACTTGTGATATTAATTAAGTTACCCAATACGTAAGCAGATAATACTAGGCACAGGCTAATTATTCCTAACTAAATGCTAGTTAACATTAGTAATTAATCTTAAACAGCTAAGTCGAATGTAAGTTAAATGAGTCATATTTATTTAATATATATTTAACCGCCCAGGGAGCGCATATTTTAAATATAATTTAAGCACGATTAAATTAGGCATTGGTAAATATAACGTGCTTGCTGGGCACATGTTTTAATCATAGACAGTATATAAACGGTTTTAATTGATGCACATGTTGTATGGGGTTGTATAACGTTAATGGTCGCCGAATATAACCACAAAATGGCGTTAACTGTTATGTTATCTACATCGCAAGAGAAATGGACGAAATAGTCATATAAAAAATTACTATAGTTATATAGTAAATCGCTTTGGACAAAAACGTCTGCTTTGTCCTGTTAAATAACATATAGATAATAGATGGACAATAACGAATGTCACCAATAACATCTATAACTAATGGTTGCCCTTTTCATTTTCCTTTCCTCATAGGTTCAAAAACTTATTTTAGAACTTCGACTGCACTACACCTATTACACCATGGATAACAACAAAGGTAAGCCATGTAGCTATAGTATAATTTAGAAATATAGTATAAAATATGGAAAGCAACACATTGACTGTAAGAGAGAATAAAATAATAAATGAACCTTGTGTAATACCTATATTGTCATATTATTATTTCAATGAACAGATAAGAGCAATTAATTTGTGTTTTATTGTATGCATAGACTTTTTTTCTGTTTTGTTCGGATAGAAAGAAATCAATGACCCGAGACAAGTTACTTGTGTGTGTTAAAATATGTGTACTGACACTGACTAATCAATGTTTTGATTGTGATTGCTGTATGCAGTGATTTGGATAATGGGGAGCAGTTACATTCGTCGTGGGGAAGAGAGGGCCAGAGAGACCATAGGGGCCAATCTTGGCCTTGCGGCCAAGGTTCACTGGTTTGGCTGGGGTGGACTTCGATGGCACGGACTCCTTCCTTTTTTCTACCGGTCCCTTAGAGGAAGAGCAGCCCCGGATGTCCTGCTGATTCACTGCGGCGGGAACGACTTGGGATGCAGGAAGAGCATCGATCTCGTCGCAGCAATGAAGCAGGATCTGCAACATCTCTATCGGCGTTTCCCTCAGATGGTCATCGTGCTGTCTGACATCACCCAGAGACGTCGGTGGAGATCGGGCCTTCCGGGGAAAATTGACAAGTCCCGTAAATGGGTGAACAATGTTATGGCTACCTTTGTCTTGGGAATGCAGGGGGGTATCGTGCATCACCCTCAAATTGTATTTAACAAGCCTCAACTGTTTCTTAGGGACAAAGTTCATTTATCCACTATGGGTAATGATATTTTTTTAAATAATTTAGCTGAAGCCTTGAGAGTCTTAATCCAGTAGGGGTGATTCTGGATTAAACCTTTCAACATGTTTTAAACATGAAACAGTTGAAGATTGTTAAATTCTTTTGGGGTTGTGTTTGTGCCTTTTGTCTTTAGTTTAATACATTATCACATTGGTAGATATAACACTGTTCAATAGTCACTGCTCTTTCTCCCCCCCACCCTTTCTCCCCTCCGTGCCATTTATGTATCACCCTAGCCATCCACCCTATGGCCTCTCTCTTTTCTTCCCCATGACGAATGTAGCTAGAGGGCATAGGGATTTTTTTTACTTTTTTTATTGTTTTTAAAAAAAAGATTTTCAAAAATGTGTGTTTATGGTATATATACGGTAATAAAGGAATATTTATTAACCAAATGATTCAATATTTATTATCGAAAAACACAGTAGACACTTCAAGTAGACATACTTTGACAGAAATGTGATGTGGTTTTATTACTTATGGTTTAGAACTTCGTAATGATACATATTCAAAGTCAGTGGCCTACTGAATATTGATAAGGGAGGTGATACCTCAAGACACCTTTAGATTAGATTTATCTTTATTGTCAATGTGTAGAGTACAAGTACAGAGACAATTCAATGCAGTTAGTGTCTAACCAGAAGTGCAAAAAAGTACAGTATAGACAGGTAGTGTGGTATAAACATTAAATTACATGAAGTGTAGACAGTAGTATACAGTTAACCTAGTGGAATGGTTTACAGTAAGGATATGTGCAGTGTATTAACGATAGCATTATAAGAGCAGAACACATGGGTATGCAGTATGAAAAATACAGACAGATATGTACACTGTTAGACCTTACCAGGTTTTTTTTACAGTAAAATTGCCAGTAATTTACTGTTTTTGTGCAGTTCCTTACTGTAATCTACAGTATGTTACTGTAAAAATTCACTAAATTAAAACTGGAGTTAATTCATTTCACTTTGACCAAATTGTCAAGTGAGGACCAAATTGACCAACTGTCGTTTAAATGTATTAACTAAAATTGATAATGCAGTAATAATGTGAGCAAAATATTACTGAGAACTTATTTCATTTGAGACCACTAAAAAACTATTGTACATAAAAAGATTTCCACTGTCCACAACTGTGACTGTGCAGTCACTGCATGTTACATAAAGCAACACACAGTGCATCATCAAAGTTTCTAGATCTTCTCCTGGACTGAAGCACAGGCTCTACTCTTCAGCACAACGGTGACCCAAAAAACACAATTTTACAGTAAACTACTGGCAACAGTGTTCCCAGTATATACCTGTTTTATTACTTACAGGTTATTACTGTTAAAATACATTTTGTGGGTGTGTCTTTTTATCTTACACTGTTAACCCTTTCAACCCCACAAGAAAATCCACACTACAAAGAGTAAAAGTAACATTGCAAAGTAAAAGTAACAAATAGTCTTGCTATTTGAACTGTTTTTTTGCAGGTCACACTTGTGCACACACACACACCTGTAACGCATCCAAGAGGAGAATGGGGTTAACAGTCTGGTTGAGGTGAGCTCAGTCTTTGGTGATGCTGTGCGCCTTACTAAAGCATCGCTTGCCCTGTATGGCCTTGATGGAGGGGTGTGAGGAAACAGTGATGCGTTGGGCATTTTTCACCACCCTCTGCAGTGCGTTCCGGTCAGAGGCATAGCAGTTGCCATACCATACTGTGACACAATTGGTAAGAATGCTCTAGATGCTGCAGCGGTAAAAGTTCACCAGGATCTATTACACCTGTAATAGCAATGACATAATAATAACATAGCTGAGAAAATAATTAAATTGCTTTGGTCTAATAGATGGCTATAAACATGTTGGCTAGAAAGCATATAATACAGTAAACTACAGATGTCGTAGCTGTAACTTAACTTGGCTTAACAGCCAAGTGACTAAGTATAACTAAACTTTGTATGTGTGCTGCTCTTCACTGTCCTCAATCTGAGTTAAAAGTTATTTTATACTTAGCAGTGTTCGTTACTGGAAAAACTTGGAAACAACCACCACCAGCATGTCTGAAAAAGAGAAAGGATGAGCAGCATCTTGGCTTTAACTCTCAACATCTAGCCTGGCTTAGTTAGAAGCCCACTCACCACGTCAAGGTGCAGGCTCAGAGTGGGTAGACGGGACAAGACAAACGTAACAAACAGACGCCACAAACAGACAACATAATGAAACATCTGAACATTTGATTGTAACATTTGAACAGACTGTACTGTATAATCACAAAAAAAAACAGTTTAACCTTAAAACTTCATGTAACTTGTTGATAGCATTTGCGTAACAGCGAACAGAAATGTGTTACTGACAGGTTTTTCCCATGTGCGTGTAAAGACTTGGTTTTCTCAAAGCAAGTGAGAAGCGTGACAGCTGAACATATGTAAAGTCAGGTTTATTCAGCAAATGCTTATGCCCCGTTGATGCGGGCTCTAAGCAAAGCAAGTGTGAGCGATGTATGAACAAATGTGAAGTGAAGACAGGTTCTCACAGGCTCGGCAGACGTGACGTGAAGCTCAGGCTCGGTAGACGTGACGTGAAGCTCAGGCTCGGCAGGTGTGACGTGAAGCTCAGGCTCGGCAGACGTGACGTGAAGCTCAGGCTCGGCAGACGTGACGCAAGCAGTCTCTGGATCGGCAGACGTGTGCTTCCTCCATGCATGCAGAACCGCCAACGCATAAAAAAGGAAGACAGCTCTCTTGGCCGTGGCAGGACTGATGGTGGGATCGTCCGGGGCGACCTCCAGGACGACAGCAGGCTGCAAGAGCACGGCCTCCGGGACGACAGCGGGCTGCACGGGCACGGCCTCCGGGACGACAGCGGGCTGCACGGGCACGGCCTCCGGGACGACAGCGGGTTTGCTCAGGGACGGCCTCCAGATCATTAGGGAGGCATGAAGTGTGAGCGATGTATGAACAAATGTGAAGTGAAGACAGTTTCTCACAGCAAATGCTTATGCCCCGTTGATGCGGGCTCTAAGCAAAGCAAGTGTGAGCGATGTATGAACAAATGTGAAGTGAAGACAGGTTCTCACAGGCTCGGCAGACGTGACGTGAAGCTCAGGCTCGGCAGGCGTGACGTGAAGCTCAGGCTCGGCAGACGTGACGTGAAGCTCAGGCTCGGCAGACGTGACGTGAAGCTCAGGCTCGGCAGGCGTGACGTGAAGCTCAGGCTCGGCAGACGTGACGTGAAGCTCAGGCTCGGCAGACGTGACGTGAAGCTCAGGCTCGGCAGACGTGACGTGAAGCTCAGGCTCGGCAGACGTGACGTGAAGCTCAGGCTCGGCAGGCGTGACGTGAAGCTCAGGCTCGGCAGGCGTGACGTGAAGCTCAGGCTCGGCAGGCGTGACGTGAAGCTCAGGCTCGGCAGGCGTGACGTGAAGCTCAGGCTCGGCAGGCGTGACGTGAAGCTCAGGCTCGGCAGACGTGACGTGAAGCTCAGGCTCGGCAGGCGTGACGTGAAGCTCAGGCTCGGCAGACGTGACGTGAAGCTCAGGCTCGGCAGACGTGACGTGAAGCTCAGGCTCGGCAGGCGTGACGTGAAGCTCAGGCTCGGCAGACGTGACGTGAAGCTCAGGCTCGGCAGACGTGACGTGAAGCTCAGGCTCGGCAGACGTGACGTGAAGCTCAGGCTCGGCAGGCGTGACGTGAAGCTCAGGCTCGGCAGACGTGACGTGAAGCTCAGGCTCGGCAGACGTGACGTGAAGCTCAGGCTCGGCAGACGTGACGCAAGCAGTCTCTGGATCGGCAGACGTGTGCTTCCTCCATGCATGCAGAACCGCCAACGCATAAAAAAGGAAGACAGCTCTCTTGGCCGTGGCAGGACTGATGGTGGGATCGTCCGGGGCGACCTCCAGGACGACAGCAGGCTGCAAGAGCACGGCCTCCGGGACGACAGCGGGCTGCACGGGCACGGCCTCCGGGACGACAGCGGGCTGCACGGGCACGGCCTCCGGGACGACAGCGGGTTTGCTGAGGGACGGCCTCCAGATCATTAGGGAGGCATGAAGTGTGAGCGATGTATGAACAAATGTGAAGTGAAGACAGGTTCTCACAGCAAATGCTTATGCCCCGTTGATGCGGGCTCTAAGCAAAGCAAGTGTGAGCGATACACAGAAAGTGCTGTAAACATTATTCAAACAGGAAGATGTGCACTAAAAACACCATACTATTGGTGATGGAATAGTATTAATTTGTTCATCCTCCTCCTCACAAGAGCCCCTGTTACTTTCTCAGTTTCTCGCCTTGCCAAATGATGAAGGCGTATCTTGCAGTACATGGAGGCTGCCATCTTAACCAAGGTGTGAACATGATTGTCCTCAACACTGGTCTCAAACATGTGGTTGTGCAACTCTGAAAAAATATTCTTGTCAGCACAATCACTCAGAACCTGAATTATAATGGCAGCTGTAACTCCTTTTCCTTGAGGAAGCTTTCCTCCACTGGTGTTTAGAAGTCTTTGAAAGCACCTTTCAGAGGCTTTACACACCTCTACAATGCTTGTTGATGGATTCTGTAAGCCTCCCCTGTTCTTAAGGGCAATGAAAGCATGCATGCTGGAATCAGAACTCAGTGCAAGAGAACAGGGCATGCACAAGATTTTCTCCTTCATCTTTTTCACCACAAATCCAGCAATGTAATGGATAGCGGCGTCCTTGAACTCGGATATTGAATCGACAAAAGGTAAGCTACTGTAGTCGTGGTCAGAATCCAGAGGGAGTGCTGGTGTGACATCAAATTGACGAGAAGTTGGACCAACTGTCACTGCCAACATGTTGGTTCCATCTCTAATGAGACAGTTCCCTGTTCCATTTTTTACTTGATGTCTCACTAGGAGGCGTTTGTACGCAGCTTTGAACTGTCGGGCAGTTGGGTTGTTGTTGTAGCCTCCTCGTGCCCTAACTGCAGAAAAGAACAGCTCAAGATGATCCTGACTGAGTTTGTAAGTGAGGAGATACTTACAAGGTGCATCCTGTGCTTCAACCAGCTCTTTAAAAATGTTGGAAATGCTTCTGGAGCTGGCAATGAATCCAATGGGACCTGTTTTCCTAGGACCTGCATAAAGATGTCTCCCAGAGCTATCTCTGAGCTGCAGAAGGAAATTTTCAGCTCTCTCCAACAGACTCAGCATGTGAAGTTTATTACAACTTCTCAAAGGAGCTTTGGAACCCTTTGCCAGAGGGTTCCTGCTGTTGAGAACATCAAAAGCTAAGTCGATTGTTCTCAGAAATTCGACGGTTTCCTCTGAACCATGAAACTGAGGCAAGTGAAGCTCCTTGTTGCAGAATTCAAGGGCATCTGCAACACTGCTGCTGAAAACTTGAGCAGCAAGATTTACCTTCATCTTCTGATTTCTCCACAGAATATGTGCCATCTTCAGCTTATTACCCAGCCTCAAGCCCTCGGTCTCCTGAAGTTTGTTGAGGTCTTCTAGGTATTGCCACCTAATCTTTTTGCCACTGCCTGTCTGGAAAACACCTCCATCAGCAAAAGCGTTCCTCAAGAGTTTCATCATGTGACACACGTCAAAAACCACATGTACAGCCTGCATTGGATTTGCAGGGTGAGGAAAAAATGGCCTCATGTTTCCAACTGTGATATTGGCTCCAAGAGCCTGCATCATGGTGAAGTGACAAGACGGTCCATCACATGTCAGGGAAACAACGCGCACTCCAATGTCATGTAGCTTGTAAAGACACTGTGTGACAATATTTGCTCTCTCTTGTCCGCTTAACCCGTCAAGGAGAAAGTAAGCCACAGGGATTTTCCAAGATCCATTAACAGCTACAACCATAAGGACCAATGCATCCTTGGCTACTGGCAAAGAGTCATCAACTTTGCCACATCCTACATCAACATACCCATGGAATTTTCCTTCAGCATATTCAACATGCTTTCTGATGGCCATCTCATCCATCATAAGAGCACAAACAGTCTCCTTACCATCCTTCCTTCCTTCCTCCACATGGGATTGGAGGGCAGCGAATGATGCCTCTGTAAAGCCTGGGTCTGCAGGAATGCTGCTGTACCAAGACCTGATTGTTTCAGGATGAGGCAGAACACAATCAAAGCTATCACGAACAAACTGGTAAGCTTTTGCAGAGTAGAAATGGAGAGTCATGGCAAAAGATCTCAAATGATCAGAGATTCTAGAAGATTTAGTCTTGCACTTGGCCCTTGTAAGAATTTCTTTAGCAACACCGCTAAAGGAAGCCTCCAGCATATCACCACAGCTGGTGGAAATAAGCAGCTTCTCTTTCAGATCAGTGATAACTGAAGAGAGAGACTTCACTTTCTTTTTCAGTCTTCTGACGCTCTGGTGTTGAAGCTTCAATTTTTTCTTGCAAGAACGCAAGCTATTTTGAACAAATGCCACCTTCCTCTTTAGAGGACTGGGGGAATTTTCCTGTGTGTATGCACCATGATCTGCAGAATGGATATGGCTGCAGCTGGCTACACTCATCTCGACTGTCTGTGGTTCACTGTGAGTGCAACTGATGTAATCATGGTCATGACTGATGTTCCTGCGTTTACCAGCTTGTGTGTCAGAGTCAGTCTTACTAACCGTTGTGTTTTTACTGACTCTGGTGTGCCTCACCTTGACCTTCACCTGGCAATGGGGGTAGAAGATGGTTGGCACCGCGTTTGGTTTAAGGGTGTTTCCTCCCCGGACAGGGATGAAACAGTCCTGTGTGAAGTGAAGGGAGCAGAGGCGAGAACGCTTGTTTGGTATCCAGCTCTTTCTCTTGACATTGTGTATCCACTGCTGCAACCTGTCTTTATCATTGAAGGGGAACCTGACAAGTAAAAAAAAGCATATCACATTGTTCAAGAAAATGAATTTAATGGAAATTAAACCAAAAGTGATGTTTTATTCTCTCTCAAAGAATCTGCATGCCATGCTACCCTAAAATGATCTCACTGCCCCCCGCCCCAGTTGAGAATCAATTGCAGTGCCACTACATGCTGATCTGTCACTCACATCCAACCAAAACAATAACATGTGGCTGTGGTGGTATATTAAAATTGGTAGAAAGCATTAAACTGGGCACTATAAGCTATTGTATGACACACACCCATATGAATGTGCATGTACAGACATGTACACACAAATGCACACGTGTGCATACACAAACACACACATTATGCACATACACCCTATATTCACAAATATTTTATTGTTGCAGTCATTCATTTAAAATAAACCTGAGGTGTTAATATTGAGGTGTTCAGCTTTATTTTGATTTTAGAAAATAAATATGATTTCTCATCTTACAAATCAATTGTTTATTTCACCTGCATGTCTTAAGTCATCTGCATGTCTCTCAGGTGTTGAGGACGACCTGCATCTTTTTTAGCCATATTCAGTACGAGTAAAATATTTAAATATTGTTGAAATCAGAAACGTTAAGACTTTTACTGTCAAGTTGTATTGGAAATGGTGACTTGTCATTTCTAATGGATTCTTTTTTACT
The DNA here is from genome assembly GCF_949152265.1 of Phoxinus phoxinus. Classification (NCBI taxonomy): domain Eukaryota; kingdom Metazoa; phylum Chordata; class Actinopteri; order Cypriniformes; family Leuciscidae; genus Phoxinus; species Phoxinus phoxinus. The sequence continues at coordinate 28,359,339 of NC_136881.1, forward strand.
GTAAGGTATCTGTATTTTTACTCAAATATGGATTTCAGGTAACGTCACTCTTTACACCTCTGCTTAGGCCCATATAATGATGATTCAAATAATCATAATCTGGTAACACTTTACAATAAGGGTGCACTAATAAGCATCAATTCATGCTTAACTAATGCACAGATAATACTGAATTAATGTATTACTAATGATTATCTAAGCTATTCATTATAAATTGCCTCATTAGCAACTAATGAAGAGTCTGTCTCGTTAATATATTAGTTCATATATGAATCTTTATTAATTAAATATGTAAGTGTGTATTAATTCCATAATACCTTATTTTATTAACTAATAGTGTTAATTAATTTGTTAATTACCGCAATGAGCCAAAGCCTTATATTTCAACTTCCAGATAATACAGGTAAACTAATATGCATTAATACATTTTTAATCACAGCATTAGTGTGTCAATTACTACAATGTTTTTGGAAACCAGTGTTTAATAAACAGCTTTTATAAACTCTAGTGATGGTCATTAATGATTAATTAATCATTAGCTAACGATCATTATGTTGTGACTTTACTTGTTGGGGCACATCTTTATTAACTCATTATCTAGTAATTGTAGTAATTGACACACTACTAATTAATAATGTATTAATGCATATTAGACTCATTGTGGTAATTAGCAAATTAATGAACACTATTAGTAAAAAAAATAAGTGATTATGGAATTAATCCACAATTACATATTTAATTAATAACAATTCATATATGAACTAATATATTAACCAGACAGACTCTTCATTAGTTGCTAATGAGGAAATCATTAATGAATAGCTTAGATAATCATTAGTAATAGGCCTACATTAATTCAGTATTATCTGTGCATTAGTTAATGCTTATTAGTGCACCCTTATTGTAAAGTGTTACCCATAATCTTTCATTATATTGATGGAGACGTGGACTTACCTGAAAAAGCTTAACTCGGAAGAAGAGTCTTGTCTCTTAGAACACATGTATGCTACACAGCAAGGCATGTTCGCACGAGGGACAATATGCTAGCAACAAGTCAATTGAAGTAAATAAAGGAAGATGAAATAACGAAAAAAAGGCAACACACTGAATTAATAAAATACCACCTATAACACAATACTTATCTTGAATGATGATCAGAAGTTTCCAAGGTCGAATATCACGGCTCTCCAGAAATAAGGGTTTTGACTATTGCCAGGTAAGCGCAAGCAAGCTGACAACGGTCAATGACGCATCAGAGTAAACTCACATTGAACATTATGTGTGTGTGTGTGTGTTTTGGAAATCAAATCGTATAGTATAGTAATAATAACATAATATAATGTATATTAATATTACAATAACATATTACGCTATACAATTACATTAAAACATTATAGGCCTGACAAAAGAAGTGGCTAAAATCGACATTAAAATATAGCCTACTTTTGTATTGTAATCGTCTGAGTAGCCTGTTCTTAGTAATTTTAGTTAGTTAAAATTATAATAAAACATACACACACACACATATATATATATATATATATATATATATATATATATATATATATATATATATATATATATATATATATATATATATATATATATATATATATAGGCTATAACCAGATAAAAAATTAAAAGATAAATAAGTACATGTTGTGTGCATCTGTGCCTATCTGAATTACTTTTAATAATTTTGGAAGATTGTGCTGAGATGATCTCAGCACAATCTTCCAAAATTATTAAAAGTGATTCAGATAGGCACAGATGCACACATACATGCATTTAAATAAAAAAATGTCCTTTTCTTCTATCTACATCAAACCGAATAACCCATTCAAAACAGACTTAGTAAGCCAAGGAAGGAACCATACTGTAAGTATACAATATACTATCCCCTCGAGTCATTTTCGTATCCATTCAATATATTTATTTTAAATTGTCTCTTAAAATTGCTCATTGTTCTACATGATTTTATCTCTTCACGTAAAACATTTGACCATAATATTCCAATTTATAAATAATTAGTTTTGGCTAGGCTAATAAATCATGGTCAAAAACACTTGAACAGAAACGTTTTTCTTTATTTCACATTAGGTTATGTAGACATGGCTTCCGACCAGGATGAAAGGGATCACATTCATCTTCAAGCGCTATAGCCATCTGTAAATAAATAAAGGAATAACGTTAAGCGCGATTGACATTGAGATGTTTTTTTCTTTTCTTCCATTGCATGTATAATTTCATGATAATTTCCCCATCCCCCGTTAATATAGATACCCAGTTACCCATACTTCATTATTTAATGAAGTAGATACATTATTTAAAGGTAGTGGATAAATTACTTCATATCATATAGGCTATATTCACTTGCCACATACCGAATTATTTCCAATTCCTCAAAACGTTGTTGAACAATTTTGTCCCGTTGCTTTTATGGGCTCTCTATGGGCTTCTCCCTTGACTTTATGCCTCCACGTCCCCTTGATTGTCTCGCAGACAGTAAAAGAGTCCCTGGGAGCTTCTCTGCCCGTCCATACGGTAATTTTTCGACTTGTGCGACAGAGTCGCGCGGGTATGACGCAATCGTTAGCCTATTTTTACAAAAACTGCTTCTACGGGGCCATAACGTAAGATACAAGGTAATGGAGCCTTTTATACATTTTCGTGTTTCTTTAGAAATAAACAATGGACAAACGGTGTCTTTAAACGCCTCAGATGTAAAGTTATTCGCTGTCAAAGTGACGCCAAAATGAATGGGAGTCAATGGAATGCTAACAGCAGGTGGGGGTCCGCTAGCCAATGGCGGCGCCCAGGTCGGCTTCAATATCTTTCGGAACACTGCCCCCCTGGTCTCTCCAGCAGTGCTGCCACCAGAGATCAAACAGTTTGACACTGGCGCAATGAGCGCAGCTTATGAAGGGGTCCGAGTGCTGTGTTGGGTGCTGGCTGGGGAAATGTTATGATCTTGTAATTACGGGTCTTGGACAGATGCATTATCCAGGCTCAGCGTTGGAGCCACTGGATATTATTGTAGCCAGAGAGCCGGAGGGCCAGACACCTACCATCGCGGAGAGGGGCTGACCCCGCTGGCCCTGCGGCTCCCGCGCCATATTGCACATTTAAGCACAAGGGTTTTTCAAGTTCACCGGCGTTGTTGATTAACAGGCCAGCATTGAGGGGAGATGATGTCTGCATTCTCCAAACGAGTTCCCAACAATCCACACGCGGTGAGGTCATGCTGATAGGGCGTGGGTTACTGGGAATGGCAAACATATATTAACCCGCTTTGTTTCATGTTGTCCCCTTTGGCATAACATTTATTTATTTATTTATTCAGAAGAAGAAGAACAAGAATAATATTGCTTGACAAAAACATGAGTTCATTGCAACTTGTCTGGTTTACATGAGATTAACTAATTGCATTTAAGTTTATTTCGTTGCCCTTAATAGGGAGACCTGAGAGTGTTGCAATATTTTTTATCAGAATTTAGAAATCTACATTTCTCTAAACTTCAGATATAATCTGCCACAATATTTAATTGTAACATCAATTATAAACATCTATATTTTTAAGTTCGTACGAGTGTCTCCTGTTAATTAAATAGCATAGGTTATATATGTAAAAATAATACAGTCATTCCACAGCAGTTATATTTCATTTTTCTATTTAATGTTTTACAACATGCTGATAAAAAAGATTAGCCTATATAAGCCTAATTATATACATGTATGTGGCTACCAAATTATTAAGAGAACACACTGATTTAGATGATAGCCATATTTAACATATAGGCTAAATCTACAAATCTAAATACAACTCAGATTGTATAATACCAAATTATAGCCTACTTTCTGTAATGCTTTTTTTATTAGGCATATTTAGATATGATTAATTTAAACTATAATCACATTAAACTGACTTAAACAAAAATGTCGACTCATTTATAACTTATAAAAAAGTTGAACATTTCTTAACTTATTTTGATGAGATAAAAAGCTATGTAAACACATATGTTGTCACCTAATGATAATATATATATATATATATATATATATATATATATATATATATATATATATATATATATATATATATATATATATAAACGTTTTACATAGGCTACATCTGATTAGGAGGGTGCTATCATAATGCTAAGAGAATGTGAATTTATTTGTGAACATACACATTTTTAATCACTCACCCTTCCTAACATGGGCTGTACGCTATTCCTTGACAATTCCGTGTAAATAATGAGGCTATCAATTCAAATCCACAAAACAACGCGCAGCGGTTCAGTTAGTCCAGTGGTTGCTAGGCCTAATAGGCTACCTGTAGCCTATATAAGATGGCATGCTCTACATGAATGTCTTCCATCGGCTCTGCGGTCCTGGAATAACTCTTTTCTTAATCCCACAAGTGTCAGACACCCGCAAACGTCAAGCGTCCTGTATGGCATGATGTGACAGTGGACAGCGCCTGTCAAAGAGATACGGCCTCGCGCATAAACAAACCATAAAACAAACCTCTGCTATAATATTTAAGATGGGTTTCAATAACTCAACGTGCTTGTGAAGGCCGTCTTTCCGTGTCTCACATGAAAAGCTCACCTCAGACAGGTAAAGAAACAGCTCTCAGGAGCGTTTGATGCTCTTCGATTGGTTTCTAGCACAAACTCACAGCTGTGGCACACCTGTGCCGTTCTCTGAAGGCCGTTTATAGCATGAATGACAGAAGACTATCTGCGCAACCCGATCTAAATGCGTCTCTATACGCGGTGTGTTTATCGTGCAATTTATACGCGTAAATTAGTTTTTACGTGCATAGGACACGCATATGTTGGTTAGGGTAGGTTTGTGTGTGTGGGGTGCGTGTTTATTATACGTTTGGGTAGAATTAGTGGTGTGGGGTGCGTATCAAATGCACGCTAAAACTGCGTATCATATGTTGTAAAAACAATTTTTCGCGTATAAATTGCACGATAAACACGCGTGCTATAGACGCATTTACGCGAGAAAGGGCTGATCTGCGCATCACTGAGACATGGCAACACGCTCAGCTCATTTGTGAAGCTCATTTCCAACACTTGTTATCTTAGACCTGATCTTATGATGCGCGCTCATTAGAAAACTTTTGATAGTTTTCATCCCTTTCATATAGCCTTTATAAAAAGTTGAATCAAGCATATAGCCAGTCTGTCTTTAGGTCTGTCAAAAAAGTATCCTGTTAACCCAAACGCGAATTAGCCTACTCAATATGTTTTACTCATTTTCATCATTAGGCCTAATACGTTAGGCTATTTAAAAAGCGATCAATGTAAATACTGCGCAGTTTTAAGGATTGGCTACACTTTATAAGCTTATGCAAATACTTGTGTGTGTGTGTGTGTGTGTGTATATATAGGCCTATATATATATATGCTAGATAGTAGGCCTATGAAATATACATAATTATATTTTTATTTATTTATCTGGATATACATATTGACCTCATTTAATTTTAAGGTAGGCTATATGAGGGATATGCAGAGTCTGTCTAAAAAAGGTTAATTTAATGCGGTAACGTTGCAAAGGGAAATGCTGCAGTTGCGGGCGCGTCCATCATCAGCACCAGTTGATTGCGCACTGGCCTAAATTCCTGCATCCAAATGAGCATAACCAACACGAGGTATTGACATTTTAATAAACTAAATTAGGGCAGGCCTGTATTAAATCCTTCTCTGTAGGATTTTTAGAAGCGTCACCCTGCTGGGTAAAAACAAAACAAAAATAACATAAGCGAGCCTATATGCTGGTTTTAGCTAGTTTAAACTGGTCTCACAGCTTTACTTAACATGGTTATATTAGCCAAACAGCCTGGCTAGGCTGATGTTCAAAAGTCGTCTATAGCAATTCTCCCAGTCTGACGAGCTTATAAAAGCCCCAAATCTTTGTAAAACCAGCCTGACCATGTTGGGAGAACAGCAAACCAGACTGCATTTCAGCACAGAAAAAGTAATTCATCGCATTGTCTCAAGACCAAGGAAGCCAATCAACCCAAATAATCACTTACTCAGAAATTCGTGATTATTTAGTAGGCTACAGAAACCTATATTGCGTTTGAGGCGGTGGCCGGGGGTGGTTTGCAGGAAACAATTACAAACAGGGGCAGTCCCATCCTAAAGCATAGTCTGGGTTATACCCGTATTATAAAGGAGGACACCTAGAGGACCAGCCTAAACAACCTGTCGTCATCAGCCTCCATCCATAGGCTATTTGTATTATTTAGGATTATTTCAAAACTCACATAGCCTATAGTGACTAGTGCGAGATTATAAAGAATGCATTTGGCTTTTGAAATCAAATTCATTTATTCGAAACAAATTTAGACGATATCCAGGGTAAATCAGGGCTTAAAACCAAAAAAAAAAGCAAGACACGTTCTTCATTGTAACCATGTCTCCATTGGATCTGCATCAATGGCCCCTGCCTTTCAACACAGAAAATGTTAAATTTATCGACTTCAAAGACAGATGTACGTCGAACTCGCCTTTTCCAGAGCACAGAAAATCAACTTTAATATTAAACAAACAAAAAAAAAAACATAAAAAAAAAAATCCAATTACTCAAGACATATAAAAGCGGGGACATTTGGTTAGGCAGTTGTGGTTCTTTTTTTTATTTGAGCATCATGACGTTTGGCATCTGCTTGGCAATCATGTCGACGATCGAGTTGCGTAACAGTGTTAAAATACTCAGCGCACTTGCAGGAGAAGAAAGAATATAGCCTATCCAAAATAATATTAATAGAGCATTCGTGAAAAATATACTATATATATATATATATATATATATATATATATATATATATATATATATATATATATATATATATATAATAATAATAATTATTATTATTTTTTTTACAAGGCTAGGCTATTGTTCCCATATCTCCGTCAACGGAGAAGTGTCAAAATCACAAGGTCTTTGCATTTTCTCTGGGGTGTCAGGTAGACCAGACGCAATTTCAGGCGTCAGAGAGGCTCGCGCTGTTGTTGAGTCAGTTGTATTGATGAAATGCAGTCATAGCGAAGGCAAGGACTTCATCAATCATGCCAAATTATAGCCAAAACTCTGCCATTAGACCTGAGAAACATAACGTCACCTCAGATAAACAACATTTTAACGACATGCCTTTGATAAATCCATGGACAAAACAGAAAAAAGTATGGGCCTGCTATAGGTTATCTACTTGCAAAAATAACATGCATTTTGATTGAATAAAACTTTTATTGTGTTCACCACTGAACTGGTTGATGACATAGCCTATGAGGTCGAGTAAAGTAATAAAATGAATCATATGTAGTTTATTTTATTATAGAAGTAGGGGAAACCGAGACCAGTTGTCACACTTTTTACATAGGCCTATTTGTTAGACTAGGTTTATTTTTAAAGATAATTTATGGGCGCATATACCTAAAAGTTTTGGCTACAAAAACAGCTACTGTTATTTCATGTTTTTTTTTTGTTCTCCTAGCATACGTATAACATTTAAAGCACAAACAGCTCGCCCCAACTATAGATAACAGCGCAAAATGTTCAGTTAAATCTACCTTCATTATTGCTTCTTGCCTAAATGTTTGTTAGTGTGTGTAGCCTATCAGTTATTGGTATTCAATTTCATGCAGAAATCTGTACTTCCATTTGAAAATGAAGTCTCATTAAATCTTTTCATTTGCCCGCCACACATGAACTGGGAAACGATCATTCTTGCGAAGTCTTTCTAATGCAGAATAATTTTGAAAGCATTATACAAAGTATTTGAAACAATCGCATTTAACCTGTGAACAGTTTTCTTTTGTCAGACCCAAATGGTTGCTTTTTCTCATTTCCAGGAAGAAATAATCTCATATTACTTTGAAATAGCTTGTTTTAATTAAGGTAGTCGCACAATTTATGTAAATTTCAATTTCCCCAAAAAATCATTAATCAATTAATGCAACATCAAAATTCTTAAGTTTTTTTTTTTTGCAAATAAATTCTCGTATTTAAACAAATGCATTGCTTTTGAAGTGCTAAGGAGTGGACACACATGCACACGTGACTATGCAAGCAGTGACTTTCAAAGTTTTATTTTTTTTGATACAATCTATAAGTGCGTTAGTCCAGTGTTATCATTCTGAAATCTATACTAAACAAATGCGTTCTGCTATTTTACTAGTTAAGCAGATTTGTTCAAATAGAATTGCATTTTTTGGATAAATACCAAAATAATGCATGGTGAAAAAAAAAAAAAAAAAAAGAACCAGGGAAAGACAAGCTGTAAACTGTTATTAAAATTACAGTTAATTCAGCACTGGATAACAATGGTCAGAATTATGTAGCATTGTGACATGGTAAATATGCCCAAATAAAGTGCAACCGAGAATGAACTCTTTTAATTGAGGGAAAAACCACAACTCTTAGTTAAAATACTCCAAAATAAATTTTAATGTTTATAAATCTCTATACTTAAATATATACATAATGTGCAAATAAAATGTTCAAGATTAAATTAAACTATGCAGAGCGTGTGAATAATAGTATCATTCCTTATTATTGTGTATATGTTGTTTAGTATTTAATCCTCTCTATTGGCACCCAATTGTAGAAAATCTAAATAAAAGACAAATCTGAATAAAAGAAGGAAAAAAAATACCCACATTTATGAACAGAGCAAATACTTAACCAAAAGACAAGATGTCCAATTAATTTTTTTTAGAAAAGTTACTCTCGAGTACTCAGATGTTCAATGATACATGACGATAGCTGATTTCATCTGCTTGTATATTAATTATTTGCATGTATATAATTTATATAGGATTGGAAAATGGTCTAACAGAATGTCTACATACAAAAAAAAAAAGAAAATTAGAAAGGAAGATGACCAAAACAAGGTACCAAACCTACGAAACATACGTGATAAAAATTCAGTGCATACAATGTCTCACAGGGTTTTACTCTTCTAAAGGAAGATGAGACATATGTGACAATGCACAAACACAAAGCCTCCTAAAACACAAAAGTGCACACAGAGTTCAAATAAAATGCTTTTGTTCATTTTCAATAGTTCTGCTATTTTAGCATGTCAATCCTTTGATATCACAGTGACTAGATTGAATGTCTTAGACTTGCCTGAATTTTGTAGATATGGCAAAAAAAGCTGACATTCATTTGATATGAGAGGTTTTCAAATTAGAACGAGGAAGAAAATAGATGTTGTTGTAAATATGACGCAAGCCCCATTAAGTCTACATTCAGCTTTAACTGACTTCATAGCTTATCTCATACATCTTCATGTAGCTACATAGTTTTGCATGTTTAAGCGGTTTCTTGTAGGTAAACCTTGTCGCTACCATTGCTAGCCTGCTAACAACCGACTTGCTTCACTGATTCTTCACATTGTGGCCGTCCTCCACGTCTGTAATGCAGCACATCATATCTAGAGCTCATAGGACTTCATTTTAAAATTAGTTCTGACAGTGTTTCTTCCTGCTTCAAGTGCAATCCTTCCTAGTGGACTGCTAATGCTTTACGTGCCAGCTCTCTCTGACGTACAAGCGCTGTAGTGCCTAGGCCGCCACGTGGCCGATCAGATAGATGTTGTCATAGAGGTGGCCTACAAAGTCCTCGCTGATGTTCTGAGCAGCCCGCCGTGTGTTTCGGATAAACTCCCTTTTGGACATCTTGTTCTTTACGTGAGGGCTGGTCAGATCGATGGAGAGAAGGATGAGGGAGTAGCACAGCACGTACACAGCATCTGCAAAACCAGAAAAAAAAGAGAGAGGGAGAGAGAGAGAGAGAGAGAGAGAGAGAGAGAGATGGGGGGGGGGGGGGGGGGGGGTGTTTGTCATTTTTAATTGTAAAGTTGTAATCCCTAGAAACAGTAATTGTATTTCACACTATTACATTTTAACTTAACTGTTTTTTGTTTTAATATTTAAAACATAATAATAATTTAATTTAGTCCATGTGATCGCAAAGCTGAGTTTTCAGCATCATTACTCCAGTCTTTAGTGTCACATGATTCTTCAGAAATCATTCTACTATGCTGATTTGGTGCTTAATTAGTATAAATTATTATTGGTTTTATGAAATTGGATTATTTAATTATTAATAATGGTTCATATTTTCATATTTTTGTGAGCCATTTTTCTTCCAAGATTCTTTGACGAATAAAAAAATAAAACAAAAAAAACAGCATTTATTTGAAATAGAAATAAATACATACATATATATATATTACTAACTTAATTGCCCCAAACTTTTAAATGGTAGTGTATCACTGTTTACACAAAATATTAAGCAGCACAACTGTTTTCAACATTAATAATAATAAATGCTTCTTATTTTGTTGTTGCAACAAATCAGCATATTAAAATGATTTCTAAAGGATCATCACTCATGATTTCTCAAGGTCATCATGACACTGAAGACTGCAGTAATGAAATTTCAGATTTGCCATTACAGGAATCAAATTTTTTTTTTAATATATTCAAATGGGAAAAAGTAATTTTTTGTAAGAATATTTTACAATATTTCTGTTTTTACTGCATTTTTTCTATCAAATAAATGCATTAATTAATTATTTATTTATTCTAATTAATTAATTAGTCCAAACTTTTGACTGCCAATTTATATACATATATGTTGAAACAATGTGAGAAGAGCACAACTCGGCTTGAACCCTGTCAGTAATTTATAATAAATCGTCCTGCTTGTACAGTTAGACACATGCACTACAAGTCACATGTTATTGCAGGCGGTAACTCTGATTGGTTGGACTCAACACAGGGCCCTCTTCTGCTAACACTTTAAGCCAGCGGGCTTAGTTTGGCTTTAGAAGCAAACGGCAGTGTTAGTACAAGGATTTCTCACATGTTGCTCTCTATACAAAGACAAGATCATGCATTGCAGATCTGCAGCTAATAAAAGATGGTTGATTCAAATCAATACACAACAATAATATTGCAAGTTGTGATTTGCATGTACCACAAAACCAGTACTTCAACTTTAATTGTTGCCTATGGCAAAAATCTGTGAACGTCACTTGTGACATGCTGTACATGTCTGACACCGAGCAAAGCAAACCACCGTGATCTTGATGTCGCAATTACACACTAGATCACATTGTAGTATAAGTTCCGTTTGGCATCTGTAATGACTGTGCTGTAGTTCACTTACCAGGACTTAAGCCCACTTCCCGGACCAAAGTGGGGTTGCAGGCACAGAAACGATGAGAAAACTTAGTGATTAGGGTCTCCAGGTACTCGCCCCGCTCCTCCGGGGCATGAATGTGTCTGAAGAAGTCCCTCAGTGCATTAGGGAGGAACTGGTTACTAAAATTATGAAGTGTGACTAACTCATCCAGGACATCTCGCCTGCAATCACGGGAAACTTAATCAACGTTTTTAGTTATTATCAGTAGCAGAATATCATATACATTGAGATATGCATGCATGTATACACACACACAGACAGACACAGACACACGAGTGCGTGTGATTTTATATATATATATATATATATATATATATATATATATATATATATATATATATATATATATATATATATAGTGCTTGGTATAAACTATAAAACTACATGTCTTATACAATAATAAAAGCGAATGAAACAGTTAGAAAACAAACCGTTCATCAAGATAATTCCGCAGCATCTTCCAGTTGAGCATTCTGGTATAGAATATAAACTTGGCAATTTCCTTCGGGTGGTCCAAAAGAATACCTCTGAACATGAAGTAACTGATACCCTGAATGAAAGAACCCACAAAAAACAGGGTGTGGGGATTAGGGGAAAAAGTGAAGGAGGGGGCGAGCTTTTTTGCCAGACACCGCGGTTTAGTCCGGAGCAAGGCTATCGCATGTCCTTTAAGTGGACAGCTAAAGCTTTGCTAATCTAACCTAAGACACGAGCGAGGGGGAGGCAAGACATTCAAATGCATCTTTGAACAGAAATTATGTTTTAAGAGCAACTTGCATGAGAGAAAAGCCATTCATTTCGTTTTAATCCGGGTTGTGGTCTAAAAGCCTATGTCATGGGCCATTATTCATTCTAGGTGAGCTTGTAAAAATAATATATTTAGTCTGCAGTATGAGCATTGGTGGGTTATGTGGGAATTTACAGGGTGGAGGAGGAAACCGTCATATTAATCATAGCTGAGGTTGGTCAGAATTGTGTTTCCAAAGCACACTGTGGCCATGATCATTTCTCTTTTCTTTGCCCGTTTAAACATTAAATGGCTTGGCCTCTAATTACAAAGACATTATTGTGGCGAGACAGAACAAAAGTTTGTATTTTTTGTACCTCTTGCGGGTTGGCGTTGAAGGTTAAACTTCCTTCATCTAATTCCATGTAGAGCTTTCTATAGGAAAATCCATATGGAAGCCTTCGATTGTATATGGAACAGTGACCCCAAGTGGACTTGCACAGGCTAGAGGGCAGACAAAGAAAAACAAAGCAGTTGAATAGGAGGAATGCTAAAATATAAAAACACACAATTAGTGGAAAAATAGGTAATATCCCTATTTTTATTTATTTCGTAATATTGGGAAATCTAGGAGCTGAAATAATGAATACGGTCTAGTTTGCATCAAATCCATTGAAAGAAACATGATCCTCCCTGAATTATTATTGAGAAAATAATGAGATGATATTTTATATGGAAGCTAAACTCATCACTGACCCTTGCCACAGGTACTCATCACTGCCCAAGTCCTGCCAAACACAGGAGGCCAGGCACAGGTCGGTAGCATTCAGGTAGGAGAGGATGGTGATGCTGAGTTCGGGCGGCAGCATCTCAAGATCGATGAAGCCCTGCTCGTCTTTGCCCCTGCGGACGCGCAGCAGGTGACTGATGTCGGAGCCGGGGACCTGGCACTGTGGCGTACGGCCCTGCTGCAGCGGTTCAGACAGTGGGGGACCCATCCTTCGGCCCTGCTCTCTCTCCTGCTGGAGGAAGCACTGTTCACTGTACTGCTGCTGCAGCTGCTGGTTCCTCACCACCCTCCACAGAACCTGACCCATCTGCAGATCTGAAAGAAAAATATTCAAATATGCATTTCATTGGAGCTTCATGCATTAAAATAGTATACTCGTATTCAAGTTTGTGTAGCTTGAGAAAAACAAATCCACAACACCAACTTTACACTACACAAAAAGCTACATTTTTGGCAGCCATTAATACAGTCTTCAGTGTCAGACATCATTCTAATATGCTGATTTCGTGCTCAAAAAACACATTACTAACATGTTGAAAACAGTTGTGCTGTTTAATATTTTTGTGGAAACCATGATACACTACAATTTAAAAAGGTCAAGGGTAAGTAAGATTAACACAAACACACATTAAATTGTATGAAAGTAACCATAAAAAAAATGTATAGTGTAAATTACTTCTATTTCAAATCAATTCACTTTTTAAACTTTCTATCCTGAAAGAAAATGTATAGCCTAACTGTTTAATTAGCAAAAACTGATAAGGATAATAAGAAACGTTATTAATAATTGAGCATCATATCAGCATATTAGAATGATTATTGAAGGATTATTTGACACTGAAGACTGGAGTAATAATGCTGAAAATGCAGCTTTGCTAGCACGGGAATAAATTACATTTTAAAATATATATATTAAATAGAAAACAGTAGTTATTTTAAATTGTAATCATATTTTTTCAATATTGGTATTTTTACAAGACATAAACTACCGGGACACATGCAACAGATTCCGATTACTAAGAGTTCAGGTCTTAGATCAGTTTCTGTTTTTGATTTCATATACATTAGGCAGGAGAAGCTGATGTAATCTCAGCGAGTCAGGGCTCTGAGACATTTGATACGCACAAGCTGCTTTTATTTCCTGTTTAACTGAGAGCTTTTGTAAATCATATAATCTCGTATTGTATTTATTTATTTATTTATTTATTATTAAAGGAAAGCGTTGTGTATTAAGCCTTTTATCTCACTGCCTTCTGTTCCTACAAACTAAACCAGAGTAATCCAGAGGCCTCAAACTCTCAGCACATCATTTCTGTTAGGTCCCCCAATCCTTGCATTATCCGACAGAGCAAAACAGCCCAAAGGAAACTGTATTTAGTGCTGGTGTGTGCAGTAGTCCGCTGGGAAATAAAACCCCTGATGGCAGCTTTATCTCCACTGCAGTAGCACTAATCCTCTCTCTGAGATATGCATTAAGCCTTTTTATGTGGCCCTGTCTGACTCCCTCCAAGGGCCTTTCTCTCTAAAACATATCTCAGTCTATGAGAAGCCTTGTTATTCTTGTCTTTAATGGCCTCTTGAATGCTCTCGGGTCACTTTCTTTGTCGCAGAGTCTCTATGACAGCTTTTTACATATGATCTTGACATATTACTTATTCGGGACTGACGCAATGCTCCTTGGCATTCTGTAGGAGGAGCTTGGGAATTCTTAGACCTGCTTAAAACATGGAACGGAAATCTGAACAAGGTCAATGAACTCTTACAAGCAATTTCCCTCTGCTTTGCCTAAGGGCAGAAGCAGTTCTTAAATCATTACAAAACATTTGCGCTTATTAAAGTTATATAATGAACTTTTTAATGTACCACATTTCTAACTCTTGTCTTTCTATTAAAAGTGAAAGTAAACAGGTCTGGCAACTCCATGCATGTTCTAATTGTGTTACTCTTGACAAAACAACTATTTACAGTAAACTGAGACAATGCAAGCTGGAAAGGACAGCTATACAAGAATATCACAAAAGCACCATTTACAGGATCTAAAAATACATTTTAGGTAAATTGAAAAGTACTTAAAACGTAGTTTAACCCTGACCTAATTTGTCTGCCTTTATTTGCATAGTAGCCTATCAGTAGCCTTTCAGATTTCTGCCCGAACAAAGGAGAACTCATCTGACACATTATGGAAGTAAAATAAAATATTAGCACAACATGTGAGACTGTGAATTATCCAAATATATATTATTTGGTGTGATGACTGACATACAAATCGAGGTTTTCTACAGTTTGTATTTTTTAAGCTTTGGGTCCTCTATCATGTTTGGCTGAAGCACAAATTCCCGCCTCGCTCTAAAACGATTGGTTGGAATACCAATTTGACACATAAACTCGAACTCTGATTGGCTGTTGCGGAAAAACTCTTCTGTTTTTATTTTCGCAGCGTCAATCGCTCTAAGCACCACCCACCTCTGTGTATATGAAATACTTCTACCGCCGCCGCGACGAAATGAGTTGCTAGTGATCTGCCAGTGTGCCACGGATGAAATCATCTCAGTCTTTTAACAAGAGCCCAGGACAGCCATCTTGACAGCTCCAACGCTGCTGATCGAGGTGAGACAGTCCTGTGACACTATCATTCATCAGTCCACTCGCTCCTCCTGTCCGTCTCTCCGCCTCTTCGAACACTCTGGCCAGACTGACGTTTCTTGTTATTGGTGGAAGTGACGCAAATCTCTCAGAGTAAATCAATCACAGGTCCTAACAGTTGCACTTTCGATCAAACAGTTTTCTGTCATGTTCGTACGTTACTATTACATAAAATAAAATACATACATAAAATGAATAAAGGAATTAAGTTAATCAAAAAAATATATACATTATTACATGCGTGAATTAATTAAAATACATGAGTAAATTAATAATTAAATTAAATTGCATTAACAAATTTGTACGCTAAGACAAGAATGTTTAGAAGTGAAAAAAAGGGTTGACCCGTCGTCCCCTCGTGCATAGAAACCTGATAGAAACCAATAACAACACACCCGGATATTTCAGCGGCAAAAACAAAAAGGAGGAATTAGCAATAACGTTAACTGTTTAACTATAAAATACAACCATCGGTAAGACAGTTGTTACTGTATTACAAAAGTAAATAAGTGCGGAATTTAATCATCTAATGCAAAAGATGTAACTTACTTGTTGAAATAACATGCCACGATCATTTTACATTGTATGGTCTATGAATGGTAACTTAGCTAAATTGACATCGGTATGTAACGTTACTTAACGTTATACAGTAGCCTACATATTAATAAAAATGTAACTCCTAATGAAATCCTCTGACATTACAGAGATGGGCACTGGTGATTTGAAAGGATGTCTGAGAAAGCTGGAAGCCTCTCTCCGTTCTCTAAAGTATCCGAGAGAAGTGGACTATAAAAGGTATAACGAATTTTAAACCAATAGCTAATCATATATATATGCAAGACTGGTTTAAACATAACTAAAATACATGTTTAAACAAAAAATCATGAATAAAATTCATTTGCCAAATTATGCTACACATGGAAGTACAGGTGTTCAGGTGACCATTCTACCTAAGATAATTTCCTAATTCATTTACATGACGTTGACCACGCCTGCGTAAATAAAAGACTGGCAGTGAACCTTTTTTTTTATTTTATTTTTTTATGCACTATGGCAGAGTGAGCATTTTATAAATCTCCATTCTTGTACTACATGCATGTTAGCACTTTATAAAATAAGATTAGTGTTTATAGTATACTCTAAATCGTATATTTAAAGTCACCATGAAATAAAAACATACAAGTCATATTTATTTAATGGAATATTGCAGTATTTATTATAAATTATTTATGTGCACATCATCATTATTATTTTTACCCTCGTAATCTTTAATCAAAATCCTTCCTCTTGTTTCTCTTCTCTTCTCTTCTCTTCTCTTCTCTTCTCTTCTCTTCTCTTCTCGTCTCTTCTCTTCTCTTCTCTTCTCTTCTCTTCTCTTCTCTTCTCTTCTCTTCTCTTCTCTTCTCTTCTCTTCTCTTATCTCTGATGGTGTGTTTACTGGCACGAGGGTGGGACACATGTCACTCACAGGAGAACACATAGCACTCACAACCATCCAATCAATGGACAAAATCAAGTCCCGCTCTACATTTTTTACTCGTTCGAGAAGCTGCTTCATACGTCACAATAGGCAAGGAAAGACTAGCCTAGCAACTTCTGTTTTATGTCGACTTTAAGATTATTTTGATTTTGTAAATGCTACCCTTGTTATTTTTGTGTGTTGCATTTACATTTATGCATTTGGCAGACACTTTTATCCAAAGCACTTACATTGTATTAAAGGAATACATTTTATCAGATCATGCATTCCCTGGGAATCAAACCCATGACATTGGCGTTGCTAGCACCATGCTTTGCAGTTTGAGCTACATGAGTATTGCATGTCTCGAATATATGGATGGGGTAAAAGGAAAGCTTAATTGTCCTATGATGGTTGGCAGCATTAAATACAAGTTAACACTATGTTATGAGCGAACATCAGGCCATTGACAATAAGTCCAGGCCTTTTATGTCTTCGATAGAGATTAAGAAATAAGTCTTGGCTAGCTGAGTGGCTGTGTGAAGTAATTGATTAACTGTGTAGAAATTTGAAAAAAGTATTATATGGTTAGATTAGAGCTGCACAATTAATCGTTAAACGATCAGAATCTCGATTCATACGCCCACACAATCTCATTCCTAAATGGCAATGATTCGCCTGTGTCTATTAAACCTTTGACAAAATCACACCGGAACATTCAAATCTGAGTTTGCGCTGTCGCTTACCCGGGGAGAGCAGTTGTCATGCATAGGTATGAGCAACTTCATGAACAGCCTCTTTAACCACAGTTTTGTTATGTCTGTGTTACAACTATTCAAATTATCACAGAAGTGGAATACAAGTTTATAGTTTGGATAAAAAAATAAATAAAAAAGTCTACGGTAATGTTAAAAGTGTATTTGTCATTAAATCATTCATTCAAAGAGATTTGTTCAAAATCTGATTAAACGCTGATTAAACGCCTTTAATGCTTAAAGTAGGTTTTTAGATATAGCCTATTCCCCTGAACCTAAATTAAGTAAATAAAGGAACCTCCTATAATAAAATCTGACCACACTTGACATTCAATACAAATCTCCTTCACTTCCTAGCCTTTATGAATGCATTGCTCTTCTGAATTCATTTTTCACATGCTGTCAGCAGAGATGAGATGCGGGATGTAATTCATTAGACATTAACGTCCCCCAATTCTGCCCCCACTTTTTTTGGCTTAGACTTTAAACATCTTGACTCACGTAAACATCCAAAAGGGGGGTCTGCCAGTGTTTCATGTCCCATATTTTGTTTTGAAGTTCGGAGAGTTGAAGACTTGTCCCGAGCCTCTCCAATGCTGAGCTATTTTGTAAACATGCTTTACAAAAACCAGCTCCGTTCCTCCACCAGGATCTCAAGCTGCACATCAGATGCTCAGTGAAGAGGTTTTGATGTGAGATGCATCAAACACAACATTCTTCTCTGAAAGACAGATCCGTTTGGCTTATACATGCTGGAGATGATCCAGAAAAATGACTTAATTTGTCTCCAGCACGATACTCAAAATGGCTTGCAGACATGTTATAAAACTTTATTTGTTTTAAAACCTATATATGGTGTTGATTTTTGTAACTCTTTTTAGTTGTTTGTCAGTACAAGTGCTTTATAATTTTATGTTGTGTTTTACTCTTTCAGATTGGCTGTGGGAGATCCATCAGCGTGTCTTCCTATTGTGAGCTTTACCTTCACGTCTTTTTCCCCCTCACTCACGGAGCACCTGGTCGATTATGGTGTGGAATTAACCGGAATGAATGATTTACGATTTATTGAGAATGTTTACAAGGTGAATTGCATGAATGTAGCTTATTACATTTATGTAGCTTGTTATTGAATAGGATGAATATATTTTAAAGGGATAATTCATAAAATCAAATTATGTCATTGCTAACTCTTCATTTCATTTTATATCTTCATAGATATTTTGAGAAATGTTTCTGTGTTCCTTTTTGCCATTTCTAAGAAAGTCAGTGGTCACCAAAACTGGTTACCAACATTCTTCAAAATATCTTATTTTGCATTCAACAACAAAAAACTCCTCCAAAAACGTATAGGTTTGAAACAACATGAGGGTGAGTAAATAATTGTAATTGTTGTGTGAATTATCCCTTTAAATTCTTGTGGTCAGTTAAACTCACAGTTCAGTTAAAAGGCTATTTAATACAGCTGACATGGTTTACCTATTGGATAATTTTCATTTGAAATCAATAACAGATCTTTATTAGCATGCATATTTGTGATATTGCAGCCCTTTTTAATTTGACTTTTATAAACTGTTTGCCGTTTCATTCAAGATCTGGTTTTGAGGAGGTGGTTGTTTTAAATGGATCCAAGAGGTCGGAGTTGCTTTGTTTCAGTTATGAGGACAGAAAGTTCATTTTTGAGGTCTATGGCGACCGAACCGAGTCAATGATAATGTTTTTCACGTCGTCTTTAATGGGGTGGATTTTTTTTAATGAAAAGCAGTTTCACATTTAATTAAACTCACAAAGCCATGCTTTATGTTGCCTAATAGCCATATTTTCTGGCACTGTCCCTGATCTCAGAGGGTTTTAACCCCCAAATCAGAAACGCGGGTCTCTTCCAGAGCTCTGTGATTCGGAGCATCTGTAGCCCCATTCTCCGGCATTCAGATGTTCTGGCAGCTCTTCTCCACCAAGTCTTGGGTAATTAAAATTCTCTGCTCACGTCTCTCTCCTGCAGTGAGAGAACAAAAAAGGAGGCTTGCCTTCATGTTGGTCCAAGTCATCTGATCTCAGATTAACTCAAAGCTGATTCTGTGCGTTTAACCGTTGGACTGAAGAGCTGCTCTGTCTTTTGACACTTCCTCCTGTTCATTGACCTTTCGTGCAGTTCTAAAAGCTCTGGCCTGCGTCCCAGCAGGATCATCTGCAGAGTCAGACTGCAGCTCACGTGAAATATTCTGAGGGGAATTCGTGCTCCCAGTATATTACCTTGAGGGCCTCGATGGCATTTGCTAAAAATTAGAGTTGTTGTAACAGGAAAGTAGTGTTTAACAGTTTTATCATATTTTTCCAGTCATCGTTTTTCCATTCGCGCTACAGCTCATTGTTTACATCTGGCTTAGTCCTCCTGTGATTAGTCTTGGTGGCTCTTCTGGAGTTCTTCCTGTACCAGAAATTCTACAAATACATTTTTTTTTTTTTTTTGTGATTTTAATCCACTGAGGGGATCATTTCCTTTAATATGTTAAACCCCTGAAGTTGTAATATTTATTTTAGCACTCTTTTTTGTTGTATCTGCATTTTCATGTGGAAATCTCTTTAAAATGTAGGTCTTGCGGGATGTTTTCAGCTATAAGCCGTTGTTGACCAAACAGCAGTTTCTTCAGTTTGGCTTTGCTGAGAGGAAAGTCACCATTCTCTGTGATATCATTGGCCTTATTCTCAACAAGCACAAAGAACTGACAAAAGAAAGCAAGGTATCTCACTTTTTTTTCTTCTAATATAGCAATAAGTGAAATAAGTAGCCTACTATTTCAGTTATCAGCCAATATTAGAGATTGTTTTATTTAAAGGGTTAGTTCACTCAAAAATGAAAATTCTGTCATCATTTACTCTCCTTTATGTCTTTCCAAAACCGTAAGACTTTGTTCATCTTCGTAACAAAAATGAGACATTTTGAATGAAATCTATATAGAAAAATTTTAATCCCGCTGTTAACAGTCTACGCAACTACCACTTTGACGCTTCAAAAAGTTCATAAAGAGAAACTAATTCATATGAATTGAGTGGTTTAGTCAACATTTTATGAAAAGACTTGATCGTTGTGAATGATGGACAGATTTAATTTATGGTTTTATTCACATTTAAACATTGTTGAGCGATCATAAACAGAAGCTCAACCGTAACTGATTAAAACAGTAACCTCATTGGTTCTTGCTGAAGCTCAAACGTGATGCGTAACACACGAGAATGAACCTCATTGGTTCTTGTACGTCAAGCGAACATGCTTGAGCTTCCGTTTACCACAACTGATGTGTGAGTTTATTCATTCGGAGTATAATGTTTATATGTAAATTAAAGCCTAAATTCAATCTGTTCACCATATAAAGTGATTACGTCTCTTCAGAAAAGTTGGACTAAACCGCTCAATTCAAATATTTGCATTTGTGTTCTGAACATGAACAAAAGTCTTACAGGTTTGGAACAACATGAGGGTGAGTAAATGATGACATAATTTTTGGGTGAACTAACCCTTTAAATGCGATAATTAATTTTGCATTCTCATTTCCCCGTTTACGTTTTTACATTTGCTGTCATCTGTCACTTAAGGTTAATCTTTATAAGCACTAATATTAAATAAAATTTTTAACATATTAAATAACACTGTTAAATGTAATCTTTAGCAAATCTCAAAATGATTATTTATTTTTCATATTTACATAATGTTGTGATGCCTAAATTCACTTGTAGCATTTAAAGTGATATTAGTTCTATTTGTTTCAAGACAATAATATAATTTTAATATCAGACCTTTATTGTTTGTTGGCCATATTGTATTTATTTATGTTTATTATTTATATGTTTATATTGTAATTGAATAAACAGCAAATTGTCTTACAGCCTGCCAGTAAGCCAAAGAGAAGGCCTCAGTTGAAGAGCTGCATTACAAATGAGATCCCTTCTGAGAGTAACTCACTGGTGTTAACAGCCCTGACAGTAAGTGTAAACATAATTGACAGTAAAATAAACATAATTGATTTGATGAGGATGATAATAATAATAATTATTGTTATTATATCTGCTTCTTTCCCTCTTAGGTACCTCAGAAGCAGCCACTGGTAGAAAGGCATCTTGGCAGCAGCTCGGCACAAGCTCAGATCAGACGCTGCTCATATGAGCAGCAACAGCAGGAAGAGGAAACAGAACAGAGGGAGTTAGACAGTGAGGATCTTGAGGATTCGCCTCAACCTACAGATTCCACTGTGAGTGCGCATCCTGCAACACATGTACACACAGGGAGGTGCATAAGTAAGCATATAGTTGAGAGCACATTATGCACCAACTAGTCAGCTTTAACGGTCGAAAGAAAGTATGAGAAACTTGGTCTCTTATCATAAGTAGTAGCAGTGTTATTTTCTCCACAGCAGACCATGTTGTTAATATAAATACTTTTTTTTAAAAGAAAATTTAGAAAATCTTGATGGGTTTTTCTTTCTTCATATTTTTCATTTATTTTTTTTATTTTTCCCAAAAGGAAACCGTAGGTTGTTAATTTTTTTTTTTTTTTAAACCATTATTAATGAGAACAATATGGTGATTAAAACAACATTTAACATACACTAACAGTTCAAAAGTTTGTGGTTGGAAATATTTTTGAATGTGTTTGAAGTCTCTTATGCTATTGTTTTTAATCAAAAATACAGTAACAACTAATATTGTAAGCAATATTGTGAAATATTAGTACAATTTAAAAATAGATTTCTTTCATTATAGATTAAAAATGTGATTTTTTTCCTGTAATGAATTTACAGCATCATTACTTCAGTTTTCAGTGTCACATGATCCTTCAAAAATCATTCTAATATTGTGATGTGGTGCTCAAGAACATTTCTTATTATCAATGTTGAAAACAGTTGCTGCTTAATATTTTTGTTGAAACTGTTATACATTTTTTTCAGGACTTTTTGATGAATAGAAAGTTCAATGTATCATTTCAAATGTCTTTACTGTCACTTTAGATTAAATTTAATGCATCCTTGCTGAATAAAATCAATTTATTATATATTAAAATTATTATATTTAAATCTTACTGGCCCCAAACTAGTAGGGTTTTTCTGGGTAATAATTTGCTCTTTTTGTGTGTTGTGCAACTAAACTATACACAATTACTCAAATTGCCAATTCCTACACACAAGCAACTGCAAAATTCTGAACTTGTTCAATCCACTGTAATGCACATGGGGTCTCTTTAGGATTGTATGTTAGAGAGCCGGCTCAGGGGCGTGGAGGTAAGTCTTCTGGAGAGTGTTGGCAGACTGGAGCAGCGATTGGCCCTCATGGAACACAGGATACATGCCCTGGAGAAAAGCTTGGCTGGCAAGATTATCATCGAGAGCAACCAGTGGGAGAACTTGGAGAGTCGCGTGCTGCTGCTGGAGACCAGGCTGGCACTGACCTCAGCACAGGTAGGGGAGGTTAACATCTTTTTGGAAGTTCAATTTCAACTTATTTTGCAATTGTGGCATAATACTGTTTTCACCCAAAACTCACTTTGACGATCAAGCTTGCGTTACGGGATGAAAAGCAGTGACAGTCAGCACAGATACACACAGTATAGCAAAGCTCTCACGTTTCAGTTTCGAAGTTTCATAAGAAAATTCATATGGAAAATATGTTGTTTTATGAAGACTGCAAACCACTTTAGAGGTCAGATTACAGTCTACAGCAACTGATTTGTTCAGGAAAACATGATTTTGTTGCAATTTAATATCCTAATATAACAGTTCCTGGGTGTGTTATTTTGTTTTGTTATATGGTGCTCACAAATGTTGTCTCTACTACTATAGGGTCTAACTTCACACGATGGGGTCTTCAACTCAGGCAACGTTGAATTTAAAGAGAATACAGGTACTTCGCAATGTTTTAGCTTTTTTAATTAGAATAATTTAAATAAATGAAATATTCATAACATCTCAAATATTTTTATTTTCCTTTTGTATCTGTTAAAGTATCTGCGAGTGGCTTTTCTACAGTGATTCAACCACCATCTGACATCAGTGATAATGGCCATCTTCTAGCCAGTTCTCCTTCAACAACTACCCAGGTATCCATCCATCCATCCACCCATCCATCCATCCATCCATCCATCCATTTTCTCATCTTATTTTCAAGAGAAATTAGTGTAATAACTATTGTATATTTTTCTTCCAATTTCTTAGAATTTTAAAGCAAGGCTGGACAGAATAGTTTACATGTAAGTGTTGTCATTTTTATAAAACGTAATAAATAGTTTTTTTTTTATTATATATTAAATGTATAATATAATTTTATTTTATAATAAATTTTGCTAGAAAATTGTCACTTAGACAAAGACTGCACATCAATACATTGTTGTTCCTTTACCATTTCAGGATGAAGGATACAGCTAACATTCTGCAAAATATAGAGCCGACAATGTGAATTTGATCTCAGTCCAAGTTAAAAAAACAAATTTCATCATTTACTCACCCTCACATTGTTGTTTTTCAGTTTTCTGAGAAATAAGTAAATAAAATTAAGTTTATAAAATTATGTTTGCTTTGTTCTTACTATACTGTAAACCCACATAGTAATAAGAAGTGGTCATTCAAACTCCAAAAAAGGGGGCAGGGGGGAGTATCATAATAACACACCATGTGACTTGTGTGCTATATTTTTTCCTGACTTTCTGACAGACTTTGTGATCAACAGAACAAAATTGTAATTTATTGGAAAGCTTGCCCAGCATTGTAGCTTTCAAATCACATATGGCGCCTTCGCATCACATCTGGTTGGATGTCAATGACTTCATCAGTTGTCATTGATTCTTGTGTTTCGTGATCAAATGTTATGAGTCTCACATGTGGCACCATATTTGATTGAAAGTTTGATTTGAGAAGTGATATTTTTACTGAAAAATACCTAAATGTCAGTCTGTTCCACATACAAAGTGATCATTGACTTACAACATGATCATTAAAAGACGAGTGTTCCACTGAAAAAAAACAAAAAAACATACAAGACTGGAATGAGTAAAGGGTGAGGTAAAATATTTGTATTATTATTTGTTGGGTGAACAGTTTTTCACCTTATGCCAATATATATATATATATATATATATATATATATATATATATATATATATATATATATATATATATATATAATATATATATATATATATATATTTTACCTTGTGCCTTCCAATTGATTATACAGTTGCATTGACATGCACATTAAGTGTCTTGTCCTCTAGATGTCACTGCTAACCAAGTAAAACCTAATGGTGAATTAGTCTATAGCGCCCTCTGTGGTCAGTGTTTTGTATTGCACTCTGTGAAAGCAACATCAGCCCATTGCCACACAACAATTGTGCATTTACTTGAATATCAGGTTAAGGTGTATAATGACTGGGTGATGTCTCTGTGCATTAATATTAACGGCATGTATTTATTATTGTACAATTCTTTCTTTAGCACATGCTCTGAAAAAAGGGGAATAAAGTCTGAATGTATGACGTTTAATGTATAGTTAAAGTAGGCACGCTTGTGAAAGTAACTGGCATGAGTTTGGTATGTGACTCTATTGTGTGCATTCGACCAATGACAGATGAGGGAGTGTTTGTAGAACTTATTGAATGATTACTTTACCTGAGTGAGAGTCCATCTCTTGTACTGATCCAGGCAGAGGGCCATTTCCCCCCCAAAATGTTCCTTTAACCTGGAGTTAATGGATGTATTTTTAAGAACAGTTTCTGTATTAATGTTTGGTAGTAATTTGAGCATGTTTCTGAGTTCAGTTGACCTTTGGATGGTCTTTTGGTGTTGGGTGTCATTGCACAAGTTATCACATTCATCAGATTTCAGTTTGCGTTAAAAAAACATGAAATATCTGACTTTGACCTTGCGATGCTCACAAAATCAGAGGTCTGACTTGTTGGTCTCACAGGACAGCTTTACCCTTCTCATATTTCTGTTCAAGGCAATGATGTAAAAACTGTTTTTCATCAGTGGATTTTCTCTCTGACAACACATAGACAACAGTGACCTCTGGTCGTTCTTCCAGACTTTTCCTTCAGTGCCCTATATATACTGTGCAGGCACAATGGGAATTGCTCTGGTGAGATCAATCGGACAAAAAGCAGTCATGGAGAGGAAAAGAAAGGTTAGATGACCGTTGTAATTGTGTTGAAGGAGAGTGTGTGCTTGTGTTTGTGTGGTTAGTCACTTTCGTGTGTGTGTGTGTGTGCGTGTGTGTGTATTGAATAGCAGTGAGAGTTGGAAGAGATGCTCAGACAGATTCTTTGGGAACTGATGTGTGTCCAATGGATAGTTTAACCTCACTAAACTGAAGGGAATGCACAATGTCTCCACTAACCTAAAGACAGGGTTTTGCTGCTGTCTGCATTTGAACAAAACTGCTTAAATTTTTTATTAATATTTGTATAACTTTAGATTTTTTTCCAAAACTAAACATTTCTAAGAACTTGGTAGACAGCAACGTTTTTAAAAGTTTTCTTTTCATTAGTGTGAACAAGCTTGTCATTGACCCATATACCAACTCTGCTATATAACATCATAACCTGGGCCCCAGAAACCCCCTGTGGAATCAACAGGCCTCTGACAGGGGCCAGATGTGAATGGGAAATACTTTTTTTTAACCTTTGCTCTGCTATCTCCTTGAGACTGCATGCGAGTTTCTCAGTAGCCACGGCGAGTAGATGTTTTTTATAAATAATCTAACTAGAAACTGAATTTAGGATTTTAAGAACTTTGGAAATACCGGGTACTTAAAAGTGGATTGTTTGAGCCACAGTCTTCGTTCAGACTGGCAGCTAAAATCCGATTTTTGTGCATCTGATTGGAATTTGATCATATTTAGCAAGTGTGAACAGCAAAAAAAAAAAATCATGCAATTTTTAGGAATCTGTTTTGAACTACAATCATGTGGATTTGAAAGCCTATTCAAATCGCATTTCTGGAAATCCGCTTCAGTCTGATTTCCATGGTTTATGTCACTTTTATACGCTACGTCAAATGTTTGGTAACATCCAGAAAAAACAACGTTGTGTTGTTGTTGAAAAGTTCAGATCAAGCAGAAAATTACAATATAACGGAGACATGTTGAATTTTAAGACTGGCGGTGAGGATGACGACCAGAATAAAACCGTAGATACTAGAGCCTGCTACATTTCTGCCGCTGACGACGTAATCATCCTGCGCGGTGACGTGGCTACACATTGCCATGTGTTAAGCAAGACAAAATCTGCATTGCCAACGCCTCCATGTTGCGTTTTTTGTTGTTTTTGTATGCCTGACACAATGTTGTTGCCATTAAATGCAGATAGTCCAGAAAACGATAGAGCTCCACGGGACACACAAATCAGATCCGAACATCTGGATAGTATCCAGATAGTGTGGAAAGTCAATAATTTAATTCCGATTCCAATCGGATACAGAAATAACCAGAATTGGACTGACACTGTGAACATAGCCTTAGCAAGTTAACTTTTGAGATATTTATTAAAGAGTTTTTGCTTTTAAACTGGTATTATTATTATTACAACTATTTATGTCATTTTAATTGTATTTACATTTTCAACTCGGTTGGGTATTTTACAAGAAATCAATAGCCTTCTTTTATTCATGAGAGTGTCATTAAATTGATCAGTAAAAGCATGTTTAATGTTACAAAATATTTATTTCAAATAATTGCTATTCTTTTCAACTTTATTCATCAAAGAATCCTGAAAAAAAGTATCACAAGTTTCCACAAAAATATTGAGCAACACAACTGTTTACAACATTTATAATAATAAGAAAGGTTTCCTGATCACCAACTCAGAATTATGATGATTTCTTAAGGATCCTTTGACACTAAAGACTGGATTAATGGCTGCTGGAAATTCAGCTTCGCTATCACGGGAATACATTACATTTTTATATATTAGAATAGAAAATAATTATTTTAAATTGTTATAATAATTCACTATATTCATTTTACAGTATTTTACATCAATAAATGGAGCCTTGGCGAGCATAAGAGACTTCTTTCAAAACCACTTTTGAATGGTATTGTACAATTACAGTAGGCTACATGTCGGTCAGGTGGTCTCATCCTTTATGAGAAGATGGTTCTTGCAAAAAACATGCAATATGAACCAGAACTTATTTTAGTCAATGGCCTTGCTATGGAACTAAAAATGAATGGATCTTTTCTTATTTTATTAGGCTCATAAAATCTTCATCTAGGCTTCATTCAGCATTCAGCAGTCATTTTGTTTGGTCTCGACATCAAAACTATCCAATCTAAAGACAAAGCAATAATCAAGCTAAATAAAATAAAATCTGTTTTCTTTGCTTATAGCTTTTTTACTGTAACTGGAGAGTTTGGAGCTGGACCATGATGTAATGTGTTGCAATGATATGAATAAGAAGCAGACTAGACCAGGTCTGATGATTGCAATAATAATCCTGCTCTGGTTTTAAAAAAAAAAAAAAAAAAAAAAGGAATGAAAGATGAGAACAGGGATCCATTCATAATGAATGTGTCATTAGGTTCTGTTGATTGGCCATGGGAGCACGGCTCTGTTGCTCCAGTGCTGCTGTAATCCCCTGTTCTCATTAATCATTGTCCTGAAAGAGGGGTGGGGGGGATGAGAGAAACTTGGTGAAGTGGGTGAGAGGGAACACTTTTTGCATTCCTCCTCTTTCTTAAAGCGTGTATGTTTATGCAAGCTCCCCTCATTCCATTCCAACAGCCTCGCCATTCCATATCCCTACACATTAGGTTCATTTTCACTCCTAATTAGCAGGACCTCATGCATGTCTATGAACTCTTTACCTTCCTGATTGGTTTGTCGCGGACATGCCGGCATCTGCACCTCTTGTGGAGCACAAGGCTAATTGAGCTAATCACTCAAGTTAATGAGAGCATTTTTAAAGGTTGGAGGGCATAAGTAAATGAGATGAAGAAAGTGAAATGAAAAAGAGATATAATTAGAATCACAGATGAGTTTACTTGACTTTCAGCCATATGAAGATGAAATGAGTTTTTAATACATTAAAAAGCTACCCAGCTTACAAGAAACTTTCTCAGAATTGTAGCAAACATTCTGGCAAGGTTCTCTCAAAGTTATGAACAAAACATTATTTCTGTAATGTTAATAGAACATTTGTTCAAAGTTATCTGGGCTTTAATAACATTTTCAAAACTTTAGCACAAAAAAAGTTATTTAGATATTGTGGAAGGTTTTTTTTCTGAAATATTTTAGGTAGACTTTCGTCTAACGTTTTTTTTAAAATTATTATTAAAATGACTACTTATTTCAGAATGTTTAGAGAACATTAAAAAAAAAATGTCATTTGCAAAATTATAAAATGGAACATTCTCTTAATGTTTTCTATAGGCTAACGGTCGAATAACCAGAAAATTATTTTGAAACGTGGATGTTTTGAAAGTTATTTCTGACTGCTCTCTGAATATTTTCAAAACTTAAGGGGAACGTAAGCAAAGAACATTAGAACATATTTTTGTTAGCCGAGTATTTAGTGAGACTTTAAAGTACAATATATACAGATATAAAACTTTAATAAGTTGACAACATATGTTTTTACATCGCTTTAACTCATAAAAAAAGTTTAAAATTGTTTAATTTAACCTCCACAAGAGGTGCAATCTGCAACAGACCAATCAGCAAGGTAAACATCAACTTGGATGTTAAGTCATTTCAACTTAAATTACAAGATTCAACTAATTTTTTAAAGTCAGTTTAATGTAATTTAGGTTGAAATGACTTAAACATCCAAGTTGATTGTACTTAAAATGTAAGGCAGCAGCTTTTTTTTAAGTGTAACATTTAAAAATAATAATATGAAGCTAACTGCATTACATGTTTATGTTGCCTCATGAGCTAAATATTTTTTATCTGAGCGTCTCTTTTGCTAACCTCTTAAATTAGCATTCATTTTATTTCATTGTTTTGTTCCGAAAAGAATTTCCTCCGAGTCTCTTGATTACAAATTTACACCACTCTCAATGCTTATTTTCGTTGCCAATAGGAGCCGAGTTATTATCCTTGGTCAGCCGCCAAGACCTCATTGCCTGCCAGTCAAAACAGTTTTCACATGCTCATGGGAAGCCCTACAATAACATCTTATCATTAGAAACGAGCACATAGGCAAGTATTTGGGCCACTTGGCTCCCCTGATGTAAAATAAACATAGGGGCGCTCGGTAAACCTGCGAGCTGATTGAGTCTCAAGTCCTTAGCAACACCGATGGGAATGTACACAGTGATACTATCCACAAGTCGCTCTCTATGCTGTATATTATTCTGTATCTGTGCAAAACGTCTTTTAGAAGTTAGTCTTCATCACCTGAGGATAAAGACCTCAGATGCTCTGTTCAAATATCAGGCTGTTCATGCAGTATTTGGCATTGTGTGCAAAAGCAGCACAGTTTACAATGCCAAGACACAATCCCAAGAGACTGTCCCTGCTGTGTTTACATTGAAGATATCTCCTTTATGCACTCCTGGAACTGGCAGAAAATAGAATATTGTGTTCGATTTTCCCACCATAGTCCGTAAAGAATATATGAACTAAACACCTCTTCCTTATCTCAGATTTGTTTGCCTCTCTGCCAACAATAATGGCATGTTTGCACATTTCCTCTTCCTTGTGACAAGGGAGGACACTTTTGGGTCATTTGATTTTTAACTTAAAACCTCTTCAAGTGTGTGTGTGTGTGTGTGTGTGTGTGTGTGTGTGTGTGTGTGTGTGTGTGTGGGATGGGGGGGGGGCATTATTTACAAAAAAATACTGTTTTTTATTTCATGCTACAGATGGTTACTTGAAGATTAATTTAATTATAATAGTTATAATATTATTAATAATTATAATATGAATTTAATTATATGTACTGGAAAGGGATCAAATACAAAATAATCAATATTCTGCTTAGTAAATAAATAAAACATGAAGCAATCATGCATAACATTGAAATGCAAATCAGTAAAACAATATAGATTAGGCATAGCTGCTAAATTATGCTATAATAATATATAAAGTTTTTTTTAATGTTTTTTTATTTTATTTCCTGCTGCAAGTAAAAGTTGAAAAAAAAGTTTATATATAGGCTATATATATATATTTCTTGATATTAAAATGCAACATCATTTAATCGAGCAAAACCTATCAAATATGTGAGGCCAAACCAAAGAAGCACCATAACACTATTAAATGATTCAAAACCAGCAGTTAATTGGCTGTGTTTTTACACTATTCCTTTCTCGATCCCTTCCTGTCCTGCGCTGATGCAGGCTTAGCCCCCAGCGAGAATCGAGCTAGAAACCTCAATTCGCTGGACAGGTGACACAAGGGAGTGAGGCATCCTAGAGAATATGCAGGCCGGCCTGACGTCTTGTATGTCATTTAATCTGAGGTGAAGGAGTGTGTTTTATCATAGCTTTTAGCTTGCTTTGTTGCAAATACTCTATTCTATTTTTGTTTTGCCTCAGACCAAGGCCAATGTGACCCAAAAATTAGATTCTTAAAAAAAAAACAAAAAAACCCCAACAACAACGGTGGAGCATAGTGACTCATAGCGATTAAGTTAGACATTTTAATCTGTAATTTCGAAGAAATTCTGCGAGCAGTTTATACAGTGAGGTCACTGAAATTTCTAAATTTGGTCTAAATGACAGAAAATAACATTGCATTTATGAGAAATCATAAATTTTATGAGACATTTAAGTGCTGTTCACTGGTCTATTTCCATTTAACTTTTTAAATGGCTTATTTCTTGCTGTCAGGTCACCGTGGGTCCCTTAGTTTATAGTCCGAGACATCGGGTATAGCCCCCTCAGCACACTCTGTAATCTGTCCTATGTGACAGTTGCTAGTTGTAAACGATGTTTGAAACACTTAAGCCCCACCAGGACTGCTGAAGAATTACACAAAGCATCTAGGCAAATAAACAGCGAAGTAGTGGGTCTAGACATCTGCACAATATGAAACTCCCAAAGAGATGCATGTGAAATACAGCAATCTCTAACAACATGATAATCCACAGTACAATTTGTATCTTTAGCAACTTCCACAATAACGTTTTTGCTTCAGTAATAGCTTGTTTTGCCTTTAATGCCACAAACAGAAGGTCTATTTTAAAAGCAGAATTGTGAATCCTTAGTTGGATCTGATACCCAATATACTTGTACAGTATAACGTAATAGTGAAGTGCTCACACATGTTCACAGATGTTGTTAGAATGTGGTTCTGTCCAGATGTCCACACAAACTGTGGGACTCAGTATGACACAACGGCAGCCTCACAGAGTATTTCAATTACGCACAGTTTTAACAAGATTTGATTTAAACTATTTTATTTTTCCACAGAACATTTGTTTTGGACTTGACCAGCAATTTCTGTCTAACATGGTTTCTCAGGTTCTTTCTGTTTTGATAGAGAAATGCATGAACTGAAGTAAATAATGTTTTAGAAAATAATTTAATGGTTCTTCACATGCATATATAATATACGTGTGTGTGTGTGTTTGTATGTATGTATGTATATATATATATATATATATATATATATATATATATATATACACACACAAACACAATCTTCAAAACAATAATATATATATATATATTATTGTTTTGAAGATTGTGTTTGTATATATATATATATATATATATATTAGGCTATATGAGCATTGTTTTGGATTTTGTCCTGAGGGGGGCGCCAATAAACTAACAACACGCTATCAGAGATTAAGGCTTTATTTGTGTAAAATTAACAACTTTTAGATGATGTTTTGAAGATTGCATGATCAAATTATCACCTCTTCACGTTCACCCCCCCCCCCCCTCTCCCTCCCCTCCCCCTTCACTAAATGATTACACTAAATGCATGTGTTAAAATTCCTGCTTTGCTTGGGTGACCAAAAGCTAAACCTGTGCAGAGATCACGCTAAATGTTGAAGACACAAGGAAGCACTCAACCTGATTCCCCTTTCTCAGAACTATTACTCATGGAGGAGTTCCAAAACACAACGAAACGTTCAGTGGAAGAACATTTCTGCTTTGTAAGGATTCCCTTTGCACATGGATTGCCAAAGTGAACACGAGTTACACGCACCAGGGTCAGGAAATGACCAAGGCCACTGGAAGTTCAGTACTGGCCTCTGTGACCTAGAGCTGTCAGATATCTGTATTCACTGTCTCAGTGTGCATGCTAATATAAGTGGTCTTTCATGGGGGGGACTCTGATAATATGAAAAAAATAAAAAATAATATTTGACTGTGTTTGATCACACAGCTTGATATTGTCTATCAAATAATATTCTTTAAAATTCAGAGCATTAATTGTTTGCACATTGTTTTCATGTTTAGAAAACCAAAAATCCATCATAAATAGAAAATCTGCTTCTGAATATCAATTCCTAGGATCATATTCGTATTGCTTCTTCATGAAAGAATTTGTGTCACACAGTAATGCAAGTCATTCAACGCACCGTTTATCTCATGCCACAACTTCCTTCCTACACTGAGCTAACCGAGCTGCATATCTTTCAGCAGAGATACTAGTGATTAGTTACGTAATCTTTCTCATCTGTTTAGCCTGTAGTCACACCCCACCCCTCGGGGCCTTCACTGCGATCTCAGTGCCCTGGTTCATCTGGTCTCCTCTTACTCAAATTACTGATTAAAGTTATTTGCATTGTAAAACCTAATGGAGAAGTCCAACGGCCTATGTGTACAACAAGTACGCTATACAAAAAGTTTCTCTACGTTAGCATTAGTTACTGTGATCATGAACGAACTATGTAAACACATACCAATTGAAGTGTTGTGTATTGTTTGTCTGTGTATTGCGTTACCGAAACTATTGCATACGTATTTTTTTACTGATTATATGATGAAAACACATTTGTGTTTGTGGTTATTACAAGAATTAAACGAGGAACTGTTTGTATAATATATATGTTTGTAAAACATGCACTTTCTTTAGGAATTCCTCAAGATTCTTGATGACTAGAGAGTTAGTTGACATGTAGTTGACAACTAAATGTCAACTCAACTCACCAAGACTAGCTCTGACTATCAGCATCATTCAAACATCTCCCTCCCATGCAGCCCTCATAGACTTTTATATCTTTATCTGCTGTCATACCAAAGCTTAGTCACATTCTTGGTAATCTCTGATGTTTCATCAACATTTGTAAAGTTACAGTGATACGCAAAAAGTGTATCCTCATTTGCAAAATAGTTGGACACTCTTAGAACTGTTCTTGTCAAATGTAACCCTTATGAATCAACTAGGGCATTATATTTATGAAACTACTTTAGTGTAGACTTGGTGACTGTACTGAGGCCACTATACAACAAAACACAAGTCCTAAAGTATGTAAAACAGATAAGTCATGTTTTGATTGATCAAGATAAAGTTGATGCATTTCATGTCACGATATGTACCATTACTGTACCATTTGCAATTGATATGTCTTTGTTTTGACTGCATTTATGGAAAGTTCATGGAAAATATTATTTTTTATAAAAAAGTATGATCAATAAATCATGACAACATATCTTTTTACTATTACTTTAAAGCAACACTAAATAATTGTTTTACCTTAAAATAATGTTTCCAAAATCGTATCAGTTTTCGTCAAGTCGTAACAGAGTGAAAGGCACTTCTGGATTCGCTTTGCGGTCCTATATCTGCTATAACCGCACTATGCAAGTTTGCCAGATCGGGTAGCGTTTCTGTAGTTCGAATGAGACATACAAATGATGCATGATTTCATGAAAGTATGATGTATTGCGACATCAGAAATGAAGAAAAACTAAATAATTTTTCTTCGTTTCTGATGTCGCAATACATCATACTTTCATGAAATCATGCATCATATTCTACCTTGTCTGTGGACATCGTTCATTTTAAAGCCGGTGCTGGTTAAACAGACAGTAGGCAAAATTATTTACGACAGCGGTAATGGACAATTCCGCTTCCAACCTGTAGGGCGACCGAAGAGAAAAAGTTATTCAGTGTTGCTTTAAGTTATACAAGGTTAAAGTAGATTTAAGTAAGTTTGATATAATTGGTTCCACTTTGTTTTGACAGTCCACTTTAGACACTCTACAAACTATAAGTAACTTTGTCAACTAACTCTCATTAGAGTATTATTAATATACTGTAGTGTAGACTGTTAGGTTATGGTTAGGTGTAAGGGTTCGGGTTAGTATAATAAGTTGACGATATTAGAAGATATTAAGCAGACAGTCTAATACTCTAATGATAGTCAGTTGACATGCAGCTGCAAAGTTACTTGTAGTTAGAATGTATAAAGTGGACCATCGAAAAAAAGTTAACAAATATTACACAGTGATACTCGAGAGTTAGTTGACATGCAGGGGCAACGTTACTTGGACCATCGAAATAGTTAACAAATATTATAGTCTACTAATACTATAATTAGAGTTAATTAAGATGCAGTTGCACAGTTACTTGTAGTTAGAATGTATAAATTTGACCATCAAAATAAAGAGTTAGCAAATATTAAGCCAACCCAATCTCATGAAATGTGTCTCTATAGCACGCATTGTGTTTCTCGTGCAATTTATACGCAAAAAAAAATGTTTTTACGTGCATATACGCACTGTAAACCTCTTGGGTAGGATTAGTGGTGTGGGGTACGTGTGTATTATACATTTGGGTAGTGGTGTGGGGTACGTGCGTATGACATGCCATAGTGCAAACTAATTTTCACGTATAAATTGCACGATAAATACAATGTGTGCTATAGAGACACATTTCATGACATCAGGCTGATTAAGCAGACAGTCTGTGCAGATTCTTGGACATAACGATAAAGAAATGATTTGCTTTAAGTTTTCGGAAGTTTATTGTTTGATTTATACATAAAAAATCTTGGATATTCTCTCACAAATATATATGTAAAACAAACAAAACAAAAAAGGTTGGTTGAGCACTATTGAGGTATAATAAAAACAGTAATGAATTAGTAATAAATATGATTTTTTTTTTCTCAAAAGCAATTACTCACAGTTATGTACAACATAATGTTCAAGGGCATTACAAAATCAAACAGGTTTAGATAGATAGCTGCACACCAGTATGCAGTCCTTTTTGATTTTCAAAACTGATAAATGATAAACAGGAAACTCTCCTCTTACAAAATCTATACCTCCCTATTTATTTCCAGCTGTTTGCACTGGACTTCAATAAAATAAATGTTCTGGTAAGGAATAAACAGGACTGGCTTGATTGTTCATCACTTTCAAGCTGAAAGAGGCTCATAGGTGTGGAAGTGAATGCCTTTAGAACAGGTTATCTTCATCACGGCTCCATTTAGGCTTTCGTCTGTTATGATTCGCAGCATTCCTTCAGCAATAAGAGATGGTCTGTAGATATACACACAGACACAACATCATTTGACTATTTTGTCCTGTAGCATTAAGTGAAATTAACACAATTCAGCAAAAAAAGTGTCCATTGGCCTCAAACTTATTTTTTTTAATGTTCTTGTCAACATACTAACTTCAAATAACACATCCTTCTTTTCTGTCTACAGAGAGTTTGAGGAAGACATAACAGACATTTCAGAGGGGAAAATAAAATAAAACATCCTCTGATACACCACCAGCACCAGTGTGAGTCAGGCAAAATGCAGAGGTATGAAAAAAAGTATCATCTACTAATACTGTAGATGATTAGTTTGGGTGGAGGTGTTTGATTTGTTTAAAATGTAAGCACATGTCAAAAATAGTGCAAGCAAAACATGCGGTCTAATCCACATTTAATCAGTGGGTGGTGCAAAATGGAATGTTGCCCAGTAAAGGCAGGGTTAAAGATTTAAAAGCATTCAATATTTATATTGGAACTGTAAAGGTCTGGACTATTTGTGCCATTTTCTAGAGAACACTGTTGCTGTCTGCCCAAACAACTGTTTATTCAAGGGACTGAATACAACAAACAAAGCAAAACTACTAAGACAATCCCATTCAGAAGAAACTGGTTCAACTGAGTTTAGCTTACTTAAGAACGCCATACTTGTCGATCCTTTCTTTGAATTCATCTTTGTACTTGACAAACTTGCCCATTGTTTCCTCATGCTCCACCGTGCGAAGTAGTTGGGTGTCCACAAAGGCTGGGCACAGTGTGTTGATCCTCACTCCATAATTGCCCTGTTCAGATGCGTCCTGCCGACAACAAAACGTGTCCAAACACGGTCAGCCTAAATTACACACACAGCGCAAAGAATGTGTCAACACACACGAGTAAGAGATCCTATCTGTGAGCAAACACAACTACTCTCTCTTGGGGGAAAAGCTGGGCTGTTTAAACTGCATTGGGTCAGCCGGTTTGGTAGTCAGCTGGAATGGTAGTCAGCTGGAATGTACCATATTTTAGGCAAAGGATTTACATATGGTTACGGTAAACTTTACTTAGGGTAAACTGATGAGACAGGATTGATGTACTCACTGCTATGGCTCGTGAAAATCCAATCACCCCATACTTTGTTGCTGTGTACACTGGCTGGTGAGGAGAATAGATAAATGCTGGGAAGAAACAAAACAAACATTAATTCCCCTCCAACAAAAAGGACCATGTCTTTTAAGCTCCAGAAATGCACCATAAAAGTAACCTATGTGACTTGAGCATTATACTCCAAGTATTCTGAAACCATATGGTATTTGTGTGAGCAACGGGACAAAATTTAAGTCACTTCAGAATAAATGAGATGAGTTCAAGAAATTAGATGATTTGTTCTTTTGGTTGGATTGGTTCTTTTCAGTCCACAAATCTGAGTTCAACTCATTGACTCAACAGTTCCTAAGTTACAAGGGAATAACAACTAAAATTGTAATATATTCCCCATATATCTTTATATTTTATATCCATATATTTTGTTATAATAAACAACATTTACAAGCCGCATCAAACTGAGGCAGCCAAGGCACACCAGGGGCAAATAGCTGAGACAGTATTTACAATTAAACAATTCTTGTGTGTTCTGGATGAACAAATCTAAACACAACAGTAATGCACTTCCAGAGAATATCCCACTTTGAAGGCTCTGTTCCCCATTCTGGCTGTTTTAACATCTCAGAGACAGTTGTCAAGATTTCGTTTCGGTAAACATGTAAATTGAAGATCCTAATAAAAAGTAAATCAAACAATGAAGTCCTACTACAAAGACATGTTTCCATTCAGCATAGTTAAGTTATTACTTATTTCAGCTCGCGCCCTGTATGCTCTAAAACCAGATGCATATGATTAGTATCTATTTCCCAAAAGAGTAATGTAGTTTTAATTATAGAGATCTCTTTATTAAATACTAAAATTACTTTTGCTCCATGCTGTTCTGTGGGACGGTTTGAGGACAAATCATAATCATATAATTCATATTATATTTATAATGTTCTATTTATAGCCTTATCAGGTCTGTTTAATTTATTGTATTTGCTACTTGTGGATGTGAAACTGGATCTGACTCAGGGCAACCTAGTTTTTTTTCTCACAGCTTATGAGATTTGCTCACAGCAATAATGAAAACATCTACAGGTATAAGACAAAATATTTATTTACAATAATATTTTTTTTTTCAATTGTTCCTAGTTTCTGATAAATAATTATTTGATGTACTGTCAACGTTAATACTGATTAATTGGTGTTTAAGGAGGGTGAAAGGGGGGTGAAGCAGGCCTATATTTTAACTTAGCCTTGACGTTACTTTCTGATAAAAAGTTATGCAATTTAATGTGTGGTTAAACAGCAACAATATCAAGCTTCCAGCTTTGGAAGTGAGGGCAATGAGAGAAAGTGAGTTGCCTCAACAAAATTCAAAAGAGTACATATCCACAATAAAATAAATTCCATTTTGATAGTCACAAAGTGAGAGTTGTTCCACTCACAAAAAAAAAGGATAATCACCTGTGTTACATTAGTTAGAAACTTGAGATGCAGTGAGGGAAATATATCATCATTTATCCCATCTCTCAGGGAAATGAAAAGCCTGTTTCAAATCCAAAGTCTAAAAACGTGTTGAGCATGTTGGGGGTTATAACAAGTTCACTGTCAGCCATGCACCATTCATCATCCACCATGTACACACACACGTATATATACAAAATCATATTCATATCTTCAAAACAGTGCCCAGAATCAGTTTGTCTATGTCCAAACAACTCAATGGCACCACAACACAGGTATCTGATGGCAGATGGATAGCCTTCCCTTTGTTGTCATAATAGTTATGCTGTTGAATACAAATCTATTGATATTTTTTTAGTGTGAACTTGGATTTGCTTATGTGAATAGTCACAAAGGCAGAGATATAGCACATACAACTTCAAAGCAAGGAGTGTCCCATAATGTACTGTAAATAATTAGTGTGAGACAGATCTTGAAATGTCTCACACTCTGCAATTTCCCAGAGACTATTGAAATGGCTGTTACCAAAAAGTTTTTGTTTACTTTATGCCGGCTTTTCTTTGATGCAGTCTTGGACTTAAAATACCCCTATCATGGTCTCTTACAATAGGTTAAAATGCATCTAAGGTAAAAAAAAACACATGTATTTTCTCATAATATACATTGCTGCATCACCTCTTTTTACACAGTGTTTGAAATGGTTCAATAAAGGATTCAGTCTCTCCAAACCCTTCCTTTCAAAGAGCCTACTCTGCTCTGATTGGTCAGTTGGCACTCTGTTGTGAAAGGTCTACCTCTTGCAACGTGTTGAAAACGAAACGGCCATGACCAAATCTGAATTTCAGCTCCGGGGGTTTCTTCACCACTTTTATACACAATGATACAAACAGTAATGATGGTGTCGTTTTTACCGTATCAACGACTGGACTTGCTGACGTCTTTTTTCAGGCAGTTCTAGAACCAATTCTTTCTTTTGGGAGACAATAACTCCATGTATCATGCATTTTGATCTTTGAATCTTTGTAGACCTTTTACATTCACAAACAGCTATATTACACACTACATGAAATGTATTATGCGAAAAAGCATAAAAGTGTAACTTTAATGCTGCCACCTACTGTGGTGGATGTATTAAGTTTGTTTATCAAATTCTGCTGCATCATACAAAAACATTGTGTTTATTTTATTTTAAAACTGTATATTAACAATAATATGATTCTTGAATTCAATCTTAACTAATTTACATGCATTGTTAATGGTTTGTGCTGTAAGTACGTGGCTGTATTTCATTTGTGTAGTAAGCTTTTTCATTTCATGTCAGTGTATAAGGCTATAATTCCAATAATATTTCTCAGAAGCGATATGAATATTTTTTTTTCAGGTAATACTTCAGTTGACCAAAAAGTCCAGAGTGCCTTTTAAAGCAGACACTTTTGTAGGTTAAAGTGTCGCATTGGCATACTGCTATTATATTTTTGCATCATGTTCTTATGGCGTTTTGTTCATATTACATGCGTTCATTTAAAACTACATTCTTGGACAAATAAGGTGTGCCCAAATGACCTGTTATGCTAAAGGTTTGGACTATTTTACATCTTAATCATCAAGCAAGCCATTTATCTTGATGAGGTTGACATGGTAGACTTGGCTTTCCTTCCCTTTGTATCTTCACAAACTGTAATCTTGCACAGCATCTATTATGTCATTTATTATTTAGGTGTAATTGTGCTTGTGTAATTTTTCAAAAGTCAGTACAGATCTTTGGCAACAGACAGAACAAAACATATTTTCTTTAGTGTGAGCAAACATTTGACTCATTCTATAGTTTGCTAAGTTTCGTTCATAAAAAATACTGTTATGTAACCTTCTTGAGCACAATACTCTGTACAGGCTATATTCTGAACTTTTAGGCTAACTTTTTCAAAACAGGCACATATGTTATACACATGATAAAGTTATCAGTAGCTTACCTGCCATAGATGAGACGTTGATGATAACCCCTCCCTCCTTTCCATACTCTTTACTCATGTGTTCTAGTGCTAAATATGTCCCCTTTATGACGGATGTCTGAGGAAGAAAACAGTTGTATAAATCTACTAGCACATAGTGAACAGATGTTTTCTTAGGAGAGTGACATTATGTTGACATTGGCCTGCTATTATGAACTAAGATAAATACACATTATTTTACTGCATCATGTCCATTATGAAATCAATCTGCAGGGCATGAATAATTTTAAAGATCTGTAGATTATTTAAATTCATGTACTATTGCGAAATATTTTGGACTAGAAGCAGGGGGTGTAGTATTGTTTTGTGAATTTGTAACTCCTTTCCTGAAGTGTGGTTGAATGTTGTGCCCTAAGGCACAAAACGTCATCCACACTATCTGTTTAAATTATGTGTTCAAGGAAATGAGGTTGAGTGGAAAAGCAAGAGTTTTGCATGATCTATGCAAGTGTTTTTTTGTTG
This sequence comes from Phoxinus phoxinus, assembly GCF_949152265.1. Taxonomy (NCBI): domain Eukaryota; kingdom Metazoa; phylum Chordata; class Actinopteri; order Cypriniformes; family Leuciscidae; genus Phoxinus; species Phoxinus phoxinus. The sequence goes on from NC_136881.1 coordinate 28,400,387, forward strand.
TTGTTTTTTAACCCTTAAATGCATACCTCGGGTCTTTAGTAACCCGGGACGTGATTCACTACTCTCCTCCTCATTCATTTTTTTTAAAGACATCAATCTTTTTAGTATTCCTCAATCAATTAATTATAAACAATATAACAAGAAAAAATAATACAATTATAAAATAATGCCTTTTTTCTCATTAATTTTTTGTAAAAAATTGTATAGGGTCGCTAATGACCCGAGTTGTGTAAAAGTGTATATATTTTTTTGCACAGAAAATAGAATAATTAATTACAATAATTAAATTATTTGATAACTGAATAAGTGCAATTCACCTTTATTCTACAAAGTGGCAATGTCTGATACACAATGATGAAGTGACTTTCAAGCATAGTTATCGCAGGCAGAAAACAAAAGAATCATCAAGCAAATCTTGAAATGGCTCAGCGATTCACTGCAAAGCAAGTACTGCACGCAATTAAATACTAGAGTCACTGTCACTTGATGGTGGATCTGGTGAAGAAGCTGTCAACGATCAAAATATTGATTTTGAAGAATATGTTTGAGATCACGAATATGAGCCAGATGCTGAATGTACTGGGAAATTAGCTCTGATGAGGACAGTGGTGATGATGATATAACACATCTGCTCAAACTGAACCGTTCCAAGCTCCAAAAGGTAAAAAATAAATACAAAAATGCTTTATTTAATTCTTCTGTTATTGTCATAACAGGAGAGTTGTATATATTATCGCGACAGGTAGAGATCCATCCGTGTTAGATATAAATCCGTATGATTGGTGAAACGTTCATGCATTTAAGGGTTAACTCACCAAATTTACTTCAATGGTCTTTTCCCAGTTCTTCTCGTTGTTGATTCCAGCATTATTGATGACAATATCCAATCGACCAAACCTCTCTACTGTGTTTTGAAAGGCATCTAAAGCAAGACAAACAGTTTTCATGTTTTGATAGTCAATAACAATAGTTCCACTTTTGACAGCACAAAGTGGCTGTATCAAAACCAAATGAGCAATCCAGGTAGGCAGCTCACTATAGGTTTTGAAATACAGCCAGTGTCAGCCTGCATGTGCCCTCACCTGACTTGCAACTACAGCATTCCACAAAGAAACATTTAATTAAACTCTATAGTAAGTGTGTCGTTATAAACAAGTCTAACAGGAATGAACAATCTCCTCGCACTGACCCATAAACCATTGTCTTGGAGAAATATTAACAAAGGACAAAACATTGTATTCTGTTAAAAAAAAAAAAAAAAAACTATAACATTCTTCAATGTTGACCTGGGGCCCTATGAAGGTCTACTATGACCTATTAACTTCCCAAACAATGAGACTCTGTTCAGGAATAAGATGCGCTTCACATACAGGTGCGTAAATGAGAAGTGAAATTGATTCCAACCTCAGAGAAGATGATAAATGCCCTATAAGTAAAAGCCTAAGTAAAAAGTACGATTTTACCTTTAAGTTTGCCCGAGTCCGTCACGTCACACTGGATAAAAATACAGTTATCCTCTCCAAACTGGCCATCTAGATAACTTTTGCATTCCTCTCCCACAGACTGGTTCAGGTCTACCAATGCAACCTGAATTGTCAAAAAGTAAATAAATTAATAACGTAACACTAAAACAAGTAAACTAACTAAAGCCACCAAATGATGGATGATCAAATGGGGGGAAATCGCCACAAAACAAGCAACTCAAATAGTTTAGATTTGTACAAGGTTTCCCAATAGTTCATTGAATAATTCCGCATTAAAATGTCCATTAAAAAAAAAAAAATATATATATAGAGAGAAATCTGAGTAAGCGAAACCTTCGCCCCATTCCCCAGGAGATCTTCCACCACGGCTCTTCCGATGCCTTGCGCGCCGCCGGTGACCAGAGCCACTTTCCCGTGGAGAATCATGCTGCTCACCGCCGGACGCACCGCGCACTGCTTTATGTAGGCGTACAGTCAGATGGGGGCGTGTAGATGCAGTACTACAGTAAACAGACGGCCAGGTGTCGTTTTACAAACTGTAATTTACCCCCAACAGTTGATTATACTAACAGGTTTGTATAGCTCATTAATGCCCGCAGCAGTCGAATCCAGTACAAGTACACACACGTAAAGTGAGAAAATGAACGCACCTAAATGAACGAGAGACCAAGGATTCTTTTATAAACATCTTTATGTTTCAGTCTTTCTCAGAGGGCACCTCAGTAAAACCTAAAAAAAAAAGAACTTTACACTTTACATTACAGTGTTCATGTTAAAAGTTTAAACTGTTTTGTGTGGCATTTCTTTTTTTTTGTTTTTTTGTTGACTTATAGCTATAGGCTATATGTGGACACTGTAAAGTAGAGTGTGACCAGAAGCCTATATTTGCAGATGTACTACACGGAAGAACATATGCGTCTCACCTGTAACCAACTCTCTTTTGATAGCAGCGAGAACATTTGGACTGACAGGTCAGATTCACATAAAAAAAAAATGCAGTACAACAGACTTAAGTTCATGCATAACATTTAATACATTAATATGTACAAAATAAATTACAACTGCTCTTGCATTATACTGTAAATGTCTATGAACTTCCTTTATCCATTCCATGATGAATGTGTGTGTGCCAGATGCTGATGTCAGATGGTGTTCAAAACAGAACATCACAGCTCTATTTTCTCTTAGGAATGTGTGAGACTAGATATGCTTTGATTATTTGTATGGCACAGTTTTCCAGCAGATTACTTTTATTTTCAAAGAAAATGAAATACAATTATCATCATCATCATCAGCATGACAAAACAAAACAAACAAATAAAAAAGTTTTAATAAAGTCTGGTCCCAGTATTTTAACGGTTTTGAACAGTATTCAAAGAACATATAAGTGAACAGACAATTCTGAATTTCAGTGCAATATTGATAATATTGTTTCAAACACATTTTCAGTACTCTATGGATAATTAAAATATAATTAGAAGCAGAATTGAATATGGATCTCTCTTTTAGTATAATTTAATAGCTCCTATTCAAAACCAATTGCCATATAATCTGCATTCATGCAATTAAATTAGTTTAAAACCACTCAATTTTTATTTTATTTTATTAATTACGAGACATTTTTTTTGCACTTTTATTTGAGTATTCTCAGAAAACACATTGGCTGAGACTCCAGCCCACCTCTTTTCTCCATTCACGAATTTGCAACACATGTCTGACAGAATTCACTCCCAGCCGCATTATTTTGCAGTGGCATCATTAGCTTGAAGTGATTTGCAATGGTTTTCGAACAACAATGCTTTTGTTTGAGGAAAAAAACTTCAGTTGGACTTGTAGAATGGTTTCAATTAGTCTATGACAGTACGCTACCCATTAACGGTTTGGAAATGTGTTTTCTTGAAGAAATGTTACGGTGTTCATAGCTGTAAACAGAATAGACTTCTCTGCTGGTTCAGGGTCATTCTTGAGATTTAGCTCAGAATGTTTTTTGGCCTGGATGCTGGTTTCTAGAGCTGGTCAACAATCAGGTCAGGACAAAATGATCAAGGGTACAATACGCTGACCAAATGCTAATAAAAGCAATTCAACACTTCCTTATAAAATCATCAAGATTAAGATTATATTGTGTTTGTAAATTTGTATAATACTCTTTCACTCTGATATATACTTGCCATTTTTCAATAGCTGTGTATCAAAAATACCACACAGAACATTGGCAGTAAAGCTGTAAGACAACAGAGTTGACAAAACCAGTGCAAGACACACACATCTGTCTCTAAAGGGGCTGTAATCGGTGTCGGACTGTGCTCCTGTGTTTTAAACAGGTGTGAGGAAGTTCTGTCCACTTTTGTTGTAGTTTGTTAAAGGACGAGTGTGTCAGAGGCCTTACGGTTGCCTATCCATTGCATAGTGAGCGAGCGCAGTGTCCTTGAATGGGTGCACAACACAAACAAACTATTGAAAGTAACCACTGGTCCTTGACATCACAGTTTTTCATAGTCATTTTCAGAATTCAGCATAGATCATGGCAGGAACAGGAGCATCAGTGTTTATGGATGCAGCTTTACTGTGTTACTTACAGTGCTTCCCAAGCTGCATCACGCCATGTTCCATCTATTGCTTGTGCACATCCTCGTGGCGTAGGATTTTGTACAGAACCCAATAGAAAATATTGAAAAACAAGAAAGCCAGTGGGAATCCGGCACGGGACACAGTGTCGATCTTCTTGGCTCGGTCGATGAAGAGTTTTCTCATCTCCTCATGACTCTTACTGGCAGCAAGGGCTGGGGTAGAGGGTGTTGGGGCCGCATTGTTAGCGGCTTTGGGCACAGCCCCGTCTTTCCCTGCGTTGGGAAAGCTCAACCGGCTCTCCCGTACATCCTCCTCCTTAGCAATAGGAAAGGATACAAAGAGAGAAGCAATAAATACTCTAGTAGTCCTACATTCACAAAACCTGGTGCTTCCCTCATTGGGAATTTGGATAATAATGTGAACAGTAAATTAGTTTTGAAACTCTGTTTTGGTTTTAAGAGATGTTCGTAACACTTTAAATGTTAAGTCATTATTTCAGTGATACTGGACATTTATCTTAATTTGTCTATTTAGTTGATGCTTGCATTCATTGTTATTCTGTCCCGATGGTTTAATAAAGTGATATACTATTGTTTGATTAAATGAATGCAGTTGTGGTGAGCACAATAGACTTATTTCAGAAATAAATAAATATATATATATATATATATATATATTTATCAAATATATATATATATATATATATATATATATTTATTTCTGAAATAAGTCTATTGTGCTCACCACAACTGCATTCATTTAATCAAAAATAGTAATACTGTGAAATATGAGTACAGTTTAAAATAACCATTTTTTATTTTAATATATTTTACATTTTGTTAAAATTCAAATGTGATGGCAAAGCTAAATTTCCAGTCTTCAGTGTCACATGATCAGACATAATTCTAATATGCTGATTTAGTGCTCAGCATTTTTTTATTAGTATCATCAGTGTTGGGCTGCTTAATATTTTTGTGGAACGTGATATTTTTTTGTTTGTTTTCTGGATTCTTTGATGAATATAAAGTTCAAAAGAACAGCATTCATTTGAAATACAAATCATTAAAAATGTATTTACTGCCACTTCTAGTCAGTTTAATGCGTCCTTGCTCAATACAAATATTATTGACCTTGACATTTTGAATTGTTCTGTATATTATCTTAAAAGAAACACATTGGGGGAATCTCCAGATGTTAGATTCAAATTTAGTTTTTTCTTAAGAATATCATTTATTATGTCATGCTCTAAATTGACTGTTTTATTTATTAAAAACAGCGTAACAGTTAATTTATAAATTTACCATTGTATAGTTAATTCGTGTTCGTTAGACATATATTTAGCCTGTTAACATTATATGATTACATATACTGTAGAAATTAACATTAACTTACATAAATGCTCTAAAAATAATATCCAAAGTTAGTTCATGATACCAAATGTATTATCCAATTTAACAAATTGAACCTCAAGTAAGGTTCCAAAAATGGAAAAAAAGATGCAATCAAATGAATCCATTATCATTATAAAAGACTCAAGTGGCTATTTAGTTAACATTATGATCACTAGTACTAAATGGTAAAATGATGTGACATGCTGTTTCATGAGGACTGGACACTGAAAGAACATGAGGAAGAAGGGGATGAAGAGGAGTGACTGTATCATGATCTCATCAGTCAACCGAAGGGACAGAGATGAAGTGCTGTGCGCTCTCTCTTTACCCAGTCATTGGATTCGTCGAGTTGGCCCATTGATCCGTAAACAGGCTCGGCACTGCGCAAGCCATTGATACTACGCAATGACTCGGTAAGCTCCTCATCAAATGTTTGATCGAAAGTCTTTCAGCACAGCAGGGGGATCGAAAGAGAGAAAGAAACACAAAGCATGCAAACTAATAAAATATAATGGCTCACCACATGCAGGATATCATGCGAGGTCCATAATTGAAAAATAAATAAAAATATTAACCAGTAAGAGGCATTCAAAAATAACTATTTCAGGCATGTACTGTAAAATAATGAAATTGCATGAAAAATGTGTATTCTTAAAAAAAAAAAAAATTTTCATCGGTAAATTGCAGCATCCAATATTGTGGCTGCGCCTGGACTGCTTGCACATGCATTTTATAATGTCATTTAAACTTAATGCCCTTTGTACCAATTTTTTTCTCTTTATGAAAATTGCCAGAATATTCCACTGTCTAAGCTTCATATCAATAATCTTCCAGCTCCATAGTGCCAGGGGTAACACCCCTGCCCACATGCAATATTAATACACTCAATAAGACAACATATAAACAGACAAAAAAAAAATGGCAATGTGACCTTTGTACTGTTCAGCAGGATTTAGCCTTTGCTTGAAATATGATTGTAGGCTATATATAGTTGCTATATATGCCATAAAAATGCACTGAATACTTCTGTCCTCTAGGGGGCAGTGTTGCATATGTGTAGGATTAACAATGTGTTTTTTTCTGTAATACAAGTGTAAACAAATGTAATTCCAGATGCTTATTTTAACTAAGAGATGCAAATAACATTTTTTTTTTTTTTTTTACTATATGCTATATAATAAATAACATTATCAATGATAGACTGTTGTTAATGTGACCTTACATGTTGCTCAGTCAAACTCAACATCATAGTCCCAGTAGCATCAGATCAACTCAACATGCCTTCCAGAACATACAAATTCAACCAGTTAAACTGTGTTTGGCTGTGCATTTAGTATTTATCTGAGCGGAGTTTAAAAGGCACAGAAATTCTGTCAGTCTCCCGATCATCTGCTTCAGTTACTGTCTAGTTCAAGTTCAGTGACAGTTTCTCCTCATACAGGGCAAAATCCTTCCCATAGGATTTTCAAATTCACGTCGGTGCTTTGAATGGTACTCTATTGGATTCTGTTTTTAGACGTATAATATGCTACAGATAATCTTCTTATAAGGTGAATTGTCATAAATTACCTTTATTACCATTAATCTAACTTGACAAAAGGTGTGTTTGCCACTGATATTTCCAAGAATTATTATTATATATATTTTTATTGTATCTTTAAACCCCCAATAGGCTACATCTAGAGCAGTCCAAGACAGAGTGCTGCTTCTTGTGGAAATATTTTTCTTCGGCAGAGCAAAAATAAACATAAAAGCTGTTTCTGTAATATCAGTTATATTTTAATTTATTTATAAAGCAATTCGTTTTGGTCCTCAAATCTGATTGGCTGAGCTGTGACTGTAGTGTCAAAATAACATCAACAGAACAGGAACTTTTTATTGTTTGTTCAATTTATATTTGTTGGGGTATTTCAGACAGTATGTCAGTATGTGCATTGGTGGGTATTTGTCAGTGACTCTTTCTACAGGTTACGAATCCAGAAAATGTCATTCAATGATTGATGAGCTATTTAATCATATATTCAACCGCCTCATTCAAAACCACTCACAAATAACTGTCTATTTTGAGTGAGTCATTGAATCATTCATCCAATCGATTTGTTCTAACACAGAACAATTTAAGAACAAACGACAACGACAGCATCAGCAACGATTCTACCGTGGATTTGACTGGAACTATTTTCATTGACGGAGCAAGATCAAAGTAAATCAAAACAGTGTGTCTAAAATGTTAGTTGCTCAATATAAAACTTCCTTTTTTATACAAGTAATATCAGACTCTCAGTCGTGCTGTTTTTGACAAACAGACTCAGTGTGCCATCATCAGCACTCATAAACACTTGCTTCCAAATTTCTCATGAATTTCTATGGATAATAAATAAAAATAATTTACATTTGAGTTTCGAATTGTATGTGTCCACATCGACATGAAAGGTGAGAACTCTGTATTGTCACATACCTTCAAAACACAGGGAAGCAATTTACATCTTATCATAAATGTGGGTTCACATTAATCAGTTGTGTTTTGCACAATTTTGTGACAGATTGCCTGTTACGATTCAGCTCAGTCCATACCTTTACAGACTTCTTCCTTCTCCGTCGGAATCGTAAGAGTTCCTTGTGTTGCCGTGAAACAAAGTTGACTGCAGCATACTCCAAAAGGGCAGAAAATACAAAGAGCAAGCACACAGCCATCCAGATATCAATAGCTTTCACATAGGACACCTGCATGTCAGAAACACACAAAAACAGTTGTTCTCAGAGACCCTATTTAGCCTTTGGCTTTCCCATTACAGCCTGCATTACAGCCAAGTCGTTTTATTATTGAACAAAACCGGGACCCATTTGACTATTGTCCTCATCACCATATGCATCAGAGATAATTTTCTCTCTGCCGGGTGAAAAAGACTATTTTCTGGAATCTTTAATTGTGTTACATAACTCAATGTAGCATTTATGAATTTTTAATATGCAATACACACTGCACGCCTGCTTTCACACATGGACGCATTTACACATTCTACTGTGGACTGCATTAATAAATGATAACTGAGAATGAACGGCAGGAAAAGAGATGCTTTGAAGTGCTGAAAAAAACGTATACCCTAACTGATCAGTGATGTTCATATTTGTAACAAATATGTTGCAAGGCTCTTACTTTGATGCTTTATGCACTCTGACCTTAGGTAAGGACGTCCTGGATCCAGAGCTCTGAGTTGTCATCGTGAGCACTGTGGTGATTCCCAGGGCGACACGCGCAGGAGCGGCATCCATGTTGATCCAGAAGGAGACCCATGAGAGGATGACGATGAGCAGGCTGGGAATGTACATCTGGATCAGGTAGTAGCCCATCTGTCTTTCCAGGTGAAAACGTACCTCGATGCATGTGAACTTGCCTAGCAGGAAAAAAAGTTGACATGAAAAAATATAAATGAGGATTCATGCTACTAAGCTACTTTCTCTCTGAGACCACATTTACACAACTAATGGGTCCTATGGCCTCGGAATGCTATAGGATGGAATATTTTGTGAATAGGCCTGTTCACCTGGCCATGAACTCACACAACCTGCAAACTTGCCTTGAAGCATCTTGTTTTACTGGACTGAATAAACAGCCCGATCTCATGAAAGTGAGTATCTATACGACAAATGTTATTTCTCGTGCCATTTATTCGGCAAAAAAAGTTTTTTGTGTGCATATGATACGCACTTTATGGTGTGTAATACGCACGCACTCCCCACCCCTACCCAAGGGTTTTCAGTGCGTATAGTTTCGGCGTATAAATAGTATGAGAAATAACATTTGTGGTAAAGATACGCACTATCATGAGATCATGTTGGAATAAATCAACATTCAAGTAAGTAAAATGCCTAAGATATACAGTATGTGTTTAGTAACATGTATAGATCATGCATATATTTAGGTAGCCTACTCTTGAATGCTTTAATCATATTAGATTTTACCTGTGCACCTTTCACATAACATGGGTGAATTTTACTTCTTGCCTGCTCCATGTCCATCATTCACACGTTTTTAAATGTTGTTTGTTACAATTTTGAGTTTTAATCCTAACTGAATTATTAAATGATAAGTTCAAGTTGAATTATGGAATACATTTTCTCTTAGAATTAGAAAGTACTGTATTTGTGTAGCAATATTTGAAATCTGTATCTTATATATTAATATACCTTAACTGATTCGATCCGGTTCTTTTCTGGACTTTGCTTGTTTGACCAAATATCTGATTGCTGCATGAGGGACAGGTTATAATGTTTTGGAACATGGGAGCTATAAATGCTATTGGCATGATAAGTAGAGGGCACAATATCATGCTAGCCAGGCGGTCTTGTGTGAATTCTTTCAATGTGTAAGTATGATTGGGATATGGAAAATAACCAGTTTTTTTTCCACCAGTCAGGAAAGACATGATCTACAAAGTACATGATGTAATTGATCCCGTCCAAAAAAAAATGTGATTTTTAAATGGATTCTGATACAAATGATGAATAGGAATGTGGAGATTACTGTGAACTGGAGAAGGAAAATAAACAACCCAATGATCTGATGATTATGCGGATATCATGCCAACAAAATCAAGTCATTCAAGAACACAGACCATGCCCCCTGACAGGTATTGCTGGCTGAACAAGGATTTTATCAGTCACAACATTGATTTTTCAGGTCAGGATATCACTAATGATGCCGTCTCCCTTCATACACCATTGGAGTATTTCCGAAAGTTTGTGTCAGAAGACATTAACAAAATAGAGGACGCTGCAGACACAGTGATGCAAAGACTCAAACTTTGCAGCAAGTGCAATGTCCACCTCTTCTTGGAGGACAAGAACCACCTTTGGGACCATCATGAACAGAGCTAAATCACATACATGCCAAAGTTTTCAGTTTTTGTAAATACAATCTCAAAAAAATTTTTGCAGTACACCCTGCAAATGAACCCTTAGATGTTCTTTATATTTGTTCAGACAGTGAGTGAAATCACTGAAATTATGCTACCCAACTGGCACAACGTTGCAATATTGCTAAATTTCCCTAAAAACATACTAAATTGTAAAAAAAAAAAAAAAAAAAATCCATATATTTCTGCATTTGAGGCATCCCACAACAACATTTAAAAAGTGGATTTAAAAAACAAAAAAAAATCTATATTTGGGTCTTACATATTTAGTCTTAAAAAAAAAAAATTGTAAATGAGGATGTAAGTTGTCGGACACATTGCAAACCCATGATGCCACAAACTGAAAGTGTACTATTTATGTACATTTAAAAGCAGATATTTGTTTCATATCTGGTTGTGGAATAATTATTTTTATGCACATAATCCGCATGAAAGGTAGAGAGCAACTTAAAACGCCTGAGAGCTTTCAGCTGCAGTCTGGGTATTTTTTTTTTTTTTTTTTTGTTCTCTGCAACTGAGCCTTTTCCTCTCTCAAAACAAATTTCTGCAAGGCTTGTCTTTCCTGAAAAGCAGGGAGCCGGCTTTCACTTTTTCTGTCTCTTTTGTTCCAAGCTACTGCAGAGATTTTTGCTTGGTAATATTCCAGACTGTCCTACTATCTAACCAGAGTGCACTTGGGGGGTAAAAATACACTTAAAAAAGTCAATACTTGAATGAAACATCTGTAAACCTAAATGTAAATGTAAAGAATCACATGATGAATGCTTGCTTAAACCTATACATTGGTCTATACATGTTTAGGCACATTTTAAATTAATATACTACAAGTAATTGCTTCTAAAGAGTATATTTGACACAGAAATGCTCCCTCTGGAATATAACCTGCTCACTCTCACACACACACTTCTAGTCTCCTCTGCAGTTTGGGTGGTTGGAGCTGTCAACACTGTAGTTGAGGTGAACTGAGAATAAAGCCCATGAGAGACGAAAGGAAGAGAGGTGAGAGAAACAACAACAGGAGGAAGAGGGAGGGAAATGAACAAAAACCAGGATTCAGTCCATGGAGCCTGACAGCACCTAAAGTTCCCATGACGGAAGTGGGATGTGCTGCAGGCTCAGGAAACAACTCAACAGAATAAACCATCCAGGGGTGCGTTTCCCAAAAGCATTGTTAGCCAACTATGTTCGCAAGCTCTGTCGTTATCAGCGTAGTTCAACGAGTCTGTTTCCCGAAACCGTCGTTTCAACGAACATTCGCCAGGGTTGCCAACTGTCACGCATCTGGCGTAAACACTCACGCTTTTAAGCATCAATCTCACGCTCTCACGCACACGCAAGAAATGTCACACCAAAATCCATTTTCTCCCCTCTCATTCCGTTAATTTTCTGTTGATGACTAGACTAGACCACAGCATATTAATGACAGGAGAGGAGTTTAAGGCCCACAGCTGTAACATCTGCCTACAACGTTCTCACTGCAGTATTCTCTGATCGTTGATTTGCTAAAAACCTTGCACCTGATACGTCAGTTGCGTGTGAGAAGTTCAGAGAGAGTTCAGAGCATAGGAATAAAAAATACAAAAATGAAAATACAAAAAAGAGTTCAGAGCAGAGGTTCGGAGTCGGAGCCACTGATGCGCGTTTGAAAGTTTGGATGACAATCAAGGTATTGATTGTCATCAGATAATAAAGATTATAAAAAATGGTCATACAGATAATAAAATGGTGTGCCTTGTCACTACAGACGTAGCCTTGCTTAATCAGTCTGTGTGCCGAGAGTACAGACTTCAACTATAGTTGCAAACGTTGTGTGACGTGCGTTATGTGGGCTAGCTAATTGTTCAATACAAATAGGCTCATGGTACAAATTACATTTTGGCAAATCGGGCAAGCGGCATTTTAAAATTCCCCAAAGGTTGCCCAGATTGTGTTGAGCCTGCCACACTCAAATGCAGATGCTGAGCGAACCTTTTCAGTTATTGGCCTAAACAAGACTGACGCCAGGAACAGACTGTCACTTGATGGCACCCTTTTATCAATCATGACAATGAAAATGAGCCGCCTTAAACCCTGCTTCAGATACGAGCTCCTGCAGAGGCTGTGAAGTAGGCCAAACTGCCACTGTGGCATCCAACAGGACTAATTTGTGAAACTTGCGTGTTGTGGTTTTATTGTTTTGATGTTGTTATTTTACATGTTTGTTATTTAATCACCTCTATCTTTATTTTTTTTATAGTGCAATCAATAAATGAATTGTACATTTTGAAAAAGCGTTTCCATTAAAAATTTTCCATTCATAAAATTAGAATCAAGGTTGCCAAAAAAATTCTCTGCGCGCGCACTGACATTTTACAGTCTTACTCCAGCCAAAGTCCCAAAGTTGGCAACCCTGACATTTGCAAACAGCATCGCAAACTTGTGTGGTTAGAACGACAGCAACTCGACCTGTGGTTAAAAGCATAGTTTCTAGTTTGCATGACATGTGGACTTAATAAATCCTTATCTTGAGCCAAATAAGCAAGCTGACATACTATCTGTATATTTTATTTAGAATACAATCAAATGTCATTTACGTTTTTTAGTTTGTCAAGAGATTTAAAGCATCGTTTTTTGACGAATGCGCATGTGCGAACGTGCTCTGCTACGCAAGAATGAGCCTATGATTGAATCTGGAAATAAAGCAAAATAACTGCGATAAATTAGAAATAGTCCTCAGATGCCATGTCTGTAATTTATATAAAAACATTTAGCGTTAATTCGATCTCAAACAGTTTCATTAAAATAAGTTATTACTCCACCACGTGCGTGACGTCATAAACCAAGGTGGTTGACCGACCACTTTACGACAACATGGTTTCGGGAAACAGTCGTGACTAGCGAGTTGATTTCTCCAACGATGCATCGTACTATGGTAGTGAAGCAGCGAGTTACGTAGTTGTACGGGAAACGCACCCCTGATAAAATACAATGGATTGGGGTAAAAACAGATTGGACAACCACAGAAGTGTAATTTCTCCCATATTTTCCATAATTTATCTTATTTCAGGGATCGGGATAAGTTATATTTAAAAATGAATGATTAAATAAAAATAGTAAAAAAAAAAAAAAAAATCAAATATGCTAGGGTACCATGAACATCAATGGGCTCTATAATTCGTTTACCTCCCCGGTTTGTCAGCCATAATGTCAACCAAAGAAAAAAAGCGAGAGCAGATAGGAAGGATAATGCTATTGGTGTCCTCACCATGAGCATTAACAGTTAATGTTAATGTTAAATGTTAAAAAAATCTATAATCTATACAAAATATCTATATGAAAACAAATCTATGATCAATGACCATAATCTCTCTCAGGGGAAAAAAATGTCTACTAGAAACAAAACAGAGCTTGTTATTATGACTACTGCTTGTGACACACACTTGTACATACACACACTTAGGCCTATATGAAGACAAATATATGATCAATGACCATAATCTCTCTCACACTATAGGGAAAAATATATATACATAAAAAAATATATATATACATAAGTATTTTAATTTCATGTACAGATGTAACAATACCATGATTATTGTTGCTTGGTGATATGAATATATCCTCAAGGTAATGTTTTCAAGGTTGCTAGTATGAGGTTTTGATGAATTGTGTGAATGATTTCTAATACTGTTGGAAATGTAAAGTCATATGTCATCATTTCCCATCAACGTGTGCATAAACCCACATTGTGGCTGTCATGTAGTTTCATAATTTCAGATGCATCGCATGATGTTCAAGGCATTTATGCATTATGTTGAAATCAAATCCACGGTCTTTTGGCGTTGTTAGCGTCATAACTGTTAGAGCTAATAAATTGTTGGAAATTATTTCTTTCTTTATTTTGTACAATTTCATTTATTAAAGTTAATGAACTGTTTTACTGTATGCGCACCAAGATTGCATGATTTGATTAAAAATACAGTAAAAACAGAAATATTGTAAAACAAAATCTTACCATTTAAAATAACTACAATAATTTGTAATGTAAATAATTTAAATATATTTTAAAATGTATTTTATTCCCGTGATGGCTGAATTTTCAGCAATTACTTTAGTCTTTAGTGTCAAATGGTCCTTCAGAAATCTTTCGAAAATGCTGATTCAGTGCTCAATAAATATTTATTATTAATTATCAATGTTTGAAAACAGTAGTGCTGCTTAATATTTTTGTGAAAACCATGATTTATTTTCTGTAGGATTATTTGATGAATAGAGAGTTAAAGTTCAGGACTACAGAAAAAAAAATCTTTTTTTTTTTTTGTACATTGCTTAATTTACATACTTAGGAAACCTAAAGGATCCTCAATCCTTTCACTGGTGGCGGGCTTGTTCTGTATTTGCTCAGGGATGAAAACCCGCTGTGACATCACTAAAGCTGTGCCATGTGGTTATTTCACATCCCTCATGACTCAACTGATGGAACATGCAGCTCTGAGCAAATGTATGAGTGGGCTGAACTACATGACAGAGTAGGAAGTCTTGTGTGACAGAGATGGAAATGTGTGAGCAATCATGCAGAAGGCCCTGTGTCCATCCTGTCACACTGGAGATCACATTTAAAGAAGTGTTAATGAACCGATGGTGAAAGTAAAACGTCATTGTGGTTAATGGCTAATGTGATTTTTAGCATCATGCCCCTGTACCTGTTGGTATAGGTAAACCGGGTTGAGCTGGTTGTATGAGTAATACGATTGTAAAAAAGGCCTTTGGGTAAATTTCAAGGGTTGTAAGTCTACATTACATTTATGCAATAACTATAGGGAAAGCAAGCTTGCAAAGAAATGTATACTTGAATAAAAGGGGCATTGATTATTATTCAGTATGCTTATATCACAGACACCAGTCTTATTTTGCCACGTACCAGCATATACAGCAAGTGTAGTATATTTTCACAGTGTGACAGTCTGGCAAATCTGTGGATTGTCAATGACTTGAAAGATGCCATAGAACATATTGAATTATTGATTCCTTACTATAAAAATGCAACACAGGCAATTGGACACTTAAGTGGTGTTCAACCAATCAGAGGCGCCTGCAAGGGATATGCTATGAGATCAATATATTGTATACAGGTCGGTTTGAATCAATCACTCTAAAAAGGCATTCAAATAGTAAAATTGATCTATTCAATTTGATTGTACAAGCCAAACTGAGCCAACATCCTTTGGCTATTACTCTACTTGTAATACCCAAAAATGCATAATTGTAGTATCACTGCAATGATTTTTACACATTCAAGCATTTGGAAAGTGTGATAAGAGAGTTCCACTCTTAATGCTGATAGAGGGTCATTTATTGTATATTTGTATATGTCTCAGGGTATCATTGTTATGATGCTCTGCCAACTAAGGAGCGCTCGAAAAGAGGTCCTGAAAAAGGTGACCCTTGATGTAAAATATTGTGGGGCACTATTAAAGCCAGGGGTTAAATCACTGCACTGTGCGAAAAAGTCACGATTTTGTCAGCTCTGTTTACATTACTTAATTAGTCTGCTCTGATAGGACATTTTGACAACATTTCAGCACCCTGCTGGCCTAGATACAGCAGCATTAAATGAACACAACAGCTGAGTTGAGTTTACCATGCCTTCTTAGCAAGAAGCCTTTTTAAAGGTTGCTGTGGTACAGTTCTTGTTTGCAGACTTAATCGCATAAATAGTCAAAAAGAGAATAAAAAGAGTAAAAACAAAAAATATAAAATGGTTTTAAGCATTATGAAATTTAACAGAACAAAGTACAAATCCAATCCGACCTCAGTAGATGCTAATAGCTTTTGGACTTTATGCTCATGATGTAAGTACTGTAAAAATGAAACAACGTGAATTACATGGTACATGTTTATAAAAATGCATATGCATTACACATTCCTATTTTTTTTTACATTATGTTTTTTACATTATGTTTTTTTTTTTTTTTTTTTTACAATATTTCCTGTATGTAGAGGATTTAAAAAATTATAATAATAAAAAATAATAATAATAATTATATATATAATGTATAATAATAATCATTATATATATACATATATATATATATATATATATATATATATATATATATATATATATATATATATATATATATATATATAATTATTATAATTATTTTTTTAAATCCTCTACACACAGGAAATATTGTAAAAAAAAAACAGAATGCAGAAACCATGGACCCCAAATTGGTCAAATATAAACTGGTTAATCTATATACCGTATATATATATATATATATATATATATATATATATATATATATATATTCATTTTTTATTTTTTTTGCATTTTTCTTCTTTTTTTTTGCATTTTTCTTCTCTAATTTTTCTAAACATACTTTTGCAGTGAGGAATATGCATAGAGGAAGTGTTATTCATAAATTAAACAAAATAATATTTAATTCCCTAAGTGCTTTGGATTTGTCTTTTACCTTTTATTTGGACACTCAAGTGTCAACTCAATCAATATCAATATGCATTTGTGAGCAAATATTGATTTAATTACTGAGTTTGAACGGAGTCCAGGGAATAAAATTACTGACATGTAGCTCCCTATAGACCTTATGTAGCTCCGCCCCTTTTCAGCGCTGTGTTCGTTGTGTTCTGTGTACCGCTTTCTATTTCCACAGCAGGAAGGTAAAATCTTATGGATTTATGATTGAACCCCTCGTTTAAAAATATTCCCGGTCTACTGACATTGACAACTGCTTCAAACATTACAATGCATGACAACTTTCGTCAATAACTCTACAATAAGTAAATCCACTTGACCAGCTAATTACTCTTCGTCAGCAATGCCATATAAATATATATTTGTATACAGAGCTGTATACAGAGCTAACACAAAAACGTTAGTTCAAACACGAAATTCTCAAGATGGCTGCATGCTTGTTTCTCTGGTGCATGAGGTCTATAAAGCATACAGTGCCCCGAACACAACAGCCAAGAGATTTCCTGTCGAAAGAAAAGAGACCTTTGAATCTCAGTGTTCTTATACAGACCCTCCGATTCTCTATTTCTTTTTTCCCTGCGGTTTTCCATTTCTCTTTCCTCTCAAGTCTTTTAAGGGGTGATCTCTCTCTCATTTTGTCCTCACACAAAATAGTTTGAGGCAACCTGACCTTGACCCACCAGCATCTGTCATTCGTCCTGTCAGAAAGTCCCTCTGAGGCAAAACACACAGGGAGACAAAAGACCAGCACACACCTCTTCCCTCGGGATTGTGTGGTCTTCCGGTATACAGTATGTACTACTGATATAACTGTAATATGTTTCAAACACAGGCAGAATTAAAAGTAAGAGTACTGAATAATTAAATCAATTACATCTGACAAGGCTAATGAGAGCTTGGTCTTTAAGGACCTATTTGACAGGATGATGGGTACATTAGAGATAAGTACAATTCTACAATGCACTGAGCTTATCCTGATTTTTTCAGCTTAATAAAGATCTTTCCTAGAAATCCGTAGAAGTCTTTATAACATAGTGTTTTAACTAGTTTTGCTGTTATTTTGTTTGTTTTGAAGATAACTTTCTCTAAATTGCAGATTCATAATTGAGGCATTGAGAGATGTGATAACAAGCTATTATGAGCTAATAAACGCCGCTCCTTAATGCTGCAGCCCGTAGTTTTCCCTCTTTGTTGCCATCTCTGTTCGAAAATCTGCAATTGCAGTTATTCGCGGAATTATCAACTTTACGTGGGGTGTGCATCGGCACGGCACAGCGCGGGCCAATCCAATGTTTTGATGAGAATGTGCGGCTGTCAGTCACCGCGCCGGTGTTGATACTCTCATTCGGAATCACACATTCTACTGACCAACATAAGAATTTTATCGGAAAATGTAATCTGAACAAGTACATCCACTTTTGTTCTAACCAATTATCGGGAAAAAAGAATTGCAGTAAATCACGCTGATTAAATCTAACGATTGCTAATCATATCACGTCAAACCGTGCAAATTATACTTTCTTCTCAAATTATTAATGTTAACAACATCAGCATTGCGTGACTACATTTAATGCCCTTCCAATATTTATCCTTGTTTTCGCATGGGCAGTCTCTTTTTTTCAGTAGCCACTACGAAGTCCGAAGTCTTTTGCATTTTACAATGGGTAAATCTCCAGTTGTCATTGGTGATTGTCGTTTGAACCTTTCTGGATCCGCCATCAAATTGATGTTTAATTATATCATGTGCTGTGAGAAAAGGCTATACATCTCCACCTCCAACATCCTCAAACGCAATATAGCCTACTAACCGAGACACCTTCTTTATGTGTACAGATGTGACGTAATGACGCAAAGACATGATCGAATTTTCTGCGGAAATCCACCAATACCACTGAAATTAAAAACATTATTCCAAGCTTACCATTTTGAATCGAGCTAAGGCAAGCAGAAAGTTTTGAACACTGAGTGGTTATGTACTTGCTCAAAAAAGTTTTGGGGGATGAAAATTTTACCCAAAAAAGTTACGTACAGCAGCATTAACCTTGCGTCTCATTAAAGCAAGATTGCAAGCACATTCTCCTGGATTTAGTTTCTCTCTCCACCTCTCTAACAGTCTTCTTCTGTTGGGATGTGACCCAAAAATTAGCCCCATATATGTGGTGATAGTGTTGAGGGCAGTAGGGAAGAGCAATCATAAATGCAAATACTGTAATTATACTGTATAATCATGCTTAGATTAGGAAAAAATAGAGGCTATTCACATATTTTGCTCTTGACACAATAGACTATTTGTCCAATTGATCTCTGCGATATTTCATTTTGCGTTAAATTCATCTGTCACATGGTCGAAAGCTAGCCAGATGCCAACATGGACCGGTTGCGGGACATCCTCTCATCATTGAAAACCATAAACACGACTATCCAATTTGTTATTTGCTGTGAATTAATGGCTTCTGAAAGCATGGGACCATCACAATTCAATTTACGTTTAGACTAGACTGTAAATCTAGTAAAGTCAAAAATTAAACATTTTCCTGGTCAGCCTGTGTCATGTTAATAATATACTGTTTATGATCGTATGTAGTTAATTAAAAACAGTTGTTTAAATTTTGTTGTGACATGTTTTCAAAATTACCTGTGTTGTAGTGCTTGGTGCAGTATCTTAAATCAGACTCATCCTTGAGGATGAACTGTGGGAGGGTTAGTCCGTCGGCCACCTGCACAGGTCCCTTCTCTTGCCACTCAAAGATCAGGTCATTCATTGTGTAGCCAACTGGGAGAAAGACCAAGAGATAACTTTTAGCACACTTTGAGCCACGTGGACCTTGAATGCAACTTCTAAAATACAAAAAAAAAGAATTATTCTTATAGAAATATATATTTGAACTATTATCCATACAGGCATAAAGCATGCTAAATACAGTACATACTGAAAAGGCGCAAGGCTTCATTAAGAACAAATCATATCACAAAGCATTAAGCTGTTCACCAGCACAATATCCTCAGGGCTGCAACTGCTCCGAAAAATGTATGGTGTGATGTTTCTTGATATAGCTCTAGTGTCACTTTTGCTTCTCTTGGGGGTACCACTTTACTGGAGGGAAGGTGAATCTGTTTTCTATTCTATTCTATTCTATTCTATTCTATTCTATTCTATTCTATTCTATTCTATTCTATTCTATTGAACGGGCAAGCTATTTCTAACAGAGAATCTTTGTGTTAGAAACTGTCTCCTCATTTAACATTGTTGCGCATCGTCAAGAGCCTTTCAATGAGTGACTCTCATAGCAACATGAACATGGCCACTCTAAAATATGCAGTTGTGAAGACAGATTCCCCATGACATGGGGCCTTTCTTTAAAAGCCTCAACCCCAGCTCAGAGCACTCATCATAGGAGGGATCGAGGGAGATGTGGCATGTTTTCAAGTCGACAGAAAGCTCTTGGAATGATTTACCAAACACTTTGACCACTAGCTTCACTAATCTTTAACCAGGCACACAGTACCCAGACTGTGTAGAGAGAGAGAGAGAGAGAGAGAGAGAGAGAGAGAGAGAGAGGGAGAGAGAGTCCTTAAGTTAATGTCTAGGATGGTATATAACTTCTACGTGATGATTTTAAGGCAACAGGCCAGATGTCTTCAGGGTCCTTCCCACATATAATGACATAATTTAGCACGACCATGCCAGGTAAACGCTAAAGCCAGACATGCTTCACATCAAATCTACTATTGACCTTATCCTGGCTACCGGCTGAAGTTACATTATCAAATGAGAAACACTGTTTGCTTTCCACACAAATCTGAACGAGGGGTGGGGGGAGTTACATAACAAGCTCTTGATGAGAGGAGGTCATATGAGATTACTCACAACTCTCCAGCTGCATAATGCACGTCTGCACATCCATGGGGAAATTCTTCAGATCCATTGGACAAGAGAGTGTCAGTGTCAATCTAAAAATTGAATGGAAAAAAGTATCGATTTTATAAATCATACACACACCTTTTGTTTTAATAAAGAGTAGAAAACATGGTAAGATAATGCAAATGCAATTCAATACATTTTCTGAATGTTTGTGAAAAGCTCAGACAAAGAAGGGAATCAAAGAGGAGGGCTTTGAGCATCCGAAGCGGCTTGAGTGGTGGTATTTCTGAACTGGGCCACTAAAGCAGAGGAGAGACGAGTCTGACAGCCGCAGATTGGCCATGTTTTAATTACACTCTTTCTCCCTCAGGGCACCACGTGCATTTCAGTCAGAGTGAATCCTCTGTCGTCTCACATCTGCTCAGCTTTCCGTTATATCTTCTCAAAAGCCTGACATAATTTACCACTCACTATTAACTCCAGCACTTCCCATCAACCCTCATGCTGCCACAATCATGTTGTTTTCTTATAGCTTCACTGCAGTGATTGATGTTGAATGACATTGTTTATCCTGCCATTTGTTTAGGGGTTAGTTACATTTTAAGGTTCAAAGGGAAATTATATTAAATGACTCAAGTCTGTGTCAGCTGAGATATTTCATTACTATGGATTGCAGACTGACATTTTCAGAAGCTAGTGCAGCAGTTATTGCAAAGGCCCTGCCTACACAAATTTATTTGTGATTGTCAGTCATTGTGAAAAAGATCAACAATAATTTATTCTAATCGTAGGCTTTGCCGGATAATTTACCTCTCTTTTGTCATGACTGGTAATTGAATTTATGAGTATGTATGCTTTTTCTTATTCATAAACGTAGATAAAGTGTTTTTAGGGATGGGGGGGGGGGGGGGGGGGTCTAATACAAAACTGTATATTTTACTAAAAAACAACTGACAAATATTTTTTTAAAGCAGAATACAGTAGATGTAAATGTTTTTAATATTTATTTTAAAAAGAAGTAAAATAAATGTTAAAAAACGAAATATGCTATATACTTTGTATAGCTATACAGTAAATATGCTATAATTGTCGCCATGTTGAATAAATGAGACTGAATTGAAGACTATCAATATTGATCAATATCAGAAACCTATTCCATCAGCTGAAATATAAATGAATGAATCTTATGAATCTTATGGCGCTTTTCCACTGCATGGTACGGTACGGTTCGGTACGGCACGGCACGCTTTGGCGCGTTTCCACTGCATGGTACAGTACGGCTCGGTTCGCTACGGCTCACTTATGCCGCATTTCCACTGCATGGTACGGTACGGCACGGCTCGCTTCGGCTCGCTTTAAATGGTACCACCTCTGTTGAGGTTCCAAGCGTACCGTACCGATACTAAATGTGACGTGAAAACACTGCAGATCACTGATTGGTCAGACAGAATCGTCACTTCAGCGTCATTGTATTTGCGATACGAGACACGACTAAATCCGCTAGATTTAAATAGCCAGACAACAGCCAACGCGGTAGCACCTGTATTTACTTGACAAAAGAAGTTTAAAAAAATCAAACAAGAAATGGCTGAATCGTGGTCAGTGGACGAGGTGTAGACGTTCCTCTCGTTGGTTGCCGAGGAGCGGATCCAGCGAGAGCTGGATGGGGCAACACGGAATGAAAAAGTGTTCCAAGAAGTAGCACAGCTCTTAGCCGCACACGGCTACCACCGGACCCAGGGATGTAGTGGAGGCTAAACGCACGTAAACGCCGTTTGGGCACCTCCCAAAATGCTGAAATAGCGTTTATCCACCTCCAAAGTGCGTTTATCCACCTCCAAAGTGCGTTTATCCACCTCTATAGCATATAGTTCCTAAGCCATTTTAAATTAAGCTTAGGCTATTAGTTTCATATTGTTCATTATTAGTTTCAGAGGTTGTTAAACCTAAGACGAAGTATTTTATATTGCGCTGCATTACGGTCAGTAGCCGCACGGGTTAGACCATAATAATACAGGGCTAGCCTATCACAAATAAACACAAGATTTTGACGCATATCCAAGCGTTTGTGGAGTGGAGTGTGAGCGCGCACTGCATGGCACAGACGCGCGGGCGCGAACACTTGTATTTCCCTATCAACAGTGAAACAATTAAAAATACTCTATTTCTGGTCATACAGAAACTAATAATACATTATTCGCAACTACTTTTATTTGTGTAAACTCGCAATAACAAGAAAACGTTGTGCTTTTGTCAAATCAAATAAAACAATCAGGCGCGCTTTCATGATCTCCGTGAACTGGAGCGCGAGAACTGAAACTAAATAGTCTATGTAGGCTAAAGCTCGAAATGTCCACTTTAAAACGAACAAATTCGAATCGAAAGCTAATACATTCTGATTATGTAAAGCGTATGAAAGGTGCATTTCTCTCTAAAGGCGCATCCGCTCAACAGAGGAGATGGAGATATGTTTTTAGCCAACACTGATTTAGAAAACAATAGTTTATTAATAAACAATTAAAATGCCTCGTTATTTTTTCAGACACATTTATTATCATTAGCCTATAAATCACCTTTCTGTAGGCTGTGGTTCCAGAGATATATGGCTCTTCTCATTCAGCACTGCGGGAATAATATAATTTCCAGGTTCTAATTTTGTCTTAGAAAAAAAAATCAACAACAACAAAATCCATATTAATTTGTGAATATTTTAAATGTTTAATTAAGGTGCAAAAACTAATAAACAAAAATTCGTCAATATGTATTTTTTGTGCAGCATTTGGTGTAGCCTAGGCTACAGTTCAAATTAAAATTTTGGTGTTCAACTTTGCCTTTTAAAAATACAACAACCGTTTTCGTTTTGTAATTACAGGTTAAAAATATTTTTGTTCTCTCTGTTTTGTCATTTTGTAAACTTTATAGATTTCAACCATATTATTCCTTCTTGAGTCTTTTTAACTAAAAAGTGACTACCCAGCCAGTAGAGGCGGCAACTATTAACGATCAGTCCCACCCACTTTGAAGCGGTAGTAACTGCAGTGGAAAAGCAACCGAGCTAAAGCGAACCGAACCGTGCCGTACCGAGTCGAGTCGTACCATGCAGTGGAAAAGCGAAGCGAGCCGAACCGTTCTGCGCTGAGTCAAACCGTACCGAGCCGAACCGAGCCGTACCATGCAGTGGAAAAGCGCCATATCTGATAATACAGCTCTATAGGGACGAAACACATGATGGAATTTGAAATGGTTCAAATTCCAAACAAAGTAATTTGGGACATTTCGTTTATTGATTTCAAATGCTTTCCATGACCATGACCCATGGTTATTCTGACTGGTGCTGAAGAGTCTCACCTGATTGAATAGAGGACATTTCCATTTTTGAATATTCTCAAGAGCTTGTTGTCAGTGGTGACCTCGTGGAAGTGCGCACCCTTCTCGTTGGCAAAGAACAGATCAGGCTTCCAAATGGAGTCTAACATAGAGGGATCCAGGTCCAGGGAGTCATCTGGGTACTCGCTGTAAGCTAACCGAGGGTCGTTCCACTGCTGCCGGAGGAATATGTTCACTCTGTAATCCTAAGAGACGAGTAAGTGCTTAACATCAGTCAAGGCAAATAGCACAGAAGAGTTGAAACAGGCCTCTCTGCCTAAATCAGACATAATGGGTACTTTTGTGTACAAGCATGCACAGCTGCTGGAAGTTAGAAATGGAAATGAGCATCATTACTTAGAAATTACGGTACAGTAAAATATGGTGTGAGACTTACACATTCAATGCACTGCTATTTACATTTTCACAATTATATGTGTGACATCACTCTTTTGAAAATCATGAGCAAAATACTTCAAGGGGAAAGCACCACGCAGACTACATTAAATATGGGCTAAAAGTTTGAAAACCCCAACGTTAGATAAATAATTAATGATTTTGTACTGTGATAAGATGTGTACTATCATCAGTATGATGTTGTGACAGGCCATGGAGTTTAGCCAACTGTTACATTGTCAGCAGTTATATTAGATTCAATATCTTAGCAGTTTAGCAGAAGTTTATGCCTCCAAGAGGTTACTTCTGAAATCCAATCATTGGGCATGTCGAAACTCAAACATCAATCTGTCCTGCTGTATATGGTGTGAAACGTGACAGACAAGCAAAATGTTTTTTTTTAAGATGCAGTCATGCTTTGTTGAATATGTAAAAATATGTTAGAATATATGTGCATGTCTGAGAAACAGGATATTTTTTATCTCTGTCAATTTGACGTAGAGACATCACAGACATGCCATAACATTTGTCTTGAGACAAATGAGACAGCCCACATTAAATTAAAGTTCTGAGGGGAAAAGTTATACAGTTTTATATATGCCATAATTTTCATGATATTTGCTTAGAGGCCTGGTTGAATTGCATGAGTAATGAAGAAAACAACCTTAATGAACCTCAACAATAGGCTTGCAGACAAGGTTACAATAATTTGAAACTAATAAAAGCTGAAAGAAAATGTTAAAAATGCATCCAAGTAGAGAGTGAAACTTCTGCTTTTTGACAACAATAGTTATTTTGTTCAGAATTTTAAGAATATAGTATAGTCAGACTGAATTTTCCTGAAAGCGATAAGACGAGCAGTCACTAATAATGAATGGAAGGTGACGGCGCATGGGTGATATAATTTGCTAGGCAGCAAGGCGGATAGAGAACAGGGCGGTTTTCATATCTTATCTCTGTCTTTCTAAAACACTCGAAGAACTTCATTAGAAGGTCTGTGCGTCTGAGTGCATGAGTGGTGGGATATTGAAAAGAGGTTCTGCTCATGTAGTTCCACATGGGAAATAGGTGCAACACAGTTAGTGACTAGGCAAATTTCAACTGTGTCAGATCCACAACTGTCAGCAGTCATGTAAACGTCTCAAGGCTGAGGATGGAGCGTGGTGATTACCACAAACAGGAAAGCATCAGTGTGCTGCTCCACTTCCCAAAACATCTAATTGCAGTGGTTTGTTGACAGAATCATGGCTGATGCTCATAGATTACAGATCACTGAATTGGCCAACATCAGCTGATAAAGCATGCCTTACTTTCATTGTAGATGTCACACCCCTTCTTTGTCAATCTATTGCCCGCTTTGTCATCAACTCAGCGGCTAATTCTGTCCTCTGCACATTTCTTTACGGTTTGTGTGGAGGAGCTCGATTGAACCCGTGCAGCGCATCTGCGATTGCGCAACCCGCTGCAGGCCTTCAGTGGCTCCATGGCAATCTCCACACATCTGCTCTATGATTGCCTACTCAAGCGGGACTTTGAGGGGGGAATCTGCGCCCCGTGCCAACAAGCCAGCGATTAATCACATCTCCCTATGTCTGCGACTTCTGTAACATTCAGATGGTCCTGTCAATACATTCACTGTAGCGACTATTGAAACACTCAACCTGCATGTTGTCAGCATAACTGTTGGCAACTCTAAGCCAGCATGTTGTAAGCATATGCCAAAAGGAGCAATGGCAAAAAAATGTGGCACTTACAAGCAAAAATCAAGTTTCACATCAGTCCAGATGTGCAAAACATCTTCACGATGTGCAGATGGAATTGAAAACCTTATTTTGGTTAACCATCTTAACTCCACTTAATGAAGCTGTCGATAATCTTGAGATTATTGTTTTTATCAGCTGGTGAACAGAACAGGGCTCATCAGATCAGCACATGGACAGGCAGAAGTGCCCTGATTCTGAGAAACCAAAGGGTAATCTATCTGTATGGAGACATGTTCAACAACAACCCGTTAATAGTTGTTTTGAAACTGCAACTAATTGAGGTTTGATCTTCATAACCTCATAATCGGACAATAAATAAATAATAGATTAAAGCATGGATAATCTGAGAATCCCTTAGATGTTTAGATGCTCCTGTCCTTTGATTTTCTTTCATTTTAGTGAACAATTTAAGTGGCATATGAAGAAATATAAATGGTGTCACTTGTCATTGTGAATATCAGCTGTCTGGGAACTGAGGATTGTCCAGAAGAATGTTCTGTTATTGCAGTGTTTTTGTTCCTGGATGTTAGGATTATCCCATGGCCCTGATGCTGAGGGAAGGCGATCTCCAAGGGCCAGATGGTATGGGCAGTGAATCTAAGAAGGGTTAATCCATATGTAACATATGAGGAAGCATAACTAGAGAGAATTACTTTCCATGACATTTCACCCTCTTTTTCACCCTTTCCTAGTAAAGCTTACAGACAAGGACAACCAATTTGAAGGATGTTATTTATTACTGCACATTGACACTCTCCTGAAGATGTGTAATATACCAAAAAGTTTGGAAATTATCCAGATATTTATACAATTATTTGAAATATATATATTTTATGATAGACCTCAACAATGTGTTTTAAGATAATCTTATGTTAACATGAGTGTAGTTAACTGATCTGACCACTAACTTTTCAAATTTCTCTTTTTTTTTTTTTTTCAAAACATAAAAAAGAAAAATCTTTAGAAATCTAGTTTAAGGGCATTTTCACACCTATATCGTTTTAAGGATTTGTTTCAGAACCCTGCACGTTTTCTCCTTTGGTTTGGTTAATGTAGGCACTTATGAACATGGAAATCATGTTTGGATTAGCAACAAAAAAAATCTATCTGAAATTGCTTGAATGAGGTGGTCTCGGCTGACTTGAAAACGAACTCTGGAGTTGTTCGCTTGTGGTGAGAAAGCAATCTGACCCAATGGACCAAAGACAAAGATAATATTTTAAACTGAAATTTGGTCGGACAAAGATATTTAATAACAGCTACAAAAATAGCCACGGAGCTATTATCTATCCATCCTAATGGAGCGCAATCTGTATGCGAAAAAAAAGAGCTGTATGAGTTGCATTTGAAATGTATTTTTTAACAACTAAGGAATCTGGAACCCCTTCAAAAAAGAAAAGGAAAAAAAAAATGTTATGCCACTGTGCTCAGTTGTTCCCTAGATCACATAGAACAGTTTGTTGATTTGAGTAAATGACAAGAGAATTGTACCCGGCTTGAAGGAAGGAATATTTATGAAGAGAAGTCCACTCTGAGTGAGGGAAAGGCTTTGGCAAAAGCACATTCTCTTCAGACATAATTATTTCAGAGTGAGTGTGCCATCTCACAGCGCATAACTTATTCAGAGCAAGCAGAGGGATGAAGGTGACAAGGCACTCTCAGTATGTGCGTGTGATGAGCATGTGCATTCACAGACAGGAATGTTGGGACACTTGTGTAGATAAGATAAAAGCACACATCCTTGTTCCTGTGTGTAGATCTGTGTTGTAATGGGGTGAAATCCCAAATGTGGCTGTCTGCAGAGTATGGCATGACCATATTCAAAAAGACAAAATAAATAAATAAATAAAGTGCAACATACACAGAGTTCCGTTACTGAGCACACCTGGAGCCTGTTTCTATTCAACCGTGGTGGCATATAATGTACAAACAAGATCCCTGCAGGGATGAACTGCTCAAGTAAGTATAATAACCCCTTTCTACTACTCATTTTCTGATTCCCTGGAGGATTAAAGATATGGCTACCTGTATACAAGCAATCCAGACCCAAGTGCATCCAAAGGGTTGGATGCTTTCTTCTGCATGAACAGCTGTTTAACCCTCAGACGGTCCTCGGTCGTTTCTGAATTTTTAAAAATCACAGCTTCATCTGAATGTTATGAAACTTGGTGACTTTTATGGCATTAGGTATGTGAATACAAAAAAAAATTGAGGTCATGATCCGAGCATGTTAAGTGGTCGTGAAAAAAATAGTCACACTTGTGGTCTTTGGTCAAAAATGACCCCCATAGGAAATGAATGGGAAATTAACAAAAATTCTCCGCATTTTTGTTTGTACAATCTACAAATCGGACACAATCCTAAAAAAAAGTACACCGCAGGAAAGGGGGGAAACTCTACAACATCAAGAGTGCAAAACAGACACACCCACCCACACACACACACATACAAACACAAACACACTTTTATACACATACACACCAATAAATTCAGATTACAAAAAATATGTTTTGAATTTTTAAAAATCACAGCTTCATCGGAATGTTACGAAACTTGGTGACTTTTATGGCATTATGTATGTGAACACACAAAAAAATTGAGGTCATGATCCGAGCATGCTAAGTGGTCATAAAAAAAATAGTCACACTTGTGGTCTTTGGTCAAAAATGACCCCCATAGGAAATGAATGGGAAATTGACAAAAACACAAAAATTCACCAAAAAATTTTTTTTTACATTTTTTTTAAGTACAGAGCATTAAAGGGGTGACACTCTAAAACATCTAGAGAATAAAAAAAAAAAAAAAAAATCATAATTTTTTTTTTTTTTTTATATATATATTAAAAAAATATATATTTATATTTATATTAAACATCATTATATCACTAAGCCATGATGACATATTAGGTGGATTGTGTGATTTCCACTCTAGGATAATTTTTCTAGGCTTTCTAACACAATGTTTAGGTTTGACTAATCATAATGCAAAAACTAACACTTTAAATCACTATTTCTAAAAAAAATATATATATAAAACTTGATAAGAAATAGTTTTTGAGATTGTTTAAATATATATTCAAATCCACAAAAAAAAAAAAGTAAATGTGTCCATTAAACAGCTCCATAGAGAGCTGTTTATGCCATCTAGTGGTTACAACATGGTTCTACGCTTTCTCTCCATACTCTCACCAGATGGCGCTAATCTGCTTCAACCATTTTTTTTTTGAAGGCCTAGACTCTATATTAAACTAAAATACTGCATTAAAAAAAAAAAAAAAAATTACAAAATTCTGTATTATTTTCAATGGCAAAAATAGACCATAAATATTGCATAAATATTAATAAATTCAATCAAATTCTCTCAAAATATAAAAAAATAAAAAGAAAAAATATTATAGAACAAAAATAAATTGCATTGGTTTTACTGGGATGGAGGAAATTTAATTTTTAGGTGTCCGGTCACTTCTGACCGGGAAGGCCCAGGAGGTGACTCCGAAACGAAGACCGTCTGAGGGTTAAATTGTTGTCTCTTCTCTACTCCTGATGTGATTCACCCCAGTGGTTGTTGTTAACCCATCATTGCTGTCTCCAGCTCAACTTGTGAACCACTGGAGGTAACCTGCTCACTCGCTCGCTCACTCACTCACTCACTCACTCACTCACTCACTCACTCACTCACTCACTCACTCACTCACTAGGGTTGCCACCTTCAGTGTGGCAAAATAAGGGACACCCCCCCCCCCCCCCCCCCAAATGCTCAACTTTGACAAAGTCATTTTTATTGTTATAATTGTGATTTCATAATATGTAGATATGAATCCAACTAAAAGCTATTGAAAATGTGTATTTTAGTCAAATTATAAATGGTGTAGCTCTGCAGCCATCTACTAAAGTGATCATTTCTTTACTTTTAAAACTGCATTTTCCAAAAGATGTGCAAAAATCTTACACTAAACCAAATTATTGTCAAATTATCTATATCCATGAACGTTAGAAATGTGGGTCTTTTATAAAGTGAATTTAACTTTTTTTTTTTCTGTTTTTGTTTAAAAAATATTTATTTATATAGCCTAAAGTAAAAAAATATATAATAAATCCTCCTAAAACTATAAATCCTAAAAAAAACAAAAAACTATTATGTTTCAAAATGACATTTTGTTTTTCCCCCCACACTAACATAAAAAAACAGATATTATTCAAATTTATTATTTTTTTGTTGTAGATGTAGAAAGTGTTGTCAACCGTGCAAAGTCTCACATCATTTGGACAAATATAATGTTTTATTTATTTCAGCAAGCGTCATTTGGGGTCAAAGACCCGAACAGTGCACTACAAGGGGTTAAACACGTGCAGGTTTACAGCGCATGTTCACAAGACTCAGTCGCTATAGAAACAAAGACGCTAAAATGCAATCACGCAATGAGCTTCTCTACTACGAAATAGATTTTTTTATATTTACTATTAGTATTATCCATACTGCAAAATCCTTATGTTTTTATTCAACTATATGTGGGCCTAATGTGAAATACGGGACAAATCGCGTCCCTTATTGATTTGATACGGGACGCATCATCTTACTTGTAAATACGGGACGATTCCGTATTTTAAGGGACGGGTGGCAACCCTATCACTCACTCACTCACTCACTCACTCACTCACTCACTCACTCACTCACACATTTACTCACTCACTCACTCACTCACTCACTCACTCAGTCTGTCTGTCATACTGATACTGTTCTTCTGATGTAGAAAAGTCATGAACTATTAGTATCAAATCAGCAGATCAAAGCAGTGAAGACATTTTGTCATTATATATGTCTTCACTGCTTCGTACTGTATGGAAAACTTTTGTGTGACAAGGTAGATTAATTCAGGTTGTGAAATTGCATGGTGCTCAAAAACAATTTACTGTAAGGAATTACAGTATTTCACAATTGCTAAAACACATTTCTTGAAACCTTCACCCATATTCTCAAAACTTTAAACACAAACCCCAGTATTTAAACTACATTCACAAAACCCCTGACTCTTCAGGCAAAATCAAACACTTGCCTCAAAACCATTTGATCTGTGCTCAAAATCAAACAATGCTTTCAAAACATAAACACAGCCAGTCAATATATAAACACTCATCGGCATTCATTAGACACTACATCAAAAAATTTACAACACAGCGTCCAGGGCATGTGGTTACAGATATTTTTTTTTATTGCATATAGAAAATAATTTTGCCATAAATAAAAGTAAATAATTCACAACTCAGTACAGCAAATATATTGCATACTGTAAGTACTGCAAGTAATACAGTATTGAATTTCTGTATTTTTCATATTTTCAACAAAGACAACTCTAAATGAAAAGCGTATTACAGTACACAAAATATTGTGCAATTGCAAAATCAAAGTCAATGAGAGACTCATTCTGCCTCAGCATCCCGTCTTCGTGCTGGGTCCTAGGAAGGGTCAACATTGCATCACATGCAATGTTGTCCCTTCCTAGGCAACGTGGGAAGAACCCTCTCGTGTGCCGGATCCAGCCTTGACAACACTCCACACCTATGCCATCACAGGCCAAATCCATTGCCTGTAAAAGATTTACCCTTGTATATGGGTTACGGTCATAGACCTTCCATCGCCACGCAGAGAAAAACTCTTTTCGGGTTGTACTCTTTGTCCTGCTTCCCTCATTGTCATTCCATGAACAAGAACATGGTCTATCACAGTTGCCCGAATTTGATCTGAAATTACTATTCTTGGTCTTGCTCTTCGTTGTACTTGTACTCTTCCTCCTCGTCCACCACCTCTTACTCGAACTCTTCCTCCTCTTCCTCATCTTCCTCCTATTCCTCCTCTTCCTCATCGTCCTCCTCTTCCTCCTCTTCCTCTCACATTGTTTCCATCCATTGTGGTATCAACACTCAATGTACCTGGGCCACCTGTACTGGCTTATATTCTAGACAACTGATTTGATCACATCATTAGAAACAAGTGTGAACAATTTTGAGTTGTTGTGTGTAAACGATGACAACTGTGTTGTAGTTGTGTTTAACTTTTGCCACATGTATTTACCATTTTGCAACACAGTGCAAAATGTGTTTTAGTGAGTAAGAATGTGTTTAGAGTTTTGCAAAAAGAGTGGATGACATTTGCAAACAGTGTCTTAACTACCTGAACTTGTTTAGGGTTTTGCCTACAAAGTGACTGATTCGACAAATGGGGTTAGGCCACTGAGCATTGGGTTCAGAGAATGGATTTTAGTGTTTTAGCAATTCAAAAATACTGTAAAAGGGTCATTGATTATGATTTAACTTTTTTTCACTTTAGTTAAGTGTGTAATGTTGCTGTTTGAGTATAAACAACATCTACAAAGTTACAACGCTCAAAGTTCAATGCAAAGGGATATATTTTATTTTACAACAAACGGCTAGTAGGAACTACAACAAGCATATTCTCTGGTTGGTGACATCACAAATCCTAAAGTTCAGTAGCCCTGGCCACTGATTCGAGCATGACAAGTAGTAGTAGGTAAATGACAGCCGTGATGCTAACAATGGATCGTGCAACTAAGCAATAAACATGCCTTTGACGAGTGCAAAATGTTGTGCACTGCCAGGTTGTGGAAAAACACTGTATTGGATTTGCAGACAGCCTGAAAAAATAAAACTATGCTGTGCCTTTCTATATTTGGATCCGACTGTAACGGCGCAACACACTTAAGTGAGTAAAGTTTTTACTGTGTCACTATTGCTTTGTTACAGATAGTTTGATATGTATGGGCTATGTGTACATGTCTAACCAAAATCACCAGTGCCTTCTGATATGTCATGATTCATGTAGGCATTCAGTCAGATGTTTTTGTCTCAAAATCGTTTAGTCAGTAAATCAAACTTCACATTGTTTCTTTTAGTAGGATGAAAATAACTTATTTAATCTGTGATTAAATGATATATAGAAAGTGATCAAAGAGCGCTTCCTTTTATAATAGCTGGAGCTGTCAATCAAACAGCGTGATGGACCCTTGCCCAAACTCCCGTTATAATCATCAAAGCTCTTATTTGCATCGTGTTTGCACTGTTAGTTTTGATGAAAGCATTCCTTAGTGTAAAGAAATCGAGTTAAAATGAAGAGATCACTGCATTCATGCACTCAACATTTCTGTGATCGACTACAATGCTCATCCGCTGCAACCTTTCATACCACAATCTAAATATAATGTTATAGATCCAAATATAATGATATAATCAACAATTTTCACGATTAGTAAACCTTGAGAACTGTAATAGTAAAAATGTGCTAAAGGTTTTCAAGAGAGTTCCACATGTAACGCCCACTGGTGTTGCTAATGACAAGGGTTTCTGAATTCTACATTTAGCCACTTTAAGGGGAGGATTTCAAGGGCTGAGACAAAAGACAAAGGGTCTAAAGCCCTCCTAATTTTTTCTCACAAAATGACTTCCTAGGAGCCTTGTGACGGAAGCAAGTGTGTGCCCCCTCTGACATTCAGCCACTGGACACTTCCTAACAGTGTCCTACAGTCTTTCTCACAATCTGGATTTAGATGTAATACGACATGCACGCAAGCAGGAAACGTTTCCTCTACAAAACACACTCTTTTTTTTTGTGTGTGCTATACTGTTTCTGAACTGCATATTTTAATGACAGACTATTAGTGCATTAATTACACCCTGTAGAAACAATCATCACAGTGCTAATATAATTGCTATGATTTATAATGTGTAAACACCACCATGGGGCATTTGTGCATGAAAACTCATGCATGATCGTCGGATTGTGAATACATACCATAGTTGTCTCTGCAATGGAGCCGAAACTGTTAATGAATATGTTGCATGATACATTCACAGGCGGACCTGTAAAAAAGTAAAGTGAAATCAGTCATGATACACCACAACCTCTACAAAGACTTTTAAAAGCGTTTTAAAAGGTTAACCAAGGTTGTTACATATGCAAGTATTTAATACTTCAATTAATATAACTGTTTATACTTTTGTTTTTAAATTTCTTATTAAATGGTATTATCCAGTTTGATCTCTTTTGCATATTGCTCCAGAGAATAATTGTTAATTCAAGATCAAGAAAAAACAAGAGATGAAAACATTTGGTTCCACTTTATACTGACAATTAAATTAATCATGTTTTTACGTTGTACTTATATTTAACAAATACCTGCATGTAATTACAGATGTAATTAATTTCTGTAATTACATCTACAATTACACTGTTGATTTATTGATGTGTACAATGAACTCAGGAGAAACATTTATTGCTTTATTATGCATCTGTTTGAAACACATTGAAGTCAGGTTCCTGTCATCGAGTGTTGCCTCTCTCTCTCTTTTATAGAACTTTTCAAACTCCCTTTACGTGACATTTATGAATTAGTGGCTTCTGTAAATGAGCTTCTGAGGGGAAGTCTTTTGCCAGTTTAATAATTTAAGAAAGCTCAGGCTGATTTATGGTTTGAGATGGTTTGGGTTCAGGGCCATTCTGTAACAGCATGGAAGAATGTATTCAGGGTCACAGCAGAAAGGAACTAA
The DNA here is from genome assembly GCF_949152265.1 of Phoxinus phoxinus. Lineage (NCBI taxonomy): Eukaryota > Metazoa > Chordata > Actinopteri > Cypriniformes > Leuciscidae > Phoxinus > Phoxinus phoxinus. The sequence goes on from NC_136881.1 coordinate 28,435,172, forward strand.
TGGAGCTGCGCAGTATTATTACATAATCATTTCATAGCATGAAACGGAATAGTCACATCTGCTTCAACTTTGTACCACATGAAAGATAAATCTCGTTTAGGCACCAATGATCATTATAACTAATGGTTTTAAAGATATCAAACCTAAAACTAAACTAAAGATACCAAAATGTATTCCTTTCAAGGAGAAAAAGAGCAACTACCTTTAAAGTTGGGCCTTATTCTGGCATCATAACCTGAGATTCTTCCCATGAGCTTGTCAAGGAAGACAGAGGGTGACATGGATTCCGCTTTTCTTCGAGGAGTTTCTTGTTCTTTTGATGTTACCAAACTTGAGAGAGAGAGAGAGAGAGAGAGAGAGAGAGAGAGAGAGAGGGGGGGGGGGGGCAGAGATATTTTAGCAGATCAGCCACGACAGTCAACAAAGCTACAAATATGGGGAGCTATAAATGTCATCAAATTCACAGGTTTTGCATTTGTGGCATTAGACAAGGCTGTATAATAAGCAGCTTTTATTCACTTCAAGATATGAAGGTTAAAAACACAGATAAATATATTTGCATTCAAATTGGTACATATATATAACAAATTTACAATCTTGAACAATGGATTTAGCAATGCATGCAGATGCCTGTGGATAAGATTTGTTATTGCACTGCATTAATGCCACCACTATAATACCCAGCTCAAAAAAAGAGATATTATAAGAGTAATATGTTGCATAACAATAATAATAGCATTCAGCTTCATTTCATTTTGAAATACATGTCATATGCTTCTCTGAGACTTATTGCATATGATCATACATGACTAACATGCAACATAAACAGCTGGTGTACAAGTAATGCTGCCAAACTCCCTAGACAGAACTCTGTATTGTGATGCACAATGGAAAATTGTGCTGCCATATTTCCTTTTAGTAATGACTGAAAGAGAATGTCAGGCATTCTTTCTCTTGATACTGATAAGGGGTAAAAGGAAGTTCTATTGGCAGCTGTAGATAAGGGATAATTTATGTCTTGATCATTACCCCAGTGTTGAAAGGTTCTATTCTTAGTGATTGGCTTTTATATGTGTATGCTGTTTTTTTTTGCAGTTGCACCCCTCTGTTCGTCAAAGAGAAGTTCACATACGGCAAGCAGTGATATGCCGTGCAAGAAGTAAGGAAACCTATAAAGAGTAGGAAGCACATGTATTGATCGATTTGGCTTAATGAAAACACAAGGTATATTTTCAGGAATTTGTGGACTTGACATTTCATTGATCTTTTTTTCCTAAATTAATCAGGTGAGAGATACTTACTGGGGAGTTGGAAAAAGCTATGGACAAATATCCATGAGGAACATCCATGCTTTTAAACATTTAAACCGGTTGCATAAGCATAATTCACACCTTGTTAAATGACTAATGAATTAAATACTTTACATTTTCTTTTTCATATTTTTCTTTTTCATACTTTTTACAAAATATATATTTTGTGAAAGTTACACATCTGTTTACTGTAATGGACACAATACATCTTGGTAGTGAGAGGTGGTGAGATAAGCACAATATGCTTCTTCATTTACTTGAATAATATTTAATTTATGCACAGAGTGCTGAAAATATAACAATGACGTTGGAAAATTGTTCAAAATTCTCTAAATGTTGAATGTAATATGTTTATATTTTCAAGCATAGCATATTCCCCTCACTCCCTGAACTCTTTCCTGATCAGCTTAAGCTTATCCAGTCAGTTGTGCTGGTATAATTATCCAGGATGTATTAGTCATGCAAACCCCTTTGACACAATCATTATCAATTATCATATGGAAATGAGGACACTGGCGATCTGAAACATAGTGCAGCACAGGTCACTTTTTGCAAAATATGAGGAAGTCTAGAATTAAATGAGTAAATTCAACAATAGTCTGTGAGTGTATTATTGTAATAAAGTTGTAATGTAGAATACATTATGTGTGCAGTATGAAAAATAGAAATGTGCGTTCAAATCAATGTTCAAAATTTGAGTGAAAAAAATATAAGAAATATAATTAAAAATATTATAACGATTTTGAAAAAACAAGTTTTCGAAAATAAATATAAACTAATAAATAGAAAATAAATAAAACATAAGTAACATTCAGTGAGTGGGTATACATAATGTTGGAGCATCGTCTGGCTTCCTGTGTAATCTGTGACATGATTCATGTATTAAGCAATGTGACAAGATTGTATCTACAGAAATGCTTCTTTCTGGCTACTGAAGCACCTCATTAAGTTTCTGATGAACATAGGTCAAAGGTCAGGCAGTAAGATTAGGATTAAAAGCTTGTGACGCAAAATTACAGCATTACTGACACTCACTGCTCCGTCCCGCAAAATCATCCTGTGAGGCAAACACACAAACACACACTTTCACAACTCTGAGGCTGCTTTGCTCAGCACAGATCAGCTTTGCTCACCACTGTTGTCACTGACATTCCTCTGAGTGTTCTGTTGCCATTTATTCTTCACCAGTTTCCTCTTTCTCATTTGTCTAAGGCTTTGAGTTCTGTTGTTTTAGTTTCGAAGCTCTGAGACTAAGAAAAACTAGATCAGTTTAGAGCAAAGCAGAAGTGACTTGAGAGGGCTTTAGTGTTTCTCCATATTTGGCTGGAGCAGTATAGAGGATGATGATTTGTATTCCAAAGCTAACTGCATGCAGAGAATAATCACCTTTGACATCTTTCCACATCTGGGACCAATGTACTGTTTTTTTGTCACATACACTGTAAAAATGTATATGATCAATCAGTTATGACAACATATGTTTTTACATTGCTTTAATGCATCAAAGTACGTTCAGCAATTTTCAACTTGTTTTAATAAGCTATCAACTCATTCTTTAAGTCAGATTAATGTAATTTAAGTTGAAATGACATAAACATCCAAGTTGATTGTACATACAAATTTGTGGCAGCAACTTCACTCGTTTAGGGCGTAACCACGATAACCACGAGTATTGAGGAACACTGAGGGCGACAAGTCCACCGCAATAAGATCGTCCCATAGAAGCCGAACATGAATTCCAGCGCAATGCTTCAGGTTTAGGGGCAGTTTACAAGACACTTTTTCAACAGAAAACGTTTATGCGTTTTGACCGTTCATTTATGAAAACACAAACGTTTGAAAACACATTTCAAAATGCAAGTTTTTGAAAATGATATTACCATCTCCGTGTAAACTACATTAATGAGAATTTGTGAAACCGGTGACGTCATGCACATGCGTATTACGCGTTCACTCTATAGGGGCGTAGTGTTTCATGATAAAGTGAAATTGTCAACTGGCTTGGCATGCATACTAGAGGTTTTTAGTCATTTTCGCTGATTTGACAATGCTCTCATCTGTTCGAAACCATTCAAAAATGCAAAGAAACCGTTTCCTATTTTAGTACATCATTGTTATGTAAATGTACTCTATGTATGGTGAAAGTGGACCAGTGCATGAGTAGAAAAACTAAAGTGATGAAAGCAATTAAATGCTAACGTCAAGACCGTATAGACATAATACTCTTCTAATTTTACTTAATTTTAACTGAGTATCTCAAAACACAAATATTTTCATTATAACATATGGCTGTCTGGAATGAACATAGACAGTAAAAGAAATGGACACAGCGACCCCATAGGAGAACGGAGAAAAGTGAAGTCAATTTGAAGCACTCACTTCCTGATGGCTGAGCGCACTGCGCAGCCTCAAACTAAGCTTGACGACGTAGATGTGACGTGAGAAACCTGTCTGACAGTTGTAAGTCTTCTAGTAGCTGTGCCAAGAGAAATCTGAATCATTCCCTTCTGAATCTTGCAGAGACGGAGAGTGTGAGTAGGAGCTGTCCATGAACTAGCAGTAGGAGCAACTTTATCACTCTCTATGCACTTCTCCCTTGACTTTATCGGACTTTATGCCTCCATGTCCCTCTGATTGCCTGCAAGCTTCTCCTCCTGTCTATACAGTAATGTATCTACTGTGCGACAGAGAGTCGTGTGGTTATGACGTAATCATTAGCCTATTTTTACAAAAAACGGCTTCTATGGGACCATAACGTAAGATACAAGGTAATGGAGCCTTTTATACATTGTCGTGTTTCTTTTGAAATAAATAATGGACAAATGGAGTTTTTAAATGCCTCAGATGTAAAATTAATCAATGACTGCCCCCAAGGAAGACCCGGTGAATTACCCCCTTGGGAATGAAGAAAGTGAAGACCAACTGATAAACAGGATTTAAATTCATAATGGTAAGGAAGCACTTTTTTGTTTATGGTTTGTATAGCCACCACAGTCCTAATTCTGTTTTTGAATCACAAATACAGATTAATGCATGGATTAATGCATGGATCTCGATTAACTCGCCTTGGTATGGAAAGGTATTTCCTAAACCGCATAATGTGTGCGCTAGTTGGCCGTTGGCTGTCTTTGCGGTGTGTTCAAGCAGCAGCAAGGTGATTTTGCTGGTTAGGTTTTTTGTTATTTTTTTTATGTGGCTTGGTGTGTCACATACTTAACAAGCACTGATGTTGCTTCTGAAGCTGACAGAAACTGCTGTGTAAAAGCCTCTGGCTATGAGAATTGTGTCATTGTGTTGGGCCTTCCTGACTATGCAGAATTGTGAAGTCAACAGTGCACATCCCACCTTTGCTCCCAGAAGCAGTAAGTAAAGTGCAAATCTCCAATTACCAAGCTCCTTTTCAGCAAAAAGAGCCAAGCCTCCAGCAACAGCTAACTCTCTCTCTCTCTCTCTCTCTCTCTCTCTCTCTCTCTCTCTCTCTCTCTCTCTCTCTCTCTCTCTCTCTCTCTCTCTCTCTCTCTCTCTCTCTCTCTCTCTCTCTCTCTCTCTCTCTCTCTCTCTCTTTCTCTCTCTCTCTTCCCTGAAACCCTGGTCTAGGCAGAAACATTCCTACCAGAGAAAGCCATCAGCCATGGATTTGCTCTTGCAACCCCTAGAAGGAGTCACCTCTGGGTCCAAATGTCTTACTGGTTTCCTGCAGTCCCAGATATATTGTCCTTGACACTCTCCCATTCTCCCATACCAAAGGAGGCCTAGAGATAGTTACCATGGAAACCACAGGCCAATGAAGCGTCAATGGTGGTCAACAGAGCGAGGCAGTCACAGAGGATGCTCATGTTGGAGCCGATCGAAGGGGATTGAGGAGATGGCGTGAATGTGCATGTGTGGAGCCAGAATGGAGAATACCGACATCCTTGCATTCTACCTCAGTGCACAAATGAATCATTCACAGAAATAACATATGGTTAAAGTTAGTGCCTACTCTCTCACACACATACATATATGCATTGTAATTGTTTCTGAATAGATTTGACTGTGTGTGGATGTTGTATTCATTGCTGAAAACATTGCTTTGGTTAAAACTCTCATTAAGGATGAGCCCAATGGCTATCATAGCATCAAAATATGACTTTTGAAAAAAAGATATAACTGGTTAAAAAATATATAAATGATAAAACACAGGGTCAGAATGACAGATAAGTCGAGTGAAGGACAGGGTAGTACTTCAAAGTCTTCACATGGCCACATGAAAGATTGGGAGATGAAGGGGAAGACAGAGGATATTTGAAGAGGGGGGAAGAATGAAAGAGACAGATTGACGGAGCATATCAATGATAGAAAGAAACAGGATAGCTAAGACAATTAACTGAAAACACCAGCTCACAGTTCAGTCATTATAAAAGAAGAGTTATAGCTTCACCTTTACACTGTGACAGCTCTGACTTAATCAAAAGCACTTACAATTCACACACGGTTCACTTCACATTCAGTCTCAGGCAAGAATAAATGCCAGCAGACAATATGCTCAAATTCACACGCAACATTCGTCCACATAGATTGTATCTGAAATATGTCATTTAATAGTTTTGTATTGTTCAGTTACACAGATTACAGCAGTATTATAAAATTGCTTTCATGTGCTGCACACATTTATTATTTTCGGTTACGCTCTGCTTATTCACTGGCACCACACACAGGCATCAGCATTTGTGCACTGTGTACTCTTACTGTCATTAATGTGAATAACCAAAATGTACTGATTGATATTATATAGGTATATATTACTAATTATAGACATGTTTTTATACCGTATATGTGTATAAATATAGCTGCAAGCAGCAATACCGGGGCCAAGCGCAAAAAGACAATAAGACAACAAGACATGGCTAAAAGTGTCAGACCAACTGCAACAATTAGCAAATAAAGACAATTTAAAGATTAATTTAGTCAAAATGGCTGACAAATCCCATACAATAACTAAAAATATGATTTAATGGATTATCACTTTCGACAAATAGGTGGCGTGGTTACAAAATCGATAAGATGTTGTCAGAGTCTGGTGACAAAGACAAACCTTAAGACCAGTGTTTTAACCAACAGGTGGCGCTGTCAAAGTCAGGTGGTGCTTGAGTACCTTCAGGGCATGGTGCTGATGGCACAAACTGAGTTTCGTAATGTTACAGCAATCCATTCATTAAAGTAACACTAAGTAGCTTTTCAACCTTCATAATATATTTCCAAGACCCTTGTGATGGTACATCGACTTAAAATAAGTTAAATGACACGTCTGCCATAGCCTGACGTGGTCTGTATCGCTTTTACTGGCACTATGTAACTTCGGGTTTCGGGTCGGAACCCGTGCACAAAAAGAACTACAAAATTCGAGTGCTTTACGGCATACGTCACTCCCCCCACCACTTCCTCAAATTCGGACGCTTTTGTAAGCGTAAATCATGCATCATACTAACAATTTACCTTACACTAAAAGAGTAAGGGAAAAGTACATCACGCAAAACATAAGGTAACGGGTGGATCTGATGTATACTGGGGTGATTACAGACAGAACCCAGCTTATTTTTGGTTAAGAAACCCCTTAAATCAACAAAATAAACAAGCAATCATACATGTATAAACTTAAAATAATTGTACATTAACGAAAAGTTCACAATACTCAGGTTCAACAACGTGTATTGACAGATATATAAGGTTTATACACGTCGGGCAACACAGAGTTATTCAGCGCTGGAGGCGCGGCCGCGCTCCGATATACATCAAACAAACATTGCAACTCAATTCCACGCACATTTAAACCCCAGAAACCCAATGTCCCAGCAGATCAAATACTCAGTCAATCAAACATAAATTGTCCGGACTGAACTAGATGTCCTCCGCGCAGAGAAGGGAAAAACAAAACAAAACAAAAAGATACCGGGCGAAGCGTGGCGAGACGCCGCAGTCAACACATTTCCTCCATGAACTCACGCAACCTCGCCACAGTCTGTTTAGCCGCCGGGATGCTGTAGTAGTCCATAAAAACCCGCGTATAATCCACAAAAAGTCAGTTGAATTCCTCAGGCCACCTTTACACAGAGCCCGCTAAACAGCCAGGCTGCGGTAGGCTAAATTATTTACGACAGCGCTAATGGACAATTCAGCTTCCAACCAGTAGGGCGACCGCAGAGGAAATGTTACTTGGTGTTACTTTAAGGATAGCATTTTACATAACAAAACTGTATTAAAGTCAATGGGAATTTCATGTTTTGTTCTATTATAGCGCCACCAAGAGGCTCAATCCCACCATTTTTTTATGTGTCCTCAGAGTGAGCCCATACATATGTGTGTCAATTTTGGTGAAACGATATCTCAATCCGCTTCGGAGTTATAGACATTTATGTGAAAAAAGATGTAAAAAATGACTGATTTTTTTTTAATTGAATTTTACTACCCATTCCTATCAATATTTTCGCATTTGGGCATTGACTAATGCCTATTGACCTATGTTTCCAAACTTCTGACGGTGGTTTCGTCTCGATCGGACTGGCGGTTTCAAAGATATCGGCAAATGTTTTTTAAGCACTAAATTACAACGCTGCACAAACCATATGCCAAAACCTGGCAAGTCTGGTATCGTTGGACTCGGCAAGGATTCAGGAGTCTAATGAGATGACTCCCGTGAAAATAAGTCAACCACAGCCAGAGTTATAAGCATTTGAAAATTTAATTTTACCACTAGGTGGCGCTGTTTCTAAACTTCTCAGGCTCCTTCAAGGCACCGTGCTGATGACCCGTACCGAGTTTCGTAACAATTTGTTCATGTGTTCATAAAATACAGCATTTTAGCACATAATTAAAAATGTCCGACAGCCAAAATGGTTGATCTGGGAAAATTGGATATCAGTCGACTCGCCTTGACGCCCTGAATCTAACAATATCACTTTTATGATTTTGGGAAAAAAACATTCAGAAGTAATAAGCAAAAATAGCCATTTTTCATATCTCCGGACCAGTAGGTGGCGCTGCGCCGAAACAGAGCATGAAGCCTCAGGTCATGCTTGTGATGACATGTACCAAATTTGGTCTGAATCCGATAAAGTGTTTCATCATTACGTCTGTTTTCGCAAGGGCTACGTTCAATTTATTTGCACGGTATTCGAGAACGGTTATTCGAATCAACTTAATTTCCATAACTTTTTTTCGTCATGGTCTGGAGATGATCTGGTAAAATTTTCGTGAAATTCGGAGCAACGGCCTAGGAGGAGTTTCCTTGACGGAAAATTACGTCAAAGGGTGCAATCGATTTGTATTGAGCCAAGGAATAAGTGGAAAAAATCTTTCTGTGGATTTTTGTTGATAGGCCTTACGGTTCAAAAGTTATTAGCATAAACATGAGTGAAACTTTGGACAGCTGGTGGCGCTAGAGGGAATGAGTTTGAAACTCCAAATTTGCTATGGTGATAGTTCAGGCTGTCCTCTATCACTGTGCCAAACTTCATAAGTTTCCCACAAACTGTAATAGGCTGCCATAGACGCCCAGTCGGAAGAAAAAAATAAAAAAAATGAAAAAGAAAAAGAAGAAGAAGAAGAAGAAGAAGAAGAAGAAGAAGAAGAAGAAGAAGAAGAAGAAGAAGAACCGGAACAGATACAATAGGTGCCTCCGCACCTTCAGTGCTTGACCCCTAATAATGTATACAATACCATTTAAAAGTTTGGAGTTGGTAAGATTTTATTTATTTGAAGGTTTTTCAGCATTTATTTGTTAAATAAACAGTAATATTGTAAAAATATTATCACAATTTAAAATAGCTGTTTTCTATAACCCTCCACCTTCCCCAGCTCCACCTGTATTTATCTGCTGTGGGTAATGCATGTATGCTATTATATAGCAGCAGCATGTCTTGCTTGCTCACAGCAGCGTGTGTATTTGCAGTAGCAAGTCCCGTTCTTGCTCTACAGCAGAAAAAACAGCAGCATAACAGATCTATTCCGCCAAGTCCAAACATTTCAACATTGTCATATCCATTACCATGTCACAGTCAAACACTCACAGAGTTGTTGTTACAGAAATATAATTAATTACTGTGATGACAAAGCTGATTTTTTAGCAGCCATTACTCCAGTCTTCAGTGTCACATGATCCTTCAAAAATCATTCTAATATTTTGATTTTGTGCTCAAGAAACTTTTATTTTTTCCGGAACAGATGAACGTGACTATGGCAATGTTTCATGACGTTGGTGTTTGTACGTATCACCACAGTTGAATTGAAATGTCCAGTGAGTGGCGCTAAAAGCTCAATGCTCCATCACGTTTTAAAATAACGTACACCTACACTAAACCCTAAACCTATCCAATAGTGTGAACCAAAAGCAAATGTGACATAAAAAACCCAATCGCATTGCGTTGTTTTTATTGCGTCTGCATTTTAGCTTGTTTTTGAGCTCTTTTATCGTGATTCTACTTTCATGGGATTCGTACCCAAACTCTCTACATCGCAAGAACAATTATGTACCAGTTACTGCGCAAGCTTAGTATATCATTAAAATATGGAAGATATCGAAGATATGGAGCTGGAGTGATGCAAACTCCAAAATATATTCGCTTACAAATCATGCACTATGTTAAAAAAAGGTGTGCCATGTGAAAACAAGTCTTTATTAATCTATATGCCCTGTAATCATAATTGTGTATGAAAACGATTAAAAGTGATTGCTGTTTTACTGCCTCTAGTGTTCATTTCTGTTGGAAAATGCAATGATATGTATTTATTGGTACGTATTTTGCGTTTTACAAAAATGTTGCCACATGTACATTTTTCCACTGAGCCTGTGTTTGAACAGTTGTGCTGCTTGATAGTTTTATCGAAACTGTGAAATACTTTTTTAAGAAATATTTGATATAATTATTTTAGAATTAAAGGCACAGCCTTTATTTGAATTATAAATATTTTGTAACATTACTGTCACCTTTGATCAATTAAATCAGTCATTGCTCTTTAAAAAAAAAAAAACTTTTGAACAGTCAGGCATATGTGTGCAATTGAATTTATTGAAACTTTATATACTGTATTTTGAAAGAAGGACTTTTTTAAGCATTAATGAGTTTTTAAATAGGGAATGATTACATACTATTTTGTAGAGTTGCTTTATGCATCTTGACATTTTAATTTCAAACAATCAGCTTGTTTCACATAGAGTAACTTGCATCACAATAACTATACAACCATATACAGCATATCTTCCATCTCATTACGCCTAACGAGTCTGTGAAATGCATCCAGTTAGTATGAGGAGAGTATGGCTGCAGTTTTGTTGTCACCCCCTGTAGGCTTCAGTCTCATTGGGTTGTCATTGCTGTGGGACAAACAGCCCGCTCCCCCACCCCTCGTCTGCTTCCCTTAACGTGAAACCACAGCTAAACTGCTGGATCGGTGTGACCTGTCCTGTCAGCATGGTGCTCGCTGTGTTGTCTTGCTTTGCTAATGCGAGGAGGCTGGACACAATTTGGCTCCTTTGTTTTCTAGTGGTTCGTCTTCTCTGAATGTTACCCACTGTCGTTGTTGTGTTGCATACTGTGTGAGATGCTGATGGAACTTGTGTTGTTTAGCTGACGGGCATAGACTGGCCATCAGCCTGAAGTGTGCTGGACTAATATGTCTTTCCTTATTAAGGTGCTAGTTAGTTTTTTATAGTCAGTGAGAAATGAGTTAATGTGTATGGGAATGTGTTGCCACCCTGTCCCAGATTATTACTGTGACAGTTAATTTAGATAAACTGCTATTTATCTAAATTAAAAATCCAGTGACATCAGCCAGCCCAAATAATACCTCACTCAGAGAGTGATACTACTAACTGGTTCCAAACCACGGAGTAAAAAAGTAAAAATGTATTAAATAAAAATAATAACTCTTATAAAAAAATCTATTAATCAACAGGGATGTGATTTTTCCGTATTTATACAAATGATTATACTTTGCTTTTGTTTCTCTCAGTTAACTGGTTTCATTTGTTCCAGTTTCCCTCTCCTCGTTTGTCTCCATGGTTTTTGATGTCATTTGTTTATGCCATAAATGGTGTTACAAAGTAATTAGCCTTATGGATTACTTCTTGAGTTTGTTTAATCGAAGAACCTTTTGTTTATTGGAACCTGTTTGAACCTTTTTCATCATCCTCACTATCATCCTCACCTGACCGGGATGGTTTACGCCACTGAATAAAAAAGGTAATTGCGACTTTTTATCTCACAATTCTGACTTGTTTTCTCAGAATCGCACGATATAAACACGCAATTGAGAGTTACAAAGTCAGAATTGTAATATTTCCCCCCCCCCAGAATCGGACTTTATAACTTGAAATGATGTGTTTTATCTCACAATTCTGGGAAAAGAACTCAGCACTGTGAGACATTAACTCAGAAAAAGTCTTGTGAGATAAAGAGTTGCAATTACCCTTTAATTTGTTTTTATTCCGTGGTTGAAACAAGCTTCTATACATTAATGATTTAATAAAATAAGCAGCTCACATTTATTTTATTTTTGGAACTAAGAGCAAGAGAGTATGCTGCTTATATCATGCACACATAAATGATTTGTGAGATTTATTTTATTCCCTACAGAAACCAAAACAAAAGGCTGTTCAGTTCTGTCTGCCGTCCACGCCATGCTTTAAATACATTCCATTTTGTGGTCATGAGGGAAAAAAAGAAGCAGATTCTTAAAGTATGTTTAGATACTCACTGTTGTCACTGAATGTGAGGATGGTATTGATGATGGTGGATTAATCCCCAAGTACTCACTAGCTTTTGTGTCATGCATCACCATTCATAAATGAATAGTGTTGTTGTGGATACTTTGTATTGATTTTCTGGTGGGTCCTTCTAGGAATACTGTCATTGTGATTGACTAAAAAGCCTTCGTCCATTCTGTTTCAAATGAGCACTTTTACATTTAAGTCACATTAAAAGTTAATTAATTTAGGCGACTAAAGAATATACAAATGAGTATTGGTGCAAAATTAGAGAATCATGAAGCATTATATCTTTTGGAAATGTATAAACCTCTAGTCTGTCTTTGGTAATTGATTTCCTTAGAGATACAAGCACCTTGTGATTTGTCAACTGATTGGTTGACTTTTCTGCTAAATTGGATCAAGACTGGAAGCGGTCAGAGACCTTCTCCTCCCCCATTGCTCTCTGATATTAAGCATGCACACTCTTGCCAAAATAATCAAAAGGGTGTGCTCATGTGTGTGTGTGGTCAACCACAAAATTGGTAGTCAAGATAACTGCAATTTGGGTGAAACGGCTTCCATTGCTTGAAGGCAGTGGCACATCTCAACAATCTGTCATTATAGTCTCTTAACAAAATGAAAATTCTAACAAACACAGACAAGAAACTTGAATTCAACATAAATGCCAATAGTAACAATTACGTTCATACACAATCATATAATGATCTTTGTTCTTAGCTATATTCATAAGAAACTAGATTATTTTACAGTGTCTGGCTCTGCACATGCAATGAGTAATGTTTTGACTTCCCCTATAGACTTAATTAACTGTACACCAGATAAGAACTGGGAAAATAAATCTCGTCAGTTCAGTAGATCGGTAGATACAAATAAACAAACAAATAAATGAGTAAATAAAAATGAAGCAGAAATCCAGAGCACATGGATTCAAACAATGATCAGAAGACATGATCGCCTGAGGGTTTCCAGCAGTAACTGGAGCAGATGGAAGTACAAATGAATAACCAAATCCTTTATTTCTAAAATTAAGAATACTTCTGGTTTGTTTAGCTGTCCTTGTGTCTAGGTTGCTTGTGTGCGTAGCAAACAGACAGACGAAGATTCAGAAGAAAATTATTCCAATTTTACGAAGTTTAATCCAAACAGGCAATAATCCAATAGGGCAGAGACACACATTTAACGTGAACGGTAGACCAAACAATGTCATACTGTGAAGGAAGAACTTAAATAGTGACTCAAACAAGATGATTATTGACACACAGCTGATGCAAACTCATAATGACAGCGACCACGGAGACAAACGAGTGGCGGGAATCTGAACACGGAAACCTGAAGATGAATGAAAAACAAACTAAAAGTCTGTGAAAACTAAACACACTAAACATACTGTGACACCTTGTACTTCATTTCAGACCCAGGTCTATTAGGCAGTAGCTTCAAACAATTGTTTCGTGCTCTATTGTGATCCTTGATTTTTATTTATTTTGTACTGTGTTATCTACACTACTATTCAAAAGTTAAGATTTTTTATGTTTTGAAACGTCTTTTATGTTCACGAAGGCAGCATTTATTTGAACGAAAATACAGTCATATTTTTGAAATATTATTACAATATCAAACAACTGTTTTCTATTTTAATACAGGCCCTGAATTTTAAGCAGCCATTATTCCAGTCCTCATTGTCACATGATCCTTCTAATATGCTGATTCGGTGTTCAAGAAACATCTCCTATTATTATCGATGTTGACAGTTGTTTTGATTCATATTTTGATATACATTTATTTCAGGATTCAGCTCATTCTGATTCCGAATTCCTTTTATTCATGGTCACTATAGGTACTTTGATAGAATCTGAGCCTTTCTTCTATTGATTATTTCACCATCCCCCACTTTGGCTTTCCAACTGAAATGGATGTAACATGAAGGTGCTTCCTAAACACTCCCCTGGAGTAAGTGCAGAGAGACATGTGAGGGCAGAGATTATCAATTTAATCGGGATCAGATAGACACTAGATGATTCTCTGGATGGTGTCCATCACAAACACTAAATGTAATTCCAGCCAGACAGAACATGCTCTCCAGACTAAGCAGGGAAGAGAGTCAGTTTGCTAACTGTCAGTGTTGGAGAGTATCTAACTAAGTAGTGAAGCTAAACATCAACTACCTTCTCTCTTATATTATGTAGCATTAGAAAGTCCAGACATTAACATTAATAAATAAAGAAATCCACCGTTGTAAAATTTCCCTATATTTTAAAGGATCCTAATTTTGTACTGGCGGCCTCCTACAATAGGTTTACATGCATCCAAGGTAAAGCAAATCTGATTTGAACTGTTTTCAACACAGACCAAACTCTACAGGCCTCAGCTACTGTAATGTTTGAGGGCAGATACAAGTAGATGTTGTTTGTTACAGACATATGTAGGTCTGTGCATGAAGTAATATTGTAATACTGATGACTCATTTTAGGCAGTTCAGAATCAGTTATTTCTTTTGGGAAACAACAATTCCATTTATAATGCACTTTGATCATTCACAAATAGCTATATTACACACTACATGATATATAATACCCGAAAAAGCATAATAGGGGCACTTTAACAACTAAAAAGTGAGTTAAATTCTGCTGGTTTAAATCACTGTCATCAGCTCAATTACATAAATCAGGGTGTATATATATATTTTTTTTCAGTTTAAGATTATCTGTTAGATTTGTATGATGTCTAATTCCAATTTGTTTGTTCCTTCAAAAACACTCATTATTTTGTGTCATAAAAAAACGGCTGTAATTACATTTTAAAGGATCATATCGTTATATACTTAAAATAAATGTTCTCCTTAAATAGCTTCAATGTCGTTAGCTCCTTTAAATTATGATGAGTAGCTTGTAACTTGGCACGCAACAGTTTCAAAGCAGCTGCCAAATTTAGAAGACTGTCCTATTTTTTCCTAGAGTCACCCTGTGGAGTCTGGGTTTATTGAAATATGAAAAATCCTGGTTTTAGTGCTAAACAGGTGTGAAAGCTCCCTTCCATGTTTGTCCTCTGGGATCTCCGCAGCAGGAGATATCTACAGCACTCGAGTACACCATCAGCCAGAACCCAAAAATGTTATGTCTGATTAGGTGACAGAAACACTCTTTCTCTTCTTAACCTTACACATACATGACAATTGTAATATGCTTCACTTATGGTGACAGTGAAGATTTTCTGTGCTTGTAAACCTGTTTTTTTTTTTTTTTTGTCTCTTTCCAAATCATTTTTCTAGCTTATCATTATGAGACAAGTGCTAACAGTAATCATGTGTTCCACATGGTGATTTTCCACATGCTCTCAATCTAGCACTTGTGTGTGTTTTTATTTTTTATGGTGACAGGAGACTTTGTCGTTTAGTAAAGATAAGTCCATACACAGCTGCTATTAAACTTTAAACTCTGTTTCTAAGTAATTGCATATGCTCACCACTCCTCGGTGTACTTTAGTTGTACACCACTAACTGAAATTACCAGAGTACCCTGGGATCATCTGTCTCATTCTCCATATTTTATGTAAGGCCCTCATTTCCCTTTCACTCACATAGCTAATACGCAGACTGCATACATTTCTCATTCAGCAGAACACTGAACTGTCCTTTTCCATATGTTTGAGGTGTGGCTGATAAACATTGTCTCTAAAAGTCACCATATTGACAAAATCTATGTGATTTATCTGTTTCTCTGTGACCCAACCTCCAGATCTTTGCCCTTAGCTGCACTCCTAACAGTGTTCCTCTAGTATTGTGGAATGCTGACCACGAACTGGAGATCTGAAAAGACTACTGATGAGATTTAAAAGCAACAAAGAGAAAGAGGAGTTCAGGTATACCTGCTGAATAAATGGCTTTGCTCTGTTATCAAAACTTTGCTGTAATCATCATACTGTTACAGACAAGAATGCAGCTACCAAGACAATCTCAGAATTGTTATTTGAAATATTATTGTTTAAAGTGCCCCTAATTTTCTAATTTAGAGTTTCCTAATGTTGTTTTGAGTCTCCTACAACATGTTTACATCCATCAAAGGTCAAAAAACTGTTTCATTTTCTCATAATATAGATGCTTTGCCTATCACCACATTTTTCAATAATTCTCAAACGACTCGTCAGATGAATCAGTCTCTCTAAATACCTCCTTTTCTGTGAGCTACTCTGCCCTGATTGGCCAGATACTGTAGCTCAGTCTGTTGTGATTTGTCTACCGCGTACAGCGCGCGCGTGTCGAAAAAAGAAACGCCCATTGCCATAACTGAACGTCAGCTCTGTCCTGAGGCTTCCTACAGCTCAGCGATTGTACACCGTAAACTAAAGACAGTAACAAACAATGACCATCATCAGCATTAACAAGTGTAAGTCCATCAACAAAGTCCATCCTCAGTTCGTATGAATTAATACAATGTGAATCGTATGAAAATGCATGATTTTTCAGAAAAAAACTAGGCTAAGCATTAAGATCATCCCCAAATATAACCATCATGTAAAAACATGAATGAGATTGTACAATATACAAAGTAGCCACCAATTTTACAAAATGTAAAATAGTTATGAATTGTGATGACATTGTGTTAAAGGAAGCCCACTCTGTTCTGGAACTGAGCTCTTGTGTCTGCGTCGTCTAATATCCTATATCAACTTATATTACATTAAACACACACACACTCACACATACAGTACTTAACATTATGTTTCCATCACTTACAAAAGACTGATTGTCCGTAGCACAAAGGCTGGACTGAGGAAACACTGCATCAATACTCAGATCAATGCAACCACAGACCTCTCTGCAAAGATCTGCACCTTTCATCTCCATCTTGTAATGTACCATCCTTTATGTGCACATACACAGACAGACAAGCACGCACACGCACACGCACACGCACACGCACACACACACACACACACACACACACACACACACACACACACACACACACACACACACACACACATACACAAATGCAAAACATTTTTACAAAGCCCTCCACAAGACATGCAAACTACACTGTGGCCACGAATTAACAACTAGTTCTCTCGTTTAAATTGTGGCCATGGATTAAGAATTCATTCCCAAAATGTATTTATTTGGTCCCTCGTTTTAGAAAATCATGGACACATTGAACTAATTAGTTTCCTAATTTTGATTTAACTAAATATAGGGAATTAATTATTACAACCTGGCTATGATTCAGTGAAGGGAACACATTATTATTATTGTGCACACAATTAACTTAAAACGAGGGAATGAACACATATTAGTAAGTCATGGCAATGAATCGTTCATTCGTGGCCACAATATACATCATATATCTCCAAACATTGCCATTCCATTGTGATTAGGGTCCAATTCTCACTATTAACTAAGTATTAACTATGAATTTTGCCTCAATAAACTCCTAATAACTGATTATTAATAGTTACTAAGGTAGTAGTTAAGTTTAGGTATTGGGTATGATTAAGGGATGTAGAATATGGTCATGCAGAATAAGGCATTAATATGTGCTTTATAAGTGATAATAAACAGTTAATATCCTAATATGCATGCTAATAAGCAAGTTAATAGTGAGAATTGGGCACTGAACTAAAGGGTTACCAAAATTGTTCCCCCACCAGATGAAATGTCTTGAGATGACATAAAACAAATAGTTTGTTGGGTCTTTATAATAAAATATGGTAAGTAAGTAAAACAGTAAGTACGGTCAAAACAACACTCATAGACCTTTATTTAAAAAAAAAAACTTTATCAAAATGATACCAAATTGAGATATACTGAAAATATTTACTAGCAGCAATGAATGTGTTGGTTTGACAGTATATCAGGACAGCCACAGTGGCTCAAGCTCTATAATCTGCTCAGGCTGGTGTAGATACATGCACAATTCTCCATTCAATGTTTGTGGATTTGGGTTTAGCTGCTCATATGTTGCATCACCACAGCACAATATTTATAAAAAGTGTCCCTGAAATTTCACAGTGGTCCTCAAACCTATAGCATGTTCCCGAGCCAAAAGCTCTTATCAAATTAACACAGTTCCGTACTTTTAGTTTGTGTACCGACTTACAAGATGTACACTTCACCCAGTTTAGTCTTTTAGTGTGTGTTGTCAAGCCAAGTGGAAACAGGAAACAAGTTAAGTGGACAGGGAAGAGCTCTCCCACAAGCCCCGAGAGGTATTTTTATTGATGGGAGTAGATGCAGCTTTACTAAGCGTGAGCTGAGAAAAACAGGAACTTACACTCCACAGTATGTGACAGCAGTGACACTGATGTGTGACAGAGATTTGCGTTTCGCGCATCAACTGCCACGATGGTAACTTAAATGTCACAGTTAAAGCTTATTTTCGCCACTATATACAAACTGTGACCAGCATGCATAACTTAGGTAACAGCTCCCATCCTGGAAGCTCTTTTTGCTGAATGTCACCACCACCACGCCACTGCGTCATCACTTAGCAAGAGGCATAACTGCTGAGAGATCATATTAAAGGATTAGTTCACTTTTAAAATGAAAATTCTGTCATCATATACTCACCCTTAAGTTGTTTCAAACCTGTATGAATTTCTTTCCTCTGCTGAACACAAAGGAAGATATTTAGAAGAATGTCAGTAACCACACAGTTTTTGGTTCCCAATGACTGCCATAGTATATTTTTTTCCTACTATGGAAGTCATTGGGAACCAAAAACTGTCTGGTTACTGACATTCTTCTAAATATATTCCTTTGTGTTCAGCAGAGGAAAGAAACTCATACAGGTTTGAAACAACTTAAGGGTGAGTATATGATGACAGAATTTTCATTTTAAAAGTGAACTAATCCTTTAATGGTGTTTGTTGTGACGTTTATGATTAATCATATAGGGATTGTAGAGTTAGCATAGCTTTTTTGTAAACTACTGTTCAAAACTTTGAGGTAATTTAAAGAAATTAAAGAAATGAATGTTTTTACTCCGCAATGATGCATTCAATTTATATATAATATTACAGTATAATACGCTTTTTTTCAACTGTGATAATAAATGTTTCTAGAGCACAAATTCAATGAAATGATTTCTGAAGGATCATGTGACTTTGAAGAAAATTCAGTGTTGCTATCACAAGATAAAATGACATTTTAAAACATATTTAAATGTGACATGAAAGTAACATTTCTCAATATCACTGTTTGCACTGTATTTTTGAACACATACAGAACAGACATGGAGCATCAGAGACTTTTTTCAAAACATTAAAAAACTTACTAACTTATTTTTTCAAATGCTTATATCAAATAAACATCACTGTTTGTTGAGTACTCTTGTGTTTGTCTTAGTGTTCCCTGTTGCCTTTCAGATAATGAAGTGTCAGATGTTTTATCTTTTTAATCATTGTTGATGTCAAAATTTTTGGTTTTAACCTGGCATTTGCTTAGATCTTACTCCTCGACATTTTCCTCATACATAAAAGCTTTATGAAAACTTAAACATTTTAAGCTGCTTACAGAGGCCTCCCTCTGTTTCTCTGTTCCTCTGTCTTTCTTTAGCTTTCAAAAACTCTGACGAACGTATTCAAGAGAAACAGGGCTGGCAGAATAACTCAAAGTGCAATCAATGCTTTGTGACAAAATCTTATCAATAATGCAACAGGAGCTACCTAATCTGCCTTTTACAATACACAAACTGGCACAGGAGGCAGAGGAGTGAAACGGGCTCAAAGAAAAAGACTAAAATACCCCTTGAAGGCAGAGAAAAAGAGAGCATTAGTGCTTTTGGAAGCCAACTGGTTTGTTAAAGAACAAAAGCCGGTTGGTCCTAATGCACACGGTGAAAGGTACACGGAAAGAAAACAGAAACGATGAGGTTCTCTTCCCGCTGAGGGGGTCGCTCTCATCTTTTGGAACATTCCGCTCCAATGAGCGTTTCAGCAGATGATAATGAAACCAAGAGCACTACAAATATGAACAAACATATGACTTTGCATGTGTGTGTGTGTTTGTGTGTGTGTGTGTGTGTGTGTGTGTGTGTGTGTGTGTGTGTGTGTGTGTGTGTGTGTGTGTGTGTGTGTGTGTGTGTGACTCTCTTCTTAATGCTTCATGTCACAGAAAGTGATTTTATGTATTGTTACAATTAAAAGTTGTATATGTTCATTTTATGTATACCTGAGCTAATATGAACTAACAATGGATATTTGTATTCTTTATTAATGAAACAAATGTATTGCTCATTATAAGTTAATGTTAATTAATGCATTAACTAATGTTAACTGATGGGACTTTATTGTAAAATGTTACCATTTATGTAGGTTTAGTACTTTTTTTTAAAATATAAAAACCACTACTACTGTACACTGTCCACATCACTCATTTTTAACACTACTAACTGCCTATGAAGTACATCCTACCATTGAAAGAAAATCTGACACATTAAAGATCATACAAGGTATTAGTTTTTTAAAAGGTATATTAGTTGATTCCCTCCCATTGTTAAAGTTGTATGATTCCCTCCCATTGAAAGCTGTATTTTTAGGCATATAACACTTTAAAAGAATGACATGCGTCTGTATATTTTTGGTGGGTGAAGTGTGAGACTCTCTTGGACCAGATGACACAATGATGCACGGTGTCCTACACTGTCTTTGGTCCAGTGCTGACATTAGCCTGTCCTTGTCTATTCAAGTTATTTGAGTTGGCACTGGCAGAACTGCTGCCACAAAAAGTCCCTAAATAAACAGACAGGTCTGACAAAGCGACAATCTCTGTCTTTCTCTTACTCATTACGTATGCAGTATTTCCCCCACTCTGAATAGTACTTATGAATAAACATCATAGACACAAAGACATACCACAGGAAACAGCTTTTTTTGTTTTCTATTACACAGCTGTACATAATTAAACCCAAGTCTTCAAACCATGAAACTGTAATGGAATTGTCAGTTTTAATAATAACACACTTTTCAATCCTTCCAACAGTCAGTCTTTGTGAATTGTCAGTGCAGATTAATTCAAATCGTCCGTCTAAATGCTAATTGCTTCTGTCCCGTCTCTCTATATCAAGTTCTGATTGATGGAGTGTTCTCTCTTTACCAATCCACATCAAAGTTAATATTTGCAATAAAGTAGGGGAGATTTTGGCTAGTTGTCACACTTTTCACACCAGTGAATATTTCTCAGATAAAGGTAACTTTTTTCTGATAGTTCATTTTAGAGATTCTACTAACTACAAGTAACTTTGCTACTATACCATTACAACTAACTCTCATTAATTAGCAACTACATGTCAACTAACTAACTAATACATTAGACTGTTAGGTCATGGTTAGGGTTAGAATAAGTCAACTGGACTATAGTTACTAGAATATCTGTGAACGGAGGATCAAAATAAAGTGTTAGCAGATATTAAGGAGAAAGTCTATATACTCTATGACTGCTATAGTTAACATGTAGTAGCAAAGTTACTTGTAGTTAGTAGAATGTCTGTGAACGGAGGATCAAAATAAAGTGTTTTCAGATAGAGAAAGTCTACTAATAATCTAGTTAACATCTAGTAGCAAAGTTACTTGTAGTTAGTAAAATATCTGGTGACCTATCGAAAAAAGTGTGGTCGAAAGATTATTTTTAAAAAAGTTAATATTTATAAAGGCACACATAGTACCTTAAAAAGTCTGGGCTACAGAAAAAAAAAAAGCTACCAAACATTTTCATGGTGTTTGCTCAGGGGGGAAAATGCACATGCTGACCTTTTGTGACAACATGACCCAATGGCAGTTGTCACTGTGTTTAAAATCCTCACATAGGCTTTTCGGAAATGTGTTGAGTAAAAATTAATACAATCTGACATAAACGAAAATAACTCTTGTAATGTACTGTACGTTTATTATACAGTTGACCCTTGCCTAATGCTGATGTGTTTTTTTATTTTGTTATTTTTTCCCCAACAACTTTAGCCAAAAATGAGATTTTAGCTTATTATTCAGTTGAAACCAACATGCGCATAAAAAGCATTTGAATAATTGGACTTTCACTCAAAACCTTAGACTGAAATATAGCACTTGTGACAACTTCCCCGTGTGACAGCTAACCTCCGTGACCCTTATTTGGGTTCCTAAAGCTATTGAGAAATCAGATTAGTCATCCGTGAAGCCACCAACAAGTTAGAAACTGTGACAATATTCAACGTCCATCAAAACAGGGTACGACAGAAAGATTCTGGGGTACTAAACAGGCAATTTTGACCCTTTATGTTCTTGAAGAAAACAACAGATTCAAATCCGTTAACCCAGAGGCACATAATGACTAGCTACTGTAGTATGACGCTGAGGCATGTAAACCTGTGCTGAGTGGTGTAGGGTATGAACACAACACTGTACTGTGCCATATTCAATTATTCTCTCTGAGGATAGACTGACAGCTGTAATATCTGTCTGTACTCATTCACAGTGTGTGAATGCCTGAGCGTATGCGTGCTGGGGGCCGTTTTTTGATTGTAGTTGTTGATGTATGTGTGTTGTCATCTGTGGCAATGTGGTGAGGACTTTGTGTTTTGATGTGTTTGATGTAGTATATTCTACGTGGCTTTGGGAGTTTGCATGTAAATTATTTTCCTTTTTCTTTTTTCTTGTTCTTTTTCTTTTTCTTTTAGAATGTTCTGGAAAGCTAGTCCACATGTAAACTTGTTGCCAATTTTTGTCATAGTTATTTTGTAAATATCATATCTGGTTTACACCTATATTTACATCTGTATTCTTTAAAACAGTATATTCTGAAAAAACAACAACATTATATACTGTATATATGTATTGTATTTACCGGTATTATATTCATAAATATTTTCAAACACATAGAAGTAATTTGGTTATCAAAATATTAGGTGTTTAATATATAACTCACAATATAATTATTATTTCTTATTATATTTCATTTCATTTCATTTGTTAGTTCACCCACACATGAAATCAAGACAAATGGCACAGACCAGATGGCACATATAGTCACATATGACCCGAGACCACAAAACCAGTCACAAGGGCCAATTTTTTTTAATTGAGATTTATACTGAGAAATATACCGAAAAAATTGTCTTTCCATTGATGTATGGTTTGTTAGGTTAGGCCAATATTTTGCAGAGATACGACTATTTGAAAATCTGTAATCCGAGGGTGCAAAAAAATTGAAACATTGAGAAAATCGCCTTGAAATTTGTCCATTTATGTTCACGATTTTGCTGCATCCACTCACACAAATATATATATATATATATATTTGTATATGTTTACGGTAGGAAATTTACAAAATCTCTTCATGGAACATGATCTTTACTTAAACCTAATGATTTTTGGCCTAAAAGAATAAAATAAACTTCTCAACTATTCTTTCACAGGAAACTGTCAGTGTCACACAGCTGGTTTTGATTTATAATGTATTAAAAAAATACCTCCCATTAAATGATCTTATTTTCAAGAAGATCTTAATGAGTTATATGCTGAGAGTATTTATGGTACAACAAAGTCTGTATAATGCTTTGCATATCATTTTCTTTTTCATTTAAGTGTTTTAATTCAAATCAAAGAAAAGAATCATCAAAGAAAATGACAAATGTGCTGCTAGTATACACATCACTATTAACACATTAATAAGACTGAACAAGATTCCATCAACCGTGAAAATCAGAAAGAGTCGAAGAGAAGTCTTACAGAGCCTGCAAATTCAATCTTCGCACAAATATCTTGATTAAGATACAAGCACACTGAGACCACCTTCTGAGCACCTTGCTGGCAATGCACCTGTTGTGGAGTGATTCTGAGCCACTTTTGACTGATATCAAAAATAAATTATCGTTGTCCACATCATTTCGAGCTATTCACTATACACAGTCTTTGCCCTCTCCGAGTAGCTCTTGCAAAAAGTTATTCTCAACGTTTTGCATGACACATTCTAAAGTAAGACTTGGTAGCAAGAATGAATATTTCCTGTACACTGTAATTAATTCTGAGTGGTGGAATGAGGCGCATCCAGCTTTTCTTTGAAAACAACTTCCTCTGAGATGGCTATAAGTAAAAACTCTCCCTCAGGGTGCACAGAATGGCAGCCAATACAAAGGCGGCACATACACTGCAAGTGCCAACGTATCAATAATGCAAGACTTTATGCTTGCGTGAGCCCAAGGATCGTAGACAAATGAAACATTAAAAATTCATAGCATCATCAGCCAAAAGAATTGTGAGGATTCAGTACAGTTCAAAGGGACCCAGAACGCCAATTTCATATTTTGAAGCTACTTGCAAGACTAGACAGAAAGGGTTATGGAAAAAAAGTGTACAGCAGAGTAAAAATAATTACCTAAACTAAGAGATTTATGATGCGCTTAAATGAATATCATTTGGGACTCATATTCCACTGGGGTGTAGTATCAGGAGTACAAAAATAAAATACCATAAAATTAAACTGTTTTTAAAAATCCATTTACTCCTTTCAAATTCAAGTTAATTCATTGTTTATAAAGGAAGAGACTATTTGAAACAAATACATATTTCCTTTTCTCTACTTTGCATCATTTTATATATTTTTTATGTTCCCTTTAATATTTTAAAATGTCTAATATTTTTCAAATCCGTCATTAACATGTTTCCTAATAGCAACATTTAGAATAATTTAAATAATTAAATAAATAATAAATACAATGATTAAAAGTATTTTACTTCAGAATAACACTATTTTCATTAGGATCCCCGAGCTCTAAGTTACTCTATCTGTGAAAATGACAATCACCTGTTACACTGAGAACAAGCTGCTTAAAATCTTTATCTGTGCCTATAGCCATCATGCATGCTGTGGTGACGAGATATATTCATAACAGTATAGCTTATTGTACTGATAAATTATCTTAAAGTAAAATATTCACATACAGCAAAATAATAGTGTTCATATGACTCTGTCTGGCACTGTCTCCAGAATCATATTTATACTACCACCAGGATGCCTCTGCATGGTTGCTCTGTAAGGGTGAAAGTTTTGCAGTTTTTTTTAGTTTTTGTACTTTTATCCTCCACAGCACGTGACGATCAGCTAAACATCAGCTAAACGAGTATTCGAGTGATGCTGAATCCCAAGACAAAACTGAAAAAAAATAATAATACTATCTTTACTCTCTTCACCAGGGACAATATTTGCTCTTACCTCAACAGAATTCCTATTTCCCACGCAATGAATCCCCAGACAGCCACAGAACGCAGCCTTTTCCGAGTCATCTCAAGACTTGATCGGCATAGACATACAGTCCTCTGTGAACGCCTGTGCTCTCTTCAGCACTTCTGGCTTCTTGACTTCAGGACGCTGGACAGCGCTCCAGCGGTTCTTCCTTCACTCCTATGAACTGTAGGCTCGTTGCGCACGGCAATCGCAAAGGAATCCCTCATAATCGTATAAAGCTAAACAGCATATATGAAACCCTTCCCTCGTATCGGCACTGGAAGAGATGGAGTGCTGTTTACAAGCGTGCGGCAGCTGAAGTGATTCTTGACATATTCAGACATCTCTGAGCAGAGACCGCCCCACACAGCGCGCTTGACTGACAGTGCGCTTCTCCACTCCCACCGCACACGTGCATGCGCATCGCTTACTTACAATTAGAGAGAACTGAATTTGAATACTTCCCCTTACTCGTGCCACCCCTTTGACTATGAGAACTGCTCACGTGATTAATAGCCCAGCATCGAGAATAACAGGATACCAGATTATACCATTATTGTCTTTAGTGGTACTATGACATTTATATTTGTAATACAATTCAATATTTGAATAATATATATAATTGTATATGCACGTGTATGTATATACTCAACGAATTAATTATTTTATTCATTCATTTATCCATTCATCCATTCATTCATCCCCTTTCTATGAGGATTCCCCTTTGGCCAATCTCCATCCACGTGATTCCAACTTGCAAAGATGCTCATTTTATGGACATAGTGTTTATTAAAAAGACTGGAAATTATGTGTCCAGGTCAGGTGATATGTCAGGGATGACTGACTACTATTATTCAACCCTGTAACAGTGAGCAGATGATTACAGAAAAATAGATATTTGTAGAAATATCAGCATTAATTCTCTGTCTAATAGACACATTGCTGTGTCATGACCTTAAAGGATTAGTTAACTTCAAAATTAAAGTTCTGTATCATTTACTCACCTTCACAGTGTTTCAAACCTCTATGATTTCTTTCCACAAAAAATATATATATTTTGAAGAATGTCGGTAAGCAAACAGTTGATGTACCACCCCATTGACTTTCATAGGAAAAAAAAATACTATAGTATAGTCAATAGGGTGCATCAACTGTTTGGTTACCGACTTTTTTTCTAAATATCTTCTTTTGAGTTCAGCAGAAGAAAGAAATTCATACAGGTTTAAACAACTTGAGGGAGAGTAAATTATGACAGAATTTTAATTTTGAAGTGAACTAATCCTTTAAGCACACGACAATGGCTAAATTAAGTATATACCAGCACCGACCCTTGGTCTTTTAAAGGCTGTTGCAACATTTACTAATAATAAAAAAACTTTTCAATGGAAAAGGCATCTTTTTTTGAATGCTTGATTGCTGTCTTCAAAATAACATTTAAAATAGAAAAAAAGCTCTGTAATGATATCATAGCTCCAACTAATGATCTGTTTTTAATAAATGATAACACATTTCATGTTTAATTATGGCTAATATTCAGTAGCCTATATCATGACATGGTGTTATATTTAATATTTGTGGGTAATACTACACTCATTGCAAGCTGACTGCATCAGTAAGCAATGCCAAAACTGTAACTCGTGAGTCATACATGATGGCAGATGCTAGAACGCATGCTGATTCCCTCTTTGCTGGAACGTACCTGGTCCAATCTGGCAGAGGGGTCCTAAGTTGTATTTAGGTATATAGGCCTAACGCACTGAGCTTATACTGCCTGTTTTTGATTTACCCATGAAATCATCGTTGTGTTACAGTGAGTGACAGTGTCTGGCACGGGCTGCCGTAGGCAGCGTGTATGGCACAGCTGAGACCGGGTGCATCTGCGCAGCATGTGTGTGCATGTGTGTGCCCACTCCTGTTTATTGTGCCACGTTGACCCTGTTCCCAGCTTTATGCCATTGCTCTGGAATTGGGCGATAAGCTCAAAAGCTCTCTGC
The DNA here is from genome assembly GCF_949152265.1 of Phoxinus phoxinus. NCBI lineage: Eukaryota > Metazoa > Chordata > Actinopteri > Cypriniformes > Leuciscidae > Phoxinus > Phoxinus phoxinus. Next base: position 28,462,409 of record NC_136881.1, read on the forward strand.
TGCCAAAGTTTGGCATCAGGGAGCTTTGGTCTGTTTTTCACTTTTCATTGATTCTCTTCTTTAAAAGTTACTTTTGTGTTCTAGGGTTACATCACTAACCCTAGAATTTACATAATCCCCACCCCGGGAACGCAATTTATAATTATCAAGACAGAATATGCTAATCAATGACTAGAAGATATCAACACATAAGCTATATAAATTAATCAACTAACCATTCAGATATGTCCTGTTGCTTCTACATCTTATCACTTCTTCTTGAGTCTCTCCATCTTTCTGACTCCGGTTTGAACATAAAAGTCTATTAGGTTTTGAAATGTTCAGTGCATGTGTGCGTGAGGTAAAAGGCCACAAGCTGTTGTAGCTCCACCCCCTGTATCGGGAGCAGCAGCTCATTTGCATTTAAAGGGACAGACACAAAAATACGTGTTTTTGCTCACCCTCAAAAAGTGACGATTTTAACATACAAATATCTATGGGGTATTTTGAGCTAAAACTTCACATACACACTAAACCAGTTTTTCCATCCTTAAATGGGACCTATTATGCAAAATTCACTTTTATAAGGTGTTTGAACACCAAAGCTCTGTGCGTGTCATATTGACGCTAAAGGGTGCCATGTGCGTTGGATGTAGACGAAATGTCAAAATTGTCAGTATATGACGCCCTATGATGCGTTGATATGCAGTGTGTGAAAACACCAGCCTATATTGGTAAAAATCCACTCACTCATTTATTTTATTATTCCCATAAACCAAAAGCGGTCTCTTCAAACTATAGCTGATTTAGCTGGAGTTGTACAATGTTTGCGCCAAAGAGTCATTACAAGAGTTGTGTTTTGGGATGTACCAACATAAGAGTCTCCATAGACTTTCGCCATCTGAATCACTGAGGACATCGTAAATGTATTTTTCGAAGGAAATGTCCCGATAAATCTCTCACGTTTGCGGCAACCTTGGACACTTTGGCCTCCAAGTGGGCCCCAGTTTAGAACAATTTCTTCAACTCTTTCCCACAGTAGAACGCATTAAAATGCATTATGAATATTATAGATTTCTCCCATTCATATTCAACTGCATACTAGAGCATTTTTTTAGCTATAGGTTTTGAACACATATTACTGGCAGGTGAGCCCATTGCTTATTTGCAGCTGAAGTGTGAGCAGGCACGCGCTGTGTGTGGGTGGATGAAGGGTAGATGGATTGGAAGAACACTGATAATGGCCTAATGTGTACTGTGTCAATTACAAAGGTCACTGTGTGCCCTCAGATAATTTCCCCTGCATTCGTTGAATGAACACTTCTGTCATGTAAAATAACTGTTTGAGGTAGAGCTCTTTTGTAGACTAAACACTGTCGGCCTGAAAGTAGCCTGTAGTGTTTGAACACTCACCCAAGACACTCAAAAAAAGTTATTTGCAAATTTGGTTCACGGTCTTCTTCTTTGTACAAAGGTATGCTCTGCTGCAGTTAGAATTTACATTAAAGGGGTCATGACATGAGAAACCAAATTTGCCTTGATCTTTTAGTATATAAGAGGTCTTTGTACCATTAAAACGTCCTGCAAGTTTCATAGCTTAAGACTTCCTCCCCATTATAAACAAATCATTTATTTAATCAAGCTCTAAATACAGCTCGTTCTCGATCCATGTTAAGAAGTGACGTCACGGTACGAAGTGACGTACCAGCGTTTGCATATGACCGCCTCCAGGCACAAGACAACTACGCTTTAAGTGCAAGACAACTACGCTCATTTCGTATCATTGTCGCGCCCGCGCGCTGCGCGCCTCACAAGTGTTCAGTCGACGGACAGCGAGTGGGTCTGTGTACAGGGAAATTGCGATGCCACGCAGATGTGCTGTTCCTGGCTGTGGACAAACAACATCTTTGAATACGCTGCGAAAGATCCAGTTGTCAGGGGAAAATGGATGCACTTTATTTTTTGCGGACGTCTCAGTCACGGCAGTGTTAGTTTAAGCGTTTGTTCTATACATTTGAAGGATGACTGTTTTGAGAACAAATCCCAAAATGATGCTGGCTTTGCCAGAAAACTGTTGCTCAAAGATAAGTCCGTGACGACTATTCTGGGCTCAACAACGACGACGCAAACTGTAAGTAATGTGTTTAAAACTTTACACTACTTTTTAAATACGCTGAATCCGCACAGGTTCTGGCTGGGGCGTTAATAATTGATGCATAGGCACTGACGTTAGCCAATCATAGCAGTGAGCGTTAACACTGAACTCTTAAAGGGGAAACACCCCCAAAACAGACTGTTTGAATCAGAGGATGAGAAACAGGGTGGGAAAAGGTCATAAATCACTACATTTTAAAAGTTTTTTGTAAAAAAAAACTATAGTAATACTATAATTGCACCTAAGGGAACATAATAATAAAATAAAAAAACCCATGTCATGACCCCTTTAAGGTTAGGCATTCTGTACCCTACTAAAGAAAATTCCACACTTGTTTATCTTATTACATAGTATTTCTAGTATGTTCTGTCTGTCAAGATGTGCTACACTGGTTGTATTTCAAAGAAGCGCATTTTCTTAGACAAGCATGACAACTTTAACTCAGCTCATCTTGACAACTTCATGTTAAGTGGATTTAGGTCAGATTTCAGAACAAAGAAGGCAATAATCTATAAACCTGTGACTGCAACAATGCCTTTAATCAATGCATTGGCAAGCAGTGCCAATCTGTACTTATTTTATATCTGAATGTAACCAAGAATGATTTTAATTATGATGGCATTTCATGATATGCTGCATTCACAGAGTACAGTTTCATCGCCAGCTTTGCCTCTAGCCTCCCCTTCTCTGAAACCTTCTGTTTCATGCATAAACTAGTCTGCCTAATCAATACTATAAGGATCAAACCTCATTATGCTTCACTTAACTAGTTTGTCTCAGAAAACATCAAGCAAATGCATGGATAAAAAGATATTCACAATCAACAGACTCACTGAGCAATGAGCAGTGTGGCATATTTCAACACCCGCTCTGTAGGTGCTCATCACATTATAATGCAAATGCGTTTACTCGGCAGCCAAAGATACACATGGCATTTACTGAATCATTTCTATATGGAGAGATTATTGCATTCTATTGGCTGGGAAAAAGACGAATTGCTCAATTACTGGTGTGTGGCGAATCGTTATAAATTTCGACCCGGCACGCTGCATATTAAAGGGGCTTATTTGGAAGACATATAGACTTGGAAGGACAGTTTAGTCTCAAAGGAAGGCTGTTGCCATAGAAAACCTCTAATAACTTCTCATTATAAGAGTATCTATGAGTCAAAAAGATTTTGATTTAAGATCAAACCACATTAGGATTGAACTTAGTTGTGAAATATTTTTTTATAAATATTTTAGTGGGGGATAGTGCTTTAAATATCTAGTATGATTGGAAGCTCAAACCTGCAAGGAGCAATTCATGAGCTATCACTCTTGTGTCCTTGTTTAAGAAGACGTAAAAATGTTGCCTAATGTGACTGTCCCCCTTAATAAGTGTACTATAAGTTAATTTAGTCCAATGCCTAAGCCAAATGATTCCTTACATGTGCACCTATTTCATAAAAAAATGTTAATCTGCATCATTCTAAGCTGAATTTTTAAATCAAATCAAGTTTACAACACATGTCGTCTCTGTCCATCACCTCTTCCTTCTATATCCATATAGCATGCACTTTGCTTACGTGAGAACAGACCATGACCACGGCACACCACACACTACATAGTTGGTGCCATATTAAAACCCTTTGAGTGAATGCTAAATTAAGCATCTTCTCAGAGCTAATGGTTTAGTTATTTTCAGCCAATGGGCTGCACATCACTTTCCAAATGGGTCACACCAGCAATGAAATGTTCCAATCTGTCTGGTGGATCCATCAAAAGGGACTTTAGCCATGACTGCAGTAATAGTTCTGAGCAGATAATTAGAAATGCACTCTGCTATGACACGTTCAGACGTTAACAAAGCCTTAGTAATCAGGATTGAAGAGAGCTGCGTTCTGACTCAATCTCAAAGCATTACTGCCTTCTTTTGCTGTTAAATGGTGACAAGTTCATGACGAAAGCTGTTAATCTTATTTGTTTGGTCAAGAGGAATATTGATGAGAAGCACACTGAACTACACACTACAAGCTCCAAAGCTTTGCTTGGAAATGTGACCTTATTAAATGCCTTAAACTGACGCTAAAACTGTGAGGAATTCCGAAACGTGTGCTTTCACTACCAATATTTTTTCTCGTTCTTGAGAATTATTAAACTTTTGTGATGTTGTGCTTTCCTGTGTGCATTATGGGGCCTAACGGCACATGGAACATTTCCTTCCAGTTGAGAAAGTCTTTACGCTTCACTCAGCTGCCCGAGCTCCATTGAGGTTTATGTTGGTCACAGAATTCTTGAATAACATATGTCCAGGCACTGACTCACTAAAACTATGAGGTAGTTCTAGTAGAGGAGATGTTGCACCAAAATGATGGCAAATGAATGATGCAATACCCAGAGATCAGCATTAAATGACGTGTTTGATTCAACTGTCTCCCACTGGATGCCAATCCCTTTATTCTCTGTTCATGTAAATATTTCCGTGGATGCCATGGCTTTTCTAACACCCTGACACGGCCACAGTTTTAATGAGTTAAAGATAACAGTTGTATTTTGCATGATCACCTGAATGCACACTGTATGTGGAACATGCAAGCGCTTCGAATCATGCACAAACAACAAGGAATAAGAGACATGTCAATCAAGCAACATCTGTTTCTCAAAGGGGAGGAATAAAATTGTGCAAAGTCTAAATAACCATATGTTCATTGGGATTTACACAGTATGTACACAATCACGTTTACCAAGTGCCTGTTTTTTCTAAGGACTGTATCTTATAATTCTGATAAGAAAAAAAGCATACTGTTTTAAATCACTGCAGTTTATTTTCAGTTAGAATAGAGTTGGATTCCTTGGAGTGCAGAGTTAGCAAAACACTTGATTACACACATTATGATGTCACAGAGATTATTTCTGTATCTGTTTAATTCGGTGATGCGTGCATTTGAGTATAGTTAGATACGGCATGGGACTGTGAGTACTATTATGTAATGTTATAAAAAAAGGATAGCTGGAATGCCACAGAGCAGTCAGAAACACAAATATAATTGTTCTTTTCTTACATTCCATCATGCTGCAGAGATTAATTAATTAATTACCAGCACCTCATGCATGTTATGGCCTGATGTCAATTAACCACATTCATAATTCATACCAATGAAGATCCCTGATGGATATATAGAAGCATGAAAGTGCTGATCTGTCAAACCCTATACAGAACATATCATAATGATCAAAGTGTATCCACGTATCAATATCAAAGCTTTGAGTAAGAACTATATTTGAAGGCCAACCTTCTGTCACACGCTCAAGCAGTTCAACAATGAGATATGGAAATTATATTAGAATAGAGACAATTCATCGGTGAGTGGTGTTCAATTTAATCATGCATTTGTCCAGCAGCACTAATCTCACCTCCCTACTATGGCTAATATGATATTATATGATATGATATGATATGATTTTTTTTTCAATTGAAAGGATGGCTGTATTGCTCATGTAGGCTCTTCTCATGCAAACTGGCATGCACTGCTGCACACATGTGATGTCCAGATTAGAAGACAATGCACACAAAAAAAAAAAAAAACACACACATGCACTCCTATATTGCCCTGGCAAAAATACAACTTATATTTCACTATGATAAAAAAATGAATGATAGGATTGAAGACCTGAAATGGTCAGCACACATTCCTGAAGTTAGGACAATAACAAATTGAACAAAATTGAGAAGTTATTTGGAAGTCTAATCTTCTGACAGCTTTTCCTAAATAGTCAACAATGGGTGGTTTCTGACATGTGCTTCCATGTACACATAAAATGGCATTCTATTGTTCTATTTGGAACATAGAAGAAAAGGTTTTTTTTTCTTTCTTTAGAAATCATACAAATGCATAAGAAATCTCCACCTTGTAAAATAGCATTCACATTTTCCTGTGAGATCGGGATACATTTTTCTGGTAAAAACGTCATACTTGCTATTCACACAAAACAAGTAACAGCTTTCCATAATTTTACAGTTAAGATTCCATTTATAGATCAGCACCAAAATGCCGGTAAACTCTTTGATGCCACTAATCAGAAAATTAATTAGCATGCATTGACAACATCTCAATGTTCTCAATGTCTACAGAAACTCAATGTGCGTGAGGTAGCACTTTGAAGAAGCCTATCATTCTCATTTAAAGTATCATTTAAAGGCTTCTGTATCCATTATTCATGTTGTTCCAAAAGCGCCTCCCATGAATAAGAAATGGTTTAGTCTAACACGATAAAGTACACATCTGCCCAACTTACTAATGTTTGGCTTTTAAAGACTGCACAAATTAACTTGAATTAGGAAAGGTGTCAAAAATAATGAAGAAATTAAATAAACATGGATCACCCCTGGCTATTTCATCCAAAAACAGGATGAAAGTTGAGTTCAAAATGTATTTTTTTGCCAAATGAGATGATACAAAAAGAGTAAGAAATTAAAGAGTCAAAAAGGGGAATAAATGATCAGATGCTCCTCCAGATTTTTAGGAGAAAAATAAATAAACTACTTAAAAAGATACTAGATGAAAATACTGTCAGAATGGCCCACTCTATTAGTATTTGTTCAGCCTTTTGGTTATTCTTCTTTGGGAAACAAGGAAACATAACTTTGGAAAGCTAGGTTATTTAGAGAAAGAAATACATGTGTCTGAAAAGCTAATGTGAGAGTAAAAAACAAAACAAAAAACAGTTCAATAGATGTTACAGGTCTGCCATTTTCCTGAAATATTTCCCATCACACACACCTGCACCTCATCATCACCCTCATTATTGCCACTACTAAAGCACACACTTCACCACAGTTCACTGTCGGGTCACGTTGGTTGGAAAGAGGACTACTCACCTTGCTTCCTATGGGCTACCTGACATCAGCGCGATCTCTCCAGCGCGATCTCTCCAGCTCACTTCATCACTACCCCTTAATTGTAAATAAACCTCACTGTTCACCTGCCATCTTGTGTCTAAATTATGTAACAGAAGACCGCACCAGTTACCTACAGACAACAATATGGTCATCCTACTCAGTCCCCTAGACCCGTCCGTTCTGCTTCTTGCCATCTCCCAGGACCACCGCACCGATTGAGACTTACATAGAGAAATTCCTCCACCTCGTTCACCAGGTGTTCTGGAAAAAGGCAACCCTCAAATCCCTCTTTTGGATGGGTCTGGACGATCCACTCTAAAGGCGATTTCCATCTACTGCCACCGTGTTCCTTGAGGGAATACATCGACAACGTCCTGTGGGTGAGTGGATTGTCCTATAGGAGAAGCAGATTCAGATTCCCTTTTCCATCCCTTCCGCTCCTACAGAGCCTTGTCCTGTCATGGCCGCCGCCCTTCCAGAGTCTCGTCCCGCCGAGACCGCCCTTCCAAAGTCTGGTCCTGCCGAGTCTTTTGGGGGTTCCAGTCTCCGTACTCGCCCAAGGTCCAGTGGGAGCTCCAGTTTCTGTCCCCATCCAGAGTCCATCCCAGCGACACCTGGATCTCCCCAAAAATGTTTTGGGTGGGGGCCATATACCCTTACTGCCGGCTCTGAACAGGCCGCCTGAAGGGCTGTCTCCGCCATGGCCACCTGAGCTGCTGGCTCCGCCCTGGTCACCTACTAGTCCGGCATCGCCCTGGAGTCTGCACCCACCTGCTTACACCTGTCTAGACTTCAGGGCGCCCACCCCCTCCTCGGTTGGATCATCTACGCCTATCAGGAGGGGGGAGTACTGTTACAGCTCTGCCAGGTTTCTGCACTACATTTCCCATCATTCTCCTCTGTTCCCACCTGCACGTCATTCCTGATCACACACACCTGCACCTCATCATCACCCTCATCACTGCCACTACTAAAGCACACACTGCACCACAGTTCACTGTCTGGTCACATTGGTTGGAAATAGGACTACTCATCTTGGCTCCTATGAGCCATCTGACTTCTCCAGCAATCTCCAAGTCCCCAGCGATTCTGCATCTCATCCCTCCATGTCTCAATCGATCCACCACCATCCCTGTAAGAAGACACATTCCTTTCACTGCCAGCACACCACTCTCCAACCCAGCATTGCACTTCCCACTGCCCTGTTGTTATCAAACTTCCTATTTGCGTTCATCTCTGTCGCCCTAGTCTCATTCCATAACAATAGAATATTACTCATATAAATATTCATGGTAATTTATACAATAAACACTGCAGAAAGTGATCATTCATACAATTCTGAATTAATGATACATTAGTTGAGCTTATATTGGAGTAGTAAAGAGTTTTGGTTATTGCATTTTCATGAAATTATATTATAAGGTATTATATTTAGTTAATTATGCAAATAAGAAAAGATGTCAAAATGCATTATATGAAATAAACACAATGAATGGTTGGCTGACTGAGGAAATTGCAAATATTCAAAATAACAACTAACTCTATAAGACTCCCGCTCCAAACTCCAGTCTGGCTTTTCACATCCATTCCCAGTAGCTCTAGAGGCTTCACAGTACATTCAAGGCACATTGCCACATCACTTCTCAAGCAAAGGGATTTAATCGGCTGCTACAAAATCTTCTGGATGCCAGGAGTACAACCAATTAAGTTGGTAGATGCTAAAGTCTAAGTGAGTTCAGTTTATTTTTGATATCCTCTGGGAGAAAGCAACTAGTCAATTTGATTGCAGATGTAATCAGGATGGGGAGATTGCAATAAAGCTTGTGTAAATGTAAATAATGTAATCACTACATTCTACTCACTGTGACTTGATACAGAAATCATCACTATTACAAAATATGCAAAACATACAATCTAGAATTCTGTAACTTGCCTCTACACATTGTTTTGGCAAAGGCCTGTGCACAATGTCAATATTCAAAGTCCCCCTTACCCCCCCCCCCCCCCCCCCCCAACACGTTATTTTAAAATTTCACATCAAGCATTACAATCACACTGATTAAGATACACACAACCAAAAAAATATATACCCCTGTAAAAGAACATAGCGATTCATGGTAAACCACTTCACCACCTAAAAGTTGGGGGGCCTAATTTATAAAATGTTGTGTAGAAACCACCCAACATTTGAACTTACGTTCGTTTCTCAAATGTGTGTACGTGTGATTCAGAGAATGCCTCTCTCCCAGACAGCATCATAGTGATGGCCCAGATCCGGGCTACATCTGGTACATGTTGATTCAACGTGTATACCAGATATGGGCCGTATCTGGGCCGAAACTATGATGCTGTCTGGGCTTCCAGATGTGAAATTTAATAAATAGCAAATTATCTTTAAATTGTGTACAGCTGAAAAATCTTCGCCTTGTAAACGCTGCCTGATTAATGTCATTAACATAATGTTCCAGTCAACATCCAAATCCTTTACTTGAGAATTGTGAGTGGCAAGAATTGCTTAGATTTTCAAATAGTGTACCTGCAGTACTCTGAAATGGCGCTAAGCACTTTTCCACATCAAAGACCTGTATTATAAATATGAACGCCGTGGATTTTAGCGTACGTACACTCTAGGACCAAATCTGTGCGTATGCACCTTTTATAAATGAGGTCCATTGCTATGGTCACATATGCAAATTTGTTCAGCTGTTTACATTTGCCTGAATACTTATACCTCTTAGGAACTAAAAGGAATACAATGACTGACAAAAAAAAAAAAAAAGATTGGACTTGCCCTAATAAACATCACAATTGCAGTATTAATAACTGAAGCTCATATGGGATCCACAGAGGGTTGGAGCTCCATGTGACTCTCCATTGGAAATTAATGTCTTCCACTCAGTGTTGTAAGCTGTGAAAAGGTGGTTTAAGAGGTGTGTGTTTTTCTCCCACAAATCTGGGACCGAGTGGGTTAAAATGAGTTAAATTAGTTTCAGACTTTAGCATAAACACATGCACATTGTAGACTCATTTCAAGCATACTTTATGTAAAAGTCTTTAGCATCCTCTCATGACTTCAAACACATTCTAACAGCCTTTACTAGATTATACTTTGGTGATGAAATATGCATAATCTGAAATGCTATTAACATGTTATGGATTCCTAGGCAGCATGTAAGAGGCTGCTGCATGAATAAAATAGTATTTACTACAGTACATGATAAAAAAGGAACCAGTTTCTAAATGTGGATTCACACTGCATTAGTGCACAAGTTCACTTGCACCATATATAGACAAGTGCCCCACATTTTAAACTATATCCTCTTACCAAAACCCTTTACAAACCCAATCATGCACAATAATTGATAGGCAGAGAGCGTTTCTGATAAAGTGAAAATGCTTGTAGGACACTTTTTTTTATCTCTCTCTCTCTTTACAGAGCCTAAGGCTGTCACAGAGAGAAGTGTGAAATCTCAGGACACCTATTTTAGTGATATCTACCAGGTATAGAGGCATTTTATGTGTAATATTTAAACAGACAGCACACTGAGCAGCTTTAAATGAAAATAAACCACTTATAAAAATAAAGCATTCATTCTGATCTGCAGAATTGCAGCTAGAGTGAAGATAATATAACACGGTCAGAAAATCCATTGTCCACTCTTTGTTATGATACACTGGTAATCTGATAAACTGCAATCACAATGACTCATTGTATGGGGTATTTGTGATAAGATGTTGATATTAGAATGGTGAAATATTGTGTATACCGTATATACTTTTTTCCTGTTGTCACAAAAATTATGCAAAAATAAAGGTGTCCTCTGTCTTCGAGAATCTTCCCTCATTTAGTCCATTCTGTTGTTGACAGTGACATGCCATGGCTGACCTGGTGTAAAGACTCTCCAATGTCTAGGCCCTTAGTATCTAAAATAACAACCCACTTCAAGCAGTAGTGGATTTCATCACTGTGTAGTTTGAGGAGAAGGATTCTGTTGGACCTGTTTGACTCCCAGAGCTAGAAATTCAGTGGAGATGAGGTGTGCTGTGCTTTTGCCATGCTGTTCCTCCAACATTTCTGCAAAATTTTGCAGGCATTATAGGTCCATCTATTTTGTAGCTGTTTTTTAAGGCGCAGCTCACACAGAAGTCTCTTTAAAAAACAACTTTCTCTTGGTCAATGCAGTGAATCCCTGTCGCAAAATATAAGCAAATTGCATGGATTTCTATTGAAATGACTGGATTTAATCGAAAGTCCACTGAACAACAATAAATGTAACCGCACCTTTAGCCAAACACCAAGTCTCAGCAGCAGACGTCACGCTCAGGATTCGCTGGCTGGAAGTCTGATGCATATGGAAGACAAAATTAGAAACACTTCAGGAGTTTCGAAGTCGTCATCTGATTGGTTGAATTCTACAGGATTTCTGGGAGATGTGTGTAATGGTCTGCCTGGAAACAAAGCCGTTGTGACACCAACCCCACCCCATGTAAGAAGAAAGCCATTGTGTTTACAATTGAGACAATGAGCGCTTATGATCAACTAAACACTGGAAGTATTTGAAATGTGTGAAGTGCACAGCATAGACTCTTTAAAATACGTCCAAGAGAGAAATATATATTGACTTTTCATTTCCATGTGCCTAATAATAATGCTGAATAAAACAAACTGATATTGGTTGCATTACATGTCAGTCAGATGGCCTCTGCGTGGTCCTTGGCCAATGAAAGCTGATGTGGATTCCAGACCTTCTGCCGTCAGACTGAAGATATGGCTAACGTGAAACTACCACACACCTTTCTACATCCCCCATTCTTCATCCTCCTCTGCCTCTGCCTCTGCCTCCCCCTCTCCTCAGAGATAGATTCAATTTTTCTCAGGCTATTTTTCCTCTCAATTACCAGACTCCGAGCCATAATGAAATAGTGATGGGTGAGGGGATGGCCTTTGGTGTAAGTTCCATGAGATTGTCCAGACGTTCAACCAACCGTGGAGAGTTGTCTGTTAGTAGACATAGAGGGGAGGAAAAGTTTTACTCTCTTTGTGGCTTATATATTAAAGTTGCAGAAATGTTATTTATTTAATCACAGTTTGGCATGATTATTTGAACAAGTATTATACAATAGACATAACTTTCACTGTATATTTTAAGCAACTGGATTCCAAAGTTTGCATTACATTTTGATGTTCATCTTCAGTCATTGTCATCTTTTATGACAGGAATAAGTTAAAGTATGTTCAATTATTAAGTAATTAATGCACTTGTGACTGGTGTTGGCAACTGCATATGAAAGACATTTTGCACTTTGTGCCAAGTTGCAGCAGACTGAAAACCTTTTTTTTTTTTGCTTTCACTTATGCAATGAAAATAAAAGCTTGAGCAGCTTAACTTTAACACTCTCGCACTCTAATCATTTAATGACACTGAATATCTCTGTTTCTATATTTGCATTTGTTAATTGTTTTATTTAATGAAGATGTCAATAGACAAACTAAGGTTTCTGCTAAGGCTCATTGGTCTCGCAGTAGTTTTAGAAAGATGCACAAAGGCTGTTTCTGAATCTCTCAAACATATAGTGAAATCAGGTCAAATAAAACGCTGGCTGCCTCTTTGGGAAGCCTGGCTGCGTAAAAATGGCCAATTCTCAATCAAGACTCAAGCACTGATCATCAAGTTGCATCAATTATGAATGGCAGCTGCCATACCATGGTTGCCTGGCAAATGGCAAATAAATTATTATAAATAACAAAATAATAATAAAAAACTTAAAATTATTAAATTAGCTGTAATTTTAATAATTTGAATTATTAACACACTGTCATGGTCCCCAGTCACAGACCAGTTTTCAGCACTACACAATTCCCAGAACCCCTTTCAGTCTCTGTCTGGCCTTAAACAAAGAAAGACTCTTACCTGTTGCTAATCTGTGTTGCCCTGTGTGTATTCATAGTTCTCCTTGTCTGTTCCTGAAGTTATCTGCCTGCATTGGACCAGTTACTGAGGTGTGTGCAGTCCAGTTCCCTTCACTATTCTCCATTCAGACAAAAGAGACTGTTACCATCATCGTCATTCTCCATATTCAAGATTGTGCAGTTCTACTGACCCGTTCTTTTCTGGATTCACTTAACCTCTGCTTAAGTGTATATTTCCTGACACAAGAAAATAGTATATTGCACAACAGAATATTGTAATATTTACCTCAGAGAAGAAAGTGCTGTACACTGTACTGAGATGTACGGTGTAGCACTTGTGTTTCATGTCATGATTATATTCATTTTGATTTTACAATTTCTCAATGGCCAAAAAAAATAAAAAAAATATTGACAAACCATACCGTATGCCTTCAGAACACTTGGAATATATGGTACAAGTTGCTTCAGATTATTTTATGACACATTTGCATGCTTTTTAAAAAGCTTGAAGGTGATCATAATTTCTACTTTTGTGTTTAAACAAATAAGGTAATACAGCTTTATGACAACATCAAGATGAGTAAATAATTACTGAATTTATATGTGAACCATTCCATATACAGTCACCTAGAAATAAGTTGTCAAGGGGTAAACAAACTCCTAGCAGATGAAAGCCTTTGGTGTCAATTTTGTCAAATGAATTTTACAGGGGTGTTTATTTTATGATTATTTATGCTGTTGGTTAATGTTCACCTGCTGTTTTGTCTCTCTTTTGTCATTCTACACTTAATTGAATTGATAGGTTCATATGATATTGTTAGACTGGATGATTGTAGATTTGAAAATCATGCTTTTCCCCATTATTGTTAAATCATGGAAGCTACACCAGGTACTTTGCCAAGATATCTCTTATTTATTATTATGCATGGTCAGACATACGAGAGAAACAGGCATAGACGAATAAGGCTACATGAGAAGTGGTCTTCATTCCAGATTTCTCTGTTCCCCATTTCTCTGTTCCCCCCAACTCCATTATGCCACTATTTTTTTTCTATGTTTCTCCTCCCTCACCCCATCATGCCTTTATGTTTCTCTGGGGTGGTACAGTAGGATTGAGCTTATACACCACCGAGGGACTTACAACGTCCTTGTAAGGTAGAAAAACATGTTGCTTATTATGTTTAAAAAGAAACATACCTCATGCTTACACATGGCACAATCCACTTTCCATATTAAGAAACTATCCCTCGTGGTATACATTCATCGTACATTTTCTTATCAGTTAAAAAACATTCATTTCCTTGTCAATAACAACTGTACACATTTGAAGTACACATCATTGGAACATGTTACATTGCACACATACTTGTATACAAAATATAGCCCATCCAATATCTCTCATCAGCACACATGTACAAACATACTCTGACTTCATAAAATATATTATGAAATTATTATGAAAATTAATAAAGAAAATAATACAAAAAAATTACATTAAACATTATAAAATGTTAGTCTTCAATTATGTCATCTGAACTTTTAGTAAATTAACGCCTCTGTGATGATAATGTGCGATCGAAATTGAACAGACCCAGCTTGTGTTCGTTCTTTTAAATCATCATCTTCTGTGAATTCGGAGGAGCTCACCATAAGCTGTTTAGTGATATTTGACTTTTTTTCACCAATCTCTTTAGCGTTCTGACATATTGCTGTGCCATTTCTTCCTGAACAGATTGCTCCTGAACGAAATTGCTCATGAACGCTGTGTGAAAAAGTGAAACATCTTGGCTCATGCAGGCATCTGTGCAAGAAACAATAGCTTTTGTCAGCCCGCTGAAACAAGATTAGGAGCCAACTGTGCCCTCTGAGGCTTCAAAGGGAAACAGTTAGAGAGAAAAAAACAGATAGGTGAGAGATTGCAAGCGGTTGTTTATGGAAAAATCTACTAATGATAAGAAAGTCATGCAGACAGCTAAACTTTGAGGTGAAGCTTGAAAAAATGAACCACTCTGCTCTTGGAGTTCTGTCATGCTAATGAAGGCTAAAAGGGATTTAGAAACTAATACTTGCAGAAGACCAATATATGCTGGTGCTTTGCCACTAGGGGAAAACAGCACCAAAATGGCCCGTCTCTCAGCAGCCAGTTACCAGGGGGTCATCGCAGCCTTCCAAATCTGTCAGGGCAATTCACTACCCGTCTGATCACCAGCATCTGCCGCCCAACTCATTATGGCTCCCACCAGTAGCTCAATCAATCTCAACACCACCTGCATCCAGATCAGCTGGGCTTTAGGAGAAAAGAGGAGTGGGTTGTGAAATCACTGAGGTGACAGGAGCACAGAGGGCAGTAATTGAAAGTTCAGAGATCTTTCATGCCATAATGTCAGTGAAAAGGTTTTTAATGTGATTTCACAGGATATGCATGCAATGAAGATCCAGCAGACAGTCCTTGAAATGGCATAGCACATATAGCATAAATTTTCCAGACACACCTGGCAACCTTATAAATTTAGCATTTTCCATATTGCTCCCTCTTTATTTACTGATTATAAAGATAGAGGGGCAGGTGAAAGCTGCATTTATGCAGTGTTATGAAGCAGAATTTGACAAACAGTGACTCCATATGGTAGTTTAGCTGTTTGGTCTTTCCATTTGTCTGACTCTGTATCCTTTCTAAGCACAGTATCGGTTGAAATGGGGTGAGCTGTGTACTTGATAGCGTGTACAAGCGCGTGCGGCTGCTTGCAGCCGTGGGCTAAAAGGTCTGTTATTTCTCTTGGGAAGCTCTATATGCTTTCAGGTTCTCTCAGGTCTCCATCACATTTTGGGACAGTCTGACTGAACATGCCGGCTTAAGACTGATTCACTCAGACGTGGTAAACTGAAGGTGGGGTTGGTGGCATCATGGTGTGGCATTCAGTCTGTATTATAGAATTTGCACATTTCTGAATAAAAAACTCAAAAGCAAACAATGTTTCTATTAGAGAACATCAAAAATCAATTAAACTACTTCAACTGCACTTTGAATTTCCAATTTTTTAATAAAACGCTATTATTTTAGATAAATAGATAATATGCTAATTTGCATCTTTAGAATTTGTTCGTTGAGTGGTAACATTTGAGATTTTAGTCTCAATTTAAATAAAACACTACATTTGTTTGGTACATTTGATTTCAAGCTGTATGCTGGAGAGAAGTTGCCGTCAGGTTTTGCAACTGATAACAACCCAATGAACACACAGCATTAAAAATAGCAAATACCAGTGCTCTATCAGCACTCGTTATTACACACCATTACAAAATGAAATGCCTGTTCATCATTTGGAGATGCTTCCTCTGATCAAGATACATCCCTGCTGCAGGCTGTTATTGAAACAGTTGGTGAAAAAGTAAAATATCAGTGCTCTATTCTATGTCCTGATGTCAAGTTATAACCTCATTTATTAAAGGTACAATATGTAAGAATTTTGTAATAAAATATCCAAAAATCACTTCCACATGTGATATATGTCCTGCAGTTGTGGGCCGTGCCGGAATCCCTCTTCACTTGTAGCCTGTCAATGACGTAATATCTGCGTTATCCATGTTTCCGTTCGTACTGCCATAGTAACCATGGCAACAGACGTTACGTCTAGCTGCACGCTCACGCTGTTGTTATTTCATTCAAACATTATGGACCATAGCAAGCAGACTTTGGCACAAATGAGAACTAAAACGAGGATCAATATCAGCGTGGCGTTTTCGAGATGCCAAGAGCTCCACGTCCGTGACTAACTTCGACTCGACAGAGACGCCGCTCTTGGATGTACTTTATTAGACAGGTGAGCAAATGTACATAAAACTAATCAATGTTATATAGCTCAACATGATGAAATGTTAGAATATGATCAGTATGTTATTCTAATGTTGATCTAGCTTTAGTCTCATACTGCCAACTAAAGAACACATAGAATAACATTGTAACTTTCACCACATTCAAATGCAGTTTAGTGTGATAGTGGAGACCAAGTGAAACAGTGATGCATTACCTCACACGTTTCATTCATCTAATAAACTGACCTGTGTGAGTATTAATTCGACACTTGGGTAGTTCGGTAGAAGGAATGTCCTCATTCCTTTATATCCGCTGGACTCATGTGTGGCGCTGATCTGTCTCTCATTTGCAATCGCGCCCTGCTTCATACCACAGTCATGTTAAAAACATCAATGTATCAATAAACATTATTAGATCCATCAGCTTGACGACAAGTTCCATAATTCCGATGGAATTTTGCGTCATCAAGCTAAGCCTTTGTTATTGGTAATTGTAGGTTAGCGACCTAGCGGCGAAAAAAAATACATATTGTAGCTTTGATCTTTATTAATCTCTCACACAACAAAACAATAAATAGTCCCCCTGAAGAAATACATCTTTCAAAAATGTTGTCAATTTCTTCTAGAGATTGATCATACTGTAGGTGATTTATTGCCACATGATGCTGTTCATGTACCTCTTTGTAAAGGTGTTTAATTTAATGTTAATGGCCTGGCTTATAATGTGTCTGCTTTGTTTTATTGTGTTTTTGTTATCCCTACTCACCTGTGTAAACCTTTTTAGTCATTTTACACGCAGATCCGTGTGAATGGCGATCATTTTGACAATATAGTCATCTGTTTTAAGTACATAATTGTTGTGTAAACATAACGCTAGTTTCCATGTCTGTGCCTGCTTCATTCTGTTCACCTGTTGTCAATTAATTAACTCATTATTTCCTTCGTTTAGTTATGGTAAACATACTCTCTGTTTTATTCAGTTCTTTGTCCTTTCTCGTCTGTTATGTGGTTGTGTTTTCTCATTTTTAATTATCCTTCGTCGCTCCCTCTGTTATATCAGCCACCCGTGACACCTAGTTAACTAATCAGGTCACTGAAGAACATTACTCTCGTGACTCATTGCCTGGAGTTTAAATGGAGTTTAAAGCTGTTGCAATTGCAATGACACATATAAGTGGTTACTGGATAATCTATTGTTTTAAGCAGTTTAAAACACGTACTTATAGTCATGTTTGAGTGAATAATTTTGGGCTATTCTGGTGCCTTAACATGCCTTCTTTCAGATTAACGAGTCTGTTTGCCCATAAAATCTTTAAGCTATTAGGTTCAACTTATTTGGCTTGCTGTCCGCTGATGAGGGGCTCGATGATGCAGCTTCAACCAAAGCTCTGATATACACGGGTTTCTGTGCAACGTCATCACGTAGATGCGCGCGCATCTAAGAGGCAGAAAGCAACAGTCTTTACGGCTATATCTAGCAGAAGCAGAGATGACGCGGAGCTATTGTGCTGTAAACTAACCTAAATGCATAGGGTATGTCATGTTTTTATGATTTGCAAACTTAGTTGGACAATTTCATACTAGTCAACTAACTAACTTTTTACATAATGTTATATTAATATGCAAATGAAACACAAGCAAACAGATTCAACTCTGAAATTGCAGTTTATTATTGAGTCAACAAGAATTTACAAACAATGCGAAATCTACGTTAATTACAATGTTCTTTTACAGAACTCGGCATAACATATAGCGGCCTTGCCTCTTGGATGCGCGTGCATCCGGTATTGTTTGTATACAAGAAACCTGTGTATACGAAGGGCAAGGTACCTAATAGGCCCTATGCACAGCTGCACTACTTCCTGAACTTGTGCAGGCTCCTTTGTTTCCTGTCTGCCAGGATTGGCCAAACTGATTAATCCAGGTGTGTCTGATTATTGTTGTTGGTCAGACACACCTGGATTAATCAGTTTGGCCAATCCTGGCAGACAGGAAACAAAGGAGCCTGCACAAGTTCAGGAAGTAGTGCAGCTGTGCATAGGGCCTATATGAAGTTGGAGTTTGGGGAGGTGGAGGGATGCTGGAACAGCTGATGCTAGAGAGAGGTAAGCGGCTGCTTATATACTTCGGCTGTTGATTGAAAGATTAGATTGGCTCACTCCTCCCTAACTTACGTTTAGGGGAAAGAAAAATCTAAAAAGTACATTTATGTGTTTATTTTATTACCGTTTACCAATTTGCGCTCTATGGAGTTCAATTACAATACTTTATCTTTAAAGGCTGTTTTCTCAAAATGAGATTAACACAATGAGATTATCGCAACCGCTCCATGCTTTTTTTTAGACCAGAATGTGGAACCTATTTGTCTGTGACTGATTCTGAGGAGTATGGGTACGGCGCGGTGCAGAGAGTGGAAGAGACGCTTGCAGGCTATCTATCCCCCTCGAGTGCATCTTCGTGGAGGAAACCAAGCCTTATAGGGTAACATCTACCCTTGTGAGTAATGTGTAGGGGATCTTCAAAATCTATTGTGAAGACTTTTATTTAGATTTTTGACACGGACGCAGCCTTTTTTGTATGATGAGTTGTACATTGAGAGAGTGGAGAAGAGCAGTGGAGAGCTGAAGAGGAATGCTAAACTTGGGTATTTAATAACATTAAAAAGTTTGGTTTTGACCCGCAACATACATTAAAGCTGCATGATGTTGCCTCTGAGTCTCCATTTCTATGAACACTGTTGGACAATGGTACGCATTTGCCTGCTTTTGGATTAAACATTGTATATATTTTGAATCTGCCGCCTTGCAGTCTTCTTCATCTGGTGACAGTATGGTGATATCTATTAGATAACATTTTGACCCTATTCATTCATATTTTACAGATTATTCTCTTCTCTTCCCATTACTAGCCTGCCAATTTTACGAAGGTTTATAGAAGGTTGGAGCATATTGGAGCCTAAAAGAGCTTAGTCTGTAATAAATCCTACAATGTTGAAAGTGACAGAAAAATCTGATATACAATACAGAACAACCACGGCAGAGATCTGGATTGCTCTAGAGAGGATTACAGTGTAGCATCTGCTGAAACGATGCATGCATGTGGGAAAGTTATATACCTATAGTGTGAATGTCAGCAGAAAGAAATATGCAGAGTGGTTTTTGATGTAGAGAATAATCACATGCAACAGCATAGCCTAAATATATTTTCTGATATATAATAACATTTAGCATAAGTTTTAGCAAGCACATTTAGTTTGGTTTAGCAAGTTTATTAACCATATTCAGCATGTTTTGGACCCAAGTTTCCTTTTTCATATTATTTTAAATTCTGGGGACAAGTGATGTTTTGATGATTTTGATCTTGTAAATGTTTAACTTGAATCTTAACTTTAGTCATGTGCTGCAAACCTGGCAAACAAAGACAATCTGAGAGATTCAGTATCAACTTATTAATTTACTGCACTTGCTTTTGCACAAACACACTTATACAATGGAGTATATTGACAAATGGTAGTTTGTGCATTAAAAAAATATGAAAATATAAATATTATAATATTACTATAATATTATAAAAAACTTGTTTAACTTGTGCAATGGCTCAGAATGTCAAATGGTAATCATGAGTTATTAATTATTCTATTGTGAATATTACATTTTAATAAATATTAATACATTCTGAACTGATAGAATTTAAAGACTTATATATATATATACACACTGTAGGTGGCTTCATATCTAGGAAGATGGCTTCAGTTGTTTTGAATGTTCCAAACTTCCCAATTTTTACTTTAGCACTCAACAACCAAAGTACTATTTATAATATATGATGCCACATATTTAAAACCTTCGTCTCCATCTTAGGCTAACTGATGTGCTTGCATAATAAACGCCTCATCTTGATCTTTTGAAATATTTACATTTTCAATATAAGATGTGTTCCATCTCCAAAAGGACATGTGATTTAGTGTAAATACAACAGATGTGCAGCTATGCTATGCTTTTTGCAGCCACTTTAGGCATTACTGGGTACACATTCTATGTTCCATACAAAATTTTTACTTTTGTGAAGCTGCCCAACTGTTTCAGTTAAACTATATTGTCTAGTGGTTGCTGTTACCATTCTCAGTTTTTAGAAGTCACTTAGACTCTAAGGGCCCTATCTTGCACCCAGCGCAATTGACTTTGAACACCGACGCATGTATCATTCCTATTTTGCACCCGCGCACAGCGGACTTTTCCCTCCACAGACGCACGTCGGTAAATTAGGAAATTAACTTGCGCTCGCGGGGGCGGTTCAGCGCAAAGAGGAGGTGTGTTCCGGCGCAAAACTTCCATGGTGCTATTTTCCAGTTTTAGAAAGCAATTGCGCCATTGACCAGGAAAAAAAACAGTCTAAAGACAGTGGCGCGTTGCGCGTTATGGTATTTTAAGGGCGCGTGCTTGGCCATAATGTTAACGCGCATCCACTTTGATTCTCTAATATAAACAGATGCAGCAGTTTTCATTTTTGCAAATCATACATTATTACAAGGAAAAATATTAACACACGAGGGAAATCATTGTTGTGTCCGTGAAGATGTGAAAAAGATCTATCTAGATAAAAAATAAAAAAAATCTAGATTAGGCTACACATTTACTACCCAAATTATACGCCTGTTTATAGTGTTGGGTCCGAGTCCACCTTTGTCGAGTCCGAGTCGAGTCCAAGTCCTTAACAACCGAGTACAAGTCCAAGTCCGAGTCCAAAGAGGGTCGAGTCGGACTTGAGTCCGAGTCCTTAACATCCGAGTCCGAGTCGAGTCCGGCCGAGTCCACAAAGATTTAAATGATTTGAAATTGACCTTTCACAAAGACCCACCCCTCTTGGTTACTGTTGCTACGTCCGACAAGCCATTCCTCTCTCACTCCACATGTTCTCGGTCGGAGCAAAGAGGACACTAACAATGTGCCAACAGACAAGACAGAGCAGGGTACTTTTGGTTTGAAATAAAGTCTCAGCTTTCAATTTTTAAAAATTTTATGAAATTCAAACGATAAATACTGTTTTGTGGTGCTTTAATGTGTAGGCCTCAGTTCAAGCAGCACGTGAACTGATAATCTCTTCTAGTTATAGCACAAATTTCTAAAAAAGAAATCAATACACACTATTTTTCAAGTTCAAGAAACTTGAAAATCTACTAACTGTAGATTTTCCTTTAATCCTTTAATCTACTAACTGATTTGGTTTGTTTGTCGAACAAAAATGGCGTGTATCTGCATTATAATTGGTCAGATCACCTGTCAATCAAATCCCGGCGAAAGGTCTCAACACTGAGCTCTTAAATTAATATTTTAAACCTTACAAAATGATTGCAATGTATAGTTACAGTCATACGTTTACCTATTGTACATCTTTTAGAATCTGCAAGGTAATGCTTAATAATGCAACACGATGCATTAAGAGCCAGGGGTAAACTTTTGAGCAAGATGATGATGTTTAAATTTTTCTTATTGTGTTGTACATGCTAATATCTTATTTAGCCTCTGAAGGGTTGGACTAAATTAATGAATGCATTTTTAAACAAATAAGACCAATTTACACCAATGATCCAGTTCAAAAGTTTACACCTCTTGGCTCTTAACGGATGCTTCCTTCTTGTGCATCACTAAATGTTTGTAGGGTTTGTAATAGTTGTGTATGAGTCCCTCAGTTGTCACCAGTGTGAAAGTATGGATCTTACAATCATAGTCACTGCTAGTAAGTAGTCAAATATGCAGAAGATGCTGGAAAAGCAAAGAATGTGCAGGAGCTGGATGATTTTTCCTCAACCATTAAAAAAAAAAAAAAAGTTGTGGATCATTCAGGTAATGACACAATATTAAAATCGAGCCTATGTAATTTGTCTTTATTTTGTGTTTGTATTTTATTTAGGCTATTAAACATCTGTTATGTGAAAAAGCTTTTTCAGGGCAGTACTAAATAGAAACAATGTGTATGATCCGTCTTATTAAAAAACATAAAAATAACATTTTGGAGATTCTGCAAGGAGTATGTAAACTTATGGCTAAAGTATAAATGCAAAAAAAATGATAACATTATTAGACGCCAAAATGTTGCTATGGTTATCACGTTCTTATGTTGCTATGTGTCAAATCATAGCAATTTCATGACTCAAAGGACACAAATTAAGTGGATTCAATCCCAGATTTAAATGCAGTTATCACTATTTATAATTTACAGTGTGAACGTAACCACTGGTCCTCTAGAAGTATGAAAAACAAAACTATTTAGATTGTCAACAGCGCTCCCTTAAGCCATCACTTACCGCGTTCGGCACTCTCCCTAAAACTCTCGTCATAAACACTGACTGAAGTTGTCCGCACTGCACAGTGAATATCTTATTTATATTGCGTCTAGAGAGACTTTGTTGTTTATGAGGGGATTTGCGAAAGGATAAAGCTCGTGCTGATTCTAAACATACATTTTGAGCGAATTATTCGCATGCGGACTCTAAAACGCCTCTGATTTGCCACTGATTTTATGCACTTAACTGTGATTGGCTACAATGCTCAACGCTGAAACAACGTTGTTTCGTTTCGTTTTTGAATTAAAAAAAATCACAAAATTTAGTTTTGTGTCATCCAGTGCCCGGACTCGACTGGACTCGGACATTTTTCCGAGTCTAAAATGTCCCGAGTCCGTGTCAAGTCCGAGTACAAATTCATTCGAGTGCGTGACAAGTCCGAGTCCATTCAAAATTGGACTCGAGACCGGACTCGAGTCCGAGTCCGAGTTCGAGTACCCCAACTCTACCTGTTTAACCGAAGCTAATTTGGGTGGGTTTCTCCCATCATCCCCAATGTCACTTCTCTGTGTTTTACAGCCCTGACGAGAACGTCGGTTTCCTCGGCTGTGAACCGCTCCTGGCGTGCGCTGGCAAATCCGCCGTTATAATAGCAATCCGCCATGGAACAAGCCGGCTCTTAAAGGGAATGTGAGAGGACGCTCTGATTGGTTTATTTCACGTTATGCCCAAACCACACCTATGAATAATGAAGCTACTTCAGACCAACCCCTTTTAGATTTGCGTCGGGCGCAAGAGTCATTTATCCCGCCGGGAAAATAGCAACAGCGCCGGGATCCGCCCACAATGTTACTTGCGCTTTGCACTTTGACACTTGCGTTTCAGATCGTTAAAATAGGGCCCTAAGTCTTCATGGGTTTCCAAATAAATGTGGTAATATCCTCAAGTAAGTAATATTTTATGCATATACAAACATTATCTTGATGATATTTTAAGAAACATTTGATTTAATACAATATAAATATTTAAGGTATTTTTTTAAGTATTGTATATTATTTTCCCATTCAAATAATAATAATAATAAAAAAATGTTGACAAGAGGTTTAACCTCTGTAAATGGTCTCAACTGTTTTCATTTACACACATAATAGCAAAAAAGTACCATTACAAATACCATTGTCACAGGTATCGTGGTGATCTGATAGAGCCACCTGTGCAGCTTCAGATAATTTTGCAAGCATGTAAGATAGACTTTAGGTTTTTGAAAAGAACCTTTACTGAACTTTCTTTGTCGACCTATGCAAACTGACATCAAAGACACCATCTTAGTAAAGCAGAGTAGAATCATTATAGTTTCAGTTCAAGTTTGCCACTGGTGCCTCAGGCTGAATGTAGAGAAAATCAGCTCTGAGTTAGCATACATGTGTTCCACCATTTCTAGCTTTCCATCTCCTGTGAGCTATTGAACTTTAATGTCTGCTCACACTGCTATGAATCTTAATGGTTCTCATTCAGTATTGCTATCCTAGAAGTGTGGAGAGACTGGCCGGTATGATGAATCTTAACCAGTGGGATGTGAGAGGGAGAAACAGGTTACTCTCTTAATTACCGCAGTGCCACAGCTGGCACGGATAACATATACATGTTATCCTATGTAGGTGGGTTTATTCGGCATATTGTGTTCCATTTTGGAGAGCAACAAATGGAGTGTACACCCTAGTTTATCATCCAAAATGGCCTTCCTGTCCACAATTTCCCACGATTGCAAAGTAGGCTATATATGTTCAATTTAATTGTAAGCAATTAACAATAAATATCTAGGAGCTATTTTATATGGCCTTATAGGGAAAATCTGTCATTGTGTACTTACCCCTCATGTCGGCCCAAAGCTGCATTATCTGTTATCTATTTAGATTTTTTATATAAAATGAAAGTCAGTGAGGGTACAATGTTTTTTTTGGATCCCTTGGACTTTTATATGAACAAAACCAGTTGAAACAAAATATCTTCTTTTGTTCAACAGTGAGTAAATTATGACAGAATGTTTCCTTTAAGATGAAGCTGCAACCATTGAATCATCAAAGAAGTAAACGGATTTCTTAAAAATAAACTGCTGGTTCACTTATGTTTGTGTATTTCCTCGTTGATTCTGGAAGTTGCAGCTGTGGGCCTGAGCACCTCTCTTCGTTCCTGACAGAGAGGTTGTTAGCAAGGAAAGAAAATTTGAGAGGCTTTTTTTGAGCAGTAAAAGCATCGCTAAGGGCCCCTTTTCCTCAAGAAGCGCCGTTTCACCTCTTTTATTTTTCTTCTCCTGTTTTAGGAGCCACTCTAATCCCACACAATACGCCAGAAATAGAGGCTCTTAAAAAGAATGAGCATATTGGCAGGTTCCAATTTCAGCACAGCAGAAGAAAAATAAAAATGAAGAACGAGCGAGTCTCACAACCTGGTAATCTGCGCTGTACGTTTGCCCGCAAGTGATCCCATTGGTTCTACAGATTTAGGAGGGTTTATTTGTTTCTTCACAGCATATTGGTCAGAAGACCAAATTAAGCGCATGCATCCTTTGATGTGTTCATTAATGGGATTGTGTCAACCAACCAGTAAAAGGCATTACATTTGTTGCTGTTTCCCACCTTTTTTCCTAATTTGTTTAATCAGTTTTTTAATCATTCAGTAGCTGGCATTTCAATATTAGATCTGTCACTATTCTTCAGAGGATATTTGCTGATTTATGATTGGAGAAAAAACGTATGTAAAAATGTACATCCAAAATCCGGACACATATTAACTCTTTATTATACCTCAGGGACAAACTGTACTGTGACATTAAGTATTCCTGCATTTATAAGACTTTCTGCATATACATATTCATCAATACATCCCTATTCCCAGGAATGTGTTAAATATACAATAAACATTTGCAGTCGCATATTCAGCTGTCATTTTGAAATCTGAGTGATCCCGGTTCTTCTTCTTCTTCTTCATACTGTTTGAATATATCGTAGTTCATCTGTGTCGTTTATATACCGCATTAACAGAAATGTTGTCAACAGATGACAAGCAAAACTTTTACAAAATGTAGCCCAAGTTGGTGGTGATGAAAACTGATACTTTGACACTGTGACACTCATATTGTTCCACTTGACTCAACCACTTTTTGCCAGCAAAAGTAGGTCACATTAAAAGACAATTTGTGCAAATACATCATACCCTCAAAACGTTTTATGTACGAAAATATGTTTTGACACATTTGCAATCTCAATTTCTGTTCTCTGTTCTCTTTAAAAAGAGAAAATTTGTTCCCATCATGCATACGCCAATATTATCCAAAATCAATGTAAAAAAAAAAACATTCTCTCCAGGGAACGAAAGAAAAAAAATAGGAGGATAACCTCAAAGAACTCAAATGACAGTTCAGCAGTATTGAGGTGCAAAGTTTCAGTTTTCACCCCTTTCTCTGCATGATCACATACATACTTTACTTTCATATTACATTTCTCTACAAGTCTGTTTAAAGTACTCTGGTCCATTAGTAATTTATAGCAGTGGCTTGGTAACATAGGTCTTGCATTTGCAGGGGGGACTACAAACAGCAAGCACTTTTATTCACTAAATTATGAGATGGCAAGAACATGGTGAATGAAGCAGTGTCATGTCCTACACCAATACGACACGCTTTACACAGTATGAGGCAATAACACAGCCGTATTGATAAAATGAATGAATTTTCTCCGTCATAAAGAATGACGATTCATACATTTGAAGGCATAAAGCCTTTCCTTTTTAGATGAATAACAATTATGTGTTCGATATGAAAAAGAAGACTGTGTGGAATTGGATAATGTAAATGATCTTAGGCCTATAAAAACATTCAAATTTAGCATATTCAGTATACTCCATAAACTTACACAGCAGGTAAAAGTTCAAGTAGCTGGTTAAAGAGGTTCATTTGAATAATAACCATTCCATTTTCTCTATTTTTGAGTGTACAAGATGGATTATTTGAATGGCTAGTGAATTCCGTGTTTTGAGCTATCATCAATTTAGAAAATTTTCAAAATGTGAGCATGAGTTTTGTTTTGTTATAGGGGTATCTTTAATACACTGCAGTTGGAACTGAAACTCAAAATATGGAAATTAAGCTCATATTTAAAATAAGATCATGTATTGTATTGATGTATATTTTTCAATGTCAGATTAGTTCAACATGTATATTAAAGTGCCCCAAGCCGCTCTCAAGGGTACTGTTTTATTTGTTTGTGCTAAACACAATCAATTACCAGAGCGCTGGGAGTCTCTCAGGCACTTCCTGCAACATCCATGTTGACATGGCCCTGATGGATGGCGCCACCCATGAACATTATAAACTGCCATCCCAGAGTGATTAACAAATATATCATACATAACAAAGACATTAGATACACACTTAACTGCCTCAATGCTTATATTCTTCTGTATTAATCTAGAAAGACTTGTGAGTGCAAAAATGCTATTATAAACACTGTTATGGTTGGACATCTGAGTTATGTGTTTTAACAGTATTACCTGCAACTGTGTGTATTGTTATCCTGAGTTACATGAGGTCATATGAAGAGCTTGTTAGCAATATAAACTAGACATAATACATCACTACACATTTGTCATGAATTTAATTCCATTTTCCAGAGGCATCCCTGTTCAACTCATCTTGAAGAACAATTCTCTGACATAGACAGGTATCAGATCAAACCAGGAGGCAATTGATTACCATAATAACCAAACAAAGCCTCATCTTTCAAGTTGAATAAATGTCACTCTGAAAATAAGTCAACACTAATTATGTCTGATGGTGGTGTGGTCAAAGTAAATCAATTTATTTTTCAAGCAACTATAGCGATTGTATTGTTTCAAAATGTGACTGCACAAAATAGGTGTGATAGTTATTGGATAAATATTTACAAAATGTTTTTTAAAGGGGTCGTGAACTGGATTTTTTTAAATTATTGATGTTTCCTGAGGCACACTAATGTTAATAGGATTTTACATGAAAAATAGTCATAATTTAGAATTACATTTCCTACAATGATTTTAGCCCTCTAATTTGAATACTCTGTTTGAAGGGGCAAGTCTGCTGTGAGACTTCAGTGTAAACGCCCAATGCTCTGATTGGCTGACATCTTTGCATATGAGATAAGTATTACAATTTGGAAGCCTCTCAAATACTTATGTTTTTACTATTAGTTTTGAGCAGTATAGAGTAGCGCTTTCTTGTCGTTTCTACGATCACAAATACATTCATTGTTTTTTTTGTTTACATTGTGTTCTCACACAAGTAGCGTGGCGTGACGTAAAAAGACAATATACTGTAAGTCATTATAATCATTAATTATGTCCCCAATGAAATAAAACCTTACCAATCTGAAAAGATCTGGTCTAGTCTAGCAAAGTTGATCGATCAGCTTGGTCATCTGCATTTTCCAGTTTAGATTCGGCTCAAATTGATAAGGTACTGACATTATCACCTGTCATTATTGCTTTGGGAGCTGATGTTCCAAATATGGTAAGGTAACGTGACATTTCCATCACACACTTAATGTTTTTGGGCTAATCATAATGCACTGGATTGCAGGCCAATCAGAGCACACCGCGCTTTTCAGATGGATGAGCTTTGTAAAAATCTACGCATTTCAGATGGGCGGGGCATAGAAGAGCAACAATACTGTACAGTATGTGTAAAATAAAAATATATATTTTTTTAACCTAAAACCACGTAAACACATTGTATTAAACCAAAAACACTAAATAATGTCCTACCAGACTAACTACAATGCACGGCCTGATGCAATACTGTAGTAGACGGTTGCATAGTATAATTTTCTCCCTAATATTATCACTCTTGTAAGTAAAGTTCATAAAGTCATTACTGCTGTGCTGTATCATCCGTAACACATTTCATTTGTACAGAGAGTCTGGCCACTCTCCATTGATAAGCGTTAAGTTCCTTGAAGGCGGGTACTCTGTTAAAGTTTAAAACTATTGGATCTGCCCAGAGCCAGTCTGGATCTGCCATAACCAATCACTCGCGCTTGGTTGTGAGTCTCGTGACGTATGTCAACTCAAACTAGCGCACGACCTCAACGTCATCGTTCTCAACCACTCCCTCTGTTCGCTGGTTGGACCTGTAAAAAATTGATCGGAGAAAGCCAAGAATATACCGCAAGCCCAGACGTAGTAGAAGGAAAAAGAAAATTGAGCGGAAGTACGTAGGAGGGTGGAGCCAGGCTACATTGTAGTACATCTGACAAAAAATTAGATTCATTCATTTCTATAGGAGAGGAATAATTTTCTAAACTCGTTAAATCATGTAAATCGACAACATGTTAGACTCTATACCGACTAAGCTACTGAAAGAGATGTTTCCAGAGATCATAGATCCTCTTCTTAATAGCATTAATTCATTTTTGTCATTAGGATACGTACCAAAAACTTTGAAGCTGGCTATGATTAAACCGCTTGTTTAAAAAAAACACAACTTGATCCTACAGAATTAGTCAACTACAGGCAGTAGTACTAGAAAAGGCAGTATCTTCACAACTATGTTCCTTTTTAGCAAGAATTTATATCTGCAAGGATTTTCAATCAGGATTTAGACCGTACCATAGTACTGAGACAGCTCTCATTAGAGTCACAAATGATTTGCTCTTATCATCCGATCGTGATTGTATCTCTCTATTAGTGTTTCTCAAGCTTAGTTCTGCATTTGACACTCTCGACCACAACATTTTTTCAAATAAACTCGAAAATTATGTTGGCATTAGTGGATTTGCACTAGCACGGTTTAAATCATACTTATCTGACCGTTATTAGTTTGTAGCAGTGAAGAGATGTGTTATCGATCAAAAGTGCAGTATGGTGTACCTCAAGGCTCAGTACTAGGACCACTGCTGTTCACTGTGTACATGCTACCCTTAGGGGATATCGTTAGGAAGCATGGCATTAGTTTTCACTGTTATGCTGATGATACTCCGCTTTATATTTCTTCATGCCCTGACGAAACTTACCAATTCACAAAATTAACGGAATGCATAGCTGATATAAAAAATGCACTAGCAATTTCCTACTATCTGAAAAAACTGAGATTCTAATTATTGGACAAAAAACTTCCTCACGTAATAACCTACAATACTGTCTAACACTTGATGGCTGCTCTGTCAAGTCCTCGTCGTCAGTTAGGAACCTGAGTGTGCTCTTTGAGACCAATCTTTCATTTGAAAGTCACATGTCTAGTATCTGTAAAACCGCATTTTTTTTCATCTTAAAAATTATAAACTACGTCATATGCTCTCAATTAAAAATGCAGAACAAGTAGTTAATGCGTTCATGACATCAAGGCTAGATTATTGTAATGCTATAATGGGTGGTTGCCCTGCACGCTTAATAAACAAACTACAGCTGTTCCAAAATGCAGCAGCAATAATTCTTACCAGAACCAGGAAGTATGACCATATTAGCCCGGTTCTGTCAACACTGCATTGGCTCCCTATTAAATATCATATACATTTTTTAATATTGCTGATTACTTACAAAGCACTAAATGGTTTAGCTCCCCCAGTACTTGAGCAAGCTCTTAACGCATTATAGTCCTTCTATTGCGATCTCAAAATTCTAATTGATAATACCTAGAATATCAAAATCGACTGCTGGCAGTAGATCCTTTTCCTATTTAGCACCAAAACTTTGGAACAATCTTCCTAACGTTGTCCTCTCTGATGAAGGACAAGCACCTGGACACGACGACAACGCAGTCCTGAAGTGTCAACTAGTCTCTCCCCTATGGTGGACCAGTGCCTGGACCCATCCACAACGCATCCCTGAAGTGCCAGCCTCATCAGCCCTGTGAAGGCCTCATCGACACGACAGCCATCGGCACTGATCCTCAACAACTCGTCTCCATACCGGCGTGATGACTCCAATTACTGACTTCCAACCAGATGGAAATGGATGAATACTCTGAATGTTCTTCTGATCCAATCTGACTTTTGACCTGTAATGCTGCCCAAATCATAATCATACACTGTTTGTTTGTTGGCCAGAGGAGAACAGGCCCTCCGACTGAGTCTGGTTTCTCCCAAGGTTTTTTCCTCCATTCTGTCACCTGATGGAGTTTTGGTTCCTTGCCACTGTTGCCTTGGCTTTTGGCTTGCTTAGTTGAAGACATTTAATATTCAACAATATTATTGATCTGCCTTACTTAGGGTGGACAATGATGCAATTTTCTTCTAGAAACAACTTTATTGTATTATTTTCATGTTTTCACTGTGAAGCTGCTTTGATACAATCTGTATTGTAAAAAGCGTTATATAAATAAAGGTGACTTGACTTGAATTGACAGCGGCATATACAGTATAATTATATACAATTTAACATGAAGTGTTACTTGAAACTCCATAACATGGGAAAATATATGGTTATAGCGCCACTTAGCAGTCAAGAGCAAAAATGTATTTCCCGCCGCAACCAACAACTTCCCTTCAGTCTAGCTCTATAGCTCTAGCACCCCACACATTCATGAAGTGAATGGATGCAGCTCTGGCTCCACTGCCACTCCAGGGAATATGCGTCCTCAATTACATCTATGATTAGCTCATACTTGCCAAGTTTAGGGGTCTGGCGGTTTGGCATCGATATGCTGTCCTCGCCTATTTGAAAAAGTTGGGGTTGAGATTAAACTCAAATAAAATTTTCCTTTCTCCGAGTCAGAGGACGACCTTTTTTGGGGTGTATGGGACTCGACTTCCATGGATACTCTCCTGCTCGAGTCGAGTCCATTTGAACCGCTCTGAAAGAGTTCAGGAAAGACCAGGAGGTATATGTACGCCAGTTCCAATGGCTTCTGGGACTCATGGCAGCAGCCACCAACACCATACCCTTGGGGATCCTGCACATGTTTTAGTTGTAGTTAACCTTGCGTTAGACCAGGCGTTTACAGCCATTGTGCAATCCTTTGAAAATAATAAGGGTTACAAGCAAAGGACTTTGTTCCCTTGCTGTGTGGAGCATAGTTTAATCTGTGACACACATTGGGGGCATGTTGTCACCAGAAGTCAGTGACGACAGATGCCTCCCTCATGAGTTGGGGAGCAATCCTATACGATCGACCAGCACAGGTAATCTGGGTAAGCCAACATCTCTCTTAGCACATAAACTGCCTGGAGATGAAGGCTGTATTTCTAGCTTTGAAGTACTTTCTCCCAGAACTGAGAGGCTACAATGTGTTGGTGCAGATAGGCAACATGTCTGTAGTCTCTTAAATAAATCACAAGGGCGGTCTGCGTTTATGCCTCCTGTTCAGGTTGGTGCAGCATATTTTGCTCTGGGCACAAGGCAGACTGCTCTCTCTGAGAGCGGTTTACATTCCAGGGCACATGGATGGGCACATCCTGTTGAGGCAGGGGCTAAGGGCAGGGGAACAGAGACTTGACCCAGAAATTGTGACACAAATCTGGCAGAGGTTCAGTGAGGTCTGTCTGCTCCATCTCAGAGGAATTGACCCACTATCCTCTATGGTTCTCCCTCATACCTCCAGCTCCATTGGGGCTGGATGCTATGGTACAGGTGTGGCCAAGGCTATATCTGTATGGCTTTTTCCTGATTTCTCTGCTCCCCGGAGTACTAGCCAGTGTCTGCCAAGTGTTTCCATTCTGGCCAGCCCGAGTATGGTTCTCAGACCTAATATCTCTCCTGGAAGGCTGCTGGAAGGCTCTAATTGCTGGAGTTTTTACAGGAGAGAAAGGGAACTTCTCAGGTTACATATGTAACTCGGTTCCCTGAGAGGGAATGAGATGCTGCATCGCCTTGCCATACTTCATGCTTCATACGTCATGACATTAACACATTTTTTTTTAAGTTTAGTAAAGTGGGATGTTACTACCAATAAATAAAATAAAATAAAATAGCTAGGTTCAAATGACCATTGGGAAATGTGGGTCCCATGGCCAAAATAGTTGAGAACCACTGCAGATAGAATATACAGTTTGTACAGTATACAAATCATTATGTGTATGGAAAGTCCCTATTCAACATGTGGCCTTTGTTTGTGTGTCGTCACTTTTGAGTTTCGCTTGGCTCAAGAGTAGGGCATGGCCTGCTGTATTCAACAACGAGATATTTGGCATGTATAAATAGGTTAGTGCACCGCTGCAGCGGTC
The DNA here is from genome assembly GCF_949152265.1 of Phoxinus phoxinus. Taxonomy (NCBI): domain Eukaryota; kingdom Metazoa; phylum Chordata; class Actinopteri; order Cypriniformes; family Leuciscidae; genus Phoxinus; species Phoxinus phoxinus. The sequence continues at coordinate 28,495,621 of NC_136881.1, forward strand.
GCGGCAGCTGTGGTGTGAAGCCCTCATCGTGTGAAGACCGAAGAGTGTAAAGACCAACGACTCTACCTGTGCGACTCCACCGAGCAAGGACACCGACAAGGCACTTGATTATTAATTTCTATATCTGTTTTATCTTCTTGTCATTTCCTCTCTCTTCTACTCAACTTTCAACTGATCTTTCTGTTTGTGAGCTCATACACCATGTGTTTTATAATCCCTACTATTACTAACATTCGTAAATCCAATGTCACACGTCGGAGGCGGTACAATCCTAACAACCTGCGTACCCTTCCCATGTCTTCAAGTACTATCTTCTCTTTTCCTATTGGTCTCTGGAATTGCCAGACATTTAATTACATCTATTTCTAGTCATTCAGGTCTCAGCCTTTTGTCCCTGACTGAGACCTGGATCAGACCAGAGGACACTGCCACACCGGCTGCACTCTCCACTAACTTTACTTTCTCACACACCCCTCGTCTGACTGGAAGGGGTGGAGGTAGTGGTCTGCTCATCTCAAACGATTGGAAATTTAATCATTTACCACCTCTGTGTAACAACAGCTCATTTGAATCACATTCTATTACCATCACTAGTCCTATTAAAATTAATTGTGCAGTTATATATCGTCCCCCAGGTCAGCTTGGCAGTTTTTTAGAGGAGCTTGATGTGCTACTCTCATCCTTCCCCTGAGGATGGCACTCCTCTCATAGTTCTTGGAGACTTCAACATCCACCTTAAAAAACCCCAAGCTGCTGATTTCCACACTCTGCTTGCCTCATTCGACCTCAAACGAGTATCGACTGCGGCTACTCACAAATCAGGTAACAAATTGGACATTATTTACACACGCTATTGTTCCGATGACCATACTCTTGTCACTCCACTGCACACCTCAGATCACTTCCTCCTCACTCTCAACCTCAACCTGCCTCAGAACACAACACACACTCCTCCACAGGTCACCTTTCGGCGGAACCTATGCTCACTCTCACCCTCTCGTCTATCCTCTTTGGTCTCATCCACACTTCCTCCACCAGACCAGCTCTCAGCACTAGATACTAACAGTGCAACTGATACTCTTTTCTCCACTCTAACATCCTGCTTGGACAACTTTTGCCCCCTTTCCTCCAGGCTAGCCCACACCACTCCCTCTGCCCCCTGGTTATCTGATGTTCTCCGTGAACATTGTGCTAAACTCAGGGGTGCAGAGAGGTAGTGGCGCAAATCAAAAAAGATTCTGACCTTGGTCTTTATCAATCCCTCCTCTCTTCCTTCTCTGATAACATATCATCTGCTAAAATGACTTACTATCACACAATAAAATTAACAATTCTTTTGACTCTCGCATGCTTTTCAAAACTTTCTCATCCCTTCTTAACCCTCCTCCTCCTCCTTCATCAACCCAAACAGCTGATGATTTTGCCACATTCTTCATAAATAAAACTACCACCATCAGCGGCCAATTTACCAATCCACAAACTAAAACACACATTTTACCAGCTAACACACACATTCTACCCTCCTTCTCCTTGCTTTCAGAGACAGAAGTCTCCAAACTCCTCCTTTCCAATCGCCCTACTACCTGTCCGCTTGGGTAACCCCCCTGCTTAAGAAACCCACTCTAAATCCAGCACATCTAGAGAATTACAGACCGGTATACCTTCTTCCATTCGTCGCAAAAAACACTTGAGTTGTTTTCAACCAGATCTCCAGACCCAACATCTAGCCACTGGTGTGCCTCAGGGCTCAGTGCTTGGACCACTTCTCTTGTCCATCTACATGACATCACTAGGATCTGTGATTCAGAAACATGGCTTTTCCTATCACTGCTACGCTGATGACACACAACTCTACCTCTCATTCCAGCCTGATGAACCGACGGTAGCCGCTCCATCTCAGCCTGCCTGACAGACATTTCTGGCAGGATGAAGGACCACCACCTTCAACTAAACCTTGCGAAGACAGAGCTACTTGTAATCACGGCTAACCCAGCACTTCATCACAACTTCACCATTCAGCTAGGCTCGTCATCCATAACTCCACCAAGATCAGCCAGGAACCTTGGAGTTGTAATTGATGACCAATTGAACTTCACAGACCACATTGCTAGCACTACCCGGTCATGCAGATTTGCCTTGTACAACATCAGAAGGATCAGGCCCTTCCTATCAGAGCATGCAACATAACTCCTTGTTCAGGCGCTTGTTCTATCCAGACTGGACTATTGTAATACTCTCCTGGCTGGTCTCCCAGCTTGCACTGTCAAACCTCTGCAACTGATCCAGAATGATGCAGCTAGAGTGGTCTTCAACGAGCCGAAGAGAGCACACGTCACTCCTCTCCTCACAAAATTGCCGCTCGCATCAAATTCAAATCACTGACGTTTGCCTACAGAACAACCACTGGCACTGCTCCCTTGTACCTGAACTCATTACTTCAGACTTATGTGCCATCCAGAAACTTGCACTCTGCAAGCGAGCGGCGTCTTGTGGTGCCATCTCAAATAGGCACAAAATCTCGCTCTATGACCTTTACCATAACTGTTCCCTGATGGTGGAATGATCTGCCTAACTCAGCCAGAGCTGCTGAGTCCGTAGCCATTTTTAAGAAACTGCTGAAGACGTATCTTTTTCGGCAGCACTTGATCCAGTAATACTAACACTTTCTTCTCAATTCTAACTAAAAAAAAATAAAAAAAAATAAAAAACGTTAGATTGTACTGTGAAGGGTCATAGCACTTACATACTGTTGTCCTACTGCTAGTTTACCGTATTTTCCGGGACTATAAGTCGCACTTTTTTTCATAGTTTGGCTAGTCCTGCGACTTATAGTCAGATGTGACTTATAAATCAAAATGAATTCATACTGACTGAGATGAACCAAGAGAAAACATTACTGTCTACAGCCGTGAGGGAGCGCTCTAGTTAGCGGAGTTGTTCAGAAGCGACACAGAGGAAGAATTCAATGGATTCAGTGTTGTGGAATGAGATCGCGTGAGCTTGGTGAACTTGCTTATCGGTAACTTGTAGAACTCGCTGGCTTATGTTAATTTAGCCTATTCAGCCTCCCAGGTATATGTTATTTATGCTATTGTGTAGCTGAATAACTGTTTATGTGTTACGTTAACATACCAGACACCTATTCAGCCTGTTGTTCTGTGTGCTATTGTGTAGTTGAATAACTTGCCTTTCCAGATTAAATGTCTGTTCTTGTTCTTGGATTTTGTTAAATAAATTTCTAAATAAATGTGACTTATAGTCCAGTGCGACTTATATATGTTTTTGTCCTCTTCATGACGCATTTTTTGACTGATGCGACTTATACTACAGAGCGACTTATAGTCCGGAAAATACGGTAATTGCTTTAATTGTTTCTCATTTGTAAGTCGATTTGGATAAAAGCGTCTGCTAAATGAATACATGTAAATGTAAATGGATTGTGTGTTCATCCCTGCCCTCGCTTCATTACAAGTGGGGACACACGCGATTCATGTGTAGTTTGTTTGGGAGTGGAGCATCCACGGTCAGCTCTAGTAAAAAGGGGGCTGACATTGTTCATTCATAAATTCCCCACGTGTAACATATGCATTATCGAGAGCTTTAGCTCTGCTACTGATACCCTTTCTTCTCGAGGGTAGAAATTCAATAAAGATTTGTTTGGCTCGGATCTCGCGTTTGCTGAGGCAGCGTGTAGATTACGGGTCTGCAATAAAAGGCTTGTTTGAGATGCACCTTGCCTCGCCTGAGGCAAGTGTTACAGAATTCAGTTCGGTTCTCCCGCCCAGCAGGGAGTCAGGGGTTTACAGCCGTTACTTCATTGTTCCAAAGAAGGATGGAGGCTTACGTTCAAAATGATTGTGTCACAGATTCAGACTGGTTTGTCACGATAGATTTGAAGAACGCGTACTTCCATGTAGCCATCCATTCGCATCACAGGAAGTTCCTGAGGTTCGCTTTCGGGGGCGAAGCGAACTAGTATTGGGTTCTTCCCATCATCCTAGGTTTATCACCCCGCACTTACACAAAATGCATGGATGCAGCTCTGGCTCTCCTGAGACTCCAGGGCATCCACGTGTTGAATTATATCGACGATTGGTTGATTTTAGCTCATTCTGAGCAGATGGCAGTTCGGCATCGAGATGTCGTTCTGTCTCACATGAAGATGCTGGGGTTGAGGCTCACCGCCAAGAAGAGTGTGGTCCTCCGTCTCAGAGGACCACTTTTCTAGGTGTGGCATGGGATTCGACAACAATGCGTGCACAATTGTCACCAACATGTATTCTTCCGATTCTCTCAGCCCAAACGGGGTAAAACTAGGCCAGTCACTCACTGTATAACAGTTTCAGAGACTGTTGGGTCTCATGGCAGCTGCGTCCAACGTAATAACTTTTGGCCTCCTGTACATGAGACCCCTGCAGTGGTGGCTCAGGACCAAACGGTTTTTCTCCGAGGGGAAATCCGTTTTGCATGATCAAGGTCACGCGGCGATGCCTAGTCATGTGGAACAAACCTTGGTTCCACGACCAAGGCCCAGTGCTGGGGGCTTCTTGTCAACACGTAACGCTATCAACGGATGCTTCCCTCACAGGTTGGGGGGCTATCATGAGAGGTCGCTCAGCGAAAGGTCTTTGGCAGGACCATCTACTTTCTTGGAACATAAATTGTCTAGAAATGATGACGGTGTTTCGAGCTCTCAAGCACTTTTTGCTAGACCTGAAAGGTCACCATGTTTTTGTCCGCACGGACAACACATTGGCGGTCTCTTACATAATCCAGGGAGTTCTGGAGAGAGTTAGCCGGGACGGGGCCCATCTTCTGTTAGCCCTGTTTTGGCAGGCCCGAGTACGGTTCCTGGACCTAGAGTCTCTCCTTGACGGCTCTCTTCTGGAGATTCCGCTCGGGAGGGACTTTTTCTCTCAGGCGAGTGGGTTGACCCTTCACCCCCGCCCAGAATAGTGGAGACTTTGGGCTTGGCCTCTGAGGGGGCCCAGCTCATAAGTTTAGGTCTCTCAACTGAGGTTGTTGAGACCATCCTCCACTCCAGGGCTCCCTCCACGAGGAAACTCTACACCTTGAAGTGGATATTGTTCACTTCCTAGTGCGGAGAGCACCAGCTGGACCCAGTTATCTGCCCTGTCGTTGCAGTGCTGGAGTACCTGCAGGAGCGTTTCTCCGCAGGTAAATCCCCTTCCACACTAAAGGTGTACATGGTGGCCTTAGCTGCTTACCACATCCCTTTAAGTGGTGTATCCTTGGGGAGACACCCTGTAGTAACGTGTCCTTCGTGGCACTGAGTCAGACCAAGATACTAGGAGTATGGCTGCTTCTAAAATATTGTCAGGAGTTTCCCTCCAATGTGTTTGTGATGTGGCAGGATGTTGCCTCGCCGCACACATTAGTGAGGTTTTTGACCTTGACCTCTGCTCCACTACAGGGGCGCAGGTGCTTTCGTCTTGGTGTGCGCAGAGAACAGGCACTTGTTACTATGGCGTTGTGGGTATAGTGTTCCCACCGCGTCTCGACGCAGCTCAAGTTCCCGTGGAAAGGGAACGTCTCAGGTTACGTATGTAACCCTGGTTCCCTAAGAGGGAACGAGACAATGCGTCACCCTGCCATACTCCCTGCATGCCTGTGATCGACTTCGGCTTTTCAGAAGCTGGTGCGGTCTGTTTTCAGGTGTGCTTTATAGTTTCCTGGTCGATGACGTCACACACTATGACGTCTTGTCTCTCCATTGGACTGATTATGCACGTGCTTCATGACGCAATCACGCAGGGGCGTTCCCTCTCAGTAAAGTAAAGAAAAGGGTCTCTGAGTCTTCTCTCATCATCTCTGAGCGCGAACAACTGAGCAGCGCGCTTTATTTTCTCATCATGCGCAGTTCACGTGATTGAGCGTTTAAGCGCAGTTAGGAAACTTCAGCGCTGAACAAATAGTCTTTCAGGCACTAATTTATATATATTTATACGTTTTTAAAAGTAAGTAAAGAGCAGTCAGCTGGCTACATGTCTCTGGATTTATGAAGACTATCACACTATATATTTAAAGGTCCCATATTGCACACCTTTCTGAAGTTTTATTTTAGGCTTTGATGTCCTTAAGAATATATATTTGCGGTATAAGTACCAAAAAATTTCTCAATATATATCGGACAGCTTCTTTCTCAGGAGCTCTGCCAAGAACAGGTCGATTTTGGCCTGTCTACTTAATATTCAAGAGCCTCTCTTCTGATTGGCCTGTTGTTTTCTTAGTGACCCACCATTGGTGGGGATGGTGACTGAAGTTGGTGACTGAGTAGTTCTAACATCACATTTATACGGAAGTCACAACAGCTTGTGAAAAGGCACAGCTACTTTATGCAGGCTGTGTGCATTTGTCTGTGGATCGAATGTTTTAAAAAGTATATGGTAGTTTCATAGCCCCTAGACCTCTGTTATCATGAAAAAAGCCAAGAAATTTCAGTTTTGACAATATAAGACCTTTAATGTCTGTGGATGGACGTATTAATCCAAATTACTTTGAGATTCTGTTGAATAAGACAAGACCCTCTTTACATTGTCTTGATGTGCATTCCTTTCTGATTTACACATCTAGGACAGGTGTCTGATTTAATTTGCTAGGATTTCTTGAAACAATCTGTGATCACAGGCACTGGTGACACCTCAATATCAAAAGAAAGTGTAGCCTATGTGTATAGGATTGTACAATATCTGGTATGACTGGATGATCTGAGACCTTTTAAACTCTATTATTAAAAAGTTATGCTTAAATGTGTCTTACCAGTTTATTAGTGTAACTGTCAAAGGACAAGTTTTTTGTTGATATGTGTATTTATGGTTTTTGTAATGAATGAATGTCAATTTGAGTTTTGAATTTAAAAACAATTGTGATCATTCAGAAGCTGATATTTATAATGTATGTCCTTTGTTTAAAGTTAGGGGTTCTTTAAGATTTACGTAGAGAACGTAATGTGTCACATGACATGGTTCAGTTTGGAGCGGGTCTGCGTCATTCTTGGGTCAGAACAAATATGATTGCAGAGAAACGACATGTAGTCGGGGAAAAGAATTGCTTAATCTGCATGGTTTGAGAGGCGCACACGGTAATTTACCTTTATATTTGTTTCATAATGTTTATAATGTTGTTTATATTACTTTACGTGCACGATGTGATGTGCTATTCATGATGTTGATTGGATTTGTCGTATTTCTGTTGCCACATTCATTTGCATATCATCGGACATTGTCACGAGAGAGTTGTAAAGGACTGAGAAATGCATATTTTGAATATATTTTTCCATTTCTTGTAGTTTTCACGGTGTCTACGTTGTCTACAGAAAAGAGAGAGAGAGAGAGATAAAAAATAAACAACAAAAGACATCTGTATGAAGCGTGGCCTTTATTCGTCAAACCAGTGCAGCTATAGTGAAAACGTGACGCCATTGCAGCCGACAGCTTAAAGAGTGGAATGGCATCGGCTGGATGAGAAGAGGAAACGAGATCGCGGGCGCATCATGTACAGAAGAGACGTCGGATACGAAGAGAAAGCACGATCGCGGGACTATCGCGTGGAGAGAGAAAGCGTCAGAGACGAGGCTTGCCGTTATGCACGCAGTTGTCACCGCCGGGGAAGTACCGCGTCCCGACCAGTAGAGGGCGACATTTAACCGCGTAGACTACAGCTTTGCAAGTATCCTTTCTACAGGCTTCAGAGAACAGTGTTTGTTTACTCCATCACTGTTACAAGCAGAAGAGTGCTGCTCTGCAATTAACAGCAGGTTAGACTGTGCTACTTTTACACCTTTATGGACAAAAGGAAAGAAAAGGAAGAAAGTAAGAGAATTTATTTGTATTTTTTTATATTGTTTGATTTTTCAGCCTAACTGGTGTGCATGTCTTACAATTAACATAGTGGTGAATAGTTACAAGGTTTTTTGATCTGAGAGTAGTAAAGTAACACTAAAGTGTTTTGCTAAAAACCTTTGCAATGTCAGTTCATGGAGAAAAATCGCAATATGATGAATCAAGTGAGCAAACTGAGTCCCTTCAGGCAGAGTTGACTAGCTTATCTGAACAGTTAAGATCTCAAACTGATGATGCTGAAAAGGAAAGATTAGAGTCACTCATAGCTGATATTCATGTTAAAATACAGTCACTTCAAATAGCAAAACCCACTGCTTCCACTTCAAGAAGAGATGAACCCAGGAAATCTTCACGAGAGAGAAAATTAACTCCGAAAATGCAAGAGCTCAAGGAGCAAGAAGTTTCTCAGAAGGAGAGTAAATTCATCAAGTTGTATGAAAGCTGGAAAGAACAAGTAAGAACTACACGTACCAAACTTAAGGATGAGTGCTCTGACCAAGATTTGGGTGACATGATGGATAGTGTTGAAGGGCTGGAAACTCAAGTGAAAAATGTGTATGAACTTATACGATCTCAATCAGTACCTTCAACTGAGATTAGAAGAAAAATTGATTCCTGTACAGCAGTAACAACAGATTTGATGGGGCTGATGAAAGTACGAATGAGTGAAGTGGGGCAGGAGGAATTTGATGCTAGTGGAGAAGAGGCAAGGATTCGTATGGTGCTTGACAAAGAGTATGCTAAGTCAATCTTTTCAGCTACAAGCTCCAAGTCTTCTATTCGTAGTCACCATTCAAGCTGCTCATCAGAACAGCAAAGCATCTCCGCAAAAAGAGCAGAGTTTGCCGCACAGTTGGCTGCAAAGCAGGCAGAGATAAAGATGGAGCAGGCTATTGCTGCGCAAAGACAAGAACTTAAAAGATTGGAAAACGAGCGAGATCTTCAAGTAATAGCTGCAAAGCTCAAAGCATACTCTGAAGCTGACTCAGAGTCCATTAACGAAAGTAGAACAGCACGCAGTGAGGTAGCTAATTGTCCTCCAGTATCTTTTAAGGAAATTAAAGAGGAACGAACAACCCATTCTGATAGGGAAGCCTCAATAGTACAAGCCCTACATGACACAATGGTTCTCAGCAGACTTCCTGCACCTGAGCCCTCAGTTTTCTCAGGGAACCCACTTAAGTTCTTAGAGTGGAGAACAAGCTTCAAGGCATTGATAGAACAGCGATGCACAAATTCAGCTGATAAGTTGTTCTATCTACAAAAATATGTCAGTGGTGAGGCACGATCTGTATTGGAAGGAAGCTTCTACAGAAAGGACGATAAAGCCTATGATCAAGCATGGGAAGCACTGAATTCTCGGTATGGTCATCCATTTGTAATTCAGCGTGCTTTTAGAGAAAAACTGAATAACTGGCCAAAGATTGGCTCAAGAGAATCAGTTAAACTGAGAGAGTTAAGTGACTTTCTGACTGCCTGCAGCAATGCCATGCCACACATCAAAGGGCTTCAAGTGTTAAATGACTGTGAAGAGAATAGAAAAATGCTGCAAAAACTCCCTGATTGGGTGACATCTCGATGGAATCGCCATGTTACAATGCAGTTGAGACAAACGGAGGAATACCCTAATTTCAAAGAGTTTGCTGAATTTCTGGCACAAGAAGCAGAAATAGCCTGCAACCCTGTAACATCCTTTCACGCCTTGAAGCTCTCCGAAGAACAGCCATCTAGAGAAGTTAAGCGCTCAAAGATGAATGCATTCATCACAAATGTGAAAGCATCAGACAAACCAAGCACAGTGCCGAAAACATACAGTGTTGGGGTAAGCAACTCAGTGGTTTCAAACAGATCCAATAAAGAAAGCGCAGCGCCTTTAGGTTCATACCTAGTCACTTGCAGATGTTGTGGGGAAAGTCACTCCATTCACAAATGTCAAACGTTTGCCAGTAAGTCTGTGGAGGACAAGAGAAAGTTCATATTTGACAATAACCTGTGCTTTGGCTGTCTTAGGAAAGGACACAATTCAAAGGATTGCAAGAGTAAAGCTACTTGTAGTATATGCAAGAAACATCATCCGACATCACTTCATGAAGACCGTCCGTTTTCTGCTGCACTTTCTCATGTTATGCAAACAGAAGAAAACACATCTTCCCTTTCCTGTTGCGTAGACAGTGGTAACGGTGGGAGCACATCAATGATAGTGCCTGTATGGATTTCTTCAATTGACAATCCTGAAAGAGAGGCCTTAGTTTATGCCCTACAAGATACCCAGAGTAGCAACACCTTTGTAGACCAAGAGTTATGTGAGAGGATGGGGGTAGTTTCAGAGCCTGTCAAGTTAAAGCTCACTACAATGATGGGAACGTATTCTGTCGTTCAAAGTGAAAGAGTTAGTGGGCTCAGAGTTAGGGGGTTTTCCTCTCATGGCCTAATTCATTTGCCACCTTCCTATACCAGAGATTTCATTCCACTTGAACGTTCCCACATTCCTACCTCTGAAACTGCAAGAAGGTGGATACATCTGAATAACATAGCACAGGAAATACCAGAGCTGTTGGATTGTAAGGTTGGACTTCTGATCGGTTATGACTGCTCAAGAGCTTTAGCACCTCGACAAGTCATCACAGGAGGTGACAATGAGCCGTATGCCATCAGGACTGACCTGGGTTGGAGTATTGTTGGTAGCTCACCACAGGTTGTAAAGTCGACAGAAGTCACAGGTCTGTGTCATCGTGTATCTGTTAAGGAACTTCCAATACTTACTCCTGTTGCTGTCATCAGAGCCCTTGAATCAGACTTTAGAGATACAAGCCCAAAGGAAAAGAGCATATCGCAAGACGATATACAGTTCATGCAACTACTGAATGAAAAAATTCACCAGAATGCAGAGGGACACCTGGAGATGCCCCTCCCCTTCAAGACACGCCCACAATTACCAGAAAATAAGCGGCTGGCTCTTGTGCGGCTGAAACGTTTGAAAGGAAAATTTGAGAAAAACCCCAAATTCAAGAATGACTATGTTAAGTTTATCGAAAGTGTCTTCAATGATGGTGATGCGGAGAAAGCTGAACATCAACCCAAGGCAGGAAACGTCTGGTATATTCCTCACCAAGGGGTATACCACCCTAGAAAGCCAGAGAAGATTAGAGTTGTGTTCGACTGCTCTGCCAAATATGATGGCACCGCTTTAAATGATCACTTGCTAACTGGACCTGATCTCACTAATGGGCTTACAGGGGTACTCTGCAGGTTTCGCAAACATCCAGTCACAGTTATTTGTGATGTGGAAAGGATGTTCCACAGATTCCATGTGAGCCAGGAAGATAGAGATTACTTGCGGTTCCTGTGGAGGGAAAACGGTGATACAAAGTTAGAGCCAAAGGAGTATCGCATGAAAGTCCATCTTTTCGGGGCAGCATCCTCACCTGGCTGCGTGAATTATGGAATGAAGTACCTTGCATTTCAAAATGAAAGAGAGTATCCTGCAGCAGCCAGCTTCATCAAAAAGAATTTCTATGTTGATGATGGGCTCATTAGTGTAGAAAATGTGGATGCAGCTATCAAACTAATCAAAGAAGCCCGAAATGTGTGTGCAAAAGGGAAATTGCGTCTACACAAGTTCATGTCCAACAACAGAACGGTTTTAGAGTCAATTCCTGTCAGCGAAAGAGCCAGCGAAGTTCAGGATGTGGACCTTGGTTCTGATGAACTCCCAGTTCAGACCGTGCTCGGAGTGAAGTGGAGTGTAAATAGTGACACCTTTTCCTTTAAAGTGTCCCTGGATGAGAAACCAGCAACACGGCGAGGAATCCTCTCCACTGTGGCATCTGTGTTTGATCTGCTAGGCTTCCTGGCTCCCTTCCTTCTATTAGGTAAAAGGTTACTGCAGGAGATGTGCCAAAAGGGCATTGGATGGGATGAACCTCTGCCTGAAGAGTTAATGCCACAATGGACAACCTGGCTGAACGAACTGAAAAACCTGCAAAATCTCCAGATTATGAGATGTTTTGTTCCTGAACACCTAGGGAATGTTCAGAGGATTGAACTCCATCACTTTTCAGATGCGAGTAGTTACGGCTAGGGTCAGCGACTTACTAATCCATCCATTCTTGAGCGTCCTATTCACAAATTAGTGGTACTTGTAGAAAACAATTAAACCCTATGCAATGGAACTAATCTATTTACTCTTACACAAGTTGAGAGTATAAAGTACCAAGAGTTTAAATATTAGACTTGATGTCAAGAGTCAGAGAACATTCTATTTGGTTCTGAAATTACTGAATTTATTCTAACTTTTGCATAAGTTCATCATAAATTATAGTAATTTGGTGGGAGTGTAACTGTCAAAGGACAAGTTTTTTGTTGATATGTGTATTTATGGTTTTTGTAATGAATGAATGTCAATTTGAGTTTTGAATTTAAAAACAATTGTGATCATTCAGAAGCTGATATTTATAATGTATGTCCTTTGTTTAAAGTTAGGGGTTCTTTAAGATTTACGTAGAGAACGTAATGTGTCACATGACATGGTTCAGTTTGGAGCGGGTCTGCGTCATTCTTGGGTCAGAACAAATATGATTGCAGAGAAACGACATGTAGTCGGGGAAAAGAATTGCTTAATCTGCATGGTTTGAGAGGCGCACACGGTAATTTACCTTTATATTTGTTTCATAATGTTTATAATGTTGTTTATATTACTTTAAGTGCACGATGTGATGTGCTATTCATGATGTTGATTGGATTTGTCGTATTTCTGTTGCCACATTCATTTGCATATCATCGGACATTGTCACGAGAGAGTTGTAAAGGACTGAGAAATGCATATTTTGAATATATGTTTCCATTTCTTGTAGTTTTCACGGTGTCTACGTTGTCTACAGAAAAGAGAGAGAGAGAGAGAGATAAAAAATAAACAACAAAAGACATCTGTATGAAGCGTGGCCTTTATTCGTCAAACCAGTGCAGCTATATCTAGAGTGTTGCAAAATAAATAAATAAACACCTTACTACGATGTAGCTGATTGGGATCGGGCCATGTTTCTGAAATATCCCAGAAAAGGAGTTCTAAACATAAGTCTCAGGAGCTTCATTAAACCAGCTCATGTCTATCATTGTAGAGAGGTAAAGCAGTGACTGGTGAAAGCAGCTGACAGTTTATGACAGCAAGCAGTGTCTTTGAAATGACACATTTAGCCCAGCAGAAAAGAGATTTGGCCACTGATGGATGTGATGAAAGTCGTCAAATGCTTTATTCCAAAATACTGACTTGTAAACACTGTCAGTGCAAGCATTCTGATCTAAATAACTCTAACATAACATCATAAATAATCATGCAAGCCAGTGTTATTTTAGTAATAGTTTTCTCTTACATATTTTTCATTCATTTTTGTTTTTGTATTTTCCATTTTCATTTTAGTATTAGTAATTTTGTTGTTTTATATTTGTATTAGTTTGTTTTTGTTTTATTTCATTTTTAGTTTTAGTTATTATAGTACATAACTAAATTCAACAAAATAAAACTGAGAAATCTTACTATCTGAAATAAAAGTTAAGAAAAAAAAAGAAAATAATTTCGTTTTAGTTTTAGATTTAGATTTAGTTAACTATAACCCTGTTGACTGCCGGCAGAGACATAAGTAGGCACATATTATATTTTTGATTGTCTTTTCTATGATAGTGTAACCGCATTCAAAATGGCTATAAAGTCATTTAACTATGTGGGGAATTAGTTATATTTTAATCAGGAATATGATTAAGATATATTGCATAATTTACAGTTACGTTAAATTATCGAAACTGATAATGGATCAATTGTATATATGAATGATCATAGTGCACTATAGTTCTTCATTAATATATCAATAGTCCAATTACAGATCGATTATAAGATAATTCTGATTGGAATTAAGTTAGTTACGTTCGTCCAGCGAACGGGCGTTTGTATTAATTCTCAATAGGATCATCGATTTTATAAACACAGAAGAGATCATCCTCTGGCCAGAAGAATGACGACTCCTATCCTTATAAAATGTATAAAGCATTGTAGCTTAAGATCAGACATTTTCAGGGACGATGTAATGTGAGCTTGAGACAGTTTAATCAAATCATATTTGTATTTTAATGAGACGAAGCTAATGAATACATAATTCTACATCTAAACACGTGATACAGGTATTTACACAGGGTAACGTTACGTAAACACATAAGACAAACGGATAACGACATGTAGTGAGAGAAGTGTGAGAGATAAAGTTTTCTGAGGAGGGGCGCGCCGTGCCGAAGCACGCGCTGAGTTTGTAGAGAGAGAATGAGAGAAAGAGAGAGTAAATCACGAATGATCATAGGAATAGCAACATCACAGAAACCTGGAGAGACATCAATGCATCGAACCTTAAAACATTAAAACTCGTTAGAGTTTGATACTTGCAAAAGGATCGTTGTGTGAGTGTGGAGCGCAGAGCGCGTGTTCTCGTGCTGAGGCGCGTTCTCTCGTGAATTCTTCGAAGCAGGGCGCGTGCTCGTTGCCAGAGCAAGCTGTTCGCGGGAGTTTTGAAGAAGGTCTCTTTGGAAGGGTAGTTGCTGAAGGAATTCAGGCTTCGTTCGTTTGACTCGTAGGTGGAAACGAACAAAGTGGAATTTGAAAATTAAACAAAAGAAACTTAGATAAAACAAATAAAAGAAGACGGACTCCAGAGGAGTCGGTATCGCAGACTGTTCACATGACTGGCAGACGAGAAGAGCAGGACACGAGAGAGGGAGGAGGAAGAGCGTTTTGGCTTTTAAGGAATGTAAGGATACGCCTTTTCCTGGGACAAGAGCGAATCGGATCCTCTGATCTAGAGCGGGAGAATGTTCCTTTGTTTGTAAAGACATGCCCACTTTGACTATGTCATGTGAGATCGAATTTAACATTCATATTTAGAAGTATGGTATTTCCTAGAATAAATGCATATTATTGTACCTTGCAGTCAAGATTCAACTCCGTTAGGTCTCAGGATTTAAAATAGTATCAAACATCTTCGGGTTACATTTAGGAATACAACATTTGATTATTATGCATTAGTATAGACATTTTAAAGTTTAATTAATAGCCTACATGCTATGATTGTAAACTAAACCTAAATCTGTCATGACACATAAATAGCAACACAGAAAAATATCAAGTCCATTCGTTAATGTCTTAAATATGATTCTGTTGAAATAAAAAGTCTCTTGGTGTGTGTGTGTGCTTATCTCTCTGGAGACGTTGGGTGTTATATTATGTGTGTGCGTAACTTGCTGTGAGGAATGTTGGGGTGTCACGTTACAAGTCTCTTTGTGTGTGTTGTAATGGAGAAAGAGACAAAGACCTCTTGTCTTCAGGCAAATTAATGAAGTGTTCGCGAGGATCGCAATTCCCTAATTTGACCAGATGGCAGTCAATGTTGCTACAATAGCTTTCTAGTTAATTAGCCGTTAATTAGACAAAGTTAACTGACAAATAAATGACACAGTTTACTGACAAACAGTTAACCGTAAATAAACGGCCAAAATGCATAAAAAGTATTTACGTTGTTGCAACGGAAATACTGTTTATGCGTTTTGGCCGTTTATTTACGCAACATCCTTTTGGTGGCCTAAAAATGCAAACTTTTGAAAATGGGTTTCAAAGTGGATTTTGAAAGTAACACCATTATCATCTCAGTGTAAACTAAAGGGCTGTTTACACGACACCATTTTCAACTAAAAACTGGAAGACTTTTCATGCATTTTGGGCGTTCATTTACACAACATCGGCGTTTTGGTTGCCTGAAAACGCAAACTTTTGAAAACGGGTTTCAAAGTGAACGTTTTTTAAACCAACACCCTTAACATCTCCCTGTAAACTACAAAAATGTGAATCTGTGAAAACGGTGATGTCATGCACATGCGTAGGCTATTACATGTTTAGTCCATATAGGCTTTTTTTTTTTTTATTAAAGGTGGCTTACAACAGACTCAATGATGATATATGTTTTCTTATTTTCTTAACATTTTCTTAAAGGAAGTAAAAAGGACTGTATATCAGAGGATAATGTCTCGGGTTACGACCAGTGTTGGGCAAGATACAGAAAATTAGTAATTAGTTACAGTTCTACCAGAAAGACTCGGGAGATAAATTGATATAACAGCGTATATTTATTAACAGCCCAGCAAGCATGAATTTATAAAGTTATTTGGCGTAGGCCCCATCCTTAGAGAGCAATGCGAGGGTAGCGGAATCTGCATATCCTGCCTGAAGACGAAGGCAGGGGCGCAGCCGACCCCCCTGGAGGTTAAGGAAGGTTCCATCTTGGTGGTGGTTGGGGAGGATGGAGGTAATTGGCAGCGTCAGCATCTGCGAACTCAGACGAAAGTAAGTACCGTTCTTTTATACTGTGAGTGTTAGCACATGATTGGTTAGAAGTAAAGTATTACATGGCACGCTGATTGAGTCTTCCTGGCAGAACTTACGCTAAAGCTTTCATTTACTAGTTACTCCTTTAAAAAGTAATTGAGTTAATTTACCAATTACTGTATATCAAAAGTAATTATATAGGGAAAGTAACTTTTAAGTTACTTTTATGTCTGCTTTTTAAATGTAAATATGAATAGTACTGAACAGTCAAAAACAATAAACATAATTTTTAGACCTATTTATGGTAATCAAAACAGGCCTTCAAATCAAGCAGTAGTACAAAATGTGTAGTTATTTTATTTAAACTTGTATTTATTATTTTATTTAAACACTTACATTAAAGCCATACTTTTGACAAAACTACGGTGGCCCAGTAGTGCACAACACAACGACATTTAAAAATCAAACATACGTTCACAACACAACGAAATTAAGCCACAACAGCACAACGACATTAATCCACAACACAATGGAAATGAGCCACAACCAGTGTTGGGGAGTAACGGAATACATGTACCGGCTTTACGTATTCAGAATACAAATGAGTAACTGTATTCCGTTACAGTTACAATTTAAATAGTTGGTATTTAGAATACAGTTACATTAATGAAATCAAAGGATTACATGAGGATACTTCTCTGTTTCACAATCTCTAAATAACATTTATTCAATATCTAAAAATAAATTAAGGCAACTTCATGCATTTCCCAGAAACCCCAATATGAAAACGAAAAAATGCAAATCTCGCTCACCAATGTGCATTGGCTCTTTCTGTTAACAATCGTAGATTCTAGGGCTCCCTGGTCCGATCCTAATTACGTCGGCACGTCGACGTAACCTCTCATTTCCCTCCTTCAGGGAACGATCGCATACATAACCAAGATGTTACATATGTAACCTAGACGATTTCTGAAGGACCATTTGACACGGAAGAGTTGAAAATTCAGTTTGCCATCATAGAAATAAATTACATTTTAAAATATATTAAACTAGAAAATAATTTTAAGATGATATTATATTTCACAATATAACTATTTAGTACTGTGTTTTTGAATAAATAAACCCAGCCTTAGTGAGCATAAGATATTTATTTTTAAAGTCTCAACCTTTGAAAAGTGTAACTGTATAAGTACAAAAAAAATTGTATTTTTTCAGATATATATTTATAGAAAATAAATAAAAACAGATCACGATAATATATAAAATACCATTTTTTTTTCATTTTTTTTTTAGAATAGAGTCATAATTGGTTAGGCAGATTATCTGAAGATGCACAGATTATAATGAATTGCATTTAAACATTCCTATATTCTGAGCATTACAGTTATGGAGGTAATGTTTTCTAGACTTCCAAAGAGTGAGACTGAGGAGAGAAGGCTAAAGGTTATGTGTTTACTTCTGATGGTTTCTAGTTATTCGACAGTGTAGTTAAAGAAAGTGTGGATCTGCATTTATTAAGCTACATACCTACTCAGATTTGACACCCGCTCACAGCCTCTGCATAATCTGTATTTGGTGTTTGACTGAGTCATATGTGAAGAACCTTCAGTAGCGAGAGGATGAGTGCACTTCAGGGAGTGAAGTGTGCACGATGATTTTCCCTTTCTGTCATATTCTAGTTTCTCCTTTGGTGAGAGAATCAGAGCACACTAAATGATGAGTAAAGATTCCTCCACATGTTTAGAAACATTTACACACCACACAAAAACAAATTCCTCTGAAGACCATGTGCTACCCCATTTCAGTTCATGTGTGGAGGATCTATTCTATTCTTCTAGATTGTCGATCATTGAAATAGTGACTCACTTCATGGCATTCTTCACTTGACTTCTAACTTTACAAGAAACACAGATATCCACTTTCAGATCATCTTTGAACAGATGCAGTGTTACAGTTTTCAGTGTCTTAAACACTCTATATTGAATCTGAAAACGATCTGATCTATTTTTGTGAACTTCAAACTGCAAACACACTAAAAGAGGAAATTACAGAGGATTTACAGAATACACATATGAGCCGGAGGGGGGCTGCATATGGAAAAATACTGGGGTGTCCAGCCCGCAGGGTAGAATGTTTCAACCCCAGGGGTGGCAAGGTGGCTTGCCAATGGAAAGACACATGCTCAGAGAGGCTTACAGTGGAAATACACATGTGGGGGTCGCCCAGAGGAGGAACCATGCACATGGCGGAACCTAGCCAATTGCGAAAGCTGCTGGTGGCAAAACTCTGGCGTTGACGTCAACAGTGCTGGAGGAACTCAGGGAGGCTCACCTGAGGAGAATATTGCACGTATCCACTCCGTGGAGTGGGGACTGGTTTTCTACAATCTGGGATTGTAGAATCTCGCGAACATGTTGGGTGTCGCCCAGCCAGCAGCTCTGCAGATGTTTGTTAGCAAGGCGCCATGCACTAGGGCCCAAGAGGAAGCCACACTTGGGTGGAGTGGGCCTTCACACCAAGGGGGCACGGTCGACCTTGCTGCTATGTCAAAGCAATGGCATCCACTATCCAGTGAGACAACCTCGCTTGGAGAGAGCCTTTCCCTTCAGCTTCCCACCATAACAGACAAAGAGCTAGTCTGAGGTCCTGAAACACTGAGTACTGGACAGAGCAGTGCCAAGGCTGGGTCTGCCTCCTCCAGGGGCAGTGCTTGCAGGTTCACCACCTGGTCTCGAAGGGGAGTGGTGAGAACCTTGGGCACATATCCAGGCCGGGGTCTCAGGATCACGTGAGAATAGGCCGGCCCGAATTCCAGGCATGCTTCGTCAACGGAAAATGCCTGAAAGTCCCCTACCCTCTTAATGGAGGCCAATGCAACCAGGAGCGCTGTCTTAATTGACAGGAACTTAAGCTCCACTGATTGCGGAGGGTCAAAGGGAGCACTGTGCTGGCCAGTTAAAACCACTGAGAGGTCCCAAGAGGGAACGAGAGGAGGGCGAGGAGGATTCAGTCTCCTCGCTCCTCTCAGGAACCTGATGACCAGGTCGTGCTTTCCCACAGACTTCCCTTCGACTGCGTCGTGATGTGCGGCGATAGCGGCAACATACACCTCCAGGGTGGAGGGAGACAGCCTTCGCTCCAACCCTTCTTGCAGGAAGGAAAGCACGACACTAACCGGGCAATTTATGGGGTCTTCTCGGCGAGAAGAGCACCAGTTGATGAAGAGGTTCCACTTCAAAGCGTAGGCATGTCTCGTGGATGATGCTCTAGCGGAAGTGATGGTAGCCACCACCACTGGTGGTTGGGTACTCAAACCTGCCTCGTACCATCCAGGAGCCACACGTGGAGGTTCCAAAGATGGTGCCATAGGGTGCCCCGTCCCTGACAAAGGAGGTCCTTCCTCAGAGGAATTGGCCAGGGAGGTGCTGTCGCAAGGAGTACAAGTTCGGAGAACCAGGTCCGGGTGGGCCAATGAGGCGCAACCAAAATGACCTGCTCCTCGTCCTCCCTGATCTTGCACAGGGTCCGTGCAAGAAGGCTCACTGGGGGAAACGCATAATTGCGGAGCTCCCGCGGCCAGCTGTGCATCTGTGCCGAGCATGCGCTCGGTCAGGGAATAAAACAGGTTGCAGTGGGACGAATCGTGGGAGGCAAACATATCTAACTGTGCATCCCCGAACTGATCCCAAATCAGATAAATCGTCTGGGGATGGATTCGCCATTCTCCAGAGAGAGGCTGAAGCCGCTAGAGCTCATCGGCTGCACAGTTCAGGTCTCCCGGTATATAATTGTCTCGAAGCGACCTCAGATGCTTCTGTTTCCATAGGAGGAGGTGGTGGGCATACAGTGGGAGCATAGACCACCTTGTCGGTTGATGTACGTACTGTAGCAGTATTGTCTGATCGGACTAGTACGTGCTGGTTCTTGAGCAACGCATGGAAGCAGTGCAGAGCGAGACGCACTGCCAGCAACTCGAGGCAATTGACAGGGTCCTCTCCAGGAGTCTGCGGCATTTGCTCTTCTCCCAGTTGACCCGAAGGCCCAGACGAGCTAGGTGCCTCGATGACCTTCCTGGAGATGCGAGGAGACAGGGCTAGCCCGAATGGGAGAACTGCATACTGGTATGCCCGCCCCTCGAAAGCAAACTGTAGAAACAGTCTGTGTCGAGGAAGAATGGAGACATGAAAGTACCTTCAGGTCGATCGCTGCAAACCAATCCTGTGGCAGCACACATTCGAAAATGCGTTTGGCCGTGAGCATCTTGAACGACAGCCTGTGAAGGGACCGGTTCAAGACACATAGGTCGAGGATTGGTCATAACCCACCTGATTTCTTGGGAACAATGAAGTAGGGGCTTTAGAAACCAGACTTAATTTCGGCTGGAGGGACAGTCTCGATCGCACCTCCTCTCTCATGACAGGGGCATTGCCACCGACCGTAGTGAAGCGGGTTCCCCTGAAGCGGGGAGGGGACCGTGCGAACTGAATCGCATAGCCGAGCCTGATGGTTTGGGCGACAGGTTGGGAAGCTCTAGCCAGGCTCCCAAGAACTGTGCCAGCGAGGTCATGCGAACCACAGATGTCCCCTCAGTGGTGCAGCGAAGCGGAATGACCGGCCCGGACGTGGGTGGTGTAGCGGCCCGGTGTGGGGGCACGGTCATTAGTCGCGTCCTGATAGAGGAGGCCATGAAAGTAGGCGTGGGGCGAAAGTAGGTGAAAGTAGGTGTGGGGGCACGGTCATTAGCCGCGTCCTGAAAGAGGAGGCCAGATAAGGGCTGTTCGGGGCAGAATATGTTTTATAGCCTCAGTCTGCTTCTGGGTGGTTGAGAACTGTTGGGCAAAGTCCTCAATTGCGCCGCCGAAGAGGCCGGCCTGAGATATGGGGGTGTGTCGAGGAAGCGGGTCAACTCACCATCCCGCATATCGGCCAGGTTCAGCCAAAGGTGAAGCTCCTGGACCACATTAGTGGACATCACCAGAGCCAGGGTGCATGCAGTCACTTTCGTCGCCCGGAGAGCAAGGTCAGTGGCAGCACAGAGCTCATCAAAGAGCCCTAGGTCTGTCCTGCCCTCGTGCATGTCCCTGAGCATCTGGGCCTGGTAGACCTGCAGAATGGCCATGGCATGCAATGAGGCGGCTGCCTGTCCCACAGCTCTATATGATTTCGTCACCAGGGTAGATGAAAACCTACAGGCTTTGAATGGATGCTTAGGATAACCACAAGAGGAAGCGCTCTAGCGGAGAAAGTTGTAGAAGGCCGTCGAGCGATCACGGGAAGACAAGGGTGCCTTCCAGGACCTCGAGACCTCCTCATGCACGTCCGGGAAGAAAGGTATTGGGGTTGGATGCTGACGGGGATCAGCGGCCGCACCCATAAACCAGTCATCCAGCCGCGAGCGCTCAGGACAGGGCGGAGGGTTCCACTCTATTCCGATGTTCACGGCTGCCCGGGTAAGCATGGCCGTCAGCTCAGGATCTGACTCGGACAATGCTGGCACACCCGAAGGTGGCAGCACAGATGAATTGTCACTTCCCAAGGACTCTTGCCCACCTTTGTGACCATTTTGACCAAAATAAGGGACACTCTCAATTGTTTTTATAGCAAATTTCAGATACAAATGTCAAATTTCAGTAACCCATTGAGGTTGAGTGACAACACAACAAACAAACATGAAATACTATGCAGTCATGCTGTGTAAATATGTCTGTGTATAAAAAAACCTGATTCATAATAATGTTACTATGGTTCTATAAAAAGTCCAAGGTTAAGGTATAGACATCTGAATGGCAAGTACCAATTATAGAAGCAACTCAAAATAAAATGCACAAAAAAATATTTGCGATGAAATGTACATCCAAAGGTTCCCAAAGTTCTAATCCTAATTCTTTGAAATGTGGTGTGTTTCTGTATTATATAATAATACATTTTATTTATAATGCGCTTTTCTAAAACCCAAAGCCCTACAGGCAGACAAAACGAATAAAATACAGAAGTACAAGAGTAATACAAAAATAATCATTACAGTACACCACAGTAAAATACTAATCATGACAGTCTAAATAAGCAATTTTAAAAAGATGAGTTTTTAACATATGGTACGTTCAAATGTCTTTAATGTTAAGTTTTGCTCCATGTTCAAGAGAAACCAATTTTATCTGTTGGGATGGCTAGACGATAAGCATGCTGTGCTAGGAAATATACTGTAGTACTCTGAAAAACAAACGGTGGCGAAAAATAAATAGAAAATACAATTGCAAGTCACGCCGAACATTAGTGGAACTAGAAGCACCATGGTGTGTATTTAAAAAAGAAGAAGAATGGAACATGGTACATTGAGAATGATATAATAGCCAAGTCACCGCATCTGTGAGCTCCCCTCTGTGACTAGCAAGCTCTATTTGGCCTGACCTCCTTGTGTTTTATGGGTTGAACAGGAGAGATTTGAATCATTGAAGCTTCTTAGACCTATTCACTGTCACGGAGAGACTATCTTACAAGTGCCTTCCCTAATCTTGCAATGAGTTTCAGCTGTTCCTGAAGTGCTAATGGGATTGTAAAAATGTATGCCTATAGCCTACATGGTGATCGTTGTATTTTACACCCTTTTTCTCTCCACATGTTCTGTTGCCTCAAATCTAAGCAGAGCTGCTCAAGGAGAGATGGGCTGTGAAAAGATGTTCAAAAGAGACAACATCCTCCGAATCTTTACAACTCTACTCAAGACATCATTCCAGGAAGCTATCCCAGCAGTCCCTGATGGATTCACAGAAAAGAACAGACTAAATAGACTAAAAATAGACATATACAAAAAAACTGAAAAAATGTTAGTTTTTTTTTTTCTCAATTGTTTAGGAATGTTTGTGTTTCTGTGTTTAGAAATGCTTGAGAAACAATAAATCAAAACATATTTGTTTACAACATGACTGTTGAACAGTGTTATGGGTCAATGCATATGTAAATGTCAGTGGAAACATTGATATTTGACTCTGGTATACACTTGTACAGGAGAACAGATAACAGTGGGCATTGAACCATTGCATCACACACAGATCCCTGAGGAAAGAGGATTAATTCAGAATTAAAACACCATGCACTGTTTGGCACTGTGTTCAGAGTGGATTGGACAGATAGACAGGGAAGGACAGACGGAAAGGAGGGACTCACATTTCAATGTTTTTAAATCGCAATGTTCAAGTTCAAACCACTATTATAAATGCACAGTTTTATTTATTGTAGTAGTAGTACCATTTTTTTTAATATATTTCTTTCCTATTTTAGATCCACTGATGATCTAATTCAGTCAGTTCTGCTATGTCATTTCTGTTCCTGTCAAAGCAAATTGGATCAAAGAAGGATGCTGGGCATAGGCCTAACCTTTACAACAGCTGTTAAATCATTAGTGCTCAAATTCACAATCCACAAAATACTCCTTACTCCATCCCATATATAGGGTGAATTCAGGCAAATAAATATACAAAAATTAAAGCTTATTGAAACATATTTATAAGATATTGTATTCTGTTTTTATTCCAGTTTTTAAAATCTAAGCCATTAAAAAAATAAAGGCTTTTTATATTTTTCTAAAACTATTAATCGAGTGCCTTGGATTGAGATGGAAGATTGAGTGGAACCATCCCTACACCCAAAGGTGCTTCTAGTTCCACTAATGTTCGGCGTGACTTGCAATTGTATTTTCTATTTATTTTTCGCCACAGTTTGTGTTTCAGAGTACTATATTTCCTAGCACAGCATGCTTATCGTCTAGCCATCCCAACAGATAAAATTGGTTTCTGAACATGGAGCAAAACTTAACATTAAAGACATTTGAACGTACAATATGTTAAAAACTCATCTTTTTAAAATTGCTTATTTAGACGGTCATGATTATTTTACTGTGTTGTAATTATTATTTTTGTATTACTCTTGTACTTCTGTATTTTATTCGTTTTTTTTTCTGCCTGTAGTGCTTTGGATTTTAGAAAAGCGCATTATAAATAAAATGTACTGTATTATATAATACAGAAACACATCACATTTCAAAGAATTAGGATTAGAACTTTGGGAACCTTTTGATGTACATTTCATCGCAAATATTTTTTTTGTGCATTTTATTGGTTCACTTATTTACCTGGAATATGTTGCTTCTATATTTTGTACTTGTCATTTAGATGTCTATACCTTAACCTTGGACTTTTTATAGAACCATAGTAACATTATTATGAATCAGAACAATTATGCCGTTCAGTTTTTTTATACACAAACATATTTACACAGCATGACTGCATAGTATTTCATGTCTGTTTGTTGTGTTGTCACTCTACCTCAATGGGTTACTGGAATTTTAAATTTTGTATCTGAAATTTGCTATAAAAACAATTGAGAGTGTCCCTTATTTTCCCTGGCTGAAGTTGGCAACCATCCTGACAAGATGAAAGCGATGACAAGATGAAGCAAGCCTCTGTAATTACATCGACCCATTGACCTCTTAATGTTAACATGCTGTGATACGTGTATGTCATTGTTGTGATTCATCATATTTGTCATTATATTTTATTAAATTTTCTTTCGCATTAAAGCAATTCCCTTCACAATCTTAATATCTAACAGGAAAACAATCTTATAACAAAGTGCTGGAGTTTGCTTTATATTTACAGTGTCTCTGGATAGTTTCACATTGAGTTTTGCTAATAAAGCTCAATGTGAAATTATCCAGAGACACTGTAAAAGTGCAGAGTTATGCCATTAGCAGTATGGCACTATGGGACACATGTGCCTGACTGCACTGTCAATGCTTATTTTAGCTTTTAGCAAATCCTGTCTTTCTCCTGCTGTTAGAAATTAGAGTAGGAGTTTGATTCGCACAATGCTAATATAATAAATGGTATTTCTGAAATCAAATCAGGGACCGTCTGCAGCTCAGAAATCACATCTGGGAAAATGTGTGAGTTTCAGCGATTTTCAAGTCAAGTAAACAGTACTTTAAAACGTATTTGTGTGTCAGGCCTATTTGATGCTTTTAAGGATTATTGAAATAGTCAATTCTTATCAGTCAATCTTGGGCAAATATTTGAATTGAATTCATTATTATTTCAACACAAATCATTATTTCATGTCAATTATATATCTGTTAAATTGCCAACACAGGATACCCAACAACAAGCAATTAATTACCTAATACCCACCAAAACCCCTTCAGAATGGTGCAAAATCCCCTAATCATCCTGTTGCCGTTGGAGTATATTTTGTGATAATGACTAGCTGTGTGTAGATCATCACTTACTTAAAAAGAGGTAAGCGATGTGTTATGCCTGATGAGAAGTAAAATCGCAATTTAATAACACATTGTAATTTTGGCCGAATGAAACACCTAATTAAAAAAAGAATCAAACAAATTAAAATGCTTATGTAAGAGTACAAATTAATAACGTGAAAGAAACCAGTTTTGGCTCACACTGCTTTTCATTAACATAAATCCTTACTGCAATATCATGCAATATTACAGGAAGGGATTGT
The DNA here is from genome assembly GCF_949152265.1 of Phoxinus phoxinus. Taxonomy (NCBI): domain Eukaryota; kingdom Metazoa; phylum Chordata; class Actinopteri; order Cypriniformes; family Leuciscidae; genus Phoxinus; species Phoxinus phoxinus. The sequence continues at coordinate 28,521,352 of NC_136881.1, forward strand.
ATGCATTGCACATGCTGATCTGTTTCAATGTTTTAATTTCATAATTTGCATATTGTAACACGTAGCCCGAGTCTTTGATTATTATTGACAATTACTTGGCTACTTGAAATTGGACCATATGTTTTTTTTTGTGTTTTTTTTTTTTTCATGGGAAAAATTGTGGTTTGAATTATTCTGCTTATTAAATCCAGGTGGCTTGCATTAAGTGTAGAAAAACAGAAGTATGCTTTCAAAGAGAAAACAAAGCAAATGTTCCATTAACATTTGTCAAAAATCCTCTTATTTCACTTCAGCCTAAATCCACCAAAGCACCATGTTTATTTGGTTCTAGACCATCTTTTATCTCAGTTCCCCTAAAATTGGGATTGTGAGATTTATTTTCATGCCACCTGAAAACAACAAAATGTAAGTTGGGTATTTATGATAGAGGCCAATCAAGTGATGAAATAAATGATTAAAAAAAAAATGTATAAATCATTTTTAACATAAAAAAAAGTAAATCCATGGAGTCACTGAGGAATTAAATATTACTGTTATAAGATATGGTCCAGTCTCATGTTGACATGGGACTGAGATCTCACATAAGAGGAAAATCCTATCGGCCCATCCGAGCTGTACTTTACTGTCATTTTTCTTTCCGTGCCAGTATGGCCAATCCCATTCAGGTTTAGAAACAAGGCAACATAAAAGGCTAATGTGCAAGTATGCCTCAGCTGTATTTAGCATGCAAGCCTGTAAATGCCCTACATGCAATGTCTGTCTCCACACTCATCACTCCACTCTGCCGTTATGTACTGTATCTCCCCAGTATGGCAGCTCTGTGAATACATATGAGAACATGGTTTTCATATAATCCAGATGAAGCTTGTTACATCATCCTCTCACATGACTGCTCCTCAGCAGCAATGAACGAGCATATTTTGTTTGTCTGCCTTTGTTACTTTCTTTGTCTGCCCTTATGTTTCTGTGTAGGTTTTTTTTTATGTTTTTTTTTCTTTTTTTTTCTAGTTGCCCCACTTCATGACAGAGCAGTTATGACAGAAAAGGAAAATCCAGTTTTGGTTCTGGTACTTTCTGTCTAACCTGTAATCATTCTTTCTTCTCATCTTTCATAAAGTGTATATATTCACACACACATAAAGCTGATAGATAACTTTATATTGTATTTGAGAATTGTCTTTCTGAGTTCCATTTCCTACAAAATAATAAATAACTAAATAAACATATTTTAATCAGTTTTTCTGAACTCTCGAACACAGACATTACATTACACATATGTACATCTGCTCAATGCCCCTGAGAGGAAGAGGTTAGAAAAATGTCAAACCCTCTACCTTTGGCCATTCATATGACTGGAAGTAATATGCCCTGGCCCCTGGCCTCTTCTTGAGTCGGAAAACTGCCCTAACATTTTGAAAAAGTACATTTTAATAGTGTACGTTCATTGACATTTTCATAGTTCTCTTATCAGCCTATGGGAGTTGGACATTTTTGTCCTGGTAGACACATTGCATAGTCATCTCTAATGACATGATTCCATCTGTCACTTGATTGTAGCAAATGGTAAATGTAACATAACATAAGGGTCAATGCTCCTGTCATTCAGTGGCAATATGCTTGGTTCTCTGCACACTATAAAGCCACACAAATTCACTCATAAAAACTAAGTAAATGTATGACCTCTAAGTAATTAAGTAAACATTTACAATGGTATTTTTTTCTGTTGTAGAGTTGCCCCTGCTTCATGGCCGAGTGTTTACAGTAAGAAATGTCAATCCAGTTCTGATTACCTAACATAGATAGAGATTAATACATAAAAAATAATGCATTATACAGTGTGTATATATATATATGCTATATTGTGTATAAGCAACTAATTATTTTTCCCAGCTGAACCTGAATTATAAGAACAAAGTGTTCTACTGCAAATAAATTGAAGAGATTTTGAAATGCGGTACACCAGGTTTATGGAGACACATGCAAATTTGAAATTTGCCAAAATGCCCCATATTGATTCTAAATTAGAGTTGTTTGCATCTCTCATGTTATAGTCTAGTCTAGTCAGAGAATACCAGACTCAGAGACAGCGACTGTTACTTAAACCCAAACAGGTATTGACAGATGACATGCACAGTTAAGCAGGCGAGTAATGAAGCAGTCAGCGTAATGAACAGATGCATACTGAATAACAGAGTCTCTTTACTTTTTACAAAGGTAACAGAGTACTGGTTGTGAGTCTGTGACAGTCTGGAGCGTGAAGTAAATTTCCAAATAATAGCTCACCTGAGACCACAAGCAGAACACTGGAAAATCAAAAGGAGATCACTGGAGAATCCAGGAGAATTCACCGGCATACAGCTCCAATTCATATTGGAGACCAGATAAAGAGTGACTGTGAGGTGTGTGCTTTTATCCTGGTGCAGATTGGAGTGCTGATGGGAAACTGGTGCGGGTAATGGCCAGGTGAGGGACAAGAGGGATGCTGGGAAATGTCGTTTCTGACTAGATTAATGGACTGTTGAAGATGGCAGATGGGGAGCATATGTGACTATTATATTATATTATATTATATTATATTATATTATATTATATTATATTATATTATATTATATTATATTATATATTATGCATCTTTATCCATCCATATGTCGGAGTTTGAACTGCTCATTTGAAAGGTGCACTGTTGGCATCTGTTCTTGAAATCGCCTGAGTCACATTCATTTCTTTCACATTCTGCACAATGTGGTTGATTGTGTAGCTTGTTCATTAGATTTACCCTCAGGACAAAACAGTGAGTGCTGGCATCTCAAACATCATAAACCTTCATCAATTCACTGCATCTGCTCATGTCAACGTGGCCTCATTTTTTTTCAAGAACACATATAGATATACCAAACAACTTGGGATGCTTATCATCATTGGTGTGTTAGTATGTGCGTCATCCATTGTATTTGGACCACAAGATGTCTGATCCCATTTGCAAATTGGGATCTAAATTTGGAAACTAAATTTAGTGAGGTTGATGATTAAAACAAGAAAAAAAATTTGCTTAAGGGGTAAAAAAAATATACTTAATTCAAGATAATTCTCTAAAAACATCCTAATATCCTTCCCAATCAATTAAATATATCTAGTTTTTAAGGTTATTTTTACTTAGAATCATTTTTTGAAGTATACGCAAGAGCTCACTGAAACTGTCACTGTCAGGCAAATATACATTCAACATTCAAACGTATACATGCGTGTCCTTCTCCTCAAGCCAGCAACCACACTTTAATGTAGTTGACTTAATCTAAACTACAGCATTTTGTCATTCACCCTTATTAAGGCCTCCGAACGATCCCATGCACACAACTTTGACAACGGCTGGAAAAACCATGTAATACAATACAAACCAAAGATGTTCTATAATGAACGCCTGAACCTCAAGCCACGTGTGTTCCAGCTATTTCTTATACCCACTTATACTTAAGCATCATGACTATTCATGACCACTGGGAATTTGTGGAAAGTAATGAACATCATAAAACTTTGATGTCTGCGAGTTGACATGACTGGGAGCAGATTGTAAATACGTCTAAAGAAGCCAATAAACAGTGTGTCATAGTTGCTCATCGGCTCAGGGTCACTAAAGATTGTTTGCGTAATGTTATGCTCGCGGTGTACAAGCCTTCTCGCCGTAACCTTTTTTTTAAGGTTTAAACAGGCTTATATAACCTCCTCATCTGAAATCATGGATTGAACATTAATTGCAACAGATGCTTTACATTGGCTATTTCCGCCCAGCTGGCTGGCTTTCCTTTAAACATACTGAGAGCTGATTCAAACATGTTCTCTCTTTTCCCCATTTCTTTCTTTCTTCTTCTTCTCCCCCTCCTTTCTCTCGTTCTCTCTCTGGGCTTTGTGAGCAGAATTCAGTTTGAAATGTGGTGAGGCCTGGCAGCTGATTGCAGTGCTGAGGTGTGTGCCCATCCACTCTGTCAGCCTGCATGATAATCACACAATCGCACACACACTCTGGCCTGAGTCCTCCATTAGCATTTCTGTCACTCCTCTAGTCTTCACCTAGCCTCACGTAACCTCCCACACTTGAAGGCTAACTGCTGAGGTAGTTTGTAACCTATCTCTGTGAAAATACATTTCATCTTGCATTTCCTCTGGGAATGTTTTGGTCATCTAAGGAAAGATCCCAGTTGTTGAGATGTGGCCACGGTTTAGCCTGATGTTCTTGGCATGATTCCCAGCCAGGACTACAGGGCTTTTTATGGGGCAGTTTATTCAGCTGCAGACAGAGTTGGAAGACAGTTAAAGAGAGAATAACAACGTTCTCACTCAGTAATTAAATCAATATTGGTGTGTAAAGGGATATTTAGATTGATTGAGCTTAGAGTGTCCAACTAAAAGGGAAGACAATTGCAAAGCACCCAGCTAATATCTCTAGCTTAAAATGAATTATAGATTATTTTTATTTATGGATAGCATGTGCCCTGCATTCAACAGAGTGTATTGGTGATACAGGTCATAATTAAAATGTGTTCTTCAAAAGTATGTTTAAGGAAAAAGTAGAGAGGAAAAAAACTAACTGTGTGTGTGTGTGTGTGTGTGTGTGTGTGTGTGTGTGTGTGTGTGTGTGTGTGTGTGTGTGTGTGTGTGTGTGTGTGTGTGTGTGTGTGTGTGTGTATGTGTGTGTGTGTGGTCTTGTTTATGTAATTTATGATGACACAAATTTGTATAATGACATGTGTATTACACTGGTATTACCACTTAAACGTGGTTTATGAGGACATTCAAATTGTTTAAAGAACGTGTGTGCGTGCGTGCGTGTGTGTGTGTGTGTGTGTGTGTGAGTGTGTGTGTGTGTGTGTGTGTGTGTGTGTGTGTGTGTGTGTGTGAGTGTGTGTGTGTGTGTGTGTGTGTGTGTGTGTGTGTTTGTGTGTGTGTGTGTGTGTGCGTGTGTGTGTGTGTGTGTGTGTGTGTGTGTGTGTGTGTGTGTGTGTGTGTGTTGTGTGTGTGTGTGTGTGCGCGTGCGTGAGGGCGTGCGTGCGTGCTTGTGTGTGTTTGTGTGTGTGTGTGTGTGTGTGTGTGTGTGTGTGTGTGTGTGTGTGTGTGTGTGTGTGTGTGTGTGTGTGTGTGTGTGTGTGTGTGTGTGTGTGTGTGTGTGTGTGTGTGTGTGTGTGTGTGTGTGTGTGTGTGTGTGTGCGCGACATGCTGGGCAATTTAGATGATCAGCTCACATCAAAACCATTGTTATTATGAACATGTCGTTCATGTTATTTTATTTAAAAATGCCATTTTTATACATCATGAGCATAAAATACAAATCAATTACAGTCCATTAACAACCAGTATAATTGGATTTTTTAATTGTTCTGATCAAAGTGATGAGATGGACTCTTCATGAATTGATTAACTTTCATACTGTCCACATAAGATGAATCCACCAATTACTTGACCTTCATTTATATTTACTATATCGAATCTTCCTCAGACAGGGCAATTAGCACTTCCTTCCTTTAGCTTGTGGCGTCTAGTGGTAAATCTCCATAATAAGGTGACATGAACCAGTCGATTCTTCTTCATTTTGCTTTGGGGCGACACACACAGCTTCAGCCTATGGTTTACATACACACACAAAAGTGTCCTGTCACATGTAATAAATGGTGATGCTCACCACAGCAAGAGAGTAGTAGAGTCAAGGTTCTCTCTTATTCTCCCTCTTTCTTCTGGCTCTCTTCTGCATTACCTCCTCTCATTCCCCCGTTCTCCGATGTGGCATTTGTCCGGCCATGTGGCCTGTGGCAGCTACCTGCAGAGTGTCTGTGTTCTATCCTGTCAGAACACATTGGCTCTCACTAACTCTGGCATCAGCACACCTCTTACAACACTCAGGGGAAATATGAGGGAACTTTAAGGAAGACTGTAATCTCTTGTTATAAAATACATATTATGCTTATGCAATCAATTTAAAAAGTAATGCTGCTAATGGATGGACATTTCATCACAAGTCATACAAACGTGTAAAAAGACGGTTTGGAAGAAGTGCTTCATCCTTTAAGGCTGCATTTATTTGAGAAAAAAAAAGTAAAAACAGTAATATTGTTATTTGACTCGGGGCCCAATAAATGTTTCTTAATATTATCAATGTCTGTCAATTATCAATGTCAATTTCAGAAGAACAGGGCTGATTTAAAAAAGAAAAGAAATTGTAACAATGTAAAACGTATTTACTGTTACTTTTGCTCAGTTTAATAGGCGAGCTTGCTGAATTAATGTATTCATTTGTTTACTGCTCATAAATTGTGATGCATCTTTATCAAATAAAGTGATACTAAACTAAACTAAATCAATGTGCCTTAAAAGTTGTATGACTGATATTGTTATTTTTTCAAAGCAAGTTTAAATTTGCAATTATTTTGCATTTCTTTTTATATTAGTACCATTTTGCAGATATTTGGTGTTTTTGTAAAATCACAACTGCATTACATGTTTATTTACTATTCATTCATTTATTTATTTATTCATTAATATAGTTACTATTTTTTCATATATGTATGACTATTTCTTTATTAGCCACTTTTGCCAATATGAATAACAGTTTGGATATTTGAAACCATTTTTGGCAGTTTTGTTAAAACAATTAAAACAGTTTTCTGCTGGTCTGATAATTTGTGCAATGCGTGATTTTAAAATATACAAAACCCTGCCAAACAATAAGGTAACGAGCAATGATAATTTTGCACTTGACTTTTTTATCATAATACTGATGAAAGGGTATGAAACTAATAAAGTGCTTCAGGGATAATCGTTTTCAGCTATTAGAAGACATTGCCATATACATGCATACATTCTAAATTTATGAGGAGCACTTTGATTTCTCGTATTTTATTAACATTAATAATATGAATAAATGTTTGAAGAATTGAAGAATTGAAAATGCTTTTAGAATATTTCATTTTCCTCAAAGGGGGGAGGCTCATTTTTACACTCTGTGAAGTGTATTCAGCCTGCAGCTTTGAGATTATAGGATTTATCAAGCCAATCATATAATCTGAATGTCAGCTTTTTAAGTGACAGGCAAAAATAAATAGGATGAAGGAATTCTTAATTGGAACTGTTGGGCTCTAATGCATAATCAGTATGATTGCATCCCCCATCTCAACTAGTTGTTTCCCTCTTCTCATTGTTTTCTTCAATGAGTGACTAACTGTCTGTCTCACTCCCTCTCTCTATTTATCTGTGGCCGTGGTCATTAGCATTAACATGGCCACTTTCTCCTCAATTAACCATGCAACAACTCAAGCAGAACATTGTATCAATGCATACAGGCCTGCCTAGCAACAGGAAGGGTATTAAAATTAACAGTCTCCTTTCCATAAACCAGTGTTAATCCATGCCCGTCAAAAAGAAGGGCTGTGCTTTGAAATGTACTAAAATAAAATTGGAGACAGGGAAAAGATGTGTAAAGCTTGGCGGTGGTTCAACATTAAGCCTCAACAAGACAGGAAACTGGCCTCAATAAGAGTGAAGTCTTGGGCTCGGAAGTGGGCTGCAGTGTGCCATGAGAGGTCTCTCCCCTCAGAAAGGCAATTATTGTTCAAAATGAGAAGAAGAAAAAAAACGGATTCATATTCTGTTATGTTTTATGCATGACAAACCTGAGGCAGAAATGTAAAATACAAAGCCACAATTTTTATATTGCCTGCCTCACAGCAATTGTGTTTATCATAGATACATATTTATAAATGCACACACAATGTTTTATGAGAGATTTTAAATGTGGACATGAGATTATGAATAATGTATTTGAGAATGAATCAACAGACATTTTATTTCCTGATTTAGAAGTAGGGCCATCATCAAGAACATAGCGCAAGGACCTTTGATGAGTGGTTCCTTTAAGGTCCTGTATCTACCCACTGGGCCCAGATAAAAGGGGGTGGCAGCCATAAAAATATCATCCCAGGACCCCCATTTAGCAACAACCTTGTTTATAAGTATAGTACATGAGGGTTCTGTAACACATTCGTGAATGGAAATGGCTTCATTAAAGTTTAAGCTTGAGAGTCATGGCCTCCAGGTGCGCATTGCTCACGCTTCACCCCAGGGTTGTGGTGCAAGGCAGACATTCTTATCCTTTTCTTGGGACGAATGGCTTAGCTCCATCTGTGCCAGCCAAATGGCAGGCAGCAAGCTACTGATATCTCAGCTCTTCACAGAACCCCAGAGACACATGGCCACACTGCTGGACTACAACAAGAGAACTATCTTCCTACCGAGCTATCCTACAAAGCCATGGGTATCGATATAATATGTTGACTGATGCTGCACAGACAACAGCACTCCTATACATGTTGTCTAATTAAGAATCAAGGCCTCTCATACATGATTAATTTTATATCAGGTCCTTGAACTCTCATGTACATTTCATAAGGGAGCTTGGAAAACATGATGGTTTGCTTTATAGACTCTAAACAACCCTATGCAGAGGACTTCAACATTTCTTAAGACATTCCATTAGAAAATCACTTGTATTAGAGAACTGGATGCCAGGTTAGTTCTACAAAACCAACAGAGACTCAATTGCAATTGGAAGTGTTAAATATATATATATATATATATATATATATATATATATATATATATAATTAAAGCTGCAAGCAGCGATTGCGGGCCCAAGCCGGTGGCACCGCCACCCTGGTGCCTTTAGTTGCACTAAAGGCACCGGGTGGCGGTGCTACCGGCTTGGGCCCTCCATCGCTGCTTGCAGCTTTAATTATATATATATATATATATATATATATATATATATATATATATATATATATATATATGCTTGGAAACATCACAGTGGAGCGGTGCTTACTGTGAACGGTACGAACTGTACAACTGACTATTTAAACAGAGCAGTGTAATTTTGTTATGTTAGGTTGACTATTTTATTATAAAATTTTATTAAGGCTATAATGAACATGCTGCGATGTCAAGATTGGAATGATATGTGTGTTTGTGTGTGTGTGTGTGTGTGTGTGGTGTGTGTGTGTGTGTGTGTGTGTGGCTCGATCGAATGGAGACATAAAAACATACTCCGTCATTTTGTTGACACAGGACATCATTCAAAGTGTTTCTCTATATTTGTGTACACTCGCAATAAAGCACAACATTGTGCTTTTGTTAAACTATAAACTCTTGTCAAACTGTAACCTACAACTGTCACCCAACCAAAATATCACACACACACACACACACACACACACGGGTACCAGCTTCAGTCCGGCTCTAATGGCCGCGGGTTCTGACCCGTGTGCAAAGTTTCAAGAGTTTTTTGAGCACGTTAAGGCCCCCAAAAGTGGCAAAAACCTTGAAAAAAAAATTATTATAAAGAAGAAGAAGAAGAAGAATAACAAAAAATCCTTAGAAGAACAATAGGGCTCTGCGCCCTTTCAGGGCTTGGGCCCTAATTAGGAATTCCAACACAAATTATTATCTGTCCTGCAGTTGCTCACAGGTGATCTATTGGAACACTGCAGACATCTTCTCTTCTGGCTCAGTACATGTGTCTTCTGGCTGTTGAATGAATACACAACTGAAAGCACTAATGAAGAAAAATGCCCGGAAGAGCTGCAAGATTGAATGTTGTAAGTACACCCCACAGGTGTCAAACTCAGTTCCTGGAGGGCCACAGCCCTACAGAGTTTAATCCCAACCCTGCTTCAACACACACACACCTGCAATTTTCAAATTAGCATGAAGGACTTGATTAGCTGATCAGGTGTTTTTAAAAAATGTTTAGGGTTGAAGCTAAACTCTGCAGGGTTCTGGCCCTCCAGGAACTGAGTTTGACACCCCTGCAACCATTCTACTTAGACAAATTACATTGGTCTGATTACTCTACAAGTTCCAACGCTTGATTATGTTTGCTTATTCATTGAAATGTGAAGAAATTCTAAATTAAGTGATTAAGTGATTCTATACCGATTAACCTTTTTTGCCTACACAGTCAAATTGCCAATTTTTACATCCCTTACCCCGGATTTCCACCAACTGCGGAACGGCTGCGGATCTGCTCCTCTGCTGTCCTTCAATACCCACCAGGTCCGGATTGGTTGCGGAATGGCTGCGGCCATGACTGACAGCTGAAGTCACGAGGACCCACGAGATCTCGCGAATTCACATATGACCGCGCGATATAACCTGTACCACACAATCTGCCCTGTGCTGAATTGCTGCGGAGCTCTCCGGTATCCTTCAAAAATAGAAGCTCTGCGTATCTGCTCCGGAGGGCTGCGGATCGCTGAAGTCGGAACGCAGCCGTTCCGCAGTCAGTGAAAATACACACATTGACTTTAATGGAAACCTATTGACTCAGAAATTGGAAATGGAAATTTGCCCGTTATTAGCATAGTAAATAATGTCTCTATGTCAGTGTACATGGAACAGAAGAATGTGAACACAGGTAACGTCTCAACAGTTTATTGAATAACACCCAGGTAGATAGTCTCTGGATAGCAGATCGTTAATACTGAGACAAGATAACTGTTGCAGGTTGAGGTGAGAGGTGACCACCTCTGAAGGCTGACAGATGAGACAGTCCGGTCCGAAGGTAGTTTTCCGAAGGTGGTGAGACCAGACAACTGTAATGTGGAATTTGACTGCTTAAAGGGTTAGTTCACCTAAAAATGAAAATTCTGTCAGTAATTACTCACCCTCATGTTGTTCCAACCCCGTAAGATGCAGCACTTCTGTGTTGTACGTCACATGCATAAATAGTGAGCCTACGTTCTGACGTACAACACAGAAGCGATGCGCTGAACTCACTCAGAGGCCCACAGAGAAGAAAATGAATAGTTATTTTTGGGCACAAAAAGTATTCTCGTCGCTTGATAAACTTATGGTTGAGCCACTGTAGCTACTTGGACTATTTTAACGATGTCTTTAATAACTTTATGGGCCGGCAAGTTTCGATCCCATAGAAGCCTATGGAGGAGTGATCCAGCTCTCAGATTTAATCAAAAATATCTTAATTTGTGTTCTGAAGATGAACGAAAGTATTTCGGGGTTGAAACAACATGAGGGTGAGTAAGTATTACTGACTGAATTGAAAAATGTTTTGGGTGAACTAACCCTTTAAATGGAGTGGAGCTGATGAGGGTGAATGATGACAGGTGTGGATGATTATGAAGTGTGTTCAGGGCTGCGTTCAGCCTACGTTCAAGGCTACGTGTTTAATACTGCAAAATACGCTCAATGTTACAGTCACTTCCCTTGCCGTCCATATAAAAGAGAACATCCCAATCTAGTGAAGGGATTTGTGAAAACTGTGGTTCAATTATTGTGATTCAACATTTGCCTCGCATTTCAGAATGAAAAGACAAATATTTCAGGTGAAGGATAATCCACTTCTTACCTCCGAGACTGTGTTATGATCTATATGACCATATTAGTTTTATTGTGAGTATAAGGCTTATCATTACTGGTGATCACTGTTAATATGCTATATTTTTACTATAAAACTCTCACGACAAACATGTCTTCCAATATCTTCAATTCACCTTTGGCTAAGCCCCGCCCCCCTTAGTTACTGTTGCTACCTCCGACAACTTCATCTGGGCTTTGGTTTGGTATCAACATGGCTTATGCTGTGACGGCTCTTCCTGCTGAAATTTTATCAAAGTTTTATAAAGCAGCAAATAAAGTGTCCGATAGAAGTAGGCAGAAGGGGCTGCAGTATGCGTTCGAAGGCTATATTCAAGACATACCAGAGAAACGCAACAACAACAAGACATCCAAATATACCCCTTTTCCACCAAGGCAGAGCTGGTGCTGGTTCGGAGCCAGAGCCTAGTTTCAAATCGGTTCCTTGTTTTTCCACCGCCAAAGCACCAGCTCCAAACCAGTAAAAGTGGTTCTTAAGTAGCACCAAATCATTGCAGGGTCTAGAACGGAGCCAAGTAAGAACCGCTTGCGTCAGGGGCTGGGGGCGGGGTTACCGTGACCAACAAGACGAATAGAAACTTGTGACCGCCATTTTTAAATAGCAGCTAGTCGAGCTAATAGCAGCTCGATTATAATATCCGTCTATGTAAGTTACGGCGAGCTGCACGAACGCGTTGGATTCCGATGTATTTTTGCAATACCATGAGCATCCATAGTATTGCAACGTCCGTTATTGTTGATGGCTTGTTCGAGATGCATCGGAGCGGCGAGGACCAATCGGAGCTGCGGTAGTGTTTGGAGAACATAGGACTCCTTGTGCTTTTAGATCGCTATCGCAGTGCTTTGATGTCATCTGCAATAAGCCGATACATCTCGAACAAGCCTGGCGTGTTTGTGTTTGGCGCTACCGCACTAGCGGTTGCTGGGCAACATGAGACGTATACAGTGACGTAAGATCTGGCTCTGTTGTGGCGCTCTAGCCGGTGGAAAGGCAAACTGGTTCTTAGTAAGCTCGTCAGTCGAACCAACTCTGGCTCTGGCTCTGAACCAGCACCCGGTTCTTGTTGGTGGAAAAGGGGTAATAGAGGCAAAAGCATAACGGTCACAGTCAAAAAATGAACCACAGCATATCCTAATGGAGACGGAGGCTGGGACTCACAATATCAGGAGAAACACTGTTCATGCAAAGCTGGGTAGGTCTCTATTCACTTCTATAATCGTTATTATTTACAAAGCGAACGGACTACGCGAGTATAAAGTTGTATTTATTAGCAGTGTGTGCTAGCGTATCAACAATTAGGGCAGAGAACCGAAATCATAACCTAAACCAGCATAAAACTGTCTAACTAGTATAACTTCACAGTAAGGTTAAAAGCTAAATGTATCTTAGAGCAAAAGTGAGCTTGTTGATCCTTGAGGGGTTTCGCTGACTCTGTGAGGACGTCCACACAGTTTAATCCAAAGACGACACTTGTCAGTATTTAACTTCGGTTTTGGGAAGGGGAAAAAACGGACACCCCCTCCAACCTCTCTGGGAAACGCGTATCTGTGTTACAAATGCCCCAGGCACAACGTTTAACCATATTTTTGATAAAACGACGACGTAATAGCCAGCCGCCTGCGTTGAAGTCAATGCAGCGCAGTGAAAAAGTGTCGGACCCTCTGTGGGAGCTCGTTCTTGGCTGCGCTGTGATTGGTCAATCTACATTCTAGGGCGTGGCTTAGCCAAAGGCGAATTGTTGATTATATACCGAGCTGCAGCGGACATATTTCTAAACGACTTAACTTGGACCCATTTTGCGAGCTGTCTCTTTAATACAGCATGGTTTATGTAGGCTATATGTTGCTGCTGATTGGGCTGACATTTTTGATACACCCACCAAACAAGTGAAAACGTATCAAACCATGTTGAACACCGTTGCACACCTCTTGAGCTTGAATGTGCCCCAGGTGTGAGCCAGGAGGGATTATGGGAAATGTTGTGCGGAGGTGACCGGTGATGGTGAGGTGACTTGGCTGGTGACTGAAGATCGTGCTGAGGTGACTGGACTGGTGAATGAGGATTGTGACATATCAAGTCAAGTCAAGTCACCTTTATTTATATAGCACATTGTACAATACAGCTTGTATTGTAAAAGGATTGTAAAGCAGCTTTACATAGATAACAGGAAAATAATGCAACAAAGTTTGTTTCGAGAAGAAAATGGCATCACAGTCCAGCTTAAGTAAGTTCAGTGATGTTTAATTTTTGTTGTAAAAAAGTTATTAATTTAGTTCATTTATAAATAGGCACTCTGGAGAACTGTGTATGTCATCATCCTGCTCAGTTCAGTTCTCATAGCATGGTGTCAATGCAGGCAGATCAATACTGTTGTTGAATATTAAATTTAATGTCCCCAACTAAGCAAGCTAAAAGCCAATGGCAACAAAGGCAAAAAAAAGGTGACAGTGGCAAGGAACCAAAACTCCATCAGTGACAGAAAGGAGAAAAAAAAACTTTGGAGAAACCAGGCTCAGTCGTACCGTATCATATCGTATCAGACATATCGTATCGATAGATATATGATATGATTTTCTTTCTTTTGTGACATAAAAAGAGGTAATATACTGTCACTGTGTCTACACTCTACAAAATATAACGCACGTGGAAAAGGGAGTTTTCAGAGGAAAGGGCATTGGGAAAGTGAGAGACAGTGTTGAGATGAATTCAAGGACTGTTTAAAGTGTTCTAATAAAAGTATAACATTTCCCTTTGTTTGCATTATTCATCACACAGCAGTGAAAAATAAAAAGAGATGAGAGGATGAGTATCTGACACTGTTAACATCACAGAACAGGCTGGTTTCCTGGTTTATGACATATACATAAGGCATGTCCAAGAGAATCTCTCCATTGATCTGACAAATACTCATGGATTAAGTGCCAGCAGCAAAGTGTTTGCTCGTACACTTGAAGGTGAACTATGCAGGTTTTTTTTTTTTTACCTCAACTGAACAGCTTCGGAATCATTGTAATGGTTATATTACATTTACATGTTGTGATTTGTATAGTCACAGAGTGTACAAAAAACAAAGTCACATGAGACACAGACATATTTTAACCGTATACATACTGGGAACTATATTCTCTGAAGGCGAAGCACTGCTACTTGGGCGGAGTGATAACCGCAGCACCTGAGACGCGCTCTGAACGAACTCTCTGATCCTCACCACGGCGCGTCTCAGGTGCTGCTCTGTGATACAAATCACAACATATAAATAGGAAAATGTTTGCGTTATTTTGTCACTTATTTGGATTAGTATGCTAGCTGCAACCATTTACATCCAGTCTTTGTGCTAAGCTAGGCTAGCGGTGGGTGCGTCAAACAGACTTATAGCACGCACGGTGATGAAAAAGGTATGTATGGACTTATCTAACTCTGGGGGATAAGTTGAATAGGCTAAAGTCCCAAAAAGTCGGAGTGTTCCTTTAATTGTTTTTGTTTTATGCAGCATCCACACCACTAGGTGTCGTAATAAGTACAAGTCTACTGACATATTAACCACACACAAAAAAACGCACATTCGGACATTTTTCTTTATCGGAAATTCTTAAATGTAGTACCTAGTCAGCGATTTCATATGCAATTATTACGTTTATTGAGATTTGTTTAAGGAAAGGATGACCTGTCCTGCAGTAAAAGTGTTTTTTCTGCTCTTGCTCTTGTTGTCATAACTGCCATAAAATGAATGCTATAGGAGTGAAGCCTATTGTTACAAAGTGAGAAAACATGCACCAAAGGCATTTTATGAAAGTGACACGTTCACTCATGTTTATGGCCCTTACACAACGCAACATAGGAATATGCTGTTGTTGTTCTCTATGTCAGATATTACATGCTGGATTCAAGTGAAAGGACACTGCTCAAGAACATGTGTGGCCTCTGTTAGAGAACCGTTGCTTTTAGTTTCAGTGCATGGGAAGTCAAGCAAAGGTGGTCTGACAAGCAAGTGCACATTGTTGACTTCTTTAATTTCCTAAAGTGCTCAGTATAACCTGTAAGTGCTGCTACTACTATTAATCCAGCATAGTTGCGTCTGGGTCAATTTGGCCCGAAATGACAAATCACAGTTCAAGAGTCACAATTTTCTGTTCATAGAGTCATGGTGACAGTGAAAGCATTTTATCATGACAAACCACGTCTGCGGAGGGTGTCATGAAGTTTCAGGCTAAAAGGTTGATATTAAGTTGCAGAAAATCTTTTAAAGTTTAAACTGGGTCAAAAAGACCCACAAAACCACTCTGATAAAATAGGTGAGGCCTATTATGACTTTATTAAGCTGACGGAACAGTATTTTCAAGTTACTCTATCAATTATGAGCCTCTTTATGCATTTAGGATGGCTAGCAACGCTCAGTGGGCTCAGAGGTCCTGATATTCATGCATGTTTGTATATGCTAATAAATTTGCCATGTGTCCAAGCACAGACATGTAGATAGAGTGAGAGCACATTTTGTGAATCTGCTGCAGTAGGCAATGTTCCATACCTTTTTCCTTCTTAGATTGGTGCAAAATTTGATTTCACACCTGTTAAATTGGGCACTGTGGAGTTTGGGAACTTATGTAAGACCATGCAGTTTAGACACAAAAGCCTTCATTACTTTTGCTTTCTATCAGTTGAAAGTCAATTGGTTTGCATTACAGATTGTATTAGCAATGGGAGGGGGCAATTTCTGAGACATTCAATTTGATGTTTTCTGGCTTATCTGTAATGCTGTATGGTCAAGTACAAATTGTGTGCAGATGTAATTGACAGAATACACATTTAAAATGTTCAAAAGTGCCAAAGCTTAAGTATAGCCTATTCCTTGGTGAGAACATCACTGACACATTATTGTAAATGTAGCCTATATTTGATCTGAGACTTGAAAAGCAAGTATGCAGAACCCTGGTCAGTCAATGCAAAAACCATAACATTGATTGTTTGAGGCAATGTGGATGACAATTTTCAATTTCATTCATACCACTTTGGCTAATTTGTCATTTAAAAAACACAATGTCTGTCACATCTTAATATATTTAACGTTATTTTTCAAGACTTAAGTAACAGATTTTGTTATTCGATTTTTGTATGTTGATTTTCTGTGTACGTCAGTCATGAACAGAGAAATAAAATGTAATCTACTGCAGACCATGGGTCACAAGAATTGGTTTTGTTTTAGAAACTTTACTGCCAGCTACTGGCAAGCAACAGCACTGCAGTCTTTTTCAGAGAGACCTGAACACCAGTTCAGTGTTGATAGATTATAAAGTAAGAATGCCATTATCTCTTTCCCCTCGTTATTAATTTGGAATACCCATAAGAAGTGGGCCGTAAGAAGAACACTCAGACATATGTCCCAGATATTAAATTTGCAGTAAAACCTATATTGAACCTGTAGAATTGTTTTCTGCATTCATGTGCACATATAGAGTTGGATGGCATGAACTTTCAGTTTGACCTTAACTTAACATGCAAGGACTATCCTTACACCCATGAGTTAATATTCATAATTGTAGTTATTTAATGATTATGTATAAAAATAGGTGTATAATCCGGACATATATAAATAAGTGTAATAATTAATAAAAGCAAGATAAAACCAAACATGTTTTGAATATTTGGCATAAGGAATTTTCTATAGATAAGTACCTGCCAGAGAAGGTGCTCCCGCGCTGATTCTTTGGTTCCTGTCATCCTACCTAATTTTTCAGTGCCATATTAGCCTTTTTTTCTGTTGACTGGAGATATTGAGACACTATTTACTGCTTTGAAACAATCACTGAATATTACATTTAAATAATTGCATATACTTTACAAATTAACCTTCAATTAATTACTAGCATATTAATCATAGGTCTGGTTTCACAGACTAAGCTAGGAATAGCCCTTAGTTCATTTAGGGCTATTAAAAAAAAAAAAAATACTGGTTTGCATCTTGAGACAATATTTTAAGATAAGTATGTACAAATTGCTTTCAGTAAAAACAGCTCAAACATGTATTTTAATCTTGGACTAGGCTTAAAGGGATAGTTCACCCAAAAATGCAAATTAGCCCATGATTTACTCACCCTGAAGCCGTCAGGTGTATATGACTTTCTTCTTTCAGATACAATCGGAGTTATATAAAAAAATGTCCTGGCTCTTCCAAGCTTGATAATAGGTGTGAATGGGTGTATGTCTTTGGAAGTCCAACAAATCACATCCATTCATGATTAAAGTGCTCCACGCAACTCCGGGGGTTAATAAAGGCCTTCTGAAGTGAAGTGATGCGTTCGTGTCAGAAAAATATTTTCGACTAAAATAACTAGCTTCGGCCTACGCAAGTTGGCTTACGCCAAAAGAGTAACACTTCGCTTACGAAAAAGAAGTAAGCCTATACTTTAAGTTAATTGTATGAAGTAGTAATGTTCAAGTATATGTTTAAGTATACTTTATGTAGTAAGTAGCCTACACTAATAGCAATGTTTACTTGTAGTAAACGTGTAAGTGTACTATCTCAATACTGCTTGCGACTAAATTTTAGTATTTTAGTATTTTTGTATTTTAGTATGCATCTGTACTACAAGTGAACTTATAAGTATAGTAGTAGTTTACTATTTTAATACAAGTAGTACATTTTTTAGTTTATGAAAGTACACACTGTAGGCCTACTCTCAGTAAACTAGTGTATACTGCAAATATACTTGTAAGTTTTTTTGAACATTATACTTATAGTTTACTATTTATATATGATTTTTACACTTGCTATATAGGCTACTACTGTTCAAATGTAGATATAATTTTTTATACTTGAAAAATACCTCTAACTGTACTTTAACAAATTTTTTAAATATTTGATTAGCTTCATGCATCCTTTTTTTATCAACACTTGAATGTCAGTAAGTTTAATAAAGAAAGGCAACAATTGTTGTTTCAAAATCACATTTTTGTCAAAGACTATCGCCTTGATCAGATTCAGAACGATGATCAAAACACAGATGGAGTAGATGAGTAGATCGAGTCCAAAGCATCACAGTCATTTTCTCTTCATGGGTTACGCTTCATTTAGTTTGGTAACATTAAGCAGTTTTGATTTTTGATTCAGTTTTGACGCTGTTTAATGTTTGATGATCACGTTATTTTACATTTGAGTGAGCAATCGTCTATCACTTGTTCAACTTCTTCTCCTGTGTTTTGATCCGGAGATTTTGTACTAGAAGATGAGTCATAGCGCCCCCTACCGTTTAACAGTGAAAACATGGATAGCTGGAAAATTCAGTCAATGGTGGGGGAAAAAGTAAAGTAGAATTAAAGGGGTGGTTGAGTATGATTTTACTTTTCTAACTTTAGTTAGTGTTTAATGTTGCTGATTGAGCATAAACAACATCTGCAAAGTTATAATGCTCAAAGTTCAAAGCAAAGGGAGATATTTGCTTTTAAAGAAATTGTAAGAGCCAATTTAATATTTCAATAATTGGTATATTAGTATGCTTGGAGTGTTTATTTTGCACTAACTGAAGGTAACATATTTGTATCTTTCTTTGAATTTTGATATTTCCTGTGTTTTTTGGTGTATCTGTTCTGTTTCTTTAATGGTTACGCCCACTTGTGGGCGAAAGATTGAACTTGAAGAAGTTTGTGCATAGAAAAAAGGAGTTACGGTTTGGTCTGTCATTTATTGATAAAAGGGCCAGACACAAAACAGTGCGTTTTTGCTAACCCTCAAAAAGTGACAACTTTAACATGCTACAAATATCTGTGAGATATTTTGAGCTAAAACTTCACACACACACTCTGGGGACATCAGAGATTTATCTTGTGAAAAGGGCATTTTACCACCCCTTTAAAGCAAATTCCTATGTACACTTTCAGTGGACTAGCCTACACAAAAATGCAGATACGCAGAATTAGAAACGTATCTGTTTTATATCATTATTCTAATCAATATTTTCAAACAATGTAAGTTTGACTGTATGAAAAACTGTAAAAAAGTATATTTAATAGGCTACTCGCTCAAAAGAGTTAACACAAATACAAGCCAAGTATACTTTGAATACTTAGTTATACTTTTAAGTATATATTTTCTTGATCAACATATTGAGTACAAGTACAGGCCAAATATACTTGCTTTTCTCTCAGTATAAGTCAAGTACACTTAAGGGTAATTTTAAGTATATTTCTGAGAAGTACACAAAGGACATTTTTGAGATGTTTATATGTAGACTGAAAGTATAATTTCTTATTTTTAGTTTAAAAGAAGTATATTAATAGAACACTTGAATAAACTTCTTTTTCGTAAGGGTTGACGATGTATGACGCAAGATGTAGGAGTAGCGCGAGCTTTGATGCCTCTCGCGGTTCAAACAAACAGGGGTGTGTTTCCCAAAGCCAACCCTGGTCGCAAGTTCCGTGTTTATCAATAGAGTTCAATGTAAATTGTGATCATAGTTAGCCAACGATGCTTTTTGGGAAACGCACCCCAGGGCTGGGCAACCGCGTTCGTTATTACGTTGTGCATCAAGTTCAAGGGTTACTCTTTTGGCGTAAATTGATGCGACGGCCGTCTACCGAAAGCTAGTTATTTTAGTCGATAAAGTTTTAAATATGGATAATTATGTTTCTTTCACTAACGCATCGCTTCACTTCAGAGGGCCTTTATTAACCCCTGGAGCTGCGTGGAGCTTTAATCATGATTGGATGCACTTTGATGGACTTCCAAAGATATATACCCATTCACTCCCATTATAAAGCTTGGAAGAGCCAGGGCATTTTTTTATATAACTCAGATTGTATTCTTCTGAAAGAATAATGTCTTAAACACCTATAGGATGGCTTCAAGGTGAGAAAATAATAGGCTAATTTTCATTTTTGGGTGAACTATCTCTTTAAGCCTTGTCTGTGAAACCGGGGGATTATGTACTAAATTGAATAACAATTTAGGTTGGGTTAAAATTAACTTGCCTGTTGTTAAGCTTGTTCTCAGACTTTGTTCCCTGTAAGCATGCTATGTCAGTATTTCCTCATGTTGTTTTTAAAGAAATGCATTTAAAACTATGGGTTGTATTGTACTAAGCAAGATTAACAGGCTTTAAAAGGTCACTCACATGACCTCCAAATAAACCAAATCTCAAACACACACGATAAACATGAACAATATAAACAAGTACACAAGTGTCTTTATTTACGCAAGCAAGTTTGTTTCTACAGTTTGAAAAGAAAAAAGCCACTGTCAAGCTGTTGGCACATTTATGTACAAAACCAGTTAATTTTACTGCCTGCTACAAAGCATTCTCAGTGAAAGTACAAAAAACTAGTACAGTATGTGGATAAAGCTGAAAGCAATGTCAGGGTAATACTGGATACGCAACATCATAACAAGTATAGGTTTAAGACATGGTTTGGAAAATCATCACGAACTTGAAAGGACAAAACTCAAACACTACAACCTAATAAGATATTTAGCTTAATATTGTTAGCGTAGCAACTGTAATACTGCACATTTAGAAAAAAATATAGTTGACCCCAGCAAGACAGTCAGTCATAAGTGTAAAAATCAAAATAAAGGACTTTTTTTTTCTTTTTGAGTTAGTTAAAACTATTACCATTAGATGCATAACCATGCCACAAATAACAACTATATTTACGTTTTTTTTTACCTACTACAAGTTTCTTTTGTGGTTTAAAAAAAAAAACTGCATGACTAGTAAGAGTACAGGGACTCTGCGCTGATTCCAAATGCACTTACACCAAAAAACTCACGATGGCCCATAAGTGCACAAAAACTAGCTTTTTTTTTGTTTTGTTTTTTGAGACACTGACAAAAGTACTTTACTGCAAAAGTAGGGCAACTGAAGTCGGCAAGACCAAGCCAAAACACTGAGTTTGGCGTTATACATGCCTGTACACCCATATCTTTCTTGTTTATTCAAAACACATTTGAATGTTACCTTGTTTATTCAGCCTTCCACAGTGTTTGGCATAGTCGTTGCAATCAACTTTTCCATTTAGATTTATACTTCTCTGATATGAACGACAATCTCAAGAATATCACCTACTGTAACACTGACTGGCGAGATGTATTTTAGAAATTGACATGACATGTGTTTACACTTAAAGAGATACATACAGTTCTGAGGAATGACCAAAAAAGTGTTTCCATTTGATTACTTGCTATTAAAAGTTAAAGCTAAAACTAAGCAATAAAACACCTGAAAATGTTATTCGCATGTGAGAGTATGGCTTGCAATGAATGAGAGAAAACAAATATCCATAGAGTCTCCCAAGGCAAATCCTATATGACCGCTCTAGCTGATTTGAGACGTTCTTTCGTGGTCCTTCTTTCCCAATCAGCAGCCATCTTTGTCAAAGCTTAACAAGCGTTTACTAAGCACCAGTGTCACACCTTCCATTAATACTGCGCACAGCTAGCATATACAGTTAGGCCAAGCTACAATATAGCAGTAAAAGTCACTTTACGGTACTTTTTTGAAATCCCTGGCACTCCAAAACAGAATTTGTTGGAAAAAGAATCTGTACATTTTTTGTGCTGTTGCTGCTGTAAGTGTGGCAGCTTGAGCGATTTAACCTGTAAATCATAAATTACAAGTTTGGTCACATTTTGGTTTTTAAAAAGTCGGTGAATCTAAATCATGACTAGCCATTTATAGGGTGAGCTTGAAGACCGTAAATCATCGGTGTGTAATACAAAAATGTGAAAAGTGTGCTTGTAATCCCTTTGGCTAAACCCAAAACCCCTAACAAGACCCAATGAGACATAAAAGTATGTGGTACAAAAGAGAAGTCACTCAGCTTGGTGTGTTTATCAGGATGTGCTCTCCAACACATCAAAAGAAAAGGGAGGTAGAGGAGAAATGAAAGGACAAAGAAACTAAATCTAAATCCTGGGTAGTCAGAGACGTTGCCATTGAGACGATAAGCACGCCCCTAGACCAACATTCTGGGTCACACCCGTACATAGCAAGTGTTACATTTATTTGCCTCCCCAATCCCATCCCACTCCTCTCCCCTGGAAACCATGGACATTAGACTTAGTTAAGTTTAGTTTATATATGTGTCTTCAGGGAAGGGAACGGCATGCTTGTGTATGTGTGTGTGTATACATATTTATATGTGTGCGCATGACCGCGTGCTTTATGTGTATGCATTCAAACGCTCTTTAGAGCGAGTAGAGTGGATATCATGAAGCTCCTGCTCCTCCTTGGACTTGATATCCTCGTATTTCTGCATCCGGCAGGCGTCCTTCACGTAAGCCCAGTTAGCCGACAGCACCATCAGGTAGTGCACCTACAGCAACACAGTGGTTAGAGGGGAGGGTTAGTGTTAGTGCTGATGACCATTATATACACCCCCCCAAAAAAGGTCAAAGAATTACTCTGGAGAAGACAGGGACGCCGTTTAGTGCCCCAGTTTAGACTGGAGATCAACCAGATCTGTTATATCCCATGTCAGGCAAAGCGGCAACCAGTCCCAGCTGAATACAAGCCAAGTTAGTTTGTTTGCTTACACATGTTATCACTTGTAACTGTTGGGTTAACTTGGGGCTACGCAGCTGGTTATGGTTGGGAGAGGACAGGAACTGAAACGATTATGCAAAATGGAAGGGCCTGGGTGTCATTTTAATCAAGCCAATTATGGGACGTCATTATGAAACTTGCTGCTGTAGGCGACGGTGGTGGGGTCCTTGGTGGACAGAGAGTGTGTCGGGAGGTGGGAAGGGACACCCCAGACCGGAGCTGGCTTCAGAAACGCGTGCAGTACCTTCCCGTGTTCTTAGACGTCAGAATGACATTGTTACGGATGAGGACAGACACTGCCGCCACCTATGACAGTAGCCAGATCATTAAAAAAAAGAAAAAAAGGAAGAAGATTACTCCTTTTCACCCTCATGTCGTTCCAAACCTGTATGATATTATTTCTTCTGTGGAAAAGAGGAGATGTTTCATTTACACTGAAAGTGCAGTGAATGTGAATGGTGAGCAAGGGCTGTCAAGTTCCAAAAGCATCATTAAAAAAATCCATCTTCTTAAGCCATATGACATTAGCCCCTTTCTCACAGAGATTCTGGAAAATGCACTGATAATGTGTCCTGGGATTGTTTGATTTTGGTTCATTCACACTGCCAGTGATTTTCTGGAATCTGTGAATGCGTTCACTCACATCCCATAAAGACACATGAGACACCCCTTACGACATTGGTCCTGCCTTTGGTTCACACACGGTGCTTTCCGGAACTGATCCCATGTTACTACTAGGCTTGTGTTCACACATAAGGCACTCTAGCAATTCTATGGCACTGGGATCAACGCTCTGTGTGAAAGGGGCTATTATTGAGTGATAATCTTACCTGCAGCACTCAAATCTTATTCACATTCTTGTATATTCAAATATGCACATCAATGATGGCAAACATCATTGGTTCTTGTGTGTCTTGTAACTAATTTTGAATATGTGCACTTGTAAAGTGAGTTAAATGAGTTAATCCTCATGAGATTTGAATGCTACTTCAGAGGGAAAAGACTTATGATGCCCTTTAGGGTGCATTTTTGTCAATTTGCGAGCCTTTAGTCACAGTTTACATTCATTGTATGGAAGAAAAGAGCTGCCAAACATCTCAGATGTGAAAAAAAAGGGAACAGAGTGAATAAATGATGCCAGAATTTCAAACTGAACTATCCCTTTAAATGTGGATGGTTCCAAAAATCGTGGTATAATTAATGCATTTTCAGAACAAAAATGGCTCCTCCAGTTGCGTTGCAATGCCACAAAAGGAAAAATGAGACACTCCAATTATAATTTTGCTGAAATTCCTCTATACACCAATGGGTGGCATCATTGCTGCACAAATCAGCAAGCTGCGAGTATGCAGCAATATTCTCTGAAAGGTATGATGTAATTATATAATCAAAAGAGCACAAATTATGATCCAATTCTGTAGACTCTTTGTTTCTAAGTACATAATGTCCAAGCTGTTTTCTCATTTGCAAACCATGTGGAATGCAATTAACTCATATAAATGAGGCCAGACTGTTGCCTTTCCAGAAAACAAATGCATTGTGCTTTTCAGATAAGCTAAGGCAGAAGACAAAAGCACAGTACTTGGCAAAAAACTAAGGTAGACACAGTGTATTGACAGTCTGCCTTAAATTAATTTGATGCTATTCTATTTACCTTCTACATAAGCCCTTATATTATTAACTAATGAAAATGGCTTTCTAAGGTTCAAACCAATGGGCAGAAAATGGTGTCTCACAATCACTTATCGCTGTTCCAAACAAGCTTCTCTCCTTCCTTCCCTCTCCTCTTCTGTTTCCATGGCAACAACACCTCCTGCATTTTCAATGATGAGCGTTTCTCTACCTCTCTTTCTGTCTCCTTCTCTCTTTGCTCACTCACTATTTTACAAAAGGCCTTAAATGTCTATTGCATTTTAGACAAACTCACACATTATTTCATGATTCTGGTTTCTATAACATACTTGCTTAGATGTCATATTACCCATCTCGCAGGTGTCACTGGAGTCAACGAATTAATGAAACTCATGAATCAATCTATATTGAATGTTATTGCCCCTGAAAGGAAATGTAGATTCAATGGGAATTTATACAATGTAGAAACGGAGTAACAAAGAAAGGTAAAAAGCTAGTGAGAAAGAACGCAGTGGAAAAGCTCACCATGGCGATAACGGCTGCTCCAGCCCCCGCAAGTGCACAGACGAACAAGTGGAACGTCAGATCCAGCTGAAGAAAGAGACAAAAAAAGACTCTGAAGAGGAGAAAACGTGGATGGTTTTCTGAACTATTACCATGAACACTGTAAAAAAATATTTTTCGAAGTTGTAAATTAAACAAAGTTTATTGGAATGCATTTTACAGGAAAATATACTATTTCAGTCTTTCTGACAGAATGTAATGTTTAATTCAATGTGTTACTTGCCGTTTCTTGAAATGTAATTAACTGTAAAAAAATGTCTACACCAGCAAAATGCAAATAAATCTACATCTCTAAAACTATTTAAAATGATAACCTCAATCTATCGTGACATCTTTACTATGCACATTCATTTTATTTTCTACTTAATTTTTCCAGGGCAGCAGATGTCAACACTGACCTTTAAACAGATCTTATAAATGCCTGTAATCTCTAATAATATTGTGAAAACATGACATCCACTCCCATATAACTTGTGACACAGTCCATAAAAGGAGCTGCGCAAACTTGCTAATACATTTTTATATTATTTAAGAATTACATATTTATATGGAGGAATCCCCGCTGCACTGTGTGTCTTCAGACTTAAAAGCACGGAAAGGTTTACAATTTATTCATATTCTCTCTCTCTCACTCCCCACCCTTCTTTTATGCCATAGGTTGCTGACTGTAATGGCGGATTGAATTCAGAAGAAGATGAAGGCCATCAGTCAGGATAAAGAACTGCCGACTGACCTCATTAGATTCACACATCTTGATGAAGTTCTCAGATGCAGTGCAGAGTTTTTTCTCCTCACCAGTGGACACAATTCCTGCAATTCAAATTAAGTGAGTTGTGTTAACATCAGACTATTAGGGAGTTGATATGTGCTTATTAAAAATGCAAAAAAAAAAAAAAAACATGCATAAATGACGATTAGATTTGGCTAAATTGTGCTAAGTCATGGTTAGGTCATTTTTAACTTTTCCATAATGGGCTTCATTATGTCTTGAACGTGTAGGTGAATGTGATGTCACCAAGTACAACATGTTACTGGATCAACATTCCAATCAGTCAATCAGATTTGATAGACAAATATAGTCCATGAGCTTATGTCAAGTTTAAGCTTACAAACCAGGGTCAGGTGCTTCTACATTGGTGTAATTCACCTACCATTTCCCTCTGATTTTAGGGATAAGTTATGTATATGGTTAGGTTTAGGGGTAAGGATAGGGTCAGGACTAAATTTACGGATTGGAATATTGTTGCAGGAACATGTCTTGGCAAAATCATGATGACCGATGGGATACACCACAGATATAGTGGTGATTTAACTAGAAAATAACTATCATTGATGTCGCAATCCTATTAATAAATGGCTGTATTACAATTAAATGTCATAATGGTGCTCCCAGCAGTATTGGTACACAATGGATTTCTGTAATGTGTAAAAAGAGTGTTTAATGATATCATAATACTGTTTATATATGCATTCTTTTGTTTAGCTGTTGTGAGTTATTTTCCAATATTCTCTGCCCTTGGAAGTCTGGATAATGCATGAGGCCTGCAACATTCAGTAGCTTCTGCACTAACACGTAAATAAACGGCAACACAAAAACATAAACCTGATTGAGAAAGGTAGTTTGAAGTCATCTCAGGCAGTTACAGCCCTACAGCCAGCTAGACTTGGCATTCACTGCTAACTTATTCACATAGTGATCCAGAAGCACTTTAATATGACTATACTAGAAAATATCAGCAATCCATAGATCCATATTTAATTTTTCCGGCTAAGTATTTAGTTGACACCACCATATTACAGGAAATTATAGGAAACATTTCTAATCTGATAGTGTTGAAATGAGTTACGCACCAAACTGACGCAGGTCGAAGCAAAGATTAGTATTGTACACCAGAGTGTTGTTCTGACAGGTGTTCCAGATGTTGAAATACATGAAGACTGGCAGAGAGGTGAAGGCTGTAACTCCCAGCCAAGCCAACATGAAGATATAAGTAAGCATGATGAACTGAAGAAGAAAGAAAGAGATATATGTGCTTCTTGATTACACTATTTTCACACCATATTTGTAACTCATAAAATTAGGGATGCATAGTCGTGACCTTATGAGCCATCTGAAAGTGTTCTGTTATTCGAATCAGATTTACATCAGATTTATTTTTTATAATTCAGTAAAAACCCTTCTTTTCGACTATACAATAATATGCTTTGATGCCTCATTTCACTGGAAGCATGTGCTTTCCTTTAGTGTGAATTTTTTTTTTAAATAAGCAAAACTTATAATTTAGAAAATCACAGTTCCGAGATCAATGCTTTTGCATCATATTATTTAACATGGTCTCTTGGTCGTCATACATAACAGTAGTTGTTTGAGTGGTTGATCTTACCCAAGCACTGACACAGCGCCCGCAGGTGGTGATCTTAAAGTCCCCATAAAGGTCCCGGATTGCACCAGTGGTGAAAAATCCCTCCACCATCAGGAGAATACCATAGACGAAAAAGGCTGCTGCCACTCCATAGATCACATACTTAAAGATGTCAATCCTGAGGAATCAAAACGAAAAATAATTAGTGCCTTTTAATGAATAGAGTCTCAGTGCTTATCTTGCATACAAAAGTAATTCAATGACAATAGAGGGCATAATGGTGGCATCCTAATCCACAGATTGGTTTGTATGTACATTCAATCAAATTAAAAACAAACATATATCTGTCTGGTTTACTTATTCCAAAGCCTAACACCGCTCCACACCATTATTCCTTCCTCCGCCCACTCCTTTCTCTTGTTCTCTCCTTCCATCCTGCTCTCCTTCCCACCAGTGGAGTTCCGGTGAGCAGGTGTGCTCGGTTGATCTGGTGTGATTTCAGAACGCCTAATTCTCTGACTGGGACTGATGCCAAAACCTAACATGGTAGCTCAGAAAAATCAGGCTTGGCAAAAGTTTGTGCGTATGTCACTGTTAGAGTGTGGGAAAACAAGCTATTTTCTTTACTAACTCTAGATTTAATTATTCTGTATTGTCGCTGTTGAACAAACTTGAATAAGGTGTATGCAACAAGTATGTTTTTAATGGTAGAGTTAACCAATAAACCACAAATAGACAATGAACGAAGTCAGCACAAGCTGATTCACCAGGTACAACATATTCCTGGATCAATATCTGTGTTGATCCTGGAACAACATTACAATCAACCAATCAGATTTGAGGGACAAGTTTAGAGTTTATGTCAAGTTTAGGCTTACAACCATGGTTAGGTGCTTCTACATCGGTGTTATTCACATATAATTTGCCTCTGATTTTAGGGATAATTTATGGGTAGGGTTAGGTTAAGAGCTATGGATATAGTTAGGACTGAATTTTCAGACCAGAATGTTGTTCTGGTCTGAAAAAAAAAAAAAAATGTTGTAGAATATGTACGTGTCAAACTCGGCAAAATCAGGACGTGCATGAAGTAAAATGTCATATGAAGTTAAATGTTAATTCAAATGAGCCTGGGTTATTTGCAATAGACAAGCAATAATGTCAGTTACCACTACATTATTGAGAAGCACTGGTGAAAGAAACTGAATTGAAGTCATGTGCATTTGAAGTAGGGCACAACTAAAAAAATGCCACCGAAATTGAGCTCAACAGGCAGCAAATGTTCTTTTTTATTATGACGTTTTTTTTATTATGACGTTGGTACTGTGGCACTCACATGGTGAAGACGTCCAGGGCATCAACAGGCGACCGGACAACATCAAAGTAGGTCTGCAGGATGGTGACGGTCCCAGAGAGAGCCTCATGACCGCAGCCACAGAAGAGCGCCACCCCGGCATACAGCAGGATGGTCGCGATCAGAGAGGCGTAGGGTATCCCACTCAGACATTTTAGGCAGCATTCAGAACACCCTGGGAACAAGAGGGAATGTCAGTCCATAATGCTATAGGAGCAGCAATGTATGACAACCAATAGCGATGCTTTACCGCCCATACAGGGCAATGCTGTTGATAAATATGTAGACGTGCAAGGGAAAGTAGAATCAAGTACAGGGAATGTGTCAAAAAATGTATTCAACTAGGTATCTTGTTGAGTGAAAGTATTTAAGTGCACACTGTAAAAAATCATTTGATCAATAAGTTATGACAACATATGTTTTTACATTGCTTTAACTCATCAAAATATGTTAACTAATTTTTTTAGTCAGTTCAATGTAATTTAAGTTTAAATTACTTAAACATATAGGTTGATTGATTGTACTTAAATATTTAAGGCAGCAACTTTTTTACAGTGACAAAAAGTCATTTTTTTAATTGAATAAATCAGGAGAATGTTGTATTTAAAAGAAATGAATACATTAATACAAGGATGCTTCAAATAGATCAAAAGTGACAGCAAAGACTTTTACATTGTTACAAAAAAGAAAATAATTGAAAATAAATGTTGTTCTTTTGAACTTTCTATTCATAAAAAAATTAAAGTATCACTGTGTTTCTACAAAAATATTACATTATTATATTTTAATTAAGCTTTTCCATTACATATAAAAAATAAATTTTAAATATCATAACATAATAGAAAACAATTATTTTAAATTGCAATAACATTTCACAATATTATTGTTTGAATTGTATTTTTAAATGCAAACTTGTTGAGCATAAGAGACTTACTTCAAAAAAAAGTTTTTTTCAATCTTAACGCCCCTAATAATTATAACTGTAATAGCTTGAATGTCTGTTAAAATAAAGCATAAGTCATTCAGGGTTATAAACGGCAAAGACTACATCAATTCAGAGCAGGACGGTTTATGTACAACAAATGAAAATGATAAATTAGTCCCGTTGGTCCATTACCAGTCTCAGAGTGGAAACACTTTCACCAGATGAAAGTGCAAAGCAAATTCTATTTGCACGGTCAAAGAGAACATCCATTCCTATACATGTCACAGGGCAGGAAGTCTACTGTCACTCTCTAACCAATCATAACTGCCACAGCTGAAAGATTCATGGACACAATTCAACTGCCCGCAACCACTATTGATTGCAATATTGCAAGTCGAGAATGGCACCAGTGTCGGCTATTCCACAAGCGACACATCAATGAATTAAGGGGTCATCTTAAACAAAACCCACCAGTACAGGAAAGCATAGTAGATCAGGTCTTCAGAGGATGTTCACTTTCATGTACACTACAGGAGATATAGATATTTATAGATATTTTTTATTCTTGTTCTGTTCTGAATATCATTAAATTTAAAGGATTTGTTGTGGAATATTTTTTGTGTATTTTTTTTTAAGCATACAGCAAACGATAGTAGGCTATTAATTGGTTAAAATTATTACGATCGGTTGGTTAACCGGTTAATTAGCATCCCTGTATAGCTAGATCAAAAGAGTGCAGAATCACTCTGCTTCGTGTTGCGCTCGCATCAAGGATCAGCCAGTGCTTGTGCATCATCAAAAGCGGTTGTTAAGAAAAGTGCGAAAAGTAAGAATTTTTGTGCCAGCTGTGCACAACTGAGCGATTTTAAATGAGAATAAAGTCAAATGCGCCTTTAGCCCCATTGTATTCTGTATGCTTGGCTTAAGAATAGGCCTATATAAAAAAAGGGTCCCTCTTGAAAAAGTTTGAAAACCACTGATGTACAGTGTATACCTTAGAAGAAAAATAAAAGTCCCTATTGTTGAACTCAGCACAACCTCTTAAGCCCTGAAGCTGAATGCTCACGGTTTTTGAGCTAACACTGAGTGCCTTGTAGCCAAGTTGCTATTGGTGCAGTAGCATTGTGTCAGCATTTGTAGCTGTGCCCCAGAACCTGCCGTTTACAGGAGTGTGGGGAATGTGTGTTTTTTGCAGCAGTGACCCAGCTGTTACAGGGGAAACAGACTTACACCTCCATTACACCTTGAGAAGAGCCTGCAGCTCTGAACACAAATGCTCTGGAGAGCAGGCAAGCGTTACTGCATCAAAACATTCTTTATGTAATCCTGTATACTGACCTGAGTTTTAGAGTAATGCACAGATTAAGAAAAGATAACAATGTTTATGTATCAATCACACCATGCATTAGTACAGTATACTGGAATATCAATCAATGCTCAAACTTTTCATATGTGTTGATTATTGTATAGTATGACTTTTGTTTTCTGTTTAAACATGAATTCAATCAGATCAACAGAATTAAAATAAATACATTTTAACTTATATGTAAAGCGCTATTATTGCAGAGAAAACCGCTATATAAAATGTAACAAATTATTATTATTATTGTTATTAATTATTAAATGTTTTAAGAACACTAAAGTCTGCAGTCTCTGAATAGATCAGTAAGATATTTCTTTTATGAAATAAATAAATTATTTTATTCGGTAAGGATACTTTAAACTGATCAAATGAGACAGTAAAGACATTTTTCATCTGCCCAAGGAGGAGCATTTGAAGACTAAGTGGCTACAATTCATATAACTATACCACAGAAGTATAGTCCGAGCCTTGTGCTTTGTTCGCGCCATTTTGAAGACGATTGCTTTTTAAATGCAATCAAACTTGGATTCGCGAGCTGGCTGATATTGAAAGAAGGTTCAGTTCCAAGTGTATTTGCATCAGCTTCCTCCTCGGTATCACAGCCTGTAAGTGTTATTAATAATTGTTGCTTTTATGTTTTATGTAGCATGCTTAATTATTATGTTGTTTGTTGAGTAAGCACCGTTTAGCTTCTAGGTCTTCAATGGCAATTGTATTGAGATATGTGAAGTGTTGTCGTTGTTTTCGGAGTTGTCTTAAAGAATAGAATAATACCTCGTAGTAACGTAACTGCATTTTTTTTTTTTTTGTAAAAACGTTATGTTTATGCATCGGGCTAATGCAAACAAAGACTGATTGTGCTTTTACAATATGAAATCTGGGCTATGCTCGCTAACATAACATTAAATTCTTTATCTTATTTTTTGTTTTTTACTACAAACTACAAAGCAGTGGACTATAATCATTATTATAACACGATTTAATTGATAAAAGCATCATTGTACTCCGTGTTAAACAATAAGTATTATCTCTGTAAACACTGCTGGGTCATCTGACCAATCGCAGATTAGCGTTGCGCAAAGGAGGGCTTTGGAAAAATGAGTCGTTGAACGAATCATTTGGGAGTCGGTGAGCAAATCAGGTAAAAATAAATGCATATTATACGAAAACAAAGGTGTTTTTTGACATTGCATGCACGTAAAACTGTTGTTGGGGACTCCCTAAACAACATTAGGAACATTTTAAATGTCATAATAGGTGCCCTTTAATGTCTTCACGTTTTCGCTATTGCTTGAATCCCTAATTCCAGGTGTCTGTAAAATGTAATGCCCTTCATTTTAGGCAGATTGACTGTGATATCTGGGAGAGAAGTAGAGTGGCACGCTACTTATTTATCATGCCAATAAACAGCACCAAACTGACATCCCTGTGGTGTCCTTAAGATGCAGTCAGTCTTGAGAGAGCTGAAACAGATTAATGAGGGAGCCAAAGTCTGTTCTTTGATCTCAGTGGGATGAGACATGAGATCAATACTCAGACTGTCAGTGGGAAACGCAAGCCTAAACCTGCCTCATCAAGTGCACCCCTCTCATGCCATCTGTACCGGTAAGAAATCTATAATATTAGCTTAGGTAAGAATATTGCTTTTTAGAAATGATAGTTAAAAAAAAGTCTAAATCCATCTCCCTTTCTTTGAATCTGCCTCTTTAATAAAAACCCTCACTGTGGATGTTTGATTCTTTTACTGTTCTTTCACATTCAAAAACAGTGGAGAGTGTTTTCATCGTAATAGATGCTCTCAGGAGGGACGTCTGTAGAGCTATTCTCTGCAATTAAAAGTGTACTCAGTTATAACAATGAAACACTCTGATTGTGTCTCACCGACGTGAACCAAGGTTTGCTGCTCAGTGTGTGTTCTGAAATAATAGATTGTAAAATGTTTTGCAACCATAATAAAATGGTAGGAAACATAAGCCTGTGGTTATTTTAAGCTTAATTTATGTCTCTCTTTTGCTGTAATATAAATGACTTTTCTGACTAGTAAAATCACAAAAGTAATAAAACTATGATCCTGAAAAATTGGTTAAAAAAAAGAAAATATGGTTGATTTGAACTAAATTGTATTTGAGCGAGTCACTCTGTAAACACTCTTTTGTAACACTGACAGAAAAAAAAACTCATTACAAATAATAAATGAAGCTCTAAAACAGATGTGGTATAATTGGCAGGCACTTTCACAGAAACACTAATGGAAGAAGACAAGCACCCTATACATTAAGGCTGAGAGATGTGGTGAGCATATTTCACACAGATGAATTGCTTCCTGCTTGGTAGTATATCAGCAAATACAACTCTGTCTCCTTGTCCACTGGTCCAGAAGATCAGAATCAGAGACCATTACAATGGTA
Source organism: Phoxinus phoxinus (assembly GCF_949152265.1). NCBI lineage: Eukaryota > Metazoa > Chordata > Actinopteri > Cypriniformes > Leuciscidae > Phoxinus > Phoxinus phoxinus. The sequence continues at coordinate 28,554,926 of NC_136881.1, forward strand.
ATCTCCTTTCTTTCCTCATACAGACTTTCTTTAGACCAACTGCACATGGATTTCAACCAGCTGACATAGTTCAATTTTTCAACATATTACATCACTTAGTTATTCAATTCTTAATAAAATAAAATATGTATCAAATATATATTTTTGCATACATGCAGATTTTAGTTTAGTTCATTTTTAAATATGTGACCCTGGACCACAAAACCAGTCACATGGGTCACTTTTTTAAAAAATTGAGATGTATACATCAACTGAAAGCTGAATAAATACGATTTCCGTTGATGTATGTTTTGTTAGGATAGAACAATATTTGGCCGAGGTACAACAATTTGAAAATCTGGAATCTGAGGGGGCAAAAAAAATAGAAACATTGAGAAAATCACCTTTAAAGTTGTCCATTTATGTTCGCGATTATGCTGCATCCACTCACAAAAATAAATGTTTATATATTTGCGGTAGGAAATTTACAAAATATCTTCATGGAACATGATCTTTACTTAATATCCTAATGACGTTTGACATAAAAGAAAACACGATAATCTTGTCCCAATGTATTGTTGGCTTTTGCCACAAATATACCCGTGCAACATGTGACTGGTTTTGTGATCCAGGGTCACATATGATCTCAAACTCAAATGTATTATCTCAAATAGTATCTTTAATATTTAAAATGGAGTAATATATTTAGACTAACAATGAAATTTAATATCCAAACATTTAATTTGATATACAAACAATTCAAATTCCTTTTAAATGGAATGAAACGGAGGAGCAGCCCAAACCTCAAAAGCACATTAAAAGGCCATCAAAGCTGATGAGGAAAAATTATGTAACCCCAAAATAGACACCTCACTTCCATTCCAAGTTGTTTCATCATTGTGCAGCACTTCGGGAGTAATGTAGGTTTGAACACCCGTCTCATTTCCTCTCTGTCCACTGTCTTTAATCCACTGCAGAGCAATGAATGTGCCACATCTATCAGGATAACAACATTGGATGTGAAAGATTATTTAGAGTCGCTTCTTTCTACATCTTACACGGTCACACTAGACTTAGAAAAGCATCCCGTACCTTCAGCCAATCTTCCATATGGAGAGAAGGCATTTTGGAATGCTTGCTCCTTATATTCCTAATGTGGGAGTAGGAATTAAACACACCAAAGCTTCTGGGGTGAAAAAGTATATCTGCCCCATTGTTATTAATTGGAAAACAATACTGTGCCCTACAAACATGACTAGACTAAACCCTTTCCTTATCCTACAAATTGCATTATTTTTACATGGAAATTGAATGGAATGGAAGAGCAGCTCAAACATCAAAAGCACATAAGAAAGGCCATCAAAGATAACAAGGAAAAATTATGTAACCATAATACACTACATTTTCATCCCAGACGATTTGTTGGTTCATACTGAAGGGATCATCAGGGACAATAATTGTGTCGTCTTTTAGAACTACACTAGCATATAGAAAACTTTAAACTAATAGACTAAGACTGACTAAACAGCCCCAAAATTCAACTATTGCATGTGGTCTTAAGTAAAAACTAAGTTTTTTCCGTCATTAAATACCTCAAAATCACCTGAATCATGCTGTTTAAATTAGTATTCCTTAGTATTACAAAAGGTTTTTTAATGTGAATCGTTAAAATATAGCATTTGATGCATTTTGAAGAGTTTGCATATTATTTATAAAATAATCATCTTGGAACACCACTATATAGTTTAACAAATTGTCTTGAGCCGCTCCAACCTGCAATGAATGGGCAGATCAATTGAAAACCGTAACATTACTCCTGCCACTGATGCACAGCACAGATTATAATCCACCTCTCCCCTTCTTTAAACCGCAAAATATTAGGTTTAAATAAACAGTTGTTTCTAATGTTGTATATGTAGTAGTGTATTACACACTCTCCCTCACTCAAATATTGAACAAAATAGCTCCGCAGATGCAGGACTCTGAAATGCTCTGTTAGCCGCAGCCAGCTGCCAGCCTGACCAGAATGTGAAGCAGCTCCCCAGCATGCAGCTAATGGCATGTTGAACAACCGCAGACCAACCAGCGAGAGGGAGAGAGCTATATAGAGGGAGGAGCTGATGCATCACATCTGTATAAATGGGGACTCCATGGATCATCATGCAGATCTATTTCGTTCAGAGCCACTCAACAAAGAACATGGATTTTATCTCCCATTATCATGATTTATTAATTGTATTATTAATTTAAGCTGTGTGTATGTGTTTTACAGACTGCATTGTGTTCAATATCATGTTTCAAACAATTTGCTCTTTTGGAGAGCCACAACCAGACTTGATTAATAGACAACAATAACTTTTTTAACTAGCCATACAGAACTGAAACACCGGCTTGGTAAGAGATTACAACTCCACATACAACAACAATGTAGAACTCTTCATGTTGGGTGTAGCAAACTGTGTGTGCTACTTTATGAGAGCAACCATACATCCATATTGCATTTTCTTTTCTTTCTTTCTTTTTAAAAAAATTCTAATTAATTTATAATCATTCATTAGCCATTTAGCCTATGTAGTTTGAAGCAGAACTTTTCCATTGATTTCTCTTTGGTATAATAACACTTCTTGGATTTGTTAGATTATTCCACAAAGCTGGGAACATTAACTTTGTCTCCCGCTTTCTGCTCTTGGCATTTCTCAGTCAATCTCTTAGGCTGATAGAAGACTTACAGTTTTGGATACCAGACAAGGCTTGCTGATGACAGGTTTTAGGTACAACATCAAAAACGGATGTATTCTGACAGGATCCGGAATTCAGGATAGGATCAGATATTTCTGACATGGAGATCCATTCAATCTAACTAAGGTTTTCTTAATTCAGAATTCAATTTAATTCAGAACATAAAAAACATGCTTATCATAAAAGAGGTCTGTTCTAGTCATTGTATGTGTGAACTGTATAACTAAATGGGTAGAACAAAAAAAATTAGACCGTCACTTTATTGACCCATCAGCAAATAAGATGCATTTGCTTTTGCTGCAATGTGTGAGGGGTGTTCCTATAACACTCACATTTCACTCCACTGCTGTGTGTGCATGTCCGATACACAGTGAGCTCTTCGCCAACCACAAATATGAAATCTGAAACGCCACTCAAAAGACATCAGGGACCAGGCATTTATGATGTTATGATGTCATGGACAAAGGGCATGACTCCTTTGACTTAAAAGAGTATCTACTAGTAAACACTATTAATTCTATGTAAATGGATAACAATGCAATCAGGTACCATATAATGTTTAATGTGTTTTATTTATTATATTTATATAGCACAATTCATTGCAACTGCAGTTGCCCAATGTGCTTTCCAAAGATAATAAAATATAATATAAAAAAATACATAGACAACACAAAACAACAACAGAGAAATATGACTCAAAGCCCAGAGGAATTAAAAGCCTGAGTTAATAGATGAGTTTTTAACATTGATTTAAAACTCGAAATAGTCTGAGCCAATCTGATGTGAACGCGTAACAAATTCCAAAGTTGCGGAGCAGCGACCGAGAAGATGCGGTCGCCATAAGTTTTAATCTAGATCTTGGAATCGTTAAAAGAGACTGATCGGAAGACCTCAGGGATCTATTAGATGTATAACGTTTCACTATGTTGGTACCAAACCATTTAAGGATTTAAAAACAAACACTAAAAGTTTATATTCTATATGGAAACGTTTCGGTAACCATTGGAGTGAATACAAAATCGGTGTAATGTGCTCACACATTCTTGTACCTGATTAATATGCACAGTATGGTGAAATACTAATCACTACTGTTGGTGTTAAAAAGCTTAAGATTTAGACTGTATCAGCTGACAGTTAAATCCATAGAGGCCTCTAGGAATGCTTAAAAGACTCTGGGATATTCCTTTAGCAGTTATACCCAGGCTGCACTGCTCTCTACATAAAAGGAACCTGATGCCACTTGCTTTCACTTATCCATAGTCACTCTTATTTTAGCACTATTAACACTGCTGCCTTATCATGACAATGTAGCAAGCAGAATTTTTACACAAAGAGTGCTCACAGGTAACCAAATAAATGTATGCATATTTATGCATAAATAAATATGCATATTTCCTTCAGCCGATAACTGATACACTGTAAAAAAAATTACATCCCCAAGTCAAAATTTTCTAGTGACTCGTCTCATCTAAATTTTTCAATTAGTCTGACATATTATTTCTCATTGAGCCAATGTTAACAGACTATTGCAACAATTAATTCAATTTACTTTACAGAATTTCACTTGGGCCAATTAAAAAATTTAGATGTGACCAGTCACTAGAATATTTTGACTTGGAGTGGTTAAATTTTTTTTACAGTGTAAGAATGTAAAAGTGTTAAATGCAATGTAAGTTGCTTTGGATAAAAGCGTCTACTACATAAATGTAAATGACTGAAAAATTGACTGAAAAATAACAGGGCATGTAACATTGGACATCTTTCCAATTACCCAGAGTTCTCGTGGGTCATGAATCAGAATGCAGACTCTTCATGTTTAGGTAATGTTTGTAAATTGGATTCATATGAATTCATTTCCCATTTACAAAAAAAAAAAAAGAAGAAAAAAAGGCTGCACATGTGTGATATGGGTTGTCTTATAGCCCACAGGCTTACTTTTAATCACCACTTCTTAAATGATTTATGGAGATACTTTGTCAATGAATAACAAGATATAAAATGCAAATGTAACTAACATAGCTGTGTAACCAGGCCCACACTGAACTACAGAATAAACAAACAGAAGAGAATTGTCTATATTTTATTCTAATATATTGGTGCTATAGTTACAATTAGATGTGGATGTAATGCTAAACCAATGAGAGTTTAGTGGTAATCTTTGGTAAACATACAGTATTGTGTTTGGGCACAAATTCATAGCTACCATTGTTTAAAATATTGTACCAATTGTACTAATATTTTCAATAGTCCTTACATTCATATTTTCCGAATTACAGAATTACATTACAGATTGTACAGCTTGTTTGGAAATGACGAGAAAAAAATCTGTTCACAAGATGTTTTGTTTTTTTCATCACATCATACATTTTATTTAAAGTATGACATCACAACTCAAGGCAATTTTTGAAAATAATAAAATAATATTAAAATATTAAAAGAAATACAATATTTTTGTTCATTGCACTGTTTATATTAATGTACATTACATTGCATTAAATTAACATTTAAATTATAACTGCCTTGCATTATAATTGTAATAATTCATATTTCAGATTCAAGTGCAAATCACCCTCCTTGTTGACTATTTACACCATTTACACTAACTCCGCCCACCCCTGTTGATTGAGCCAGAGAAAAATTACAAAAGGAATCCCACTAATAACAAGAACTGTGGCATGGATATGTACGACAGTAAGGCAGTAATTAGTACGGCATTTAATGATTTTAATAAATATAATAATTTAACTCAATATGTTGTCATTATTGCATACAGATTTATAATGTACTAATACACTGAGGTGCTAATAGTATCTGACACTATTTGCATGAAGTATATCTATCACTTTTTGCAAATAGCATTTAACGTACAGAAAGAATTTTTTTTTTAAAAAGTTATAATGTGACCTTCATATAAAAAAGAAATCGGTTATGATACAATATAAAAACTTCACTAGAGAGGATGAAGGCACTACAGTGGACCAAGAGCATGCTCCATAATTCTCCTGGGATTGACAGACATTGCATCTGAAAGTGGCAGGCCTTCATTAAAACCTGCGAATTAGCAAGCAGTCTTTGTGTTGATTGCTTTCTGCACTTCTTATTCTCACACCAAGGTCGTTAATTGGACGGCTCCATAAGGGAAGGTTGAATAGAGCCACCCTCTGAGATTAAATGAATTAGTGAAATATATTTAACAAGCTGTTGTTGCATCAGTGACTGCATTTGTATAAGAGCAGCTCTTGCAAAATTTATGAACGGTCTGTGCCTCGATGGACTTACTATAATTGCATTTATTACAGACATTATGACAGATACTGAATTTTATGACCTGTAAATTAGTTTCAAAGGAGTACTTGACAAACAGTAGACAACATTTTACAGAGACTGAGTGCTCAAATATATAAAGCCATAAACCAGGACCAAACCTCAAACTAAGACAAGACTACCAATATCCAAATTGAGTGCTAAGTAAATTGGTGGGTACATGCTACATGCTTTGGGGGTCAATGAGCTTCATAATGTATGAACGTTTGCTTTATCACCCCATCTTTCCTCTCTGCCCTTCTTTCCTCTCATTCACTCCAGATAATCAGTCGTTGAAGCCGCGCAATACTGCCAGCTGTCAGGCGTCACAAGCATCAGTGTGACTCAGGCGGCATCAGGTCATAAGGGGCTGCACTAAACTTGGCCTCAAGAGACACAGTTCTGCATGATTCAGTGTCATGGACACAATTATTTTATTTTACTCCTCAAACTTTATTCACCCCAGAAATATAAATTCCCAGCTGAAATAAAAATAATAAACTTAAAACCCATGCAGAGTTGATCACTGCAATTAGGGCTGGGCGATATAACTGTAGACACGATTATATACATTTTTCAACCGGTAGAGATTTTGGACTATTGTCTCTATCGCAGTTACGTTCACAGTTACACAGTTGCTGTGCTAAATGGTCACGAAAGCTTATCTTTTGCATGCGTTTTCAAATATTGCGGTTTAAAAACAAGTTATTTTAAGTGCAGTAAGCAGCGAAAGACAACTCATTTAACTATGCGCCTGCTGTCAGAGATACTTTTTTATGAAACATGAAAGTGTGTGAGAACTGAACGGAGTGCTTTTTGACAACTAATTGGGCTTGGATGGTTAAATACACAAACTTATGTGTCAAAATGACCATGTATTTGCAAGTAAACAGTCACCTATGCCTTAAGTGAACGTAAACGGTTGAGAAAGAAAACATACGAGTATATTGGACCTGTGCACTTGGTCTTAAAGTGACAGCATCCAAATTTACCTGCTGCCGTTATTAATGATAATCAAACAACAAAAAAGTGAGAAAACCGCTCTTGACTGAATCACTTTTGTAAGTTTAAGAAGAATAAATGTTTATTTAATTTACACAGTGAAGAATATGCAGTGTTTTTTTTATACATTTGATTACTTTATACAATTTATGTAGTATTTTATTTGTTTCTTTGTTCTTTCTTTATCACAGTTTACTTGTCAGTTACTTTACAGTTTATTGTTTTTGTGATATTGAAAATGGTGACAAGAATTATGACATTTCATACTGTAAAAAAATAGATTATAAAAACCTTATTTAAAGAAAAAATAACTATATTGTGATATATATTGTTATCATTAAATAAAATTATCATGATATAAGATTTGTATCACCCCCTAACTGCAATTAATAATTAAGATAATTTCTCTTTTTTTTTTTTTTTTGCACAGGAAGATACATAGGTAGACAGTATGAAGTATTTTATATGGAAATAAATGCAGTCTGCATGGTGTTCATTAGAGACTTCTTTGCAAAACATCTCCAACAATCCAATAAACGCTCCAACAATAAACACTTAATTGGCCTGTCTCTGTTAGATTATAGAGCTACCGCATGTATTACTGTCTGCAATGCCTTATTTTGGATGACATTGTGTTGTTATAATTTCCTGATTGCTATTATTTGCCAATTTTTGGACAGATGAAGTATTCTATTAGAAGACTCATCTGTTCTGCCCATTAATTGTGTGTTATAAACCAAACAATCTGCTCCTAATTGCTTGCAAATGCTAAAAGACTAAACTTAGAATATCGCCGAAAGGTGAGCCCCATTGTTAAGAACTGTCAGCAGTCCCTCGGATGCACTTTAATCACTGGCCTGTTCCTGTCATACAGTGACCATATGTTGATTGTTTAGTGTTCAGGCTGCATTTCGTTTTTCCCACCAATGGGCTCAGATAAGCATACGTTACAGTGGCAAGACAAATGGGGGAGTGAGCCCGTGCACATGCAGAAGGCTTCATCCATTATTTAGAAGCAGTGCAGCGCGAAGCAGAGAGGGGCCTGCCATCACTATCAATAATTTAACTCTCCTACTACAAGCCCCCTCAAATTCTCTCTGTATTTCCCTTTTTTCTCTTTGTCTGTTTCTTACTTGTCTTCAGTAAATGAAGGGTGTCTATTGATGCACACCGTGCAAGAGCTGTCTATTAGGACTCCTGACATCCCACAAAGAAAAGGGCGCATCAGAAAGAAGAGTGACAGACAGACAGTGATGAAGAGAGAATCAAGAAGATCTTGTAGACATTGGAGCATCACTGGACAGTGTGTCCATTTCAGCTGGCATAGGACAATGATGCATTCTAACTAAGGACACTGATTTACACTTTCAGTGTTCAAAGTGGATTTCCACTGAATAAAAATAAAAATTTCTTTTTTTTTTGTGATGCATTTGAGTATTGGGAGGGGATAGCAGTGATGCTATTGACCCTTTAAACTACATTTTAGCATGACAGTATCTCAAAATAATCTTTTTGCGAACCACTTTTTCCCAACAAGTATCATCTTATATGTGACACTGGACCACAAAACCAGTCACATGTCGCACGGGTATATTTGTGGCAATAGCCAAAAAACATTGTATGGGTCAAAATTATCTATTTTTTATTTTATGCCAAAAATTATTAGGCTATAAGTAAAGATCATGATCCATGAAGGTATTTTGTAAATGTCCTACCTTAAATATATCAAACATTTATTTTTGTGAGTGAATACAGCAAAATCGCCAACATAAATGGACAACTTTAAAGGCGATTTTCTCAATATTTCGATTTTTTTTCACCCTCAGATTCCAGATTTTCAAATAGGTGTATCTTGGCCAAATATTGTAATATCCTAACAAACCATATATCAATGGAAAGCTTTCAGATGATGTATACATCTCAATTAAAAAAAAAAAAGAATTACCCATAAGACTGGTTTTGTGGTCCAGGGTCACATATAGCGTTGAGAAGTCAGATTAATTTAGTGAATCTGTTCATAGACTTTATGTACTGTAATTCAGGCAGCTAAAACACATACATTTAGTGCTCCTTTGTTGTAGTGAAATATAAGTTAAATGTTTTTTGGTTTTTAGACGAGGTGTTTCTTGTTTTATTCGTTTTATTTAGAGTAAATTAATCTTTTAAAGTTTATATGTTTACCTTAATCGAAAACCTTACTGTTTTTGTGCCAGATAAGTACTGATGTGTTTAAAGGAATTAATTATATATACTATATAAATTATGTGATAATGATACAAAAATATACATACACTTATGAAAACTCCAAATTCAAAATTAGAATATTTTGAAAAGTTTTCATAGCTGTAAGCCATAATCATCAAAATTATAACCAATAAAGGCTTGCAATATATCACTTTGCATGTAATGAGTCTATATTAGTTTCACCTTTTAAGTTGAATTACTGAAATAAATGAACTTTTGCACAATATTAAAAATGTTCGAGTTTCACCTAATAGTTGACTTGACATGTAGTAGCAAAGTTACAGTCAGTATAATGTCTGTTGGGGGGCCATCACAATAAAGAGTTAGCAGATATTAAGCAGACATCTAATACTCTTAACAACTGCTAGTTAACATGTAGTTGCAAATGAATGAGAGTTAGTTGACATGTAGTTGAACAGTTACTTATAGTTAGTAGAATGTCAAAAGTGGACTATCGAAATAAAGTGTTACCCAAAACATGCCTGGACTTAAGTGACTGACCAATTTCCAAAAAAGGGTTTAATGAGAAATGTCCCACTTCCACTGTACAACAAGAAAGGGACTCCCTATCGACTCAACCCCCTGATCCATATCCCTCTCATTCATTTGCTCCATCTGCCAGACTCTTGTCAAACAGTAGTGAGAGGATTACGCCCTCCAGCCCACTGCCCAATAAGGTCAAAGGGTCAAAATTGTCTAATGGTTATCTCTATGAGGGACAGAAAAGAGCAGGAGTAAGCGTAAAGTACTGAGCGGGTGGCTAATTAAAAAACAAAGCAGCTTCTCCCATTAACCCCATTAGGACTCCAATCCAACTCATGTGAAAGCTTGAGGCACTTATGGAGGGAGTTAAATAACAAAGCATAGAAAACTCAGTCTCCATAGGAATTTAAATAAAATAAAAATACTATATTCTAGCATCATACCGAAATGGAATAGATGGGCAGATTAGTGTGTGGTTACAATATATTATCTTGTTTACTGACTTGAGTTTTATTTTTTACCTACCACATTGAATTACAATTTTAAACTAAATGGCCAAAAGTGCTTATTAAATATTCAATTTAAAAACCATGGGCTTTAATAGGCTGTTAGTCCATCCATTCCTACTATAACAACTTTCACTGCTCTGAGAAGGCTTTCCACTTGATGTTGGAACATGACTGCATGGATTTGCTCTCATTCCAACACAAGACAATCAGTGAAGTCAATGGGTGATGGCCTGGCTCGCTGTCAGTAAGTCATTTCATTATGGGACTTGCTTTTGTTCACAGGTATGAGGAAGAATGTAGTAAGTGCAACTGAAATAGCTCAACATGTTTATTAAAAGTGGGCATCCATATAATTTGGGCCATGTAGTGCCTGTTAGCATTTAGCATCGCGCAGATTTCGGAACTGACTCCTGTGCGGGTTTAATCGACCAGTGACGTTACCATGCCAACCCAAGCAAATTCTGCTTCACTGCAATGACCCACTTACTGTACGTCAACAAAATCATTGGGACAATGGAGAATCTGACACATCACACACAAAGAGAAAGAGAGAGAGAGAGAAAGAGAGAGAGAGAGAGAGAGAGAGAGAGAGAGAGAGAGAGAGAGAGAGAGAGAGAGAGAGAGAGAGAGAGAGAGAGAGAGAGAGAGAGAGAGAGGGTTACTAGTAGAGAATATAAAAGCAAGGAAACTCAGGAAATGAAGCTCCGGCTCTGGGTTTTAGGGTTATTATAATATTCCATAATGATCAACTTCTACAAAAGCAGTGTCAGATCAGCACGGAAAAAAGGAAAATAACATATGCCTGGACTTGTTAAACTCTTTTAAAAAAGGAGCATTATCATACATAAAGTGTTACTGGAGAATGGGATGAAGATAAAAAGATAGTGATATGTGTAAATTGTTGGAAAAAACAAACAAACTGAAAAACAAAGAAAAATAGTAGTCGTATGAATGGAGGGGCAAACGTGACCGAATGTTTTTTGCTGTTAATGTGTTTTTTGACCTGCTCAGAAGCTCTGTAATGCGGTTAATACGGTTTTAAGGGCAACTCCTGGAGATTCACACAGTAATACACAAAGACACTTACACTGTAATACGGTCTGGCGGGAGCATTTAACCAGTAGACCCCCACCCTTTAAGCTATAATTCAATTTCTGCCACAGTGTGCACATATTCAGTTCAGCGTGACCCTTCTAAATAAATATAATCTCAGGCTACTTCTACGGTATGTTAACAATAAGCCCATTGGCATCAATTACCACAGCTTGGTTTGTTTGGCATCAGCTGAATACAGTCTCAACCATTCACAGAGTAGATCTGAGGCCAAGGTTTCTTTGATTTGGCAGAGCACCCTCATCCAGTCATGCATTTTCAGTGGTGAACAGTTATCCAAGACCTGGCAACCCTTTTTTTTTTTTAGAGTGTCTACATTTGTTTGAGTGGGCAGGGATCAAAATTATGTTTGGTCTTGAAGCAAAAGGGCTTCAGGATGTTGAACATTCACAAGTAAATTCTAACATCCGTCAGCTTGCTGGCTGGCTGAAATTAACGTGTTACCTTCTAAGAACTTCACAGATACTGACATCCTGGTCATTTGGTGAAAGACTAGAATGAGATCCTATCTAAAAGCTAAACAGTTTTATTTTGCTGCACTTTTTCCTCAGTGTGCTTATTCATAATCATCTTCATAAATTCCAGAACTTTCAACATCAAGCAGAAAATTATGATTAAATTGTGTGTGTGTGCGGCCCCATCATCCCAGAGGGTCTGAGGCAATCGGATCAACCCTCAGCTGAGCCGCTCAGGCCAGACAGAAAGGAGGGGGTTTATGGTGGGTGTATGGTGGGGGAGGGGTGCCCAAGAGGAGAAAGTGGCACACACTCCCTCTCGCATTACCATACAATAGGCCTGGGACACCCATCTCATCATAACACCGCCCTTATACAACATGGCTTTGTGTTAGTGATGAGCGCAGCCTGATAAGATCACGTGTATGCAGTGTGTTCACACTGGCTTATCACTAACTAATTAGAGAGAGTCAAAACAACATCTCAGATCAGATTCTGAGGTAAACAATCATCCCATCTCTTGGCTATTTGCGTAATTGTGTTTGCTCTAAACAAACAAGTTTAATTATAAGAAAGAGCAACCTACAAAATGGCTGCATTCTAACACTCTTGAAATCGTTTTGTTTTTGTATGTGTGAGTGCTCCTGGAAGACTATTAAATAGCTTGTCTGGTAGGAACAATGAGGATTAATGAATTGTCTATCTGGGCCAAAAGAGAGATCAGCATGGCCCATCTCCTGATTCTGGAGAAATCTGTCATGCAGCCATAGTTGGAAGTGGAGCTGCAAAAAAAAAAAAAAAAAAAAAGGTGCTGAATGAACTGACACTTTTTAAACTGTCTATTAATTAATAGGGAATCATTAATTCTTATCCACAGTAATAGGTACTCTTTTGTTGCTTTTTTATTTATAATTATTTTATAAACCAATTTAGTAGATCATCACGCTATCATTATGATGTAATTATTATTGCTGGAGGTGCACGTTAAAATAGAGAAAAAGGCCGGGTAACATGTGTTTATCAGGGATTGTAGCCCCTGTTCAATCTATTGGCAACATCTATTTGAACCATTTCATTAAATTAATATTGTTTTTATCTTTTAAAATACTTGCACTTGCCAACTCTTTTGATGTATTGCTAATGTTTTTTTTTTCACTCATGAATGTAGGTAAATGTAAAATCAGACATTCATTTTGGTTCTTGATGCACGTTCTAAAAATCTATAACTTTAAAAGTTTAAACATTTAAAACCTACCGGTACTTTAAGTTACATTAAATGTTAGTACATCAATGGTATAGGTCAAACATTAAAAAAAATCTTAAATTAGTGCTTTGTTAAAGCAGTGTTACATACAACAGATAAAACAGTATTACAGGTATCATTGTTTAGTTAATTTGTTACATTTAACGAATGTTAAATATGAGATACTTTTCTCAGCACTCAAAGCGCATAATATAGTTAAGCTAGTTGAAAATCTGCCATGCAGAAAGCTCTTGGTTCGATGAGCAGTCTGAAGTATTTTGCCTTTATTTTTCCTCCATATGCATTAGGAGACATATTTTAAAGGAAGGGCAGACAATTTCAGAGAGGCTAGCAATAGCAAGCAAGCTTGGAAAGCATAAGATCCCGCCCTCCCTTCAAGGCGCATTCGGACCGGATGCAATGATTGGATGAAATTATTTTTGGTACTGTGACTTTCACATAAGATATATGTACATGTTTTAATATTTAGACCACTTCAATGTATTGATTGCTATCAGAATGTGAAGAGAGTGTCAACCAGTATAACAAAAAGTGTTTCTAAAATTTTTTTGCCTACCCTCCCTTTAAGAATTATATTGATGCATTTCAAATCTAAATAGCCTACTCAATTCAGAACAGTACATTGTGAGGTATTATCCTGCAATTAATTTAATAAATGTATATTTATATTAAATGTAACTTGTAAGGACATACAATTATCTGTTCACCATGCATGACAGAGGATTCAACCATGTACTGTGGATAGCTTCACTCTCCACTGAATGTAACATTGGCCGTCAATGAAATCATAGTAATCACTGTTCCCGTAAGCAATAAACAACACTGTCCCTGGTTCTACCGCTTTCTATAAATGTCCTATTTTCTGCCCTTAGACCCTGCAGATCCTTCAATTGCCCATCCTACACTATTATTCCCTGATCTGTTTGTTTACAGTGAAGATAGTGAGACATTGAGACAGGAATTATCATTTCAATACACTGTGTAATGGTTTACCAAAAAACAAATTCTGAAAATATATTTGCCATCCAGTCTGCTGTGTGTGTGTGTGTGTGTGTGTGTGTGTGTGTGTGTGTGTGTGTGTGTGTGTGTGTGTGTGTGTGTGTGTTTCCCCCCAACTTGTTTGTATTCATTTCTTTAATGCTGTTGAGGATCTTCTGAGGGCTGAGCCTGCTGTGTGACTGCTCAGTGATTCTAATTGGGTGTCAGCTTTGGTGTAAGAGCGGGTGATAACAGCAGACAGTATCTCTGCCAAGCCCTTTGAAGCTCTATACAGCAACCATGATCTGGGATGCACAGAACTATAAAAATTCAGGCTGGATCTCTACAGGAAGTGCAAGATCTGTGGCTTTGCGATGCCATGATGATCAGAATACTGTCTAGACAGACTGTATCTACTTCAAAATAAGAGTGAAAGTTATAAACTGTTGATATGATAATGAGCGAGTCTGCCTGTCATGTTTCATTCCAGAAGGACCTGAAATTGTTTTTTGGCTAAATAGATGCAGCATATGGGGGCATTTATTCACTTTGGAGTGTGTAAAGCAAAATATATCAAAATGTTTGCGTAGCCTATATCATGCAATCATGTGCTGACTAGTACTTATATTGTTGTTTGGAAGTTACAGTCTCACAAAATTAACAATTATGTTGTCAGGTAGATTGTCAATGCATACCATAGATCATTACAAAAATGGTTTATATAAAATTGACCAAATGTAATAAAATGAGAGAGAGGACCTGCAAAATCACTTGTGATACAGTTTAATATGTACAGTATATGATTAAATATAAAATGCATATAAACAAAACAAACTAATTCAAAAAGCAAAAAAATGGAAATCAATGGAAGAGAGATAGAGAGAGCTGTGTGCAATAAGGACGAAGTAGTACACTGTTTTAGCATATATGCCTGTTTTACACTAAAGTTGAGGATAGTATTAAACAGCTTTTCTCTTTCTTGTCAAAGGTGATATGTTGTGAGTGAGTGGTACTACACAACGTGGCAATTTTAGATCATGTTTGCAGAAACTCTACAGTAAGACTGTGTGGATTGGAATGCTTATCCGTGCGGATTAATCAGTAAACCTGAACTTTAATGGTCGAAGGTTGTATCAACCCCAACATCTGTAAATGTTTCTACAATCAAAATACCATCATTACAAGTCTCCCTCTCAGTGTTTGCTGAATCAATGGATTAGACTGCTATATGGCCAATATTCTAGTTGTGGTTATATGGAAGCCGCCATTCGGTTGTATTCCTGATGCACAGGCTTGTCGGTTGACCACTGGCCAAAAAAAAAAAAAAAAAATATTTTACTAAGGCAAAATATCAATGCAGAACTCAAGAACAACAACAAAAATAAATATGCTGTATGGAGCCACAATTCTGATTTAGAACCTATATGACAGAAAGTGACAATAGCATAATGCAATATAAAAAAATAAAAAAATAAAAATCAATGAAACATTTAAGAAATATGTTTTTTTTCTAAGACAATAGTATCTGCTTAGGAAACTTTTTACAAACCTCTTCTTTTTTTATGACCTCAAATTGCTCTCTTTCTTACACACTGAGGTACAATGAAAGTATGTAGACACATACTGTATATATATATATATATGATTGACAACTTTATGAAGTATCCGGAATCACAATGCCATTAGCATGACTTCATGTAAAAAAGAGGTTTGACAGTATAAAAATAGAGTAGAGACAGATGGCAGAAAATTGCCCAGCAGGCTGAGACCACATTTTCTCTGAATTATCTCTGAACAATCCCAGAACCCTTCTACATCACTTGCATTATTCATGAGCAAGGTTTTCCTTGTTAAAAAAAATGAAAAGTGTGCTTGTGTTGTTTGATGGCACTGACTTAAAAACCCACAGGTCAGGTACTTTTCTAGAGCAGTCACAACATTAGCCCCTGATTGAGAGAGAGCGTGTTTATAGCCTATAAATCCCATAAATGTGTCCTTGCTGACATCTAAACATTTAAAGTCCGCCTGTAGTCAATAATTGTATCCCTTAAATCTCATCTTTGATCACCAAAAAGACACATTTAAGCATTTTTTAAAAAAAAATCTTAAGCTTGAAAGTAACTCACAGCCTCATTTAGTATATGCCGTTCGACGAATATGCAAATGAGCCCCACCTCCACTCACTCACACCAGCTCAGAGATCCACTCGTTGACGATCACACATTGACGTGATTGGTTACAAGGTAGTTCGTGACGTCAGAAACACCAGCGATTTCAAACCGTGTTTTTGAGACGGTCTTTGGTTCACTGCAGTTTTAAGGAGAAAATACTCAGCAATGATGTTGTTGACTTATGCATTTTCACATGGTTTATCTTAAACCACATTAAAAACACCACATAGACATAAACAACATTAACAACTTGATTTTAACCACAGGGGGACTTTAAACGGAAAGCCATCTCATAAATGACCACAAACCTGAAAAATAAAGGCAAGGAAATGTTTCAATTTTATGATTAAAACATATATAATTTAAAACATGTTATTTTAAAATTATTTAACTGAGAATTTATTAATTTCCATGTCTTGTCCATGGTTGGAAATATATTTGGAATTCCCCATGACTGTAGGATCCCTGTACATAATTAGCAAATTAATTCATGAATTTCACCTTTTTAACTAAACCTGTAAAATCAATAAAGCCGAACAAAAGCTTTGATTCAGATACTTGGCCTCTATTACGTTGTTGTAAGCAGTGGCTGCCATGCTTGTTGAAAAAAGCTTTAGGACACTCAGACAAAGCTTATTGGCTTGATTACACTAGTGTTCATCAAAATCATTTAATTGTATTTCACACATACTGAAATGGATGTAGTCAGTTTAATAGCTTTAATGCACTATAGACGCACACTGCTGTGTTGTTTCAAGAAGAGAATGGTTTGTCACAAGGCACTATTAAGTCATTCTTGTTACAGTGTTTTGAGTGCCCACTGAAAAATAAATGCAGTATGCAATAATAATCTAAAAGGCTAAAAAGCAAACAGGTATGACTGAAGCATCCAACAGGCGTACAATATAATGAAACATGAAATGTTTAAACTGAAACAGCCCAGGACATCAATCAAAGAGTTTCTAGCCCAGGGGACATCATTTATCAAGAGGCAGGAAGAAGCGACATATTTCGAATGAGCACACAGAGCTATCATATTTTTGAAGTGGCAAAGAAAAAGCAACAAAAGAAGCAAAAGATCAATAGTACACAGAGAATCTCATTCTGAATCCTACTTCAAAGTCCTTTTTTGTCTGTCACTGACTGATTATCTTTCTGAAAGTGAAAACAAATCTTCAGTTCTATGGCATCATGTCTTAAAAAAAAGCAAATACATTTTAAATAGTCAGTATCTGCATAATGTAGTTTTTCGAGTATTTCCTCAAAATCTGTTGGAACATGAACATACTCTCTGGTTTAAATACACCCTAGATTTTTTAAACAATGAACCTTGGGCCATCTATGATAATCAAAATCAGGACAAACCAAAAATATTTTCATTAGGAGAACTTAAAATAGAATTTAAGACTCAAATGATCTCAAAACTGCATTAAAATGCCATATTTATATCATAACAGAGAGCTATTGGAGATCCTGTTCTGACTGACTCTGTGACCTATTCACTAAGACCTTATGAAACATGATTTATCCAATCTGCTGCTTCACAACAATGCCTAAATAATGTTAGTAAGCATATGAATCCGCAAATCAAAGCGCAGAGAATCGATTTCCCTTCTACATTAGAGTCTATGCAGTTAATGAGAGTGTTTGAATGATGGCTGCGGAGAAAGAACGAGGCAACCCAGAGTATTTAATTTTGCTATCCACTGTAGCATGTCCCAAGAGCAAGATCAGCACGGTTTCCATCTAAAAACTGCCTGCAGGTCAAGCAGAGGCTTAATCTGTGCACTCATAGGAGTGTAATTACTTTTTTTTTTTTTATTACTTCAAGAAGTTTTGTATCCAATACCAATGATGCCATGGTTCTAATGATATGCAACAGTTGTACAATTCTACATTTCAATGAACATCATATTATGGCCATGGTTTCAGTCTCAACAAACCATGCACACACATACAGTGCAGACACAAAAACTCATTATATATATAAAAATAATAATTATATCCATTGGAAGCATGGCTTGGTGTGGTGACGGTAGCTTATCTTCCTGCTGATCCACTTATGGACACTAAAGATGAGAATTAATCCAGAGCACTCTGCCATCTGCTGAAGATGAATGATTTATCTATCTTAACCCCCACAACCAGCCAGTTTTCACGTGACGTGCCTGTGTTATAATCAAACTGTTCACATCAGCTTTGATATTTTGTCTAATGAAATCTTTATATCCACAGCCAGGTCTACTCCTCTTAATTCCATTGCATGTTCCCTCTCTCTTGCCACCCTTCAACTACTTCAACACACTAATTATTAAATGATAACTTTATTCCCAGTGAGAACAAGACATTAAGAAAGAAGAGGACATCAGCAATGAGGACTGGAAATTCATTCATTCAGAGAGAGAGAGAGAGAGAGAGAGAGAGAGAGAGAGAGAGAGAGAGAGAGAGAGAGAGAGAGAGAGAGAGAGAGAGAGAGGGGTGGACTGGGTCTGAGAGAATCCCTCAGTGTCCGTCCCCATGGGCAGTCTTTAAACACTGTTATTGCGAAGTGGTTCCTCACATGAGTGAAGTGGAAATAATTGATTTTCACAGGAAACGCTGAAGGACTGCACATCTGTTGAGCAGCTTCTGTAGCCTGTATGTGTAAAGCATTTCATTGTGGGTGTTCACATTGACAGCCAAGACCAGCATCAGCAGAAACCAACGCACATTCTATTTAAAGTCTATGTGAATTGAATTCAATTCACTCTCTCATATCAAGCCTTACACACCTTGCTCAGACACATGGCATTTTTGCGAGTTACAAGGCAGAGGTATGCAGTATGGGTTAAAAAGAGATAATTCTGCATGCTCAGTGACGCCCTGATTTCTTTTCTCTCTTGCCCCAGCCTCTTTCTCTCTCTCTCTCAATCAGAAGTGGGTCAGTTATGGCAGTGCCGTTACTTAAAGAAGAGCTGCGGTTGCTCATATAGCACCATTTTGATGACACATATCCACTCATGCCATAGCAACCGGCCTTATTCTTTTACCTCCCCACAGCCCCACCTTATATCTGCCACCCATTTTTCCCCAGCACGTCCAACTAAAGCAATAATATAAAAATGAAAGCAAGAGAGTGGGCGTGTGAGTGGGAGAGACATTGTGGGGGGGCATATTTAAGGCTAACCAAAGCATCTTCATTCGAAAAATCTGAAACCACCTTTCATCTGTACATAAATTCAGTGCATTTTTAATAAATTCAAATCAACATTCCTGCATTTAGCATGCTCTCATAACTCATTCTAATGCAGCAAGGCGCCCTCTCCAACATGCCTCCCAAGCCAAACACATCACAAAAGCTGCAGCTTTAAATCAGATGAGTGACAATCGTATAAAGTAAACAGTTTAAGAGACAAAGGCGGTGAACAGCCACACTAATCTAATCTGACCCGAGTACTGTTTTGTAATGGCTGCATTGTGGTGATAACCAGAGCAGCCCAATGGTAGAAAGGAAGAAAAAGCGGGAGAAAGAAAAGAGAGCGGTGACAAATCCTCATTATCCATTAAGACAAGCACAAAACGCATGAGACAAACGAGCGCACTGACAATGGTCATTTCCATAGACCGATCAGTGCATTTGAAACCCCACCAGCCCCAATTAACAGAACCACTGATCTTTATCAAAATCAGTGCAAATTGTGCTGTAGCCTTTAAAAATACAAGTAATAAAACGTCATAAAAGTAATCAGTGGCAGTAACCATCAATAGTCTTAACACGTATAGATGCTATGTTAACGCAAAGACAAGCACGCATGATGTAAAATGGGGAGATGGAAGGGAAAGCAATATAACACAATACCTTTTTGTGTCTGCCCCTCTTCCATGTTCTCTTCCATGGTGGTTCAAAGCGCGATTATAGAAGTGGATGGAATGTAACAAAGCCTATAGCGGTGAAGTGGATGAGCGACTGTGCGCGCGGTGGCGAGATTGAGCGCGTGCGTGTGCGTGTGTGCGTGCGGTGGCTTTGTAAGGGACTCCTCTTCTCCACCGCAGATATCACTCAGCACGATCTTCAGCTGTCTCTCTCAAACGCTGTCCATTTCCAAAGAAAACATGCGGGGTTTCAAATCGGAATATAATTTCCAAATTCTCCTTTCACTGGCTTCACAATAGAGACGCGTGATTATCTTTAGGATTGTTGATTCTGATAATGAGATATTTGAGACACTTTAAACATAGGTAATGCAGGTGTTTTGAACAACTGAGCTCTATTCTATAGCGCTGATGAAAAATGCACCGCATTGAAAACAACTCCCCGCACTAACAGATGGATGGGTGTATCGTAGAAACCAGCAGGGCCCCCCTCCCTTCGTCATGAACACTCCAACATACACGCGCGCACACGCCATAACGTGTTTTCTCTGTCTTCCTGTGTGGACAGAAGTGTGTGTTCATTTGACTGCATGGATTGATAGATACATTTAATCTATCCGGAATTTCCAACACAGGCAAGTGTTTTGTCTTTGTACCCCCTTAACATAAAGAAACTAATTTACTAAACCGAAATGTGTTCTGTTTTTTACTATACTTAATATCATCACTGATAATGATCATTGTTCCAATTATGTTGTGTTACAGCATGAGACAACTTTATCTCACAATTATTTTTTTATAGCCTGCAATTAATAGCAGCATTATTAATCAGATATTAGGATCTTGACACAAATAGACCATGTTTTTTTTTTATCTCATAAAAAAAGCATAAAAAAACACACAAAAAAACACTGCAACACTCACTCACTCACTACCCCTAAAACAACCTTTTTTCAGACCATACCTCATTAGTCAATTTGTGTGTGGATTTATAGGCCTATAGATAACATGAACCTAACTGGCATATAGTACATTTTGATTGCCTGTCACAGTAGCAAATACATGTTAAGTTAATCAAAATTATGAAAATGTAATTAAAATATTCTAAATGTACTGAATTATACAATACAGTAGACAAGTCATGACGTATCATGGCACAGCAGTGGGTTTTCGATGTCACCTCCAGCTGTTCTGATCAGTGTCAATGACACTCACACTAGCAGTTTGAAACCAACAACCGAACAACTGTTGTCACAATGCTGCCAACAGCTCTAAGAACGTCTCGGTTACGTATGTAACCTTAGTCCCCCGAAGAGGGAACGAGACGCTGCGTCGAAATGCTGTGGCAACAGCCTGTGTGATTGCGTCGTGATTATAGCCGGGGTCAAGGTCGTAGAATCTCATGAATGTGTGTGGTGAGGACCAGCCTGCCGCATAACAAACATCTTAGAAAGAAACTCCTGACAATAATGCTTTGTAGCAGCCATACTGCTAATAGAGTGGGCCCGTACAGTCAAAAGTGAAGGCTGACTGGCCGACACATAATCAAATGAGATGGCCTCGACCACCCACTTGCTCATCCTCTGCTTAGATGCTAGGCATCCCTTTCCGGGTGACCCAAAGCAAACGGACAACTGTTCAGATTTCCTCCACAGGATAACTCTGGACATAAGCATCTAAGGCCCTAACTGGGCAGAGCAGATTTAGGAAACGAGTTACAAGAGAGTGTCTCCTCAAAGACACAACACGTAAATGGACGTGGTAAGCAGCTAAGGCCGCCACATACACCTTTAGTGTGGAGGGGATAACCTTGTGGATAAGCGCTCCTGCAGGAACTCCAGCAGGAACTCCAGCAGGAACTCCAGCACTGCACCCACTTAGGCAGTTAATTGGGTCTAGCTGGTGCTCTCTGCACCAGGAAGTTTATAATCTCCACTTCAAGGCGTAGAGTTTCCTCGTGGAGGGAACTCTGGAGTGGAGGATGGTCTCAATAACCTCGGTTGAAAGACCTGAACTGTGCCCTCTCAGAGGCCAAGCCCACAGTTAAAAAAATTAACAATAAACACTTCAAATGAATAAATGACTGCAATCATATTGTTGATGCTACTATCTATAAAAAAAATCATAATGGGGAAATACATTACTGGAATGCCACTGTGGTACAGCGTTGCCATACGGCAACATACCTATTTTTCCATAGTGGTAAAGCGTTGCCATATGGAAACATTGATATTTTCTCAATTTACAGTAAAACTATGTTAGACAAAGTTGATTTGTGAATAAAAATAGCAAATCTACTTATCAAATATGATGCAAAAAAAAAACCTTTGAGAAAATATGTTTTGAAATGAGGTTAATAGAGCAATTTCTGGAGCACTTCAACAGGTGTCTTCCGTGTGAGGGTGACAGTGGGAAAGAGAGTTTTGGAGGGACATTCAAATGTCACTTGACTTCAAAACAGCACACCATCGGCTACCTTAAGGCCTGCCCTTTTAATTCCCATAGTGCAATATATTGTATTTTTTTCTGAATATCAAGGAAATTAGTAGAAATTAATTATTGCTACAGTATATGGCTACGCCATACCAGTGATACGGAAATAATTGGGAATATTCTCAGGAAATGACAAACAGTTATAAAGACTATAATGTTGCTTTCACCCTTTCCACTTTAATTCCCATTAACAATTTATTTAAGTGGCACTGAATATTTCCAACACATTTGAAATGACTTGTTTATGTGTCTTTCTAAGAGCACTTATTCTTACACATAACATTACTTCCCTCATAGTTGACTTAATCACTGTTGTACAGTAATTCCACTTTACCGCACAACCAGCCCTTTGCTTACTGGTTGGCTGAAATTCTCACAAGGTATGAGTCAAACATTGCAATATCAAAGCGTGACATATTCCTGTGAGAATGTGCCTCACTAATGCTTCAGATGTGGTAATTATTTGTGAATTTAACTGTTTTGAATGCTATTTGCAATTAGATTATAAGAACTTCAATTTACTGATGTATGCAAAGCATCTGGAAAAACACGATTTATTTCAAATTTATTTTAAAATACATATATGTATTGTGATTGAACTGTTTTGGTTTTTAAAAGAGAAATTTTACAAAGTAAACACATGATGTTACAGGAGAGTCAAAAAAGGATGCTAGGCAAGTCATTAACATGGACTGTGGTACATGCTGCCAGCTGGCTTGAGTTATAAGTAGATTAGCTGAAATGCCTTGTTATCATAAAATTATTTCTCCAAACTGCAGTCAGTTCTGAGAATCAAATAGATGTGCTGTGTGTGTACTTTTCTGATGTTAATTGGGCTTTCCTTCTTTGTCAAAGCAATAAAGTGATGCATTATTTTCAGTTACCTTACAACACTTGCCTGCAAATAAAACAATTGTTTAAATCTATGGCCTAAGTAATCTATAACAATTAGGCTTATTTGACAAGAAGGCATTCAACTGATGTCATGTAGGTTCTTGCTGAGGTGTAGTAATCACTGATAATGCATCACCACATCTGCAATTGCTGATTACATCTGACTGTAGAGATTGACTTTCTTCAGGAAGATCGCTTCTTATGATATACTGCTGTCACAGGCTGTCGGTCTAAATGTCACAGCATGCAATGAGATTGATGTAGAGAGACCATCCTACAGTTATTCTATTCTCTGAGTTCCAATGCATTACATGTGCATACAAATTGTCTTCCAAATGCATCCACACACATTTAAAATTTCCATATTTTGGTAAACTAATTTAGTTTATTTCTTTGCAAATAAATATGTCCCCTATGTGAAAGTATGTTTTTATAATAGGCACATTTATTACCAAATAAAATGCCTTAAATGTCGATGGAATAAGTATTCAGACTCCTTATTTAGCGATTTTCAGGATTAATTTTGCAAAAATTGCAGAGACAAGTTCTTCTCCGGGTATATTTCAACTAGCTTTGAACATCTGAATTTGCTGCTGCTGCTGAACAGCATCTTCACAGCAATAGGTTCACTGTAGCTATAGTTGGATGTTGTTTAAAAGCTCTCCCATCCCTGCAAAGGACCTCTCCATCTTTGACAGTAATTGGGTACTTGGTCTCCTCTATGACCAAGACCTTGCTGTTTTGAATCAATACAAAAGTGAACAGCCAGTAAGTCTTGGGGTTTTCAAAACTTCCAATGTTTGGCATTTGAAGCCACTTTTTACTCTTGGAAATTATAATTTCAAGCCTTTTGTATGGACAGGTGTGTGCCTTTCAGATTTTTTGCCAACCAGATAAATGTCATAGGTGAGATAGGTGGCAAACAGTCAAAGATATGTATTGTAGCTCAACTGATGCAACATTAACCATATCAAACCAAAACAAAACATCTTATAAACGCAAATATTGCTATCTATTTATATTCTATACCATGTTATTGTTCATATATATATATATACACACTTGAACATAACATATTAGTTAATTATAGTATATGCTGAATAATGAAATCAAATAAACCGTGAAAAGTGTGAAAGACGAGTGTCAAGAGGACAAGTGGCTTCTGGAGTGTTTTTAGTGGTATGCAAATTAAAATGACAAATACTGTTCACTGTGTAGGCCTACATCAACAGTGATTTTCACACCACTTCTACAACATAGCATCTGTATCTGCTACAGTACACCGTCACAAAAGAGTTAGTTGAAATGTAATGTAAATAGATTTCACACAACATCTATTTGATTGTTCACTAGAACTGCACTAAGAACAGAGCAAAAATTATGAAATGTTAACCTGCATAGAATCTTGCTAGCAGCGCCAGCATCCAATCAGAACACCTCAAGCAAGTGAGGAAGTGACAGAATTGGGCCTGCACATTTATTATAAAGAGTGGAGAACATGCATTGTGTGATATGGAGAAAGGGGACTATGAATGCCTACTGCCTGGTCTTTTGTGAGACAACATGCTGATAAGAGAGTCATTGTTCACTTACAAAAAAATACCGGCTGAGAAGAAAAGATTTACATCCTTGATACAATACACTTATTTCTAAATGCTTTGAAATTACAGCTTGAATGATTATAGATAAAAAAAGGTATGAGATGACCTGCTTCCTATAGTTTATATTCTTAAGTAGATGCTAACTAACTGTGATAGTTTGTGTCACACTGTGTGGTTGTACCTACAGAGGCACACGACAATAGAGAATCCAAAAATAAACAGTCACATTTAAATCACCACAGAACACTCTGAGAAAACAAGAAACACAACCGCGTTAAACTCAGACAATGCAGGACAAAGAACTAGGAAAAACTCTGGGCTTATATACAAACATGGCGAATCAATGTAAACAGAACAGGTGTGGGGAACTAATTAACAACCACAGAAGAAACTAGTGGCGGGAAAATGAGAACAAAGGAAACGTCTCAGGTTACGACTGTAACCCTAGTTCCCTGATAAGGGAACGAGATGATGCATCGATGACGCTTTGGAAACGCTCCAGCGTGATTGCGTCTGAAGCACTTGTGTCAACTAGTCCAATGGCGAGAGTGGGTGTAAGTGACGTGACGACCAGGAAAAGATAAAGGACATCCGGTTTAGAACCACGCTAGCCTCGAAAAGGGCCAAAGCAAGTCGATCACAGGGATGTAGGAAGTATGGCAAAGTGACGCATCGTCTCGTTTCCTTCTCAGGAAACTATAGGATTACAGTCGTAATCTGAGACGTTCCCTTTCGAGGGAACTCGTGATGCGTCGATGAAGCTTTGGGAACGAGAATGCCCAATACGCCATACGAAACAGAACCAGTCTGTGTGAATACTAAACAACTAAGACAAGAGCATTTGAGAACCTGGGGGAGCACCCAGGTCGAAGTTGCAACACCTTATGAATGTGAGTGGAGAGGACCAGCCTGCCGCATACCACATCCTACAGTGATATCTCCAGCACTGTACCAATCGGGCAGTAAACTGGGCCCCACTGTCCGAGACCGCAATATGAAGTGAAAACCCATCACTTAATACATAAAGTTTCCTCATGAACCTCAGTTGAGAGACCAACGTCAATGAGTTGGGCCCCCTTAGAGGCCAAACCCACGGGATCCAAATCTCTGGGCTGTCAACATCACCCAATCCAAATATCACCCAATCCACTTGAGACCGAAGGTCCCTCCTGACTGGAATCTCTAATGGAGAGCCGTCTAGGAGAGGCACCGGGTCCGAGAACCAGTAGGCTCTGCCAGTACGGTTCTACTAGTAGTATAATTATTCCATCCCAGCGGACCTTCTCCAAAACTCCTGGGAGCAGAGTAATCGGGGAATGATGTACAGACGTAGCCTCGGTCATGTCCATACCACAACGTCCATAAACCCCCCAAATGTGCTCCACCTCCTCGGAGTGGAGCCTCCATTCCCCGGGCCTTAGCCCCTGCCTCAACAGAATGTCTGCTCCTACATACTTATGTAAGAGACCACCAATGTGTTGTCTGTACGGACAAGCACATGATGGTCCCTCAGGTCTGGGAGGAATGTCTCAACGCATTGAAGACTGCCATCATCTCCAGGCAATTGATGTGCCAAAAAAGATGATGACTCCTCCACAGGCCCTGGGATGAGCGGCCTCCCATTACTGCTCCCCAGCCGGTGAAGGAAGCATCTGTTGAGATAGCAACTCGATGGCAAAGAGCTCCCAAAACCGGACCCTTGGAAAGGAGCCAGTATTTCCTCCATATAACCAAGGCGCGGAGACACTGCCGCGTGATCTTGATCCTACGAAGTGGGTTTCCCCTCGGGGAGATCCCTCTGGTTCTGAGCCACCACTGCAAGGGTCTCATGTACAGTAGGCCAAAGGGTATCACAATGGACTTGCTGCCATAAGGCCCAACAGTTTCTCGAACTGTTTCACAATGCGTGACTGCTCATGTGAGATAGGAACCAGTATTCCCTCCATATAACCAAGGCGCGGAGACACCGCCGCGTGATCTTGAACGTACAAAGTGGGGAATCAGCCAGTCATCGATGTAGTTCAGAATGCGTAGCCCTGCAGCCTGGCGGGGCCAGAGGGTGGTGCACCCGATAATGGTATTCTTTGCCCCCAAAAGAAAACCACAGGTACTTCCTTTGTTGAGGGAGGATGGAAGTAAGCGCCTTTTAAATCTATCATGACAAACCAATCCTCGGATCTGATTTGAGTCACGATCTGTTTGAATGTGACCACCTTGAACTTGAGTTTCATAACTGCACGATACAACAGACTAAGATCTAAAATGGGACGCAACCCCCCATCTTTTTAATAAAGAAGCGGCTGTAAAACCCTGATTCTCTGTCGGGCGAGTACACCTGGTCTATAGCTCCCTTCGCTAATAGAGACTCTACTTCTTGCTCCATTACCAGAGCCTGCTCGGG
The DNA here is from genome assembly GCF_949152265.1 of Phoxinus phoxinus. Lineage (NCBI taxonomy): Eukaryota > Metazoa > Chordata > Actinopteri > Cypriniformes > Leuciscidae > Phoxinus > Phoxinus phoxinus. The sequence continues at coordinate 28,582,407 of NC_136881.1, forward strand.
ATGTACTAACGCGAGTAGCACCCCGTTGTAACGAGGTGGAGGATAACGAAACTGGATTCTGTAACCTCTCTCTATTATCTGCAGGACCCATGGAGATATATTCAGCAGATTCTTCCACTCTGTCAGAAAATCTACTAAGGGTACCAGTCTCTCTCTCTGGTGTTGGTATTGTAACAGCCACTTCGGTGACCTGAAACATCCTGGCAGGAAACAACCGAACTGACTGTTTTTGAACCCCCCTCAGAGGGTGCGAGTTTGACACAGTGTCGTGGTGACACTGAGCCATGAGCTCGCTGGAGACCGCTGCGCCCCGAGGCACCAAGGGTGGCGGGGATGGCAGAGCGGCCTTCTGAGGGCACAGAGGTGGGGCAGGGACCATATACTGAGGTGTACACCACTCCAAATGACATTCTGGCTGTACAAGGAGTTTGTTAATGGCTAGTGCTGCTCCGCCCAGCAGCCAGCATTTAAAAAGTTATAAACTCCAAACTCATTGTACACAGGAGATTGAGATGGAGAATCTTCAATTCCCTAAACTCGATGCTCAGCACATAATTATACCATTTAATTCCTCAAAATTGAATGTAGTAAAAGATCAACCAGACAAGTTAACACGGTCTGGATGAAATGCTGAACTTATACATGAATCTACACTGTAAAATATTTCCAGACTTTCACAATATTTAACTGTGTTTTTTTACAGTAAAATACAGTTTTAATTGTTTTACTGTAATATCACAGTAATGTGGATTCGCTCACTGACTATTAACTATATGCTGTAATATATAGTATATGCTGTAACATAACGCATTTATATCATTCAAATCCCTACAATCCTATACAATTCAAAAAGGATTGTTAGGCTGCATAAATTAGCTCAACCAGAACCGGAAACACTTCCCATAACACTGCATGTACTTGTTACATTGTAAGAGCAATGGCATACGCTAACGTTAATCTCTCTGTCTCATTCTTATCCCGAGGTTACGGTTGTCAGCTGGATCTAGTCCGTATCGAGACCAGATGGTGGACCTGCACCCTAAGATGACCACAGTGCAGCCCTGAATATCAGACAAGACTATGACAACTGACAAGACCTAGAAACAGACCGCATGTGAAGACCTCATCGACACAACAGTCCTCTGCACAGTCATTGGATCAGATCCAAGAGAACCAGACCAGTCCTCCACACAGACCCAACGGCCAGCTTCAACTCCCCTCCCACCAAATGCAGGCGTGATCTTATGAAGGTAAAAGAATAGCAAAACCCGAGAGCATGTAGATGTGAATTTGAGAACTTATACAATAACTATTTGTAATTGTATGCTAAAATTTACACCCACAGCTCCAATGTGAAAACTTGTTGAATGTTGAGATCAGCACTTGCAGAAAATAGTCACAATTTTTATTTTTATTCTGAATTTTAAGCTGCTGATAGTTACAAATGTTAAAGCCATTCACAGAAATACAATGACAGACACAATCTTGTATTCTTTCATTCACATTTGCAGTACAACCTCAATTAGGCACTTGCAACTTCTCAAATTTGCCATTACAATTTCAAATATTTACACATTGACGTTTGCAACTATTTTTGCGATATATTTGATGGGTAACTAACTTGTGCAAACTCAGTAACAGTGAGAGAGAAAGGCGGGGCAATTTGAAATGGCAGATTTGAGAAGTTGCAAGTGCCTAATTGAGGTTGTACTGTGAATGTGAATGAAAGAATATAAGGTTGTGTGTGTCATTGTATATCTGTGAATTACATTTTAACATTTGTGACTATTTATCTGCAGCTTAAAATTCAGCTGGTCCAAAATACATATTTAGGCTGCATCAAAATAATCCACACATAAAAGTCGTTGGAACTGAAACAATTGATAATTTTTACAAACAAAACAATACTTGTGTAGTTTTTAACTGCAAACGCTCACTTTTTCCCTCACTCTGTGATATGCACTCGGTCACGTGTCATGTAATTGCATCACGTATATTTGTATTATTATTATTGTTCGAAATGGTCCTTAAGTGTATGTTTTCTGGATGACCATGATGATTACATGACACGAGTATGTGACGTTTGACCGAGCACGTGTCACACATAACTATTGTTTTGTTTTTAAAAATGATTAATCATTTTTAAAAACAAAACAATAGTTATGTGTGACACGTTTGGGTTCAGAAGACGTTTATTTGTCAACTGGAGTCATGTGAATTATTTTGATGCAGCCTAAATATGTATTTTGTATCATCCAAAATTCTGGACTACTATCTCTTGCATTCCCTTAAGCTGGAGGCCTGAAATGAAATCCTAAAAATATGAAATTCTGTTCTGATGAAGAAAGAAACTCAGATACTTTTTGGATGACCTGAGGGGGAGTAAATTATCAGCAAATTTTCATTTTTGAGTTAACTCTTATTTTAAGTACTGCACATTATTGCGAACTGCTCTGAAACCACGGGTCAGGAATGAACTCAAATGAACTCATTGGGTCTGACATTAGTCTGTCATCTGGTTCTCTTACGTAGAGTTCTCTCCTACTGCGTCGAATCGACGCTGCGGGAAAGATATTTCTTTGTCGAGATTGAAGCCCAAAAAATTAATCCTTAATTTTGTAATATGTAAAACGCTTTTCTGTAGCATACAACCCTAGGCGGAGCAATACAGCTCGCCCATTGGCTGCTCCGCCAGAAAAGCACAGCCTATGCGAGGCCAGTGACGCTGACCAATGAGGGCGCTTCGCGCCCTTCTGGGTCATCTCCCGCCGAAACAGGCGTGGCCTAGGTCTATAAATACCAAGCATAGCTGCTTCCACTCCGATTTTCTTTACTTCACGAAGCTACACGCATCGTTGGACCGGATTCGAGCCACCACAGCCGTCTGACACAGCACCTCAGCAGGACGAGCCCTTACCTGAAGCCGCTGGTCATCGCCGCCTTCAGCCGCCGTTCCCTACTGCGCTTCTCCGGCGTGGAATATCCTTTCAGTCTTTGTGTGTGTTTTGTGTGTGTGTTCGCCTACTGCGTCACACATTTTTTCCTCACAAAAGAGCACGAGTGTCTTTTTAAAGATGTCTCGCGTTTCCTGCGGCTCCTGCCGAGCCGCGCTCATCGACGGGGACCACCACGAACTATGTGTTTCCTGCTTGGGCGAGGAACATGCAGCTATCGCTCTCGGTGATGGCGGCTGCCATCACTGCGACATGATGCCAATCGCGACTCTGCGGACTCGCCTGGCATCTTTCGCTGAAGCTGCTCAACCGCCCCCTGTAGCGCCGCGCCGTAAGAAGCGCCGCGCTCAGCGGGTCCCGGAACCTCCCTCCACGAGGAGCTCGCCGCCGCCGCCGCCGCTAGCTCCTCTCAACGTTTCGCTCGAGTCGCTCACCGACGGACAACAGCCGCAGCACGCCGCTTTGTCCGTTATGGAGGACGACCAGCAAGCTGTATCTGAGGGGGATGACGACTGCTGTTCGCTTCTCGCTTCGGAGAGCGAGGGATGGGCGAGCTCTGTGGATCTCCCCTCCCCCGCCGTTCCGGAACGTCGAGGAGGGAAGATCAGCATCGAGACAGAGCTGATGCGTCTGCTCACACAGGCCGTGTCGAGCCTCGGCCTCGAGTGGTCGACGCCCGAACAACCTGCACTCAACCGGCTGGATGGCCGCTTCCTCGCTGGAGACCGCGCTGCGCCCCCCTCCAGACACGCACCATTTCTTCCTGAGCTTCACGAAGAGGTAGCGAAATCGTGGAAGGCGCCTTTTTCAGCCAGAGTGCGTACTTCTGCCTCGCCAGCATTCTCCGTAGTGGACGGTGCTCGAGACAGAGGCTACCACGCTCTCCCTCCGGTCGAGGAGGCCGTAGCGACTCACCTTTGCCCACCCTCTGCTGGACGGCGGGCTAAGGGAGTCCTACCATCGAAAGCTTGCCGCACATCGTCAGCTCTGAACGGCCGCGTGTATTCCGCCGCCGGACAAGCTGCATCGGCGCTGCACACCATGGCGGTGCTCCAAATCCACCAGGCTAACCTCCTCTGCAAGCTAGACGAGGAAGGCCCGGGCGCGATCAGTGTTCCGGACTTACGTAGCGCCACAGACCTAGCTCTTCGCGCTACAAAGTCCGCCGCACACGCCATCGGCAGGATTATGGCCTCAGCTACTGTTTCCGAGAGACATTTGTGGCTGACTCTCTCTGAAATGGCGGAGTCAGAGCGCTCTGCGTTCCTCGACGCTCCCATTTCAACGACGGGCCTCTTCGGATCCTCCGTGAAGGACTTCGCGGACCGATTCGCCGAGGTACAGAAAACTTCGCAGGCCATGAGACATTTTCTGCCAAAGCGCTCCAGTTCCGTAACAGGCCGCCCTAAACAGCCGCCTGCCCGAACTCAGCAGCGCCCCGCGCCCGCCGCACCGGCCCAGCAGCGACAGGCCCGAGAGAGACCACGGTCTCGCTCCGCCGGACGCCGCCCGCCACCGCGTGGTCCTCGGCCCAAGATTTCACTCAAGCCCGAGGCCTCGGCGCCATCCTAGCCCTGCTAGGAAAAAGACGGTGTTCGGGTCCCGCTGCGGCCGGACTTCCACCAAAGATTTTCGCTTGTACAGCCCTAAGTTCCGTGTTTGTACCAGTGTATTTAGCAGCCAACAAACCGGCCGTAAAGCCCGTTTGCCTGCACACAAACGCCGTTTTCACGGCGACCCAGATAAATCTAAAAAAGAGTTTAATTTCTGGTGTTCCGGCCAAGGCCGATGGTGTAATGTGTGTAACTGCAATGCCCACCCAGTGCCCATTCATTCACACAAGCACAGCCCCGTTCAACACAGGGTTTGCACACATAAAATCGGCTCATGCCGATTGTGCTTTGCATGTAGTGAGCGTGCCCACTATCCAGTGCCCACAACCACTACACACTGCACGTTCCGCGGTTTCTGTAAAAACGAAACTAACGAACGGTCAGTCAGTACACAAACACAGTGTCCCCGGTGTTATAAATGTGCCCGCCACCAAGCGCCCACGTTTATTCACAAACATATCGAGCCCTACGGGACTCGTCCCGCGCGCTCTCTCTCGACACAGAGAGCCGAGCGCGCGCGGGATGCATACTGTGTTAAACATGCCCCCCGCTTCACACGCCACGGCGTCCATGTCACAGCACACGGTTGCTCTCGTGTCGCCGCCATTTCGCGACCAGGGCCCAGATTACATTCAACCCCTAGTCACACGTGCAGATGCATGGGAAAGACTTCCCGGGGTCTCAGAATGGGTGCTAGAGACTATAAAAAGAGGCTATTCGCTACAGTTTCATCGACGCCCTCCCCGTTTCACGGAGAAAGTCGAAACAACGGTAAAAACAGAAGTAGCACATCTACTTCGAGCCGAAATAGCGAAGCTATTGAGCAAAGGGGCCATAGAGCCTTTATCTCAAGCTCAGAGCGAAGGGGGTCTGTACAGCAGATATTTTCTGGTACCGAAAAAAGACGGGGGTCTCAGACCCATTTTAGATCTCAGGCATCTGAACAAAGCGCTGACAAAGCGAAAGTTCAGAATGCTCACGACCAGAGCCATCCTCGCGCAGGTTCGCCGAGGAGACTGGTTTATGGCAATAGATCTGAAAGACGCGTATTTTCACATACAAATTGCGTCACGTCACAGGCGATTTTTGAGATTCGCCTTCGAGGGCCAGGCATATCAGTACACAGTCCTGCCATTCGGCCTGTCTCTAGCACCTCGTACATTTACAGTGTGCATGGACGCGGCGCTGGCACCCCTGAGACTCCGCGGCATTCGAATTCTGAATTATTTGGACGATTGGCTGATTCTAGCTCAATCACCTTCAGAACTCATCCGCCACAAGACCCTAATTCTCGATCACCTCGAGTGCTTGGGTCTGAGAGTCAATTGGGAGAAAAGTTCACTGTTTCCCAGTCAAAGGATCTCCTTTTTAGGACTGGAGCTGAACTCGCTGTCTATGACAGCTCGACTGTCATCACAACGCAGGCGAAATTCCCTGCGGATGGCGAAATCCTTCCGCAGCGGCCACATAGTGCCGCTCAAGAGATTTCAGAAAATGCTAGGCCTCATGGCCGCAGCATCGACAGCTCTACAGTTGGGCCTGCTGCGCATGCGCCCACTGCAGTTCTGGCTAAAAGCGCGTGTACCGCGCCGAGCATGGGTCCACGGTCGTTATCGCCTCAAGGTCAATCAGGAATGCGTTTCAGCCCTGACACCATGGAGAGCGTCAGACTGGTACCGGTCAGGTGTAAGCCTGGGGACTTCTTCGAGCCTGAAGGTGGTGTCCACGGACGCGTCCACCTCAGGCTGGGGAGCACTGCTCGAAGGCAGACCGTTTTTTGGCCAATGGGCAAAACGAGTCGAACTACCGCACATAAACTGCCTAGAAATGATGGCAGTGGACTTAGCGCTGAGGCGCTTCTGTCCTCGGATAAAAGGACACCACGTCCTAGTCCGTTCGGACAACACGTCGGTAGTAGCCTATATAAACCGCCAGGGTGGCGTGAGATCCCGAAACCTTTACAGGCTGACGGAACGCATACTGGTATGGGCCCAGCACAACCTGCGCTCGCTGAGAGCGATCCATGTGCCTGGTCGCCTGAATGTAGGACCAGACAGACTCTCACGGAACAATGTTCCGACAGGAGAATGGTCCCTACACACACAGACAGTGCGTCTGCTGTGGAAAACGTTCGGCAGAGCGGAGATAGACCTGTTTGCAAACCAGGAAAACGCTAACTGCCCGGAATTCTTTTCAAAGAGCACGAACGCGCTCGCCAGAGTCTGGCCCCGCCGTCCGCTCTATGCTTTTCCCCCTGTCTCGCTCCTGCCCCAAGTGCTCGAGCGAATCAGGAAAAGCGGATGCTCAGTGCTTCTTGTAGCACCATACTGGACGAATCAACCCTGGTTCCCAGTCTTGATGCAGCTCAAGAGTACTGCTCCGTGGCCGATCCCGGTGAGGAGGGATCTCCTCTCGCAGGCCAGGGGCTCGATTTTGCATCCTCACCCAGAGCTATGGTCCCTTCATGTGTGGGCCATAAACGGGTACCCGCTAAACTCCCAAGAGGAGTGTTAGACACGATCGAGCAGGCTAGGGCCCCGTCTACTAGACGGCTCTACGCTTCCAAATGGTCGGTGTTCTCTGACTGGTGTTCAGACCAAGGTCTATCACCTCTTCAGTGCGGTGAAACGGAGGTTCTCTCCTTCCTGCAGGAGCTGTTGGATAAGGGTAGGACCCCATCCACGCTCAAAGTCTATGTGGCAGCCATATCAGCGTTCGTCAATCCGACGCTTGGCCATGCACTGGGCAGAAACGACCTGGTGGTACGTTTCCTTAGAGGAGCCAGAAGGTTAAATCCTCCAAGGCCTCCCTCAGTCCCCGTTTGGGACCTTTCTACAGTGTTGAACGCTATGAAAGGGGCCCCTTTCGAGCCTATTCACTCAGTTGACATGAAACATCTGTCTCTCAAGACCATGTTTCTTTTGGCTCTCGCTTCAGTGAAGCGTGTGGGGGATCTGCAAGCGCTCTCAGTAAGAGCCTCTTGTATGGAGTTCGGGCCCAACGACTCTATAGTCGTGTTGAAACCGAAGCACGGGTATGTACCTAAGTCCCTCAACACACCGTTCAGGGCTCAGGTCATCTCCCTGTCGGCTCTGCCGGCCTCTGAGGATGGAAATAGCTTCCTTTGCCCGGTCAGGGCATTAAGAGCTTACGTGTCCCGCTCCGCTGTTTTTCGACAGACGGAGCAGCTCTTCGTTTCGTTCAGTGGGCGCTCTAAAGGGCGTGCTGCGACGAAACAGAGCCTATCTCGATGGGTAGTGGATGCCATTGCGCTAGCCTACGCATCTAGAGGTTTGGAATGCCCCCTGGGCATCAGAGCACATTCTACGAGAGGCATGGCCTCGTCGTGGGCTTGGTATAGCGGAATCTCTTTGCATGATATTTGTATGGCGGCAGGCTGGGCCTCCCCGTCTACATTTATAAGGTTCTATAACCTAGAGGTTCCCGCGTTGCAGGCTAAACTGCTCTCGGTCTAAGACCAGGTATAGTGTTCCTGCCCCGCACTGCGGCCCAGGTCACTAATGTTTAAGCATCACTCACCGACAATGTGTCCCATGAGCATGCTATTTACCCCCCCCCATATATATCTATTATTTACATATATATGTTATTATGCCCCTAGGGGCTCTATTATAAAGGGATGATGCTATCCTAGCCGCTCTCCCTGTATACTCTTGGTGTAGGCTCTGGCATGCCGGGGCGCGTGCGCGCGCCCTCGGGTGTCTGGGTCGGTCCAAGAGCACGCACGGCGTCTTACAGGGGTTCCCGCAGCGTCGATTCGACGCAGTAGGAGAGAACTCTACGTAAGAGAACGTACTCGGTTACTAACGTAACCTCGGTTCTCTCTAGGAGAGGGAACGAGTACTGCGTCTCATGCCGTGCATGCCCACGATGTGTCGCTTCTGTGACAAAAATCGGAGTGGAAGCAGCTATGCTTGGTATTTATAGACCTAGGCCACGCCTGTTTCAGCGGGAGATGACGCAGAAGGGCGCGAAGCGCCCTCATTGGTCAGCGTCACTGGCCTCGCATAGGCTGTGCTTTTCTGGCGGAGCAGCCAATGGGCGAGCTGTATTGCTCCGCCTAGGGTTGTATGCTACAGAAAAGCGTTTTACATATTACAAAATTAAGGATTAATTTTTTGGGCTTCAATCTCGACAAAGAAATATCTTTCCCGCAGCGTCGATTCGACGCAGTACTCGTTCCCTCTCCTAGAGAGAACAGAGGTTACGTTAGTAACCGAGTACGTTTTCACCCCCAGTGTAATGGGCAGACAGAGAGGGTGAATCAGGAGATAGAGAAAACTTTGAGGTGTTTGGCAGCAGACAATCAGACCACTTGGAGCTCTCGATTAGTCTGGGCATAGTTTGCACATAATACTCTCTACTATTCTTCCCTAGGCATGTCCCATTTTGAGTGCCAGTACCGCTTCCCTCCTATTTTGTTCCCTGGATAGGAGCCCAAGGTATGTGTTCCTGCTGCTGCTCAACTTGTTCGCCGTTGTCAGCGGGCTTGGAAGAAGGCTTCCAGAAGCTGGAATCTCGCAAACTGGCTCCACGTTATATTGGTCCTTTTAAAATCCTCAGGAAGATAAATCCAGTAGCTTACCGTCTACATCTGCCCAGGTCCATGAAGATTCACCCAACGTTTCATGTCTCTCGGTTAAAGCCTATTGTTTGTTCTTCTCTGTCCCCAGCTCGCAGACCTGTCCCAGCTGCCCATATCGTCGACGGACAACCAGCTTACACTGTGCGTAGGCTGGAGGATTCTCATCAGGTCCATGGAAAAGTGCAGTATTTGGTCGACTGGGAGGGCTACGGCCCAGAGGAGCGCTCACGGGTGCCTGCTCGAGACATTCTGGACCCTACACTCATTACGGATTTTAACCGAACCCAAAGACTCCACCAAGTGAACGTCAGGAGCCGTTCTTAGAGGGAGGACTCCTGTAAGGAACCCTTAACTGGACTGCTATTTTCCTTCTGGTCAGCAAGTGGTGCCTCTCACCTGACTCCTGCTGAAACACTATTTAAGTGTGTTTGTGCCATGTTTATTGTTCAGTCTTGAGCCTATGTTACATGTTGCAAGCAAAGGCTGTTAAAGTTTAAGTTTAAATTTTTGAACCCTTGAGTCTATCTTTCATTTAGCTGTTTCTTGGAAGCCCGGCTTCCTTTGTTTTGTTACTTTTTATCAGTAAAGATTGTCTTTTGTTGAAGATCTACGCATCCTTGCTTTTTAACCACCTCTGCTCTTGGATTCATTTATTGGGGAGTTAGCTCAACCAGTTAACTCAGTGACTTTGAACACAAGTGACCCAGGTTCAATCTAGAACAGCCTCGTTAGGGATAGGAAACTTCGATTCTGGATGGCCATTGTCCTGCAGAGTTTAGCTCCAACCCTAATTAAACACACCTGAACAAGGCAATCAATGTTTTCAGAATTAATAGATAGATACAGGCAGGTGTGTTTTTATCAGGGCTACAGCTAAACTCTGCAGGACAGTGGCCCTCCAGGACCGAAGTTGCCTGTCCCTGGTCTGGATGAAAGGCTGAATATATATATATATATAGCTTATATATAAAATTAGTTTCAACACACAATAAATTCTTAGCTTGCAATACACAATGTATCTATTTAATCAATGCATTGCATTTGCATTACCACTGGATTCTTATTGCACTCTTTTTGTAAATAAACAGTAGCATGGGGAAACTCCCGATGGTGAACAAACGTCGGTAATGTTCATGAATGAACGTAGCCCGTCCACTATATTCTTATTGCAGCCCCCGTAATCTACGCGCTGCCTCAGCACACGCGAGATCCGAGATCGAGTAACAGAATCTTTATTGCAGACCCGTAATCTACGCGCTGCCTCGGCAAATGCGAGATCTGAGCCAAACAATCTTTATTTCATTTCTTCCCTCGAGAGGAAAGCCATCAGGAGCAGAGCTAAACTCTCGATATTGCAAATGTTACACGTCAGGGATTTATGAATGAACACTGTCAGCCCCCTTTTACTAGAGTTGACTGTGCATGCTCCAATGCAGGAGCGTTCCCAACGCGTCATCGACGCATCGGGAGTTTCCTCGAAAGGGAACAGGAAATTAAACCAAAACAGAGTTTGTTTCTCTATCTTGGCGTGTGAGTGAAAAGATGTGCTTTCTGCTTCCACCTTGCTGGGCTGCAGCCTAGTAATGATCAAAATGAATCGAACCAAAGCTCAAAGAAAGACTTCTCTGCACTTTCTAGAGGTATTCTTTTACTTTTAAAATGCTATTTTATTCTATTACCGTAGAAAATAAAATCACTGCTTTCAACCAACTATGTGAAATTGGGTGCCTACTATTGAGTAAATGTCAAATTTGTAATATAAAATTGATAATAAAATAATTATTTTTCTATTTGGGTGTGAATATTATATTTATATATGTTTTATTTACAACTAACTTTTGTCTTCCTTTTATTTTAGACTCCTAATTCCTCTCTACTATTATAGAGAGCATGCATGTATGACTCAAACCACAGAATCAAATTCATTAGTCTCACTACACACTGGACAAGATAGACTGCAATCACTCTCATTTGGCAACACAAATCAAATTGTACCATAACGCAATCAATTAGTCCAGTATGCATAATAATCTTTAAAATCTGCTGTGATTGATTTTGTTTTGAGTGAGAGAGAGAGAGAGAGAGAGAGAGAGAGAGAGAGAGAGAGAGAGAGAGAGAGAGTGAGAGAGAGAGAGAGAGGAAAGGTGGATCATGTAAGACATTAATCAGTTTTAATATGTCAAAGTTTCCCAAATGTATTCTTGTGTTGATTAGTTCCAGAAAGACAAAGAATGTAGGGATGTGATCTTGCCTTCTTATTTAAAAAAGAAAATACACATTTCATATTTCTAAACACAGTATGCTAATTAAGTTCTCAATCATTTTCCTTTAAGATGGTTCGCAGAAATCATCCCATCTCTCTCTCCCTCTCTCACACTTGTTTCTAAAGTCGAGGATTCCCTTGATACTTAAAATAGCATGCAGAAAAAAGGATTGAATACCCATTTAAACCCTCCTCATCCTTCAATCTCTCTCTATTAAATACCTTTACTACATCTCCAAATTCAGAGGTGCAGATGCCAACTGGCTTTACACAAATGGCAGTTCATTGAATTGTATGATGGGAGGAGCCATAAAAACTGCATGCGTGTCACGATGTTGATCCTGTTCCCAACACAATCGCCTAGAGGAGAGGACTAAATGGATTTTTAATGCTGCAATAAATGTGTCGATCATTCTTGCTGACTGACATTTATTGATTTTCCCCTGGATGAGCTCATAGATACACCGGTAATTATTTAATGTTATGCCACTGCTCTTTAGCGCACATACAGTAACACTGTTAATCCAGTATTAAACTAGTTATCATGCAAGTGATTCACTGACTGAAACATAACTGATCATGTCACATTTCCGTGCTTAATGTGCTTAATGTGACTAAAGATGGTTAATTCTCTTTAAATGCCTTAGAATTGAGGACAATGGTATCACTGATGTGCCTGTGGTGACATAGTGTATAGTCACATGGACTGAAAGAAGCCCATTCTATTGATGACCTATTTCAACACACTATTCACAAATCGTTTAAGCCGCACACTTGCTTTAAACAAGCTCTCCCAAGGACTGTATTTGCCACATGGCATTCCCATTATGCTGCATTCCAGTGATGGGTAGGTACTATTTCACCACAGGCACAGGCAGAGGCACACACACACATACACACACCAAATTCTAATAGCTGTACACTGATGAGATTAAGTGGGTCTAAACATTATATTCTCTTTCTTTTAACCCTTTAGAACCTGAAGCTAAAATGGGTGTTTTTCACATATTTTTATTTTTTTTTACTGTAAAATTCTAAAACAATGTGCTATCTTCATGTGCAAGGTGTCATCTTTTTCAGAAAAAGATTAGCTTTCAACAAATTACAATTATTGACCATTATTGTGTGGTGAGTTTGTAAATAGAATTTAAATAGACAAAAATTAAAAAACTAGAATGAATTTTCCGATTTTTATTTAGAAAAAAAAATCACGAACAAAAGAAATTAACACTTTAAAGTAGAAAAATTAAGTATAATACAACTATACAAGTCTTTTTTGTGACATTGGGTTGCACAGTTTTCATTTAGGACACTTTTTTTCATACACGCACACATACAAATGTGTCCATTCATATTAGGCACGCACACATACACATGCATACACCACATGTAAAGATACGTGAAAAAGTAACGGCCATCCGCCTCCCAAGTTTCATTAAAAATCATCCCAATCCCCTCTTCTGCTGTCTACCACTTCTTTCACCATGTATTTATTTGTCTCTTACACTCTAACCTGCCGCGCTTCGTATCTCTAGGTTCAAATCCTTCCTTCCCGCTCTGACAGAAAGCCCACTGTCATTTGCTGACGGAGCATTGAAATTACCGTAATAAGCCGTATATTGCCGAAAATCGCATGTTGTCTACTGTCAGGGTCAATTTGAATGGTTTTGATAGTGCAAATGGTTGAAGAGTTACGGTACAATGAATACAGCTTGCTGATCTGTGTCGGCAATGACACATTCGGTTCTAAAGGGTTAATGAGTTCCTAAAAGGGCTGATTTCTTCCCCAAACAGATTTTTCAGAATTACTGAACTTCCAACCCGATCTCATGAGAAAACGTAAGTATTTTACAAGGTGGCAATGACGTATGAATTGGTAATATGAGATTTGTACGAAAACTTACAATTAACAAAAAAGTAAGCCTGAAGGTCCACCCCTAAACATGTCAGTATGGTTTAAGTAATATAGGTAATAATAAAGGTAATATAGCCTCGGTCGGTGACGTCATCTGCACGCACCCACGACACAAGGCTATAAATAGATGATATAAATAGAGGATATTTTCTCTGAAGAGCAGTTCCAGGACATCTTCAGCAGGGAACAGGGTTACAGTCAAGTAACCCGGATCGTTCCCTTTCAAAAGCTACAATCGATGCTGTGCTGCTTAGCGCATTGGGAACAAGAATAACCACGCCACCGTGCTTGAAAGTGTCTGGACCCCATACGGTTGTGTAGGTGTGCTCACAAGAACACAAGAAGGCTCTAGACATTAGCTTGTGATGTCGACTCAAGGACGTGAGAGTCCGGAGTGGCATGAACATCCAAACTATAAAATCTTATGAATGTGATTATGAATGTGAAACAAGTTGTAAGGGGGCACCCCTTGCCAGAGCACTTGTAGAGGCGACCCCCCTGGTGTAGTAAGCCCTTAGACCCGTTGGCGAAGCTTGACCGCGCGCCTCATAGGCACGTGAAATAGCATCCCTGACCCAATGTGACATGGTCTGCTTAGTGGCAGCCGCCCCCTTGTTACGGCCCCCATAACAGACGAACAGTTGCTCTGACTTACTCCACTGGCTAGTGCGGTGGACGTAGGCCGGAAGAGCACGGACTGGACACAGTCTGTGAGATCTCTCCTGCTCCGGCGCTGTAAATGGTGGAGAGCAGAAGGTCTCGAGAGTGACTGGATGTACAGTCGAGAAAGGAACCTTATGGATGAGGATACAAAATCACTTTCACCATTCCTGGGGCAAAGTCTAAGCAGGATGTCGAGATCTACAGAGCCTGCATATCCGATTATTTTTAAAGAAGTTATAGCCATAAGAAAAAACATATTTAGGGTCAGAAGTTTGTCAGATGCTGATTCTAGAGGTTCAAAGGGGGTCTCAACCAGACCCTCTAGGACTATAGCTAAGTCCCATGAAGGGATCTTGGCAGTGTTGTTGTACTCGAGACTCGGACTCTAGACCATATTTCAATGGTCTTTCTTGGTCTTGTCATGGACTGCATTTTGACTTGGTATTGACTCGTACTCGAAGATATTAGGACTCAGACTTTTTCCCCGAGTCCACTCGACTCCCACTCAAAATATTTGATTTTTGATCATGATTATTACTGTATGTTACTGTAATATTTTCTATTGTTGTTTGATTGACACGTCCAATAATTGGTGACTTTCTTGTGCGCAACTGCGCATGACTTGAGACTAACGTCTCAAAGGCAGAAGGACTCAGGTCAGGATGTCATGTGGAGCCTCTAGCTCTTATATGTGTTGAAAATGTCTGCTACATCCTCTATTATTCAGCTATCATATAAGAGCCACAAAGAGTTCATATGCAGTAACTCTAAAAAAGAAGCATCCTGCAATATGTAAATCATGTGGTACATCAATTACCAAAGCAAAGTGAAGAACTTCCAATTTTCATCGACATGTGGAGCGACAGCTCAAAGAAAGGTAAGATTAAGAACTCATAATTTCTGTATAAGCATAACATTTCAGCATTTTGACAGCTAATGCTTAGTTCGTACTAGAAGTCTGTAAGGGACTACTTTATCCCCGGCCCGCGCTAAAGCGTTAATCGGATTGAGTTCTAATGTTGTTTGCGGATTTTCCACAGTTCTATTGGATCATATGGGCTTATTAGCTTTAACACTGGTTTACTAAAAAAGGTTTTTGACTAGTGTGTAGATTTTATTTTTACCCTGCATTAAAATGCACCATGCAGTGAGATGAAAGCATTAGATTATCCACTGCTGTTACACAAAGTGATGACATGATGGCACTAAAACAAAGAGTGGCTGCACATGGAACTCTTAACAGTAAACAATAGTCTCGACTCGGACTCAACCCTTTCTGGTCTTGGTATCGACTCGGACTCAACCCTCTATGGTCTTTGACTCAAACTCAACATACTCTGACTCGGACTCAGACTCGAGTGAGCTGGTCTTGACTACAACACTGGATCTTGGTTCTTACGGGAGGCCTCAGTCATCTGGCCCCACGGAAGAAACGAGTCAGCAGAGGATATTTCCCGAGTGGTACCCCGTCAACCAAGGCGTACCAAGCCGAAAGAGCGGCCACATAAACCCTGAGAGTGGTGATCATTTTTCCTGAAGGAAGTCCAGAACTGAAGCAATCTGGCAGTTGACCGGATATACATTATGTACAATACACCACCTTTCAAAGACACCCCATTTGTTGGCATAACTCTTTCTAGTGGATGAGGCTCTAGCACTTAGAATGGTCTCAGTAATGTCAGGCGAAAGCCCAGTGTCCCTCAGTTGGCACCCATCAGGGGCCAAACATGAAGGTTCCACAGGTCGGGCCTGGGATGGAATATCGTGCCCTCCGCCTGAGAAAGAAGGTCCCTCCTCTCCGGAATCGCCCAAGGCTAGCCATCGAGAAGAGATATTATCACCGAAAACCACACTCTGTTCAGCCAACGTGGCACTATCAGTAAGAGGCAAGACCCTTTTTTGGCGAACTGTGGCTAGAACTCCTGGGAACAGAGAAACTGGAGGAAACGCATACAGGCGTATCTTGGGCCATGTGCGCGGCATCGTATCCAGATCCAGGGGGGCTGGTTGACTCAGAGAGAAATAGAGGGGACATTGTGCTGTCTGATGGGAGCCGAATAGGTCCACCTCCGCTTCGTAAAATCTGGTCCAGATCAGTTTCACTAATTCTGAGATTTCATTTCCCCATCGGTAATTTCTGTCTGGACAGTAAATCCGCTCCCACATTCAGATGCCGGGAATGTACACTGCCCTGAGTGAAAGGAACTTCTCCCGGGCCCAGAGAAAAATCTGCCTCGCTATTCTGTTCAGATTGCGTGAGAGCAGATCTCCCTGATGATTTATGTAAGAGACTGCCGCTGTGTTGTCCACCCACACTAGGACATGACAGCCACTCAACTGAGGGAGAAAATATTTCAGGGCCAGAAATACAGCAATCAGTTCGAGGCAGTTGATGTGCCAATCAAACTGATGATCCTCCCATTCCCTTGAGCTGGACGACCAATTAAGACCGCTCCCCAGCCCATCAGGGAGGCGTCTGTCGTTAACAGTCCGCAAAGACAAGGCGGCCCTAGAGTGGGACCCAAGGCGAGGAATCGGGGTCTGAGCCACATAGATAGTGTACGAAGCCTGTGGCGCGTCAGTTTTATTTGACTTTGAGAATTGGCCCTTCGATGAAATCCCCTGGCTTTTAGCCACAACTGAAATGGTCTCATGTGCAACAGCCCCAGAGGAATCACAGTGGATGCTGAAGCCATGAAACCTAACATTTTTTGGTTCTGACGAACACTGCGATATTGGCCTAGCCTGACTTTGCTCATGGTATGCCGAATGGTCTCGATTCGAGCGGGAGACAGCTGTGCCCGAATTGTGATCGAATCCCAAATGATCCCGAGATAAGTCGTTCTCTGGGCAGGAGAAAGAACACTTTTCTTGGCGTTGAGTATCAACCCTAGATAAACTAGATGAGCTAGCACTATGTCTCTGAGTTGAAGCGCACCTCTTGCAATTGTGCAAGTGTTAACCAATCGTCGATGTAATTTAAAATGCGAATGCCCTGGAGTCGTAATGGAGCCAGTGCTGCATCCATGCATTTTGTGTATGTGTGGGGTGACAAGGCTAGACCGAATGGAAGAACCCGAAATTGGAACGCTTCACCCCCGAAAGTGAACTTCAGGTACTTCCTGTGTTGTGACAATATTTCTATGTGAAAATATGCGTCCTTCAGATCGATCGTGACAAACCAATCGTGATGTTGAATTTGCGACATGAACGCTTTGACAGTTAACATCTTGAACTTGAGTGCTTTGACTGTACAGTTTAAGCCTTGAAGATCTAAGATTGGACGCATCCCCCCATCCTTCTTGGGAACCAGGAAGTATCTGCTGTAATAGCCCGACTCTCTCTCTGGAAGAGGAACATGTTCTATGAGTTTGTAGCTCTTGTGACAGTACATGCATCAGCTCCGGTCTCACGGAAGTGGAGACCACGCCGTTGAAACACGGAGGACGACGACTAAATTGGATTCTGTATCCTATTTGTACTGTACTTAATACCCACGCAGAAATGCCTGGCAGAAGTTTTCACGCTGCCAGACTCTCTGAAAGTGGTATACATTTTAACACTTCCTTTTGAGGGGATGTTAGATGTTCCGTATCCTGGATGAAAGCAGGAAGCAACGGAACATCTAAAATTTCGCTGGAAACCACTGCCCCCCGAAACATCAGAGGCGGTGAGGATGGAGAGGTTTTGTGGGGGTAACGAGGAGGGGCGGTCAGATGTTGTACGCGCCCCATCCCGCAGGGGGCTACCCCCACCAGACTGGGCGCCATACCATCAGGACTTCCTTTTTTTATTGATGATAGTCCTGAGGTCTGGCCTGGGAGGCTGCTGAGGGCGGCGAGCCGGTCCCCCATCTTTGCGAGGGGGAGCGCGGTTCGCCACACTGGCTTTTGAAGGACCGGGAATGGTGTTGGGTGTTCCTTCCTCGCCTCCACTTGAGAGCGGCGAGGAAGGAACTGGACAAAAGCTTCCTCATGCTTTTTAACCTCTCTGAACCTGGTGACGACTGTGTTGACGGAGTCGCCAAACAGGCCAGAGGGTGAAACTGGGGAGTCTAATAGAAATATGCGGTCTTTATCTTTTATGCCAGTTAGTTTCAGCCATGCTAACCAGCGCCGGCATCGAACGGCCGATTGCACGGGCCGTTTGCTTGGTAGCACAGAGAGACAGATCTGTGGCTCTACGCAGTTCAGATAATGCTTCCTCATCGATGGAACTGCCCGCACTCAAATCTTTCAACAGGTCAGCCTGGTACGCCATAATATGCAATGCAGCACCAGTCTGACCTGCAGCTTGATAAGCTTTTCCCACGAGCACCGAAGTTGTTCAACATGGCTTCGTGGGGAGGGTAGGTCTCTTTAACGAAGATGCCGAATCAGGCGAGAGATAGCTCGCGAGCGTCTCTTCAATTTGCTGCATCTCTGCATATCAGAGGTCTCTTGTTCGCATGGCCAGTCAAGCTGTAACCTGGTCACCGCACGAGTAACCACCTCGAGTAATTCCTCGACATATTTATCTTCATGAGAGAAACGCTCAGAGGTAGGCTGCTCATAGTTCGCAGACCCAAGAGATAGATAATCGTCCTCCGTGTGAACCAAAGAAGCACCGGGGTCTGCTTCGAGATCACGCGAGGGGACGTGTGGATCTGGTGACTGAGCAAGCGATAGGGACACCGCGCGAGTAAACACCTCGAGTAATTCCTCGACAGATTTATCTTCATGAGAGGAACGCTCAGAGGTAGGCTGCTCATAGTCCGTAGACCCAAGAGATATATAATCGTCCTCCGTGTGAACCGAAGAAGTTCGGATGCTCGCAAGAGCTCACAATGCTCGCAAGAGCTCACAATGCTCGCAAGAGCCATGCTCGAACGCAAGAGCCGCGTGCTCCACCCCCAAACAAAACAGTAATCGTGTGTATCCAGTTCTGACATAGGACGAGAACATGGAGGGACACTACACTTACTCGATTGACAATTTTTTTTTACTTTTTTAAACTCTTTTAAAAACGTTTAGAGAAAAATTTTCATTTCTGAACAGGTACCAAGTCGGTACTGAAATTTTAAAAATGTGACGCTTTGAGCGCTGCTGAGCAGAATCGTTAACACCTCGGAATGGCCGGCCATTGTCACGTGCTCATCAAATATGTCTGTGATTGGCTACAATGATCAGCGCTTCAAAAACATGTTGTAAATATACATCAATAACGCTCTTCAGCGAGCGATTACACAGATACACACGGGAGCGTTTGAAAGCAGGCGTCTATCAGCGGATCGATCCACTGGCGCTGATAGACGCCTGCTTTTGCTTTCAAACGCTCCTGCTTTCAAAACACTTTCAAACACTTCTGTGTGCTCTCAAACGCTCCCGTGCGTTGATCATTGTAGCCAATCACAGACATATCCGATGAGCTCGTTAACACAATGGCCAATCAGAGGTGTTTATGATTCCGCTCAACAGCGCTCAAAGCGTCACATTTTTAAAATTTCAGTACCGACTTAGTACTGAAGCAAACGAGATGTATAACCAGACACTAGCTTCTGGCAATGTTTCTAAGTAAGCTCAGCCTATTTCTCATGAGCAATGGCCTCCAGTTCAGTAATATTCTCGGGTTTGTATGCTGCATCTGCCTTCTTCAAATCCCATAAGAGACTTAAATGGGGTTCAAGTCAGGTGACTGTAATGGCCACTGTATAATCTTCCAGGACTTCTTCTGCAACCAAGCATTAGCCACTTTTTGTGCTTTTGGGTCAGGTGTTGGAGTTCTGGCATGGAAACCGCATGCGTTTAGTATGTGCCTAACTGTGCAAGCTGAAACCTCAGTGCCTGTTGCCACCCTGTCCTGCTGCAGGTATTTTGCAGTCACTCATGGGTTTTTCTGAACCTGCCTTCTCAAAAATATGGTTGCAGCCATTGATAGCTTCCAATTTCTGCTCCATCCAGGTAGTGTAAACACTGTTCCTTTAACTTTGAACTTGCGAACTATGTTTCCAACAGTGTCTCTAGGAACATGTATTGCCTTCACTATCTTTTTGTATACGGTTCCTTGTTTTTGAAGGGCGATGATATCTAACTTTTTGGACCATTCTATTGACTTTTTCTATTGAATTTCTAACATGCAGTCAAACGTGACACTCAACAAACCTTGCCAGTTCAGATATTTCATGTGTTCTACAGTAGTGTTCAAACACACTTGGTGAAATTAATGAAACCCTTGATTACCGTATTTTCCGGACTATAAGTCGTTTTTTTCATAGTTTTGCTGGCCCTGCGACTTATAGTCAGGTGCGACTTATATATCAAAATTGATTCATACTGACTGAGATGAACCAAGAGAAAACATTACCGTCTACAGCCGCGAGAGGGCGCTCTAGTTAGCGGAGTTGTTCAGATGCGACACAGAGGAAGAATTCAATGGATTCAGTGTTGTGGAATGAGATCGCGGGAACTTTGTGAATTTGCCTACTGGTAACATGTTGGGCTCACTGGCTTTTGTTAATTTAGCCTATTCAGCCTCCCAGGTATATGTTCTTTATGCTATTGTGTAGGGTTTCCTGCAGAAAATGTGTTAGTTAAGGTGTAACGTACTGTAACTTTGTGTAACTTAACTTTGTGTTAGCCTACGTGTCGCCATACACATCAGCATAAATGCTCCTGATAAATTATTTGTTATTTAAAGCATTAACATTCACAATCCACTGTTAATTTAACATAAAAGCAAGCAGGCTGCGTGCATTGTTTGCCATGACTGAATGCGCGCTCCCTTAATAATTCCTATAAAGCTGACATCAGTTCATCGCAATCTCATACATCTCTGTTATTATCAATGAAGCTGACTGCATAATGAATCTTTCATAATATATTTTATAATCAGAGGATTTGCCAGCATGCAGAATTCAGCACTGAACAAAAAGTCAGGTGAGGAGTTTCTATCTTAAATGCTTCTGATTGGCCATTGTGGTCAAGAAATCAACACATATGCCTGTGATTGGCTACATCGCTCAACGCTGCAAACATGTTACAAATAGAAACTCTGGCCTAAATCGTTTCTATTTTGTTTTAGTTGTTCTTGTTGCTTTTCTGCAACAGATGAATAACAATTTATTCGTTTTTATATGTTTTATTCATAGATATTTATATTTAATCGTTTTATTCTCCCGCAGCCCGCACTCGACCATCAAATCTAGTCCCGCGCCGCACGTCTCTAGATCACGGGTCCGGGCAGAGAATCTAAGCTCTAAACAGGACAGAGTAACGTGGCGGATACCGCTCATATGCATTTTTTTGACGACGTAGTTAAGGCGGCAGGCGTGTGTTGCTTAGGCGGCCGCCTTAGTTCCAAAGTGCTGCGGGAAACCCTGTGTTACGTTAACATGCCGGACACCTATTCAGCCTGTTGTTCTGTGTGCTATTGTGTAGCTGAATAACTTGTCTTTCCAGATTAAATGTCTGTTCTAGGTATTCAATTTTGTGAAATTTCGAAATAAATGCGAATTATAGTCCAGTGCGACTTATATATGTTTTTTTCCTCTTCATGACACATTTTTTGACTGATGCGACTTATACTACGGAGCGACTTATAGTCTGGAAAATACGGTAGTTTCATCAGGTGTACTTGAGACAACACCTCTTTTGCAGATTTGCGCTGTTTGAGGGATTCTATTCAAGGGGTTGAATAATATTGAGACTGCAGAAGTCATTAAAAGTTGCATTTTCAGTTGAATTTGGGGGAACCACTTGAAACATTTGTTGTGTTGAGCTATTTCAATTACTTTTGTTTGATTTGTTCATTGCAAACAGCTGATTTGCAATGGGGGTTGAATAATTTCGATTACAACTGTATGTACGTCTGTCTTGATAACAAATCTCCAAATGAGGTGATTTTGGCAGAGGTTAATGAGAGTCCAGTGACTGTTTTTTGTGAGAATGAACATTCCAGTCTAATCTCACAGTAAAAATCTCAGAGACACAGCAGGTGATATTGCCTATGACAGCTTATGATGCTCTATGTAAGTCTATAGTTAATAAAGGGAAAGTAAATTAAGCCTTGATTAATAATGATTGAAATTTTGACCTTGGACAAGAGGGAACCAGACTGTTACCTGAATAATGGAGTCTCTACATACTGTAAAAATCACATGAGAGCTTCTTCCCCTAAGCGCCACACTCTGACCTGAATAATGGGTGTACATAGAAGTATGTGTTTACATAAAGTGAATGTTTACACATCATATCCATGAGTGCATCTAATTGACAAAAATGTATATTTCCTATAGGGGTGTGCTTTATTGACTGTCAACAGATTTATATTAGTATCCAAATTTCATCCCCTGTATATTTATACTCACAATGCACAACCAGTGCACACTCACTCTCAAAGAGCTCATAAAAGACTAAATTTGCAACATCTTTATTTCACAATAAAAAAGCTCACTTTTTTTGATTATAAGTCATTATTTAAAAATATTTTGTACTAAAGTATAGTGAACTATTATAGACTAATTATAAAGATACATGAAATTAAAATGATTAACATTGTACAATGAGGAAAATTGTACATATAAGTCAGCATTAAACAGAAGTTGCGCTAGTCTTTTCTTCACTTTTGTGATCCTGGAATGAGAAAAAAAATGTAGGGTGGGATTTAATTTTGTCCATGGGAATTGACTAAATTGTAATAAGTTGGGTGCTTCTAACTAAATGGCTGTCAGTTGTGGAGGATAGTTAGTCCCAACCTCCGCTGATAGATATGGCAAGAGAACAGATGTTGTTTGGAGGGTAAGGGGAGAATAACTATTTGATTAAAGATTACGAGGCCATATGAATAAAAATAAAAAAATGAAAAAAAGAAGATACATTTTGATACCATGACTTTAAGGACATTATAATTGGTTGAATTATCCAAATATTTGGTCTCCTGTAATTAAAGTCTAGGACTTTATTACTGCTTTAATGACAAATTATGATTTTATACGACTCATTAGTAGATCTGCCTATGGTCATATCTGTTCTCTGGATGCTGCTCATCTTAGATAGGAGATATACACTTTTTAAAAGCTTTGTGTAATGTACTAGACTAACTGGGACTTGTCACATAACTTGTTGCTCTTTTGTTAGTGCAACTGCTTCTATATTATTCTCCTCGTTTGTAAGTCACTTGGACAAATTGCGTCTGCTCAATGATTAAATGTAAATGGCGGTTGGACAACAAAACTGAAACACCTGGTTTTAGACCACGGTCATTTATTAGTATGGTGTATGGCCTCCTCTTGCAGCCAATACAGCCTCACAGAAGTCCTTCACACAGTGGCCAGAGGGATTTTGAGCAATTCCTCTTCCTGAACAGTGGCCAGGTCACTATGTGATGCTGGTGGAGGAAAATGTTTTCTGATGTTGAAACCGATATTTGTCATTGTCACGACTCTTGAGTGACCAAATGTTTGGCTATAGCAGCCTGACCATTAATAATGACTCTGTGGAGCTCCCAATGAACAGTTTTGGTGGAAACAGGTGCACATTTAATTCTGCAGTGATTTGGCCAGCTATGTGGGTTTTTTTTTTTTTTGGATACAATCTGGGTTAGTACCTGGACATCCCCCCTTTTAGACAGTTTCCTCTAGCGTCGATATTTACTCCTGTTGGATGTGGTTTGTGGTGGTATGCCGACATTACCCTGGAGACCGATAGCTCTCGAAACACCACAAATATTTTCTGTCCTGGTCACAGATGAGCCAGTGAGATGCACACTAACAATTTGTCCTCCATTGAACTCCTGATATGTCTCCCATTATGTTGTGTGGATTGCAATATTGTATGTCCAGTTGTGCTATTGCTCCACTATATTGGCCAGTGTTTCAGTTTCATTGTCCAACCCCTGTAAATTCAAATTTATTTGTATTTTGTATAGCGCTTTTCACAATACATATTGTTTCAAAGCAGCATTTAAATGTAAATGTTTTAAACACTAAATTAGCCTTAGCGTATCACTTGCTCCAGTTTTAGCATGTAACCATGGCAACAGACTGCTTCACAGATCTGCACTTTCGAGAGAGAGAGCCTGAGAGAGAGAGAGAGAGAGAATGCATACAAACAATGGAGGATCTGATTCCACCCCACATTTTTTAGCTGCTAGTGTACATAAAAATCAATGTGGAATACGATAAACAGCCCAGGTGATGACATGATCTAGCCCTAGCTTCACACACTCTCTCAAATTTATATGTATATTTTATTAAACTGCCAAGTATCACCACAGCACAAATTAATTATATAAAGAATATGTGGTCTTTGGGAGGTATCATGCACAGATTGCATACCATGGCAAGACTGTACCAACCATTATAGATTCTGCTATGCCGTTTATACCAAGACAGACATATTTGTGTTATTATCCTGGACAACTTTACACGATTAACACCTGAGAACACTGAAAAAAAAAAAAACAGTAATGCAAAATTTAGATCACATTTCCCAAACAAGTCAAGAAGAATTTGTTAATAATAATTGGTTTTAGGTTCAACATGAAGCAACATTTTGTTGTTTATGATGCAGAACAACAATGCAAATAACAAATAATCTGCATTAATATAAAACAGTTGTTCTCGTCCAGGGGCCCTACAAACTTATGACTTAAAATTATTTTAAATAAGGCAAAATTAATATACATTTTTCTCTAGTTATCCAAAAAATATATAATTTAAGTAGTTAAGTATTAACTTAAGCAGAAGTAAACATTAATTTTACCCTAAAAAAAACTTTATCATGATGTATACCATGACCTTGTTGTAAACTTACTCATACCATTATATAAGATTTTGTTCAAACCATACAGTCCTAGGTAAGCTGTAAAGAGGAAAAATAGGAATGGGCCAACAAAAAGATACTAGCCCCCTTCAACTCTTTCTCTTACTTATCATGTTTGAACAGATCAGCCAGTTACCTAGTGATGATGATAGTAAATTATCCCATTTGTTTCTGATGTTTATCATGTTGTTATCTACAGTTATCTGACACTGCCTCGATCTGAACAACCGGAGTGATGTGGCTAAAAGGCATGTCATGTATAAACCACACATGCACTGTCATAATGACATCATAAACTAGGGCTTCTCTCAGTCAAAGAACTATGATGCTTCACTGACAGCGCAATGAGTAGCTACATGAAAATACCCTTGCACTCATATTTCACATCAGTTGTTATGATTGGTTAATAAAATGCTGATATAACTGAATGTTTAAAAATCACCTTCTTTCATAGTGTATCCACAAAATTCCTACGCCCCATGACGCTTTGCCCGAATTATGGGTGGAACTTCCGTTAAGCTGTAAACAATCAGTGAAAAGGCTTACTCACTCTATGAACGCAATACGTAAAAAAAAGTGTCACAATGAGATGACATTAATCTACTCACCCTTCAACCATCGAACATTAAAAGGAAATTTAAAAGCGTAAAAGTATCTGTGGCGAGCAAGGCGGCATGATTGATAATGAGTGACACCTGCGCGACGCACCCGTCTCGTATCGCTCACGGAGGAGCAGAAGCATGAAGCGAGGAGCGATGACAGTGAAGATCGAGAGAGGAACAGGCCTGATTTTATGTTGTGTTTTGTTTCTGTTTTGTGTGGCCAGCAGTCGTCCGTGAGGGGCTGGTGGCTTATACTTTCATTTTTGTACTTGTTTATTTATTTATTAAAGTCTTTAAATGTTTGCCGGTTCCCGCCTCCTTCTTCCCATAACATCTGAACTGCGTTACACTGGTGCAGAAACCCAGAAAGTAGGAGGAACGCGCTGTCAAAGAGCCCCCGCCGCTGAATCCGGGGTGCGATCGAGCATGGTGTGCAGATTCCGTCACCATAGAAGCTCGAGGCGGTGCGGTGTGCTGGAGTGAGTTGCTGGGAGGGCGGTCGAGCTCGCTGCCGGCCGCCTGGGTGCTGGAGGGGCGGCTGCCGTCCGTGAGGGAGCGGAGGAGTTGCCACCGTTTGCCTGAGGCCGGAGCCTGCTGTCATCCGCCTTGATGGGGAGGAGCAGGAAACGGGGGACTCCTGCCGACTGCCCGAACAAGGAGGAGCCATCGCAGTCCACCAGGCGGCAGAGGAATGTCGAGCCGTTTTATCAAGGGCTATACAGCACCACCGCCAGGCACCACCGAGAAGATCGCCCAGCTGGTGGAGGACTAGATGGCAGCGCGTTATGGGAACCGGACAACAAGGTTTTTAGGGGGATGTAGACGCAGTCTCGTGGTTACCAGCCGGCCTGCGAGGGGCGATGGGGGTATGTGGCGAGCAGGACGAGGCCGAGGGCCATGGGAGAACGGCATGAGGCCGGTGGCGTGATTGATAATGAGCGACACTTGCGCGATGCACCGGTCTTGTATCTCTCACGGAGGAGCAGAAGCATAAAGGAGGAGCGACGACACTGAAGATCGAGAGAGGAACATGCCTGATTTTATGTTGTGTTTTGTTTCTGTTTTGTGTGGCTTATACTTTCATTTTTGTATTTGTTTATTTATTTATTAATGTCTTTAAATGTTCGCCGGTTCCTGCCTCCTTCTTCCCATAACATCTGAACTGTGTTACAGCATCAACAAGATAGGTTACTTTCAACAGACCAAATAACACCAAAAGTGTGAGTCTTTCCACAGCAATAACGGACGGGTTAAATAGCATTGTAATATGTATTATGTAACTTATCTTGCCTTAATCAAAAATGTTCATTAACTTCAGCATTACATGATACTATTTCAAAGTTATTTCCGTCATTTTGACAGATTATAACTTGCATACCTGTGAAAACAAACATGGAAAGAGACGTGAGGATTTGAGGAGAATAACGAGAGATTCTTTGTGCATTCCAATGAAGTATTAATGGAATATATCGGAAATTAATTTCGGGAGAACAGACCACAAATGTGCAGTATGTGTTCTTTTTCATACTTTTACAGTGGATTGCAAAGGGAAAAAAAGAAAATAATCATGAGGAAAATAAACCTAAAATTCTCGGGACAGGAGCATGTGTCCAAATTTTAATCTTAACCGTTCTATTTCATCAGATACGATCTGTAAACAGGGCTTTAAGTGTAAAATACCTAACTTGTCCTTTAAAATTAGGCCTCATCATACATCCAGATTTTTAAGAGAAAGACAACAAACAAACAACAACAACAAAAAACTATTTAGGAGGTGAATTAAAATACAACATATTTAGTTGTTTTGCCCCTCTGGCTGAGAACCAATGTTCTAAGTCCATGTTTCTCACACTAAAAATCCCCATTCTCTAGCACACTATTTGGTCCACCAACTTATGCCATTTATTACTTATAACTTTTTTTTTTTTATTCCACAGGTTATGTTTTGTTCTAATATAAGTTTGGTATTTGGATCAGACACTGCAACAAGTGGCATGCAGAAATTCTGTTCTAAGACATGTTTTGTTTATCTATCCTTCTCCTACTTGCAATATGCCAAATGCACGGTTCTCAAGGGAAGTAATTCCTTTACAAATGCAATCAAGTGAATCATATACCATCACACAAGATATTGGGAACAGAAAGGACCGATAACAAGCATGCCTGTGCTTATGAATCCCCTCTGCTTTAACATAAGCAACAGCTTGAACTATATTAAGATATATTAGTGTGATTGATATCATCCCATTAAGAAGCTACAAAGAAACTCTCTAACGCTGTGTAATACAACTCCCTACATATAATGCAAGTTGAAAAGTAGTAATATGACATTTAAAATAAATAAAGACACATAGTACACATTTTTTTTGTCTGGCAGAAAGGAAGGGCAAAGACTGAAATTCATGCTACAGTAACTTGCTGAGACTTGTCAAATAGACAAGGAGTTTGACAAAATGCTATAAACTATTGTTCTGAATTCCACCTGCACACCTCAAGACAGGCAAGTCTATTCGAGCTAAAAAAAAAGCAGAAAAGTGTGTGTGTGTGTGTGTGTGTGTGTGTGTGTGTGTGTGTGTGTGTGTGTGTGTGTGTGTGTGTGTGTGTGTGTGTGTGTGTGTGTGTGACATTAAATCCACTAAGTCAGCAAAAGTCAGACATTCTAATTCACCAAGTCAGCAATTAAGGATCTTTACCAAAAATTAGAGAAAAACACACTAAAGGCACCATTAAAGTAGTCCATTTGATATAAAAGTTTTTATAAAAGTGATTAAAAGTTTGTATATTGAAGTTGTTATTCTCTTTGAGTCTTGTTATTTGTCATAGATCCATCAAGTTTGATGTAAATGTAGTCATATCGATTGCATTTATCTTTATCTTTGTGTTTTTATCTTTTGAAGACTCTTTAAATTCTCCTTTTGCATTCCATGGAAAAAAAAATACAGCATATAGGCTATGACAAACAAGAGAGTCATTAAATAATGACATACTTCATTTTT
The DNA here is from genome assembly GCF_949152265.1 of Phoxinus phoxinus. NCBI lineage: Eukaryota > Metazoa > Chordata > Actinopteri > Cypriniformes > Leuciscidae > Phoxinus > Phoxinus phoxinus. The sequence continues at coordinate 28,610,818 of NC_136881.1, forward strand.
TTTAGTGAACAACCCCTTTAAAGCATTCAATGTAGAATGTTATAGGGTACAACAGGGCTAAAGGCACACAGTGCAATGTTAAAAAAAAAAAAAAAAAAAAAAAAAAAACATTTTACAAAACATCAATTATCTGATCAAATTAGCACAGAATCGCACTGCTGCCTGGGATCGTGTCAATGATCAGCCAAAATTTCACCTGGATCTTTAAAAGTGGATGTTTTGGAAAGTGCTGTGGCAAGTTATTGTGCCATCTAGTGGTTTAGAGGAAAATAAAATCAATTGTGCCTTTTACCCCGGTGTGCCTTTAGTCCTGTAGTACCCTCTATATTACGTGGAGATAAAGAATAAAATGTAGAATATATAATGTATGTACTGTAGATAGAATGAAATTCAAAAGCTCATATAACCCACAAACTAAAGAATAACTGTTCATCTGTGGACTGGTTTCAACACTGATCCATGATGTGAAGCTTTTATTTCGACATCTGCCATTGTGTTTGTTACTTAACTGACCCTGAGCGTTGCTACAGTAGCTATTGTACTGAAAGGTCAGGTCTATTGCGTCACATTGCTTGGATTCCACAGGGGATTGAATAGAGCCCTGGTCACAATACAGTGGACTTGGCTACACCCAAAGCCTTTAAGATTAGAAATACCAAAACTAGAAGATGCATGGAACAACAGGATACAATAAAAGAAAACAATACAACCGACTACACTGTGCACTTTGGCATGGAGTTTCCTTTCTTCATCTCATTGAATTTTGATTTATTTTGGCCATAAACTAAAACCATTAAGTAGACTAACAGTAATACTACTGAGCAAAAGATGTATGTGATCCCAGCACAGATGTCTGTATTTCTCATTAGCATATGATACTGCTCCAGGGTCTAGTTTCCACTAAAGGCTTGCATCACTAGACTGACAGACTGTGGGAATTCACCGCAGGCCATGATATGTCTACTATTATTTTACTGGTTTAGAGTTGCATAAGTGTCTAAAGTTCCATACAGTTTCCCTCAGGGTTTAATCAATAAATGTATGTATTTTTGTCTTATGTTCTCCTCAGAGGTGATGCTTTTTAAGAGCATGGTTTTAGAAGATATATGGCTAATAGGACACTATAAAAAGCCACATTCATGTGCAAGTCTGAACTTATAGTCACTTGGCTATTTAATAAAATTGTGCTATATTCTGGTTTGCGATCATGGTGTTTAAATGCAGCTCAGGGATACAGAAATTCCAGTTTCCTCTTAAACTACCTGTGGGTGGATTTCAAGATGAAGGTTATTACTGCACTACAGAAATCACTCATAGCCTCAAGATCCACTGATGTGATTGCATGAGCCAGCAGATTTGTTTTCAACTAGAATAAATCAAAACCTCAGTCTCAGAAGGGGGAATGAAAACAGGGAAATGTGAGGGTGGTTCAAACCTTACTGAACTCCCATCTCTTCTGAAGACTGTTTATTATTCCTTTGGAAAATGTTAAACGCCAAGTCTCAGAAGAGGACAAAAAAAGGAAAAGATGTAGAATGCAAGCCAGTTTTCACAGATTTGGCCAGCTTTGAGGATATATTGTCTGTTATTGAAATTTTCACTTTGTCATTCCATACAGGAAATAGTGGAAGAAACGGCAACCATATCCACACAGTCACTTCTTCCATTAGGGAACAATGGATTTTCCATGTCTTATGGCCCTTTCACACAAACAACAAAAAATATAACAATGATAACTACTATATAATAGCGTTAGAATGGTGATGTTATGTTTAATGCACACTTCTGCAGTTATATTCTCACAGCACTTTTTAGAAGATTGATTTTGCTCTCACTGTTTTAACATTTAACATTTAGCTGAAAAAGTGCTCTGTAAGTGATTCTAATGACACTGTTCCTCTATGTTTTAGTTGATATAATAAAAAAATATAAACTATAAGTTATTTGTGTGAATGGACCTTTAGTTCACCCTAACATTTAAAATATGTCATTAATTACTCCCCCTTATGTCATTCCAAACTCGTAAGGCTTTCATTCATCTTCGGAACACAAAACACAAATGTATGTCCCTCCACACATTTGACACTTCAAAAGGCTCATTAAAAGGTAAAACTTATATGAATTGAACGGTTTAGTCCAAAATTTTATGAAGAGTCACAATCACTTTTATACAGTATAGTGACCAGATAAGCTTTTATTCACCAATAAACATTCATCAACTCAACACATCAGTAAACGGAAGCTCAAGCATGTTTGCTTGACGTGCAAACTAATGAGGTTCATTGTCGTGTGTTACGCAGCACGTTTGAACATCACAAGAACTGGTGTGATGTGTTCGAATTTATGCTTCCCTTTGAGGAGGCGTGCAGCTGCATTTTGGACTAATTGTAGACGGGTGATGCATATCTGCGAAATACCGATATATAGAGAATTACAATATTCCAATCTGGATGTTACGAATGCATGCATGGCAATCTCAAAGTGCTTAGCAGACAAGAATGGCTAAACCTTAGCTAAAAGACGGAGGTGAAAGAAACAGAATTTTACCACAGCACTTATCTGCTTTTCAAATTTAAGGTTGTTATCAATCCAAACTCCCAAGTTCCGAACACAGGTGGTGCTATGTGGTGACAACGGTTGGAGGTCAAAATCATGTGTACTATGATCATTGGGACCAAACATGATAAATTCCATCTTTCTCTCATTTAGACTCAAGAAGTTAACAGAAAAAGCCAGAGTTTAAATTCGTCAAGGCAGGTTTTAAAGCAGACTTGTCGTCATGCTTCAGAGGCAGGTAAATTTGAGTGTCGTCCACATACAGATGGAAGGAAACTCCATGTCTAGATAAAATGGAACCCAGAGGTAACATATACAGATTAAACAGTTCCGGGCCAAGACAAATTAAGCTAAACAATTATAGACCTATTTTTAAGGTGCCTTTTTTAGCTAAAATGCTGTAGAAGGCATTTCAACTTTTTAAAATAAAAACAATATTTTTGATACATTCCAGTCGGGTTTTAGTCCTCAGCATAGTACAGAAACTGCCCTTCTCAAGGTGACCAATGACTTGCTTTTGTCGGTAGATTCTGGGAACTGTGCTGCCTTAGTGCTGCTGGATCTGAGTGCAGCCTTTGATACAGTGGATCATGGGATTCTCATTGAGCGTTTGAGTCTGTGGGTGGGCATTAGGGGGATTGCATTAAGGTGGTTTTTATCGTATTTACAGGGGAGAACCTTTGCGGTGGAAATAGGGAGCACTATTTCCTCCGCTCGTTCCATCATCTCTGTCTGGGGTCCCTCAGGGTTCGTGTCTCGGCCCTGTCTTGTTTTCCTTATATATGTTCCATCTGGGTTTAATCTGTCAAAAGCATGGTGTAACATACCATTGCTATGCAGATGACACCCAGTTGTATCTTCCTTTGAAATTGAATGACATCTCGAAATGGTTTCCTTCTCTTTATTTGGGGTTGTCTAAAAAGTTGCTTTCACGGCTGCAACTGGTGCAGAATGCTGCGGCCAGACTGTTGACTGGCACCAGGAAATGTTCCAGTATATCTCCGGTGCTGGCTTCTTTGCACTGGCTTCCTGTTGTGTATAGGATGCAGTTCAAGGTCCTTTTAATGGTTTTTAAAGGTTTAAATGGGCTTGCCCCTGTATATATCTCTAGTTTGATACAGCATCATGTTGCTGCTAGACCACTAAGATCGTCTCAAAGCTTTATTTTAAATGTTCCAAAATCTCGGTTAAACACACGCGAGAGTGCCAACATTACACAAAGCCCTGGCCCTCCAGCCAGTGTTTCTAGACTCGCGGTTGCGGGGCTTCTGTCAAAACACATCGTCACTGGCTACGGCGGCGTAGAGCTAACGCGTCCGCTGTATCATTTCATGGACGCGTGGGAGGCTATTCCGGGCATTTCACCATGGGTACTGGGAGTAATTCAGCACGGATATTCTCTCCAGTTCAAACGCCGGCCACCCCGCTTCAATGGCATGGTCCCGTCACTGACTTTGCCCCAAAACGTTCCCGTTCTGAGGCAGGAAGTTCTCAATCTGCTTGAGAAAGGAGCGATAGAGCGTTTCCCTCCGAGCGAGCAGGAGAGCGGATTCTACAGCCGCTATTTCGTGGTACCAAAGGATGGAGGACTCCGTCCGATACTGGACCTGAGACCCATCAACCAAGCACTTCACAAGAATTCAGAATGACAACACTGAAACAGATCCTGGAACAGATTTGTCCCGGGGACTGGTTCGCTTCAGTGGATTTAAAGGACGCGTACTTTCATATTCAAATAGCGATGCGCCACAGGCGCTTCCTGAGGTTTGCTTTCGAAGGCACAGCTTATCAGTATTCGATGCTACCGTTTGGACTAGCCCTGGCTCCCCGAACATTTTCAAAGTGTGTGGACACAGCGCTTTCCCCCCTCAGATCGAGCAGGATGCGCATCCTGAATTATCTGGACGATTGGCTGATTTTGGCCCACTCAAGAGATGTGCTAATCAGTCACGTGTAAACACTGCTTCGCCACCTGGATACACCTGGATACGTGTGAATATGCAGAAGTGCGTGTTTATTCCGAGTCGGGCTATAACCTATCTAGGAGTATGTTTGGACTCGGTGGCGATGTGAGCCCACCTCTCTCAAGACCGGATAGAGACAATCTCATCGACTCTGCGCCGTTTCAGACCGGGCAGGTCTGTTTCACTGAGGGAATTTCAGAGGCTTCTGGGACTTATGGCGGCAGCTTCATCAGTGTGCCATCTGGGCCTGCTGCATATGCGGCCACTGAAGTTTTGGCTGAAAACTCGAGTTCAGCCGAGGGCATGGTCTTCAGGCCACAAGCGCATTACAGTCACTCACAGTTGCGTCAGCATTTTGAGACAGTGGAGCAACCCGGATATGTTCAGCCCAGGAGTTCCTTTGGGTATAGTGACACAGCACACCGTGGTCTCGCCAGACACGTCAACCTCGGGCTGGGGAGCAGTGTGCTTGGGCGTGCCTGCCTCAGGTCTGTGGTCGGAGTCACAGAGAGAGTGGCACATAAACCGTTTGGAATTGGAAGCGGTGTCCTTAGCCCTGGATGCATTTCGGTCAATATTGGAGAAGCAACATGTAATGATTCAAACCGAAAACATGTCTGTGGTCTCGTACATAAATCGCCGCAGGCTCGTACATAAACAGGGTGGCGTGCGCTCCAGAGCTCTGTTCAAACAGGCAGCGAGTCTCCTGTTGTCTCCTGACCGTCACCTTATCACCATAATAGCGGCACACATCCCCGGTCTCCTGAACCGTGGAACAGATATGCCGTCGAGGAACGGGATTCCTCAAGGAGAGTGGAGGCTTCACCCTGTATCAGCCCAAATGATTTGGGATCGATTCGGGAGGGCGGACGTGGATCTTTTTGCCACAAGCGAGAACACGCACTGTCAGACGTTCTTCTCGCTATCTACTCCCCACTGATGGGAGATGCTTTGACATCGCATTGGCCGGAAGCCAGGCTTTACACGTTTCCTCCGGTGAAGATTCTGCCTATGGTAGTGATGCACCGAAATGAAAATTCTGGGCCGAAACCGATACCGAAAATTTAGGATGCACTTGGCCGAAAACCGAAACCGATACCGAAAATTTAGGATGCACTTGGCCGAAAACCGAAACTGAAGCCGAAAATGGCTTCTTTTAAAAACTTTAATACATTTATTTATATTGCTTAATTTTTAATGGATCTGAAATGAAAAATCACAAACCAATAGAATAATCATCAAACTTTTATTACCACTAACAGTTACATAACAAAACCTAAAATATTTTATATATTATATATATTTTATATTACATGCGCTTCATGAGGCACACGCGCGCGGTCTCTTGCTCTCTCTCCCTCTCTGCCGTGCACGCGCTACACGGTTTGGTCTCTGTCTCGCGGGCGCGCTCGCTCTAGATTCCGGAGATTTTAACTAATTCTATCAATATGCGGGAGACTCCCGGAACTTCCGGGAGACTTGGGATGTCTGTATTTCTATACTGAAATAATATCGGCATTATAATTATTGATTTTTCATTACGCAATTTTTTGGTGCCCTCTCAGCTCTTGATGCCCTAGGCACAGCGCATGATGCGCGTGGTGGGAGCGGCGGCGCTGGTTGTCCTCATCTGAAACTTTAAAATACTTCCATACCGCTGACATACTCAATCTTTGCAGACACGTGCAAACAGCTCGACCGTGAGTGAAACCTGCTTGAGCATGGAGGGGAGGGGTGGGTGACGAGTGATAACAGCTCACTGAAATTTCGGTGCACCCCTAGCCTATGGTGTTGTGCAAAATCAGAGAGGAGAGAGCGTCAGTGATCCTCGTGGCCCCGATCTGGCCGAATCAGCCCTAGTTCGCGGACCTGAGAGGGTTAATGGTGGCTCCACCATGGCGAATCCCCATCAGGAAAGACCTGCTGTCTCAGACAAACGGCACATTATGGCACCCCAGCCCCGAGCTGTGGAACCTTCATGTGTGGCCGCTGCAGGGACCTTAGATGAGCGAGATACTCTGCATTCACGAGTGCTGAGCACACTCGCGGAAGCGCGCGCGCCTTCAACCAGGCGCCTCTATGCTCTGAAATGGGGAGTTTTTACTAAGTGGTGCCAGGACATCGATATTGACGCAGGGACCAGTTCAATGTCGGATGGTTTGCGCTTTCTACAGCACAGAATGGATAGCGGGAGTTTACCATCCACGCTGAAGGTGTATGTAGCCGCTATTGCTGCTTTTCGTTCCCCGGGCAATCAATCGGTAAGCACGCTCTGGTGATCAGATTTCTCAGTGGAGCGAGGGGGATTGTGTCTATCACGGCCGCCCTCTGTGTCACCTTGGGACCTAGCTCTAGTTTTGAGGGCTCTATCTCTACCACCATTCGAGCCCCTAGCTTCGATTGCGGTTAAGGGGCTCTCCCTGAAGACGGCATTACTTCTTGCTCTCGCGCGTTGGTGACTTACACGCGTTCTCGGTGAACGACGATTGCATCTGTTTCGGACCGGGCGACTGATACAGCCCATGCATTTTATACTGCCCGCGACCCTGTCCGTATTTGCATGCTTCGTGTCAATTGGCCAGCTGTCCCCAGCTGGCGTTAGCCTATAAGATTTCAGCAAATATGGAGAAAGGAGGAGTTCCCATATACGTCACAGTTGACATAATGTCTCGTTCCTGCCTCTCAGGAAACCGAGGTTACGATAGTAACCGGATACTTTTTTTTTTTAGTGTTTTGTTTTGTTTTATGGTGTATTTGTCTATATGTTTTGTACAGTCGGGTCTGTAAAGCACTTTGGTCAACTCGTGTTGTTTTTTAATGTGCTTTAGAAAAAAAAAGTATTGATTGATTGAATGATTGAATGTGGTATTACCACGTAAAAATAAATAATATATTTGCATTACACCTTAAATAATAATTATTCCCAAAAAAAGTATTTTAAACACAAAGCGATTTTTGTATTTTTCTCAAATAAATGTTAGTTTCATTCATAAATAATGTGTATTTTCATAAGATGTCAGTAATAAACAACAACAACAACAAAAATACCCAAGATGTGTGTGTTATTGTAGTTAAATTGTATGAATTATGTATTTTGTAATACTATTTCCCCCCCTACCAGCACTGCACTGTATCAGTGATTCAAAACAGTAATTGAAGCTGCGTTATGAAGACATGCGTTATAATAACGCATGCGTAAATAATAATTATGCGTTATTCATAAGCTGCGTTATGAAGACGATATACGTTCACAAACATATTGAGCTCACTCTTCATCACCATATGGGCAAAAATGCTACTGCCTCATTTTAAAGATGTCGGTGTGGCAGTGGCACACGTTGCACTTGTACCCTCACACAAAAACACATACACACGCCAAAGGCACTGGCTGACCTTTCAACTAGACATCTGTAACAAGACATGGTTGCAGCCTAGGAGACAGCATTCCAGCTTTAAGTCCCTGGACCCCATAAACCTCAAAAACCCAAACCCATGTTCTTCTTATTAGACTGACCGACAACCAGTGAAAGGAGAGTGAGAACAGGGTGGTGGGAGGGGAGGGCAGTCTCACTAAAACAGAGGCGCTTGTCAGGATTATCAAAGGCCCCCACACAAGAGGAGAATGTTTGGAGGCGGCTAACAGAGAGACATAATGTGGCTATTTATCCCTCATGTGACTCTGTGCATATATTAGAGCGAACAGGCCATCAGCAAGCACCATGAATGAGAGCTTCAACAAAGTCAGTCTTTTTTCAGCACAAACGAGTGTTGTCATTTTTCATATTCCAACTATTACTGGTAAACAGAGCATGAAGTAAAAGCCCCAAAACAGCAGTGCTTTTCAAATGTCAAGACCCAGATCTAAAACACACATAATAAGAACAAAATGTTATGTGCCTCGAAAAAAATCTAGCCAATTCAATTTGTGCAATGAAGCAGGTCTAAAAGTTTTAAAGGAGCTGTGATTGATTCTGTAGCAGTTGGTCAGTAGTAGTACTACAAACAAGGTGCATTTTATTAGTGAGGAAACTTTCTGCACATCTATTTCCACTTGTTTTGTGAAGCGAAGGTTTCCTGTATTTTTGATGAGCTTTCCTGACAATAATAAGTCTCTTCCTCTGTCATGTTTACATAGCTTTGATAATCATTATAATAATACAATGTATGGAAACATCTTGTTTAGGTCAATTTGTGTCAGTTCACTGATAAAAAGTTGAGAACACTATAGACTGTCGACCATTTGGAAGTAGTTTGTAATATGTTGCTGCAAACTCAATGTCTGAACGACATTAAAAGGCACAGTTGTCTGCACCAGGTACAGGAAAATCACCATTATCTGATTATGAGCTTATAGGCAACCTGCCAGCCTACTTAAATCTGTATAGAGAAAGGCATGTTTGCTTATACCACATACAATGCTTATACCAGCTTATACCAATGCAGACGGAAAGGGAGACAATATTAATATGATTGTATAAATTAATATAAAGTGCATCTGCCTCATCTGTTTCCTCTTCTTAAAAGTAATAAATCCCCCCCCCCCCCCCCCACACACACACACAAAAAAAACACAAAAACACAGAAAAATCAATCATCATTTACTGACTACATACTCTTATATTGGTTCAATGTATGAATGTTTATAATGAGCACAAGAAGAAATGTTACAGAATGACAGTCACCATTCACTTTCAATGTATTAAGAAAATATGCATGAAAGTGTACAGTGACTGAGGCTGTCATTTTTCCTAACCTCTTTTTTCCTTTTTTTCCATTTTTCCTTACCTCATTTTGTGATATAGAGTCATACAGATTCGAAACAATATGCAAATAAGTAAATTATTACAAACTGTGCAATGTTTCAGTAAGCTATTACTTTAGTAGGCTATATTTAAGCTTGCTTTGTGAATGAAAGACCCTCAGCTCTTTCTCTTAGAAACTTGTTGAATCAAAACAGTTGTATCACATAGCGGCCGAAGCTATAATAGGATGACAACATGTTTACATGCAATAGAAGCAAACTTGGCTAAACCTTAACATTCTGTCATTCATTCCCCCCTACTGAGTTGTCGTACTTGCACACACCTCAGTTCTCCTCAGCGACTTTTTGAAGTCTCGATCTCCGTTAAAACGACAAAGCAATGACTTACCCATGTTTAAGACTATAAGAGCTCGACACCGCTGGAAAAGTCCAGTTCAAGAGTTTGACACTGAGACTGAGAGCTGGTGGCGCGATCGTCCGTATATTAATGAGGTGACGTCACGAAAACGAACGGACGGGGAAACTTATCAATCAATGGCATAGCCTATTGTTTGATACATTTCATGAACATAAAATCAATTTTAGCAAGTAGGCCTAAAAGAAAAAGAAAAAAAGGAAAAAAAAGCAATAATTCCTTAATAGATTTTAAATAGCCTATATTAGCCTATTTTACAACTGAGATTGCTCGAGTCTCATATTTAACTAATACATTATAATAGCCTATAGCCTATAATAAGTTACAATAAATTTGATTTTATTTATTTAGTGTTGTATGGTATAAAATACTAAATAAATAAACAAACTCACATTTTAGGAAAGTAGCCTATTAACAACTAAATAGGCTATGGGCTACACCAAGTTGTAAATACACGTCATGTTGGCATGTGTGGATTGTGGAAGTATTTCAAACAAGTGTGTTACAACTAGCCCCGCGTTACGTTGTGCCCCGCTCTCCCCTACGTATTTATGTAGGCCATAAAGTTCCATATTTATGTTTCCTTCCCGCAACATAGTCAATCATTCAGCCATCACAGGTACCGATAGGCTACTCAAGTGCAACGGTTTGGCGTTTTTTTTTTTTTTTTGGCCAATGCCATTATTGCAATCGCAACAGGATAATTGTGTCGTGATAGCGACATATTGATTAAACATATAGGCCTAACAATCTGAGCATAATTTAAGAATTTTTTTCATAATAAAAAAAAAAAAAGCTATTTTCATGACATTGCTGAATTCATTATTTTTCCATGTTATAATTCTGTTTTTTCCATGCCCGTGGGAAGCCGGTGTCCTATGTAGCCTATAAGCCTTAGCCATACGGTGTTATCCGTGTGTTTAATTCGACAATCCGCTTCTTTTTTATTGCATCGTATTTACTCCGAACACACCCTTTCTGTGATGTGTATGGCTCACAAAATGATATGAACAAGGTTAGCAGTTCCCTCTGCTGGTAGATTACAGGAGTTACACTCTGAATTTGAATGACTGAATGGACTCTTTATTGTCTTTTTTTTAGCAGTAGGCTACATAATACGCCTTTTACGCAGTCACAAGCTAGCTATAATAAAGCGCCGTAATGGGTTATTATTAAGCTATTGTCAATGTGTTGTGCAGCAAACGACAAGATAGCATGCATGGGGTGAAAGTCCACAACTGAAACTGAATCTCTGTGTGAAAAGGCTGGTAGATTAATAATGCATACTCCCTGCCTTGCACAGCCCTCACAGACGAATATGTCAGCCGCAAGCAGTTTCAATGAACGGCTGCCATATTTCACAAAATTCCTTTGTTTTTTTCAACAATAGGTGACCAACCGTTTGGACTACAAATACAAGAAAGCACAGGCACCTGAGCACCTCCCCGAGTGAAGATTACATGGATTATCTATGATTTGCTTTGATTGATTACTCAAATGACCAATCAGCGTTCAAAAACTGGGGCAGCGTGTGACGTCAGTTTGAAATGGCCCAATCGTCGCAATGACTCGGAAGCAGCGTTAACAAACTACATGAAGCGAGTGTTTCTCCGTCAGCGATACACCTAATCTCAGCACCAAGTCGCTGTCCAGCTGACATCGAGAGAGGTAAGCGAGCTTCATGCTCACATGTTACACTCCTGTTTTCAGCGTAATGTTCGCTACATTTCCCACAGAGCGAGGCATTTGGATACATGTGCTGCTTTAAAAAAAATACTTTGTCAACCCTGTTTACGCTCTGGACTGTTATCATCGTTGTCCGTAACATTGTTTCGGTGCAAAAAAAAACAAAAATTGCCACTGTAAAGAACCTATAATGGTGTTTCACGTCCTTTCTTTCCTATTGAAATACCTAGAGAGCTATTTAATTCATAACAACTGCCGTTACAAAGCAAAAAAAAAAAAAAAAAGCAGTAGTATTCTGATTATTTTGTGCTGTTTGTACTGTAACTTTTCTAATGTGATTTGGGAGAACTCCAGGTGGACTGTCATTATGGGAATGCACAATAGGCTGTTAGTGCTGACAGTGGTCATTATGCTTCATAACAGATTTCATTGTGATTTTGAGCAGACAGTGCTGGGCAGATTAGACCAGTGAGAAATTAGATACATAATCAGCTTCTCTTGCCAAGATGCAGAGACAAGCAGGACTAATGACCAGTGCTTCTTGAGACAGGTGCGATTCGACATGCAGCCATGCAGATCATCATAGATTTCCACTTGACATGTTGCCCCACTTATGGAACAAGTGATGAGACCTCATGCACTATTCATGTTAGTTAGCATTGTCTATTTATGTGTGCGTTGAATTGATTGTATGAATCAGTTTGTTTGAAAGTGCCATCTTTGTTATCATAGGAGAACTGTTTGATGCAATCACAGTCAGATTCGGGAGGGTGCTTATACTGTCCTTGGGGAATCTTAGAGCCTAGTCTCTATGGGCTGTTTAGAGGAAAAGATTTGCAGATTAAGTAATTGAAGATGTGCCATGGTGATGAGTATTTGATTATAAATGAAATAAGAAAGATGGTGCAGGTTATAGTGTATTTGACAGGGGAAAAAAACAGCCTCTGTGCATAATACTGTGTGAAGATCCTCATGGATAGGAAAAGATTAGATATGTAGAATCCCCAATCTTTTTTACCTCTTTAGGCCCCATGCAGAGAGACTGGGACTGTAGGGCAGTACTTACTGTAGTTGGTTTATCATAGCAATAGCATGACATTAGTTGAATTTTTGCTTCCTAAAACCTATAAAATATAAAATATGAGTTACAATAAAAATTAAATGGCTGACAGTGCGTAAAAAAAATGCACAACAAAAACTCAATTAATGTCATATTTCTATAGTTAAGACGTTTAGTTTCAGGGAAATAATAATAATAATAATTCTACCAGGTCTGTATTTTTGTGGTGCAATACACTTGCATACAAATAATAATAATTGTAATATTGGCCAAGATACGCAAGACAAAAAGCTGGGAATCAGTAACATTTGCATTGGTTTTGTGTTTGTTTGTTCACGTTTAGTTTGGTTTTGATCTGTTGTGCTCATGTCTGTGTTTCTAGGTTGGTTTTCTCACTTTGTTAATTAGTTCAGTTCTCTCACTTTCCCAGCCTGTTTCGTCACCATGGTCACTGGTTGATAGTTCTGTTCAGGTGTGTTTAGTTAATTAGCCCCTCTCATTTGCTGTCTATTGTGATGTGTCTGTTAGTTCTACGTCATTTTATGTTGGTTGTTCTGTTCTGTTCCTGATCATTGTTCTTATTCCTAATATTCTGTTTTGTGAATATTGGAGTTTATTTCTAAATAAAGACTACTGCACTTTGTTTAATCCCTGCCGCCAACCAATGCTGACAGTTAATACACAAAGCTTTAACAAAACATTATTAAATATGATCACTTTCTTGGGGCAGTATGTGTCTCCTGATTTATTTACCTTGTAAATGTAAACTTTTTCATTGCTCTTAAGTTCACTCAAGTCAGCTCCAGCTGCATGGGCTTTTTTGTAAAACGCTTTGGTGCTTTTGTTTTGGCGCTGCAGACAATGAGAGACATGGCTGCTATTGTCTTCTATCTTTTTCATGATAGGGTACAGCGGGTCTATAGGCCCTTTTGATGTTATTTTCTGTCAAAACACTCAATAGCAACAAGAAAAAACCCACAGTACTTTCCTAAACACCTGTTTGTTGCAATGTCTGATCTATGAGTACATTGCAGACAATGTGTAAAGGCTAGTTTGGAGGTAATTTAAACTAGAACATATGGTTATAATTTATAAAACATTGTGGATATATGTAGCTAATAAGAATCCCTGAAACTGTCATATATTTGGATATTTAAAATTCTGACTTTGTTATTCTGGAACAGCCAAATACGTGCAAGTACAGTATTTGAGGTAAAAGTCCCAATATTGTTGGAACCCCAAGATGTAGCCTATACAGTTCATTTTCATTGAGCTCTAATAAAATATTTTAGCATGGATGAGACTAGATAAAGAGGATGTTGTGCTTAACAAACATCACCCACCTTCCTAAAACAACATTTTCTGCCATTTGCTGAAGTGGTTAGTTTGATACTCATAAGTTACCTAAAATATCATGTTATATCAAGATATTATCACTTTTTATTGCCTCACTATTTACATTATCTCAATAGTCCTCTGTGAACTTCATATATATATATAAAAAGTTGTATCTATTTGATCAAAAATACATAAGAAAATGTAATATTGTGAAATGTTACTACAATTTTAAATAATGGTTTTCTATTTTAATATACTAATAACCTTTGATACTTTTTCAGGATTCTGAGTTTAAAAATGTAACATATTTAAAATAGAAATCAGTTGTACCAATATACACTACCGTTCAAAAGTTCAGTAATTTCAGGATCAGTGTTTTTATTTTTTGAAATAAATTAATACTTTTATCCAGCAAGGATGTGTTAAATTGATAAAAAGTGATAGTAAATGTTCTTTTTTACTTTTTATGCATCAATGAATCCGGAAAAAAAGTATCATAGGTTCCAAAAAAAAAAAAACATTAAGAAGCACAACTTTTTCCAACATTGATAATAAATCAGCATATCAGAATGATTTCTGAAGGGTCATGTGACACTGAATAGAAATGATGCTGAAAATTCATCTTGGCATCACAGAATTAAATAATATTTTAAAGTACATTGTCCAAATATGTTACCTGTACTGTACATACTATTAGCCTAATGGTAAATGCCACAGTAGATCAATATAGACTAAATACAAGTGATTTGAATAATCCTTACCATTAATTCATTAATTCCATTAATTATTTTGGTGCTGGTTTTGTGCAGTAATTTGTAGTCAATTAACATTGTTTCAACAACGCAGATTCAGATTGCTTCATAAATGTAAATATAGTCTGTCCATGTAATTTTCAAACGATTTATGAATGACTGTAAAATTACCTCTCCACTTCACATTGTCCAATGAAATTTTAACTTGTTGTGCTAGATGATGATTGGTCGGTGTATTATACAGGACAAGCAGGCATCAATGAATTATGTAATATTTTAAAATATGTAATATGTGGATTTTTTTATTGAATCAACACACTACCTTTGATTTTCATTGGTTTTGAAAATGGTTTGGTTTATTTTTTTCCTGCCGTCGAGCCATATCCCAGCTAACAGTTACTTTGTGAAGACGTGACCAGACCATATTCGTCATAGCGATGTGCCAAATAACGTTCCAACAACGTAACTTTGTGATTCCCATATTCGTCGTGGCATTGTTAACTGTATGTCGCAAGAACGTGAAAAGTATGTATCGATGACCAAACTGGCATGTCGTGAGGACGTAACATCAAAGGCCCATACTAGTTGCAGTAATGAGCCTAAAAACATTCCAGTGACGTAACTTTGTGATACTCACTGAAAGAACCATATTTGGCTCGAGTGCATTGTTTACTGAGCAGACTGTGGAATACCTACATTTACACTAGTGCATTTTCGTTTTAAAACGCATAGCTTTTGCTTCAGTGGTTACGCCTGCCGTCCACACGACTTCAGAGTTTTAGACCCTCGAAAACGGAGACCGACCCCTTCAGTCAAGTCCGAAGCAAGACACATGCAAGTGACACAACCCACGCGTTATGGCAACAACACCTCAAACTTACAAAAACGTAAAAATAAACTTGAATTTATGATATTTTAGTTTTGTACACATTGTCATGTTAATTATAATCAAATGCATTTTGTTTCATTGACCACAATATTATCATTGATATTTGTTTGAGAGGGGCACTCTTTTGAAAAAGTTAATACTGTTACTGTGTGCACTTGTTCAATAAATAAAGTAACATGCGCATGCGTTTTAGCTGATTATGATGTATTTAGTTTAATAAAACACATGTAAGGGATGATAGTTGTAATGATCACCAGTGAGAGTGCCCGGAATTACTATCACTCCATCCCGGACAATCAACACACATCCACAGACTCCATTCCGCATAATCCTTTACCAAGACTAATCAGCCATGATCACATTCACCTGTGTCTCATCATCTTGTTTACTTACCCTTTATAAGCCTGGTTCTTTCTGTCATTCCCTGTAAAGTATTGTTAGTTGTTTACACTGCATCTATTAGCGTTTTCCTGGCCTTATGTCTTTTGGTTTTGATTTTTTTGCCTGTATCTGGATTACCCTTTTGCCTGTGATCCCTGAATGATTGATTGATTGATTGATTGATTGATTGATTGATTGATTGATTGATTTATTGATTTAATGATTTATTGATTGACTGATTGATTGGACTGTCTGCCTGTGTTTGACCTTGCATGTACTTTGAATCACGTGTTTGGATTGTCCCTATTAAATAAACTGCATTTGGATCCTCAACCTTATATAACCTTATAACCTCTCAGAGCAGTACGCAACAATAGTGTTGATGATTTAGCTTGGAATCTTGGATATGAGCGAGAGAGAGCCTGCAGTGTATTCGCGCGTAGCCTGTGGAATCAGGGCAACAAATGAATGGAAATCCATGTCTGCTCAAAAGAGTCAGTTTGCATGCAGCAGAAAGCCACCTTATGCGACACACACACAGTAAACCTATGTTGTTCACGCAGCTGCGCATAATAGCACAGCGATGACGTAAGAAGCAAACCAGAGTTTGATAGAATAAAGTTGAGTGTAAAACCAGACCAACTCTGTTTCCACACCTGAGCGTTTGTTTCGGAACCTAGTGTGTTTTCTCCCTTGGTTCGGTTCGTTTAGGCATAGGCTATGTGAACATGTAGTGATCCGCGCCAAAACAATCGCTCCGAGAGGTAATCTCAGCTCGATTGCAAAGAAACTCTGGGGCGGTTCACTTAAACAAATTATATTATAATTAATAACGGGAAATGTGCTATATAAATAGCAGTAGTGTCTGATTCTGTGAGTGAGCAAATTAGTTACACAGTTGAAAACCAAAAGAGCATCTGTTCATCTTAAAATGTTGTGTAATTGCGCTTCTCCATGCGAGAATGCTGTCCAGATGAAGCATTGATTCCTGCTCTAGCTGCATTATCATAATCATAATCATTATCATAATGCCATTATCACATTCGTCTAGTGTTCGCGTGTGTCTTGACCATAGGTCTTGACACTGATAACCTCTAGACAGCGCTGGTAGATCCAGAGAGAGCGTGTTTGCATTTGCATATAATTTAACAGTGGGAATGACGGTAATGACTTAATTCGTATAGTGTTTGCGCGTGTGTCTCGACAGTTACAAATAAAGCCACAATAAGCTCATAGAGCGAACTTGTAAATCATCTTGATTGATGACGCAGAGAAATATCTGCCCAATAAGAGGACAGTTACTCGTGACTTGCGTGAACACATTTTGGTACGCTTTGAAAGGTTGCCTTGTGAAAGCCAACCGTAGGCCTGCTGCCAATAAGAAAATGCAACATACTGTTTCGGAACAAGACGAACGATCTATAGGTTTGAAAACAAACTTCTGCTTTTTACAAATACAAAGTTCTGTAATGAAACTCTAGATGACACAGGCTAATAGGTCCTTAACTCAAACGCTTGCAATCATATAATTCTCTATAGGGCACAGCTGATTGGTTCCAGCCATATCAGTAGCCAATGAGGTTACGTGTTCAACATTCAAATCCTTGGTTAGCATTTGCTTTAGCAGTGCAGTGCTCTTTCAGAAATCATCAACCTTCCCCAGGTCCACCTTTATTGATATGCTATGTGCAATTCATGTACGGTCTATTGTACAGCAGCAGCATGACTTAATTGCTCACAGCAGCGTGTCATGTATGGTAGGTAGCAAATCCCGTACTTGCTCTGCAGCAGCAGCAGTGTAACAGATCTATTCCACCAAGACCAAATATATCAACATTCATTCTCATATCCATTACCATGACAAACACTATGAAAGTTGTCATGACATAATTATGTTGCTCCATCAATATTCAACAGAAGTAACAAAATATAATTTTTCAATATATTAAATATATTTTTGGAACATATATATATACAGTATATATATATAAAATGTCTGTAAAAAATAAATCTCCATTGTTCATCCTTTTGATCTTTCATGCAAAAAATTGCCAAAATTGCCAATACATTTTTTTCTCCAAAACACGTTGGCCACAATTATTGGCACCCTTTTATAAAATACTTTTTGCAATCTCCTTTTGACAAGATAACAGCGCTTGAGATTTCTCCTATAATGCCTGATGAGTTAGGAAAACAACTGACAAGAGATCAGAAGCCATTCCTCCATACAGAATCTCTCCAGATCCTTCAGATTCCCAGATCCATGTTGGTGCTTCTCCTCTTCAGTTCACTCCACTCATCCGGTCAGGGGACTGGGACGGTCCCCTGGGACGATGGCAGAAGCTTCATTTTGTGCTCCGTAACAAATTTGTGTGTTGATTTTGATGTTTGTTTTGGATCGTTGTCCTGATGGAAGATTCAACCACGGCCCATTATAAGATTTCTAGCAGAAGGTGTCAGGTTTTGATTTTTATCTGTTGATATTTGATAGAATCCACGATGCCATGTATCTGAACAAGAAGTCCAGGACCTCCAGCAGAAAAATATGCCCACAACATTAAAGATTTAACGGTATATTAAATTGTACACATGGGGGACTTGTTATCCTTGTGTGCAGACTGTGCACCAAACCCATCTAGCGTGTTTGCTGCCAAAAAAGCTTTTTTTTTTTTTTTCATCTGACCACAGAACCCTGTGCCGTTTGAAGTTCCAGTCGTGTCTGACAACTGAATTTGCTGGAGTTTGTTTTTGGATGAGCGAGGAGCATTTTTCTTGAAACCCTTCCAAACAACATGTGGCGATGAACCTGATTTCTTTTTTTTTTTATATATATATATAGGCTTTCTGACCCCCAATACTTAACTAATCTCTGGAATTCTCCATCTGTGATCCTTGAAGACTCTTTGGCCACTCAAACTTTCTCTTCCTGGCAGATTCGTAACATCTTTAGTTGATTGGAAGTTCTTAATTGGTGACTCCTGATGGTCAAAATGGGGATTTTCAATTATTTATCAGATTTATATTCTTTGGTTTTACTCATTGTGATGGATGATTAAGGGAATTTGGCCTTTGTGTTTCCTCATATTTAAACTCCTGTGAAACAAGAAGTCATGGCAGTACAATTTCATGTTCCTAGTCACCCTGGTGTGCTAAAAAAGGTAAATACTGTATTAATGGGAATATACTTCAGATATATTTTACTCGTAAAAAATTCTAGGGGTACCAATAATTGTGGCCAACGTGTTTTGGAGAAAAACATTTATTTCATAATGTGATTTCACCCCACTTTTAATTATTTTACTTCAATGAAAGGTTCGATTTTTGGCAATTTTTTGAATGAAAGATCAAAAGGATAAACAATGCAGATATATTTTTTACAGCCAGTTTTGATCATATTTACCAGGGGTGCAATTAATTCTGACCATGACTGTATATATATATATATATATATATATATATATATATACTTTTAGGTCAGTTGAACCCTGCAGCAACTGCCGGCACTGGACCAATTAAAGTGCTTTCATTTTAAAAAGCGGACCTGTTTCTGGGTTGATAGTGACAATCTCTAACCTACAGACATGGTTTTTGGTCTAGGTGTTGTGGGCTTTGTTTTATTATCACACAATAATAGCCTTAATATTCTGGTCTATTTATAGATTTATATGGAGGGCATGATAATGGACAGTGTCTGTGTCAGGCTTGCATTGAACATGACTTAACGGCAGTCTGTGGCATGCAGTGTGATTTCTATGGTCATTTGGCTGCACTGCTGTCTCAATATAAATGAAACCAAATTCTGCAGAGAATAGGCTCCAGTCATTTATATATATTGCTTGATTTATGCAACGGGCTATGTGTTCATTTTCATCTCACTGGAGTAAACAAAGATAAGCATCTAGCCGAGGTATTATTATGTCTGTAATGAAAGGGAGGCACTTACTGAGCTATCTAAATTATGCAAATGTTATTACAGATCTAATTTCAGTGCTATTTGTATGCTATTTGTAAATAAATAGTCATGAGGCAATTTTCTCAAGGACTTTACTTTTGTGCAGCATTATATCAGAAACTTTATCTATTCGATTATTTTGTATTTGTAACATTATTCTAATGTTCTAAATGTTTTGTCAGTGTAGATGAATGGGCCATGCGTGACTCACAGAAGTTACTCACGCGTATGTTGGTAGTGTGGGAGCAAACGTAGGCTGTGCGTCGATGCGGTGCGTGTTAGCCAGGTGTAGGATGTTTGATGCTGGCCGGCACTCTCGCCCTCTCCAGCAGAGCTCCTGCCACTTCATCTCAACCGCCTCTTGGAGTTAGTCTTCATCGCCTAGGAAACGGTTTCACGAGTGGCCCATCTATCGCTCTCCCTCTGCGTGTGCTTTGCTCTGTCTACATTTCACTCACGCTCTCCTCCGCAACCCAGCCGAAGGGGTAGGAGGTGTTGTGGGGGTGACTTCACTAACAAAGCCAAACTTCTTCTGGTCACGATCTTGGTGGCATTTGGAGTTCTAAGGTCGGAATCACAGAGGAACACACAAACACATTTCTCAAAGATCACCCACTACTGTATTTGATCTCCTGTCTCTCAGACACCTCATTATATTTTTCTTGCATTTACAATGCATTTTTACTGCAGTAGACCTAAATTATTTGAATAGAGCTTATTATGCGATGAAGTGGTATTATCAAATTACAAATGCTGCGAATTAATCAATAATATATTAATCAAATATATGCGTTGCGTGTTTCAGTGTGAAGCGCGGCACTATGTTCTTACATGAGCAGCTCATTATCCTCCAATGTTTGCAGTCTCAGAGCGGCTCGGTTCGCAGTAAATGTGAAAACTCCATCTCTGCATCTGCTGTTTGGGTCGCTTTAGTGTGCATTTGAGAATGTGCTCCAACATTCTTCACATACTTGTATGAGAAGTGCTTATTCAGGTTTATTTATTTGTATAGCACTTTTCACAATACATATTGTTTTAAAGCAGCTTTACCAAAAAATCTTGTTTCAATGTTCCAGTTTAAGTAGGATTTTGTTATCAGCCAAAGATTAGAGTATCAAAGTAATGTCCATACGGCATTAATATAATAGCCTATGTTATGTGGTTAGTTAACTTCATGTATTCAGTTAAGCTAACACAAAGAATGTGTTAAGGCTTGTTCACATCAAGGACGATAACTATTGAGATATAGTTTAAAAAATCATAATCAATATTAAAGAATAGCAGAGATCACACCACATGCCTATAACAATAACGTATCAGAGAAACAATATTGTTGGAATCACTTTCAGAACGACTTTATCCAGCTGATGAACGATAAAAACCTTGAACGATTGTCAGCCAATCAAAATCCATCCTGCTGTAACAAACTTGAGCATTTAAAGTGACAGACAAGCACACGCTTAGAATAAACAGAACAATATGGTGTGGATGCTAATCGTTTATAGTTATCTTTATAGTTATCGTCCTTGGTTTGAACGGGCCTTTAGTCAGCAATTCCGACTTGTGCTCGTAATGATTACACTATATGGATAATATTACAATATTAGATTCATTTAAGTTTTATACAGTGAAATGTTGCAATTGTAAAATCAGTAAAATCACAATTCGATTTTTTCCCCTAATTGCGGTGCACCACCTTGCTGTATGTGCAATGTAGGCTGTGTACGTTTGTGCATGTGTCATGTGTTGTGGTCGTGTATACATGCTGGACAGAGGAGCTTGTTAATCATTAGGCAAAAGGGAGCAGCATAAACACCTTCGAGGAGGTTGTGCAGGGGTGAGATGAGGTGTGTGGTTGCGCGTTTGTCAGGGAGGGGGGTAAGTGAGGGAGTTTAAATGAAGGGATCTTGCTGTTGCCTGGCTACCGGCGGGAGCTGTTCCATCACTCTCGTCTCCAGCCACCTCTCCCACACGAGCAGCCTGCACCAGTCAATGAGCATGTTCTCTTTCTCTACCCCCATTTTTACATATACATGCACTCACACATTGGGAAACAATCAACACACAGACTATTGAAACGGCTATTTTTCTTGTAGTCGCTATTGCAGAGCCCTGTTTGGCTTTGCGTCTGTCAAGACGAGAGGATAGCAGACATGGAAAGCCTGTGCTGTTTCAGCAAATATCACAATGAACCAAAGGTAGGAGCTGCGTGACTGACTTTAAGTCATCTGGTGTAGCCTTATCACTTCAAATGTAAAGAAGAGAGAGGTAGATCAAACAGAGGGTTGTTTCTCGCTAGTGTCACCCTAAGGGGCCGCTCACACAGGACGCGTTCTTGCGTTCAAAAACAGATAGACGCAGTCCAAGCGGAATGGAACAGAATGCCGGTGTCTTGAGACATGCATTTGAAAGTGTTTTTTTTTTTTTACTTCACATGAATGGG
Source organism: Phoxinus phoxinus (assembly GCF_949152265.1). Lineage (NCBI taxonomy): Eukaryota > Metazoa > Chordata > Actinopteri > Cypriniformes > Leuciscidae > Phoxinus > Phoxinus phoxinus. The sequence goes on from NC_136881.1 coordinate 28,633,016, forward strand.
TCCAAATGGTGCTTTTAAGTTGTGAGAGAGAGAGAACATTGAGGTCTGGTATTTTTTATTGTTTTATCTAGAGTTTTTACACAGTTACAGTACAAATTTGGTTTGTTTGTTTTTCAGTCTTTACTTATAAAATGTAGCTTATTGTAAGATGCTAGTTATATATTATAGTCAGATTAAATCTAATTATATGTGTTACAATGAAACAGAAGTAGTGGTATTTTTTTCTTTGTATTGTGATGTATTGTTATTGTGAGTGAAATGGTTTATTCCAAACAGGAAAAAAATGTAGGGTGGGGACATGGTTCAATCTATCTGTTGTTGATTGGATGGACATTGTGTTGATTGTAAGAATGGGGCGGGTTTAAGTAGATATCACGAGTTCACTAGATAGTGTAAAGGTTATGCATATTTGGCATGTTGTCCGAGGTGAGGGAGGGAAAACGAGGGATGCTGGAAAACCTCTCGGTTACTAATGTAACCCTCGTTCCCTGAAGGAAGGAAAGGGAGACGTAACGTCGAACGTGAGCGACTGAAAGGGAACTGTCGTGGGACAGAGGCCTATGTTTGCTGTATACGGTATGCTTCCTGTCGTGCTAATTCAGTTGATTAACTGAACGTGCTCCTCCTGAACTTTGTTAATAAAAAAAAACTTAAATGAATGAAGTTGACATACATCACTAGAAGATCAAGTTAAAATATGCATGGATAAAACGTTTACAGTAACATCAATAACATGCTTTTAGATCAAGTGAAATGTATTTCCATGTCTAATTTTATGTCTGTTTTCACAACTGTCTGCAACAACTGTGCTTTTATTATAAATGCTGAGACCAATGGACCACATCGCAGATCCTTATTGCCGTTACTGTCTCTTTGTCCAGGTAAAGATGTCTCAGGTGAAGCAGGTTGGCCTGCTGGCCGCTGGATGTCAGCCCTGGAATAAAGACGTGTGTGCTGCCAGTGGGGACAGGTTTGCGTATTGTGCCACACTCGCTATATATGTGTACCAAGTAAGTGCAAACTCTTTGAATATGAATTATAGTTAACAATGGACTGTTAATAAAGTAAATTGCTATTTTCTTTTATAGTGACAAAATTAACTTAAAAGGATAGTTAACTAAAAAAATAAAATGTTGTCATTTACTTACCCTTATGGCATTCCAAACTCATAAGACTTTCGTTTATCTTCGAAACAGAAATGAAGATATTTTTAATGCAACCTGAGAGTTTCAATAAGAGTAAGAAATGATGATCAATGCATATACATAGAGCACATATATTTGTCTCGTGTTTGTGTGAGCGTACAGCTTTGGTTTTTTTCTCTGGGCAGTGCGTTCTTATGTCTGTGTCTTGCATGTTTGAGGCATAGTTTCTGGATCCTGACACTTTGGTCTAGTCTTGGTTCAGTTTCAATGTCGGGGTCCTGACATCCATGCTCCGTGCACTTCTGTCTGTCTTGTGTCTTGTTTTCTGTGCGAGCACATGGCTTTTGTTGTGTTTCTTTTGGCTTTTTATTTGTTTGTTCTGTGTGCCATGTGCTCTTCTGTCAGTCTCTAGTCTCTAGTCGCACGGTTAGCGTCTGGACGTACGGACAACATTAAGACGCAATATGCGTAATTTCCGATTCTTCTTCCTGTATCCAAAGACAACAACAACAACAGCAGCAGCACGCTGATAATGAATAGTTTGGGGCAGATAGCGATAGTCTTTGTTTTCGCTTTGGCGCTGGTACTGATCCACCAGCAGCACTTGACACTACTGTGCCTCATGGTCTTCATTAATAGAAGGAGAGAAATTGAGCAAGAGATGGGAAATGTAGCTGGAGCTGTGCCACACATATGAAGAAATTGGTCTCCTCCTCGCTCCAAAAGTGTGGTGCTGTGCTGCGTCTCGCCATGTTAACCTCGACTTGTTTACTTCCGCTATACTGCACGCGGGTTTTTTTTATGCGCCGTCTCTACTCAAAAGACCAAGATTCCTTGCGAATAGAACATGCGCAGAACACACATTTTGATGGGGATATGCCGAAACGCGTTTACAAGACCAAATATTCGGGTTAGAAAAGGGGTACCCCAGGTATAATATCCCGGTTTTTAAAAACCGGGATATGAGCATATCCGGGTTTTTGCCGGTGTTTACATGGCCGTGCGCGACCGGGTTATTGCCCGGTTTTGAACGGGTTTTTGGCTGCATGTAAACGTAGTCAGTGAGTCCTTGCCTCATAACTCACCCCTAACCTTTACATAGTGGTGGGCAGATCGAGGCTTCGAAACAATCTGACACCCGTCTCCATGGTTACACCAAGTGGTCAGAACAGTGTAAATGCAACAAAACCCCGGGCCAAACATCCATAAAAACACCTTTTACAAATCTATTGCTATTTTTTTTTATTGAAAGTAAAAATCTTTCAAATGCAATTATCTAATCGTCTAATAAGATTATAAAGTGTCTATATATTATTTTATCGATTGTCAGGGTTTGTTTTGTTTGTTCTATGATTGGCTCAGCAAAATAGGCCAATAAGAGACTATTAACTACATTATTCATTTTAATTATACCAATGTCTAATTAAATGTCTACAAATGTATAAAACTGATCAGAGATCAGGTAAAACCCACATTAATTTGTTCGTTGGTTCTCAGTGACTCCTCATGATTCATGGGTTGATAGAGATCATCGCCCCCCAGCGGTGAACCATTGAAATTTCAAAGTGTTTCGAAACCGTTATGACGTAATGATGCCTCATTTACTGAAATCACGTGACTTTGGCAGTTTGATACACGCTCCTAACCATTAATTTGTAGCAAAAGAATCTTAAAGATTTCGAAGCTTCATGAAGCAGTGTTTTGAAATTCCCATCATTACCTTTACACATATTAGATGTGTTCATGAACATTAGATGTGTTCTAAGTATGCAGTTTTATCAATGTTTATATGTGAATAAAATCCTAAATTAAATCTGTTCATCGTATAAAGCGATTTTAGGATGTCTTTATGAACTTTCTGAAGTCTCAACGGTTTGGTTAAATGGACTTTAAATGGAGAAACATAAATGTCTCAGGTTTCATTTGAATTAAATTTTTTGGGTGAACTAACCTTTTTACAAACTACAAATGTAGTCTGATGTGACTTTTTATGTTGTTTAACTGATTGAATTGTGTCTTTCCAGCTTGATCACAGATATAATGAGTTTAAGCTGCGAGCGATCATGTCTGAACACAAGAAGACAATCACGGCTATATCCTGGTGTCCACACAATCCTGAAGTGTTTGCTAGTGCAAGTGCTGATAACCTGCTCATCATTTGGAACGTGGCCGAGCAGAAGGCCATTACACGGCTAGATAACACCAAAGGTACCACTGCCCACACCTACTGTAGTGTCCTAAGAAATACACACCAGCTCAAGACACATTATTCCACCTGACAGCATGTGTCCTTCAAGACACCACTCAAAATGCAAGTTTTTCTCAAACCAAAGATGAACAGTTGTGAATAATTTTAACTCAATCCTAAGATATTTTAATAACTGTTTTTGTTCATGACTTTTTCATGTGAGGTCTTAAAATTTTCTAAATGTATATTACACAGGTATCCCAGCTTCTCTAAGCTGGTGCTGGAATGCAGGTGACAGCGTTGCGTTCGTATCCCACCGGGGTCCTCTGTACATATGGTCCATCTCTGGGCCTGACTCAGGAGTCACTGTCCATAAGGAGGCTCACAGTTTCCTCTCGGATATCTGCCTGTTCCGCTGGCATCCATTGAAGAAGGGAAAAGTGGTGTTTGGACACACTGATGGCAGTCTGTCCGTCTTTCAACCAGGTGCCGTAACTGCTTGTTGGTTCATATTTGTTAATGCTAAGAACATGTCATTCCAAACCTTTATGCAGTTATTTCTTCTGCGGAACACAGACTATATTTTGAACAATGTTGGTAACTGCTACATCGGTGGCAAAGACGAGGTAAGGCGGGGATCTAAATGCAGCAAGCGTTTATTTTAAAAAAAAAAACACAAACAAAGATAGTCCAACCAGGGAGAAGGAATATAATCCTGAACAGGAATGCAAACAGCAAAGTCAACGACTGACTAAAACACAGACATGACAAGGAAACAAGAACACCTGAGGGAACAATAAATAACTAATCAGGGTTGCTATTGTAACAAACAAGGACGCTAATGCAAACAAGGGAAACAGGACATAAGAGAACACAAAAACAATGGGAACAGAAATCACTTCAACTTAAAAGTCCTTGGCAGGAAATTAACAATTTTGGTGATCAATGAATTCCATTTTATGGACAAAAAATTAGAAAACACTGAGACATTTTTCAAATATCTTCTTTGATTGTAGCAGAATAAATAAAGTTTTAGGTTTTTAGACAACATTAGAATGAGTAAATGATGACAGAATTTACATTTTGGGGTGAACTTTTCCTTTAATAAAAAAATCTAACATAACATCAACAGAGATTTAAAAACAACAATAATATAACTAATAATATGAACAATATCCAGATTAGATACAGGTCATATTATCGACTATTTTCTCGCCAGCACTTTCTAAAGAAGTTGCCAGCCAGCTCCAGCATTTTTTATCATATTCACTAAACTTTCATTCTAAACTTGATGAATGTGTAAACAGTCAATATACCATAAGAAATAACTTTGCATCTGCTTTTAAACTAACCAACAAACATTTTATTCCAGCTTATTATTATTATGATCACATTCGCTTATTGCGTGCAAGCAGTCTTCTACCCGCTCCTCCTTCGTTTGTTTTTGGATCCGTAGTTGCTTCACTATTTCAGAAGATGCGTAACTGCACCCTCTACTGTATAACAGTGAAAATATGGCTTGCCTGAAAAACCCATCCATGGCGGGAAAGTCTTGTGTCATAAATGATGGAAAATCGTGTTAATGGCAAGGGAAAGAGATAATAGTGCCCAGGTCTAACCTTAACAATAACATGCATTTCTTTTAATGATATCATCTTAGGCTCAAAGAATCAAAAGCACGTGCTGCGGCCCGAGTCGTTAGAAGGCACAGATGAGGAAGACCCCATCACAGCTCTGGAGTGGGACCCTCTCAGCACAGACTACCTACTGGTGGCCAACATGCACAATGGCATTAGACTGCTGGACTCTGAGTCTCTATGCTGCATCACAACCTTTAGTTTCCCCAGTGCTGCTGCCTCCGTGCAGTGTCTGGCCTGGGTGCCCAGCGCCCCTGGCATGTTTATCACAGGGGGTAAGACAAACACACACAGAAGGGCCAAGTGGGAAATAGTAGTTTTAATCTTAACAGACCAGCTTTGATCTGATTTTAGAACTATCGTTTCATTATTAATTACATTTACAGTTTAATGTAAAACAGCTGGGCTGTTGATTGAAATGGAATGCTCAGTCATATTTGCATATTCACATCATTCATTTTTTTTTTCTTATTATATTGAATTCTCAAGATTCTCAAGTTGGTGTGCTAAGAGTATGGAACGTATCAAGAGCGACACCTCTGGATAACTTCAAACTGAAGAAAACCGGCTTCCATGCACTTCATGTTTTAAATTCCCCGCCAGCAAAGAAATGTATGTTTTCACGTTCACCATTTAGCACTTATGTAAATGTGTTTGTGTACTGCATCATAATGACTCATGTTGATTTTGGTGTTATCTCTCTCTTAGCCTTTAGCTCGAATTCCCCTTCCAAGAATCACTACACCTCCTCCACTAGCGAGGCTGTGCCTCCACCTACTCTTTCACAGAACCAGGCCTTCTCCCTCCCACCCGGCCACGCTGTCTGTTGTTTCATGGATGGGGGAGTAGGACTGTATGACATGGGTGCCAAAAAGTGGGACTTCCTGCGGGATCTGGTAGGAAAACTGACATGTTGTTACCTGTGAACTAACAAACAATGAAAAACCCTGAAATTATTGTTACACTTAATATCTACACTGAGATTTTGTAAAAGTTAGTTGTAGGTTATCTTATTAATAAAATGGATGCATTCAAGTAAGCACCAGTGGCTCAAAATGATGCATTTATATGAGTCATTCTGCTTTTGAAGTGGTGCCCTTCCGTCCTGCTGATCAATTCAACAAGAGTTCATGTTGTTTTCTCAGGTAAACAGCTCTTGTAGTTGCCTTGATTATTGTTAATGACGGAAAATGCAACATAACCTTTTCACCCCATGGTTAAGTAAGGAATAATTGACAACAGGCCACTGAATTATCATAAATTAATGCGCAACTGAGGTGATAACGCACCCGCTACACAAAGCAAAATGTGCAGACCTAGGGTGTCTAATTTTCTGAAGTGGCCCTGCATTAATTTTCCATAATTCAACAGTCTGAACTCAATTATTTTGTTTATAACATTAATATGTGTACTTATGGTTATCTCAGGACATGTGCTGAACCACTTCCTTTCACTACTGATTAAGCATCCTGGGCAGACACCCAACGTTTTAGCCACATACATCACTACATTTACTGTACATTAACTGTATTTCCTTTACATTTTCACCCAGCTAATTGCAGCACTTTCCATAGATATAAAAAATGTTTAAACAATAAAGGAAATTAGCTTTTAATTTTATATTTTCAGTTTTCATTTTCATTTTAGTCATTTGGTTATGTGGTTTTGTCACTTTTATTAGTTTGTGTGCGTTGTTTAAATATTTCTATTTAGCTTTAATTTATTTGTATTTCAGTTTTGGTCTTAGTTTTAACCGTTTTACTATTTAAACATAAAATACAAAATGTATTTATTTCAGTTTGTTTTCAAAGCAATTTCGAATAAAATGTTTTTAAGAGTTTAGTTTTAGTTAACAATAGCAATGAAGTCATCATAATAATTATATAATTATAATACAATCATGTAAGGTTTTTATGACTTTGTGACATTGTTTTTGTCACAGGGTCATGTTGAAACTATCTTTGACTGCAAATTCAAGCCAGATGACCCAAATATTCTAGCTACAGCCTCATTTGATGGGACGATAAAAGTCTGGGATATAAACACCTTAACTGCTGTGTACACATCTCCAGGAAATGAGGGAGTGGTGTACTCTCTGTCCTGGGCCCCTGGTAAGAACGATACACACTATTTGAACAGCCCATGTTACCGCTGCAGTTTCAGACAGGTTTTGTTTCTGTGTAACTCTTTCCTTTATATCTATGTTTCGCTGTTACCCAAAGGAGATTTGAACTGCATAGCAGGAGCTACGTCAAGAAATGGCGCCTTTATTTGGGATGTTAAAAAGGGGAAAATGATCACAAGATTTAACGAGGCAAGCATTATTTTATTTTTTTAAGGATACTAATAATTTAGAATTAATAACTCTACTTTATGAGATTTAAATAGCTATTGTTATTTCAATTTTGATTGCACAATCGTAATCATCATGAGTCTTTATTTGTTTTACTGGAATTGTGTTGCAGCATGGGAAGAATGGTATTTTTTGTGTTGCTTGGAGTCATAAGGATTCCAAAAGAATAGCCACATGCAGTGGAGATGGATTTTGGTGAGTCCATTTTTAGCTTTGGCTAACATTCCCACAAGCCTTAGTCAATCCATGTAATGAAGCCATATTGCCCTCACACGCAGATACATGATATTGTTACTTTTTATCGTGTGTGATTTCAGCATAATTCGAACCATTGACGGCAAAGTGTTGCACAAATACAAACATCCAGCAGCAGTGTTTGGCTGTGACTGGAGTCAAAATAACAAGTATGTGATCAGTGTAATCAGATACACAAACAGATGACAGAACCTGTTTTTACCAGTATTAGTTTCTCTTGCCATCACAATTATAATTAATTAATTCTCACTCTCTCTCTTTCACTCTTGCAGAGATATGATTGCCACTGGCTGTGAAGACAAGAATGTTCGAGTCTATTACTTGGCCACCAGTTCAGACCAGCCTCTAAAAGTCTTTACAGGTCACACGGCCAAAGTATTCCATGTGCGTTGGTCACCTCTCAGAGAGGGCATACTGTGCAGTGGCTCAGATGATGGGTAAGCATTCAATTAAAATCTCAATTTACACTCTTAATATACACTACCGCTTTGTTTAGGGCCAATACGAATACGATTTTTTTAAAGAAATTAACACTTTTATTCAACAAGTGAAACCGGTGGCTCGCGATGCCAAGCGTAATGCATAAGGACACATTCAATTTGTCGAAAGTGATTGTAAATATTAAGCAGCACAACCATTTTCAACCATGATAATAATAATTATTACTTGAGCACCAGCATATTAGAATGATTTCTGAAGGATCATGTGACACTAAAAAGTGGAATAATGGCTGCTGAAAATTCAACTGGCATTACTGGAAGGCTTCTTTCATCTCAAACATTACAAAAATCTTACTGACCCCAAACAGGAGTGTACATGTTTTAATAGCATTACAAATGATCCTTCTCAAATTTACCTTGGGACTTTTTTTTGTAGACTTATTTATAAAAAAACTTGAATAATGGATTGGAAAAAAAAATTATAGTATAACTAAATATAATTATAATGAACATAGTATAACTAAACTAAAATAATAATTGAATCATCAAATAATCATCATACTGTACCTTTTATTTACAGATTTTGTAAAGTAAAAAAAAAAGGAAATATGTGTTCCTTATGTGCCTTTTTGTTGGTAAACTTTAGTGCTAATGGAAATTTGTTTAATTTAAAGGTGCAATAAATTGTATATATAATTAGCCTATAAACTCACCTAATGGGAGCCTCTGTGTTGAGATCAATTTATATCATCCTGTTCTTAGAAACGTTCACTTGCAGAATAAATAAATCATGGCTGACCGTGAATAGGGCATTTCTACTATGGCACTTGTAACTGTGAATTTGTGCATGAATTTGTCTAAACATGTCAGTGCCCAAACCACATAAATATGACTGAGTGCACCTTCTTTAACTTCATAAATGGATGTGTATCTGTGTGTATGTTGTTGACTAGGACTGTCCGTATCTGGGATTATACCCAAGATGCTTGCATTAATGTGCTGAGTGGCCACACCGCTCCAGTTCGGGGTCTCATGTGGAACACAGAGGTGCCGTACCTTTTGACCTCAGGGAGCTGGGACTACACCATCCGTGTCTGGGACACCAGAGATGGCACCTGTCTAGACACCGTATATGACCATGGAGCTGATGTCTATGGTAGTGTATTAAATCAAATGTATATGCTGCAGACAAAATTATGCTGTCATCCTTTATACACTTTTTTCAAAGAAATGGCTCATTTAATTGATACATTTTATACACTGTAATTTTATAGATACAGTTAAATGATTCAAGTTATGTAAATGAAGGCAGGAAAAGCAGAATACTGCACAGTTAAGAGACCTAAATATGTAATGAGGATACTTATTTTTGTCCAAGGACTGTCTTTTAGTAGAATGTAATATATCATACAGTAGTAGGGACATCATTTTGTGTCATTCCAAGGGAGTAATACATTATTTATGAAGCCTTGTCAATCATATGAAATCCCCCAGGTCTAACATGTCACCCCAGCCGTCCATTTACCATGGCTTCCTGCTCCAGAGATTCCACGGTCAGGCTTTGGTCACTCACTCCTCTAATAGCTCCCTTAGTGGTCAACATCCTTACTGACCACAGCTGGGATGACATCATTGGCAGCACAGGTTAAAACACAAGCACATATTATATACTGTTTGCATGGATTGTTTTTTTAAAGACATTAAACCACATGTATTTCTTGAGTGTAGATCGCGCTATGGTTCCTGGAGCCCATCCCCTCCTGTGCGGAAAAGTGTCCAGAGATATTAAACAGGAGCTGGATAAACTCTCTAGTGACGTGCGCATGAAGAAGCTCAGATGGTTCTCTGAGTGTTTCTCAGTAAGTAAATCTCAACACAGAACTCTCACAGGAGTTTATTTAGAAGTCTAAATAAGGGGTTATGAACTCTCTTTGTAGCCACCTGGAGGGAGTCATAACCTGTGGGATCTGGTTGCTGTAATCAACGGACAGGATGATAGTCTTCTTCCACAGAACTATGGGCAGGGCATCATGCATATGAAACACCTGGTCCGCTTCAAAACCGTGAGTGAATAAACTGTAATGTAACGCTCTAATAGTGGCTTTTGGTGCATATTAAGTTTTCAATAATTCTACTGTATTTTGTATCTACTATTTGTAATTATTGTATCATGTGTATATTCCCTGTAGTCTGAAGCACAAGAGCTGACCATAGTAAAGATGTCAAAGTTTGGGGGTGGTATTGGAGCCCCTAGTAAAGAGGAAAGGCTCAAGAATGCAGCAGAAATCCATATCAGACTGGGACAAATCCAGAGATACTGTGAGCTTATGGTGGAACTGGGAGAGGTAAAATCTAAAAGATTTAAAAGCTATTGAAATAAAAAAAAAATTGTAATGTCATTTTCTGAAATTTTATATATATAAAATGTATATGTAGATATATATATATATAATTTCTTATATTGTCAAAATATATTTTAAAATGTTTTTATAATAATTAGTCACTTAATTAGTCAATAGAGATATCAGCCGAATGGCTTAGTGCAGGCGGTAATGGATCCGAAGGTTGTATCTCGTAAATTGCCCCACTAATAATGCCCGGAATTGTACCAAAATTCTACAGTAGTATAAATAGGTTATGTACTCATAAAACGAGGCATTGGAAAGTTTGTAAGTACATCTGGGTACATTGTACATTACACATTACATTACTGGGTAAGTACACTGTACATTTTTTTATTTATAAAAAAATCTAAGTAGCTCCTAGTGACAAAATTCTACGAAAATTCTTAGAAATGTGGGCGTTTACTCTTAAAATTAAATAAAAAAATCATAGTAAATAAAAAAGTAATTTAGAAAGCATCTTAACCCTTAAAAGAGATCTTAAAGGTCAAAATTGTTAGGAGTACTGACGAGGACTTTTAAGAGGCTGGAGAGTGTATTTAGCAGAGGAGAAAATAGCACAAAGACGAAGAGGGAGAATAAATGTTTTAAGATGAACGTTTTTGTCTTTTCCTTGCTCAGAGTTGCTCTCAGATCGGCCCCGAATCGCTCTTAAGCTAAGACTCTTACGTAGAAGTTTTTTAAGCTTAAAGGTGCTCTAAGCGATCTCGCGCGTTTTTTAGGCCAAACATTTTTTTTTTTCACATACCGCAAACATCTCCTCACTATTCGCTAGCTGCCTGTCCCTTGAACACACTGTAAAAAAACGTGATCTCTGCAGAGAGCCCAAGCTCCACAAACAGCAGCAAAAACAAACTGAGCAATAAACAGAGCGACCCGCACCACGAAACATAACAAACTGTTCCAGCCAATGACCGACAAGAATGATGTGGGGTGGGGTTTGGGGGATTATTGCGTGGCTGAGGAGGAGAGAGGGTCTAGCTAGCCTCCGTTTTGTTTGATAATAATTCAAACATCAACAATAGGTATGCCAACCGAGATCGCTTAGAGCACCTTTAATTAGGAGTTTTCTGAGAGGATTTTTAGAATCTATATCATATATATTATATAGATAAATATATTTTATATCTATATATTTAAGAATATGGGCCCAGGAGTTTATTTAAATAACACTTGCCTGATGGCTTATGCTACCGCTAACCCGGATGTCGAGGTCACTTCAGTGATTTGGGAATAAGCACTTTTAATGTTTTTGAAAGAAGTCTCTCATGCTCACCAAGGCTGCATTTATTTGAACAAAAATACAGTAAAAGCGATATTGTTGTAAAATAATATTCATATTTAAAATAAACAGAATTTTCTGTAACTATTTATCCAGTATTCAGTGTTACATGATCCTTTAGAAATCATTATATTGCTGATTTGATGCTCAAGATAAATGTCTCATTATCATCAATGTTGACATAAAGTTGTGTTGTTTAAATAAATAGTGATACAGTTTATTCAGAATTCTTTGATGAATAAAAAAAAACATAATTTATTTGAAATGTAAATCATCATAAATGTATTTACTGTTGCTTTTGATCAATTTGATCCATCCTTGCGGAATAAAATTAATTTCTTTAAAAAAAACAGCATATGAGAAAATAGAAGGTTAGTCTTTTTTCTTTGAGAAATGTAATTTTCTGATGATTTTGTATGTTTATGTTTTTTTATTTTTTTAATGTGTTTAGTGGGAGAAGGCTCTTTCTGTGGCCCCTGGTGTCTCCATGAAATACTGGAAAAAGCTCATGCAAAGGTATCTCATATACTGCTCTGCATTTTTGTAAATCCGATGTTGTGAGTTTTTCACCATTTATTAACTGCTCAATGTAGGAGAGCAGACCAGCTCATGCAAGAAGGCAATGATGATGTCATCCCATTCTGCATCGCCACTGGTGAGGTGAAAAAGCTAGTGAATTTCTTCACCTCTAGAGGTCAGCTGAAGGAAGCTGTGCTGGTGGCTCAGGTACAGGGCACTGTTATCTTTTTACCCATTTAGAGAGTTGTTGTAAGACTGTGAACCTCTGTCTTGAGTTTCATTATAAATGAGACTAAGGGCCAGATATAATAAACAGGGCAAATTAGCGCTGATAAGAGCTTCCAAAAAGCGTTGATGGGAGTGGAGAGTTCTGCGTGTGATCTACTGACGACATTAAAGAAGACACAGCCGGATCATTTCCATAATGACCGACCAATCTACCAGGAGCAGCGCAAATTAGCATCTGGTTTAAGACATGTTTTTTTTATGCTGTAAAAAATGGCGCAAATACCAGTAAATAGACTAGCGCAAACCTTAGTAAATCACCTTGCATGATTCATTTAAAGTGAATCATTTAAGGTCAGCTGCAAAAATAACTCTGTCCACGCCTTTACAGCGCTAATTTTTCACTGTGTCCTAAGGAAATCCTGACAGTAGTTTTTTAACGCCAAAAGAGGGTTAGCATTTGCGCAATCTGTTAGTAAATCTGGCCCTATATATTATAAATGAGAATGCACTTTGTTTTATCAGGGTGCTTGTGAAGGCAATATCCATGGCCCTCAGATCACATCTATAAACCATGCCGCAAATTCAGACAATGACAACATAGAAAAATACTGCGGGTAAGTTATACTTAGGTTAAGCCGAAATCAAGTGTTTCACCTTTCTTTTTCTTACACACTCTCCCCTCCTTTGTCTAGGATGTTGCACAGAGTATGTAAAGAGCTGGCTGAGTGGTATTTCCAAGATGGCCGTGCTGTGTTGGCAGCTTGCTGTCATCTAGCTGTAGACAACACAGAAGTAAGCTCACGATAATGAGAGATATGATTGAACACCAATAGCGACATTTAACATCTCAGGACATTTAATATCTCTTGGACAATTAAATATAACTTATTATTTTTTATTATTTTCAAGACAGTTGCTCTGCTTTTTAAAAGTTTTGGATCAGTAATACTGTGAAATATTAGTAGAATTTGAATGAATTAATTGTGATGGCAAAGCTGAATTCTCAGCATCATTACTCCAGTCAGTCACATGATCATTCACAAAGGATTCTAATATGCTGATTTGCTACTCAAGAAACATTCCCTATTATTTTCAATGTTGAAAACGGTTGTGCTGCTCAATATTTTTGTGATACATTTTTCTCCAGGATTCTTTGATGAATGTTTAATTGTCATAGATATATGTAATGTTAAGCTAGTGATGATGTTCTATGAGTGTTTAGATAAGGAGTTGTTATCTCCCTGTGTCAGCTGGCTATGGCGTCTCTGATCAGAGGCAATGAGCTGGAGCTGGCAGTGTGTGTGGGCACAGTCCTGGGAGAATCAGCCTGTAAAGCCACCCACTACGTTCTGGAGCTCTTGGCCAGGAAATACATGACCACTGCCACCTGGTAAGCATACAACTGATCAATGCATCTTTGCATCTTTTCTTAAAGTCAAGTTTAAAACTTTGTTTTTATGTAACTTTGAATCACATTTCCTTTAAAATAGTTTGCACACTTTCCTGCAAATACAACCCATCTCTTATCATCAGTCATGCACAGAAGTGTTGACATGATCCTGATAGTCATCCTTACTGCACACCTGTTACATTTTTCATTTCCATTTCTCTCTAGCTTTCCATCTGTGGCTTACAGGTATTTTATCTGCCTCCCTTTTCTGCTTCCCTGGTCCATATGCTTAATGCTTATCCATAACAGATAAACTCTTTAATACTATAAACTGGTATATAGTATATATATCGCAGTTTACAGACTGCGAGCCCGCTTCAGGATTTCATCTGTTGACATTTTAAAATGCCTTCAGTCAACTTTAACTACCCATGTTAATATAAATAAGGTGATCATTGACGTACAGTATTCCTAGGTGCCACTTTAAAGGGATATGTCTCACAGAAATTAAACTCGTCTTAATTTACTCACTCTCATTTTTTCAATTCCTTTTTTTTTCGTTGGAACTGATTTTCCATTTAAAAATGTTTGAGAAAAGAAGTGAAAAAAGACTGCAAAGCATTAAAAGGGATGTTCAATTTATTTTTGTGATGGCAAAGATGAAGTCTTCAGTGTAATGTGATCCCTCAGAAATCATTCTAATATGCTGATTTTGTGCTCAAGTAACATTTCTTATTATTATCACAGTTGAAAAACCATTGTGCTGCGTAATATTTCTGTGGAATCTGTGATACTTTTTAAAAGCATTTTTTAAATATATTTTTTTGTAACAATGTAAAATTCTCTACTGTTCAGATACATTTAAATTGTGGCATTTAAAACCTTGCTGAATAAAAATATTAGTTTCTTTCAAATATCTATCTATCTATCTATATATATCTATACTGTATATATTCTGAAAACTTGGAATATAGAGCACAAGACATGTAGACTACTGTCACAATATTTTTATGGTACTTTTTGACAGCCTCAAATATGTTGTGGCTAAAATTTTCAAAAACTCACTTTTTGTTTTCAACAGAACAAATCAAATATTTATCCACTTTTCCCATTTCTTAACTCATGCTGCATTGGGTCTTCTACTCTTCAGGGATCTTGCAGCCAGATTACTTCAGATGATCCCTGATAATGAGATCTTGTTAGCCAAACTGTGTGCCTTCTACCCTGGCAGCTCAGCCGAAATCAACGACCTGCACGAAAAGGTGACTACCCCATTCATACGTCTCAATGCTGCACAGTAGTCTTAAATCGATTAAAATTGTATTAGTTCCCATTAATTTTAGAAGGAATTGTGGCCATTTGCTCAACATTCAACAATCTAATGAAAAATAATTGTCATATTGAGTGTGAAGGACTAAACAAGAAAATATAGTGTTTATTATTTGACGTGAATATGGTATTTTTCTGCACAGGCAGAAATGCAAGTCCAATCATTTTTCATATATTTTTTTTCCCCCAGTGTGGTCTACCGACTTTAGAAGAATGTAAAGAGCTTGCTGAGAATAAACATGCTGAGGGAGAAATCTTCCAGGCAGTAAAGTATTACCTCCTGAGCACAGAACCAGAAAAGGCTTTTCCCATCGGGATCACATTTGTCAAAGGTGAGTGTCTGATAGACTCAAAGCAGTGCCATTTCCAGCATGCCCACATTCTGCAGACAATGCATATATAGCATAGGCCTACTTCCATTTCCTCAAGCAAACTTTTAAAGGTTGACTGAACGATTAAATGAAGAAAAAGTTGACTCACTAATGATGCACTTGAATAATATGTGTTTTTTGTCAAAGTATGGGAACTTTATATTTTGTTGTAAAAGTGTTGTTTCTAGTCACCATTGGAGTGATTAGCGTTTCCTTCTGTGAAGTTTTTTCCATTTCAGTGAGTGTATACAATTTGTTTTGATGTACTGTATAGAAGCGACTATATAAACAATATATACGTTACTATATGTAGACTGTTTGCTAAACAAACTGAAACACACACAAGTTTGACAGACTAACAAAGTTCAACATAAATATTATGTAATGTTTATGCTACGCTTAACTTAAAATTCAAGCTTATTGAACTTGAATCCTCAAACAACATTATCCGTTTTGATTTTATAGAATATAATTAAATTGTTTGCTGAAATCAAAGACCAACTTTAATTGTTAAGCTGATACAAGTTAAGTATATTCAAACTTTTTACAGTGTAGACTTACTACCCAAATAGACAAAAAAATCACAAGACTTTATCTTCAAAGACATAATTGTTGCCTTGAAGAATTAAAAGGGACCTATTGTGCCCTTTTTCAGTCTTTATTTTGTTTGGGGTCTATACTAGAATAGGTTTTCATGCTTGAATGTTCATAAAACACATTTTTCACATATGTTACAGTGTTGCAGCACCTCTTCTCCCAGTCTATCAGTAACTCTCTGTTTAGTTACATCTCTATGAAGTCCCTCCTTCTGAAAAGTGCAATGTGCTCTGATTGGTCAGCTGGTCAAGTGTGTTGTGATTGGTCAACCGCTTCCAGTTTCGGAAATGTCACGCCCCTTACCATAACTGCGAGTTTCAACACACTACTAACGCAAAACTAACCCAGGCCTCGTCCCTTTGTTTTGTATATGCCTTGGGTGGGAATTATTTAAATAAGGGAAATTATGATGTGTATGTTCCCAGAAGAAAGCTCAGGTGTTTCAGAGAGTACAGAAACAATGCATAGTAATATAGAGAATAACTTTGTGCTTGACTTTGGGCTTTATAACTTTGCAGACATTTTATGCCTTATACATGACGCCTTTAAAGGTCTTAATTTGACCAACAATTTATTACTGACTCTCTCTCCCCTCATAGAGCAGCTGAGCTCTCCTGACTGGGCGGTTGACTCAGTGTACCACATCCTAGACCTGCTGAGCTACATCAGAACAGACCGTCTTATTCTTCCAAAGTGTAGTGAGTAAGTCAATGACCTTCCCTCAAAAACACCTGTCATTGATGTCATTTATTGTAGCTTGCATTCTATGTTCATCTCATTATCTCTCTCTGTCTTTGGCTAGAGACCGCAATGAGTTGCTTATTCTCTGTGGGTATATTGGTGCACTATTAGCCATTGGGAGACAGTATTCAAGTATAGTGCCAGCACTATATGAATACACAAGGTATGTTAACTATGGGATATATATCAAGTTGCTCAGTTATCGGTGTATCACAAGTAATGTCTCTCTCTCTCTCTCTCTCTCTCTCTCTCTCTCTCTCTCTCTCTCTCTCTCTCTCTCTCTCTCTCTCTCTCTCTCTCTCTCTCTCTCTCTCATCCTCCATCAGTCAGCTGCTGAAGAGAAGAGAGGTGGCTGTACCACTGCAGATAGAGCAGTTGTCTGTAGAGTTGGAGGCCTGGAGAGCCTGCACACAATCCCTCAAGTCTGTACCACAATACATTACTCTAATTCATAACAAACAACGGCTCTGTATCAAGACCTACTTCGTATTTCAAAGCATAATTTTTGAACAATTTCAAAGCCAGCATTGTATTTATACCTCATGGACAAGGCAATGCAGTTAGTTTGCTACCTTAAATAGCATAATATACTTCAATTTTGATGCAAACACTTAGCGTATGTGTACATTCGGACACATGGTCTATCAAAGTATACTTGATTGGAGAGTGTGAGCGGACACAGGTGGTTGACACATGCACACCAGACAGTTCCATCTACAGTGTCTGTCTGTGCTATTTCTCGGAAGTTATGACCAATACAAATGTCTTTGTACTCTTAAATTCGGCTTGAAATGACAATTCACCCTATCTATTTTCTAAATGCATGGTATAGGTCTTATTGTGAACGATTCCTCTGTGTATATGTTTCTTTCTTTCTTTCTTTTTTTCTTTCTTTTTTGACCCGTAATTTTGAATCAGTCATAACTAACTTCTAGTGATAAGGACAGACTGATGTACGCAGGACTTCTCCAATCATTGAGTCAGCTTAAACCCCGCCCCTCCAAGCTTGTATTCATGCTCCCATTTTTGAATGCAATGCCCATAAGTCCCTTAAAAAAGTCCCTGCCCTACATTTCTGACAATCCGTTACATTCGGATGTACATTAAAATGGTTGAGGGTATCTTTTAAATGCCTCACACATTGACTTGTTAACAGGGTGCTCGTCTAATGCTTGTTAATGCGGGGGCTCCGGGACAGTAACTAATTAGTGCAAAAAATATCAAAGCGCATGTGTCTGTATTTGTTGGCTGCATACGTCATTAATGGTTACTTAACTGAAATGAGGCAGCCTCAAAGTTAAATTTACAACAATTTAAGCTTAACAAGGAATAACAGTCAATTTTATAATGGTTACTTTTCTGAAATAGGACATTATTGATGACATATGAGGCCGAGAAATGTGACACAGCTAAAGTTTGGGCTTTAGTAGGAAGCTGCCTATGTACAGTACTGTAGGCAGTAGACAACAAGACAGCCCAATGTTTTACAAAAGATCTAACATTTCTGCTGACAATTGAAGATACTTGGAAAATAATGTATTATTTGCACTCTCTCTATGCATACACAGAGCGGCAGATGACACCTCATATGCACCACCATCTGATGCCCAGAAAACGGAGTACAGTCAGCTGTTGAGTCGGATGAGACAGGAGCCCATCAAGGGCCTAGAGGGTCCTGACTATGTCACTGGCTCCAACTTGCCCAGCCACTCTGACGTCCAGATTTCCTGCTTCACTGGCCTCAGGATACAGGTGGGTTTCTTGTGGGTAGACTTGCATTTTAGCACTATACCTTAAATGTTTTTGTGCATCTGCCTGTACCGCTGCAAATAGAGCAGTTACATCTGCCTTTAATTTTTTTGCCTGGCAGGGTCCAGCGTTCTTCCTGGAAGATGGCAAATCAGCCATTTCACTAAATGATGCCCTGATGTGGGCGAAAGTGAACCCTTTCTCTCCATTAGGGACGGGTATACGCCTCAACCCCTTCTGAGCACAAATACAACAATAGTGAGCAGTATTTTGCCTGGTCTGGCTATGTAATGTCAGCGTTTGGAAAGATGACGACATTCCTGTTTTTTCTCAGAAAGTATATGTCATAAAACAGCAGAATGTCCAATTGTTCAAATCAGATTTTTTTGAAGTTTTGCCATTCCATGCTGTGCTTATTACATTCAGGATTGCAGTTCATATGCAAAGAATCACAGCAAAAGTGCTGCTGTAGTGATTATACAGTACACAAGGCCACAATTAAGTGTGATATTTATACATGTCGACAAGAAATGCACAGACTATCATAGGCAAGCAAAGTGAGATGGAAATTAGAGCACCAGAACTACCTGTTAAATCTCTATAAAGGGAGATGTATGCTGGATACAGAAATGAATGTTACATATGAAGCAGGATATTTGCTGCCTTTCTTCCTCATCCTAAATCACAAGCTTGGTCAGGTATTCGGGTTTAGGTGTTATGTCCAGGTCTTAGGGTTGTGGCCTATAGCGCAAAGATTGAAATTCTAGTTGGTTTAGTTGGCAGTGTCAGTGGTATAAACATTTGCATCAAGCAGTCTGAATGTTTTGTAACTTTTATTTCAAGACTTGAGTACAGGGCATTCATCTGTATCTGTTTGTTTGCGCATTTGATTTCATGAAAAGAGACGTGTTAGTTTTGCTGCTTTGACACTGAAACCGTTTGTCATGTCTGTTGTCTGTTATATATGGACTGAATATATTTACTGACTACTGAATATACAGTACACCTTATTTTAGTAGAACCAAATAAGAGAATTAAGAGTTTAAAACCTTACATTGTAACAATACTATTTACTGTAATGTTTCTTCATTTCATTCAGTAACTATTATGAATGTTTTTACAGAGCAGTTCTGGGGCCAGAGGTGTAATATTTATGTTCATAAACTATGGCAACATTATTTACAAAGCGTTAATAGACATTAAGTCTTGCTGTTACATTCAAAATCTGTTTAGATGAACTTAGGCAATACATCTGAGAAAGTGCACATGTAAAGTGGGAATGTAAGACATTTATGCTGATATACATAGCTATACATTTGGAGTGTATTTCTGAAGTTAGGAAATAAAAGACAAAAAGTGTAATTTGTATTGCTAAAATCATCAGTTGCAATGGTTGTCACGCATAGCTGAGTATATCAAATTGAATTATGTAAGTTTTATGTTAGAAAAAACAGATACAGAGACTATTTTCATCAAATGTGAAATGCACTGTGAAATGTATTTATTTGTATATAGTTTTGTTGTAGAATTTACGTCTAAATCCAAGCTCAAATGGGTGTACATAACATATTCATATGATCACTGTTCATACGCAACTGAGGACAGTTAAACAGTTATATGTCGATCCTGGAGTTGAGTCATGCATCTGATTAAACCAGGACCTTTTCAAATTCTGCATGTTCCAAGTGTCTCATCTATTTATTTTGACTGATGATATCATAAAAGTGCAAGGCGAGACATATAAGAACAGGCAATTACCTTCTTTTTTGTGACTATGATTTGATAATTGCTATTAAAAAGATCAAGTGTACAGGAAATCTTATTATTCCATTATTGCTTATGGGTATTGCACTATTGAACATTATTCAAATACAGTACCAACTGCAATGCAAAGAAAAGAGAGACCAATGAGACACATTTTACATATTTTTCTTTATTTATAAGTTACATATCTTATCATGCTTTGTTTTGGCAACAATATTATTAGCAAAAGTACTGCATTACATTGAATCTTCCCAGTGGTTTTATTTTTTTTATTTTCTAAACAGTTCATGATGCAGCTTGGGAAACAGTGAAAATATTGATAGCATCAGATTTTGTGAATTCTGAACAGTTATCCTTTTCTTTTTTTTACATTAGTGTGATAAAAAATAGAAAATTCATTATGCTGACATGCACTTTAATGATTTCACCCTGACATGATATTTTTGTATCTTATTAGCCATGCAGCTTATATAGTGCAGGTTACAAGTGATACATTTACACTAATGTTGTGATTATATACAAAAATAGAACTGATGTTCATTAGTTGCAAAAAATATAAGTATTTAAAAATAAACATTTGAACTTAGCCTAAATTAAGTGAAATGAATGGCTATTGTGATAGTGTTTTCTGTGCGTTGGTGGTCACAAACACAATTTGATGACCTTATTTGTATATATTAATCCACTTAATATAAGAAAATTAAAAGAGGAGGGGCTTTGTGGAGTAAGGTTGAGAGTCTATCTGTACTGGAGGAAACTCTTGAGCAGAGTAGGCAGTTTGAGGTGAGGAATCAGGTGCAGTCTGGATCGGCCCATATAGTTTCGGATACTCAGTCTACACAGCTGACACAGAGACTGTGGCATGGCTATCCAGGAAAAGACAGGGAAAGTTAGCAAAATCCCCTTTTTATATAAACAAAAAAAACTTTAAACTTCTGACAACTTAGTATTTCATAAAGTATGGTATATGTAAAGGTGACCCAAGTTCAAATCCTAGCCTACATTAAAGACATATTTGTATTATTGTTTTTACCCATTTAACTCAACTCAAAGTTTTCAATGTGGTCTTAAATATGCAATGAACATAATACTGCAGACATTAATTTAATTTTAGTGGGTTAAAATATACAGATGCGATCAAAATTATTCAATGTACAGACTTTCAGCTGTTTGCAATGAACAAATCAAACAAAAGTCATTTAAATAGCTCAACACAACCAATGTTTCAAGTGGTTTCCCCAAATTTAACTTAAATGCAACTTCTGCAGTCTCAACATTTTTCAACCCCTTCATGGCAAGCATCGTTTGTACTTAGTAGAACACCCTTTTGCTGTTATGACCTGCTGCAAACGAGATGTATAACCAGACACCAGCTTCTGGCAGCGTTTCTGAGGAATCTTAACCCATTCCTCATGAGCAATGGCCTCCAGTTCAGTAATATTCTTGGGTTTGCGTGCTGCAATCGCCTGAGGTTTTCTATGGGGTTCAAGTCAGGTGGCTGTGATGGAAAGAATATTCCAGGACTTCTTCCGCAACCAAGCCTTAGTGGAATTTTAGGTATGCTCGGAATCATTGTCCTGTTGGAAGGTCCGATGACGCCCAAGCTTCAGCTTCCTCACTGATGGCATGACGTTATCTCCTAGGATTTCCTGACTGCTGCAGGTCTTTTGCAGCCACTCGAGGGTTTTTCTAAAAATGCCTTCCCAGAAATCTTGTTGCAGCAGTTGATGGCTTCTTTTTTCTGTCCCGTCCAGGTAGTGTAACCACCGATCCTTTAACTTTGAACAAACTATGCTTTCAACAGTGTCTCTAGGGACATTTAGTTCCTTGGCTATCTTTTTATCCTGTTTCGTGTTTGTGAGGGGCATATCTTCTCTTAACTTGGACCATTTTTTTGACTTAGCCATATTTATAACATGCAATCAAATATGGCACTCAACAAACCTTGCCAGATATTTAATGTGTTCTAGCACAAGCACACCTGGTGTAACTAATGAATCCCTTGATTAGTTGCATCATGTGTGATTGAGACAACACCTGTTTTGCAGATTTGTGCTGTTGTAAGGGATTCTATTCAGGGGATTGATTAATTTTGAGACTGCAGAAGTCTATAAAAGTTGCATTTTCAGTTGAATTTGGAGAAACCGCTTGAAACATTTGTTGTGTTGACCTATTTCAATTATTTTTGTTTGATTTGTTCATTGCAAAAAGCTGAAAGTCTGTACAGTTTGCCAATAAACCTGATTTGCAATGTGGGTTAAATAATTTCAATTACAACTGCATGATGTACGAAATAAACAACTTTGGACTAACTAAATTTAGCATGTGAATGGGTTCTGCACCAACCAATATTTTAGACAAACCTAATCATGCAACTTCATCAAAGATAAAAATAAAATAAAAGTTGCATTAAAAATTCACAGAGGACCCAGGTTCAAGCGACTATGATCATGTCTTGAACCCATTCCCTATCTCTTTCCTGTTAAATCTCCACTAATAAAGTCAATAAATTAATTGAAAACCAAAAAATCCATTAAATGGGCATGATTCTTCTGAACTTCATGACTAGAAAAACAACCAAAAGGTATCAAAATCAACTGAGCAGCCTTACCTTCATACAGAAGGAGCGCAGACTCTGCCGTACTGCTGGGTGGAGCTGTCTCCACCGGCCTTTGCTGCTCCAGGTTGCGAGCGTTGATGTTAGCGCCAAACTCTAGTAGCAGTCTGATGATATCTGGACAGTCCTTCTGTGCAGCAGCGTGTAGTGGAGTGTCCAGAAAACGGCCCTTCTGCACATTGGCTCCTATGAAAAACATATCCTTTTGTGATCAAATAAACAAGACCAGAACAAAAGGTGAGAAGACCTAACCTAAGGACGCCAAAATACACCAAACAATTCAATTTTTTTGTTTGGTTTGAGCAGTAGTCTGATGATCTCACCTCCATCCAGAAGTTTCTGTGTACACTGGAGCTGTTGCGAGACACAGGCAATGTAGAGAGGTGTTCCTAGATGGGGGATGTCGTAATCTACATCTGCTCCCCACGAGATGAGAGACTCTATACATGCTGCCCTACCTGAAATAGCAAAACATCTATGTTTATATTTTTGTAAAGTTTTCTGTAAATGTTATACATTCAAATAAATGGATTTGTATGGTTAGACTAACGCAGACCTCCTTGATTACCTTTGCTTGATGCCTCGTGAATGGGCGAAGGTTGGCACGCTTCTGCCTGTGGTTTTGCTCCATGTTCCAAAAGCACCTCTGTACAGGTGAAACTTCCTGTCGAGCAGGCGTTAAACAGCGGGGTCACACCGTCAATGGTCGTGGCTTTTACCTGCCATGCACAAGAACATGCTAACAGCACAATCCGCACAAACTGATCAATCTGAGCAGAGTCTTCTTCTAACCCTTTCATGCATGAATTATGACAACCTCGGTCAGGATTTTTTTTTCCTAGGTGTTTTTATTGACTTTTTTTTTTAAACATATTATCCAAATAAATTTTCAGATGTTCACTTGAGTGGACAGTTTGTGTTTTTTGTTTCTAACTGAATAGATACTGTATAAATCATAATAAAGTAATAACACAGTAATACTGTGTATTTATCAAACCAATTAATAAAATGATATAAAATCATGTGAAAACTATAAAATATAATAACAAAAATATAGTAAAGCTTCAATTATTGGAAACGCAATTGAGTTTGTTGCTGTTCCACCAGCAGACGGAGAAGAACTTCATACAACTTGAACGTTGCGTGAAGGACGTGATCAAAGATCTCTACAACCAGTGAAGGTACAACTCTGTGGAAACCCAACTCAGACTACTACAGTTGTGGTCAGAATTATTTTCACCCCTGGTGAAAATGATCAAAGATGGCTGTAAAAGTAAATCTGCATTGTTTCATTCAAATAATTAGCAAAAATCAAACATTTCATTGAAGTTAAATAATTGAGTGGGAGGGAAATCACATTATAATTTGTTTTATTTTCTCCAAAACATGTTGGACACAATTATTGTAACTAATTCATGGTTTTGTTTGTGTATCTTAAATGTTATCAACCTAATCTGTTTCATCCCAAAACTATCAAACCATCTGTAAGAAAATAAAAAATCATAAAGTGAACAGATTTGAGTTGTCCTTTGCGTTCATCGGAGATAAAGCAGTTTGTCAAGTTTGGGCAGAGCTGTGGTCAGCCAAAAAATACACAGAACTTGACAAATATGGATTAATGTTGTGGGCCTATTTTTTTAGCTGGAGATCCTCGACATCTTGTTCACATGTTATCATGGATTCTAGCAAATATCAACATATAAAATAACCTTTGGAGAAAAACATTTATTTCATAATGTGAGTATCCCCCCACTTTCAATTGAAAGGTTACTTCAATGAAAGGTTAGTGTTGTTAATTAATTTTTTTAATGGATACCATGGAGAGGCTTCACTAAGGTGAATAAACAGCTTTTGTGAGGCAATAACATTTCATTTAATGAACCGACAGCCTGTTCACTAATCTTCAACATATTTGACACTAAATAAAACTTTCGTTGGGAACTATATGTAGATTTTACCTTGATAAAAATTATATAAAAAAAAAAAAGTCTGAATAGGGAATGTTGCGACAGGTCTCATTTACAGCATTACATTTACCACCAGCAAATGTATAGTAGTTGTGTAATATTGAGTGATATTGTATATTGGTTAAAAAAAATTAACAATATTATTTTTTTTTTGGCTTTCACGTTTTATCAGTAATAATGAGTAATATTTTTTTTAATTTATTCACAAGACGAACGCGCTCTCATCTCCCAATGATAGGACAATATATAGTAACACATTACAACATGCGTTACGTAATAAGATTACTTTTTGGATGTAACAAGTAAAGTAGCACATTACAACTACAAGTAATGTGCATTATGTTAATCAGATTACTTTTTTTTATGTAACTGCAAATTACATAGTAACATAAATACATTTATTTACAGCCAAAAAATTACTGCAGATGAATTATTTCCAAGAACAGTAATAGTATGAATTGTAGCTGATATAGTTAGTGATGCATGATGTTGAATATAGTGGACAGATGATTCATCAGAATTTCCTACTGATCTAAAATCAGTACTTTAACAAAATGTAACAATGATATGACCCCTTATATGTTACTTGATTCTTTCAAAAAGCAACTGAAGACTTTGCTCTTCAAGCAGGCTTTTAGTTAGTCAAGGGGTTTCTTATGGTTGTTTATGTTTTCATTTATATCTAATATTCTTGTATTTTGAGTTTGTTACTGTATTTATATTTACTTTGTAATTTTTATCTATGAAAAGTGCTATATAAATAAATGTTACTTACTTACTTACTTACTTACTTACTTGATACAATTTTTATTTTATAGAGTCTCCTAGGATAGAAGGAATGGATGGATATTCCAGAGAAATGTCGGTCATCTTGGTTTGGAGAAAAAAATTCCACATACAATGGCTTGCCACAGGGTGGCAGTGTATAGGATGATGCACTAGTGTCCACTCTAATGGTTGATGTGCAAATATGCCATCAAAACCCTTTATAACCAAGCAATGGCTTTTTGAATAGCTGTCCTCTGTAGTGACCATGCATGAAAGGGCTAAACATTGAATAAACAAAAAGCAGGAAAACATCTATATAAAAAAAAAAACATTAGGGGAGGCTGGGGTTAGTTGTCACACAGGAAGTTATCACATGGACTGGTCAGTAGTTATAGCCTATGCATATGGTTAGGGGATAAATATTAATTCCCTACTTTTTTCTTTTTTTTAATAAGTGTTCAATTGGTTCCAGATTTCTGGTTTAAAGTTTGTTAATTTTATCTTTCAAATAAATTTATATTAGCATAATAAACAAGCAAACACAATAAAAACACATTGACAATAAAAACACATTGACAATAAAAACACATTGACAATAAAAACACATTGACAATAAAAACACATTGACATACATTCAAGCAAGGATCAATTATATAATGAAGATACAATAAAGTAAAAGATTGAACTGTGTACTCAGGAAAAGTGTATATTTCATAAATGTATAATCAGAGCAGCTGTGATTTTTACTGGGGCAAGTTGTCATCTGTTTTAAATGTTATACGTTCAGTGTTTTGCTGTTTCAATAATTACTTTGTTTCATAATTGTTGTAATGTTGCTGAAAAGTGTGCTGTTTAATAACTGTAACTCACATTGGCACCGGCCTCTATGAGAGCCCTGGCACATGCTACATGATCTCCCAGACAAGCTTCATGTAGCGGAGTCACGTGATCAATGGTGATGATATTTGGATTGTGACCCTGGAATATGGAGAAGAAAAACAGGAATATATCATTTTTTTTCTTTAAAAAGTTATTAAATGTAACTTTTTTTAAAACAATTTCTGTTCCATTATTGTATGTGTATATGTTTGTAAACCTGTGAGAGAAGAGTCTTAAGAGCCAGAAGTCGACCCTGGCATGCAGCTTCATGGAGTGGAGAACGATCCGCCCATGAACCTGAGATGGGAATGAACATACAGTATGTCAAAATATTCTTATTAATAAGTCAATGAACTGACACCCAATTATTTCACATGACTGATAAATGCCCTTTCTTCTCACAAAAACAAACCACAAAACAAGCCCAAACAATGTGGAATTATCAGTTATCCAATGTTACACTAGCCTAATTTACAGCAACCATAATATGCTGTAGTTAAAAGCTAACCAACAGTTACAAAAGCACTACCATGAAATACAAGAGCTTTAAATACACCCACTCAGCCACATTTGGACTTGATATAATTTCCAGTCCACATTCTAAAGTGAGAGTGGTGTGATTTTGACTCTGCCCATTGACAGCTGTTGAGAAGAGCCTGTAAGTGGAATCGCTGCATTATCAGCTCTCTATATACAATAAAGGTGATTCGTTTAAACTGCTGAGCTATGTAAACTGAGATATGTGTTGCTGTCATACAAAATGAAAATGAAAGAATTGTTCTTCATAAAACGAACATTTGGATTTTGGACTTACTTTATCAGTGTGTAGGAATAAAAGCAATAAAAGAAAAGGTCCATTTATTTTTAAACAACTTGAGATAGCTTTTTCTCTCATATGGAACTACAAGGCAAAAGCCCATTTACAAAAACCCATTGGATGTGGAGGCCTCTGACTTCCAATCATTAAACATTGCAGGGCAGTAAATGCCAGGGCTTTTGGGTGGCATGTCTTTTCCATTATGTGTTCAGTGTCAAAGACCTCTCTGTCAGTGTTACTTTTCAAAAAAAGCTAAACTTTTAATAAATTGGGGGAGCAGTAATTTTGTGCTAAATTATCTTTTTCAGTATGGATGGGAAATGGATTACTTACTTTGAATATGAGATCGTTATACATAGGATCAGTTTGCATCCTATTTGCAACTTAAACATTAGTTTAAACTTCCTCAGTCCCATTTTTTTTCCAACTTAGAAATCATGCAAAATAAACAAATTTTTTTTCATATAGTGAATTCAGATTTATTTGAAGCACTTTTCAAAGAAATGTTAAAATCTTTGTTTACCAAATTTGATAAATATTTTATTTAAATGTTAACATAGATGTCGCTTAAGAAATATATTTTTTTTTTTCGCAAATTTTCCACATGCCCCATACACATCCCTGCAAAGTCCCCGGACCGCATTTGGAAAATTCCTCAATTAAACAACTGCATCCACTACTGACCACAGTAGCAACAACACAGCCTTTGAACATTTTCTTCGTATAACAGTATAACAATAATCGTATGTATAGCACAGAACAATTATTAATACCATAATACACAGTGCTAGCAGCTCCAACCGGAGATATATCTACTCACTCAGAGATCTATATTTAGCATAAGCTCAATCTAGCCACAACAGCATAGAAAGCTGCCCTCTGCAACTGTCATTCCTGACACAGAACGCGGCCTACGAGCAAGAGGTTCCGTTATACGTACCCATGTCTCCGTCGCCCCACGGCACATCTAGCCATTGATACATATACGCCATAGCCTGTAAATGAAAGGACGGCTATCATCTCGGGGTGTAGAAAGTAGCCGTATTCTCTTTTTTAGCTTAGCTGAGCTATGGGTTACTGCCACTGAGATTCCAGAGTGACATGTGGAGCTTTAGGTCACAGCTGTGCTTTAGTCAGTTATAATGATCCTAGACTACTATGTTGTTTTTTATGATGCAATTTTGTGTTTTCTTGTGTGCTTAAAGAGTTAATACTTCATTAGTGATACAGACCTGTTTTTTCTAATCAAAAAACATGGTTGTTGCCTGATGGGCACAGTCTTTATTGTGATATTCTCTGAGAGCTTTCATGAATATTTCAGATCCTGTTGTGTTCATGTGACTACAGCTGAGCTCCACGGAGACTGCGACTACTTGTAACTTCCCTATTTATAGACTCCCTAGTCATGGAGACAGTCCTAGTATTCAATGCTATGGTGTATTGTAGTAATATAAAGGAATCCCTCCCTTAATAAACAAACAACTACACATTAGGGTAAAAGCCTATGTTTAATGCATGATACAGAAGGAGTCCACTAATAGTGTGATTTGTTTACTTGAACTCTGATGCCCTTGCAAAGAGGCTTTAAATATCACCAACTCCAATAGGAATGACTAAACGCGCAGTAGCTGTGTGCAGCAATAAAAGCAATGAAATCTTTATAGAGTTTTACCTTTAACTAACAACTACAAGGCCAAGTAGCCTACACAATATGATAAACACAATACAATAGTGTATGCTGCTTGTAAGTTCCTATACTTGGGCTACTAATACTGTTGCATAGTCTGCAAATAGCTAGTCAGCTTTGTATTTTCGGTTGTGGGAAATATGAGAAAGAAAGACTAATCAAGCTTTGTAAGAAAACACTGGATCCAACACTGGAAATAATAAATTACCAATATGATGTAATAATCACTCTGCTCCATTGCTGTTTTCATGTGTGCGTGCATATGAATGACAATTATGTACTCGATACCTAACCTATCCATAGTCTTATTTTGTTAGTTTAATAATGTTAATTATACAATTATAATGTAGGCCTATACATAAACAATATTGATGCTTATTTGATATTAACATTATTAGAATAACATAACATTACAAATATGTCATATTAATTATTATATTATTTATCTAATATTAACTTAATATAATTTGCCATGTTAGGTAGCCTATAGAAGGCCTATACAAATGCATTACTGCAATGTGATAGCAGGGCGCAACTATAAAGGCACATTTATTTACACGTGTCTATTAACTCACCTTGACTAATCAAAATACCCCAGCGCACTTTCTTTTTCGCAGAAAAACCCTCGACGTCCTCTCGCTTTCTTTTCTTGGGAGTATTATCTGAGTTCTCGGATTCTCCGCAGGGAACTTCAGGCATGTTTGCGTCAGGTCTGTGTCTTTCTTTTTACACAGCGAGTGTGACCATAGCGCTTCTCTCTGATTGGCTGCTCGGCTTGTTGTTGTTTCAGACCTCAGCAGAGTCGTGTTGGCTACTGCAAAGATTTAGCATATGAATATTAATAAGTCCACGCTGACGCTTGGTAATCTTTCTGGAGCATCCAGTTACGTAACGTAATTAATATTCATAAGCCGAGCCTTAGCCTTTGCCATAGTAGAATGTAGAGGTCTTCACGGGTCCAAAAATTCTTACCCGAACCGGAAGGGACCCGTAATTTGCTACACCGAACCGACCCGGACCCGACTATTATTTCAAAAGCTGGACCCGGACCCGTGCAGACCCGATAAATTTTTTGTAAGCTGGACCCGAAACTGCCGGGAAGACACAGACCCGACTGGACCCGATTGTCACATTTTCCACCTTAAACTGCTATTACAAGTCAATAAACCTGTTGCGAAAAATTACAACTTTTTGTCTTACCTAATTTAAGGAGCCGTAGCAGCGTAAAGTTAGTAGTCTCTCCATCCTTTCCTTGTAACGTTACGTTACCTGACTGGCTGTAATGCATTACAATCCTTCGGCTCCGACAAGAAAGTTATCCATGTTATTCCTCTCGTTATTCCACCAAGTCCAAGCTTAATCCTTGTTATTTCAGCTTCAAAAGTCCACATGATGTCACGGACTCACGGTGACGGATGACAAATTAAACGAGTTAGCTGCTAACTCGCACAATAACTTTTGGCTGTTTGCCTTTTTGAACTATAATAACGATTGCTCGTTCAGTGCCATGGCCGCTGCGCTGACGTTATTTATCATCTCCGTGCTCTCTGCTCTGCATCATCGAGTCTGAATCTGACCACTAAAACTTTAAGATTGAACAAAACGATTAATTGACATTGCAAAATCTAAAGCGCGGTTTGGCTGTCCCTCACTGAAGCTCTGCTTCTGGTAACTGGTTGCCATAGAAACATGACACGCGCTTGACTGCAAATGCGCGCTAGCTGGATGGATCAACCTAAAATATGCTTTTTAACGCAATTTATTTTGAGTGTCAAAGTAAACATTCATGTGACAGTTCACCTCAGATTATGTTACTGATTTAAAATATATTAAATATGAGTGTGACAAGACGCATTTTTGAGATTTGATGACTCGCACGGGTATTACACACAATGTTAAACAGACCCGGGACCCGAAGTAATAGATTCGACCCGACCCGGACCCGGCTGATCATTTAAAATATAGACCCGAACCCGTACGGGTCCCGGGTCGGGTCCCGGGTCAACGGGTCAACGGGTTCACCTGAAGACCTCTATGACGAGGGCACTTCAATTCATAGACTGTATGCTTCAATTGCGCCTACTGGACCCCCGTCACGGAACGTAATTTATATTCATGAGGTAACGTTAACGTTAGCCTATCTTCATACTGTAGCTATGTCCGTACCCGTTACACTATTTATATCGAAAGATAAGATTAGAAAGGTGCCACTGTTGTTCCGACAAATAGATAGTAATAGAGTCAGGATTTTGAATGGATTTTTTCCCTTGTAGGCCTAGTACATCCTTAACATTTATCAATATTGTAAAATGTTTGAACTTCATCTCATTTAGTTTGTAGCCTATAGCATGAAGTAAGGTAATTTCAACTAATGTGCATGTTATTGAGATCATGATATAGTACAGGGCAGCAAAATAGTGGGATACAATGGTTAAGATGAGCATTCAGACAACATCACCACGTTTTAACTGAATTATTTAGGTTACACTTTAAAGGGCATTACATTTTAGCCTACTTACTTACATAAGGAGTAATTAACTAGTAGAAATGTTTAACTATGTCACCTTAAAATAAGGTGTATAGGCTACCTTCTGAGATATATTGAATAAATGTGAGGGATGGGTTTCTATTTATGTAGTGAATCACACCAAACATTTTCATGTAAAATAAAAAAGACAGTGTCCTTGTTACTAGTTAGCCTACATGTTAGCATAGTAATAACAGTAAACTGCATAATAGCATACAACTGACCCTAACCCTAATCCAATCCCTATAATTAGCCTACATTTTATGCATTTACAAAGAAACGTTAAAATTAATAATTTATCATTCAAATGTATAATTACAAGGACACTTTAAAATAAAGTGTATAACCAAAATGTTTTTTTTTTAATGTAATAAGATATGTATCATAAGTGTAAAGTCTACCCATCCATGTACTGTATGTCAAAATGCTAAGAGAAAGCGATTTTAATAACTCTAAGATTAGAGCACTGACCCAATTTTCTTACAAACTGGGCCATGCAACAGAAGCTTTCTCTTTACACAACAAGTCAACGTTTTTACAAAGAGATATAAAGAGTGATAAAGCCAATCTAGTGACTCGTCTCAGAACCTGCTCCAAAATATAGGCTTCAGCCCCAATACTGTATGTCCCAATCTTGCCTACTTACTGTGCCCTTGGCCAAAATCATAAAACTCAGCTGTGATCCGGGCTGCCTCCTTACGGTTTCCTTTAACCACATAGAAGTGGGTCAGTATGTTTAAGCTGATCTTGACAAAAAGTTTGAAGCAAAAAAGGACAAAAATCGAGAGATATACTTTGCTATACTGCAAGCCGAATGGCCGCTCCTCCAAAATCTCAGTCATTGCTGCTGCTCAGTGACTGTGAATGTTTTGGAATGGGATCCAGGGATGTGTCGATGGGGATCATATGCCAGACCGACCCAGTTATTCCCCAAGACAGCTGGGCTCAGAGTAAGGCAGCCGGACTTTTAGCTAGTGGAAAATGGGCCACTTGACTGAGCCATAACAATAGGTGTTGTCATTTGGATGTTTGTCTCATGATACATTGTGACAGTTTTGTTTTCATTAGGCTACATTTGTATTTTAACATAGTGTTGCTAATACAGCAGACTTCAGATGATTTAAAGATTATTTGTTTATGTACAATTGCCTTTTTTTGAAATACCCTATTCACAATTGCCCATGATTAATTATGTTACTGGAGTTACCAGGTTAAAGCCAGTATATGATTGATCATGTGATCCATGGGAGCTATATCATATTTTGGTTGTAGATTGCAGAAAGCATTTTTAAACATTTAATTTTGCTTGTACGTTTTTAGCTTGTGAGAGATCCTTCTAAAAAAATGTATAATGTATGATATCCATACTTTAAAACATAGTAGGAATATTATAATTGGTGAATCAGCCATAAAATATTATTGTTGATTAATGTAGGCTATTTAAAAAAACTTGACTGAAGCTTGGAATATTTGTAACAATCAATCAATAAATACTGTTTAAATAATAATGTAAAAGAGCATTTAAATTTTGACATGGTATATATCTAGCTAAAAGAGTGTTAAAGAGGTTTCATTTAGATAGCTATATTATTCTTTTTTGTTTATTTTCTTTTTTTGGTGCAGGGTATGGAAAATTGTATTAGAAAGAAAAGTTGGCCTATTATTCCAACGGAAATCAGAATAATTGTATTAGCCTACACAAGAAGAAATTATTCAAGGTCTAAGTCAAATTTCATTCATTTCCTCCAGTAAGGACTAACGTTACAGCACATGTTTGGAGAACATAGTCATCAATAAAGCAAAGAAGAACTGTAATATATTTGTAATAAAATGCAGGTTTAATAATGTAGTAGGCCTATGTAATGTAGTAATGAATTGTTGCCATGTGCACTGCTATTTTTGTGTATAAAGTTGTATGTGTTTATACTGTTGCATACATTTGCTAAAAACTATTGCCTGTGTCCGTTGCTCTTTGACTATTCATGACATGTCACTTCCTGACCACTGGGTGGCAATGTGTACTTTCTAAATGAAACAGGAAGTAGATGTTGCTTCCGAATAATATTTTAACTGCCTCACTTCCTGCTTTGAACCTCCGCTCGGAGCGTTTCTTGATATATTTGTTTTTGCAGTGCATTGTTAGTTGTTAACTAGACTGAATCATGAATACGGTATTGTCGAGGGCAAACTCGCTCTTTGCATTCTCTCTCAGTGTGATGGCAGCGCTCACATTCGGGTGCTTCATTACCACAGCGTTCAAAGACAGAAGCGTGCCGGTGGATATACACGTATCCAAAGTCATGATGTAAGTTAACTGCACTGTTTCTGAGCCTGCGACCAGAGCTTAAATACAAAAGCAATGTTAAGATCATTAAAAAAATATATATTTGATATACATCAGCCATCGCCGACCATTTAGAATCATATGTCTTTGCAGCATATGGGACTTGTAGATGCTGTGCTGGTGGCCAATAGCAGTGCAGCACGTCAGCTATACATATGAATTAAATATAAAGATAGTGTTGTGCTTTTGTTCAACAGTATTTTGAAACGCTTAATAAACAAAAAATGGATTTGTGGGCAATGTAAATTTGTAAATTCGGTACAAAATGTGTGTGTACCGTCAGTTTGCAGGATTGAATGTAGTTTCGTCTTTTACATCTGTGCTTCACAGTTCACACATATCTTGTTGATATCTTCTCTCATTCTTTCTCCAGTAAAAACGTAGACGACTTTACAGGACCACGAGAGAGGAGTGACTTGGGCTTTGTGACATTTGACCTTTCTGCTAATATCCTTTTGACAGAACAGAGCACTGCTGTGCTACACATCCATGTTGATGGGAAAAAAAGCTACTAAGTCATAGTTGTTCAGATTTGCATTTATTATTTCACGTGTCTGTAGTAATTACATATTTAGCGTTATTTATACAAAAGTAATTCCTGTGTAAATGCATTCTGCAGTCTTTGTAAATGCAGCTTTTGTTGAATATGTGCCACTTTGAGATGCAGCTTCTATATCAGCTTTGCAGTGCAGTTTACATCTAGAACTAGATTTGCATTATTTGCTTTAACCCCTTTATTACATCTGCGGCCAATATTTGACTGGAATGTGAAGGAGCTATTTCTTTACCTGACTGCTGAATATTCAACCAAAAGCAATGTAAGTCTTTACCACTTCAGTATGAGTCAGTAGGCTTTAAAAAACTATGAATGAGAGCTGGGAAGTTGTTGTGTTGTATAGTTTGTGTTTTTCACATCAATAAAGAGTACCATGTTATCCCATTTTAGGCACTGAACCAGGTGGTTCTATGGGACAAGATTGTCTTGAGAGGTGAAAGCACCAAACTAAACCTGAAGGAAGTTAAATCCAAGTATTTCTTCTTTGATGATGGGAATGGTTTAAGGTTAGTTGCTTTATTCAGAGTATTTCATCTGTGCAGTTTATATACACATTTTTACACACACACACACACATACTCTCTCTCTCTCTTGCACACAATCGTTTATAAGTTTGATCGGTAAGATTTGTAATGTTTAAAAGAAGTCTTTTCTGCTCACCAAGGCTGCATTTATTTTATATAATGGTTTTCTATTTGAATGTATAGTAAAATCTAATTTATTTCTGATGCAAAGCTGAATTTTCAACATTATTAGTCTTCTGTGTCACATGTCATGATCATTTATAAATAATGATGTGGTGCTCAAGAAACATTTATTATTATCAGTGTTGAAAACATTTTTTTCAGAATTATTTGATGAATTAGAAAGCTTTTGTAACATTATAAATGTCTTTACTATCACTTTTTTATCAATTTAATGCATCCTTCCTGAATATAGTTTTTTCCATTAAAAAAAAATATACTGACCCCAAACTTTCTTTTTTTGTGTATAATTTTTTACAATAAAATTATTACAAATGTTATTTCTATTGAATTGTTTCTAAATAAATATTATATCTTAAGTGTATTATGACTGACATATGAGTCATGCATATTTCAGTCATAATACACTTAAGATCTGGTATTTGGAAATGCATTTCAAATGAAAATTTAATTCGAAAAATCAATCAGATTTTTTTTACAATCAGTAAAACAAGAGAAACATCATAAAACACATCTACTAAGTTGATCTAACTCAAATGAATATTGACAATGTGTAAACCTCATTTGGAATAGATATTTGGGTAACACTTTACAATAAGGTCTCATTAGTTAACGTTAGTTTATTGTAGCTAATGCATTCTCAATTAGCAATATATCTTCCAACATAATTTTTTAATGATTGTTAATGCTGGTTAATAAAAATACAATTCTTTATTCATATTATCTCACAGTGCATTCTTTAACGATACTTTTAAGTTTAAAGATGTGATAGTAAATGCTGAAATGAACACACCGATTAATAAATGCAGTAGAAGTATTGTTCATTGCTGGTTAAACTAATGTAGTTACCTACACTAATGTGAACAAATGAAAACTTATTGTAAAGTGTTACAAGTATTTGACATATAGAACTGAAAAGTATAGAAATTGACATCTCTTTGATAACTTTCTGTTTTTCCCAAACACAGGGCGAATAAGAACATCACTCTCACTCTCTCATGGAATGTTGTGCCAAATGCTGGAATCCTGCCATTGGTCATGGGATCTGGACACAAGAGTCTCGCCTTCCCTGAATCATATGAATTGGCAAAGAGCTACTGAAGTGTTCCTGTCCATCCCAAACCATATTTGTAAATGTTGTGCTCTGTACGGGTTTTAATAAAAGTTGACACATTGTTTTAAGGAGTGACTGTTGTTTATGCGGGTTAAGACATTTTTTGCAACATATTAATATTTAAAGAGATGGATAGTCATATTCAGTTCTGTGGCCATTACAGTTCTAGTTCCAAAAAAACAAAAATAATCAGATCAGTTTTTTCATCTGGAAAATAATTATCTGGTGTTTCACAATTTTTTGTGGATAATAATATTTTTGTTTATCATCTGTTTTGGTCTGTATACTAAAATGTCAGTTTTTCATTATTATAACTAAAGAGCTTACAAAGCAAGAGCAAAAGTACATGTAATCAATTAAAGGAAGCACAATCATTAACTTAAAAAAAAAAAAAAAAAAAAAAGTTAAATGGCGTTCAACACTCCTATAGTTGCTTGACTCAGTTTTAAGGATGCCCTTTTGGCAAAACAACAACAAATATATATATATCAAATGTTTTAAAAGATTGCATAATACTTTCATGAGAAATTTGGTTAATTACAATTTGTTCTACTGATAAAGTATATTCATGAGCTGTTTAATTCATAACATTTAATTCAAATTAAATGATAATTAAATCCATAAAATTATCCCAAAATGGAACCACTAAAAGGTTCTATACATGAAGCACCTGACAGAACACTTTAAGGTTGTATATAGAATCTTCTTAGAGTGTTCAGATCAAGATTACCAATTTCTGCTAACTGAATAGGCACCTACATGCAGAATTTGTTTCCAACTATAATCAAACACCTGATCCAAGTAATAATGTTATTTGGGCTTATTTGAAAATTACAACTATGTGTCGAGTGCATTTGCTGCTAAACTGCGTCGCAAAGTGTCTCTTTAAAAAAGTGTCTGACATTAAATATCATTTACATTAATATTGTCTGACATTAAACTATTATTGAAGAATTGAAATTATGTAAGTAATTCAGATACGTTTTGAATATTAGTCTAATAACACCCAAACAACGAGTTTTTTTGGAGAGACGATAAATATTTGTCTTAACAGTTCCCGGATTCAGTCACCAGATGGCAGCACTTGAACACTTCACTTCACTATGCCAGTTCCAGTAGTTTAATTGGAGAGATGCTATGATTAAATCAAGTCAAGTACTTTGTACTGTACTTTTTACAATACAGATTGTGTCAAAGCAGGTTCACAGTGATAACATGGAAATAATAAAACAAGTTTGTTTCTAGAAGAAAATTGCGTCATCGTCATCATCCACCTGAAGTAAGGCAGATCAATAATATTGTTGAATATTAAATGTCCCCAACTAAGCAAGCCAAATGCCAAGGCAACAGTGGCAAGGAACCAAAACTCCATCAGGTGACAGAAAAGAGAAAAAACCTTGGGAGAAACCAGGCTCAGTCAGGGGCCAGTTCTCCTCTGGCCAACGAACGAACAGTGTATGATTATGATTCAGGCAGCATTACAGGTCAGAAGTCAGATTGGATCAGAACATGCACAATATTTATCCAGTTCCATCTGGTTGGAGGTCAGAGTCATCACACTGGTATGGAGACAAGTTTGTTGAGGTCACCATGAGGCCTTCACATGGCCGATGAGGCTGGCACTTTAGGGATGCGTTGTGGTCGTGTCCAGGCGCAGGTTCACCGTCTGATCTGGATACGGCCCGGATCCGGCTGACTTCAGTAAACCTCGGAATAGATGGGAAGACTAACATTAGCGTAGATGCCATTCTTCTTATGATGTAAGGAGTACATCGGGTGTTATAGGACGTGTTCCCGGATCTGGCTGACCTAATCTATGCAGTCTAATAATCATTTGACTGATTTGAATAATAGAAATGTAAAATGTTCAATGTGAATGGCAGGAAAAAGGGATGTGTTTTTAGTGTAGATTTAAACTGACAGAGTGTGTCTGCTTCCCGGACAATGTTATGGAGACTGTTTCAAAGTTTTGGTGCTAGAGAGGAAAAGGATCTATCGCCAGCAGTTGATTTTGATCAATCACATGCCCAGAATTTTGCAATTGCAATAGACGTGAATGACTATAATGCGTTAAGAGCTCGCACAAGTACTGGGGAGCTAAACCATTTAGTGCTTTGTAGGTAGTCAGCAATATTTTAAAATGTATACATTGTTTAATAGGGAGCCAATGCAGTGTTGACAGAACTGGTCTAATATGGTCATACTTCCTGGAAGTGAGAACTAGAGCTGCTGCGTATTGGACCAACTGTAGTTTGTTTATTAAACGTGGAGGGCAACCACCCAGAAGAGCATTACAATAATCTAGCCTTGAGGTCATGAACGCATGAACTAACTGTTCCGCATTTTTCATTGAAAGCATATGTCGCAATTTAGATATATTTTAAAGATGGAAGAATACGGTTTTACAGATGCTAGAAATGTGACTTTCAAATGAAAGTCTTTCTTTCAAAGGCATAAATTGTTTGTGCTAATGTGCCAGAAACATATACAGTTTCTGCAAATATGTTAATACATTCTGCTGCAAAACTCCATGTATGATAACTATCTCATTGTTGAACTCAGTTCTCCTTAATCTAAAATCACTGGGACCAAAACTCAGTGAGCTAATGTGGAAAAACATCTCTCATCATCAGTCCAAACACAATGAAACAAAATGCAATATTCTGATATTGCAAATACTGTGCAATGTGATATATATATAATATTGTGATTGAAAACTGTATTTACAAGTAACTGATAAGGTCACTAATTGCTTGGAAGAAACCAGAAGTCATCTTGTAGATAAAGTTATTAAATTAACAATTATAAATTGTGTCCAGATGTCCATAATCTGTCCAGATAATCTTTTTTAAGATGGGTGAAAGAAAGAAAGAAAGAAAGAAAGAAAGAAAGAAAGAAAGAAAGAAAGAAAGAAAGAAAGAAAGAAAGAAAGAAAGAAAGAAAGAAAGAAAGAAAGAAAGAAAGAAAGAAAGAAAGAAACCATTGTACATCTCATTCCTGTGAGGGAAACATTGTATCACACAAAAGAAACATAAGATCAAGTTTTCTCATTGAGTAAATGCATGTGAAAGGAAATAGTTGAAATATTTGCACTCAAAATTCAATTTCTCAAAATACGTAATAGAAATAATTGTAGCAGTTCAATCTGTTCTGCTATACACCCAGAGAGAGTAATAAGAGGAAATTCAACCTCATTTGCGTGAGCCATTTGGACCAAAAGAGAATGTTCTGGACATTTTCACTAAAATAAAACACAAACCAAGGTTTAAAATGAGGTGATTGTGGTGAATAAGAGGGATTTTAAACTACAACAAAAGCAGATGATCACATAGTTGGAATTTCTCCCTGTCTCTTAAAGAATAAGCATGTCACCAATAGATCAAAGATGGAAGCTAACATAGAGGATGATCATAGGGATTGTAAAGGGAAAAAATGTGATTAATATATAAGACAACTATCAAATGGCTTCAGAAGGCATGAAATAAAACACACAAGAACTGCTTCTTTAATGCTTTTCATTGTTTTGAAGCATAACAATAGTCAAGTTAATTATTGGCCTTTTCTCCGTTTTTGATCCACAAAAAAGGAAGAAAGAAAGAAAGAAAGAAAGAAAGAAAGAAAGAAAGAAAGAAAGAAAGAAAGAAAGAAAGAAAGAAAGAAAGAAAGAAAGAAAGAAAGAAAGAAAGAAAGAAAGAAAGAAAGAAAGAAAGAAAGAAAGAAAATTGGGTTTGGCTTAACACAAGGGTGAGCTGACAGATTAATGACATACTTTTCATTATTAATTATTATTATTAAATATGAATAATGATTAATTTAACCTTGGGTTAAACTTTGATTGTTAAATACATTGACACATTTTTCTTTTTCTTTTTTTTGACAATCAAATTGTTTGCTTTACACTCTTAATTTAAACCAATTTTACTTATTCATGCGTTTTACTGTATTAATGTCGAGCAGTCACTTTGAAATGTTAAGATTTATTAGGAGTTATTATTTGTTTTTCAAGAAATGCAGATATGTCCTCTGCACTAGGGCTTAGGAAAATAATCATGTTCTTGACAAATCACCCAGAATTGCTTCATTTCTTAGTGAGTTAAGAAGGCCAAAATAATGTCATTTAATAAAGATCCCACCAATTAAATTGCAGCAACATATTTTGGAGGACTTGTTAGTCATACCAAGTTTGCAACCTTTTCTTCCTCTCCCACTCCTATAAATCCTAACAGTTTCTTTCCACATACTATTCACAGTTCAAAAAACACAGTTCATGTATTTATGGAAAAGGACTGCGTAAACAGGAATTAATAACTGATTGCATGACAATTCATTCTGTTGTGAAGTCAGGTGGCGGGCAGCATTGTGTTGAAGTCCTTCAAACAGAATGCCGCAGATGCTGTTTGTGTGAATTGTGCTTTGTCTCCATATGCTCTTCCTCTAATTCCCAGTGCAATTCATTGTCATATTTGCCATTATTGTGGGCAGATGTCCGTATGTGGCATTTAAGGAATTCTGCTTTGTGCCATTTCCTAGACAGATATAATAGAGATTTATGGCACACTGATGTACTGTTGTGGTTTGTTTAATTGACGCATGTTTTTCTAGCCTCTGTGCTACACATTCCACTTGTCTGATTCATTTAACATTGAATCAAAAGCATGCAGGTATAGACATTGCAAATGAAATAACAAATTCCTTGCTTAGAGAATAGATTATTGTGTTTTCTCCCTGCAGATTCCACTATTGTATTTTCTCTATACTGTGTCTATTGGCAATTTGTGTTTTGCCTTCTTCTCTGGAACGAAAATGGTCAGTCTCAACAACAATCACTTGATATTTCCTTCCCAGCTCCAGTTGTTCAGAGTATGTGCTTGTTTGTCTTGAGGGGAGAGTATGGAGTGCAAAGGATCTTCAGGAAAACACATTTGAGGAGCAGGGCTATCTGAATCACCGGAGTTCAAAGGTGTCTGTTTTCCTTGCAAAAAATCCAACAAGCTTCAGAAGACTTTACGTATTATGTGCACGTATTGTGCTTCGGCAGGCGTCTCAGGAGAACGATGCTATTTGCTAAACTCAAACCTTTAGTTTCCTATACATTAAAATGCCCAAACTCATGTTCCTGCAGTGTCAGACTGAACCTGGCCTTTTTAAAAAATATACGTATATCAAAATTGAAATAACCCTAAATCTACAACGGTTACCTTCGGTCCTTGAATCTAATTGGTCGAGCAGCATCTCAAGAGTGCTTTCACTGTTGGTCTGTCATTGTCTGTTCCAGTCATTCTGTCCATTAGTTAGTGATGTATGTCTCGAGACCGGTCTTGGTCTCGAGACCGGTCTCGAGACCACTTTTACGTGGTCTCGGTCTCGTCACGGCCTTGACGGTCTTTGGTCTTGGTCTTGTCTTGTCTTGGTCTCGGACCTCTCGGTCTCGTCTAGGTCTCGCTGTCTCAGACCGACATAGTGGTCGGGGAATTTAGCAATACAATACTACAATATCCACGACGACGACACAATTATCGTTCGCGCCCTTCAAATGCATGTATTTTTTTGTGAGACCACCGTTTCGCCCCAATGTATATCTTAATGGCCCAGTGGTAGATTTTACGCTAACCGTGTCAGAGGTTCTGGGTTCGAATCCACACTCGTATAGTTTTTTTTTTTTCGTATAGTTTTTTCTCTCTCATCAAAACCGATTATGTTCATCAGTGGTTGTATATCAAGCACGGACACGTTTGTGTGCATTTTGTGATTTCACCAGAACGAATAGAGAGTAGGCCTATCCGCAACGGATTGAAGCGCGCGTCCGAGTGAAGACAGTGTGGCGTGTGCGCGAGCCACACGAGAAAACACTTTATCCGCGCCACTGATCGTAGCGCCGGCAACGAGCACTTTGGTCACTTGATTTAAAAACCACATACTGTAGCAGTGACATGATGGGTTTTAACTTTTTGGGTAACTGCACAACTGACAGATGACTTTGAGCGCACGGTGTGTGTGTGTGTGTGTGTGTGTGTGTGTTTGTGTGTTGTTTGATTACAGTATTGTAATTAAGATGGTGTTAGACTAAATAAATGGTATTTTAAATATCAACTGCATATCTCCGTTGTGTTGACTAAACATTAGGCCTAATCCAAGTTTATATTTTTGTATCTTTAATTTGATGTTACGATTTCATCTACACGTATAATTTCAATTGGTTACATATTTCTCATTCTTAGACAGTTGTTGGAGGAGCAAGATGGTGTTTGATGTTTTGTCAGATGAACCAGTCAGTACCAGTCCTGTCAGTCCTCAACAGTACACAAAAGTTAAGGGAGTCTCAATCCTCTAATAGTGCAGTCAGCCGTCATGCAATTGCTACACATAGTTGAACTCACCCAGTCTGCAAAAACATTTACAGTGAGCTCACAGTCACACACACATGACATGGTCTGTCTCTGTTGTTCTGCATGTGTAGTTGAAGTAATACCGTCTAATATGTATTGAATGTAAACTGCGGCTGAACCCTATGCTGCTGTTCTTGAATTCATACAAGTTATTGCTTAGCTTCAAGACTAGTCTGTTTTTCCCCCCTCCGGTCTCGACTTGGTCTCGGTCTTGGTCTCGACTTGGTCTTGGTCTTGACTTGGTCTGTCTTGGTCTTGGTCTTGGTCTCGGTCTTGTCTTGGTCTCGATACTCTCTGGTCTTGGTAGTGTCTTGGTCTCGGTTTAGGCGGTCTTGACTACAAGTCTACCATTAGTGGTAGGGGTTTCTCTGACTGCAGGTTACCAGTGGTAACAAATACCAGTATGTGGCGACAAAAAAGTAATTCGCTCAACCGATTAGTTCAACAATCTCACGTCTTTATGAGTGAGTCATTGAATAATTATTTCAACTGATTTTTTTCAAAAACAAGTGACTGGCTGCATCCAAAACCACATAGTGGGTACTTTGTTTGAATAATAAGTACTTATTGAAGTACACTTATTTAACATATACTGTACACATTGAATATTTATGTTCTATATAGTGAATGTGTGTAGTGTAAATAGTCCTGCTTACAACATTCATCATGCTGTCATGTGACAGTTTTTTTGGGACACTTTGTGTCAGAATTTTGCTGAAAGTAATATGTCATACCAACGCTATTTCACGACCAATTCGTACGAATTTGTACGAGTGATTAAAAGGTGGCTAATTCGTACGAATTTGTACGACCTCACTCGTGCGAATTTGTACGATTTGTCTAAACCCACGTGACGGTTGGGTTTAGGGGCGGGGTCAGGGGTAGGTCATTCGTATGAATTCATACGATTTTGGCAAATCGTAAAATATGTACGATTTAGCAAAAAACTTACAAATTCGTACGAGTGTGGTCGTATGAATTGGTATGAATTAGCCACCTCGTAAAATTCGTACGAATTGCCGTGAGATCGGGTTGGTCATACAGTCATTTTGCTTACTGTTAAAAACTGCGAATTCAGACATTCTCCAATAATATATAATAAGCTCAAACATACACAAAGACAAAATAATGTAGGCAATTTACACACTTTCTGCATTAAAAACTCTCCCTTCTTTCATTGTTGTACGCCCATTCCAGCACACACCCATCTAGTGAAACTCAAGCTAACACATATAATGGGATTCTCAGTGGCTCCTGCCTCGCCCCTTAAAAAGGGCATAAGTCATCTACAATTTCTATAGCAGGAAGAGTGCATGATAGTAAATAATGGGCACTCTGATGTAATATATGGTGTGAACTGGTCACAGTGGCTTGAAGACTATCTTACAATCTGGAAAGCAAGGCAATTGACACCGTTTCCTTCCCTCCTCTGAGGATATTGGCCATCCTTGAAAGAGTTTCTTGGACCCAGTCAAGCCACTTGTTGTTGTCTTATGGTATCTAGGAGACCAGCTGACAACAAACTGTTTTTTTTGCAAAGAAAGTATTTTGTTTAAGCATAATCCTGAAATTATGAAATTGAACTGTTTGGAAGAATGTCAAGGTAATAATAAAGCGTGCGATAAAAAATGATTGCCTGGAAAAGGACGAAATACGAGAGGAATTTTCATTTCACCTTAGAGGCTGGATTTCATTTTAGTATGTACTTTCAGTGCTGTACTACTAGACTTTAATTTGAACTAAAACATAAATTGATATTGACTTTTAAGATTATTATGGCCAGTGTGGCTCAGCCTATAACATTCAAAGACCATTTCAGTTTTGTCATTATGTCTTCACATAAGAAGGATGATCACTATAAACTGAACTGCTTAATGAATATGTGGTTTAAAAACCATTACCCCCTATTGAATTTGGTAAGAAAACATATCCCTGCATTTGGTTAGAGCTGAAATATTACATAGGCAATATTAATTATGTGCTTTGACAACACAACAAAGTTTTCCCCGCTTTGCAAAAGCATTGATCTGTGTCCTCTGAGATCATTGGCAAAATATTTAATACCATTCGAGGAGTCTGACTGTAACAGTT
Organism: Phoxinus phoxinus; assembly: GCF_949152265.1. Classification (NCBI taxonomy): domain Eukaryota; kingdom Metazoa; phylum Chordata; class Actinopteri; order Cypriniformes; family Leuciscidae; genus Phoxinus; species Phoxinus phoxinus. The sequence goes on from NC_136881.1 coordinate 28,677,863, forward strand.
CTGTGTGGCTGTAATAATGACACAAGGAGATTCGAAGAAGTATTTAATACACTTAAAGATCATGAATTATGAATTTGTAAATATTAAGAACAATATTCTAAATAAATAATAATATAATTTCTTTAAAAAAATGTTTCCTTATCCACCTCCCAATATTTGTTTAAAATAAAAACATCATAAAAGAGGTGCATACAAGTCATATGCATTATAATTGTATATTTTTATTTGAATAAATTAATAGATCTGAACGCACACAAAAATAAAGCCTCATGTCATTGTCCTTTTAAACCAAAATATGATTAAAACTGATGGACTTTTTGCTATGGCTTTAGGACAAAATGTTTGGGTTAAAGCGGTTTGGGTTAAAAAAAAAATGCTTTCAATAAACCTCTCCTCTCGGATAGTTGTGTTTCATTAAGCCACACAGGGGCTTGTCTCCCACATGGAGCTCTGTTGTGAAAATGTGTTGCAAAATGTCTTTCTTCAAGAATAGTAAAGTTGAAAGTGTGAAAGCAAGTCTGTGTATTTGTGTGTGGGTGTTGTTGGGCACCACAGGCTGTTTCAGATATTCAGACATTTATGAACTACATCTGGAGTGTGACAATTACATTTACATGCTATAGTAGCCCCGAACAGCCTGAAGCCATACATTTATAGATCCTGCCTGTGACTTAGCTCATTCTCAGTTTTAACAACCGTTGTAGACTCCAATATAGTTGTGAACCTCAGTGAAGAGCAATGGTAAATCTCCTCTTGTTTGTGCAAGCGACATGTGAGGAAAAAAAACTTCAAAACGTTAGCATCCAACCACATAGACAGAATTAGCCTAATATAATCAAACAATTCCCAGATGACACAAAGCAATTCCAGAAGTAAGGGTGCAGCTTTCTCTTTTGTGTTTATGGCTTGAAGAATGCTAACTTGTAAAAGCAGTGCATGGAACTGGTCCTATTTGAAATGTGTTCCAAGTAGCACACATAGTCTCTAGCAAATACACTGGTGGCTGAGAACAGATGGAAATTATCAGATGGATTTAGAAACAATGTCTCATTTTAATAAAGGCTCCAGATAATTATATTGGGATGATACAGAATGTCTGATTGTATAATAGATTTTGCATTGTGGATGATCACGTAAACACACTGCCTTTGGTTTTGACCTTTACAATGGCGTAAAACACTTTCATTGTACAAACTGAGGTCTGTTTACTTTTTAGTTTATTCACAAATTTATTTGGGGCTGATCACTATCAGTGTGTGTCCAGAATCAGAGTGAATCTGATGCCAATTTTATCACACAATGGTGTGACGTCTGGCAATGTTCATGCTGAATAGGGCACTTTTATTTATTTTTATTTTTTATTAACATCATTAAATGAAACCTCAAATGGGAAATGATTTTCTGACTATTGATTAAAGGATTGTTTTTAGTGAATATTAAAATTATGTTTTGAATGCACATGGTCAATATCATCTTTGATGTGACAGTGTTGGACTTTGAATTGACTATATGTTATTTCCACCAACTGTGAGCCTGCCTGAACCGGCAAAAAAACACCACTGAAAAAATGCATGCCATATTTGTACAAATACCCCTTTAAGGGTACATCTCCAGAAAAGGGAATGAAATCAACTGGATAGCATATATGTGAATGAGAACTACACTGCTTGAACTAATTATAAGATAATATGAAGTAATAATAACCAATAACAAGCTATTTTCAGAGAATAGTTTACAGTGGGTAAAAGAGTATTTATTTTCTCAAATGTTACTCAGTCTTTTTCCATGGGAGTGCAAATGTTGTAAAATTAAAAACTGATCAAACTAAAACATCCTAATGCTGCCAAGGAAATAAACGGCATGACTGTAATAATAAGACAAACCCAAATTGAGGCTTCGGATATCAAAGTGTGAAATGAGATAAATTTGAAACTTACTTTACCTTTCATTGTCAAAATATCATATTGTAGATTGTGTTGCAGGTTGAACTGGTCACTGATATATACTGATAACGCCATTGTTTTTTATTTTGACTGCAATCTGATGATTGGATTGGTTTAGACCACCAGTGTGAAAAAGTGCTTTTATTTCTTGTTTTGTTCCATTCTTAATCTCCTTGACATGAACAAAGACGTGCTAAAAATAATGAATGTAAAAAAATCCATATCTGCCAAAAGCTTAATATATCCGCTGGATCCTAATGCACAGCTGTTTATTCTGGGCCATATTTTCCAAAGTATCACAGACCTAATGGCTTTAAATGGCATCTGCTTTGAGAGCTTATCTTGATTAATTAAGGCTCTTCAAAAAGAAGGAATGTCATGTTTAAGTTTAAATGACAAATACTATAGAGAAAGTATCGAGACAGATAGATGGATTCTGAGAAGTCTGTGTCTAATAGCAGGGCGTCTGTTGACCCCTGGCTTTCTCTTCACAGACGTACATAGGGTGGCTTTAATTGTTGAAAGGAAAACACCCTCCCAACTTGCCAATATCCACATCCTCTCTTTCTTGCCCTTTCGATTAATTTTTCATAATCACTTAATGGTTTCCTTTTCCCACACGCTAAAAAAAACAGGCCCATCAGGGCACACTGATCCTTATTCTGGCCTCTCTTGTCGGCAAGGCCTCAGAGGAATTCGTGCCGGACAGACTCGCTGAGGATATGAAGTTGGCCGATGCTTAGTACAGACAGTTCATTTTTCAGCACCCTGAGGCTGCTATCATTTTCAAGAGATGAACATTATGACCTCTTCTGACACAGGTCCCAGCCATCATCCTGAGACTTGTGTGGGATACCGTGTGTCGGAGTTGGCCTGTGACTGATTGATTTGCTGAAAGGCGGAGACGTGGGAAATAAGGCGACGTCCTCCTTTTTCCTTCGCGAGCTACTCCAGCAGTGGGTGTAATTTAGAGGAAGTCTTAATCTCTCAGCGGAGAAGTGGTCGGGAGGTGTTTACCTTCTTACACTTGTGTGTTTATTGTGGCGGTTTGGTGGTTTCAGGCCTAGAGGAAAATGTAGGAGGGGGCGCTCTGGCTATAGCCGTGCAGGAAGAGGGTGAGGTGCTATGGAGGGTTTTGCATCCTGTAGGTCAGGTTGACCAGTCTTATTGTACTGTAACATGGACTGTTTCATATGACTAAATTTACTAACATGAAAATTTGAGTGACAGCAAGACAACCATGACTCCCAGTGCTGCCGAATCCATAAAAGCAGCATAAGGCCAAAAACTGTGACCTCTCAGGAACTCAGTCTGAAATATCCATGATTTATGGCCTCTGAGAGAAGAGAAAGAAATGGGGTCTGTTTTCCGGGCCAATCACTCAGTCATTCCATATTCTGCCTCTGTGTATTTGCTCTTGGGTCTGTCATGGACACTGAGAGGGAGTCATTCCATGTCTCAATCATCTAAAGAACATACCAAGCGTTTCTCCAATGTTAGTGTGTGATTCTCTTTTGATCACATTTGTGGAACACTTCTACATTCGTTCATTTAGCAGATCTACAAATGAGGAATACAACAAGCGACTAACATTCCAGGAATTTTATTTGTAGGCTTTTTCTTTTTATAGCCATGAATTAAATTTCCATATATGTTTTGAGTAAAGAACATATTGTAATAAAACATACAAAAACGTTCACTAAAGGTTATTTTTAGGTTTCAATTTTAATACCCTAAAAGTAATGTTTCAAAAAGTAAAACAGACATTTTTGATACCTACACATTCATTCTATATAAGGATCTTAACCCTTAAATGCATGAATGTTTCGCCAATCATTATTATAATCGTGTCTTTAGCAACCTGAATTATATATAACATGGATGGATCTCTACTTGTCGTGATGATGTAAAACTCTCCTGATATTAGAGTAACCATTACAGAAGAATAACATAAAGCATATTTTAAAACTTTTTGGAGCTTGGAAGGGTTCAGTTTGAGCAGATGTTTTATAGCATCACCACTGTCCTCACCAGAGCTCATTTCCCAGTACATTCAGCATCTGGCTCATTTTAGCGACCTCAAACATATTCTGAAAACGTACTCGGTTACTAACGTAACCTCGGTTCTCTCTAGAAGAGGGAACGAGTACTGCGTCGAAGAACGCTACGGGAAAGATATTTCTTTGTCGAGATTGAAGCCTAAAATTAATCCTTAATTTTGTAATATTGTAAAACGCTTTTCTGAAGCATACAACCTAGGCGGAGCAATACAGCTCACCCATTGGCTGCTCTGCCAGAAAAGCACAGCCTATGCGAGGCCAGGACGCTGACCAATGAGGGCGCTTCGCGCCCTTCTGCGTCACCTCCCGCCCAAACAGGCGTGGCCTAGGCCTATAAATACGAGCATAGCTGTCTAACACGCCGATTTTCGTCAATGAAGCGACGCAGCGCGGACACGCACGGCCATGAGACGCAGTCTTCTAGAGAGAACCGAGGTTACGTTAGTAACCGAGTACGTTCTCTTACGTAGAGTTCTCTCGTACTGCGTCGAAGAACGCTACGGGAACCCCATGTAAAACGCCGTGCGTGCTCTTGGACCGACACAGACACCTAAGGGCGCGCGCGCCCTGGTATACAAGTGCCTACCCCAAGAAGTATAGGGAGAGCGGCTAAATTAGCATCATCCCTTTATAGTAGTGCCTCTTAAGGCATAATAGCATATATATGTAAATATAGATATATATGAGGGGTAATAGCATGCTCATGGGACACATGTCAGTGAGTGATGCTTAAACATTGAAGTGACCTGGGCCGCAGCGCGGGGCAGGAACACTTATACACATTAAACATTGAAGTGACCTGGGCCGCATCGCGGGGCAGGAACACTTATACATATTAACATTGAAGTGACCTGGGCCGCAGCGCGGGGCAGGACACTAATACATAGTCTTCTAGACCGAGAGCAGTTTAGCCTGCAACGCAGGAACCTCTAGGTTATAGAACCTAATAAATGTAGACGGGGAGGCCCAGCCTGCCGCCATACAGATATCTTGTAACGAGATTCCGCTATACCAAGCCCATGAAGAGGCCATGCCTCTCGTGGAATGTGCTCTGATGCCCAAAGGGCATTCCAAACCTCTAGATGCGTAGGCTAGCGCAATGGCGTCCACTACCCATCGAGACAGACTCTGTTTCGTCGCGGCTCGCCCCTTGGAGCGTCCGCTGAACGAAACAAAGAGCTGCTCCGTCTGTCGAAAAACAGCGGAGCGGGACACGTAAGCTCTTAATGCCCTGACCGGGCAAAGGGAGCTATTTCCGTCCTCTGAGGCCGGCAGGGCCGACAGGGAGATGACCTGAGCCCTGAACGGTGTGTTGAGGGACTTAGGCACGTACCCATGCTTCGGTTTCAATACGACTACAGAGTCGTTTGGCTCGAACTCCATACAAGAAGCTCTCACTGAGAGCGCTTGCAAGTCTCCCACACGCTTCACTGAAGCGAGAGCCAAAAGAAACACGGTCTTGAAAGACAGGTGTTTCATGTCAACTGAGTGAATAGGCTCGAAAGGGGCCCCTTTCATAGCGTTCAACACTGTAGAAAGGTCCCAAACGGGGACTGAGGGGGGCCTTGGAGGGTTTAACCTCCTGGCGCCTCTAAGGAAGCGGACCACCAGGTCGTTCCTGCCTAGTGAACGGCCAAGCGTTGGATTAACGAACGCTGATATGGCAGCCACATAGACTTTGAGCGTGGATGGGGTTCTTCCCTTATCCAATAGCTCTTGCAAGAAGGAGAGAATCTCCGGTTCTCCACACTGAAGTGGTGACAGACCTTGATCTGAACACCATCCAGAGAACACCGACCATTTGGAAGCGTAGAGCCGTCTAGTAGACGGAGCCCTAGCTTGCTCGATCGTGTCTAACACTCCTCTTGGGAGGTTAGCGGGTACCCGTTTATGGCCCATACGTGTAGGGACCAAAGCTCGGGGTGAGGATGCAGAATCGCGCCCTTGGCCTGTGAGAGGAGGTCTCTCCTCACTGGAATCGGCCACGGGGCAGTACTTTTCAGTCGCATCAAAGCTGGGAACCAGGTATGATTCGTCCAGTATGGAGCAACTAGTAGTACTGAGCATCCGCTCTCCTTGATACGCTCCAGCACTTGAGGCAGGAGCGAGACAGGAGGAAAAGCATAGAGCGGACGGCGGGGCCAGACTCTGGCCAGCGCGTTCGTGCTCTTCGAAAAGAATTCTGGGCAGTGAGCGTTTTCCTGGTTTGCAAACAGGTCTATTTCCGCTCTGCCGAACGTTTTCCACAGCAGACGCACTGTCTGTGTGTGTAGGGACCACTCTCTCGTAGGAACATTGTTCCGTGAGAGTCTGTCCGGGCCTACGTTCAAATGGCCTGGCACGTGTATTGCTCTTAACGAGCGCAGGTTGTGCTGGGCCCACACCAGTATGCGTTCCGCTAACCTGAATAGGTTCCGGGATCTCACGCCACCCTGGCGGTTTATGTAGGCTACTACCGACATGTTGTCCGAGCGGACCAGGACGTGGTGTCCTTTTATCCGGGGACAGAAGCGCCTCAGCGCAAAGTCCACTGCCATCATTTCCAGGCAGTTTATGTGCGGTAGTTTGGCTCGCTTTGCCCACTGGCCAAAGAGCGGTCTGCCGTCGAGCAGTGCTCCCCAGCCTGAGGTGGACGCGTCCGTGGACACCACCTTCAGGCTCGAGGAAGTCCCCAGGCTTACACCTGACCGGTACCAGTCTGACGCTCTCCATGGTGTCAGGGCTGAAATGCATTCCTGAGTGACCTTGAGGCGATAACGACCGTGTAACCATGCTCGGCGCGGTACGCGCGCTCTCAACCAGAACTGTAGTGGGCGCATGCGCAGCAGGCCCAACTGCAGTACTGTTGAGGCTGAGGCCATGAGGCCCAGCATTTTCTGAAATCTCCTGAGTGGCACTATGTGGCCGCTGAGGAAGGATTTCGCCATTTGCAGGGTATTTCGCCTGCGCTGTGATGACAGCTGTGCTGTCATAGACAGTGAGTTCAGATCCAGTCCTAAAAAGGAGATCCTTTGACTGGGAAACAGTGAACTTTTCTCCCAATTGACTCTCAGACCTAAGCACTCGAGGTGATCGAGTATTAGTGTCTTGTGGTGAGCGAGTTCTGACGGCGATTGAGCCAGAATTAGCCAATCGTCCAAATAGTTCAGAATTCGAACGCCCCGGAGTCTCAGGGGTGCCAGCGCCGCGTCCATGCACACTGTAAATGTACGAAGTGCTAGAGACAGGCCGAATGGCAGGACTGTGTACTGATATGCCCGGCCCTCGAAGGCGAATCTCAAAAATCGCCTGTGACGTGACGCAATTTGTATGTGAAAATACGCGTCTTTCAGATCTATTGCCATAAACCAGTCTCCTCGGCGAATTTGCGCGAGGATACTTCTGGTCGTGAGCATTCTGAACTTCCGCTTTGTTAGCGTTTTGTTCAGACGCCTTAGATCTAAAATGGGTCTGAGACCCCCGTCTTTCTTCGGTACCAGGAAATATCTGCTGTACAGACCCCCTTCGCTCTGAGCTTGAGATAAAGGCTCTATGGCCCCTTTGCTCAATAGCTTCGCTATTTCGGCTCGAAGTAGATGTGCTACTTCTGTTTTTACCGTGGTTTCGACTTTTCCCGTGAAACGGGGAGGGCGTCGATGAAACTGTAGCGAATAGCCTCTTTTTATAGTCTCTAGCACCCATTCTGAGACCCCGGGAAGTCCTTCCCATGCATCTGCACGTATGACTAGGGGTTGAATGTAATCTGGGCCCTGGTCGCGAAATGGCGGCGACACGAGAGCAACCGTGTGCTGTAACATGGACGCCGTGGCGTGTGAGGCGGGGGGGCATGTTTAACACAGTATGCATCCCGCGCGCGCTCGGCTCTCTGTGTCGAGAGAGAGCGCGCGGGACGAGTCCCGTAGGGCTCGTTATGCTTGTGAATAAACGTGGGCGCTTGGTGGCGGGCACATTTATAACACCGGGGACACTGTTTGTGTACTGACTGACCGTTCGTTAGTTTCGTTTATACAGAAACCGCGGAACGTGCAGTGTGTAGTGGTTGTGGGCACTTGGCAGTGGACACGCTTACTACATGTAAAGCACAATCGATCTGAGTCGATTTTAAGTGTGCAAACCCTGTGTTGAACGGGGCTGCCCGTAGGGCTCGTATATTTGTGAATAAATGTGGGCGCGTGGTAGCGGGCACATTTATAACACCGGGAATACTGTGTTTGTGAACTGACTGATCGTCCGTTGGTTTCGTTTTTACAGAAAACCGCGGAACGTGCAGTGTGTAGTGGTTGTGGGCACTGGACAGTTGGCACGCTCACTACATGTAAAGTACAAACGACCTGAGTCGTTTTTATGTGTGCAGACCCTGTGTTGTACGGGGCTGTGCTTGCACGGGTTGAAAAACCGGGCTCTGGTCGCGAAATGGCGGCGACACGAGAGCAGTCGTGTGCTGTAACATGGCGTGATGCGGGGGCGCGCTTATCGAGCGGGCAGCCCACGCGCGCGCGCTCACCTCTCTCAGCTGAGAGAGAGAGAGAGAGAGCACGCGGTGCGAGCTCCGTAGAAACCATGTTGACATGTAGCTTGTAGTGATTGTGGGCACTTGAAAGCGGGCACGCTCACTACATATAGTGCACAATCGACATTGAGTCGATTTTATGTGTGCAAGCCCTGTATTGTGTGGGGCTGTGCTTGTGTGTATGAATGGGCACTGGGTCGTGGGCATTGCAGTTACACACATTACATCATCGGCTGTGGCCGGGACACCGTGTAGCACAGAGAGTACTGTCTATCAGAACCGACTGACCGTGCATTCGTTTCGTTTTTACAGAAACCACGGGACATGCAGTGTGTAGTGATTGTGGGCACTGAAAAGCGGGCACGTTCACTAACTTACATGTATTGCACAATCGTTTTATGTGTGCAAGCCCTGTATTGTGCAGGGCTGTGCTTGTGTGTATGAATGGGCACTGAGTCGTGGGCATTACGGATACACACATTACACCATCGGCCGTGGCCGGGACACCAGAAAATACATTTTCAGATTTACCTGGGGCGTCGTGAAAACGGCGTTTGTGTGCAGGCAAACGAGCATTGATGCTGATTTGGTGACTGCAAAATACACTGGCACGCTCGCGTATGTTGGGACTGTGCGAGCGAGACATTTTAGTGAAATCCGGCCGCGGCGGGATTTTAACACTGTAGCTTCCCTCAAAGCAGAAGTGCGCATCCTGGCTAAAGACGGGGCTTTCCGGGACTCCGCGCTTTCTTCGTGAATTCAGGAAGAAAAGGGCGCGGGTCGTGAGGACGGTAACGTACGTTCCTCTGCAGAAAAACAGCCATCCAGCCGGTAAGCGCATCGATGCTGGTCTTTCTCCGTCGACGCTCATGAGCGGCGGGGGAGGGGAGATCCTCGGAGCTCGCCCATCCGAAGCGGGAGAGAAAAGCAGTCTTCCTCCACAGACGCGGCTTCACCTTCCTCGTTCATGACGGACGCGGCGGCACACAGCGGCCCTTGTCCGTCGATCATAGAGTCCAGCGAAGCGGGCGGAGAAGCTGGCGGCAGCAGCGGCGAGCACCTCGTGGTGAAGGGAGGTTCCGGGCTCTGCTAAGCACGGCGCTTTCACGGCGCGGCACTACAGCAGGCGGAAAAGATGCAGCTTCAGTAAATGAACGCCAGGCGAGTCCGCAGAGTCACCGTAGGCATCAAATTACAGCGATGGCAGCCGCCATCGACGAGAGCTGAAGCTGCGTGATACTCACAGGCAGGAAACACAGCACGTGGTCCCTGTCGCTGAGCGGGGCTCTACACGAGCCACAGGAGGTGCGAGGCATCTTGAAAAAGACGCTCGGCTCTTTTAGTGGTGGAAAAACTGTGTGTCGCGACGGCGAACACACACACAAAACACACACACATAATGTAAAGGATATTCCACGCCGGAGAAGCGCAGCAGGGAACGGCGGCTGAAGGCGGCGAAGACCAGCGGCTTCAGGTAAGAGGCGCGTCCTGCTGAGGTGCTTGTTCCAAACGGCTGTGGCGGCTCGAATCCAATCCAGCGATGCGTGCAGCTTCGTTGAATTTTAGAAAATCGGCGTGTTAGACAGCTATGCTCGTATTTATAGGCCTAGGCCACGCCTGTTTGGGCGGGAGGTGACGCAGAAGGGCGCGAAGCGCCCTCATTGGTCAGCGTCCTGGCCTCGCATAGGCTGTGCTTTTCTGGCAGAGCAGCCAATGGGTGAGCTGTATTGCTCCGCCTAGGTTGTATGCTTCAGAAAAGCGTTTTACAATATTACAAAATTAAGGATTAATTTTAGGCTTCAATCTCGACAAAGAAATATCTTTCCCGTAGCGTTCTTCGACGCAGTACGAGAGAACTCTACGTAAGAGAACTATTATTTTCAACATCTTCAAAATCAATATTTTCATCGCTGACCAGATCCACCATCATGTGACAGTGACTCTAATATATGATTGTGTTCAGTCCTTGCTCTGGAGTAAATCGCTGAGCCATTTCAAGTTTTGCTGATGATACTTCCTATTCTATTCTTTTGTTTTCTTCTGCCTTGTTTTCATGAAACATCCCTTCATCATTGTGTATCAGATATTGCTACTTTGTGGAATAAAGGTGAATTGCACTTCAGTCATCAAAGATTAAATTATTTTTGAGCAGAAAAAAAATACACTGGTAGCCTACACACCTCGGGTCGTTAGTAACTACCTTAATAATTATGAATAAGCAGGAGTTTATTGAGGCAAAAGTCGTAGTTAATATTTAGTAATTGGTGAGAATTTGATCCTAATCTAAAGTGACGATATAGTCTTGCAATCGTTCAAAGTAAAACAAAACTTTTTTGTTCACTCATACAGAATCAACATCATAAGAATATATGTATTTTTATTCAAATGACTTTAATTAAAGTATACTGAACATAAACTTGACAACTGGAGCTGTGTGAGTGCTTGGAAGAATAAATGCACAGGCTGGAAGTTCAGACAAATGCCTGAGGACAGGACTCAGTTGATTGCCAGCACTTTAGTAATGCCACAAACAGATTCCACAATCAGCTATGAAAACAAACACCCATGCATTTCCCCTAAAGATACATGTGATGTGTGGATAATGTACATGAAGGCAATAATAAACCCCTAACCAATTGCAACTTAATTATGTACGTCTGAATCCATATTAAAATCATACACAGGTGACTTAAGTTGCATAGCATCCAGTTTCTGATAGAACAGCTCATAATGGAGAGAGTAATCTTAACCGAAATGAAAAGCCTAGCAATGCAGCAGATACCTAACTGATGCCAGGTGTGTGATACTGGAGCCCATTCAGGTGAAAAATACAGGCAGAAATTACAGCTTTTATGGACTTGAGGATTTATTTGATGACCTCTAGCTGAGGTTGCCAGGACCACACACAGGGCGAGATATTTCTTTAGCAACATAAAATATTTCTGCTTATTGACATGTTCTGGCTACCACATAGTTTTTCTATGCATAATCAAATTTACGTTACTACGCATTTCTCTGTAAATTATTTGTTGTGCTGCGTTTTTACTCATCGCTTATTTTTGTTTACATTGTATAAACATGCTAGCTGGGACGTCTGAAACTCTAGTCCTTTAAATTATCAGAACAAACCACTCATTTATTTACATGTCTGTACTTATTTTCATTTCTAGTTCATTGGCATATACAAGCAACAGATGAAAACCTAATGTCAGCTACATGTTGAAATTTAAACCTCATCTTCATTCACCACTACGAACTAGGTAAGCAAGCCAAGGCAGAGGGGAAAATCAGGCTAGACATGGCTTCACCCCCATTCTCAAATACTTAAATCCACTGACGGGACGACTGTTTCTATTTCACGGTGATTCACTGTGAGTCCACACATGTTATTTTTATCAGGTCTCTCCTGGGATTGTGTAGCGGATGCAGATGGCTATGGTACAATCTGTTGCAAACCAGGGTACAGGGAAACCCTCATTTCAGCTGGAAACAGATAAATGGTGCACAATTATTTTACAGCATAAAGTCCATATAGCATGTCAGAATGCTATGTTAGAGAAGGAAGGGGTAATATAGTCCAGATGCAAAAGTGATGCAACTAGATCTGAAGAGCCCTGAAGAAAAGAAGCAGGGATGTGTGTGCATTTAGACAACGTTTATACATGCACTGGGGTTAAAACACATGGGAACGAGGCCACCTGCTGTATGAATATGCTAGAAGACAAAAGATGTGCTGGATTTAGCTCCAGAGCTTGTTTCTGATCCTTCCCATCAGATGGTTGAAGATTATTGTTCCATTATGGATCTACAGGGGCTTTCTATGGAATGAGAAACGGTGAAAAAAAGAAGAAGAAAAATCACACACACACTTTTGGCAGACACAGACGCAAGGACTGGGATGGAAGCAGAGGTGATTTATTATATTTACAGTGTCAAGCTGAAACAGTGGGCCGATATCAAGTGGAGTTGGGCCAATCACATTGCTCCTATTTACAAATCTGTTGAGGTTAAAGTCCTAAAAGACCACTGATCTCCAAACTTAGAAGTCGTTCCACACACCACTTGCTTACGTTATACTGCTTTTACTTAAGGAGGCAGGTTGGATGTGACGTAATCAATTAATCCAAGTGTACATTGTCACTCCTGGAACTGCATACATGTAGCACCAGCTTTCAGCTGCTAATGGTCCATATCCATGTTTTTCTCCTGTTAATATCATGATGTATTTCCTTGTTCAGAGTCTTCGATGTTTTAGGTGACTTGCATGATGGTTTTAGATTGTCAACAAGCAATGCTTCCAGCACAAAAACAATTATTTGCCAGCTTGCACAGTCAGTTTGATATAATTTATCTGGAATGATAGGTGCATATATTTGGTAGTCAAAACTGAATACATTTGAATCATGTGCAGTATTATTTCAATAAGATAGTCTAGCTTATAAATAAGTTAACAATATATAATACAACTTTATACTTTATTTTACGGGAATTAACATGATACAAAAATATTGATCACAGTGGTTTTTTTTCTTTGCAGAGATTCGAAATGAATGCTATGAACAAGGGAGATTCAAAACATTTCATGGCAATAAATTATATAATCATTATCTGACAAAAAACGAAAAGACAATTCAATTAAAACAATGAAAAAACATGGCTCCAGCCTTAGAACATTTCTCTCAGTCCTTAATAGCTCACCCCATGCTTGATATGTGGTTAAATGTGGACATTTCTTGTCTCCCACTTACTCCACACTAGTCCACATGACTAGCACATGGGAGTCAGATAAGCAGCAGCCGAACATTAGCACTGCTCCAAATGCCAGCGTGTCCGTAAGCATTCAGCGCTTCCTGCACTGTTGGTTGTATTTAGTGCAGTCTCCCCAAGTATGTGGGTATACAATAACACAGTTGCTCACTGAAATACTCATTATCCTTACATCTCCTTTTCCTGGGGTCCGCGTGACATGGCGGCGAGACACAACTAACAATAAGAAGGGACAAAAATAGTATTACCATCTGATATTATCACTGTAGCATGTAAGCCCATTAGTAATATTTTGTAAAGGTTTTAAAAATAATAAAAAACAACAACAGTCACAGAATTACTTGAATTATTTGATAAGATAATACAAGTATGAAATTGAAGGAAAATATACAGTAAATATTTGACAAAATAAAGGTAAACATAAAAATAAACTGCATTGTAAGACAAGATGGAAAAATAAACATTCCTAAAACATTTCTATAAACGGTAACACTTTACAAAAAGGTTTCATTTACGTTAACAACATTATTTAACATGAATTAACGATGAACAATACTTTAAAATAATTAAATAATTTTAATTTCAACATTTAATAATAAAAAAAATTAAATTATAATGCATTGTGAACTAACTGTGAATAGCATGTCACTTTGCATAAAATGATGCGGAGAACCAGCAACACATCAACATGGGCTAAACCAATAGTGCAAGTTCGGGGTCCAATGGCAGATTGATATGACATCTCTGTCAGTATCTGAAGTCATTTTACATTTGATAAATAACAGAAACCTTTTCTCACCTGCATGTGGCTGGGTGGAACCGACTCCCTTTTAAGAAGCACTTGTTAGGCGACTCTGTGCATTCACACATACATTTGGTGCGGTTGAGAGGATGACTCCTAGGACACAGCTTGGCGCAGGTGCACTGGCAGGTGTCCTTGTTGAAGCTCTGATGAGACCCGCAGGAGGAGGGCTGTGCTTTGCATGCACACTGACAGGTGTTCTTGTCCCGGTAGTGGAGTGGTCCACAGTCTGCCGTTCTCAGCTCTTTTCGGCATACACACAGACAGGTCTCCTCGTCCAGCTCTTTGTCCGGGCCACAAAATTCCTGCTCAATGTCTGCAGATGGAGAGAAGAGAAATAGAAGTTCTATCATGACAGCTCTATGAAAATTCTTGCATGCTATTGGATATGACAATGTAAATGTATTTGTTCTTGGCGAAATAGATCTGCTACACTGCTGCCACTGATATTACTGATGCTGTTGAATATTGCTGTTTTTGAAGGTTATTGCTGCTGCTGCAGAGCAAGTACAGGAACTTGCTACTGGAAATACATACACTGATATGCTGCTGTTGAGCATGTAAGACGTGATATAGGCACATATAGGCTTCAGCACAAATAGGATATATAGCAGACAGGAAGTGGGGAAGGTGGAGGGTTGCAGAGAAACTCTGAAAGTGCGCTGGAAACTGCTGAAGTGAATGCTAACTATTTAAATGTTGAGAAGCAAGTTCATTGGCTGCTGATGCAACATGAACCAATCAGCTTGTACCATGTAGATAACAATGTTAATATCATCAGTTATGTTAAAGACCAATGAGTCTGCGCCATCTAGAGTTTCATGACAGAGTTTCTTATTTTAAGTTACAACTTATTTTTTACATTTGTGAGGAAATCTTTTTTCAAAGCTATGGAATGCCCGGCCAATTCCCAGAGCGTTACGCAAGTAAAGAACAATGTCCAGCATGCACATTTGTCAGACATGATAAACTGTTTAGAAATACAGTGTTTCTACCCAGCATTCCTCATGCTACCCCCAAAGGCATAAACAGATGTTTTTCTTTACAACTCGATGAAAACAAATTCAGTGGCTAATTCAACTCTGCCACACTATATTGTTTTCTTTGTTTTGAAGTACCCAAAATGGCCTAAAAACTTGACTGATGGGAGAGAGTGAATTATTGTCACTGGTGTTTGTGATTGCACATACTGTAGTGGCCACATTACGCCTAATACACTTTTTAGCATGTTGTTGCTCCACATGTGCAGGGAATCTTGCAAATGGACAAAATGTTATGTCATTTAAACCAGAATGATTTTAACATTTATGGGCCAGATTTACTAAACAGGGCAAATTAGCATGAGGCACAATTACAAAAAAAGCGCCGACGGGAATGGAAAGTTCTGCGTGTGATCTACTGACATTGTGCAAATTAAAGAACACAGACACATCCGGATCATTTCCATAATGACCAACGCAATCTACAGTACCAACAGCAGCACATATTAGTGTTTGGTTTAAGACATGCTTTTTTTGGTCATTAAATAATGGAGCACATACCAGTAAATTGACGAGGGCAACCCTTAGTAAATCACCTTGCATGATTCAATTAAATACTCTCCCCCCATAAATATTGCGTCTGAAAGGGAAACTTCTACAAATGCATATGCAATAAGGTCAGTCGCAAAAATAACACTGCATGTCTTAAGTAAATCCTGACAGTAGTTTTTTTTTTTTTTAACACCAAAAGAGGTAATCATATCATGCCAATGGTATTTTTTGTGTGGTTTGCGGTTGCCATTTCAAGACATATCTCTTGGGAAACTGCTCAGTTACGGTAAATAAAAACTATTTGGTTTTCACTGGAAAGACCATGCTGGTCTGGTTTTGTTGCAGTGACCACTTTTTAAAAAACTTTCACAACACAGGGGGATTCATTTTTATTTTTAAATGTCACTCTGGATTAAACTCACATATGATTTCATAGAATGTATTCCCTTTGAGAGATATGGGGTTTACCTCATTTACCATACTTGAGATTCAAGTCTGCATTCGCATTGGTTAAAATAGCATGGAGAGCACATTTTTGCAGGTGTCGGATTTAGACAGTTGTTCTGAAACACTTTCCGGGTATTATGAGGTTGGATATATAATTTGGATCATTGGACTTGAGCAGCACAGATGCAATCAGTGC
Organism: Phoxinus phoxinus; assembly: GCF_949152265.1. Classification (NCBI taxonomy): domain Eukaryota; kingdom Metazoa; phylum Chordata; class Actinopteri; order Cypriniformes; family Leuciscidae; genus Phoxinus; species Phoxinus phoxinus. Next base: position 28,694,120 of record NC_136881.1, read on the forward strand.
AAGAGAATCTTTGTGCAACTGCTTTGACACTCATTTTGTCTGGATCTATTAATGCATTCAAGCATCCATATTAGCCCCGTTCTGTCAACACTGCATTCAAAATATTGCTGATTACTTACAAAGCACTAAATGGTTTAGCTCCGCAGTACTTGAGCGAGCTCTTAACTCATTATAGTCCTTCATGTCTATTGCGATCTCAAAATTCCGGCCAGTTGATAATACCTACAATATCAAAATCGACTGCTGGCGGTAGATCCTTAGCACCGGATTTAGCACCAAAACTTTGGAACAGTCTTCCTTGTCAGGGAAGCAGACACACTCTGTCAGTTCAAAGCTAGATTAAAGACACATCTCTTTGACTTTTCTATTGACACATCTATTTGACATTCATATAATACATTATAGACTTATAACTCAATGTTAGGCTGCATAGATTAGGTCAGCCGGAACTTGGGAACACTTGTACATCAATCCTGATGTACTCGTTACATCATAAGAAGAATGGCATCTATGCTAATTTTAATCTTTGTTTATCCCGAGGTTTTCCAGCAGCCTGCCGGATCCAGGCTGTATCCAGATCTGACGAAGGACCTTCGCCTGGACCCGATGACAATGCAGTCCTGACGTGCCAACTAGTCTCTCTCTATGGAGGATCCCTTTACCACTCTACAGATAAAGCGTTGTGGGGAAATTTAGCTCGCGTACCTACCCCGAAGTGATAAAAATAAAATTCTGTATCAAAATTTAAGACAAGTAGTTTGTTTATGGTAAATGGACTGCATTTATATAGCACTTTCACAGACCCAATGGCCACCGAAGCACTTTACATATTGCCTCACATTCACCCATTCACACACCGACGGCGGTGTCAGCCATGCAAGGCGCCATCCAGCTCGTCGGGAGCAGCTGGGGTTAGGTGTCTTGCTCATGGACACCTCGCTCGACACTTGGTCAGGTAGAACCGGGGATTGAACCACCAACCTTTCGGTTTGTAGACAACCTACATGAACCACTGAGCCACTGCCGCCCACCATGTTTAGGCATGGTTTGCAGGGAATTACAAACCTGCGCATATATATTCAAACGCATATAACTGTAGAATTAATTCTTGATGCGCACGTGCGCATCATCAGCGTTTCTCACAGGTTCGCGTTTAAAGTCTGTTAAGAGAAAAATGGTGTCGTCTTAGAGGCCCCTAATTTAATGAAGTTCCTAAACGTAAGTTAGGGAGTGAGCCAATCTAATCTTTCAAACATCAGCCGAGTACAGTATATAAGCAAAAAGTAAAGTAAATGTCAAGGTGATAAAAATTGTTCTGATATAAAAAATAATAATAATAATAAGAAGAAGAAAATATGTCGTTACTTTTTTACTTAGCAGTTTCAACATTTGTTGAAAATATTGTTTTTACGGTGGTTTCAAATTATTTAGAAAAACGTATTACCAGATAACATTTCTAAGAACTTGTGTGTGTACTCGATTTATTTCCTTATTCCTTATCTTGGACGCTCTTGTTTATTCATGAATGACACTTTTCACAGTCATAGTTTTTACAAATTCAAACCACACAAATAAATATGTAAATGTACATATGCAAAAGAAAAAATAATGTATTCTGCAAAAGTCTGCTTCACAAGCACCAAACACAATACAGCCAAAGTTGCACGCTCTGACAGTAATCAGCGTTTTTGCAAGTGTTGCTCCGTGCTGGTCAAGCCACACAACTGCTCTCAAAGCATTTCAGCTATGTTTATGTTCCTCAAAAGACATACAGAACAGACTTGGGGAAAAGATGGAAGAGAGAGAGAGCGAGAGAGAGAGAAAACAATACACTTTAAATCAGTAGCATCAGTTTCTCTTACTGCCACTGCTGAGGAAGACCTTGCTACCTTTGAAGTGAGCATTTATATGTTCAAACCTTAAATTACACAGCTGGAAATCTGTAGTGCTTAGCTATTAGTAGTTAAAGTAATCTGACCGGCAAGATAATGTGCTAGCAGGGTATAAAAGCTATAAAGCTTTTCTGTCAAGTACAGAGCCAAGTACTGTAAAAGGTGATGTGGGATATTTCCATGAAGCAAGCAAAAAGAATAATAATCCTGACACATTCCTCTTAGAGTGTCTGCTTTAGCAAAGATTAATTTCACCTGTGTTTCACTCCCCAACCGCTACAGAGGAGCTGAATGCAAATCTATTATTCCACTTCACTGTGACAGGCAACAAAATTGGCCAGCATACTAGCATTATAACCATCTACACCAAATCAACTTGTCTTTTCAAATTTAATATAGTGCCCCAATATGTGTGCAGCAGTTTGCACTTACGCATGCAGTATATATTTTGTCTATTTTGAAAACTGCTATCTGCTCCTCTTGAGACTCAATACTACATGTTAGCCTTAGGGACTTCTGACTGCATAGCTTATGCATTATTATGCTGTGTGCATAAACCAACAGACTGCTATATCCACCTCAGGTTTAACCTGTCACATTTACTAAGCGTAAAGAAGACAAGTATGTCACTACCATTGCACTGACTGAACCTGAATTACGTCATGCACTACTTGAACCAGAACTCTGGTTTGAGATCGATTATAAGGGTGAGAATGAGACATTATTGCATTTTAAATTTTGCACTTTGCAGGGGATGTTTTTGTTTGGTTTAAAAGATGGACAGTTTTCCTTTCTACAGAAATGCAACAGTGTTTTTGTAGCCCTTGTTTTGTTGACAAGGTTTTTGAGTTACTGTTGCCTTTCTATCAGCTTAAACCAGTGTGACCATTCTCTGACCTCTGGCATCAACACGCCATTTTCGCCAATGCACAGAACTGGTACTCGCTGAATAATTTCTATTTTTCAGACCATTATATGAAAACTCTAGAGATAGTTGTGCATTAAAATCTCAGTAGATTAGCAGTTTCTGAAATACTCATACCAGCCCAGCTGGCACCAACAACAATACAATGTTCAAAGTAACTTAAATCACTTCTCTTCCCCATTCTGATGCTCACTTTGAACTTCAGCAGATCATCTTGAGTCTTGACCATGAAATGCATTGATTTGCTGCCATGTGAATGGCTGATTAGATATTTGCCTTAATAAACAGTTGAACAGGTGTGCCTAAGAAAGTGGGCAGTACGTGTATTTTTTATAGAGGCGATAAGGTGCTATGTGGCAAAAAGTCAATAACAATTCTCTAAAGAAGAGAAGTTCTGTCTTCAGTTCTTTCTCTTTTTGGGTCCCTCTTTCAGTGGGTTTGTTTCTCTTTCATACAGTCGCATGTAGACACACATGGAAAACACAGCATTGTAAAGCTGTGAACGTGCATTAGCACTTACCAGAATGCGGTTTTGAAAGAAGGGTGTCGGGCACCGGCTCACATCTGCATAAGCGATTACTCCAGCTGTGATTTTTTGGGCATGTTTTATTTGCCACATGACATCTGTGGAGGAAATAAGTGATTAGCAAGGAGACAGACGGTAGCGTGGGATTTATATATAAAAAAATCCACAATAAAAGGCAAAATAATAGTTTTAATTCAAATAGCGCTGACTCGCAGAAACACAAAAATGTTTTAGATGTTGACCTAACTATTATAACTCAGAAACTGATATTTCATAGACACATCTCTTTTGATCACAGGGTGTGTGTCTAAACCTTGCTGCAAATTTGCCTGTTTGCTTTAGTTGATTCAATAGTAAAATGACCTACTTTCAAAGAGGACATGGAAGATGACCTCACTGTCTACAAATATATTTTATTCAGATCACTCACTTCAATTTATTTGTTAACTAAACACACCGCAAATGAACTTTCCTTTTTTGAAGAAAAAAAATAAAACAAAACAAAACATTTTATACTGTGTTCTTGGTTTGGCATGACTCTGGCAGTCTATCAACAGGATGGAAGAGTCAGAGCTATTTAAGAAAGAAGGAAGGAGGGAATGATGCTATCAGAGTCTCTTGCTGTCCTGCTAACCAGTAGCACATGGAGTAGTTGGCATGGAGGTTGAATGAAGTAGAAGCACACTACAATCCTTTAAATCATGAACAGAACTGGTCAGATTCTTTCAAATAGCTTATTCAGATGCCACACTACTGCAATATGCAGAACCTGATTCCACGAAGTGCAACGTGTTCCTGGATCATCATCTTTGTTGATCCTGGAACAACATTCCAATCAACCAATCAGATTTGAGGGACAAGTTTACATTTTAGCCTTACAATCAGGGTTAGGTGCTTCTGCAACAATGTTGTTAAACTATTTCCCTCTGATTTTGGGAATAATTCATGGGTAGGGTTAGGTTTAGGGAACAGGAATGTTGTTCCAGGTATAAAACGTATACCATAGTCTGTCTGAATACGCGATTCTGGTTGGCTGGAAGGTTGCCTCTCACATGATGTCCAGTGAAACATACTTTTGCCATGTCAAGTCATAGATGTGCCAGGATCTACTGAATGTATTGGTGAGATTTACCGGCAATGATGTTTCAAAACTTTCCGATACTCAGGTCCCAATATAGCTTTTGTAATTCTTTAAAACTTGTGCAATACACTAAGTATTGCAAATCATTTATGCAATTCAATGTGATTTCTTACATTTTTGACCGCACAAATAATATGATATGTGACTTTTGTTTGACATTGCTTGCAAAATACATTTTTTATCAAGCTTTTCCTTTTAAACACTCCCCCGCCCCCCTAAACTGAACAACCTTTAGAGGTAATGAATTTTGTAATAAATAAATAAATAAATACTGCCTATTAGGATGATCCAAACTAAAGTCACAGACTCGCTCAAGCCCATCTTCTTGTTTGCTCTATTATCCATCTATCTTCTCAAGGCTGCAGCTACTGGGCAGTGAAATCACAGGCTTCCCCCAAGATAAACTTTACTCTGGCTCCTCTTTTTTGAAGTCGTATGAATCTACAAATTTGGAAAGTGAGTGCTACGCTAAGAGTGGATCAACACTGGTGTGAAACGTTGCTTTTCTTTTCCATTTAAGTGTGGACTGCAAATCGTCTTGGATTTAAAATGTCCTGCAGTAAAGAAACATGATATGGAGCAATTAATCCATCGAGGAGAGTCATGTTGTTCTATTAAAACTGTGTGAGGAGGTCATTTCTAAAGCCTCTTTGAATTTCAAGGAATATTTTCCATTTGCATGATGAGTAATCATTGTATATGCATATGGTTATAAACATCTGCAATGCATTTACATATATCCACAGCCGTAAGGCATCTATAAACTTGCACACTGTGGGACCTAAAGAGATTTATGTTAAATTACAACTCCGTCTTTTTATTTTTTGACTTTCAATGTTGGGAGTCGAGTCATAAAACAGATTGTAGCATGCACTATTATTTATTTATTATTAACATATCAACAAATCCCAGAAACTTAAGCAACAATAATACTCTGTAGTAAAACTGCCACAATCAATGCAGTCCAATGGAACTGAAATGCCAAGAGCAATGCTTTTCCTGACCCCTAAAGACTCCATACACTACAAATGTATTTTAGGGCCTCACTATGAAGAGAAGGTGGTCAAAATCACTCCATACTTAAAATATAGTCTGTGCATATTCAGTATAGGGAACAGCAGGGATAACTAACTATTGTTTAATTTGTGCCCACGTATTAAGAAAATCTTTAGCCTAAAGCTTTAAATTTTTGCATCAGACACCTTTGATGTGTCAGTTAGCATTTCAAATGTCAATTAAATGATTGAATGAATTGAGTTGGATAGAATTAAGGTAGAGAGCACACAAAGGGTAAGGTTAAATTCAGTGGGATATGTGATACATATAACAGTATAGGTGATACAGCAAATATAACACTAGTGAGAACAGTTTCAGTTTAAAATCATCATCAATATCCATTGGTTAAGACAAATATGTGTACGTAACTAAATATAAAATACACCAAGTGTGCTCCTGATTAATATTATTGAAACTCATATGAGAGGAGGTGAAGAATTGAATTGTGTGCACAACCATATGTAGTTGTATTGTGGGTTAACTTTGAACTTGAACAAATCTCAAAGTCAAATTTAGACCTACATACCCTCCTCTTTCCAAATCTAACCTGAGGAAATACCAATCATGAACCAGTCTTCAGAGAGCAAACTTTTTTTTTCTCCTGAAAAAAAAAGGATGTTGATGTGAACAATCAGGTTGGGGCCATTATGTTCTGTATTTGTAAGCCCACTCTATTTATTACTTTATCACCTACCTCCCCTTCCCTTAACCACTCTCTCTCTCTCTCTCTCTTCTCTCTGTTTTCGTGAGTTTAAGTGGCTCAGGCGTAATGTCAGGTCCCCAGGCAGATTTGGTCTCAGATTTATCCAGTGAAAAACCAGGCTCAGATGTGGGTTTCCTTTCTAGATCAGAGAGACACGAGACTGCACGGTCTGCCCTCAACCTTTGCACTAAATGTGTCTGTGTGCAAGTGTGTGTGGGTTCAGTCTTACACCCTGCTGAAAACTGACTCGGATGTAACAGCTCCAGTTACAGGTCCACTATCATTAACCTCCCTTGGCTGAAAGGTGACAGGTCAGGACCAGTTAGCATGACCCAAGGCTAGAGAATGACCATTCTCATGCATATATCATTCCTCCTGTCTGGCTGTCCATGAAATCACTGCTTTTCCATCTAGACAGCATGGGTGATATATTACCCATGTAGAACTGGATGTCAATAAGGGTTTATTCACACTGCACACAAATTTGATTTGGGTTTCATATCTGATATTTAGGAATTGTCCACACTTTAATTTGGCAAATTATGAAATCTGATCTGTTTGTTTGTAGTCAATATGCAGAGTATATGCCTCAGTTTTTATAGTAGGCTAATGATGTAACTATCAAAATAACCATTATAGGGGATGCACCGATATGAAATTTCTGGCTGATATTGATAAAAACGATGTTCATGTTATTGCTGATATAAATGAGTATAAATGAAGTCAGCATAAATTAATTTAGGCATCACAACACTAAAAAGTGCTATACATTATAAAATTAAATGAAAATTAGATTATTTAAAATATTGTCTAAAATGTAAAAATAAGAGAAATTAGCATATAGAATTAAATATCCAATATTGACTGATATAGGCTATTTGTGCATGCCGAGTCGTACAGTAAGTGTGAAAAAAGAACGGAGAACGGACAACTCAATCTATTCTCTTGTGACCATTCCACAAGATGCATGAGAAAAGATTGGCAATGTGCAAAAACTCACTCTGATTAAACAATTCGATGCATCAGAAGATGTTATCAAAAAATGTGGATTGGATCTAGTGTGTAAAAATATTTTGTTTGTTTGCTGTTCAGACTGAAATTGAGTCAAATACTCCAGAATATCAGACTGTCTGTCTGAAGGCATATAATGAAAATTGGAGCAACCAGTGAATAAGATGGTTTATGGCAACAAAAGTAACATTAAATAATGACACAAGTGTTGATATTGTGTCCCATTGAGCACAGGATATGTGATTATGTATCTAATGACTGAACAACAAGCTTTATGAAACAACACATCATAACGCCATTACATATCAGTCCAGTATGCATTCTAAACTTAAAACATACCATGCATGCTTTTCAAACAGATGTCGGCATGATTAGCGTTGTGAGTTGTTTACTTAGAAAAAGAAAAACAGGTTGTTGAATATCAGAACCGTGAAATAAAGCAAATTGCCGACTAGCCCTGAAACGGTTCAATGGTAAACTACACATGTACAAGGTTCTCAATGTGTTTTCAATTACCATATGCTCAGTGGCATAAAACAACACATTCCTGAGAACAGAGAGGGGGGATAAAAAGGACTTATGATATGGTCCACGCGAGGTGATGCACTTGCACCTTGCGTAACGCAAAACAGACGAGTCCATTTAGTCCAGCAAGGTGCCAGGAAGATAATATATAAGCTAGAATAACTTCGAGAGCATGTTTCAAATACGGCAACACTGTCGAGACAAATCCGCATTCCCACCTCTACAGTAATTCAACTGCCTGGTCAATAAAGCCCATATGTTGTTTGTTACTCATAGCTGATTCGTTCTTTGCTGGGGGCTGTCTGAAGAGGTCTGCGGCTCAACTGATTTACATTTAAAAGGCTAAAGAGGTTATAAATATCCATTTTCCATATGTTAATGTAAACTATGCTACAAGGGATAGTCGGCCTGCACTTTGAATCATGTTAAAATGCCAAAATCAAGGTCGGCTGTTCAAACAAACACATATTTCACAACCTCTTCACTTTATTTCACAATGCTGAAAACACTACTTATCATACCGACAATAATGGACTGCTAAATGTTCCAGTAATGCAGACTATGCAAGAGATTGATATCAGTGGTGTAACCAGGAGATATTTATAAAAGTATAAAGCAGTAAGTGGTGAATAGGTAATTTTATAAAAGTAGGCATTGTAATTTTTTACTGGAAAATCAACCTTTATAACTAAATCATCCTATTTTACACAACATAACCATGGTGTAATTAGTATTTTTGATACTCAACATTGTAAAAATTTACTTTTTTTAATGCACTTGAGCTAAAACAAACTCAAAACATGAATACATTACATTATTAGATGAGGCACATTAAAAGCCTTAACAAGGCCAAAATATGTCCTTACATCAGTTAAATACATCCAAGTTAAAGCGCTAAGATGTGGCATTGCTTGCTTGGCAAATGTAAACAGCCAAAGTTGAGTCCGGTTGAGTCCGGTTACACCGTGTCAAAACTAAATAACTTCCTTTTTCATCAATGAAGTGGTCTACGTGGCAAGACTACAAGAATTGAAGTTGTATACTATAAACATTAAATCAGCAGAAGAATGGAATAATTGGATGGTGACTACTATAAACAAGAACTATGTATTCATTCATTCTTTGTATGTTCAATTATTTCTAGATTTACGAGAAAGAGTGGGAAAACAATAGTAAAAGATTGTTGAACTAATGAAAAACAAAGACATATTGGCATGTAAAGAGCAACTGGGGGTCAAAAGTCATTAGGTAACAGTCTGAGTAGTGATGTCTGAATGTTTCTCCTCCTTGAGAGTCTTTACTTTATTAACATAGTGAGTCATCAACTCCCAAACAATACAGAGTGAATGGAAGTAAACGCAACAACGAGCCAACTGCCGATAATCACTACCAGCCCTCTGGCATTTCATTGCACAAGCGCTGATAACACCAATAGCGTTAATATGCTACGTTACACGCTAGACCACACATCTGAGGTTAAACATACACATTTTCTCCTTCACAACAAACAGCAGGAATGGCGAGACTTTGTTAACACCTTGAGGTCCAAAGCTGGATGCTTGAAGCAGACCACCCTGCGGTAACCCTCGTGCCCTTGCCTTTATCAGATGGCACACGTTTGAGCAGGATTTTTCCAAATATAAGATTAGAATCAAGCTAAAAGCATTCAAAGAGGATCTGGAGTGATCTTGAATTAATCTGGCCTTGGAGTCAGATTAAATGAAATACTCCTCTTATTCAAGAACGGATTCAGAAAGCACGCTATGAAACACGGACCAAAACGCAAGACGTACAGCAGGTCCCCAACATGGGTGTTGACCTTTAAAACTGTAAACAATTAAAAACAGTGTAAGAGACAAACACTCAGTAAATGACGTCAGCTGAAGATAAAGATGAACTCTCCGTCTCTAAAAAGCGGCATCCTCACGTGCGCAGATGTTATACTGTCCCCACTTACGTGAAAGCACGAAAGGAATGAGGAGATGAAGCCTCAGTGTGTCCAGGAAACCAAAACAACATATAACACACTTCCACAGCGCAGGTCGCCCTAGGAACACATCTGCTTTTTCTTAAGCAAGGCCTGGCTATGCAGGACCTTGTGGGGGGATGATGCCTCTTTCCTTTTCACTCCCCCTACCGCAAATCAATTTGACAGGGGATGGCTTAAGAAAAAACAGCGCTGAAACACATAACAATAAACAGTTCTTTTCTCCAGTTCTTCACTGAAGGACTCATGAGTTGCTTTTTAACATTTAACATGGTTCGATTTGACATGTAAACATTTTAGATAAATAGTTAAAGGTTTAGTTCACCCAAAAATGAAACCCTGTCATCAATTAGTCACCCTCATGCCATCCCAAACCCTTGATATTTTCGTTGATGTGCGAGAACCAATAGGGTTTGTTCTCTCATGTCACACAAGCAAATTTGAGCTTCCACAAGAACTAATAAGGTTCGTTTTTTCAAGTCAAGTGTGGTTGGGCTACCATTTCCATTGCGTATTGTGCTCGGTGTATGTGCGTTGATCAATGTTTATATGTAAATAAAAGCCTAAATTAAATCTGTTAATTATATAAAGTGATAGTGGGCCCTATTTTAACGATCTGAAACGCAAGTGTCAAAGCGCAAAGCGCAAGTAACTTTGTGGGCGGTTCCCGGCACTGTTGCTATTTTCCCGGCGGGAAAAACGACTCTTGCGCCCGACGCAAATCTAAAAGGGGTTGGTCTGAAGTAGCTTCATTATTCATATGTGTGGTTTGGGCGTAACGTGAAATAAACCAATCAGAGCGTCCTCTCACATTCCCTTTAAGAGCCGGCGCGCTTGTTCCATGGCGGATTGCTATTATAACGGCGGATTTGCCAGCGCACGCCAGGAGCAGTTCACAGCCGAGGAGACCGACGTTCTCGTCAGGGCTGTAAAACACAGAGTAGTGACATTGGGGATGATGGGAGAAACCCACCCAAATTAGCTTCGGTTAATCAGGCGTATAATTTGGGTAGTAAATGTGTAGCCTAATCTAGATTTTTTTAATTTTTTTTATCTAGATAGATCTTTTTCACATCTTCACGGACACAACAATGATTCCCTCGTGTGTTAATATTTTTCCTTGTAATAATGTATGATTTGCAAAAATGAAAACTGCTGCATCTGTTCATATTAGAGAATCAAAGTGGATGCGCGTTAACATTATGGCCAAGCACGCGCCCTTAAAATACCATATTCACTAACGCGCAACGCGCCACTGTCTTTAGACTGTTTTTTTCCTGGTTAGTAGCGCAATTGCTTTCTAAAACTGGAAAATAGCACCATGGAAGTTTTGCGCCGGAACACGCCTCCTCTTTGCGCTGAACCGCCCCCGCGAGCGCAAGTTCATTTCCTAATTTACCGACGTGTGTCTGTGGAGGGAAAAGTCCGCTGTGCGCGGGTGCAAAATAGGAATGATACATGCGTCGGTGTTCAAAGTCAATTGCGCTGGGTGCAAGATAGGGCCCAGTGTCTCTTCAGAAGACTTTAACCACTCGATTCATATGGATTACTTAAAAAAAAAATTCAAGCATCAAAGGTTTGGTGAAATTGACTTTCAAAAGAGAACATAAATCTCTCAAGTTTCATTAAAAAATCTTCATTTGTATTTCAAAGATGAAAAAAGAGAGGTTGAGTATGTGATGATTTGGTGAACTATCCATTTAACACTGATTTATGGAAGCAGTTTGGTGTTAACCAAGATGGTTGAAATTCTGGAGACATCTATAAACATCATTAAGTTAGTTATCATGAAGTTACTGTAACTGGTATAACAGTGCTAACTTTTGCCTTGAATGCACTATACAGCACCAAATACACAATGCAAATGACTAACCAGCATAAAAAGACAACAAGTTAAAGTTGTTGACTAGTTTTCATTACTGATTTCATATTTTATTACTGACATAATGCGTCCCTTGCTCCAACTGACAGGGAATGTTTTACTAAACAAAGTCATCAAATGTTCAACGCCGGCACCGCACTGTATGTGTGCTTCCCCTCCCGTTTGCAAACAGATCTCTGAGCAATGGCGTAACGTACTGGCTTCCAATGCCACACATGTGGGATCGATACCTTTCCTCCTCACAGAAAGAGCAGGCGTTGTTTTTGCACACAAAGCGTACATTATTACGTCTTTTTCACTGTTTTTCTCTCATTTCCTGTGAGTACGCGTGCCAATGAGTCACTGTTTAGCACGCTGACTTCTGTCACGAACAGCGAATTGGCTAATCCTTCGTTCTGTGAGGGGATAAAATGATAAACATTTACACATAGTATGCGAGGGAACAAGACAGGGTTGAAAACAGGGGCTGTGCTTCATTCTAAAAAAAAATACTGAATGATAGAAACAGACTCAGGGTTCCCATTCCATTCAAGACAGTATTTTACAACTCATTTCCAGGATGTTTTATGCGATCAACACCTGTACTGTTTATGCAAAAACACACTGGAGGTTGAGCTTCATTGTGGTTCCTGGCATGCAAAAACATGACACCACAGCACAGTCATGCCAAAAACCACAATGTAGAACAATCTACAGTGTTATTGCTTTTGTACAACAGCATTAAGTCATTGGCAAAAAGATCAAACATTATAGTTTAGTAGTGTGTAATTGGAACTCGCAGTTCATGTTATAAAACTGGGATTCCCAAAATCTAGGTAGCTCTCTTAGCCCATTTTAGGGTGTGTTCAGTCTTGGCATGTTTGGTTAAAACAAACCCTGGTGCGATTACTCTGTTAGTGCGGTTCATTTTAAGAAGTGTGAACGTTGCCATCTGAACCCTGTTGTGCACCACACAAGCGGACCAAGATCACTGAAAAGATGGACCACCGACCAATTAGGTTGTGAAAAGTATGTTAAATTCTGTGTTAAAAATGGCAATCTGGACACTAAACGGACTAGGACCAAATGGGTTTTATTTGGGGCCCGTACCAAACGAACCAAGCGACCCAAAGTGTGAACACACCCTTAGTCAAAAACAATGTATGCCATTTAATGGAAATCAGATTAAAACAGCAGTTAGATACACATAATGCTTAGATGATCAGTTCACATACATTCAGTTATGAATATGTAAATATGTGAGTTTCATGAAATTCTGAACTGATGTACATTAAATAATGATTAAGTATTGCATAACATATATAAAAAAATGCTAGATATGCTAAGCTGCCTTACAGAAAACTTTTGAGCTGATGCAGCAAAAAAATGTAATATAGTTTCACAGTTGATTCATTATCTTTCTACGTTTACGGTTCTCGCTGTGTGTCTCCGCTCTATTCTCATTAGAATGATTCCTCTATCCTTCACTGTGACGGCAAGGGAAGAGGCGAAGGCATCGGAGATAAAGAAATTGGGTTTAGGACTAGAGAAAAAAATATATTTCTGTCTCTCTCTTTATCTTTGGTGGCTAAAACTCAAGGTTGCTCGGTGTATCAAATTGCTTTTGATGATACAGTGTGATCCACAGGCAATAAAGTTTTTTTTTTGTTTAAGCAAGCAATACATACATGCACCCCTGCATGTAAGCATTTTAAATCTATGTATTAACTCTAAAATGGTTAATTCTGAATATCTAGTTTTTCATCCATATTGTATAATGCATAAAATGCAAGTTCTATGAACTGTTTCGTTATTGTTTAGGTAATGCATTGCTAAAGCAGCTTACAAAATATTAAAAGCAGATCAACTTTTGGTAAAAACGCAAGTCATGGTATTTACTGAGTTAAAAATACCTGGAATCAAACCCATGAATTGTGTATACCAGCATTGACAATTAGGTACCACCAGCCTACAATTAATTGAAAAAAAATATTTTAAATTTGAACATCTGTTACAAATAACATAGGCTTTTTATCATTAGGCAACAAAATAATACATGTGCTTTGTAGCTCACTTGTCTGTGCTGATTAGTTAATCAAGTGTACATTGCACGGTAAGTTCATTAGGATTCTCTACTGGGATTTTCTTGATAAAATTCCTAGAACAACATATGAACAGGAAGTTCTCTGTCAGCCTTAACAATGGGTGGCCACACCACACCGCCAATATCAAAATCAATTTGATGAGCTACTGTACGTCATTAGGTGTGCAGTTACATCCAAAATACACACATTAGTGCAGCCACATATCCGCTGATGAGACGCTACTCAGGGCCAAAGCACATTTGGTATACAATATAAAGTCAATATCTTGAATGTCTTGGATGATGATACATCTATTATAAGTTAACCTAATATTATTGTAAAGAAACTTTTTAATTTAAATTGTTTATCGATGTGTGTTGTTAACAAAATAGTTAAATGGGATTAAAAATGTATTACTTTACTCTATTTGTATGTGCTACTGTTTTTTAGATTATTAGCTCATAATCTTAAAGTGCAGTCACAAATTAGGACCAGTGTCAACAGTGTAGTGATGCATGATGCACGGCTCATACAGAAGTCACTTTAAAATCAGCCCACTTTCTGTTGGTACACTGGTAAACCACGTAAGCAGCTTGAACCCGTTGCAAAAACGTAATTTTCCCCCCTTACGCCTACTAAAATGAAAATTTGACAAACAATGGTAAATATGACCGCACCTTTAGCAGCGTTCTGGAAAATAAACTTCACTAAAAATGAAAATTATGTCACATATAAACATTGATCATGCTTGAGCTACCGTTTACCAACACTGATGTGTGATTTGATTAATGTTTATGTGAATAAAAGCCTAAATTCAATCTGTTTATTATACTGTATAAAGTTATCGTGTCTCTTCAGAAAATTTTGACTAAACCACTCAGTTCATATGAATTAGTTTTACGATCTCTTTATGAACTTTTTGACGTGTCAAAGTTATAGTTGTGTAGCTGTCTATGGAGGGACAGAAAGCTCTCAGATTTGATGGACAGACATCTTACAGGTTTGGAACAACATCAGGGAGAGTACATAATGAAATAATTTTCATTTTTGGGTGAACTATCCCTTTCAGTAACGAGTAGTATTAATTAACTACATCTACTTAGTACTTAGTTACATGTAATTACGCATACATGTAATTATGGATAATTTAAAGTTATTACTACAGTAACTACATGTAACAAGGACACTTTAAAATCAAGTGTTACCCAACTTGTCAGGTTCCAGGATGTTTAGGAGCTGCCTATTTAGGTGCTTGACTGACTAGATATTGAAACGTAGCTAAAATGTGCCCAACCTTCAAAAGGGAAAACACTACAGTTTTATACTGATATTCAAAATGTCACTCTTATACCCATTATACGTGATCAGTGATACTGACTACACATGGATGAGACAATAAACTGATTTACTGTTCTAGTTCTAACTTAACTCCTTGCCCTCCTTCTAAAAAAAAGTACAAATGGATTTGGAACCATGGTTTGTCACAATCACAGACAGCCTCAAGCTGTTGTGGCGTGATGCAACATGACAACAGTCGAGCCCTGTGTAGACACAGTGTTAGTCTAACACTGACATTCTATTCTAACCAGAGAATACTGTAAACTTAAAGGACAAATTCAGTATTTTACACTTCAAGCCCTGTTTTCAGATTGTTTCTGATGAAATAGAACGGTGAAGATTGAAATTTGGACACATGCTGCTGGCCCGAGAATTTTCGGTTTCTGTGGTAGCACCCCCCCCCCCCCCCCACCCCCACCTCCACAATGGCTGCATAGGTGCACTGGAATAATCCTTCCTAAAACACATTAAACTTTCGTTTACAAAGACATGCAACTCATCGAGTGGTCAGGGGTGTTTACTGATATGCTCACACAAAAATCGCTGCAAAAGATGCTTTTCAACAGGTTTTATCATAGTTTTTGTCCAACTCCATTGACTTGTTTTGGATGTGTTGGGCTGTGAGGTACGGTATTACAAAAACTACGATAAAACCTGTTGGAAAGCATCTTTTGCAGCGATTTGAGGGCGATTTTTGTGTGAGCATATCAGTGAACACCCCTGATCACTCGGTGAGTTGCATGTCTTTGTAAACGAAAGTTTAATGCGTTTTAGGAAGGATTGTTCCAGTGCACCTATGCAGCCACTGTGGAGGTGGGGGGGTGCTAACACAGAAACCAAAAATTCTCGGGCCAGCAGCATGTGTCCAAATTTCAATCTTAATCGTTCTATTTCATCAGAAACGATCTGAAAACAGGGCTTTAAGTGTAAAATACCGAACTTGTCCTTTAAATATTTAACATGTTAAAACCCTTGACATAAAACATTTGCGTTTACACACTTCAAAAATAGTGCTTAGGGAGATATAAAGGAGCGTGAACACTTACTCTGCTAGGGCCCTTCGTATGATTGAGTGCCGCTGTCGGTACACATCCAGTTTTGACAAACAGCTGCAGGAAGTGTGGTTGGCGAAGCTTATGGTGACTGGTTTGGTCCCTTGCTTGATAGGAACTGTGATTTCAAACAACTGCAAAGGGAAAATAGAAGAAAGGTCACATTTTCAATAACTACAGACTAACACAGACTAACTGACGTAAGACCGCATGAAATGATACTTATACTTTAAGGAGTTTGGTAGATGTCAAAGTGAATTGTGGGCAGTCAATTATATCTAAATCAAGATTAATGAGTGGATTTATGTCTAAAGGAGTTGTGAAACTGTGATTGCACAGTCTTTCTGTGAAATCAGTGTACAGACACAACCACAACTACAGTCTGATCAAACAAACTGGTAAGGGGAATTGGGTAATGGGGAACTCGTGCAAGATAATTTGCAAGGCAGGCAAATAATGTTAGGCCAATAAATCAAAACTTCCTCCAACTACGAGGAAACATTCCAATGAATTTGTTAAATGTGCAATCATAAGTGCTAGTAACGGGAATATGCTGCTAAAGTGGCCAAGTACATTTAGTTTTAGTTGTATGTTTTATGTCATATTTATCTTACATGACAATGAGTCTCATTGTTGATTTTTTTTTTTTTTTTATGAGAAGGATTGAGAACATTAGGAAAGTAGGTGTGCTTTCCAAAAAAAAATATTTGCTTAAAAGCATCATTGGATCTGACTAATTGATTCAATTAATTCCTTAATGGGACAGTTTACCCAGAAATGAAAATTCTGTCCTCATTGACTCACCCTTATGTTGCACCAAATGCACATGACTTTCTTTCCCCTAAAAGGAGAATTTCTGAAGAATGTTTTTTTTTTTTTTTTGGCTTTGAAGCACTATATGACTTGTGTGCTAGTACAATGGCATCAATAAACTTCAAAACCAATCGAAATTCATTGATAAACTTTCCCTTCAGTGAGCTGTGAGTGGTAACTCACCACCTTTAGCATACTTTTATGGTGATTGCTTTGTCTTTTTTTTTTGTCTTTTTTTTAGTTTGAAAGCTTCCGTAAAGATAATTGTAATTGCATGGAAAATAACATGGAAAGAAAGCCATACAGGCCTGGAACGACATGAGGCTGAGTCATAGATGCCATACATTTAATTTTTGGTCTGTATTGTCTTGTCTACTCATCAAACTTGTATACTCTTCCACTCAGTTCAGTGTCTTTGACATGAATAGTGGCTGCTATAGAAACCTTCAGCAACCAAGGCAGCACATTCTTTTAGCAGGATAAACAAACAAACAAACAAACAAGCAAGCTTCCAAACATTCTGTAATGTTAAACCTCCTATTTCAGCTCCTGTTGGATTAACACATCACTCTCAAGGCACACATAAATGCGCTATGTCTGATGAGGAAGAGAAATATGGGATATTCCAGTCTCCTCTGGTTGGCTCACTTTCACTCTGCAGAGATCCTTTTCTGCCTCTCCACGGACTCATCTTATTCTATGCTTCTTAGGTACAAAGAAGCATCATATAGCCACTTTCTAATTGCATAGCTAAAGTATATCTAAATATAACTTCTTTAGCATTCCAAATGCATAAATCCAGAATGCACAGACAATACAAAGGCACAATGTAAGAACAATGGAAACACCAACAACCCAGCTCTACTCATCATACATAAGATTGATATGGTTAAATGGAATAGGGTCAAAAGCTTGTGAAATACTCTCTTTCTTTGATGTTTGCAGAACTCCATTATTTATTTGTTAACTGCTTTTACCAGGACATGTGATCCCAAAAGCTTCACTTGATCACTCTGTAAATCTGTCAGCCCACCAGTATAGATGATAAAATGACTTTACTGCAGTATTAACAGTCTTATAGGCATGCGTATTACACATGTGCAGGTGAGACAAGGGTCAGATGAAACCAGAAGTCCATTTAATATGTTTTTTTTTGATGACACGCTAACAGATTCCCTTGTCACAGTTACAGTATACTGTACATCACAGATATAAACTTTATAGTTCACTCTTGACGTCTTGTTGTCATTACATTATATTGCTCTCAATTTCAATATCTTATCAATACTAATACCATTCATTCAAAACGCAACCATGTTCATCTGATGCATATTTTACTCTTGACCCAGTCATTTCGTCAATGAAATTTGGAGCTTGTAATTTCATAATCCAAATCTTACTCAAATTCTTTGAAACATCTTCAGATTGCATCTGTTGTTCAGGCTTTGTGCCCAGAATGGGAGTGTTACGTCTCTGCTGCAGTAGCGTGGACATGGAGACCTTGACCTGCTCAGATGCTCAACTGGTGGGAGGGCGTCATGGTTTAAATCACAAGAGGAGAACCCATTGCCTGCTAAGGTCAGCCCACCCAAAATAAGTGGGCAATTAAAGGAGGCCTTCTTGCAAATAATTCACAGCCATGACCTCCCAACCAAACCCCTACCTTGTCCACAACTCGCTAAATCAAAGCTGAACAGATCAGTTCTCTCTGCACAGAGGAGTAGACTTTAAAACAAAAGTAGACACTTTTATTCAAAGCAGTAATGAACATCTTTATTATTTACAAGATTATTCAAGTTTACAATTAAATGATATAGTGTGAGAAATGGATTATATAAGGTCTTATATAAGGTCTACATATGTATCTGTATTTGATACAATGAAAAAATATTCTGCATCTGTATTCAGACAGAACCAGATGTGGGTGGGACTTAAACTGAAAGACAATCCCGTTTTTACAAATAACTGCATTTCATTTATAGTATATTTTTACTGTAGTTTACATAAAATAACGGCATATGTCTCTTAATCCTTGTGTTTTTGGAAAGTCAGTCAAATCAATATTAATTATTCAATATAATTTATTTATATATATTTTTTTAAGTCATTATTCCTGCATTCCCCAATGTTAATATTAAAGGAGTACTTCCGCGCTGGCAAAATGATCTTCAGTGAAACTTGTATGCCTATGCAGATGAAAAGCAAAAATAAACTGTTTGATATCAGTGTACAGGTAAGAAAGCTGCTGGCATAATGTAAAAGTTTACCATAATGCTGTTTAAAGAGTAGACAAAGTACAATAGTTGTTTTAGTTTTTTTAAACCCTTACAATAACTGTTCTGTTAATAACCCTCTGTCAATCCGACTGTCTGTGGGCAGGGATACAAAAATGCGGAAGTATAATCTGTAGTTTTCACAAAAGTCCTGAAGCTTTCTAAAGTCCTGAAGCTTTCAAAAGTCCGCCAAATGACACAAAAAGCTTGACAAAAAACGTGAAATTCTTGTTCCTGGTAACACCTGCATCAGCAAAATGCAGTTTGCTAATGTGATGGGGTAGAAGGTGTAGGACTACAAATCAGTTGGACTACAAAGCCCATGTGTCAAGGCACTATAAAAGGAAATTAAACTTGTTAGGCTTCCCTTTTGTGGTGCCATGTGCTAAGGAGAAGCTGTCTGGTGTTTTTCAAGGCTGTGTAATAGCAGATGAAAAGAGTTGATTAATGAGCAGCATATAAATTAAATGCGAAGGTAAGGGTTGTGATTTATTATGTCTAAAGTGAGTTGTTTAGTTTTAACATTTGTATTTGCTTTTTGTTGTAGTGTCCTTCTGGGAGATGGTTTGATTGGTTCCTCGGATAATTAAGCAGATGTTGAATGGTTTTAAGTGTTGTTGTTTTTTTATTCCTGTAAATATTTTATAGGGCAATCATGAATTGTTCTTTTCAGATGATGCATGATTGCTGTTTACTTTTTTATTGAAAACATTGGTGGCTTAAAGGGGTGTCCGAAGAGATGTATAAGGTTGAATTGGGTCTTTCATGGTGAAGTGATTTAATGTGTGAGATTGTGTGTTTGTTTTGTTTTGTTTTATTTTATTTGTTTCTTTTGTGGTTTCCATTTCCTTATAGATGGTTTACTCCGTTAAGGTGGGGGGAATAATTTATGGTGGTTTGATTTGATTACTTTTGCTTTGGAGTTTGGAGTGAAATTGTTTTTGTTTGATCTGTGATTGAGTGTGCACGTATTGGCAAGTAATCACCATTGGATAGGATTGGGAACCCTGTTGTCTGCAACAGTTAAAATTGTTGCCCTTTTCTTAGTTATTCTCTCTTGCGAGATGATGGGGTTATACATCATCAAAGTTTCACTTTAAGGTCAGTACTGCTCATCATTGGTTCACAACAGATTTGTGGACACAAACAAATGCTGAAAGAGTCACTCACCGTCTTGCTGATGTATGAAGTGCTGATGTTCACGCACTGATGCTCCTCACTGTTACAGCAGCCCCCACATCTGTAGACAGACACGCAGGGTGGTTTATAGAAGGTGTTTGTAGCTGCCCCAAACTCTTTTCCCACATCTAAACAAACTTGGCGTGGCATGCACAGGGTCTTTTTCCACTCTGTCTCAATACCTGGAGGAAGCGCAGCGAGACAGGAAGAAGAGGCACATTAAAAAAAGGCCAGCAGTGAAATACATGGATTTGTATGCACTGCAATAATTGCAGATCAGGGTCTGACACATTCTTGGCATCCTAAAGAAACTTTTTGTCAGGACTGTCAAAAAGCATAAATTCTTGGCTTGAAGACAATAATGACAAAAACACTGCCAGCACAATCTGTGCCGATCTTAAATTAATAGTCACTCACTTTTAATAATTTCAAGATTGATGAAAGCAGCCGCAAAGGAGGCCTCCTCCGACCTTGTTTCTGTGGAGCTGTATTCTCTGTGAGGTAAGCGCGATCCCCCCTTGGAACGACACTTCAACATGCTCCAGTAGCTGGGGTAAACTATCCTCATAAGTTCATCCACGCTACCCGCTGAACGTAACTGCTCCACCAGGTCTGGCTCTGAATACTCCTGATAAGACACAGAGAAACAGAATAAAACTGGGGAAAAGCACCCTGTCAGTTTCTTCTACAAATAATTCTTCACAATTCTTCTGTCACAATGAACTTTTTCTTAGGGAAGGACCACATACCTGAAAAATTACTCTTTCCTAAAAGGATAGTCCACCCAAAAATGACAATTCTGTCATTTACTCGTTCTCATGTCGTTCCAAAACTGTGAGACAATCTTTCTTCTGCGGAACATAAAAGAAGATATTTTGAAGAATGTTGGTGACCAAATGTTGGTTCTGACTGACTTCCATTATATGGATAAAAATTACAATGGAAGTCGATGGAAACAGAAACTGTTTGGTAACTAGACAGTTTTGGTTCCCATTGACTTCCAATGAAATTTTGGTTAAAACACTGCCCAAAAACCACTGGTTTTGGTTACCAACATTCTTCAAAATATATTTAAAATTCTGCAGAAGAAAGAAAGTTACACAGATTTAGAACATCATGATGAGTAAATTATGTCAGAATTCACATTTTTGAGTGGACTATCCCGTTAAGAGGGATTTTATACCAGAGTAACACTTAAGATAGTTCACACAATTTTAATTCAGTCATACGTTGTCAACCAAACAGTTTTGGTTACCTATTGACTCTCACTGTATGAACAAAAAGTTTTCCACAGTTTTGTAAAGACATAAGTAAATGATGACATAAGTTTTATTTTTGGGCAAACTATTCCTTGGACAGCAACATAGAGTTATGCCTACAGTTACACCAGAGCTATACATACTGGTGAGGGTTTAATCAATGTGCTGGAAAGAACTACTGCAACAATGTATGCATGCCCATATTGTATAAATCCCAAAGCGACTAAGAGAAATATCAATTGTTTTTATGTTTTTTTTAATGCATGTTTCAATCTCTCATTGATTTAGAAAAGATGGTTTGTGACTCTACTCACTGAATCAATATTTGGATATCTAATTAGTGAAAAAAAAACACATGTGATGGCCAACTGTAAGCCGGTAACATTTTGTTGCATTTAATCATGCTGACACTACAATCTACACTACTATCACTATTTACTCATCAGATGGGTTTTTAAATGAATGTACCACAATCAACCAACAGATATAGGTAAAGCTTTCCCATGTCAAAATGTGTGAATGTGAAGAGTGAAACTGAGACATGCAAATCATGCTTTAATCGATGGAATGGTCAGAACTCCACGGTCTCGACTCAGCCAATTGAAAGTATTGCTTACTCAGTAAGCTGATGGGTGGGATCCAGGGTTGCCTGTGAAGACGGAGCCATGTCTGTCTGCAGCAAGAGACACCCTAGCACACGCAATCAAACCCCCAAAGTCTTGACCTCCCCGCAATCCGCAGCAGAATGAAAGTCTGCAAGAAGTGTGAAAACACCAACGGCGTCTGAAACAGCCTGAAGTCCCTGATGGAAAATGATACTGCTGTCTGGGACATTCCAGGAAACATGCCAAGTTTACCCACATAGCTGATCATGGCTGTCGATAAAAAAAACACCCACCCCCTCTTGTAGAGGTGTTAATTTTTTTTTTGAAAAAAACAACAACTAGAAATAGAGCCTCAACAGAATTCCCCTTTCCAGAAGGCCAGTCTTTGGTATTGGTCCCAACCACTCTGTATCACATTTGACTGGTGAATACACATACTTTTTTTTTTCTTTATTGAAATCGCATTAGGCAAATCACCAAGTTTACAGAAGACAATTTATTATATAAAATGGTAGGAAATGAGCTTTCTCTTACTCTTGCTTTTTGTTGTAAACCTTATTAATTACATAAAATACTTTTTTGGGGCCGGTTAAGAACAAGCAATGTTCCCCTTCAAAAGAGATCCTCAGAACAAACAGGAGCTTTACAATTTGACAATTTTTTGTAAGTATAAACTTGAAGGCCATATTTCATGATACAGGACAGTTCGCTGTGCCAGAATATATACAAATGTAACCATTTACATGAAATATGACTTCTAAGATTGCATAGTTTTAAATGTTATCATAAAACCTTTGACATAGTAGCTGAACAAGATTCTAAACCCACATTGTTACCTGCAAACATTCAGTTGTACCGCATACCAAGGAAAATAGCTCTAATCGTGGAAAAAGGAAGAATATAATCCTTGTAGGAAATGACCGCTTCAGCATTGACTCCCTTCTGTTTATTCAGGAAACCCAAATACCACAAAAAGAGTATGAACAAGACTATTGTATGTGGCCTCTTCCATGCCTTTGTTCACAGTGATTCCTGAGATAACACACTGGTCTGTTTCCTACCAGAAACAATGGAGACTGAGAAAATGATGTGTGGTGCACAGAATACAGACACATTCACACGTGAGTCAGGCCCAAACTTCAGGTTTGGTAATTGTAAAAATGGTAATACAATGCCCTATTTTTATGTTTTAGTGGCAACTAAAAAAAGACACTGATGGGAGAACGATACAAATGGGAACCATGAAGTCTGAGAGCACTTGACCCAGAAATGCATTCATTGTTTTACTCTTGTGATCTAATTCATAATATTAGGGATAGCTTTATTCTAATTTTACAAAATAAAATAAATTTTAATGCATAATAAATAAAAAAAATTATTTACCTGTCAGACTCAATATTAAATATCATGTTAAATGCACATTTAATTTCATATAAAGATCAAATTCAAATTGCATACAACTAATTGCAGCTAATTTTATTATTAATCATGATTTCTCACAACTGTGCTTTTACTGGGTGAGTCGGAGTGAACAATGCCACAAATAGAGAGCAGGCCAAGATCAGTCCAAATAATACATAACATTTCAGTTTGTTTTTCACCAAACCCTATCATATACCCCCATAACACTTGGAATATATAGTATGAGACCATTCTGTGATACTTTTGCATCTTTTCTTAAAAGCTTGATGCTGGTCGCTAATTCACTGCCATTATATGGGCGAGTGTGAGTGGGAATTTTTTTTTAATTTCTCCTGTGATCCAAAAAATAAAGAACAGCATACTGCATTAGAACAACACCAGGGTGAGTAAACTATGACTTCATTTTCATTTTAGGGTGAACTATCCCTTTAAAGAAAAAAGGTTTGACATTTTTAATGAAAGAAAATAAATAGTTTGTCTGATTAATCAAGTTGAAGGGAGAATGGCGTCAATACGAGATTACATTTGGCCCCGAAAAGCAGTGATTCATGGGATGTAATGAAATGATGACCTGATGATCTGCATACAACATCAGTGGCTAGCCATGAGCCGCATTGTGCTGTTAACCAATAAAAAAAAACACATTCACCTTCACTAAGCAAGAAAGTATGTCTCATTGAATTAACCACAATAGAAAGCAGCTGGATTTAACACTTAGGACAGGATGCCATCTCCACTTTAACAAAATCATCAGATGCCAAACACGCACGGGATCCCAATAATGACAATGACACCATCATGACTGCCATTATTTTAAAGTTCAAATGTGAGTCAACAGTTTGATGGCAATTATAAAATGTGCATCATTAGACAGAATGCTCATTTCAGACACCCTGAAGCAACACATATTATCTTGATGGTGTAGTGTTTCCTGAAGCAAACCAAAAAACTGACACAATGACACAAACAACTAGATCCTTTTTTGGCAATGAGGTTAGAGTTTATCCTCTAAGCTGATACCAGCATCCGGAGCTATTTTGGATGAGGTTTCTGGAAGGCACCCTCGCCGAATGAATTCCTTTAGTCTGAGTCAAAAGGCTTCATATTTAGGCCAGGTTTATACAGTTCCATTTCCATTACAGTCACCCCATACTCCTACATTAAAGCTTAATCAAAACGTCAGCCATCACAACTTCATGATTTATGAGTTCACATTTTTATATACTCCTTCATACTACTTCAGTTAATATACATATTTGCGAAAATAGTTGTTTCAAATGTGTTTCAGCAGCAAAATTGACAATTTCGTGATTTCTGCTTTTTGCACAGATATATTTATTTTATAGCTAACCATTCAGAAATAAAAAAATAAAATTAGCAATTTGAATGCTACAAAGGCCTCTCAAGCAGTCAATTGTGGTTTATTATCTATAAAGGGCAGTTATGAGAGGACCACACAGTACAAGAGATTATAATCATAACAGTGCTTAGATTGCTTCTGCACACATTCAATAGGTTATATTTTCAAGTAAATAAAAGTCAAAGTCAAAGCCATTATTGTACTAATTTCTACTTTCAACACAATGGAATAAACCAAATGCTGTCACTGGGGAGTACTACAGACATCAACACAGAGCATAACACATGCTCACTGAACACTGGCCCCCATCATGGACATTATAGCAGTGGTGCATATGCACAAGAACACATGTTGCATCTGTTCCAGACATACCTTTCATCCTCAATATTGGACTCCAGAGAGCAGGTTTGCGAATGGTGCTGTGCTCACTGAACTTGAATGATGTCGTTGAAGTCTGCTGGGGGCATGTCTGGGTCTACGTTTGCCAACACTCAGGAGGAGAGTAAGAGGATCTGAAATATCATTAACCCCCTAATGATCTCCTAGAAACCCTAGAACTAACTGCAAGCTTTGAGCCTTTGACCTAGGGGAGAACCAATTCCTTTGAGAATAAGTCTGGCCACAAGTCTGAAGAGTAACTGAGACCCTCTTCAACATCCAAGCTTCCCACATTTCGGACAAACAATCCTAATCTGTCACATTTTCCTAAAGCAATTGATATGCTCCCCAAGGTAGGAGGACTGCACTATGAAGCTCATGAATTCTATATTGCGGTCTCTCGTATGAATCTAAATCAAACGCTGGTTTCAGTACACACGCTAATGCACATTTGCATGCGCTCTTGAGACCAGACCATCCGCATGTAAATCATTTTTCCAGTCTTTAGCCTAGTATCTGTTAGGTCCATTAATATGACTGAGCAGCATTGGATACAACATAGAGCACGTAACAACAGAGGACACGGTCTATGTCTGAATCACTCCATTCAAAAATAATGCTTTCCAAGTCCAATTTGCAGTATAAACAGTTAATAAGCTCCACATTGCCTCGGGTTACATTACAATGTTTACACTTTGTTTTGCGCCACTGCTAACTACGCCAACACTAGAATAAAAAAAAAAAACTTTTTTATTTACTTAATTGACATCAGTTTTTAGATTCATTTGGTTCTGAATCTCAGCCAAAATGGAAAGTCTAGAATCATGCATAATAAGAGCATGAATGTGCCATTTTGATTTTATGTTGACTTTAAGAAATAATCTAGAGATTTGTCTGAGTCCCATAAGAACCTCTCCTCATTTTTTAGAAATACTTTTTTTCTGGGTCTGATCCGTTTCACGTGTAGAGGCGGGCGTGTGTCAGGATGCAATTACTGTGCACTTCTGACACGTACTTGGTTAAGGTTTCTGTGGTGCAATAAAGCTATTAGCCTGGAGGGTTGCCCACTACTCAATAAGACCATAGGGATATTAGGTCTAATGTTCTGTAACCCAATTCTTGAGCTCTCCAAGACATAATAGAGCTCTGCATGAAATCCCAATGAAACTCCCTGTAGACACATTTTTAAAAAGCTACACAGATACAGTGGGGGCAGGACGG
Source organism: Phoxinus phoxinus (assembly GCF_949152265.1). Lineage (NCBI taxonomy): Eukaryota > Metazoa > Chordata > Actinopteri > Cypriniformes > Leuciscidae > Phoxinus > Phoxinus phoxinus. The sequence continues at coordinate 28,720,731 of NC_136881.1, forward strand.
GTTCTTGTTTTGGCATACTTAAAGCATTATTTGAAGCAAATATCCTGGCAGCACAGAAACTGTCAAGATTGACATTAGTAAGTTTTAAGCAGCATCCACTCAGCGAGTATTCATAGGTCTTGGCATGTGGATTACACAAGTCTTAAGAAAGCTTTAAAAGATTAGTTTGTCAAAAAATTAATACTCTATCACCATTTACTTACCCTAATGTTATTCCAAACCTGTATGACTTTCTTTTCTGTGTTAAACACATAAGTGGTTAATTAGCTGAAATTCCATGCTGCCCTTTTTCTTGCTACACTGCTTCTGCTCCTAAACTACTTTCACTGAATGGAAAAGAGCAGCTTTGGCATTTAGCTAAAATGTCTTCTTTTGTGTTCAACAAAACAAAAAAAACACATTTTTGGAATTACATGAGGCTGAATAAATGATGACAGACTTTAATTTTCCCTATTCCTTTTTTAAATACAATGCATTAATATTAAAATATAAAGACCTTTAGGCACCAGAGAAGACAACCTACAAACATTAGCCTATCAATACTAAGTGTAACACAAACAATGCTAAATAATTAGGACTCCACACATTTGCCTTATGTATTATAATAAAACTACATGAATCATCTGTAGACTAGTGGACTCTCTTGACTCTATTTCCAGAATTGATAACACTTGTCCACTCATTAAATTGATTCATTGGACTTTTTAGTGCTGATTTCCTGGGCTGAGTCCGAAATCGCCCTCTATACCCTTAATACTAGGGCACTATTTGAGGGGACAGCCATTTGTAGTGGTGTCCAAAACCATAGTAGACGTTATCGTGTGGACTCATTCAATCCCAAAGTGCACCGCATTGACAAATGTACAATGATGTACGCTCCATGGCTAGAGAATTCCCATAATACACTGTGAGAATTGCGTACTGAACTAATTCCTACATCTGACCAGATGTCACTAACATCTGAATCATCCACCCAGTTTCCAAACCGCTGGTCCAATGTGGCTACAGTGTGATATCATACAGGTACAAATTCCTTTTCGATTGAATATTAAATTGTTTGATTAATGTTTATACTGTCACGTTCAGTTTAGTTTTGTTCATGGACCTTCAGTGTGTTTTCATGTCACATGTTTCTTTGTTCAGTTTCCCGCTACTCATCCGTCTCCTTGGTTACCGTCATTATTAGTTCATGTGAGTCAGCTGTGTTCAGTAATTATCCTCGTTATGTTCACTACTTAAGTTGTTCCTTCTCCTGCACTCCTTGTCCGGTCACTGTAATGTCAATGTGAGGTTGTTACATGATTCTTGAGTGTAATTATTAAAGTGTTGTTTGGATTTCACCTTCTAAATCTTCAGCCTGTTCCTGGGTACACCACACCACATCACATATTCATTAGTTTCCAAGACAGAGTGCAAAATAAATATTTTCGTTTTACTACTGTAGTTGCCAGTTTGCTAAGTTTCAAATAATGATTAAACAGCAAGCAAAAACTATGCAAAAGCGGCAGCCCATTTACTGCGCTCAGTGTCCAAAGTTTTCATTCACTCCCTCAAGTGAAATATTTTAGTAAACTAATGTAGGGAATAATAATCAATAAATGAGGGTACAGGGGGGTGATTTTTTTAAGATGATAATTCTGCCCTCAGCCTACATGTGCACTACCTTTTCCTTTCGCTGTCTCACTCTGACTAAATGAACGGGTCACTACACAAACCAGTTTTATCCTTTAGAGCAGTGATTCAGGGTTTAGAAAGATTTCCATTTCCTTTGTAAGACTCTGTAAGTCTTTGTTAATCTGTAAGTCTTTGCTACACTGCAAGTCATGACTTCTCATTAAGATCTGTACAAATGATTGCATATCCACTCGTGGTGGAAATTTCCTGCTTCTGTGGTATTTCAAAGAGGACTAATGACTTTATTTTTGTCAAATTTCACATCTAAATTTGATTTTTAATAAATATGCCATTTTGTCTAATAGGGAAAGTTTCTGCATGATTGCTCACTGAACAGTCAGACAAGCTCGTACATAAAGGGAAACGAATGGCAAGGTTTTTTTCACCACATTATCTACTGTTTTTAGCTCAAACGAATCACCGTAAAGGTGACCAACTTTACAACAATGTTAAATTATATTCTGTATACAGTAATGTGTAAAAAGAAACATTTCTGATTTATTGTCTGAGTACTTAAGGCTTACTGATGGGGCTCTGTGGGTTCATAAGACAAAAAAGTAGGGAAATACTGCATTAGACTACTACCAAGGGTCTAGTCTCCATACTTTTCTTACTCCATACTACTCAATACTAACAGTTTACACTCCCAGAGTGGTCCACACACTGGCTATAATAAGTTTACTAGAAGAAGGCAGGTAAAAAAAGAAAAAAGGAATAACAAGTTTACTCTTTTTACTGGATTTTCTCTGCTGCAACACATTCCAGTGCTTCTCCTTGCAGAGGAAATTGCAAAAGCGGTCTCGGATCTGAAAAAAAGTGCAACAAACCCCAAAAAATCTCAGTCCCCCAGCTGCTTCAGGCACACTGCTGGGCCACAGTCAGGGCTGAATTCCTCTGCTGAAGGGGACTGGGATCCACAGCCAGTTTATAGACAGCGCAAAAAGGACAGCTACAGCTACTCAAATTGAAAATGCAATCACTACAGATTAAAGAGAGAGATTTTTACAGATGTTCAAACCAAAAAGTAGCCTAAATATTTTTATATTTTATTTTTTGCTGCTGTGTCTGTGAGTGAGTGAGTGAGTGAGTGAGTGAGTGAGTGAGTGAGTGAGCGAACGAACGAACGAACGAAGAGAACGAACGAACGAACTAACGAACGAACGAACGAACGAAGAGAGACATTTATGATTGGCTCTATACCAAGATTATCATTAATGAAAACTATTACGAAAAACGCTATACACTGAAAACTAAACTAATACTTAAAATGTGCACTAAAAATGAAAAGTACTATAAAATTACAGAGAAAAAGACTTTCATATTTTCAGTCAACATCTATCAAGTCTACTCAAACCAATTAGACAACAAGTAGCATAAAACAAGCAAAGTTCGCTTGTCAGATGTTCAGGCTTTTTTTCGCTTGTCAGATTTTTTTCGTTTGTGGAGCGGTTTAAGATGAAAAATCTAATTAATATTGAAAAAATAATAGAACTAAAATGATACAAACAAAATAAAAATATCAACAAGTAAAACTAGACTGACATTGAAAACCTAACCAAAAACTATAATAACCCTTTTATATAGATGTACAGTAAAAGTTGCCACTGCAGCCTTAAAGAGAACCAATAACTAACCACTAAACTAAACTGAACTAAACATCACTTCATATGACCTACTCCATTTTCATCCATGAACATTTGATACACTCCCCCAAAAAACAGCCTTTCAAACATGCCATTCCTTTACTACAGCATTGCACAATTATGAAAATAGGTTCTTAGAAGTAACAGCTACTGAAACACCCCATTTGCAGAAGTTGCCTAATTCAAAGAATGGTTGAACTGCTGACCTCCCCAAAGACGTGAAGTATTCTTGCTTATGTCATCACAAAGTCTGACTCTCCCACCCCCAACCCCCCTCTAAAGAAAAAGCTCCTCTAAAGTTGTGAAAGTGTTGAAAAGTGGGTGTGCTAAATCTGAAGTTAAAGGATGAGCCGATCTGGCAGGTGGAATGGCTATTAGAGTGGCGAAGACAAGAGACAGAAGTGAGTAATCTGTTCCACCTGTGCTAACTTTCCTACCTGGGAAGTACACATGTACCACACACTCACACTGGAGAAGACATCCCTGGGGAATCCCCTGGTTATCACCAAAGAGCAGAAATAAACAAGCATGGTTTAAAAGAGGGGGGGGGGGGGGGAAGCTATTTTACTACTAGCTGAAGGTCCTTTATCATGGGTGGTTTATTCTCGGGCATTCATTACTAGCCATGAGACACACTCATAGTGGCTGAAATATAATGCTTACTTAAACCAGAGAGTCTCAAGAGACTTGCAACATAGCGGCTAATAATACTAAGACGTTCCCAAAGCAGTCAACATCTAAAATGATGGAGTTTTTGTAAAGCCACATGACAAAACCATTCGTCAGTCCCAATGAATGAGGTCAAGACTGCAGCTGAGCCTTTAAGACTACAAATCAGGGGGTCCCAGCACCTCATGTGTACTCACCAAGCACCCACATTTCCCAGGTGACCCCTTCAGAAAGATAGTCTTACTAGACAATAACTCTCTCTACATGTACAATCAGCATGATTTACAATTACAATCACAATTACTCATGATTTACAGGACAGCTTTGCCAAACGTATGAGAGATGGCCATGACAGAAATGTCCAAGGGAGAGAAATAAGGTCAGTATATTACCCGAGCGCTGACTGATGCCCAATGAATTATTGAGTCAACCATCCCATACATTCATATAGCGTACAGCCACATGTGCAATTATGGAACAATTATTCAATTTCGTGGCATAAGTGCAAGACAAATATCCCCCAAGTGGACTGAAAATAAACCATTAGAAATTCAGCAGCGTTTTGTGTTGTTGCTGTTGTACTTACGATTGGCTTTTGCTTCTCTCAGTGAATTCCAGCTAAATGAATCTTAATAACCATCGAATTTCACAGCGGCCCAAAGGAGTTTAAGAGAGAGAGCAGTGAAAACAAAGCAAGTCTAATTTTAGGCACTCGTGATTAGTGTACCGTACGGCCCATGTCACACATTACCAATGGGAAGCATTTCAAGACCTTGTCAAGATGTCCACATTGTTGCGCGTAGCATATGGTAGCTATCATTTATGCACTGCACATAGTAAAATTATTCTGCTGCTGTATAAGAAATGATAGAATGTTGTTTCTTAATCATGTATAATAGTGTCATTTAAAACATATTGTGGCTGGGTGTGTGAGCCAAATAATTAACAGACATCTTTTGTTTTTAAACAGGTCACATTGGAGCTCCTGAGGAAGATATAATGAAATTAATCACACCCATTGAGTATATGTATCATCATACATGATCAAAGAAACACTTTCTCTCTTTTTTCTTTCTTTCTCAGTGGGAGACAGAAGAATGAGAGAGATAGAGAGACTACTTCTCAAGTTGCTGACCCAATGTCACCTGCTTCCACTTCTTATGGCAATATAACTATGCTCTCAAATTATTTCCCTTATGTGTGAATGAAGTTCTCTTAAAATTAAGTCCATATGATAAATAGGCTACATGAAAATGGTAAATATTCCAGAGGTACTGGGTGCTTTTAATAATTTGTTGAATTTATATTGTAATAAATAAAAACTAAAACACAAATAAATAAATAAACAGAGAACAGTAAGGTCAAAGGTTGTTTAAAAAGTCACATTACCCTAAACAAAATATGGCTTTTAATGATCTGTCCAAGCTTAAGATATTTAAACACATTTTTAGATATTATATAAGTTCCAATTCAAGTGTTTTTGCAAGAAGACCCTAATAAATGAATCAGGATTCTAAACTAAAGCTAATCTGGGTTAAGTACAATAGTCACCAGTGCCAGTGATGTTGGATGTTGATATGTTGCATCTCAAAGCTCCAAACAGTACAACTAAGTTTGAAAATAACTTCATGCTGAGTTTAGGGCAACAAATCGTAATAATAAATGATGCATCAAACCCATTTCTCCGCTTTTAAAACATAAAACTTGAAAATGATCTTGCCAGTGCTTACCATGGCATCTCCTTGATCTTGGTCATAATCATAGTAGTCGTGACTTGACTCCAAAGCAAGGTTTGCATAAAGCAATGCAAGACAGAAGACAGAAATTCCAAATAAGTGCATTTTAGAAAAATAATTCTCTGAAGTCTGAGCAGAGTCTGTTGAAAGTTCCTCTTTTGCAGCTTTCAGCAGCTGGTTTCTAGAAAATTCTGTCCTTAAACTAAAATAATACCCATGTATACATCCAACATTTTAAGAAGACACTTCGAAACTGGTCCATGGAATGCACTTTGAGCTCGTCCCTTCACAAGCGCCTGTGAACATCCACTCCGTGCGGAGAGAGATCAGTGTGGAAGTGCGCTCAGCGCTCTATGGCATGTTTTATGCAATTTCACGCTGTTACTTTGACTCCTTCTCCTCCCCCTCTCCGTTTTCCCCCAGCCTGCCTCTTCGGTCGCTGCTAGACACATTCCGAGACATCACATCAAGAGAGGAATATGAGTCATGGCACGCGCGCTTTTCTCAGGTGTCGACTACAGCACGTCAAAGTCATTGTGAGCAATTCACGCACGAGCGCACTGACTGAACCATGCAGTTGCCGTTTTTTTTGTGTAAGGTGAAAGGGCAGTGGTTCGTTCCAACATAAAAACTGTTTTTACTTCCCCATTCATCTCATATTTTTTTGAAGAATATGCAGGTCTGGCTTTTTATAGTCCCACTATTACTGAACATAGACAAGCTTCAAACATTAACGCAAAAACAAGATAAAAGTATCTCATCACAATGTGACAGCGTACTGTTATATTAAGAGATAAACCTAAATTAAAATGTTTTAAAAGAGTATTTAGTATACTACTTATTGACAATGCAAAGTGTTTTTTCAGCATGCTCAATTTAAACAAATTAAAAAAAGTTATTAAAAACAATAAAGTAATAGTATAAACATTGTAACCAGACACTAAATAATATTAATAATATTATTATTAAAACAACACGTGTATGGTGAATTTTGGTTAATTGGGCCACCTTGATTGGGGCTGGGTAATTTGGGATGACTGTCAAAAAGTGGAACAATTTACCTGAATTCTCCCATATAGCCTACTCATAGTGAGCTTCTAGGGAAGTTTATTGGAGGGTTTTTCGCCATAGGGGGTCTTACTCTTCAAGTTCACTGAGTGCTCTTCTAATGCTGTGGAATGCAAGTCCCACTTGAGTCATTGTGTTCCATTCACCGCTGTCAAATGGTTGCATTTAATTTTGTGATCTTCTCAAATACTACTTTAAGTAGCAGGCTAAACATGCACTGTCAAACGCATTCAGTGTTAACACTAAAGGTCTAGTTTGAATAGGCTCAGGGGCTAAGGGTTTGTGAATGATAACCTAATTAGCCATGACACTATTGAATACTTCAATGTAAAAATACCTGACAGTTCACATTTAAATTGCTGGCCACATGCTTTCCAGGGCAATTGAGATATTGTTTTCTATTAAAAAAAATTATAATGATAAATGATTGGACCAAATGACTGGTGACAATACAAATATGGTAGTTGTTGTTGTTGTTAAAGCCAAACAATTCCATAAGAAGAAGACGTAGTAGCCTATTTCCAAATCAATGCAAATTACTTGCGGAACTTGTTATCGCAAATTCGAAGCAAACAAAAGGCTTGTCAGTCATACTTGGCAGTGGCCAGCAACTTTGCCAACTTATTTGACTTCTCTTTGCTTAGGAACTGTCTCATTCTGCTTCCCTGAATGCTTTGACTGGTCTAATTCTAAAAGGTCAAAGTTCAGACATAGTTTTATAAGGATTAACATGAGTTACTTTTGCTTTGACTTTACTAAACAGATTACTTCATGGGAGAAGTTATAATGTCGTCAGCCAGGCGTCTGGTGCTGCTTTAAATGTTTAGCCACAACTGATATAATCTTATTTGGAAGTCTTCAGTGGGACTTTTGACATACTTAGATTTAGTCTCAAACTGAGTTTCAGAAGCTGACTATAAGTTCCATGCATTTGTTCTACATGACCATTTACATCCTTTTCCATTTTCCCTCCTCCGGCCCACACATACCAAGTAATCTGGAATCTGTGTCCTTATTTAAACTCTCTGCTTTGTGCTCCAGAACTCTTTTCAAAGCAGTTTTGCGTATGATTTATATAATGCCTTCATTATAATAGATGACTGATTTCTATCAATTCAAGCTGATCTGAGGGTTTTGTCTGACATTATTTGTTTTTAGTGCACATTAAACTGATTACTTTAAATTAAAAAGAAAAAAAAAGAAACATGAAATCACTTGACACTTGATGAACCAATATGCTTTAGTTACATCGCAGCCATGAATGATGGGCTTAGTAGTTTGCAGGTGGAATTGAGGGAGGGGTCAATTTGATTGGACAAAAGTCTGTGTATGAGAAGTAAATTGTGTAAATGTGAAAACGAGAGTTTTGTCATTGTTAGGAGAATACTAGCATATGTTTGCTTTAAACTATAAAATAGATTAAATAAAAAAAAGCCACATAACTTTAACTTCATTTTCATTGTCATTTGTAGCTGTAGTGGTTGTCTTGATAAGCACTTTTAGCACAGTTTTGTATTACACCTGGTCCAAATACGGGTCCACTGTTTTGGTGACTTCATCACCAACTATGACAATCCGTCTGTGGCCTGAAAAGGAAGGCACCACCATAGCAATTTATGAGGGTCCTCATGGCACAGTGACCCAGCACTGTATAACACTTTTGCTTGTCTGCTCATGTGTGCACAGCTTGTTCCCACACTGGGAATTTCTCCTGCCGGAACTGGGAAACAATGGGTGTGGGAGTCCTGTGACTGGAGCTGCTGCTTTGGGAAGCGCTGGACCCTGTTAATGCTGGAATTTGCGGTGTCCCTTACGTTTCAAACAACGGCTGTGTTGGGTAGGGTAGATCGATGAGGATAAGATGGTCACGGGGGGTAGGCCTAATCTTGCACTCTCCAGCATTCCTTGGCATCCTCATTTGTTTGTTTGTAATAAATTATATAGCATTTTGACATTGAAGGCCTACAGATAGGAAAATACAATATCACTGCAGTTTGTGTTTAATGTATACAAATCATTAAATTATTGAAAAATCTAAATCTTCACTACGTGTATAAATAATGCAAAAGGACTATTTTTGAGCAGATATTTCAATGACAAAAACAACCCATAGAATTAAAAACCGAATGGAGGGCCCGTGTTTCAGTGAGTAAGAAGGGAAACGTGCTATGACTGAGATAAGGATTGGTTTTAAAGCGTCTTTGTTTCACAGTTGACAGCTGAGACAATTAATTAACCAATAAGGAAAAGGGTCATGCAAGAGCATGTTGTGTGTGGTCTTGTGTGTGTGATAGTATCCTTAAATAAGAAAAGATTACCCAGAGTAGAAACCATGTTAGTTCTCATATCATCAATACCAATATATTGTGCTATTAATTAATTAAATTGATTCAAAGTAACCAATTAATTTTACATTGCTGTACAAACTTCCTTTTCAGTGTTGATAATAATATGAAATGTTTCTTAAGCACAAAATCAGAATATTATAATGATTTCTGAAGAATCATGTAACACTGAAGACTGAAGTAATGCTGAAAATTTGTGGCCTTGCCATTACAGAACATAAATAACATTTGAACATAAAATTGATGTTTCAAGTTGTAATAATGTTTCACAATATATATTTATATTGTATATATAGTAAGTATTTATAGTTAGGAAATACTGACAGAGTTCCAAAGTTTAGGTGGAATTTAAAACTGTAAAATAACTTCCAACTACTTAAGATATGGTGATCAACACTTGCTTTGAGAGATGAAATAGTAAATCGGCCAAGACACCTGTTACCCTAGTTTCCTTGTGGGGTATCTTGAGAGAGTAAGTCCTATCCTGCCTTCAACAACATACACTTCATGTACAGTAATTGTATGGTCAAAACATCCAGTTCTAGAATAAAAAGACAATTTAGACGAAATCTTCTCATAGTCATGTTAGGAAATGTTTGTTGACTGGATAGCACTTCATAAAAAGAGTGCAAACCACCGGTTAGACTGTCACGGGCGCTAGAGGCATTTGACCCTCGGCTCATTGACATATTTGCTTAGCAAATTACCCTCACTGAGAAGGTTTACAAAGTAAGGGACCAGTGAAGTGACCTCTTAAAGGCGATCTTTTACACATGTAAAAACATTCCCACTCACACACATACTGACACACACACACACACACACACACACACACACGCACACACACTGGCATTCGAGAGATGCTAAAGAGTGAGAGAATGGGGTGCGCTAAAATAGAGAGAAAGAGACCTTCCACCTCTAGCCTGCTTGCATTCGTATGGAAATAAGTCTTCTCGAGAAGTTTACGTTAAACTCTGAATGAGGATTAACATGGCTCCCGCTTCACTAAACAAAGCAATTACTGAGCACACATCTCCGTCAGCCTGACCGGCTGTATAAATACTGCCTATCCTGCTACAAACAAACTGAAAAGTCACAAACAAATTGTATTTCTTGGTACAGACTGAGTAAATGAATTTAGTACTAAATGTACAAAACAGATTTTATCACATCCTTCTTGACGACATGAGATGTGTATATAATTTTCAGATAGAATTGGCTTTGAATATGGTATAAATCAAGGCCACAAGTGAGACCTCTGACTCCCACCTTTGTTTACTTCTTGGTTTGAACGATAATGGGTGCAAGGAGATGTTTGACAAAGACTGATAGCCTAATCTCACAACTTCGAAAAACTTGAAAATGTAGTATCTCAGTTTTGCATAAACGTTTATATACTAACATTCACATAGATCACACTGTGTGTGAAGGAATGACGCCTCAGGCTTTCACAAAAGATAATCTGTAATCTGTCTAACAGACAGATTTGTCCAAACTGGCCTTTTAAGCTTCACTGGTCATATACAGTGGGCCATTTCTCTCAGTGTTAACGTATATTGAGATTTAATCTGTTTTCTTAAGGAGATAATCAAGCAAGCCTTACTAGTTCTGATGCGTGTATAGCAGAAGACGGTTCCCATGGTTATTATTCATGACCTCATCTCAAACTAGCTCTTTTACAGCTTGTACCGTCATGCTTATTTCTTTTGTATATTTTTTTTTATTTCAAAAGTAATTATTAAGAGTTCAGGAAAATAATTTGATCTCAGCCAACATAAGAAGTATTTAGAGGACTGTGGATGAAATGTCTATTTGCATAAGGATGACAGTCTCTGGCAATTTCTGGGAATGTTCTCTTCTTTTAAACATGACTCAGAGGAAACAAGTCTGACAGGGCGTCAGAGTGATAAGACTGTGGGCAAAAAAACGTGGTGAGTGTGTAACTTAATTAAATATTAATATTCTTAGTTATTGTCAAGGACTCACATGATGACTTGCACAAGGTCAAATCGAGATTACAAAGTTTGACCTTTAAAAAATTAGCATAGTTCTCTAATGTCTTTCCCGACAAATGACACTAAAAGTCAACAATTGTCTGCAAAGTTAGCAAACAAAGTTAGAATAAGTCTAAGAAGATAACAGAAATCACTGATAGAGTGATTCCCCCCCCCCCTCCCCCCTCACTTCACTTCATATAAATGTTGTGTAACCGCAGTGTAGAAATATGAGGGGAATATTTTATGAAATCAAATGCAGTGCTGCCAAAGAAAACTATTTGAAGCAGCAAAAAAAGTGTTCAAGACAGAAATGCCAGTAAAACTGATGACAAACTAGATGATTTTGGCAATCATTTCCCTGAAGTGAAGTCTTGTAGTCTTACCTCGCTTTTTACTATAGATATGTCTGGCATATTACCGTGGCGTCATGATGTACATCAAAATGTACACTAATAAACCATAGTTGGTCTGAAGGTCACCCAGTACAACTAATATATCCTCCAACCAATATGTGTTTTGAAGCCTCATGAGCCAAATGTGTAAAATAAGAGGGTTTGTTCCCAGATCAGGGGTATGGGTTTATAGGGTCAAGGACCTAGAGTCCATGTCATGGGAGTGGTAGCGACTCATTGGCAGTATTGAGGCTTCTTGAACTGCATATTATTATATGGGAACTGGGTATAGAGCACCTGCCAGCCAAACAACAAAACCAACTGTTACTCTTCAAAAGGCTGAGGTCAGATCACTTGTAAATTAGGAAAACGACCCCTCCAGACTAGCTGACGAGAGTGAGAGAGAGAGAGAGAGAGAGAGAGAGAGAGAGAGAGAGAGAGAGAGAGAGAGAGAGAGAGAGAGAGAGAGAGAGAGAGAGAGAGAGAGAGAGAGAGAGAGAGAGAGAGAGAGAGAGAGAGAGAGAGAGAGAGGTATGTTTCCCATGAACATTTGCCAGGTTCTGTCGGACTAATCCGCAGGGAAAAAACAAACCCAGTGTCTTTCAGGGCTTTGGTTAAGTAATGAGGAATTCTTGCCTCAGTCTTTAATAGGAGAAAATTGCCCTTTTTTTCTTGTCCTCAGGACTACACAGACTGATGTCTCAACCTGCTTAGTTATCCGAGAAGCAGGCCTTTCAGACATCGAAGAGCTTGTTTATTTCACATTAACACAGATAAGTCTTTGTCAAATAACAAGCCTTAGATTGGCGCATGTAAGTAATAGCCAAATTCAGGCGTGTAAATCTGCATGTGAGCCACTCAAAGACTAAACAGTGAGCAACTAGAGGCTTGAGGCCTAGTCAGCTTCAATTTGTCTTCTCTTTACTCATAAATCTGCTGTTAGTCTGCGATAAAGTATTTATCCTTCATCAAACCGTCACTGTTGTATTTTGTAAGAGCAGAGCAGAATTATTATAGGCAGTATTATCAACTGTTAAATCAATCATGTTCATATCTGTGTGCATTTTATGAGTGTTTATGACATTTTATGATGCTAGTCTAATACAGTGATGGCATTACGCTGTTACTCGTTCTGACAAAACCTTTGGCTTGTATTTAGGGTGCAGCTAGGTCTGGGTAGATTCATCATTTGACCCCCTAATGAACTTAATGAAATCTAAAGAATTCTAATCTCTGAAATGCATACAAAGACATATGAAAGTCAAACAAAATTACTACCTGTCAAAACACACGTGGTGCTCTTCATTGCTGTGATAGCTCTCAATGATAACATGACCTCATTACCTTATTGGTTTGGTAAACAACAGGAATACAGCACCCTACTTTTTTTGTCATTTTTTGTCTTTTAGGAAGATAAGCATCAAAATACATATTTTAATAGTAAAAGTATGCTTTAATTGTATTTTGTTTTAAAATGTCATGATATCTGTGTGATGCGTGAAATAGGATTATCTAGGTTTTATGTTGGATCTGAATCTGTTGCGTAGGATACAGTCATATGGACGTTCAGCGCTGAGCCACTATTATTATTCCAAACCAATGAAATCATCCTTGCTGGCTGGTTTTTATTTACTCTGCAGCATACCATATGTAGAGGTAATTTACTGTTTCATGGTTGTATATTTAGCTTTTGCAGGATATGCTATCCTACAAAAGGTCTGCATGAGTGGCACAGTGAGTGTGTACATGAAACAAATGGCTATATCAGAATTGAGTCCTCCTGGGAAATTACTTACGAGTTTGGAAATCACAATTAAAACACGATGTGCTTTAAATGACTTTCGTTGGAATAAAGTGGAACTCACTTCCTGGAAAATAACACATTTTCTCTCTATTTTTCTCTTCCAGACAAAGACACTGGGCCTTATCTTCCACCCAGCGCAAATGACTTTGTACACCGACACATGTATCATTCCTATTTTGCACCCGACTCACAGCAGACTTATCCCTCCACAGACGCACGTAGGTAAATTAGGGAATGAACTTGCGCTCCCGGGGGAGGTTCAGCGAAAAGAGGAGGCGTGTTTTGGAGCAAACATTCCCTGGTGCTATTTTGCAGTTTCAGAAAACAATTCCACCACAGACCAGGAAAAACCTAGTCTAAAGTCAGTGTTGCGTTATTCAGATGCTATTTTAAGGGCGCATGCAGTTCCCATTTTTGCAAACCATACATTATTACAAGGAAAAATATTACCACACGAGGGAAATCATTGTGGTGTCCATGAAGATGTGAAAAAATAGGCATGCATCTAGCTTACACATTTACCCAAATTATTCAGGCTAATTATGACGGATCAAACCTGTTTGAGCAATAGTGGCAAGACACATAGATATATAAGGACATCTGACAAGGTTGGTTGTCCGTCAAGAATCAGGTAACAAAATTATGAAGACTATGTAATCACCTTTACCTTCATGTATGTTGTGTGCGCCTGGCAAATCCGCCTTTATAATAGCAATCCGCCATGGAACAAGCACGCCTGCTCTTAAAGGGAATGTGAGATGACATTCTGATTGGCTTATTGCACGTTATGCCCAAACCACACCTATGAGTAATGTAGCTACTTCAGACCAACCCATTTTAGATGTGCGTCGGGCGCAAGAGTCGTTAAACCGGCGGTATAATAGCAGCACCGCCCGAGATCCGCCCACAAAGTTACTTGCGTTTCGTGTTTGATATTTGCGTTTCAGATTGTTAAAATAGGGCCCACTAAGTTATTTTTAGTTATAATGCAATGAAAAGAAGATCATATACTTTAGCTGTCTATGATTTAAAAAAAAATGTGTTACTTTAATGTGCAAACTAAATTGGAGCTACTGTACTGAAGAAATTGTGCTCTTTTTTTTACATGTATGTGCCGTATACGGCACGCCACGTTCTGTTCTGAAATTAATTTGATGTGTTTTAAAATGATCCACATTACTGTCCTTATTGTAAATGATGCTATAACTTGGAATCCTCTCAGCTCCATGTAAAAGTTAATGTTAGATCTATTTCTCTCAACAAATCCTAACTTTCACAACGATCACATATACTGTATAGCGTAACACTAATCTCAGACATGTGTAAACTTTCAACAGAGGTCTTGCAGGAGTGGTGTATGTTTTTAACATAAATGTCCTCTGAAGAGAGACTGTTTGCTAACTCTGCTCCGGTGTTTTGGGAGAGATGAGTGATTTATCATCACTTCCTTTACAGCAAGGAGGTACATTTGTGTGGAGGTTTTCAAATTTTAATTCTCATAAATCGGTAGTGATGCGATGTCAGCATGCTGCACAGGAAAGCTGTCAAGGCCTGGATTTTACGGGAAGCCATGAACGGAAACTTCAGGCCCCAGGTATAGACCCAGGTTAATCCACACAGAGGCTTCTTATTCTGTTGCTCAAAGTCTTCATCTACAATCAATCATCAGTGCAATACTTTCATCAAGTTTCAGCTGTAAAACTTGTAATTACAAATACATTTCAAAACAAAAGTCTTTTAAGGGGTGGTAAAATGCCATTTTCACAAGATGTAAAATAAATCTCTGATGTCCCCAGAGTGTGTGTGTGTGTGTGTGTGTGTGTGTGTGTGTGTGTGTGTGTGTGTGTGTGTGTGTGTGTGTGTGTGTGTGTGTGTGTGTGTGTGTGTGTGTGTGTGTGTGTGAAATTTTAGCACAAAATACCCCACAGATATTTTTATAAAGCATGTTATAGTTGTCACTTTTTGAGGATTTACAAAAACGCACTGTTTTGTGCCTGGCCCTTTAAATGCAAATGAGCTGCTGCAGAGGGTGGGGTTTCAAGAGCTCGTGTGTTAGCAGCTGCGATTACCTCACGCAGACACACTAAAATGACAGCAACTTTTCTTCGTTTAATGTTAAAACGGCAGACAAAGATGGAGCGACTCAAGAAGAAGTGACAACACGTAGAATGCAACAGGACGTCTCTTAAAAAGGTTAGTTGATGAATTTATGTCGCTGATGTGGAGTTAACTATCTTCAATTAGGATATTCTGTCATGGTAATCTATAAATCGCTCGTATATGAACTGTTGTGAGATGCACACAGAGTGACTTTCGATTGCATGTGCATGGATGTTAAAGTTTGAGCTGACTCACGAATGTACTCTTATACAACAACTTTTCCTCTTCTCAACATGGACTGCGTGTTCCTGGGGACGGGGTTTATGTAAATGTTTGACTTGCTGATGTCACTAAACCCGGAGGAATGTCGTGTAGTCCCTACCAGCCGTTTGTTGTAGTCCTTTTCTTTAAAACCAAATATCCTCCTTTGCTTTGAACTTTGAGCGTTGTAACTTTGCAGATGTTGTTTTAACGCAACATTACACACTAACTAAAGTTAGAAAAGTGAAATCATACTTTACCACCCTTTTAAGTTTGGCATTTGTAGACATGTAGCCTAGTATATTTTGATCAGCTGCAATAATTTCAGAAGGAGCTGTAACGATATATATATATATTTTATATATATATATATATATATATATATATATATATATATATTGAAAATGCTCCTATTTATAATATTTTTATAATTAATTTTTTATACAAATTATATATAAATGATATAATTATGGCCGAAAGGTTTTATATGCATTCAAAGGTTTTACTAAATTATTTTAAAAAATATATATATATTAATACCTAACCACACATACATACAAATAACACAAGTAATTGTTAAAGGTCAGGTGCTGCATTACAGAATTCTTAAGTCTTCAAATGAAATGACCATGGTCCCTAAACAGGATTTGAGTTTGAATATTTCTGTAGAAATTGCAACTTATGGTAAACAACTGCAGTTCACAGGGTTACATTTTGCAGTATTTATATGTTGTAAATATGATTTTTAATAGTAAAAATGGGTCTCTGCAGAACATAAAGGGTGGATTAACTTAACGAGCATTGAGAGGTAATAGGTTTGATCCTTGTAGCAAATTCTCTTGGAAAACACCCAGCAGTAAAGTCAATCATAACACAGAGCCTGCATCATTTTACATAAAGTAGGTATCATATATGTTTTGGCATACGATTCAGTGGTGCTTTTGCTCCAACAAGGCTGAACATTCCTTTTGATTTGTGTAGTATACTGTATATGGTACTGCTATATTTGAGTTTTATATTGCCTCATGTAGAGAGACTATATTACTCCAGTAAAGTAGGGGGGATGAGGCAAAGGGGAGGGTTGAGATTTAATGTTCCTGTAGTCACACACCATTTAAAACACATTGAGACACAAATACAAAGTCAGCTTTTTAATGTCTATATGCCTGCTTAAGGTAGCCTGACAAGCCAGAACCACATCAAGATGTTGGGTCTGGGAACACACCATTGGCAGGGCTCAATCCGAGGGGATAAACTGTTGTTTTTCAAATTCCCTCTGCACGCAATATGATATCGTCCCCTTGGAATTATAAGGTTCTATCTGACATTTTTGTAAAAATTTAGTTATTCACATATTCTTATTCCGTGACCACTTCTTTACATTATGTGATGTTGTTTTTTAAGTTGTGTACATTTTGGAACTTTTTATTTAGAAAATAAAAT
This sequence comes from Phoxinus phoxinus, assembly GCF_949152265.1. Classification (NCBI taxonomy): domain Eukaryota; kingdom Metazoa; phylum Chordata; class Actinopteri; order Cypriniformes; family Leuciscidae; genus Phoxinus; species Phoxinus phoxinus. The sequence continues at coordinate 28,737,863 of NC_136881.1, forward strand.
GGTTCTTTCAACACAGTCGAATGGAATGTGAAAAATTGTAAAGCTCAATATCTCAAAACCAGTCAGAATGCAGATAGAACCTTATAATTCCAAGGTGGCGATATCGCTACAACCAACCAGAGCAACGAAGAAGGTGACGTAGTCCGAACTCATCTTCCTTTTTTAAGAATGACTTCAGTGCCATTCTTTGTTCTTTTCTCAAAGAAAAGCTTAACTCCAAGTGTTCCAGAGTCGCAGCGAAAGCCGATTCGAAAGACCGCTGTTCGCCAGCAGCAGTCATCTTCTTTGTTTTCAAGTAGCAGGGAACTTACGCGGAAAGCTTTTGCATAATTCCTTGTGAATTGAGTACTAAAACACATTAATGTGCAAATAAACACAAATGTTTTTCACCTGTCTGTTTTAAGGTAGAATATGTACAGCTACAACAAAGATGAACGATGGTGTGTGATACCAGCTATTTTTTTTTATACTGGTTGAAACTCTTCACATCCTGATAGCAATCAAAAACAGAAGTGGGCTAAATATTAGCATGTACATATGTCTTCTGTGGAAGTCTCAGGACCGAATGCAGTGATACGTTGGCTGTTTCTCAATTACAAGAATGCAAAGAACGGACTTTCTTGTGAAGACCAGTCTTGCCAGGCGACCTTGAAAGAACTAAATCTGAAGGACACAAGGACACCGTTTTTTTTTTTTTTTTTTTTTTTTTTTTGAAAAATAAACCATTAAATAGCACTTTCTGGAGAGTTGTGTGCAAAGAAATGGAGAAATTGAGTCTTATATGATATGTGACAAACTGCAAGGTTAAGAGCATATACTTTGCATTGTTGTAGTATCAACAGGTATTAGGATATTTAGCATTTACATTACTGTTAATCAGTCATCACTTGATTACACACTGTATTACCAATTGTTATGATATAGTGACCCATACAATGTGCCAAACATAATGTGCCACATGAAGAGACAGTGTAGCATATGAGAGTAGCAGCAACAGCTGAGAAGATTTGGGTGGTGACCAGGTCCACTCTCTTTACTACTACAACACACACACACACACACACACACAAGCGCGCACACTAAGGCTAACAAACACACATAGTCTAGCCAGGACTCAACATAAACTCTATATCACACAGATCAAACACAAATATGCTGACTGAATAGATTGCTAGTTTATTTTGAGTTGCCAGCCAGCAGTTCTCTTAGCAGTTTGCCAGTTAGCAGTTTGCTGATAATCAATCAATCAAATAAAAAAAAAATCAGTAACAAAAGTGCTCAAAACATGCTCAAAACATCTCCTGAGAAAAATCACATGGTCAACCTAGTCTTGGTTATTTAATTTTGATTTAGTCTTATTTTCCTTACCTTGTCATTCAAGGCCAGGGCACTTTTTGTAAATTTCTGGAACTTTTGCGCGCTTCCACATCCCGCTCATCTACGGATCTCCCAGGAACATTCATTATTGCTGCGTACATTTATCCATGTCACCTAAATGCGCATGCGCGAGCGGTGCGCAATCATGGTCGACTAACAATGAGATTAAGCAGCTGAACAAGAATACGGCCGTGTTCCGATTGTTCTCATCTCAGCTCCGCCGAGACAAAATAGACATGCCATTTCAAAAATCTTTAATTTATTGTCAGAAATATGTTTTTAAAAGCATCACTTTCATTATAAATGTTGTGACATAATTTCCAGAAGCCAGTAGGCAACTGACTGCAAACAGGCAAATCAGGACACAAAAGCACAAACGAGCCCCGGCCCAATTTAACCACTGCTTGTGAGAATTGAGATGTTTTAGACAGACAGTGACAGAGAGCCGCAAACAAACAGCAGCTACCTTTACAGCTCCTCTTGAACCAAAGCAACAAGCTAATGCTGCATTCATTATGTCATCTGCAATTGCGAGAATTTTGACATTCTACCTGTAGCTGTTCTTCACATCCTCGAATTTGTGCGTTTCTATGTCAACACTGTCAATGCCAAAATTAAACTGCAGCAGTCGTAAAAGTAAGATCTCTGTAATGGTTTACAGCCATTATTGTTGCAATGTGTGCTTTGCTGTATCTGGTGATGCTTTGCAGACTCTGCTGTGTGCATTGCGTGTGTTCATGTGTTTGGCAGGAGGTGTGTCTTTGTAGAGCGCTCTGAAGATTTGTATTTGTTTGGGATATTCTTTCAAAGCTAGTTTGCTATATCTAGCCTCTCCGTAATTGTCTACCCTACCTTTAATTTAGAACCTCAAAATAGCATCACTGCCGATTGTGTCAATAACGATTACATTTCAGTCAGTTTGTTTTACACAGTCAAAAAATGGAATAACTTCAGGATGTAGCGCTGGACTTGTATGGATTCTTTTTTGGAGCTTGACTTTAACTTCTGTCATATATCTAACTGAAGAAGCATGTCGGATTGAAGCGACGGGGTGAGTAATAGCCTATCATGATTTTCATTTTGTGTGAACTATTCTTTACATATTGCTCCTGAAAATAAGTAGCACTTTATTTAAAATAAATAAATAACAGAGACAATCAGATTATGAGTTTTTCTACGTTCACCAAAATAATGCCAAAGTCTGCATTCATTTGTTTAAGCATAAGTGGACGAGTTCCTGTTCAGGTGATTGCATTTTCCCATAAACGCTATAGTGGATGTTTTTGTTGTTAATATCTATGTAAGTATTATGACTGTTAACTGACAAAGGTTATGGGCTAAAACATGCATTGTCATTCGGTAATATTTCAGTCCACCAGACTTTTAAACTGGTGGTTCACCAAAATGAAATGTTAAAAGCTTTTCATTTGTGAAGCATTGTTTATTTGTGGTTCTTTCTTGAGAAAAATATTTTTCTAAATAAATGCAAGATAAAAAAACAGACGTCATGTCCCTCAGTGTCAGTGATAAATTGAATATTTGATGTAATGTGTCCACTTAAATATTGACAAGTATCCACATCAGCAGCAGAAAGACTGTGTTGTGTGCATGCAGATATGTTGAACCAGAAAGAAGAGCACAATGAGAGAGAGAGAGAGAGAGAGAGAGAGAGAGAGAGAGAGAGAGAGAGAGAGAGAGAGAGAATTTATACATTTTAAAAATATATAAAATTGGTAACAGTCTTCAACCCTGTTACTATTCTCAACCTTGTTGAAAAAATAGGGAAGACGAGGAAAAAAATGAAGGCCTTTCTTGCTGATTACTACCGATATGTTAAAGAATAACTAAATAAAAGTTAGTTAATCAGTAACTAGTTAAAAATCTAAATTGGAAACTTTTTTTTTTCAAAATTAAAGTCTTTTTAACTTCAGCCCCATAGCAATGTGAAAATTATCATAAATGTTACATAGTTGTTAAATTAGTATAAGGGACACATGAGCAGGTAGACGTTAGTTTTATAGCAAGTTTTTAGAAAATGTATTATGTAGTTTCAAAAATTTTTTTTTCGAAATTTGAAAAAGTTGAAATATTACAGAATCCCAGGAAAAACCCTGCAGAAGTTTATTGCATATTGTATTAGAAACAAAAAAATATGTTGCATAAGTTATTAAACGTCCCTTATAATTCTCGCAGTCAGTGGCACAGTTCCTTTCAGACTGGACTTTTTTGTTCTCTTTGGTCTTCTTTAGTGTCATTGTGCATGGACACAGTTCATGAGACACAGCTGTTTGTAAACAATCTGATGAGCATGTTCCAGCAGGACAATCATTTTATTTTTCCACTGAGGCACGGCATGTTCCACAGCTGTAATATGTTCTTTCTATTTACAAACAACATAATGCCTCTTGATAGAGGGTTATAATGCTCACTTTTATTGGTTTCCTTTTGTTTTGAGTGATTTGTGAATTTAATAAAATAAGTATTTGTGTCAAAGACATAATTCATGCCATGTCCTCGGACCTCTGTGGTGCTGTGTGCAACACACTTTAGTTTTGTTAATGGACATTCTTAGCTGGAATCAACTTAGTAACATTTCCATCTTTTCTTTTTCATTGGCTTCTCTACACTATGTGATGTTGAAGGTCGGGCCCCACCAGATGGTGCTATGGTACAAAATGCATTATATGAGCATCAGTTTCTGTTCAACTAAACTTGTTAGCTACATTCCTGTAAAATTCTAGTTTTGAAAAAATAAGTTGCCAGCCACCGCCACTCCACCAGCATTTTTGACCATTTAAAAAAATAAAATAATGGCCCCCAGAATATTTTGTTCTATGAATATCTGAACATGCAATACATCGAAAGAAAGAACATACCCTCTGCTATATATAATAATAAAAAAAAACGCATTTTATAAAAAAATAAATTAAAAAAAGCTAAGAAAATCACGTGCACTGACTAATTCTTTGACATTGAATTTGGCATTAATAATTATTTGGCATTGTCTACTCTGTTTAATTTTGATGACATTATAAATTATTCTGTAATGATCTTTTTCATGAGATAAATGATTTTTAAAAAGAGGTAATACTAAAAGATAATGTTTATAGTTTCTGAGCAATGTTATTATAATTTCTTTGGAAGTCAACCACAAGTTGGAATATTACAATATCAAATTTGTCAAATTTTGGTTGTTCACATAGCTCAAAGCAGAATAGTGACTAACAGCCCATCCTTCAGCATTTCTATCATAGATTCCTTTTCAGATCTGACAAACTGCGGTAGTGCTCTCCATGGCAACAGCAGCCTCAATAGACCCATTTCATCTCTTTATTCTAACACAAGCCAGACCCCCAGCAGAGAACTTACACTCTTATCCTTACGTTTTTGCATGAAGTCCAAATAAATCAGCTCTGTGGATATGGGCCAGGGAGAGAGATTCCTGTCTCACATTATAAACCATGTCCAGAAAAAGCATCTCTTATAGAGTGCAGTTTATAACAGGACATTTTTTAAAGTGAGTTTTGGTTATTTACGGAAAGCTATATTAATTGAGTGCGAGGTCTGCTTGGTCATCCAAAACTTGTTTTGAATACAGAACAAACAAAATATTTCCCTAGCTCAAATCAGGGTTTAATGAAAGCATTGTTGCTACTCAAGGTCAACAAACTAAAGTAGTTTCCACCCCTAAATGCCTAGGATTTTTAAATGATGACCGGATTTCCTTTAAGTCCCATATTCAGAATTTGTGTGTTTTGTTGTTTCTGAAACATTCTTCAGTTCTGTCCATCTTAGCCTGCTTTGAGATTTTAAATTTCAGTAGGACTCAGTGGAAGTCTGTGCTGAACATTAGATCATATAACAACTGTCATGAATGAAGAATTTTATCATTTGGAAGTAGGCTCTTTACTATGCAGTCACTGAATTGTGTCATTTGTGCCACAACATACAACAAAAAAAAAAATCTTCAGTTTCTTGAAGTCTCCAGACTCTCCACTGTCTTCTGTTGTTTGAACAAACCAATAGTTCCAGCCCAAATTCATGCCAGTTGTTGAGCCAGTTTTGTTATGCACAACCCAACCTATTAAAGGAACACTCCGACTTTTTGGGATATATATTCCCTGAAGGCGAAGCACTGCTACTTGGGCGGAGTGATAACCGCAGCACCTAAGACGCGCCGTGGTGAGGAGCAGAGAGTTCGTTCAGAGCGTGTCTCAGGTGATGCGGTTATCACTCCGCCCAAGTAGCAGTGCTTCGCCTTCAGAGAATATAGTTCCCAGTATTTATACAGTTAAAATATGTCTGTGTCTCATGTGACTTTGTTTTTTGTACACTCTGTGACTATACAAATCACAACATGTAAATAGGAAAATGTTTGCGTTATTTTGTCACTTATTTGGATTAGTATGCTAGCTGCAACCATTTACATCCAGTCTTTGTGCTAAGCTAGGCTAGCGGTGGGTGCGTCAAACAGACTTTTAGCACGCACGGAGATGAAAAAGGTATGTATGGACTTATCTAACTCTGGGGGATAAGTTGAATAGGCTAAAGTCCCAAAAAGTCGGAGTGTTCCTTTAATGGCCTACGTACAGTTTTCACAATTTGCATGTTATAAGATGAGATAAGAAAAAGTACTTTAACATTGTAAAAATTCAAGTATCTTGATGCTTTAATCCAGGGGTGTCCAAACCTGCTCATGAAGGGTCACTGTCTTGCAGAGTTTAGCTCCAAGCCCAAATAAACACACCTGAACCAGCTAACCAAGGTCACACTAGACACTTCTTCCAGACAGGTGTGTTGGGGCAAGTTGGAGCTAAACTCTGCTGGACAGTGGCCCCCCAGGACCGAGTTTGGAAACCCCTGCTTTAAGCTGTAATTGCATACGTCTCAGTATATTGGTGAAGCTTTTTAGTTGTGGTCTGGCCTTTTGCACTGGGGTACAGTCTGTAGGAAAAGGGCAGGAATGCCATTTCTCACAAGTCGTTTGGAGAGGCTTCCTCAAGGACCCTTTGGGGAGACATACCACTCTCATGACCTACCATGACTGTTCTTACTTTCTTTGGACCTGATTGTTTCTCAAGAAAAATGTCAGTTGTTTGGCTACAGCATCCTGCTCCTCAGCTATAAAGCTGATGTTTATTTTTTTCTCAATCGTAAAGACTAATGCACAAATTATTTACTGACCTTTAAGGATGGATGTAGTTACCGAGTTGATTAAATTTGTACCTATAGGTTATGCAGCTGATGCTATTTATAATTATAATATAGTGTTTTACATTATTTGTAGGTCATATGGGTCATCTGTTCTCTAGAGTCTAGACGTTATAAAAACCTGACAAATTTAGTCTAGGTAGAGCCATCAAGACATCAGTGTTTGCAGTGCAACCGTATATTACCGTTTTAATTCAAAACCCGCTGCAGAAAATTTCAGTTTTTTGTAAATGACCTGCAATATCATGTCTGTATCTCATAGTTCACAAATTGATTGGATCCGCTATTGCTCAGAGACTGAAAGAACAGAACCCCAGAACCCGGAGGAAGGCCTCTTATTAGTCACAAAAAAGTAAAAAAAAAAATTGAGCACAGACTGCAAAAGAAAAAAATGGCCTTTAGGATGAAGAGGCAGTGATTACTTTACTTTCTTTACTGGAGGCCGGTCACCTCTGTGCAGTTACTACTTGGGTCAAATGCCAGACAGCGTGTCATGCATAATGATGGCCGGTGTATGATGGATAGTAACCCTCACTTACATCTAAAGTGCAATTGCCCATGATAAACTGCAGTTAAATATGTTTTTATGCTTGCCATGTGAACTAACGAACGATGACTTCAATAGTATTCAATAAATTATTCTCTGGAACGTCTCTTTTCTTGTTATCTTGAAATACGTTTTTTTTCTTACCACATTGGCAATGGCAAATATATATATATATATATTTTTTTTAAGTACTGTATAAACCACACTAAATTGGTAGATATATGCTTAAGGGAATGAAACAATTTATGAAAAAGTTATTTTTTATTCAAGACGTACTATTTGAAAACAAGTTTTTTTAATTTTACACAGCTTTGCTAAACTATAAACAAGATAACATACTGATTTAGACCACACCATGTTAACACTCCTTAACATGTGTACCTATAGATTATGTTTATGCTTCAATCAATGATCTTCCAATTTTTTTTTTATAGGCTATAGAATACTCTGTTTTTATTTTATGTAATTTATTTTAAATATATATATATATATATATATATATATATATATATATATATATATATATATATATATATATATATATATATATATATAACATTTTTTGGGTGATCAAATTTTCCCCAAACAGAAGCAGCATTTCTGTAAAGTGCCAGCCTACTTTGTGGTGCCTGAACATAAAAGCAGAACATGAGGGTTAATGATAAATAGCAATTCACTGCTTAATGATCTCTGAAAAGACATCCTTGACTCCCACTTCCCACAGAAGTTAAATAAAGTGCTCTGCTGTTGACATGTCTCAATATGGGGTTGTGAGGTCCACATTAGAGGATATCTCACTGATAACAGCCTCAAAAGCCCTGGTCTCTGTCACTGTTGTTTCTGGGGACAACGCTCTGACCCGCTGAGAACTGAGAATGGAATCTCTCTTAGACAGACGATTGATGTGGGTTTTTTTTTTTCAGGGCTATTCGTTTTTTTTTTTATGGATTGTTTTTTTCCACGATATTGTGTTTCACATGTTCTTTGATGAGGGAGGGGGGGGGGGGGGGGGGAAGGGGCATCAAGAAAACTGTGAATGATCCTGTAATTAAGGAATTATTTATAATTAATGTCCCCTAAAGCACTATTAGGGACGGGTATTCGCTCGCACACATTGACAAATGAACTGTTGTCTAGTCTACTTAAGCTAGGCTACCACCATGACATTTCCCATACATTCAATCCTGTTCAGCAGTGCCAACAAAAACTTAGCCTATCTTCCACAGACAACACAATCAGTGGAAATGTCCCTTATTTTTATTTTTAGCTGAATGGCACACAGATCTAAACACTGACCATAGGTCTATGGTGATATTTTTGTTTTGTGTGGCCATGCCACTAAGCCCGGGAGTGCACATTGAGTTCCTCTGGGAAACCTCCTGCATAAATTTCTCAAATCATCAGAAGCATTTCCTGGACAGTATCAAGAGAGAACAGTTTAAAAATGATGCACAATGCTCAAGGCCTGTTTTAGCTTGTCTGGCTGATCTAGAGTGTGTTGGCAGGATTTGTCAAGCCATATCAAATGGCATTTATTTGAAGAACCCACATGACCCACATGAGTGTGTGAAATCAGGTTGATTATGAGGACACTTTTTCCAAGTCATCTCAATGGCTCAATCACCCTGAGTTTTGAATTCACTCGATGAGCCAAAACATTATATCCACCTGCCTAATATGGTGTTGGTCCTCCACATTTTACCAAAACAGCGCCGACCTGCCAAGGCATGGATGGCACAAGATCCCTTTAGGTATTCTGTGGTACCTGGCACTAAGATGTTAGCAGCAGATCCTTCAAGTCTAGTAGGATACCACATATCACATTCCCTCTACCAGCGTGTCGGCGTCCCACAGTGCATCTTGGTGCCATCACTTCCCCATGTAAATGGTGCACGCATGGACGGCCGTGTACGCGTGCACCATTTACATGGGTAAGTGATGGCACCATGATGCACTGTGGGATGTCGACAAGAAGGTAGAGGGAGTGTGAAGGATCCCATTGATTCGTTCGACGGTGGACAGGGGTCCTCATCATAGGCACTCTGATTGGTCTGTGGTTATGCAGCCCCACAGCAGTTTTGTGACATATTTATCCCATAACCATCATTAAAATTGTGTGTAACTTGGACCATAGTAGACCTTCTGTTGACTCGCACCAGACGGGATAGCCTTCGTTGCCCTTGTGCATTAATGAGCCTTGGGCGCCCAACACCCTGTCGCCTGTTTGTGGTTTGTCTCTCCTCGGACCACTGCTGGTAAATTCTCACCACTGCTGACCGGGAGCAACGTACAAGCCTTGCCGTTTCAGAAACGGTCGCCTTACCTTAACAATTTGGCCCTTGTCAAAGTCAGTCAGATCTTTATTCCTCCCATTTCTCCTGCAACCAGCACATTGATTACAAGATGATTGTTTGCTTACAGTACCATCTAATCAACACAGACCTAATGGCTTGTTAGGAGATGCAATGATATTCGCTTCATCTGTGATTGGTTACAATGATTTTGGCTCACCAATAGGCATAATGTAAAATTATGAATGGTAATTAAATATTATATTCTGAGTATGATTACAGCCTGAGACTGCGTTAAAGGGTAACTAAACCCCTGGTCAGAGCCTAACTCCACCCACTGGCAATATTTGAAAAATGCTGGAAAAATGGGCAGAGCCCAGCGGAAATGGGGGATAATTTTTTTTTATTGTTTACAATTACAGTCTTATATTCAGTAAATTTAGAGATTTTAAAATGTTTTTAAATAATATTAGTGACACGAATATTCTCACAAAGCAAAGAATCTCCCCCCTTTGCAGTGCAAGCTCATCCTAGGGGCGTGGGTAGTGAGCCGTTGGCAGAACCATCGTCACACGGCACCACAACTTCCAATAGGAAAATTCAACTGCAGTAGCCACCGTTCAACCTGAAGAGGGCAGCACTCAGACGTTTTTTTTACACCTTAATTGTAGAATTAAAACACTTTAGACCCAAATGTCAAAACGTTTACTCAAATCAATGAACCGCACTAATAAAGCCCCAGTCTTACAGATCCTTAAAGCAGGGCTATGCAGTTTCGCTAATTTCTTCGCTGTTTTCTCGCTTTTTGCTCGCAGGTTTCTCTATAGAGCTCCCCCTACAGCTTCGGAATAGATATTTGACAACACAGTCGAAAAACTTGTTGGTGACTCGCAGATACCAGAGGCTAGTAGATCAGTGACTACGTTTACATGCAGCCAATAACCCGTTCAAAACCGGAATATTAGCAATAACCCGGTCGCGCACGGCCATGTAAACACCGGCAAAAACCCGGATATGCTCATATCTCGGTTTTTAAAAACCGGGATATTATACCTGGGGTACCCCTTTTCTAACCCGAATATTTGGTCTTGTAAACGCGTTTCGGCATATCCCCATCAAAATGTGTGTTCTGCGCATGTTCTATTCGCAAGGAATCTTGGTCTTTTGAGTAGAGACGGCGCATAAAAAAAACCCGCGTGCAGTATAGCGGAAGTAAACAAGTCGAGGTTAACATGGCGAGACGCAGCACAGCACCACACTTTTGGAGCGAGGAGGAGACCAATTTCTTTATTAGTGTGGTGAAAACCAAGAATATAATGTATTTTATTGACGGCAGAAAGTACAGAGATGTGTGATTTACAAGAAGGTGACCGAAAAGTTACGCAAAGCAGGGTTTGTACGGACGCCCCAAACTATTCATTATCCGCCTGCTGCTGCTGTTGTTGTTGTTGTTGTCTTTGGATACAGGAAGAAGAATCGGAAATGACGCATATTGCGTCTTAATGTTGTCCGTACGTCCCGTTTACATCGGGATATTGGCGACTGATTACACATCCCATGTATACAGGAGTAACTCTCTCTGCTCACGCATGTAAACGGGTTATCCCGAATGTTTCAGAAACCCGAATAGTGACCTTAACCCGACCATAACCCGAATTTTAACAGCTTGTAAACGTAGTCAGTATCTACCTGATATCACGTAATACTTGGGCCCAAAGTTGCAAGGGTGTTTTTTCCGCTCACAGGCGATAGGGGGGTGCGAGAAGACCACCATTCAACCCGAAAAAAGTTATATAACCATTCCAATGACTCCGAAGCTGTTCAGTTAAGGTAAAAAAACTGCATAGTTCACCTAACTAAAAAAAGTTGTTTCAGGGTTTAGTAACCCTTTAAGGTGCCATTTACACAACACCTTTTTCAACTAAAAACTTTTTATGGTTTTTGGCCTTTCATTTACAGGACAGTGGCATTTTGGTAACCTGAAAATGCAAACTATTGAAAACTGGTTTCAAAGTTCTTGAAAACGATACTGGTGTTGTCTCCGTGTAAACTACAAAAATGCTAATTTGTGAAAACCGTGACGTCATGTGCATGCATATTACGTGTTCAGTCTATAGGTTTGTAGATTTTTTTTACAAAGTGACCTCGCCAACTACTGCCTTAACATAATACAGCAGTTTTTTTAATCATTTTCGAGGATCCGTGTGAACAACGATCGTTTTGACAACATTGTCGTCTGTATTCGAAAAATGCAAAGGAACAACTTTTCCGTTTTTAGTACATCGTTGTCGTGTACCCTTAGACTGAACTGTCAAACCTTATGCCGGGCACACTGTACAATTTATAATAGTACAATTTATAATTGCTTGTCAGAATGTCAGAACATGATCCCCTCTGTCAGACGTCACACTGTTGGATCTCAGTTGTCATTAATGTCAGACTGTATGGCAGTCAAGACACAAAACTTACGCACACAAGAAGACTCGTCCAGAGTTTTACATCTTTGCCGATGTGTGTGGAGCAAGTGGTGGTTTGTTGATGTCTCACTAATTGCGTCACCAGGTTGCTATTGGTTTTCTGATTTGACGGTTGTCGTAGGAGAAGTCACACTACAGGACTGTGCGTCAAATCTTCTGATACTGCCACAATTTTGTCTGAGGTAAAATTTGTCTGATGTTTTGGCCTAGGATCTGAGGAATCTTTTAAGATTCACAATCACAACATTTTTCTCAGACGGCTAAATTGTGGCCAACCTATACAGTGGTAACCCGGATTTAGTGAAATTGAAGGCGATGGAAAGCAGTGGCATGGAGACCTCCCTGAAAGATAACAGCCGCTAGGTACTAATTTGCCAGGTGATGAATGAATCGTCTGTAAATCCCGAATACAGGCAGAGAGGTTAATACAGCTGTACTGCATTGCATTAATCAGATGCTGTCACTTGAAGATGCTTTCCAGAGACCTATGCGAGAATAGAAGGAATGGCTATTCAAGGTATGTAGCTTCATAGAAGTCTTCAACCAGTAAATAAGGTGCTAGCTGTTTTATCCTCTTGAACTATCATTCAATGAATGTGGTTTGAATTATTTTGTTATGCTTAAAGTAACATGGTTGCGCACACAGCTTTTGGCAGCTTTTCATATCCGTCAAATAATGTAAGCAAAACTTGACAGCCACCTCAGGGCAATCACAGCTGAAGTGGATAAATCATAATTTCTTATGCAAAAATTAAAAAGTGCAAGCTATTTTGCTTACAAGAACATATTGACATCTTTTGTCTGAGCTTTTTTTATGAGCTGCTGTCAGTGTTTTTATCTTTCAAAGCCACATTTAACTACAACTTTAAGCCTTAATTAACATACTTAACATTATATGTAATTAACATGAGTTCCACTTATGAAGTTAGGTTTTTTTCCCAAAACAGTCATAATTTTGTTTTTTCATAATCGCCTAGGCTGGCACATGGTGCGGCCTCGCACACCTTAAGGGCCAGTTGCATAAACATAGCCGTTATGTTAAGACAGTCTTAAGATCTTGTATGATGACCCACGAGCAGTTAGTCAAAGGGCAGTCAATCTTACTTTTCGGTATTAAATTAGGCCAATCTACGTTTTTATGTAACTGACGTTTAAAAGTGATGGCTAAAAATTGATGGCTGACTTGTGAGACTGGTCTTAACGGTTCATATAAGCGGCCACATATTTCTCTGTTGCAGTTTCACAGTTTCTGCCCGTTTTACAGTTTGCTTGCCTCTTCATTGAAGCTGAGCTGCGACAACATGGGTAACGGTTTTCCGAGCATATGATGTTTGAGACCTTTTAGGGCACCATGTGACCCAGAACTGCCACTGCTCTGTCATTTGGAAATGTAAAATATGAAGGCTAATTATATTTTTTTATATGGCCCTTTAGTTAGATAATAGGAAATAACTGACATGAGAAGGCAGATGTCATGACAAAAACATTTGACTAAAAAGGGAAACCCTATTAACTTAAGTTGTTTTCCTGTCTGCTATAATAACAGCCACTTGAGTTCTGTTAACATTGTTTCAATCTGTTAAGAATATTTCATAGTAAGTCATGTTACAATCAACCTAATTTAGGGCAGCAGTATCTTTAAAAAAATGAGGAAAAAGGAAACCTTTGCCCACATGGAAGAAATCCAAAGTTGTTCTCCACTCCTGAAGGGAACCATCTGTAATTATCTCATTAAAGTCTACCAATGGTAATAATCCAGAATCCACATTGAGAGTGGCCTGTGTGGATTTGAAGGTGGTTAAGAGGTTCAATTTCTTGAATAAACCAGGAAAAGATTAGTGGTTGTATTAAAGTCAGAGTCACATGAAGCATCCAGATGTGGTCTGGAGAAAAGTCCGAATGTATGATTGCTTAGATCAGCGTGTTCATTACAAGATTACGTCCAGTGAAGGCAGTAGTGGTCCGCACTGGTCTGGGAGATGTGTTTGTTCATAGGCCTCTAAAAATGTAAACTATGCTGCCATCTCCTGGTGTATGGAGGTTGCCATTTTGTTGATGCATTTGCATGTAAATGGCTGCCTTTAACATTACCTTTATATTTGCCATTATAGTTCCATTTATTGAGTTTCAATAATAATAGTTTGGAGTCCAATTCTTCAATTCATAACATATTCATAACATACATAACATACAAGATGCTGTTATGTTATAAATTGTTATAATTTGGTCTGCTTTGCAGCCATGATGAAATCATGCTTCTTCTTGAACTTATGTATAATTTAATTAATTTGTAAATATATATTTTTAAGTCGGTTTGCACAGATTTATTGTTTTTGTTTGACACTTTCCTTTGACACTTCCCACAATATATGTGTCATGAAATCCTAAAACACATTTGAAGTGTTAACATCTCACATTATCCATGAGAGTGGGAACTTCTAATTTCCTTCAATTGCTACAGCACACTTCCTGATACCGTAGCAAGCACACACAGCAGAGGATTCAAAAACAAAATAAATCACTTACAGAAGTCTTGAGAGCAGTTTGTAAGCATCACTCACTGTGTGAATCCTGACCATTGCTTTTTTTTTATTTTTATTTTTTTATCTAGACATGAAAAACATGAAAGTTTTAGTGCACATATTTGGTCACTAAATACAATATATTTATGGAAATAACTGCTTTGTTACAGTGGCAGGTCTGATCATAGACACAACAGTACAGAAGACCACGGTAGTCTAAAATGGTCATGCTGCAACTTGCAGCATCGAGGATCTTTTAAATCCTTTTCATCTGTTTTTCTTCCTTGAAGACCAATCTCTAAAATGCTTAAAAAAACATTTGTTGATATTTGTACCATTTATCTCATGTTTTCTATGATAGTTACATTATAAACACGTTCACACGTGCTATGACTGATATAGAGCAATGTCTCGGCTCACGTTGAGTGAGTTGTTGGTCTCCTTCCCTCTTCCCATTCTCTGCCCTCCCACCTTTTCACAGCTTTTCACACTCGTTTCTTGAATATTTTTCAAGATTGAGTTGTGATAAACTTCTGCTGAATAAGGGCCTTTAAAAATGGCTAATTTCTTAGTTTTTTTTAACTTTATTTTACTTTCACCCGTGTGCATGTCACTTTACAGATTACCATAGTTTTTATTACCTGAGGCAATGTTTTCTATCATCTTCATGTGAGGCCATCTCTACTCTGAGTTGAGTGCTTCTGCTTTATGTCTTGAGGGTTAGTTTAGTGCATTTACATGCTTATGAATGCTTATGGCTTTCTCATTTTCCTCCGCTTCTGCACCATTTGCTTCATAATTTCTGCAGCAAGTGGAATGGATTGCTTATTAGATGCCTCCACTAATCAGACCCTAATGGACACAAAGACACTTTGCCAGCAAGCCGGAACTTCAGGAAAGGGACATTGATTTTAATTGAACGCGGAAAACTTCCATTTGATTCTGCAATTAATTTGCACAGCGGGAAACAAAGAAGGGCGTACACAGTGCTTGCTTAATTCAATTTGCTTCATAGATTCAATGTTCCACTTTTTGGGGCATTTCCAAAAAGGTCACAGAAAGTCATTCAACTCTTTTGTAAATTTTATTATGTAGCGGCAAACAGTTTCATATAGGTTATTGGCTGGTGTTGGATTCTTTTTTTTTAAATTATGCCTGGTCATCTCACCTGTTTTTACATTTAAAATTAGTACTGTCTGTGATCTAACGCTAACTTCAAGTTAATCTTTAAAACCCTAATCTTTATCTAAAAAAAATATATATTTTTAATAATGTACACTATAATGTAATGGCTAAACAATTGTTTTTAGTGTTTTATTTTTAATTTTAGACAATTTTAATAATTTAATTTATAGTTTATTGACTGTAACATGAAAATAATACTCTATTGGTCAGAATTTAATATCAGCATCTCTAACAGCACTGCCATTATTGCTATATATGTGGTGAGAACTTGTTTATTCAAAAATTCAATTACAAACAGATTCATAATGTAATATAATGCTCAACGTGCCCATTAAACGGAACAGAGCAGGTCTGATTTATACTACGGTATTTATTCTCATGAAAATGTTTAATCAGAATCCTATGTGTGATGTATCTACAGCTAATGTGGACATGACACTGAATAAATACATTTCTTCTTTATTAGGTTTCCTCCCTCACCCCAAATGTATCTTACTGGTGGTGCTGTCAAAGCAGCAGTTGTTTGAATTAGGCAATAATGTTGTCCAAAGATAAATGCTCATCTCGGGTGGGCGGTAACCCAGGAATCGTGATGTACCAGTGTGCCCTGATGCCAGAAGCGCAGGAGGAGAGCTCAGCGCCCTGCTGCTCACTCTTAGGACCGGGCTTTGGTGCGGCACCAGCGTAAAGCTACGGTTGGCTTACCACCCTGTTTTTCTGGGGTTAAGGATTTGTCCACTAACTCGTTGGCACGTGCTGCATGGTGTTTAATCATCAATAGCCTGCGCCCAGTCATATTCAGGATTATTTTGTTCCACTGCATTAAATCATCATAAGCAATAGAGCTTTTGTACTCTATGTTATCTAGTTATTATTAAAGTGGGCCAGCAATCAGACATCTTTTTGTGGTCGAAGAATAAGCTGTAGTTTGAAACAAGGCTTGTAGTTTGAACACTTTATTCATCAAATTTGATGGCTGCAACACGCACCAGTAAATGCTTATTGCCTTTTTACAATTTCAATTGTTCATATTGTTACCTTGCTAAAGTTATTGCCATTGTGCCTGTACTGTCATTCTTACAGCTCACAATAATTAAATTCAAAATAACAGACTGAGAGAGCGAATAAATAGCACCTTGTTTCATCCATGAAGGGCATTCGCAGTTTACTGAACTGATTGTTCACGAAAAAATTGTGAGGTTGATTGAAAAATACTTATCTGCCGAGTCCAATAGCACTTGTTTACCTGCCAATTTGCATTCGCACAAGCTGCGATGGGAGTTGCTAAATGTCCCTTTAGTGCAGTAATTTGTCTGTCATTTAGTATTAGTTCATTTGTCAGATTTGACTATTGCTGGACTTTTTCAGAAGCTCACATTTGTTTCACTTTTTATTCACTAACTGAATGGATGTCAGACTGGTAGTTGTTTGAAAGAAGCATTGTAATTGCATTATAGTTCTGTGTATTATGATGTAGTCTTCTATTTTCTTTTTATATTTTTTTAAACCAATGCATGTTGTGGTTATTTCAAACATACATCTACAAACACACCTGCAGTCTTCTGTATAAAGAAATGTATTGAGCTGCTTCAATGTTTGCTCTCTTAATTTTTTTTCCCCCTCTCTGCAATTGATCTTGTGCAGTCTCTGCATCTTGAGTTTCTACATGCGTGACGGATCAATCCGGTCACGCCTGTCAGTTTGCAGCTTAGCAAAATCATGAAACCTTTCACTGAAGATGAAGGCGGATTGAATATTCACTCGACGGGCACGGCATCAACGGCTCTTCCTCTTCCTCTTATTGCTAGGAAATACTCGCATGAAAACCGGAACGGCCTGACAAGAACACACGTTCTACCCTTTGAGCAGCCTCCTCCCGTGTCATGCCAGTCAAGCCGTGAGAGTTGAGATGGAGAGTGGGGCCTGATCAGACCTGTTTTACAAGTCTTATGGCAGTGCTGGCGGATCCGCACCACAGCACCATTCTCTGCTCCCACAGCGCCCGTCAGGATGGACCGATGCTGGAGAGAGCCATCTTTTCTCCACTGTTCAGGCATTTAACAAACAGGCTCCAGGGACTTGCATCATAGCTCTGGTTTTGAAAGCGCTCTCCTAGTTTCACCTCTGGAGAGGGACTTGCTTTAAGTTTTTGAAGAAGTCTGTTTGAAATTTTCTCAGAAGTAAAAACAGCTCACCGCATTAAGGTATTAAGAAAGGTTTAATTTATTTTTCATGTGAATTTTAAGAGGTTACAACCAGGTAGGTACCATTTACAGAGGCATAGTAGAATGTCAGTGCTGAGCCTATTTATTTATTTTTCATTTGTGTAGCGCAGAAAATGCATTCAAATTCACTATCAACCTATTTATCAACACAGTCTGTTACAATATAGACTTCCATAAAGTCAAAAATGCTGAAATGAACTACATTATATACTTATTAATTTAGCAGATAATCAAACAGTATGTTTGGTGGGATGAGTCAATATATTTAATGTTGACATGCTTTTTAGGATAAAGGAACTAACATAGCAATTTAAAATACTCTCACATAAATGTATGCTCCATTTACATTTATGTTTAAATGTTTTTTAGGATAAAGGAACTAAATAAGGAATAAAAAAAAATACTCTCATGTAATGTATGCTCCATCTACTTTAATGTTTAGATGTTTTTTGGAATAGAACTTTTGATGTTTGTTAACTTAAGATTATTTTTAGTATGCATTTAATTTTTAAAGCCATATACCCCGGTTTCACAGACAAGGCTAAAGCCTTGTACAAGACTAAAATGCACGTTTGAGCTGTTTTAACTGAAAGCAACTTGCACAAATATATCAGTGTCATTGTTTTGTCTCAAGATGCACAACATTAATGTCTAAGGCATGTTTATAAAAGCTACTTAAATGTCATAATTGAACTAAGGCCTAACCCTGGTTTAGTCTAAGCCCAACCTGTGAAACCAGGCCTTAATTGCTTAATTGGTAAACAATATTATAATACACTAAGTAACAATTTTTTTTTTTTTTTTTTTTACTAAGAGCTCAATCATCATTGACAAATAATGTTTTTATTTTATTGTTGTGCTGTAGATTTTCTCCTCTGAATTTCAAGGCACCATTGCTTCCCTTGCCTTCTTGGACAAAATGCCCTATAGGCGTGCTGTGTGAAACAGGCCAAATACTGCAGTAGAGTGTCTGCAAAACCTGTGCTGGCATCCTTGTCAGAAAATAAATTATGTGACCCACAGATCAAGCCCACAGGGCTTGTGCAGGTGAATCTAAAAGCATCAAGTCACTGTATAAGGACTTTGCTGACACAAAAATTAAATATCATCCCATTACAGCAAAGGTCACCGGGTGTGAAACAAGCCAAATAAACAGAATGGGGCTCTTGACAAAAGGTGACCATAGACTAGTTTACTAGTTTTTACAGATTTCTCATAAAATCCACCACATGCTCCTGTCTACGGGGGAAAGGCCTGGTGTAATATGCATTATGCATGAGCGGTGCCTCTAAAGACATGCAGCTCATTGTGTTCAGAGGGGAGCGGTAGTCCTGGACTTTATTGTATATTTATTGTTCAGACAGATTTGAGTGTAATAAAATAAAATGCGTGGGCAGACACCCCCCAGGTGAAGGTGACGAAGTATGCAGATTAAAAGTTCATGTTAACAGCATCACAAATATTATTATTTAAGCTTTTCAGAATATTGAATCAATTCCATGACATCCTGCATTTGCTCCATTTCTGCTTGCTTTTATTTTTATTTTTCATGCCTTTCACTGTATTTGCTAAACTAATCTGAGGAGAAGCAAGACCTTGTTAAATAACAGCGGCAGCTTTGTAAATTTACATTTAAGTGCAGATAATTATGATAAGTGAAGAACGAAGAGACATTTTTCGCTTGACTCTTCCTTTTGACGACTGTGGTAGGTAGTAATAAGTGGCTGAAGACTGTAGCCCATGGACCATATCTTCTCTGTCTTGTTATCCCAGCTCTAAATCTCTAGTATGTTGGCAGTCCAGGAGATGTGTATTCCCAAACACGCTCCCTAACTACCTCCCCCAATGGTAACCATCATCATGGCACACTCTCTCAAGTACTCCTACACACACACACACACCGACACCGACACACACACACACACACACACACACACACACACACACACAGCCTCTCGGCTATATTTAGTAAGACTAATTGGGTGTGTTGGAAATCACTGTCGACCACGAGTGACATAGATGAAGTTGAAATGAATCTCGGGTGCATTGTTTTATTTTTGTTTTAATATGATGTGTTTTTTTTTCTTCCCCTCGTTCTTTGTTGTGGATGTTTCGCTGCATGGGAAAGTTAGAGCAAATGAATTGGTGGTTTATGTGACAGCTCATTTAAAGAAAAAAGGTGTGAGAAACTGAAGAAGAGATGAAACGATGTTTCTATAAATGACTTGCTTGTCCTTTTTTATCAAGAGGGCCCTGGGCAGCTTTAGTCCCATAAGGTGTCAGACAGGTGCGTCTCGCTCTTCATGTCGGAAATAAGTGACTTGTCACCAGGGAGGTAAACAAGCACAGCATCTCTCATGTGTGCGAGCCGCTGATTGTGTCGCGGGTCAACAGGCCGAGACGAAAGTGACTCTGATTGTGAGACCGTGATGTGTCATTGACAGCCATTTGCATGCAGGTCATCCCATTTATTGAGTTGCCTGTTTATCAAATAACTAAAGCGGGCATTTTCATGCCTGTAAAAAAAAAAACAGATTAGGTTGCGGTGAATGGTGAATAAATTATTTTTAGTGATTTGTTCTCTAGGTGTTCACAGGCAGTTGCTGTGTAACTGTAAAGATGTGTCTGTTAAATCATGTTTTCTTATTCTTCAAGCAGTGCATCAATATGCCAGTACAAAAGGCTTCTATTATTTTTTTCAATTCTTTTTTTTAACAAACATTTTTCTATAAGTTAAATTGGAAAAATTGGAGAAACATGCATTTCAGAATATTATTATATCAATACTTCTTAACTCCACAAGTTTGTATAAAACCTGATTATGTTATCCAGTACTTCAGTGCTATCCTGTACTTCAGTAAACAAATATTTTTTTTGCAAAGGTAACATGGCCAATTTCACATTTATCTAATAATTAAGTGATCTAGAAATAGTCTGAAATATTTATTTTTCACTTGATCTTGTTACGTTTAAAGTAAATGTAAAAAAAAAAAAAATGTTTTAACCTGGCTGTATCTGTTTGGAATTGTACTCCTAAATCTTTTCCTTTTATTTATTTAAATGTATGTCAAGTTGCAGAGTTTGAATCATGCCTTGAAGTGAGCTGTTCCTTTCATATGAGCCACGATTAGTTAGTGTATGTGTTTTTATACATGTTCACCTTATGCATTTGATTGCATCCGGGTGCACAGTAAATTCTCCATGTGTTTTTACTGTGAAACATTTGCCTTTTCTCCCTGTGTTAATTCCACAATACTGAGCCTTCCTCTATCCGGTCATGTGTCTGAGCCTCCTGATAAGTGCTGAGAGGCCTCTCTCCAATCATCATGGTGACAAGAGCAAACCTTACCCGTCCACAGAGACTTACTCACACCCTCTTTACCTGTCGGAATACCCACGGCCACAACCTTTTCTGCAATAAGAGCACATCATCCATGGTTTGAAATATGGTTTGCTGATTAGATGAGAGTCTGTTCCTCCAGGCTCCAGGAGAGGGCACGAGAGGACATTCAAAAGTGTGATAAGCATCAGCAGACTCAAGGAATCAAAAATGAGCCTCGCATTCCAATTCCATGCACACCCTTTGTTTGGATTTTAAAAGCAGTTTTAATGGTTTTGCATTTGTGTGGTGTTGCTTTACCTGATTATTTTATAACTTGAAAAAATCTTTTTTTTTTATCTTGTGCTTGCCTTTCAATTACGATAAACATCCTTAAAATCCTTAAAAAATATCATTTTATTTAGAGTAAAATTGCATAAGATATTAGAAATTGTTTATTTTTTCTTAAATCATTGGCGTTTTTAAGCACTATTTTACAATTGTATTCCATTTGTTCAAACCTAAAATAAATGCAAATGGGGGTATGAAAGTGAATCTTGAATTAAGTTTATTTATCTAAGATTCTTAAAATCTTTATTAAAGGATGTTTAAATATAGTTTCTTAAATAAGACACAATTTGTCTTTAATCTTAATTTCTTTTTAATATTAGAATTAGTTTTTTAAACAATGGAATAGAAGTTGCCTACAGATGCATAAAGATGTGTTCGAGTGTGTTGGCTGTTTTTTTGGAAACGGGTACTTTGTAATCTTAAAATTCCCTCGTACTCTGTCAGCTTTTTTTTTTTTTTACCATATGTCAAACAACAAATATCAGTGAGAGTGTCCATCAATACACAAAGAGATATACTGTATGATGGGTGACACATCCTTTACCAACACAGAAGCATATGTCAGCAGAGCAGAGATAGCTCATCTTGTCAGCCACTGAATCATAACGGGAAAAAAATCTGAAGAATATTTCTATTTTTTACTTGTCCGTGCATTTCTCTAAATAAGCTCTTCTCGTTTGGAAGGCAGAGTTGGTGAAAACCAGGCCACACAAACTTTTTTTATTGGATGTTCCGTAACAAGGTATTGCTTGTAATCAGCAGTATCGGAGAACAAGAATGTCATTGTCTCTTCCCTCATTTCCCGTCCGGTTCATATGGTCAAAGTGAGGCAAATATTAGATCAACAAGATGTATGGAAATATATGATTACAAAGACAAGCTGTTACACTGTGGATACCTCCGCAAGTCAGGGCTGATGTTAGTTCTCCTGTTTCATTATTCATCTCACAAATACAATTTTACATCATATTTTATTCACAACTTCCTCTGCGCTTAAAAATGACACCGTAACATTTAATTGCAGTGAAGTTTTTGAAGAACGCTCACAAGGGCAAACGTGTGTTTATGGAAAACATCTTCGCTCTATTTTTTGCCTATTTGCTCTTTTTTTTACAATATTGATCTGAATGAAAGATTATCAATGAAATGAGCATGCCCTTTTAAAATATAGCCTCATCCATCATAAATGCCCTTTATAAGACATTCATCGTGTTTCTCTTTCCTTTGTTCTTTGTGCGTCTCTCTCTTTTTTTTTGAAAGTGTCTATTTTATCATCATTTGCCCCCCTTTTTAATGCCCGTCCTCACCATTAGAAAAACACTTGACACATCCTGCGTTTGTTATAAGACTGTCTGCAGGCTGTGAAAATGCTAAAGACAATTTTGTTTCTCACTAGTCCTGTGAGATTTGTGAACCGCTGCTGCAAAGAAAAGGACCTCTGGGGTCGAGGCGGACTAATATGTTAACTTATTTGGAGCAATAAATTTATTGCACATATAACTTTGAATTAGGTGAGCATATGTCTCTTTCTCTCTCGCTCTCTCTCTCTCTTTCTCTCTCACATACACAGGTGGCTGTACATTCACATCAAGGCATGTTTAATCACATGGGGAGACATGCAACTTCTGCCGCTCTCTGCCGTCCTAATTACATTCGTCTTTCTGACTTCTATGAAAGCCTCTCTGAAACTCATTTTACTGGAGACAAGGAAACACGAGCTGGCAGCTTTGACGGAGCTCTCATTTTGGCTGTCTATAAAGGGCAGAGGGGCCTCTTGTTTGAAACAAAGAGCACTAAATTACAGCGTGTCATCACCTCTCTCCAGAAATTCTTGATTGTGGCCAGGGCGGCTGTGGACGTCCAAGGCATTAATGGCAAAAATATATGCCATCAGCTCCCACTGACGAAGCAAGGAAGCAGCTACCTGAATAGCCATTTACTGGAATAAAAGGAACTCCACGCCAATGAGTTGTGATTGCTTCCATAATAATGGAATGTTCCTGAATTGTTCTGATTGGCACAGCTATTGGATGCTCATTTAAGTGTGACCAATTACACCCATCATCCCGTCACATTATTTTTTATTTATTCATTTTCACATTTTCCTACCCCAAACTGCCAGATTAATTGGAAAGTTGAGTCCCCTTTTCAAAGTTTCCAAACTTGTTACAACTCGTAACAATAGCGGGAGTACTTTTGCAGACTTTGATAGCGGCACGCTTCTGCATGACGGCTGATACAGAGAAGTCATCTTCCGTCCACTTTGACTCTCCACACCATGGCATTAACAGCCACCTAAGCGTGGAAAGAGCCGTGCGCTTTGTGAAGGTTTCCCGTGTGGACAATTGCAGGTCATGGCTCAAAGCTCTCGCGGCCTGTCGGTCTGATGACGGGGGAGTATGAGGTTCTTGTGCGCCGTTTACAGAGCATTAGAACTGCTGGGCACTCGCCCGCTTACCTGACAACACCGACTGAGTCGCAACCACTGGGGCGGTGGCTCTGCTGTGCTCAGTAGTACGGAATAAAATCCATGGCATATGTTTGCAGCTTACGGCTTGTTGTAACAGCGCCGAAGTTGCTTTGCTTTGTGTTTCTGAATTTTTTCCTTTTTAAAAAAAAATCAATATTGTATTTTTGCTGTAGTGAGATGAATGTTTATTAGATTTGATATCTAATAAAGTGAGGAGAGTGACTCCTTATCTCAAGCAAGAGAGAATGATTTCCCCCCCTTCTCTTTGCCTTTAATTTCACCAAACTATTCACAATTGTTAAGTAATTTGGATTCTTTGCAGCTTATCGTCGACTGTTTTCCCCTTGCACTTCAATTCGTCTTTAATTAAGAAAAAATGTTTAGGCTGAAGGTGAATTGCAGATAATGAGCGGCAAGGTTGGCCTGTTTTTTCCCCTTTCCCTTCGTGCGCCCTGTAAACCGCTCTTTATTTTCGCTGTCAACGGTGGCTGCTCCTCCAGGACAGCTAGAAGCCTAATGAGCTACAGGGGAGACAATAAAAGACTTTCCTCCCTCCCTATCTCTCTTTCTCTCCTTTTTCTTACCGTGTCTCTAGATGTGACAGTGGGCCTATGCCAGTCACTGGCTAGAAACCTGCTTCTGTAAAGGGGAGTTAAGACTAGTTATGAATTTAATCAAACCATGATTAGATAAGGATTTAACCTCCATTCTCGGAGAACATTTTTATTTCAGGTTGGTACAAGAGTTGTCAAAAGGTGCAATGATTTGATTATTTTTCTGAGAAAAATGTCCATGTTGTAAAGATGAGCTAAAAGCTGGTTTCTAAGCTGGTAATTAGTTGGTAACTGTTTTTAACTGGTGCATGAAAACATGTCATTAAGTGGTTGACCAGTGTCCACGTTCTCAAATCCAGCTTGCCCACACCTTAAGCTGGTAAGATCAGCTAGTAGCTGGGATTGGTCCTGGTCCAAGACACAGCTTAACTTTTCCGCACCCCTGTTTTTTTTTGTTGTTTTTTTGCCAAGTTGCCAGCCACCGCCAGCGTTTATGACTATTTCATTTTCACAAAAGATTCATGCCCCCTATAATAATTTGTTGTAGAAATATCTGAACATTCAATATATCAAAAGAATGCTCAAGACCCAATTCTTAAAAAAAAAAAACAGTTTTAATCTAGCTTCATGCATTGTCTTTTTATAAACATGAATAAGCTAATAAAACACATTTCTGTCAAAGACAGTACATCCAGATCGGATTCAGAACGATGATCAAAACACAGATGGACCCCTAATTCTTGCACAGTCCTATACCTCGTCCTGTGTCGACATTTCATTCAGTAGCATTAGGCAGTTTTAATTTATATTCTGTTTAATATTGATGACTGCATTATTTTGCATATGCATATGATTGCTTATGACATTGCCTATTGCTGCTTCTTCTTTGCATGTGTTTTGATTAGGCGATTCAGTTCTCTTTCAGAAGATGTGTAATAGTGCCCCGTTACCGTAAAAGTAAAAACACGGAAAGCCGGTAAATTCCATCAATGGCGGGGAAAGGGTTAAGATGGATTTTCTGTTGATGTTAGGCATATACATGTGATTGTGATTTCATTGTATTTTTCCATCATGCAATTGAGAGTCAAGTAAAAAAAAAAAAAAAAGGTTGAATCTTGTTTTTGATAAGTAAAAAGAACAGCGTTATCAAGGTCTGGGGAACCTGATTTCTCTCTTTGGGAGCTGTAGTTGCTACATGCACTTAATTCATTGACTTTGTTGTAGTGGTAGCATAATGGCAGTTAATATAGTTGCATTCACTGTTAAAAAATGAACTATAGTGTTTAACGGAAAAGTTTGATTGTAGTTTGACTATGCCTCTGTATCTTGGTGTCCTTTTACTTTCCGATTAATGTCTTGTTGCCCTTTATCTTTACAGGGTGAAAATCTCAGATCTTGTTTTTTTTTCACAAGAAAGTGGGTACTTTAGATATCCTTGTGTTTGATACCTCAGAGCATGCTCCAGGCAAGGTTAGCATCTTGTAAACCTGAATAAAGAGACTAAATGCAGCCTCAAGGACTCAATGCCATTTTTTTTTAAAGCAAACCATTTTCAGAGATGTTCTCCTGCCCATTCTTCTCATATTGAAAACCAAATAGTGTTGTGGGACAAGCAGTGGCAGTGTGTAGAGTATTTGGCCTATTTAATTAATCTATCTTTTAACTTTGGGAACTTCTGACCTCGTAGACTCTTAAAACACATTATTTATTGTATTTGTCTACTAACAGTGAATTGTTTACAATCATCACAGGATAATTCTGTCATTCAGTTTTTTCTTCATGAATGTCATGATTATTTCCACAACATCAAATTATGTTTTGTGTTTAATATTTTGTAGTGGACTGTGGAAATTACATTTTAAACATTCTGTAATAAAATCCACTCCTTTCTTTTATAAATGCTAATTTCATGGCTAGAACTTTATGAATCATAAATACATGTACCGGTAATTATTTTTAATAATGTGATTTGCTTAACCCAACAACATTGTAGCTCAACTGGAAAATGAAATTTATGTGATTTTATATATATTTTGCTTCACACATATCATGTTTACTTTAGTCTCAAGCCTGCTCTTCACTGACAAGGTTGTATGCTAACTAAGCACAGGTAGAAATGATACCATAACTGTGGGAGAGCTGTATATATACAGGTGCTGGTCATATAAATAGAATATCATGAAAGAGTTGATTTAATTCAGTAATTCAAAAAGTTAAACCGGTATATTATATTCATTCATTACACAAATGTTTATTTTTTATTTATTTTGATGATTATAACTGACAACAGTGAAAATCCCAAATTCAGTATTTCAGAAAATTAGAATATTGCTTAAGACCAATACAAAAAAAGGATTTTTAGAAATGTTGGCCAACTGAAAAGTATGAAAATTATGTACAGCACTCAATACTTAGTTGGGCTCCTTTTGCCTGAATTACTGCAGCAATGCGGCATGGCATGGGTCAGTCTGTGGCACTGCTCAGGTGTTATGAGAGCCCAGGTTGCTCTGATAGTGGCCTTCAGCTCTTCTGCATTGTTGGGTCTGGCGTATCACATCTTCCTCTTCACAATACCCCATAGATTTGGTATAGGGTTAAGGTCAGGCGAGTTTGCTGGCCAATTAAGAACAGGGATACCATGGTCCTTAAACAGAGTACTGGTAGCTTTGAAACTGTGTGCAGGTGCCAAGTCCTGTTGGAAAATGAAATCTGCATCTCCATAAAGTTGGTCAGCAGCAGAAATCATGAAGTGCTCTAAAACTTCCTGGTAGACGGCTGCGTTGACCTTGGACCTCAGAAAACACAGTGGACCAACACAAGCAGATGACATGGCACCCCAAACCATCACTGGCTGTGAAAACTTTACACTGAACTTCAAGCAACGTGGATTCTGTGCCTCTCCTCTCTTCCTCCATACTCTGGGACCTTGATTTCCAAATGAGATGCAAAATTTGCTCTCCTCAGAAAAGAGGACTTTGGTCCACTGTGCTTTATTAAATCTAGAGTCAACGCAGCTGTCTACCAGGACATTTTCAGAACACTTCATTTTTCCTTCATTTTCCAGCAGGATCTGCAACTGCCCACACTGCCAAAAGAACCAAAATGACCATGTTATTACTGTGCGTTTTCATGTAATATTCAAATTTTCTGGGATTTCGATTTTGTGGGTTTCGTAAGCTGTAAGCCATAATCATCAAAATTATAACAAATAAAGGCTTGAAATATCTCACTTGGCATGTAATGAGTCTATATAACATATTAGTTTCACCTGTTAAGTTGAATTCTTGAAATAAATACACTTTTTGATGATATTAAAATTATATGACCGTGCAGCACCTGTGTGTGTATATATATATATATATATATATGTGTGTGTGTGTGTAACCCCTCCACTGGTGTGAGAGTCAGGCGTTCTAACAAGGAGGCTAAAGACTGCAGCCTCTAGCGTCTGTCGCTAGAGCGCCTATTGATATCAGAGGAGTGAGGTTTACTCGCACAGCAACTACTAGCTGGCCTCCGTTACATATATATATATATATATATATAATTTTTTTATTTTTTATTATTATTAATCATTTTCACATAATAAATATTGAAATGTTTCATGTTTATCTGACCCTTCAAATCGTCATTGTTTTCTTAACAGTAGCCAAACTCAAGTTTGGCTGTCACACTTGGATTCTTTTAATTTGATTTATATGGCAGTAAAAATGTAGGTTCCTATGAAATATGTTTTATTTTCTCCCAAATTCCATTTTATTTTTTTTCCCAAATCCTGTGCTTTCCATTTTAATTGTTTTGGATTTCTGTTTTAATGGTTTATTTGAATTAGGGATGCACTGAAGTATCAGCCAATAATTGATATTGGCTGATAAAAGCAATTATTTTCACTGTCGACCATCGGCTAATTGTTTAACCATCTGTTATTGTTCATTTGGGAGTCACACTTGTGTTGTTCACGGTCAAAAGTGACCGAACACCTGAAATGTAACTTTAATTTAAGTAAAATCAATGTAAACAAATTGCGATATGATTAACACAGTGTACTATTTATTCTAAATTTGTATGACTGCACTGTGCAATTCAGTCCACGTTTTTTATAGTGCGCAAATCCAAGGGCCCTAAACATGTGTACATATCCTCATTCTGTTCCTGCTCTTGAGGAGACTTTGAAGTCAATCTCTAACTGAATTGCTAACCGCAAGATCAGGGAGGTTATGGCAGTCTTGACCTTTTTGGCGATTCAGGTGTCATTCACAGAACGTGCGTTTGTCAGGCTTGCCGTGTCTGTATGGGAGAGAGAGATATGTATGACACGCTGCAGCCGACGTGTTAATAAGAGTACAGACATGGATATGTGGCTGGGTGTAAATGAGAATGAGTCTTTCTCTTGCTCCTTTTTCTCTCTGAATGATCACTGGTAGATCTGGCAGGAGAGATGTGGCTGATTGGCTCCATGTGTCCTCCTTTGATAAGGACTAGATGTTTCATTGCCCGGCATATGGAAAGATTTCCTTCAGCCACAATGATTTTGCTCATCTGTCTTATGGGGTGCTTACACAACATAATTAATAAATAAATCATCCAATTAGGTATTTAGTTAACGTAATGAATCCTGTTTACCAAGTTTTGACATTTGTAAAAATATGCATATTTAGTTGTATTTAGAGCATATTTAGAGCACTCTAATGGAGAGAAGAAAATTAAATGAATAGTTTAACCAAACATTTTAATTAGGTCTTTGTTTTTCCTAACATATATCCCTCCACCCCCACCCCCCAACATTTTTAGTTTTTAACTGTATACAACTCTGTTCCCAATTTAAAAAAATAAAATACAAATAAAAATGATGAATAAAAATTTATTTGGGAACATGAACTTCATTAAGTTGTCCTTTGACATTTTTGTCATTAAATTACCATTAAATGCACAAATGCCAATAAGATCACTTCACTATTCACTGCATTAGTTTCACTGCACAGACAGTTTTTTTTTTCTTTCTTTTTTCCCGAATGTACAAATTCTGATCAGTTGAGATGATCACACTGTGGGTGATTTTAAAGCTCTAAACCAGGCGACTTCAACAGGGGGTCTGTGGCAGTGTTGCATGGGCCAACCAATTATTTTTTTGATATTATACAAATTTTTGTGATAAATTGAAATAATTAAAAACTACCATATTAAGACAAATTCAACCAAAACTAAAGTTTCGATAAATGTTTCATTTGACCTCCCATGTTAAAATGTATTAGGTGTAAATGGAAATATACATGACTCACTTAACAATGGAAGCATCAAGTATGTCAATACATTAATGTACGTATTAATTTACCGTAGGCATAGACCCGACTTAAAATGCAATGCTCAGTGCCTTATAAGGGCTCCCTGCAATTATCGTTTAGATGATTTAGTCTGCTGGGAAATGCCATTTTATAAGGGTCTGGGGAACATGTATAAAATCTATTATCGATTAATATTTTGAAAACCAGTGAGCGAAACGAGTGTTTTGAGAACAAGTCTGCAAACTCAAGCAGTGATATAATTATTTGGCTGAATTTGTGCCGAAGCCGTGGGGACGTTGCATAAACAGCTATTTATTACAGAGTACCCAGCACTGAATAGTTGTAAATAATATAAATTATAATCAGTTCATGCATAGAACAATTGATGACTGTATATCTACTACAGATTTATTACATCCTAAAGACCCTATCATGCATAAATGCTGTTAAATCTCCTAAATGAAAAACAAAATCAGTGGCATAGAATACTGTGTTAGAAATATTAAGCAGTTACAATGTTTTCCACATATTGACCTGAACAAAATTAGAAAAACACCCCTATTCTCTCTCTGTGCTGCTCAATGAATATTCATATTTTACTTGTCCAGATAGCACACACTTCCAGCTGTTTAGAATGATTTTCTCTGGTGGTCTCTCTATACCTGTGCATTAGAGCTTCAGGCAGAAAGAGGCTCTGACTTCATTTTATCTATATTCATTCTTTCTTTCTTTTTTTCTTAGAGCCCGCGCTAATGTTTATCCTCAGCTTAACGGCACGGTAATGTCGTGCTGTCAGAAAAGGAGGGCGTGAAAGGGCTCTGTCTCAATGATTTGCTAGAAGAGAAATGCAATTAGCCTACCAGATCCACCACTAACTGCTTCCATCCAAATCTGCAATCCACGGCACACTATGACAACAGCATTATATGCCATGACTACAAATGTGTCCCATGCTCTTCTCCCAGGCTCCATTAGTAATTGTAATGAATGTAATGTATCACAAGTAAGTGCTGGAGGTTAAGACATAAATCCACAAGCTGAAAAAAGAAAAGAAAGAGAAAAAAAGAACAGTAAACATATCGAAGAGAGTGTTGCATGAATAATGCAGCTGCCTGCACTGAAATCAAAGCAATATCCAGTTTGTAAATTTGTGTCAGTGCAAGTCCTTTTAGCCAAAGTCTGGAAATCTGACATTCCATTCCATTTCTGCCTCCTTCACTTCAGAATAAGAAATGCTCTCAGAAAGGATAAAAAAAAAAATCATAAATGTTAATGAAACTTCTTGAGTGGAAACTTTTTGTACATTTTTTTATGTCTCATATCCTGCCTGCAGGCAGGCAGACAGCTTATTAAAATGACCCCCCACCTTCGCTTGTGACTTTGCCTGACTTGGTCATTGTGTGACTTTTCCTTCCCGACTTTGTGCCTGTGGCAATGTCATTAATGAAAAGACAGCCTTCAGAGAAGAATAATTTTTTATTCATGTGTGTTGTTTACCACAAGTTGAAAGGACATAAACTGTGGTTTGTGTAGTGGTGACCGTCAGGCACTCTTTTGTAACTCCTTTTGGCTGGTATGAGGTTTAATATCATTGCAGAGATGTTGTTCATAAACAGTGGGTTAGTGTTTTCATTTATACCAATATTCAAATCAAACTGTGCTGCCCGGAGGCATACACAGTATCATAATGTGCACCCTAGGGCAACTTTGCTTCTCCTACAAGGAAAGACCCATCAATAATTCATAAAATAACCAAAATGACCTTAACAGAAGTGTAGTTGTTGGATAGGGACGGAGTTCGTGACATGTTAGACCTTCTAAGATTTGACGATAGCGGAGAGGTGTGTGGGAATGTTGGCTCAGCATTGAGCATCTCAGGCATTTTCCTTCTCCAGTTCCAAATTTCTGACCATGGATTTATTAAGCATTGTTTTTTTTTTGTTTTTTTTTTCAGCATGCCTGGCATGCTCTTTTCTGTAAACCTTGGTGCTTGCTTGAGATGAAAAGAAGACTGAATAACATGTGTAATCCTTTCAGAAATCAGTGTTCGCGGGTTTTCAGTACCACCAACCAACCATACCATAATCACCCCCTCCAGGGCGAGATAAGAGATCTCATATGACGACATAACTATGTAAACACTATTCCCGGACCTTGTCAAGCAGTGCAGATGTTTCTGGAACGTCCATGGGTGGCTGCTGATTTAATGACTGGACTTGTTCTAGAGGAGAGGCCCAGTGTGGCATCTCAGAACTCAGCCTTGGTGACATTTAAGAAAGGTTGAAATAATTACTGGCATGAAAGCCTCCAAATCAGACAAATTTAACCCAGATGTTATGGAAAGGCTAAGTGGGAAATGCCAGCCCCTAATTAAGTGCTTAATCAGAGAGGTGTTGAAACAGATAGGCTAGTTTGATGTCTAAGCTGAAAAGCTCATTAAAGATGTGTCATTTGACCCCCGTTCCTTAATCTCCCTCAAGAATTACACCCCACTGTCCAATGAAGGAAGTAATAAAGCGTCCAGTCTGATAAAAGGTACATCAAAATACCACCTCAGTTATACCTCTGCTCATCACACTATGCTTCAAATGCTGTGCATGGTGTTTAGGAACAAAATGTGTGTATGAGAGAAACTGATAACTTGAGATGTATCCTTATGTGCATACCACCTGTTTCTTCACAGAACAAGAATGAGCATTAGCTGGACCATCCACTCATCCACCAATCAATCAATCAATCAATCAATCAATCAATCAATCAATCAATCAATCAATCAATCAATCAATCAATCAATCAATCAATCAATCAATCAATCAACCATCAATCAATTTATCCATCCATCCATTGGCTATAATTTTGGTAAAGGACAAGTTTAGGGATGCACTGATCATGATTTTAGATGATTCCATTTTTTTACAAGCAAATTGGCCAATTCTGATACCAGTAGCTGAATTATTTTTTCTTTAGGTACATTTATTTGCTCTATTACAGGCCAAATGCAAACAATGATGCTACACACATGTAGCATGAGCAGTTGTTTTTGATTTAATTAAGATTGGATAATTTCAAAATTGAAAGCAAAAACAGAATGTTCTGACTCTGTGAAATTATGCTACATACATAAAACATATCTGCACAAAACAAAAACAGCACACGTACTGAATGAAAATGCAAATTCACTCTCTGCCAGTAGGTGGCGCTTATGGAACAGCAGCGATATAGCGTTTTGTTTATTACCGCTGTACACAAAGCAGTGCAGTGTGCAGTGCATAAGAGGAAAATAAAATGTCGTGGAAACATCGAAGAGAGTCAGTTGCCTTCAGAGATTAATTTATATAAACCAAACCAATTAAATATCTATATTTTTTCTTCCTGAATTTTGAGCATCATGGACAGTAAGCTGGTACAATATTTTATCTGCTGGCGTGGCTCTGTTCTCCTCTTTACATCCGTCTCCGGCATGTCCCGTGTCCGGCCTGTGTCAATGTCCTGTTTACAGACTTCGTAATATTTCCACACAAATGACATTTTGGGAAATGATCGCAAGTCTGGAATAGACATTGGCCAAAATAAAACTAAAAACTGTTCCAATTTCTGGCTGGTTGACTGGTACATCTCTAGTCAAGTTATTGAAGTAAGTAAAATCATTAATCAAGCAAAATCAAATGCACCCAATATTTAGTTTATTGAAAAGTGAAGTTTAATCATTTGAGTCTCTTTAATTTCATTGTGACATTCGATAAAATACCTCATTAATTTAATAAAAAATTAGATGTGACATCCATCCATCAAACCATTTTCAAAACTTATCTGCTTGTCATATCTAGAACATATCCCACCATCTTAGGCTGTAGGCAGGGAAACATTCTGAATGGATGGATGAGAGGTACTATGCCATATATGACATATGCTGACATTCATTTCTCATACAATACTACACTGTAGTTTGAAGTGTGTCATCAAGAATGTTTTCTTTACCATGGTCACAGTGACCATCTAGTACTCTGCCTGGAGGCAAGTTTAACCATGTATTTGTCTCCAACATCATTTCCCCTTTCTCATTCTGTTTCCACCTCTCTGTCTTTTCTCTCTCCTCCGAGCATGTATTGTTTTCCATATGCCATCCACATCCCCCTGCTGGGCACGGAGCATTTTTCCCTCTCAGCACATTCAGCGCAATCAGTTGCATTTTCACCGCGCCACATGCAGCAAAACACACAAGCAAGACAATGAAGAAGAGAGAGGGGAATGGGTGCCATAAATGGGACCAATTTGCCTTCTCCTTCTGTCTTTGTTTTTTAATGAGCACATTTTCCCACCAGCAGGTTAAAAATATCAAGCCGCCCCTAAATGATCATATTCACCATTGCCTTGCCATTCCAGCCCACTTTGCCATGCTGGTGACATTTTCTCTAGACGCAAGGAGTGCTGCTGCCTTCCATACACACACATGCAGAGACACTAGCATGTAAAATGCTTATAAATGAGACATGTGTGCTGGCAGCTGTGTGCAGCTTTTCCTGTTTTGGAGAGTAGAAACTCTAGGATTGCTCCAATGGCTCTGCCCACCTGCTCCTCTGTGTTGACTTGTCCTTCCACATTCCCAGTCTCTTTATTTACGATTTCTCTCTCTTTTATCCTCACTTCTCACTCCTCCTTTTCTTCGTAATTTTTTGTTCCGTTCCTAACTTCTCCTCTCTCTAACTGTCAGTTGGAATGTGGCAGTGCCATACACACCATAGACATTGAGAGGGCCAAAACATTTTATATTGAATTGGAAGATATAGGCCTAGGCTATCATTAACATAATTAATGTAATTCATAATTGAATGTGATGAGACAAGAAACATAAACAGCAGTTTTCGGCGTATGGATATAAAAAAATGTATTACTTTACAATACATCTAGTACTTTTAGTGTTTTTATTATTTATTTTTTTATTGACTTAAATCCTTTAAATTTTGAATTTCTTTAAATGAAAAGGACCGTTACTTTCTCCTTCAAAACAATTGGTTTGATCAATGTTCAAGACTTGTTTATGGCCTTGGAATGTGGTAGACGGTTTCTAGCTAGTCTAAGCTAGTGGACTATTTTAGACCACCAACAAACCATGTATCAGATGATTATTAGCATAAGGCTGGATTTTCCAACAACTTTCGTCAACCACTATTGTTCCACATTTACTTGTTTCCCTCTATCAATCTTCCATTCTCTCTCACACTGCTGGTATTTCCTCTTATCGGAACAACAGTGAGGATGTTCAGTAAATTGTGAGGAACTGTCCTCTTGCTGAAGTGCATCTGACAGCCCATGATCACACACAAAGCCTGTGAATAATTCTGTTTGTCCTGACGCTCAGACATGATAATGCAGCCCTGATGTCTTTGCCCAGCTATTGGATTACTTAACAAGCAGATAGGATTTCTGACACGCAGGTTATAAAACAACACAATAAGAGACATGGTGCGGATAATTGATCTTGTTAAACCATTTGTTCCAGATGTCAAAAGTCTTGGGTGGACTTGTGCTGAAGAATACGTCTTAATACTTCAAAGTAGATCCGGCTCAGACATTACACAATAAAAGCAATATAAACTGAGTAAATGCCTTGTAAACTCTGTGTGACTGAGCTACTCATAGCAGGGTCATTATAGGGTATGAATGAGGTGCTGAATAGGTGCCTGTGTTGTTCTGCCACACGTCAGCAGCACTTATTTCCCCCTCGAGGCAGCAATATGACTCCTCTAAATCTATTTGCAACATCTGTTTTGATCAGCTTAAGAAATTTCACTGTAGCTCGCACTGAATATATCACAGCCTTCTATGAGGCAGCGTCATGGTTACAAGAAGCCCAATTAGAGTCACTAAAAGGCTTTTATGCCTTACGTAGAGTGAGATAAATGACACTGTGCATTTTAGATTTCTTTTATCACTATATCCATTCTGGAGTCACTCTCTGTCTCACAGCAGGATGCTGCGGTTCAGCTTCAGGGTCGAGTCATGTTGCCAGTATGTGAAACAGCTCCGCTCAGGTGTCGGTCTCATATATGCATTCTCACGCAGTGGTTGGCGTTATATCAACAGACTAGGACTTTTCTCTCTTTATCTGCACGCATCGTTGTGAATCCCCTAGGTTGGCGAGAAACGTCTAAGAGCCTTGTTACGCTGAGCAAATAGTCATTAAAAGCAAATGAAAAGCAACCGTGGAGGCCAGACACGGACCCGCGCATCAGTCATTGTGGGTGGTGTTGAATAACTTAAACAAATACACAAGATGAATTGAGAAACTACAGTATGTTCATGAAAGATATCTTTTCAGTCTTTCAGGCAAACTTGTCTGAGGCACAAACCAATTCAGATATACTGACAAAATGGAGCATTTTGGTGTGCCAAATATGAGTTTTATGGTTTCCATACACTCATGATAAATGTTTCTTTATTCTCACTAAGAATGAATTGTGCTGTCTATTGTACCAGATTTTCTTGTTCTTAATTGCTCGGTATCAGCTGATACTGGATATTTGATTGTGCATGCTAATTTCCACTTTACATTTAGATGACTTCATGCCATCATCTAACACTCACTTCAACTTAATTTATTTTAACTAAATAGTGTAACATTTTTATATAGATTGTTGCTGACCAGAATCATAATATGTGTGTATTAGTTGACAATTGCAGCAGATATAATAACACTTTTAATTTTCAGTGATTTAGCAATTATTGCCTGGTTAAACAGAATTATGAATAGTTGATAAATATAATGTTTTTGGGACTGAAATTGAGTGAATTCTCCCTTTATGCTTTGTTTGCTTTGTTAATAAATAATGCTATTGGCAGAGGACTATGTAAGAATTCCAGAAACAGGGCTTATTGTATTGATTTATTGTCAAAAGAGTAGTCACATGCTTTTGATTACAGGTGCAAATGTGAGAAAGCAGTGGAAATGGTGTGTGTGTGTGTGTGTGTGTGTGTGTGTGTGTGTGTGTGTGTGTGTGTGTGTGTGTGTGTGTGTGTGTGTGTGTGTGTGTGTGTGTGTGTGTGTGTGTGTGTGTGTGTGTGTGTGCGTGTGCGTGCGCGTGCGTGCAAGTGCGAGAGAGGAGAGTCTGTAGACGGCACTTCCCTACGGGTTGTGGTTTCACCCCGTTCTGGAGTTAATAGCGGTCACTGCAGTGTGGTCAGGAGACTGAGCCTCCATTTTCTTCCACTGAGGAGAAATGATAGCCGAAGCTCAAGTCACTACCCTTCTGGATATGAGCTCAGTCTCACCCACACATGCTTCAAAATCATCATCCTGTTCACAGAGTAGTTATTAATTTGTATTTCCCATTACGAGTAATTACAATAATTCTGTTATTCAGTTATTTCACCCTATTTTAAATCACCCTTATGAATTTTCAAACCCATATGGTGACCATGTCTATAAAATGACATAAAAACACCAAAAAGAAAACACATCAAAGCAGTCCATAAGCAGTGTCATCCACATACAGTAATTTTTAGCTGTACAAAACAGCTCTGGTTGATATTGCAAACTGGTATTTCTTACATGCTTTTAATTTTTTTTCATAATTAAACACTGGTTGTTTTACCATTTACTGCATTTAGATTTTTACCAATAGGGCTAACAAATCATAAGTCTCTCACATTCACAGAAAATAGCTTTCTTCGTTGCTAAATGAGGTGGATAACACATAGTTCAAAATAGTTCTATTTTATATATAGTTAATTTCACTCGGTAGCCATCTTTGAAATGCCTTTTGTGCAGCTATTTCAGGAGTGCAAGTATCTCTTTGAATGGGGAAACATCAAATTATCTAAAGCTGTTCACAAACTTTACAATAAAATTTCCTATTTGAAATCACCAATGATATCTGACAACAACTGTCTAATAAAATTTGTTTCTAAACACATAAATCATGACAAAAATAGCATTGGCTAGCCAATCCGCGTATGCAGTCATAAGCGCGCAACTGACTGTTTCTACAGCAACCAAAGCTTCTACTGGCTGCTGCATTGACACAATGACTTTACCAATTGTCAGTTGGCTTTTTTATTTGGAAGTCGGGACTTCTGCATTTTTCTGCATTTTTAATTTGAGTGCACCATCTTAGTAGTATAGTCTTCGAAATCTAAAGCCTTGTGAACAGACCAAAATGTAGGTTGATATTTGTTAAATCGTTCTCAAGCTGTTGACTTAAGAACAGCTTTGACATTAAGTCATTAAGTTAATCCTAGAACCAGATCAGTCCGATTTGTAAACGAATCATCACTTTTGAGCTGATTCTTCAGTATTTCATCTGATTCACAAATTGTCTGACATGAATAGTTTTGAAAGAACAGTTAAATGAATCTTAAAAATTCTCCTTTTGTGAAAATAAAACCATCTGACACAAGGGTGATGACGTAATGAGATCATTTTTTTAGCTATAGTTTAATTAAAAGTAAATTAAAATACACAGAAAATACATGGCAAACTTTTAAAGTCGTATATTTAGTAATACAAATTGTGAAATAATTATTTGCTTTGCATGAGATATGATCTCAACAGCACTTTCTCAGGAGGTAATGAAATAATTGTCCATGTCTCACCAGACTGCTCCCGCTTCGTCCCTGAATGAACCTTTAATTCAGGAATTGTTTGTGTAGTATGTCTGTTATCGGAGTTACGGCTGCAGCCCCCTATACCTTGAGGGACTCGTTGAGAGTGCATTCGTCAGTCCGGATATTTGGTAATAGCATATTTCCTCTCCATTGTTTTTTTCTTTTTGTTGTTATTTTTTATTTATTTTATAATTCACATACTCTTTGCAAATGAACTGTGATGAAGTCTCAGTTGTCTGGCATAATTAGTCCTGAATAGCCCTGCTGACATAAACTCATAATTAGTTTGAAACCATAGAACCAACTGGTCACCCATTTCATTAGTTACAATATGATTTCAAGCTCTAATTGCTTAAGAAAAACAACTACAATGGTAATAGAGAGTCATTTAAAATCAATGCATATTCATATAATCAGTTATTTAAATAATATAAAATTGCTGTTGATAACAAGGGATTGAGTCATGTGTACACAATGCAGGGGAAAAAATAAATCTTTCAGACTTGATGCAATAAGCCACAGCCAATTTTTAAACTTTGCAGTTTCTTTTGCAGATGGAAGAGTTTTTAAAGACTTAAATAAACCGTCTTCACCCCGTAGCGTCGCCTGCCCTCATTAAACACAACAATTACATTTGTGTATCAAATCAACACCCAATTCATGCAGTGTGACATTATCATCTGTATGAGGCTCGGCGCTTTTACTGAGCAGGAAGCGAGTTAAAGAACAATTAGTGGCATGATGGGAGAAGATATTTAATGCCTAATCTTCCTTTTTTGCAAAACACAAAGAGATAACAGGGCCACCGATGGCAGCTGTGACTGCAGTTCTGCTGAGCTCGTAAAGCGATCACAGAGAGAAGGAAGGGGGTCGAGAATAAAAGATAAGCATGCAAAACCATGAAGCTGGGCCCAGCCCGCCGACTTGGGCTGAAATATATCAGTGTGTCTGACACAGATTTTGTTTACGGTAATTAACATTATTTCCTTTTCCCGTACAATTTCTTTTTGGGCATGAATGTGGGCCGCCATCTGGGGAGTTCATTCAGCCTGTTGTATCTGCCCATGCTTTCCCCATGTGAGCAGTACATGCATTTATGACTGTACAATATGGCCTGATTGAATGAAGGTGTATGAATGTGGTACAATGTGTATTATGAGTGATTACACCTGCCAGCTCTTACAATGGCAGCTTTGGAAAGTGCTGGATATCACAGGAGAGAGATTGTGAGGAAAAATAAAACTGATGGTTTCTAAGAAACGTACACATCTGTTTCTGATTTGTAAGCCGTGGTGTAGACAAATGTTACCTATAGAATTTATTTTGATACTTTTACAAATTTTCATCACGTGCCACATACAAACACTATCCTAAATGATTTAGGCCATCTAAACTTTAAATGGATATTGTCTTTATTTATACTCATGAATATTTATGACTCGTTCAAAGTTAATAGGTGGTTAGCGTAGACAAACACAGTGATCTCGTTCAAGGACACGGCAAAGAGTCTGGCACTGGTATCAGAACAGCTTCCACCGTTTTAGGTGTGCCATTGAATCACGCTTTCAAAGGACGAAGCTGGAAGGAAACCCTTACTGCAGATGAGAGAACTGCTCTAACAACTGTCTTCAAAACAGAGTGGCCTCTTTGGAGGATTCTCTGGGAAATGTGTATTTGAATATCGACTTTGAGACAGAGGCCCTCATACAGAACAATGAAAATGAAGCGTAACTTTGATTGCAATTTTGATTCTATTGTGGCCTTTCCAAACAAACACTTATTTGTTTGGTACCTAGGTTTGTGCACAATTTTCAAATCCCAATTCAATTGAAAATTTATTTTTAAATTCCAATTTAATTTGCAAATTAGAATTGAGGTAAAACAGGGTTCAGAATTGTATTGAAATGAAGTAGAATGAAAAAGGATTGAAGTTTCAAGAAAATCATATCATAATCATAACTGTTTGTTTTAGTTAGAAAAGCAGTTTGTCAAAAACAGAAAAGCTATAGCCTCGAATTTTAACGTTCATTCAACGGCTCAATAAAGCACAATATTTTTTTGTGAA
This sequence comes from Phoxinus phoxinus, assembly GCF_949152265.1. NCBI lineage: Eukaryota > Metazoa > Chordata > Actinopteri > Cypriniformes > Leuciscidae > Phoxinus > Phoxinus phoxinus. The sequence goes on from NC_136881.1 coordinate 28,778,343, forward strand.
ATATTGTTTATATTTTTTTTGATAAAAAAAACACAAATTTTTAATTCAAAATGGAAATTCTGTGATTGATTACACAGGTCGTGTCATTCCAGTTGTTTATGGTGGCAAAAAGCTGCAAAGAGGACCAAAAAGCACTATAAAAGCACAAGAAGTGTTTTCAAGCCAGACTGAATTTATGTGGTTATTTGCTTAAAATCACTCCTTCCACTGTAGGCATCAAATTTTATTTAAACATGCCACCTGAAACGCGTTGAGAGAGATTTGACATCAGTAATGTAAAACATCACAAAAAGAGCAACTTTCAGCTAAAAAAAAAGCATGTCCTTTTTTTGTAGTTCATGGAAGGAAGAAAATAATATGTGTGTAGAAATGATGACTGAATTTTCAGCTTTGATTGAACTATTCATATAATGAAGCTATTGATCCTTTGACCCTTATGTTTGGTCTGTCAAATTCCCAAGAGTAAAGAACATGACCTTCAAAGTAATGTTATTTTGCTTCTGTCCTGTAGATATGAGTTTCAGCCATATGTCATGGGCAGAATACTTAAAGATGTGGGTAATATTCTCTAGGGTGGTATAACTGGTTTATGATGGTGGTGAATTATTATTTGTGCGATAAGAATTTTTCTTTAAATGTTTCTTTTGAATTGTTTTTTTTTCTTTTCTATTTTTTGAAAGACCCCCAACTTTTTGAGGTAACATTATCTCACTGACATTTACAGACATTTGTCCTACAATTTCAGGTGCCAAAAAAAAACATCTCTAACATGCAATTAGAAGATGTCGTCTACCCTCGTGACTTCCCAAAGGTTCTTGTAGTGCATGCCTTTGGTATTTCGGTAAAAAGTTTATCTGCACATCTTTAAACCTTCTTTGTCAGGTTGACAAGTTTATTCCAAGTTTACTTGGGCAACACCGCTTTGTGCTTTTATACTGTGATAAATATACCCCCTTCACTTAAATTAATTGTTGTGCCTTTTCCCAAGGAATTCCAAGTACATTCAACATGGTTTGGTTCTGATGCCATCTGTTCCTTAAAGACCGCAGAGATGTACTTTTTTGTAACTCTTTGTTTCTGTCTCAGGTGTGTGCTTTAAAGAGAAACATTATGTCCTTACTCCTCAAGTTTCGAGAAAATAATGTTCCTACAGGATGTTCTTGATGACATTTGCACACTGATTAAGGGCACTGAGGACACTGAAGTTTAAGGTGGAAAATTGCAGTGTGTGTGTGTGTGCGTGTGCGTGTGCGTGTGTGTGTCAGTTTCCAAAGTGGTTGTCCAGGCTCATTGGAAAACCGTTCCTGTGGCAATATTTTGTCAAAGCACGTACATAGCCTATCACTGCAGTTTCTAAAAGAAATGAACACTAAAGGCAGTGAAACAGCAAGCACTTTTAATAGTTTCCACACACAATTCTGATTACAGGGGCAGATTTTGGATTAATAATGACTTGTTTTCACGCGGCTCCTTGCACAAATATGTTATGACCTCAAAACACTTTTTACCATAGTACATGTTTTGCAAACTTACATACTTACATACTCACTTAACCAGCTCCATATGTTCAGTTTTACTGACTTATTAAGCATGCTCGATAGCTCAGCTGGTACAGAATTGTATTTGTGATGCAGAAAGCACGGGTACGAGTCCCGGGAAAGACGAGTCACAATACAAGAGCTCAAAGTTTAAAATCAAGCAAAAATGCCATGGTAACGATTACGTTATGATGTCGCATTTGCTTTTGTTAACACTAACGGGTAGGTTTAGGGTATAGTGTACTGTATACATATTCACATTCATCTGTTCTGGAAAAAAACTAAACACGCTTTTAGCTCCAATGACTAGACATTTCACTTTGAAACTTTTGCAAAAATGTTGCCACAGGTATGTTTTTCGTATGAGCCTGGGCTGCCTTTTGAATATGAGTATGTGTGTGGGACCCATGAGTATGTGTGTGGGACCCTGTGGGTATATATGGAATAGCTTACCCAAAAGTTCAAATACTGTCATCATTTAATAATCACCCTCATGTCATTCCAATCCATAAGTCCTTTTTTCATCTTCAAAGCAGAAATTAAGATGTTAGTTTCTGTGAGCGAATATTTCATAATTCATAATTCAACTGATTTGTTCAAACGGCTGATCATTTTAGGAAAGCATTTGACTTTCTTAATGTGTGAGACATTGAATTATTCATTCAACCAATTTGTTTAACTGGACTGATTCATTCAGTAACAATACAGTGCTGTGACTATTTTAATTGGCGAAATAGTGCAAAACAAGCAATATTGTATCTAAAATGTAAGTCAGTTAATTGTTTATTAAATTGGTATATAAAATCAATATCGCATTTGCAATCTTGCTATTGTTTGGAGAAAAATACAGCACAAAAGACAAATACTCATGTATTTTTACTTCATTTTAATAAGGAAGTAAATAACGCAGAGAGATTGTGCACTCTACACATGCAGTATTCTGACCATGACCGAAAATGCTATACCAAACAGTGTATGCATTTTCTAGGTGTATTTTTGTTTGTTTTTTTGCAAAGTGAGGTACATACTTGAAAATGTCAGATAGCACATTGTTAAAACAACAATTGAGATATTATCGACGATATATATATATATATATATATATATATATATATATATATATATATATATATATATATATATATATATGTATATATATATATCACACACCCCTAGTTGGAACATGATAGTGGGTATTTGCTCCCATTTAGACACAGGAATCAGTAAAGTCAGGCACTGATGTTGTCCGATGGGATCTGTCCCGCAGTCTGTGTTCCTCGTCATCCCAAAAAAATGTTTAGAGAAGATCACGTTTGGGTTTCATGCAGGCCAGTCTAGTTCTTCTAAACCAGACTCTGTTAATCATTTCATAATATACCTTGCTTTGTGCACAGGAGCAATGACATGCTGCATTGGACGGAAAGGGTCCCTCCAAAAAATCCTATCTGCAAACTATAAGTACTGTAGTAAGTTTTAGGCACTAAGCTAGTCATAGTTTTTATTTATCAATAAACTTTTGTTCATTAAATTATTAACTTCTATTTTTAAAAATCTAATTTATATTTGGTGTGGTATAATCACCCTTTGCTTTTAAAGCTGTTTTTTCATTGGTACACTTGCTCATAGGTAGTTGTTTCTAAAAAAGCATCTTGGTGAGAAGTTGCAACAATGTATACTGTATATGGGGATGGTTAGGAGGCCATGATGATGGACAGAGGCCAATGGGCAATTTTATCCAGGATGCCGGGGTCACCCCTACTCTTTTTTCGAAGGACATCCTGGGAATTTTAATGACCACAAAGGGTCATGACCTAGGTTTAACGTCTCATCCGAACATCTCATATACTTTTTTTACAGTATAGTATATAAGAAGTAGATGATATGTATACATATATAATGTATAATAAAACATTTTTTTTAAATAATAAAACATTTGTTTGAAATAATAAAACATTTGTTCCAAATTTAATAGATATTACATGTTATTTATTTTGCCCACAGTGTGTGTAGTCATGGTGTGTAGTATCTACATCATATACAAAGCACCGTCCTTTGGATGAGACGTTAAATGAGACGAGAGTCTGTGGTCATTAAATATCTCCCCAAAAAGTTGCCCATTCCAAAAAAAAAAGTTTTTTTCCATCCTGGCCTCCTAACCATGGTGTGTCACATCTACATCAACTAAACTCCACAGTTGCATCGGTAACTGAAACCTTTTGCATTCCATTATAGGTTTCAGTATAAGTTTAAGACAATATCAATAATGGCAATGCAACAAATACATCCAGTAATGATTCGTTTATTTAAGATTCAGGTAATCTGAATCAGCAATGACCAGTAATGATTAGTTTATTTAAGATTTGTCTGCACTGAAATTAAAGGGCTTAGAAATTGAGATATTTGATCTGCCTGCATGCTGACAAGACTGTAGCAAGTCTTTAGAAAATAAACTCTGCATAGTCTCAGAGTTGATCCTTCCACAGTGATCCCCTCTTCTCCCTCCTCTGTTAAAGGTGCTGTGGGTGATTACAGCTCCTGGGGGTCTACTGCTGGATGTTCCCCTGGGGACAGCTGTCCACAAGGGAGCAGCCTCTCTAGAGAGCCCAAATTAGAGGGTGTGTGACAGGTGCGGCAAGGGGGGCATGACGGCCGCCAAATTCCTCTGTGCATTAGATGGATAGAGAGAGAGGGAGGGAGAGAGAAAGTGAGTGTGAGAGAGGGCTGAAATATTTATGATCAACGACTTCACAGGGCAGTGCAGGGCTTCAGCACTGTCCCCCTGGGGAGCAAGTGGACTCAGTCAGTGTGCCCGCCGGTCCAAGCTGACAGCCCCCCGATGGGTCATTAGTGAGCATTACCTGAATGTGCACACACACACTTACACATTCTATATATATTCTGTATATATCTTGTTCACTCGCTCTCTTCTACGGTAATGCCGTTTTGCCCTCCGCTGGCATGAGCAGTGCGGATAGACTTTTATAAATGCTGTTTGATTTTTATTGTGTCTGTCACATTGTGATGTTGATTAGCACAAGGACCAGTGCCCAGAATGGCCAGAGGAGAAAGTGACAGCAACCTTATCTGACACGATTTAGTTGTACATTGCAAGATGGCTGGTGCCAGAGATAAAAGATTGGCCATGTTTATCCCATTAACCAGCTTGGATTTGTATTGAATAGATCTTTAATTTGTGTCCCCTCTTGACATGCTTTGATCCAGGTATCTTTGCACTGTGGCGTTGTAACCAGGTTCCAAGAAATCCATTTACTCTTTTAAAATTGACACTGAAATGGCTTGTTCACGCTAAACAACACATTCTTTGGACCACTCTAAAGATGAGGTGTGTGATCAGTCTTACGAAAAACACACATGCCCGCACATTCAAGCACAGATTTTGTCCCTGCTGCCTGAGACTCCCTGCCAGCACTTGGCTGCATACTGTACCATGCCATTTTCATCCAAAAGCTCCTTCTCTTGCTGTGCATCAAACAACTTGGTGTGCAATTACACACAATTAAGTTCAAGATGCACTTGAGACCATTATGACGCCTAGCTGAACACATTTGAATCGCCGGGTTTGCGCCCACTACACCCGTTCAGTTCTGGATCCAATTATTTATTTTTTTATTTTGCCCCAAAACAATGGAACGGTGACCATTGGGTCAAAAAGAGGCAGTGGTCCATGAAGGGTGTCCCAGATGTAGGGTGAGATGCCCCACCTCAAATTCTTCTGTTAACCATTGAATGCCTTCTATCTCAACACATTTATTAAGGGGTTTCTCTTATTAAATTTTACTTTTTTTATTTGAACATTAACATTTGGGAGCTTTATCGCAGCAGTTTTGAGGATAATTTATCTTTTTTTTGGTATTAGATAAGTGTTCTGTGATGTTTTTATGTTTATTTGTTATAATATTGTTTTTATTTTGAAGTGAACCAATTAAAGTTAGACTTGAATTGAGGCAGAAGGCCTTCAGTGGCATGATGTTACAGTTTTTTTAATAATTCAATTTAGCAATTATTATAATTCATGGAGTTATTATTCAGTGATTCCATTCATTCAATTTCAAACATTGTTTCTCATGACCTCATAATCATTCAATCTGAATTGATATGTATATTGGAAATACCTTCATTTTATCTGTGGATTCTGTTATTTTATTTACAAGTTATTCTTCAGTTGTTCAAACTAAACTTTAGAAATGACAGTAGGGCAAGTAGGACAAGATTCTTGCTTTTAAATGATAAGAACTATGCTAAACTCATGTTTTAAATATGTTAGAATTTAGCAGTGAATACACACTCATTTGACCCTACCCTGCTTGAAAATGAATCCGGCATCCTTAATCTCTGTCTCAAACTGGTATTACTTGTTCAATGTGGCTCATGGGGATTTATTTATTTATTTATTTTTTGAATATGAGATGTCTCTGGGCTGTGAGGGCCACTGAATCCCTCTCCCTCTGGCCATGCATGTGCGCCAGTTGCACTCTTTAGCAAGTGACCCATAAAGTGTGCCAATCCCCATCAAATGCCCAGTCTCTCTCAGTGCTGTGCTGCCAGTTGGCACGCCTGGATGGAGGCAACATATTGCAGCACTGAATGTCCTCAAGTAGACTACGGTACATTGGACATTAATCAGACGGCTCTCTGCTTCCCTGTCCGTATTTGGACGCCGAAGTGCCAAAAATCACAGCCAGACAGTTTAAAGTGAGAAGAATTGCTCTTCGGGGAGCCAAGAGCCAAGCGTATTTCATCCTGGCGGGAACTTGGTCCTATTGTGTCTTGATTGAGTAGTCGCTGTCCTCTCCCTAAATGTCCCTTAAGTAAGCAAAGGTTACAATAATGTGAGCTTGTACATCTGAATGATTGATTCTTCTGATTGATGTCTCAAATTTGATTTTACGTTTTCGTGTGTTGGATTTTTTGAGAGCAAAACAATCAAGTTAAGCGGGATGAGAGGAAACATCCATATTAATATTTCAACTTAAAACGCTCGTAATGCACTCTCCAAACACACCCCATTCAGTAATGTCAAATCGGAGGCGATCACTAGCTCATTTCTTTGTTCCTTCTGGGAGGAGGGAGGAGCGACCGCTGTATGTACATGGATAATATGATTGATTCGCATCGTCTACACCAATTTCCCCTTCAGTCCACAGTGCAATTCGTTCAGTGTGACCCCCCTTCCCCCCCACTGCCAAATGATAAGTGAAGCCATTAGAGTAAAGAAGGCAATCTGCGCACAGGGTTCGGTTAGCAGGGTCAAGCCACCTTCCGATTCATTTATCAGCTTTATTCTGCTTATTTCTTAGTTTAAAAAATGAGAGAGGTCTCATTCTCTTTCTTTGAGCTATTTTCTTTCTTTCTTTTTTTTTGTACATCTGTAGGCTTTTTGTGAGATTTTGTGCACTATTTTCTTGCATTGCCCCTTGATAGCCTATAGACATCTTAAAAATTTGATCTGAAAATCATATATTCTCTGCGGGCCTGTCTTTATTGAAATCCCACTGAAATTAATCAGATGCTGAAGATGAAATTGCAGCTGTCTTTGTTTTAATGTTTTTTTCTAAAGCATTGATGTGTTTTGAACCCTTTCACTTTTAAAAGGCTGTACCATGAAAATCAAACAGAAAGGCAAGAAAACTGAGACAATAAACCCATCAAATTCCGTCCAATGCCACATGGCTGTGTGTGTGTCCATGAAAGCGCTTGGCTTATTCTTGCACGGGTTTTGTGCCGGGCCTCTCTAATCTAAGATTTATTGACCATTAGTGAACTCAGAAAGTCATTACAGTTCATTCTGCTTGGGGCCTGACGTTTTATTAGGACAAATTTCCCCGCTGAGAATGCGCACCAGCGCTGAACTGCTCACGCTTACCACCGCGTGAGGTCACGTGACCCCCGGCTCTCCTTTCCTCTTCCCCCCCCTCGCACACTAAAAGCACAATGTTACTGAACACCAGTCCATTACCAGGGTGCGGGACCCGCCATCGAGAGGGATGGTGGGAAGAGATGCCATCTCACGCCCCATGACTAATTATGTGAGGATGCAAATCGTTTTGCCACACTCCCTTTCTCCCCAATCATTATGTACGGGTTTGATTTGTGCTTTTCAACCAGAGAGGTGACACAAAAGTTGTGGAGTGTGCAAGACTGAAGTTCACTAAAAGAGATGAATACTGTAAATGAGTTTATTCAAGTTTTATCCTTTTTAGAATATATCAGTGTGTGAATACGATTACAGAGACAACTGGTATGTTTTTTGGTTCTACTTTGATTTTGCATTATTTAGTTTCTTGCAAACCTTGTTTTTTATAAGATACATGGGCTTAATGACACAATGGACATTTGGGAGATCATTTAGTTTGGACTGACTTTTACACAGTCTCTTCTTTTTTCAAAAGTTTTTCTTGAAATATAATTGCATCTAAGTGTCTCACAACTAGGGATGCAGAATATATATCTGTCCCATTACTGAGAAAATACATGTTTTGATTACATTTGCTGACAAATAAGGCCCTCTTAAAATTAATCTTAAATCTCATTTCCACAAAATAGTGTTGAATTTTTACATATTTGTTTGTTAATCAGCCATTACATGGAATACATTTTGGCTTACATTTTCAAATTTGTGCATCCCTATTCTGAACTTTTTTTTTGTATTCCATCAACTTTTTCAATTGCTTATAGATTTCCCTCAGACACTGCAGAAACGACCTAAATGGTCAGAGCAAGTGTATTACAGTCATCTATTTATATTCATACAATTATATTTAGGCTCTTTTGCATCTCTTTTTATTTTTCATATGTGGTTCCATGGCTTTTTTTTTTTTTCATTGAAGTCTGTTTGCAGAACTATTATTAGAATAGATACTAGGTCTGTCTTTTATATTGGACATGTCTACATAATGTATGTAAGAGGGCAGCTTCAGTATAAATCAGTTTCTGTGAATTTACAATGTAACCAATGTGCATTGAGGCTCTGGTCTGTTATCGGCATTGATCGGGCAACATGCCTAAATCGCAATCTGCACTTTCATGTACAGAGAACAGACATGAAAGATACAGGCAGGGTACCAGTGTTAAGTGTGTTCCGTTCAACGATCACAAACGAGGTCCTGCACCGTTAATGAAAATAGATGCCGAGGGGATTGGGCCCAATAGGGCTAAATGAGCAGCAGTGTAGTGTTTTTTTTTTCGTTTTTTTTTTTTTTTTGCGTGTGTGTGTGAGGAGTGGATTGAGTTACTGTCAGTGTCAGCTTGACTTTATGCCATCCTTCCTCTCCATTTGGGCAGACAGTTCACTTTATGAAACCATCATTCTGCCTCCTACCCTCTGTGTCTTTAGTGCCATAGGGAGAAAAGGGAGAATTCCATTTTACCCGTGTCACCAATTCCTCTTAGTGAAAGTGAGGGGGAGTGAGAGAGGATATGGAAGCTCCAAATGGGACTCTTTTTCATTTGGAGTGATGCAGGGATGTTCTGGAAATATTACATGTGCATCTGCACTTGTATTTAGATGTTTGCATGCACAGCACACGGCCTCTCATCGACCCTTCGCATGCGGTCATACACGTCTGTGCCTTTGACGGCCCCTTGCCTGCTTTTTGTTTTTACGCTCAGTTTCCAGTGGCACTTTGGGCCAATAAATTGGGATTTCCCTCCAATTAAAGGCCATCTGCCGGTGTGCCTCTGTAGAGGCATGGTGTGCCGTATCCTTCCACCCAGGGGCTAGTGTAACTGTCTTTTTTTCCTTCTCACACCCTGTCACCATCAGTCTGCTGTTTGCTCCTCTTGCAGCATTATACCAACATTTTGCCAGCATCCCCCTGATGTCTCCCACTCTCTCGCTTTCTGTTCACCACGCTTGGTTACTCTGGCCGTGCCCTCTGTTAGAAGTCTGACCTTGCTAATTGCTCTGGACCCTAGTGTGTGTGTGTGTGCATGCGTGTGGTCACTGTCAGAGCCATGCCTAATAAGAGAGAGCAGATCGGAGCTGGGGAGCCAACAGCATAGTGTGTTCCTGTTATGGCTAGAAAAGAAAGAAAAAAACATGGAAGGAAGGATGAACTTGAAAGGCCACCAACTGCTCTTTTAGCCACGAAAAAGGCTTTGTTCAATTACATTGTCTTGCACAAATGTCATCATTTACACAACATCATGTAATTCTAAACCTGCATGCTTTCCTTTTTTGAATGCAATTTGAGAATTACAATTGGCTTCTATGCTTTTTTTAATTTCAATAATCAAAGACTGAATCTTTGAAACTTCAAAAGGGAAACAAAAGCACCATAAAAGTGTAGTATGAACTATATTCTATATGTTGTTTAAAGTCATACGACAGCTTTATGTGAAACGGTTGGGAATTTATTTAAAAGAAAATCTTTGTTTGAAAGAGTTCATTGTTTAATAAGAATTCATTAGAAATGGCTTTATTCACATCGGCCATTTTTAATTTTTTGGTGCTTTTGAGTCCTTTATTGAATCTTGAAACATTCAGTGTTCATTGTTATTGCATGGAAAAGTGTCTTTAGAATTGCTCCTTTCAACATGAGGGTGAGTAAATAATGGTGTTGCTGTCCCGGAGTTGCTGTCATAGCAACAGGTCCATAAGCTCAAACCTGCTCGGGAGCAGGCTTATTTCATGTAAACAGGATTATATATTTTTTAAAGGCGCAGTAAGCAATTCTAGTAAACTCTGTTGATATTTGAAATCACCAAAACAGACACTCCCCTACTCAAAAGGATCACACCCCTATCTTAATGCCTCCGATCCCACATTCACATACACTCTATGCAACATTCAACGACTATGGCGGAATCTGCTCTGCCTGCCGCACAAGGGTATGATTTCATCAATAAGTGAAAGCAATTTGTGTGAAGTGAAAACTAAAAATACTGTATTTGAAATGCATTTATTTTATGTTAAGTATACTACAAATACATTATGTATGTTTTAGGGGTGTAACGATACACGTATTCGTATTAAACCGTTGGACCATTTTTCCTGCCGACCAAAATTTTGTTATTTCAAATGTAGGCGCGTTGTGCGTGGCAAGCGCGCTCATGATGTGACCACAACATTGCCCAACATCAAATGGCAAATGTAATGTAAGCGGAACGAAACTGAGCTACTTGTTATTGTGTGGTTGACGGACCGTTTATCAGTTTGGACCAATGCAGCGCGAGCCGATCTTGATCAAGCAGCACTGTTTCTACACAGATCCAGTAAAGAAAGCATTTGAATTCGCCACTGAAGTAATAACATCGCTGTGAGATCTAGTGAGAAACATTCACATTTATCCGTTATTAACGGATCAAACACAGCGCTGACGTGGAAACCAGGAAGAAACATTGTGCCATGAATTAACTATTCAGTGTCCACAGATCAGCAACATTCACCACGGATTTACTGTAGTAACGCTACTAACTTCAACCATGGAAGTTTGGCAGGAATAGTAGGCTATAATGCTTTCAAGTAACATTACGTCGGTTTTATTTTGACATTATGAATACAAATGCTTAGCCTGGCTCCGCCCTCCTACGTACTTCCGCTAAATTTTCATTTTCCTCCAGTACTACGTCTGGGATTGTGGTATATTCTTGGGTTTTCTCCGGTCAATTTTTTACCGGTCCAATCTGCGAACAGAGGGAATGGCTGAGAACGATGACATTGAGGTTGCGCGCTATTTTGAGTTGTCATACGTCACGACCAAACGTTAGCGATTGGTTATGGCAGACCCAGAGTGACTCTGGGCAGATCCAATAGTTTTAAACTTCAACAGAGTACCCGCCTTCAAGGAAGTCAACACTTGTCAATGGAGAGTGGCCAGACTCTGTATAAATTAAATGTACGAGAGTCTGGTAGAACCAGGCTAACAATTGCTGCCATCAAATGTTAATCTGAACTAAAATAAACCTACTAGAATATTACATTTCATTTTGTCCAAGGAGCTGTTTTGTTTTATATGCTCCTAAGAAAAGTCAAGAATAGCTCCATCATTGCTCAAAGTAAAAAAAAAAAAATACTTTATGATGTTAGTTTTAATAAAAATATTTAAAAAAAAATTTAATCAAGGAAATTTCTCTGGCATTTCTTTCTTTTTGCTGTATCGAAAACGTACTGAACCGTGACACAAGTGTATCGTATCGAACCGAGCCATGCATTTTGTGAACCGTTACACCACTAGTATGTATGCCCTACAATTGTACTTTTGGTATACTAAATGAAACTGCTTAAAGTCTGCTAAATTGGAACAACTAATTTTGAACGCAATGCACTTTAGTTATCCAGAAGTAGTGTTGAATACAACTGTGCTAAAGTGGATCTATTGCAAGTATCCTTTAGGTACAATAGGTGCAATATAAGCTACAATATGTTGTTGTTTTTTCGCCGCTAGGGGTCGCTAGCCTCTTACAATAACAAAGGCGTAGGTTGATGACGTATAAGCGGAATTTTGGAACTTGTCGTCTTGTCTATGGATCTAATAATGTTTATGGATGAGTGAATACATTCATGTTTTTTAATATGACTGTGGTATGAAGCAGGGCACAATTGCTAATGAGAGACAGATACATTTCATCATGTTGAGCTATATAACAGTCGAAGTTAGTAGCGGACGTGGAGCTCTTGGCATCTCGAAAACGCCACACTGATATTGATCCTCGTTTTAGTTCTCCTTTTGTCCCAAAGTCTGCTTGCCATGGTCCATAATGTTTGAACGAAACAGCAACAGCGTTGAACAGAGTGTGCTGCTAGACGTTAAGCAGCTGTCCACGTGTGTCGCCATGGTTACTATGGCAGTGCGGAAACCAGGGATAATGCGGATATTACGTCATTGACATGCGACAATGACTAGGAACGAGCCATTATTTAAAATAGGAATTTCTCTGAAATGAAAAATCTTTGGGAACTTTTGGGATATTGTAAGTACACAACTGCAGGAAATATATCACACTGTGCTAGTGATTTTTGGATATTACAAAAAATCTTACATATTGTACCTTTATATATCTTGCATTTAAAGACTGATATTATTATCAGTCTATCCTTACTAATAGTGATATTAAAACACATTATAGCCTTAATATTAAAGGGGTGGTTGATTGCGATTTCACTTTTTTCATGTTAAATAGTGTGTAATGTTGCTGTTGGTGCATGAACAGTATCTGCAAAGTTGCTGCGCTGAAAGCTCAACGTAAGCTTCAAAATTTCTGTTTGATTATGTTCCTGAAAATTACAATCGTAGCTCTTTATGGAAGACAGCTTCCAGAATCTCCACGAATTCAATGCCGGATTAAACAAGAAACTGTTACTAAACCATGAAGCAGTTCCAACTTTAAACCCAGAGGCAGCCGTTGTTGGGCCACAACCTGTAAGTAAGACTTAATAATTTTAAATGTTTGCATGTCCAATTTTGCATGGGGCGACAGTGGCTCAGTGGTTCATGTAGATTGTCTACAAACCGGAAGGTTGGTGGTTCAATCCCTGGTTCCACTTGACCAAGTGTCGAGGTGTCCTTGAGCAAGACACCTAACCCCAGCTGCTCCCGACGAGCTGGATCGCCTTGCATGGCTGACACCGCCGTCGGTGTATGAATGAGTGAGTGAATGGGTGAATGTGAGGCAATATTGTAAAGCGCTTTGGTGGCCATTGGGTCTGTGAAAGCGCTATATAAATGCAGTCCATTTACCATTTTTTTTACCATGTATAATTTCAGACGTATTGTTTTAGTTTTATCAAGGACGTAAACAAATGCCAGTGCTCGCATTATAGCCACTTATAGTGCTATTTCGTGTGTCTATGACAAACGCGTACAAACATTTTGAACCTGCAATTTGTAATTATGTACTAATTTTGTAAATGTATTTTCCATGTATACTTTATGAAGTAATTTTTCGATTTGATCAAGAACGTAAACCAATGCCAACGCGGTTTGTTTATAGTAGCCAGTTAGTTCGATGCTATTTTGTGTGTATAAGACAAACGTGTATAAAGTTAAAAAAAATTATATGTAATCGCAACAGCAAACTTCAGCTGCGGTATTACTCAGTCATTTATTCTTTTATATTAAATGTTTAATTTAGAAAACCGTATCTCAAAAGCTATGGCATTTTCAAGTAACAGCGTATCAAAATTATTATATAATAATAGTAGAATAGAATAATAATAATAAAAAAAATTACCATTCAGAAACGTTTTGTAAGAGCCGTGTTTGGGGAGGTTCTGCTTGACTCTCTTCATTGCCGCTTTCTGGGTCTGATTCTGGCTCAAACTGTACGGCAGTATTGACACCATTATTTACATTTGACCGGAGCACATGCAACTTTCGCCCGTAAAGGTAATGGGCGTGAAGTTTCCGGACAACGTGCACTACGCAGTTTAGCCAATTACAACACACCGGCCCTACTAACCAATCTGAGCCCATTGCCTGTTTCTGAGGGAGTGGTTTCATAGAATTAGGAAGTCAACCGGTCGTTCAAATGACCGAGGAGAAAGCGTCTTACAATAAAGGGGAAATTTATGAAAAATAAGGCAAAAAAAAAAAAAAAGACGAAGACATGTTATATTGCACCCCATAAACACAATCATGCAAAGAAAAAAAGCAGTAAACCACCCCTTTAAGAAATGTGCATTGTACAATAAAGAATACAATAAATCTAAATAAAGTTAAATTATACTATTAATATCAGTAAGTCTCAAGTGATATGTTATTGGATTTGTAGTATACTTATTAGCATGAAATAAATGTATTTTAAATACATTTTGGAATATTTTTTATTTTCACTGGGGGTTATGTCTAATTTTTATTTGTCTCCTCTATTCCTTTGATGGCAATGTCATCCCTTTCATCTAAAAAAACAAACACTTTTTTCATAAACAGATCCCTACATTTATTCTACTACCTATTCTAATATATTACAAGTGTGACAAGATTAAGGGGTCATAGCGATCACTAAAAGGGGAACCAAAAGAAAAACCATGTATTAGTTGTAAAAAAACATGTATTAGAATGGTTAATACATAACCAACCTTATGTACTATGTACAGTATTAGGTAATCTCACTTTTCAGACACACTTTAGGAGCCGATGCTTGAAACGGCCGGTGGAGGAGGGTTAGATGTTGCAGGGCAGGCTAATAATAACAATGCAAATGTACAAACAAGCGAAGATGACACACAAGTGTATTCACGCAAAAGACAGCATATCTTAGTTCGGAGTAACACAGCAAAAACTTACTCGCGTATCAAGAAGAAATAAAGTAACACCGACATCCGTTTTTAGGCCTTCCCGCTCCTTAAGTTTCCTCCAGCGCTGGAAAGTCTCTCCGATATTATCGCGGGTTCTACTTCTTGCCTGATTGTTACCCGTCTTTTTAAAGTTAATAATCCCCTGGCCTTTTCCTCTTTTGCATTTCCTCTGCCATCTCTCTCTTTCTATAGCCATTCTGTTAATGTTTCTTGTGCACTGAGCCCTCTCTTCTGCCCCATGCATACACCCCTACCTGCTGATTGGCCACGGGTGAAAAAATAGCTTACTGCACCTTTAAGCGGAGATGGAACGTAAAGTCTGTTCCAGCCACTGCTACTCTCTTTATCTACACATTTAATTTATCTATTATAACTTTTATGTAATTTTGGTCGCTTGGCTGTTTCCTTAAAAAGGTCCAGAAATTTGTCTAGTTTTTCGTCAGGTGCATGATGATCTTATTTATATATATATGATGTCATTGCGTTGTTGAAAATTCGTTTGAAGAACCAAATTAGTCAGAGATCAGTTATCATGATTAAGATCTGGCATCTGTCAAATCATCTCAGATGCATTGAGCAAGGTACGAAGAATGGACCCCTTGTTTCTTCAGGGATCTCCATGCATTTTGCATTATTAAACTCATATATTCTTGCATCCTTTGATGCCCTAACACAGGTTTAATGATTACACAGATAGACTGGGATTGACAAATCTAAATGTGTTTCGTGGTTTGCACCCCATACAATTAGAGTGGGAAACACTGCTCTGGTGTTTGTCATCACACGTTATGGTCAGATTATCTGATGCTTAGTAATCAAGCAAAAATCAGACTTGCAGCAGTTTGAATTTAACCCCTGCTCTGTAAGCAACTCCACCTCAGCTCATTTTCCTTCCCTCTTAGTCCACACTGTTCAGAAAAAGAGTTTTTGAAGCCTCAGACATGCACCACTTTAAATAACTCTCCATCCTATGTGGCCGTGCTCTCATTAACATCGATATACAGAAGTGAAAGAGAGACATGTTGAGAAAAAAACAATCCAGACACAATCCAGACATAACGAAAGATAACTTGTTTTGCTTTGTATTTTTTCTTTT
This sequence comes from Phoxinus phoxinus, assembly GCF_949152265.1. Classification (NCBI taxonomy): domain Eukaryota; kingdom Metazoa; phylum Chordata; class Actinopteri; order Cypriniformes; family Leuciscidae; genus Phoxinus; species Phoxinus phoxinus. The sequence goes on from NC_136881.1 coordinate 28,794,235, forward strand.
TCAATTTTCTCATCATATGCATGATAAATCAATGGCGACTTTGTAAGTTTGGAGACTGTAACGAGGAGGATAAGCCACCATCTGCGTTTCATCTCCAATGGCCACTTTTTCGATAATGAGCCACCCAGTATGTGTACCTCTGCTGCCAATTGACGGTATATGGACGTCTTTTAGTAAGGCTACTGCTTTTTGGGTGGGCGAAACCATACCCGAGTTTCTCCAATTACTGAGACCCTCCAGCACCAGTGGCTTCACTGCCATACTGGAGCAGCTCTTTTGACAGCATGTCAGTTATAATGCCACCCCATGTCACTGTCATTCCCATAACTAGGCCTGACACGCTCGCCTCGCCAAAACGGTTCTCGAATGTTCTCATCATCTAACATTCACCACAGCGGAAGCCTCAAATTGAACAGGTATATTCCATGCCTTTATGGAGCAAGCCTACCTGATTGGAGCATGGCAGCATGCAGCGACACGGTTATAATTGGCCGTATCTGTTCAGATAATGTTTTTACCCTCAGGCAGCATTCATATCGATTCAGATTGATTGAGCCATAGATTAACTTGTTATGACTCTTTGCCTATTACTGTGAATTGATTGCCAGCCCTGGTCGGTAAAGTGTAATTGCGGAAGGTGTGCATTGTGTAATTGTGTCTCAGATTCCTTGAATGCGTTATTTTGCGGTTACGCCATCTCCTCGGTTCCGAAAAGTATGTTTGGGTGCATTTGCGTGTATACAGTATGTGTCAGAAGTTCTGACTGTCAGAGATTAGCGTCCCAACAACATTGAATATGGAATAAGCTCATAAGCTGATGGGCGGACATACTCGCCGATGTTGACTTGTGCATTGTCCGTTTCAAAAGCCGTGCTATTATGTGTAATCCCCCTCGCTCCGTCGCCATTGATCTAACCCACCCACTTGCTCGGTGGGCATGACAATGTGACGAGAAGGTTTGCTCTCTCAGACGGTGTGGCTCTGATCCCGAGGAAACAATTCCATCTATCTTCAGTAAAGCACAAATCCCCCATCACACACCAGTCAAATTATCATCCATATCAAGAGGCTTTCTGTCAGATAATGTCATTTTCTGAGGCCAGACGCCAGTGAGTGAAAAGACATGAAAGGCTTCTGGTCCCTGCAGACAAGGGCAGCAAAGGATGACTCTTTCTGATATCTTTAGATCTTTTCTTTCCCGCTCTCTTTCTTTCCGTTCTTAAGGCATTCAAGAGGATCATGCAAATGTATCATTCTGTCCTCATTAAGGGTTACAATTCTGGCACTGTATCCATCTTTTTGAATAATGTTGATGTAACCGTGCTGTTGGCGGAACCTTCGATTCTTCATATTGAGCTTGATAAAGAACTCTGGAATAGTGCTGACATTATTTAGAAAGAAAAACAACAACTTGTTTTAAAATCTAATTTTTTTTAAGACCCCGTGTAATCAAAATGGTTTTATTACTTTTAGTCCATGTCTATTAGCTTTGAAGTAATCTTTGCTTGCGAAAATGTACTTTTAGCAGTCTTTAGTCCTATTCAGAACATTTCCTTGAAGAGGTCAGGTACAGGAAGTTTCACATATTTGATTTTAAGTCTTTCCACCCCAGCCTGAATATCTGAACATCCAATACATCAAAAGAAAGAACAGAGCCTCTGCTTTTAAACAACAATAAAACAAAAAATATCAACACTTGAATATGGGTAAGTTTCATAAACAAAGCAACATTTTGAACAAAAAGCTAAGAAAATAGCATTTTTCCCCCAAAATTACAACGTGCTTCTCATTTCTCATTTGAGCTTTGTTGAATGCCATGAATGCTAAATTTCTTGCTGCCTGTTGCACCTTCATTATGGATTTATAACTTTTTGGCCAACTTCCTTGGTAAAAACAAACTAAAGACTATTTGAGGAATCCAAGGCTATATGGGGAAAAAGGGACAATGCCCTCGATTAAACATTGCACTAACAACTTGTTTTAAAAGGAAATGTCAGGAAAATTGCACAGTTCAAGCGATTTCATGATTTATTTAATGTCAAAATGTAGGTTTATTATTATTATATTTTCTCAAATGAACAGGTTTAAAAATGGCATGATTAATGTAGCCTATATAAAGCAATGTTATATGTTGGTATACATTTTGCATACATTTTATATAATGTAGGAAAACTGCTTTTTTTTTTTTTATAAGCAATTTTGTTGTCAGATTGTGTTCTTCTGGTTAAGGACTCGGGGTGATTGCCTGCCAAGATGCAGACATATAGTGCACCAGGTGTACTGTAGCACTTTTGGAGACAGGAAAAATAGTTTTGTTAGGTTTTTTTGTTTGTATGTTGTTGTTGTGTTTTTGTTGTTAGTATATTCATGGTTAAACCTTCCCCAGCCATAAACTGTCACAAGAGTAAGGTTTTTATATAAACTGACCCAGTATTTTTATGCCTTGTCTCTCTTTCTCATGTTCTGTTTCTTTTTCACCGTATAAGAGGACACGATTCCATTTGTGTGCTTGTTTTGCCTTTCATCTATTGTACCGTTTTGGAATCTTAAAATAGGAAAGACACCCTTTATGAAATGACTGATGCTACTGTCAAACCATGTTCTATTGTATGCTGCAGAAAAGAGGAAGAATGGGACAATGAACTTTCTATTTGGGTTTAGAAACATTCAGAGTCTGAGGCTGTGAGGCATTAGAGCTGTGAATTAGTACACACCCCTGTTGCTTTGTCCTTGCAGAAATTATCCTCTAATTAGTTCTATTATTCTGTAATTGTCGCCTTAGTGCTGGTCAGCTAAGCTCAGACAGTATGAGAGCTAAAGCCAAAGCTAAAAGATTTGATCTCAGCCATTACTTGCACAGCTAATCTGCTTTTTCTTTCCTCCCAAGGGTTCTTTTTTATGCATTAAAGCAATATTTCACCAAATCCCTAATTTTTTCAAAGATTTCTCTTCGGCTGTTGGCAGTTGATTTCAATATGTGGAATCTATTTTCTGGCAGAGTTGCTGCAAAGCTTCGGGGGTCTTACATATTCAATATGAATGCCTTTTGGAATGCCCGTGCTTTTGGGTGAAGATTGGCACTCTGCAAAAAATTTTTACAGGTGAAGGTTTTAATCATAGAATACTGTTTTTTTATTTATTGTCAAAACAGACAATAAATAAATGGTTTTGTAATCTATAAAGCAAATTACATTTCTAAATGTAAATGCCTGTAAATCAGTGGATATCTGTTACAGAGAAAATAATCATAAAATATATTTATTTCTCAATTATTTTTGTGTGTGTGTGTGTGTGTGTGTGTGTGTGTGTGTGTGTGTGTGTGTGTGTGTGTGTGTGTGTGTGTGTGTGTGTGTGTGTGTGCGTGTGTGCGTGTGAGAGAGTGTGTGTGTGAGAGAGAGAGAGAGAGAGAGAGAGAGAGAGAGAATATTCCTTATATATTTCTCCTGAGAAAAATAAGTGATTTTACTGCCCTAATATGACAATATCTATTTTTTTAACTATACCAAATTCTGCATTCACATATATATTCAAATGCTATTATAAATATTTTATATAAGATGGTAAATGTTTGAGATTGTAAAGATATTCCAATTATCTGAGCTATATGCTGTTATTATCATTTCATTTTAGTTGTATATTTTTATTGTGAATAAAATGTCTAGTTTATGTCTCGTTTATTTTTATTTAAGCTTAAGGAGTTTTTGGGAGGAAACACGGAGACAAATTTTATAGTTAAATTTAGAATGACTAAAACTTCAATGGCCTTCAATTAACCAATTATCTAATTAACTTGATTTATCTCTTGAGCAATTATGTATGTAATCGCTCAGCAAAATTATTTCTCTGGATATATGAGTAGCTTCTACAAAAGTATTCTTGATTGTTTTGTTTTTTTTATTATTTACACAAGCAATGGATAACCCTGTGCTCAGATTTACCAATAAATAAAAGTCTGCAATCAAATCAGTGATTTAAATTTCAATCAAAATATTCTAAGATCAGAAAATATGTCATTCACATTTTTTGTTATACTTACATAAAAAAAATCTTATTTATGTATTTGTATTCTTCCTAAGGACTTTTAAGACACAATTCAGTGACTTTAAGTTTATAATTAAATTAAGTACTACTGAGTCGACAGAGCAGTCAAAAAAAAATTGCATAAACCTTTTCCTGTCTGTATGTGTTGGTTGGTTTAGTTCAGAGTGAAAGACAGAAACATCAAGTTCAGACTCCACACTTCTCACCTGTGTGTGTATGTGTGAAATATTTGTTTAAGAATGTTTGTGTGTATTTTTGCATGCATGCGGAGTAATGCTGTGTCCATTCATGCTTGGATGACTTCCTCAGGTTCAGAGCAGCGGCCCATGTTGGCAAGGGATTAATTGTTTTGTATTATGCAAAGGATGTGAATTCTTTTGTATGAAATGAAATATGCATATTTCTCACTTTTTCCACTCTGTTTCACAATGTGCCGCACGCAAAATTATTTATACTTTAGAAGCTGAGTGAACGACATCTGCTTGAATGCTCCAAGCTTTATTTTGCTTTCGTTTTTTTTTTTTTTTTTTACTACTTCTTACCAATCTCACAATTTTAAGCTCACTTCAAAACTCTCTGCAGCACTTTATTTAAAATACGGGGGCTTTTTGCAAGCACACACTTTTTCCTCTTTCAGAGTGTGGTGTTTGTGTGTTCCCCGAATTTGTCGGTTTTATTTACTTTCCTTACTCATCCCCCTGGCCTCTTGCCTCTCCGCTTGCCATCAGCTCTGTATATGAGCCGCCAGATTTATCTGTCCATAATGACTCCTGCATCCAGCGTTTGTAGAGAGTTTCAAATGAACGCATCAGCGAGCCGCCGCGAGCTGCTGGCTGCGTACCATGCAAGGGACCAAATTAAAGCACCTGCTCTCTGCGGGGCAAGTTTGTCACGTCAGCTGATTATAAAAAGCTCACATCATACTCCTCACTTATTTCCTGGCCCTTAGGTCTCTGGAGCTCCAGGGGGGGGATGAAGGGAAACTGGGAGAGAGAGAGGTAGTGAAATGGCAGTGGTCCAAAACCGGACCGTTTTTTGTAGGACCCAGGCTGGTTGGGAAAGGTCACTGGGACTGAGATGAAGCAGGCTACGGAGAGAGGGGTTGCTGGGTAATTGGAGCTCTCAGCACACTGGCACTAGCCCATGTAACACTGTTGTCAGAGAGGTCTCACCAGCGCACGCTCTGCAGAGTGGATTCTGGGGGGGGGACGTTTGTCAAAGTAAGAGCCCAGTGACCATGACTGCTGTTTTTTAAGCATGCCATACATGACTCGAACTCACAGCGCTGCCCTTGGCTATGTGTGGACTCCAGGAGCGGGCCAGAACATAGATATGCACTATGATTTTTCTGTAGAGACTAGCAGGAAAAAAAGTGTAGCTCTAGTTTGGGGCGACTGAACTAGATTCTCCCGTGTATGTCGAGGTGTTGTCAAATCAGTCAGGCTTTTTGCACAATAATTTGAATCTGTTGAAAGTGTGCAAAGTGTGTGAACCTCTTAATTTAACAATGCAAATGCTGAAGATAGACTGTCAGCTTGTTATTCTAAACTGAGCAATGGCTGTCTGTGTGTAACGGTAAAGGCAGAAGGAGTCAGTTTAGACTGCATGTTAATTTCTGTCAGCCGTGAATAATCCCCTCTGCCAGACTAGTCCTCTGCCCACACATCGGTCAAAATAGAAACAGGGCGAACTAAAAATTACCCACACTATTGTGTGTCTGTCTGTCTGTCTGTTTGTGTGCCCTTGTGAATAAAATATGTACACATCATTAATATACAGCCTTATGCAGTCTATGACAGCACCAGGAGCTTAGACATGTTAGGTTTGTGAGAACACTCATTCATTTCAGCAAAATAATTATATAATTTATACTTAAAAAATAAATAAAAGAAGGTCTTCCGACATAAGCCTATTATTTGAAATGGAAAGGGATAAAGAGTTATAAATGTCATTATTTCCTCACCCTCAAGTCATTCAGTCATTTTTTTGTGAGGAAGACAAAAGGAGGACTTTTTAACATTTTAGTTCAACATCAGTTATTATTATTATTATTATTGTTGTTGTTATTCAAATGAAAAAAAAAAACATGCAGGCGGTTGGTTCAGTTTGTGTTCTCTTTCAAATGGTTCAAACTGCTTCCTCATGTACACTTTAAACAGATGTGATTCCTACTGTATAGATGTTCCAATGTTCCTTTAATATTGCATTACAAATGACAGCCTTTTGCTGTTAATCAATGTTCCGATAGTCCTTGTCTAGACAGATATTTTAAAGTATAGATATTTTAAATAATGAATGTTTACACTATTTGGCCTACAGCAAACCTTGTATTAAGGTGCTCTCAGCATGCTCAAATTCACGTTTCTTTTAAAAATGTTTTGCTCATCAAATATTTTGAGAGAAAAAAATACATACTGTACCCAAACTCTACATGTCAAGCAGCATTCAAATTTTGTATAATGAAATTAAATTTGAATTCAAATCCAGCAATAATATAACGAATAACACGGGACTAATGAAATACCATAAATTCCTGAATTACAAAATGTTAAATGGGTGTCTACAGGTATCCCAACACTCCGATACGCCCTTTACAGATGCAGAAAGTCAATGCATTTTAAAACTGGAATGAACTAGATGACTTTTAATGTGTGCCAGAGAGATTTGTCTCTCTAATCTGTATATTTCAACATCCTCATTCATATTAAAAGATGCCTTAGGGATCCACACTGAGATTTGAATTCATAAAGAAAGTGCCACCGGGCTAGTGTTGGTCAGGCCGTGTTTAAATCCTACTCTTCATCCAGATGTGATATTATTAATTGCAGCTATTTGTAACGAAACAGACACTCCAAACAGGAAAGTAGAAATGAGTAACCAGTTTATTGATACACAATGAGAAGTTGCAATGGGCACCGTAGTGGATTGTAAACAATGAAGGGCGTGGAACCGTGGATACTGACTGTCCTTGATGATGGTGGAAGAAGCCGTGGTGAAGGAAGCACACACCAGTGTTGGAGAGAGATAAACTCAGACAACGATGGTTAAGATGAAGAGGGTGACGAACTTGGAGACACAGAAGACTTCAAACTAGACGATGGAGATACTCCGTAGAGAGTTGCTTGGAAGGTAGGCGAAGAAGCTTTGAGAGTCCTACTCATTTACGAGACCAGACAAAGTACCAGGGTGAAGTGTGTGCTTATAAGTGTTTGTGGTGATGGCGTACAGGTGCTGGTAATTAATATTCAGGTGATAGTGATCTCAGTGATTGGGTGGTGGTGGAGCCTGGCTGATCCCTGACAGTACCCCCCCCTCCACGGCCTGCTCCTGAGGGCCGTGGACCCCGACGTCGTGGTGGTCGGCCTCTTCCTCGGGGTGCTGGACGATCTGGGTGAGAATCATGGAAAGCAGTAAGGAGAGTAGGGTCTAGGATGTCATCTCTAGGTGTCCAGGAACGTTCCTCTGGTCCATAACCCTCCCAGTCCACCAGATACTCCAAGCGACCACCACGGCGCCGGGAATCCAAGATCTCCCGGATCGTATAGATGGTTCCATCTTCCTGAATCAGTGGGAGAGGGGGTTCATCTGTCGGGCAAGGCTCTGTGGAGGGAACAGATACAGGTGAGTGATAAGGTTTAAGGAGTGAGACATGAAATGTAGAGTGGATTCTGTAGTGCGAGGGTAACTGGAGTTGGTAGGTGACGGGGTTGATTTGTCGGATGATAGTGAAGGGACCAACGTATCTGGGACTCAGCTTCTTGCAGGGCAGGCGCAGCTTGATGTCTCGTGTGGATAGCCAGACCTTCTGTCCTGGCTGAAAGGTAGGTGGCTCTGCCCTCCGAATGTCTGCTTGGTTCCTTTGTCTGCGCACTGCCCTCTGAAGATGATGGTGTGCGTCGTCCCAGACCCTCTCACTCTCTCGGAACCAATAGTCAACGGAGGGGACGTCGGAAGGTTCCCCGGACCATGGGAACAGTGGAGGCTGGTAACCGAGCACACACTGGAAGGGAGTGAGTCCAGTGGCAGACTGACGAAGGGAGTTTTGTGCGTACTCGGCCCAGCCTAGGAATTGGTTCCACGAATTCTGGTGGCCGTGGCAGAAGGTTCGTAGGAAGCGCCCAACCTCCTGAATCTTTCTTTCCGTTTGCCCGTTCGACTGTGGGTGGTATCCAGATGAAAGACTAACGGTCACACCTAGGAGTTTGAAGAAAGCCTTCCAAACTTGTGAGATGAACTGGGGGCCTCGATCGGATACTATATCTTCAGGGATTCCATAGTGCCGGAATACCTGATTGAAGAGGAGCTCTGCAGTAGTCATTGCTGTGGGTAAGCCCTTTAGGGGGATCAGACGGCAGGACTTTGAGAATCTGTCAACTATTACGAATATGCAGGTGTTACCATCGGATGGAGGGAGGTCTGTGGCAAAATCTACTCCCAGGTGTGACCAGGGTCGTTGAGGAACGGGTAATGGAAGAAGCTTGCCGGATGGAAGGTGGCGTGGGCTCTTGGAGATGGCGCAGTCATGACATCCTTGTACGTACCTTCTCACATCCCTAGCCATGTTAGGCCACCAGAAGCGGTCTTGCAGCAGTGAGAGAGTGCGGTTGGCCCCTGGATGGCCAGTGCCCACAGAAGTATGTGCCGAGTGAGTGAGATTGATACGTTGAGACCTGGGAACATAGGTGCGACCGGGAGGACACCCCGGCGGAGATGGTTCAGAGACACTGGAGGAGATTTGTTGATCGAGAGACCACTGGATGGGGCATACGAAGATCCTTTGAGATAAGATGGGCTCAGGTTCCTCAGTCTTCTCTTCAATGGTATGGATACGGGATAGAGCATCAGCTTTACAATTCTTTGTACCAGGACGATATGAGATTGTGAAATGGAAACGGGTGAGAAATAAAGCCCATCTTGCCTGTCTGGGGTTGAGCCGTTTGGCTTCTCGGAGGTATTGGAGGTTTTTGTGGTCGGTGAGTACCGAGAAGCTTTCCTTAGCTCCCTCCAACCAGTGTCTCCACTCCTCTAAAGCAAGCTTAATTGCCAGTAGTTCTCGGTTACCGATGTCGTAATTCATCTCCGCCGGGGATAATTTCTTGGAGAAGAAGGCGCATGGATGGAGACGAGGTGGAGTCCCCTGCTGCTGAGATAATACCGCTCCTACTCCGGTGGTCGAGGCGTCTACTTCAACTATGAACTGTTTATTCGGATCAGGGTGGACTAGAAGCGGCGCATTGGTAAAAGAATTCTTGAGGCTCTGGAAAGCTTGAGTGGCTGCTGGTGTCCAGGACAGAGATTTGGGCTTGTCTTTGAGAAGATTGGTTAACGGGGAGGTGATGGAACTGTAGTTGTGAATGAAACGGCGGTAGAAATTTGAAAATCCCAGGAAACGCTGAAGTTCTTTAATGGTTGAAGGAATTGGCCAGTTTCGAACAGCTTCCACCTTCCCCTCGTCCATTTGGATGCCGTGTTCGCTAATGTTGTAGCCGAGAAATTGGGTGGTAGACTGGTGGAAGGAGCATTTCTCGGCTTTAAGAAAGAGCTGGTGTTCCCGGAGACGTTGGAGGACCTCCGCAACATGGTGGCGATGTTCTGCCAGGCTCCGGGAATATATCAGAATGTCATCTATATAGACGATCACAGTACGATGGAGGAGTTCCCGGAGCACCTCGTGCATAAAGTCCTGGAATACGGAGGGGGCATTTACCAGGCCATATGGCATGACCAAGTATTCATAGTGGCCAGTTGGGGTTACAAAGGCCGTCTTCCACTCGTCCCCCTCACGTATCCGAACGAGATTATACGCGCTGCGGAGGTCCAACTTAGTGAACACGGTTGCACCACGAAGTTGTTCAAGGGCTGCTGGGACGAGAGGAAGTGGGTATCTGAACTTAACGGTTATCTTGTTGAGGGCCCGGTAATCGATGCAGGGCCGCAAACCTCCGTCCTTTTTGGCCACAAAGAAAAAACTCGAAGCAGCAGGGGAGGTGGAAGGGCGGATGTAGCCTTGCTGGAGGGCCTCTTCTACGTACTCCTCCATGGCCTTCTGCTCTGGAAGTGATAGTGGGTAGATCTTACCGTGGGGCACTGGCTCATCCGGAAGGAGATTGATAGCACAATCCCATGGTCGGTGTGGTGGCAAGGATGACGCTCGTTTGGGACAGAAGACATCACTGAAGGGGGCGTAACAGGTCGGAATGTCAATGGACTGCTGTTCCAGAGGGCTCTCGATGGAAGTGGAGTTCATAGGAATGTGAATCACCGGTTGAGGAAGATGTGGGAAGCAACCCGGAAAACAGCTATCGCCCCACTTCAAGATTTCTCCTGTTACCCAGGAGATGATGGGATTGTGTTGCATGAACCATGGGCGCCCTAGGATAATCCCAGCTGTGGAATTCTCCAGAACCAGTAGAGTGATGGATTCAGAGTGAAGCAGTCCAAGTTGCAGGTGGATGGGTCCCACAGAGAAACGGACGTTCTTCTTATTGAGAGGCTTGCCAATTATCGAGTGTACCTGGTAGTGGTTTTCAGTGGGCCTTTTCTGTAGGTTAAGCTGGCGGCAGAGGGAGTCTGAAATGAAGTTTCCTGCTGACCCTGAGTCAAGGAGGGCGTGTACTGGAAAGGAGATGTGAGAAGTGATAAGGATGACTTCAGTGGTGAGTGGTTTAATATTGACCAGGGAGGAATGAATAACACTCACCAGGGGTCGTGGTGGACGAATAGGACATGCTGAGACAATGTGTCCACCGGCGCCGCAGTATAGGCATAGACCCTGAGTCATCCTCCTCTGTCGCTCCACAAATGTTAGGCGGGTGTTATCCACTTGCATGGGGACTGGTTCTGGAGTGCTGGTATTCTCTGGTTGGCGGGGTAGAAAATGTGACGTCTGGCCATGCAGATCCTCCATGCAGGGCTGCATACGGCGATCGGTACGAACTGCGAGCTGCATAAACCGCTCAATACCCAGGGAATCATCGTATGCAGCGAGATGCAGTCGTAGACGAGGATTAAGTCCCTGCCGATAGGTGGTGAGGAGCGAGCACTCATTCCATCCACTGGCGGCCGCTAGAGTCCGGAATTTGATATTGTAATCAGACACGGACTCCTTCCCTTGGCGAATATGATATAACTGTTCACTGGCAGTTGAATCACCATCTGGAATTCCAAAAACTTCACGGAAGTAAGTGGTGAAGTTACTCACAGACTGCGTGGCGTCGGCATCTTGATTCCAGAGGATGCGAGCCCAATTGAGAGCCCGTCCCGTCAGCAGGGAAATAATAAATGCTACTTTAGATCTCTCTGTGGGGAAACGGGGCGACTGCATCTCGATGGCCAACGAACACTGAAGAAGAAATCCATCGCAGTCCTCCGCCAGACCTGAGTAGGGCGCCGGGTTGGCCACTGGACTGGAGACCACTGGTGGTGAAGGAGGGGCGATGACGGGTGGTGCGGAAGTCGACATGGTAAGCGTGCGTTTGAATGCATCCACAAGATCCTGAAATGGATCGGGTGAACTCACTTCGGCGGTTTTGGTCTGGTCTTCTGTAACGAAACAGACACTCCAAACAGGAAAGTAGAAATGAGTAACCAGTTTATTGATACACAATGAGAAGTTGCAATGGGCACCGTAGTGGATTGTAAACAATGAAGGGCGTGGAACCGTGGATACTGACTGTCCTTGATGATGGTGGAAGAAGCCGTGGTGAAGGAAGCACACACCAGTGTTGGAGAGAGATAAACTCAGACAACGATGGTTAAGATGAAGAGGGTGACGAACTTGGAGACACAGAAGACTTCAAACTAGACGATGGAGATACTCCGTAGAGAGTTGCTTGGAAGGTAGGCGAAGAAGCTTTGAGAGTCCTACTCATTTACGAGACCAGACAAAGTACCAGGGTGAAGTGTGTGCTTATAAGTGTTTGTGGTGATGGCGTACAGGTGCTGGTAATTAATATTCAGGTGATAGTGATCTCAGTGATTGGGTGGTGGTGGAGCCTGGCTGATCCCTGACACTATTAGTCTCTTCCATCGGGATATTTTGGTACACACTAGAGGCTTGTCGGTCTAAATATTGGGTGCATTTGGGGGTGAAGTTCAAAAGAGGATGTATTTAATGAACTGAGTGAGGAAAAGTTAGTAAGTAAACACTGGCGAAATAGAAATCTCCTGTGGGAAAATATAGTTTAGTAATGTTATGTGATGATAAAAAGCCAGATGCCACAGTTTCATCAAAACCCTTGCACTCCGGTTTTCATGGTTTGGTGTAATTTTATAGGTCTGAGCCTAATTAATCATATGTATTTTTTTTTACTTTTTTTTTACATTTTCACAGAGAACGTGACTAGTTCCCTCAGAGGAAACTGAACTTTAGGATGAATGACAGCAAGTCTCATGGCAATTGTTTCTTTTCTGCTTGTAGACAACCTCAAATACCCATTCAAATTAACGTTATATGTAGCTCATTCACATGCAAATTATAGCATTATTTCGTGGTGCCCTACTTAGAGAATGACTGATGGAAAAATTAAACCAGACCTGACAAAGTACATAAAGGCTTTTGTGGTCATATAAGGAGAGGCAGGTAACACATCACTAGAGGGAGCTCTAAACAGTGGTGATTAAAGAGTACAGACAGAACCTTTATTAAAAATATTAGATACTTGTGTCGCATAAATCTGGCTCTAGTTGGAAGCTCCATGAAGATGTGATTATTAGTAAATTATTTATTAATGCAAATGTATAACCCCAAAATATGTCAATGTAAAAACACTCACACACCTACACACAGACAAAAGAGACCGGATACAGGAATGAATGGTGTTCTGCACATCTTGTATTGCGTGGAAAATTATTCCATTTCCTGGCAAGGTTAATATTTGCTCATTTGCAATAACCGAGAACGGATGAATCGGTCATTCATTCATTTATAACAATTATCATTGTTTTGTTTTGCTTAGTTTTGGGTTTTTTCCCCCACTCCAAATTTCATTGAGGCAATAATCAAAATGTTAAATTCAATAGCAGAGATAGTCATTTGTCTCTGGAATCATTACATCTGCTGAAACTCTTTCAAATTTTTCATTTTAGGACTGTGATCATTATCCATTATAAATTAAACTTTAAATTTTCACAGCATTCCCAGAATGCCTGAGGCAACCATTATTGTAAAATGTTTTTCCCCCTCTCCCTGAAACCTTCTGTCAGTAGTGCAAAGCAATAAAACATAATGTTTGTATTCTATTTTATATGTATATGTGCTCCCCTGGCTGTAATGAACTGTTATACAGTACTAATGTGTTGCATTATAATGGGATACTGGGATTCACTTTTAAGAATAAGATTTTTTTTTTACTTTATTTTTTGATGTCATTGTGTGGCACATCATTCTAATTGCATGTGACCCTGACATACATGACAGCCCAAATCTGCATGCTTTTTGGGTGAAGGAATGGGAGTATATTTATTAGCAGAATATAGTATAAGATCGAGCGGGCATTCTGATGAGTTCCCAGAATACCAACATGGCTGCGCTTACTCTACAAGTCAATAACGGGGGAAAAATGAGTTTGACAGTTCAAAGAAAGCACCTCCATACAGCAATGCAAATATTGTCCCAGCTTCTCAGTGAACCTTAAAATGTATTCAGTGCGATTTCATATTCAGGTGTGGAGAGTTATAATTAGCCATAGAGGAAGGCTTTCGGTTCTTTCTCGCTATCGATGTAGTTCCTCATTGGAAAACACCTTTTTCCCTCCTCCATCATGAAGAGATGGCACTTCAGTGTCAGTTTATTTACCTCATCTGCAACATGATGACAGCACAGTTAAACAAAGATGGCATATACTCACGAATGGGAGAGAGTGATTAATAATGAATACGGAGATGACGGACGGGACAGGGTTTTCCGACCATAGCCTGGCCATCAGGTTAGGATAACTTCAGATCTCATAAATATTTATTGCACTTTATGACTTAAGTGTTGTTTTCTCCACAAATCACTTTAATTCAGTGGCGGTCCTTTCCAGTCCATCACTGTCTTCATTGGAAACAATTTTAAATGTTTTACATCAGTTTCCAAACAAAAACACATTTTTCCCCCCTGTTAGTTTGGCTTAACAGGACGCCGAGCGGTTCAGGACTTGCTCTCTGTGCTTTCGTCCCTCTCCGCTCTGTCTCGCCGTTCTGAACACGATTGGATTTGCATATCTAATACGCTGTAAAGAAGACGCGCTCTGTCAATATTGACTGGCCTGCAGTTTTATGTTGACAACATGTCCATTGTGGTCTGTTTTTCTATACAAACACCACAGGAGTTCCCTCAAGGCCATATTTCACGTGTTGCTTTTATCAACATCCTCCATTTCTCCTTGTTTACACTCCTGAGTTTGACTCGGTTTCCCCCAATGTCCGATTCAAAACTGTCCTCAATTTGCGCATGGATCACCATGTGGGAAAGACAATCCAAAACTATTTATATTGATTACACTGAGGTGCTGGGGTGCAAAAGATGTTTTGAATGCTTTGAATAATTCAGGACCGCGACACGCTGTACATCTTAAACCGGTTAAGTCAGAGACGGGTAGCAATCGATAGAAATACACGAGATAAAAAAGCAATGCAATGAAGAATATTGGTGTGTGAAGATGACTGAGAACTGGCCATAAAACAATATTACAACTTTGAAATGTCTTCAGCTGTGCTTTATGCAGGACAAGTGAGAGATATTGATTTGCAATCAGTCTCTGTTACTGAAAGCTTTGGCTTCGGCATGGTCTGCGGGAGATACCTCCCCATTATTATGTTTTCCCTATTTATTTGATCTTTTTTGAAATCTTTTACTCATGAAGCATCGATCAACGCTGCCCTCTTCAAACTGTATTCATTTTATGCACTTTGGTGATCCCATGAATTATATTTGTTTAGACCAGAGGGTCTCAACTGGTGGTACATAATAAAAAGCAATTAACTATATTATTTTACATAGTTAGGAGAGAAAAGTTCATAAACTTGTGAACTTAAAAAAAAAAGACTAGAAAATGCTTCCCATATCTTTTGGTTGTGACATCAAAAGCTGTGTGTCCAATCAAATGCTTTGATATTTTGGCACAAATTCATCTGTCACTTATAGGAGTTGGCCAAATTTAACAGATGCCAATGTGACATGCCCTTGTCCTCATAAATCATGAGCAAACTTCACAAGGTAAAATAAAATGCAACCCATGCTAGATTAAATGCATGTTCACTCGCAGCGAGGATAAACATGGTTTGCGCCAAACTCAATTTGTTTTGTGTGGTGAATTATTGGCTGCAGAGAGCATGAAATCATCACAATTCAACAGACTTTTAGAAACTAAATTTCCCGTATTCAGTTGATGTCATGTTAATGTTTTATATGTAATATTTTGTAGTGATTTTATTAAATTACAAACATTTAATTAAGGACATTTTCTTTAATTTTAAATGAAAAAGCCACTTGATATTGGGTCTTAAGGCAAAACCAGTTGATAATCACAAGTATAGCCTACAGTAGATATTTATTACAAAATGAGCTTATATTTTTTAATAATTAGTAGTTCCAGCATTACATAGAGAGGTATATACATTTTGAGTTCTTTTGCCTCTTATTTCACGTGTGTGTTGGTAACGGAGAAGGCAAACTCTTAGTGAGTGGTCAATCTGGGACAGACAGGCTGTTAGTAGAGAGAGGCTTGTCCTGATTGGGACCCCTGCAGCGGAAGAGAAAGGGCAAAGAAAAGAGCAACTGATTCTTGAGAAACAGAGACAAAGAATGCCACAAATCAAAATCTGTTTTTCCTCCTCCTGCCACAGTGCTCACTATAGCCTATCCTATCTGTCATAATTCCACATTTTCAGTGAATAGTATAATTCAATTTATACAGGACTAGTTATTTTAGGAGGGTTTCTTTCAGCATATATTTAAATATGACACTGTTTATTACTTCATCTAAAGTAAATTCATCTTACATTAGTGTGTTTTAAGCTCAAATTATGCCTCCCGCCCCACCTCCACCCCCCACCCCAAAAAAATAAACCTTGGACAAATAATTGTCCTAATGTGAACACTTAAGCTTTATATTGTACAAAATAATAGAAACAACAATTCAAAAATATATATAGCTAAATTGAATCTCTGAAAAAGTTCCGTATAGATTTCGGTCATAATTATGCTATTTGAATAAAACACTCATTTTACTTCTGTGACAGACACTTCACTCCGGAGGGGAGTAAAGGTGCAGTGGCCCAGGGAAAGACTCTTAGCCGCAACCTCAATGTTGAGAGAACGAGAGCGGGAAAGAGAGGGAAAAAGGAGTAGCTGTCAGTGGGTGGCATCAGAGGCAAGGCTAATGATTTGGGGACGAGAGTGACAGGCCCAGTTTTGGGGGAGAAAAGGGGAGAAGAGTGAAAGCAGCGAAAGATGACACACCGCCCCAGTGGCGCGCACACACAGGACATCTCTGACAGGCGCTGGAGGTCTTCCGACTCCTCCGGGCTGCACGGGCCTGACATCCACTGCTGAGAAGGACTTTGGAGTTCATAGCCCCCCACCCCTCCTCCCCCACACACACACGTACTTGCATCTCTCTCACCTCTCTCTCTCTCTGTCTCTCTCTCTCCCTCTCTATTTCTCTCGCCAGCAGTTCAGGTGCACGTAGTATATGAGTGTATGGTAGACAGAGTAAGAGCATGTCTTGACAGCGCTTGACTGCTAAGAAGCAGGTAAGTGTGTGCAGATTGATGACTGGCGTTTGGGGGAGTGCAGACAACTCTCGCGCAGGTGTGACAGCCAGGAGGAGTGGAACTGGCAAGAGTGACATATCAGAGGCAGTTCAGAGCCATCGTGTCACTAATAGGAAATCAACAAAGGCCGTGGGAAAGTCTTCCCCCAACTGGCTATAAGTGACCAGCATAATTCAGCACTGGGACATGTAATTTTAATCATTAATCCCTAGGCAAGTGCAGGAAATGTCCAGTCAAATAAGTTGTGATGGGTACTTGCACTTGTCAGTAGGTTGCGAGTATTTTCTGAGATTCTGCTGTGCGTGAAATTGCACGGCAATGTTTTCCCTTAATAAATTGGTGTATACGTGTTCAATACATTAATGCAACATAATTGATTGTTTTGTCAATAATCATCAATAATAAATGTAGTATTATAATATAAAACAATTATGACTTTAGCTGAATTGTGTTGCATTAATTAATAATAGACATTAATTTTGATTAATTCTGCATTTTTAATATATTATCATGGGCGTAGAATATGCGTGGGACGCAGGAGACGTGTCCCCAGCACTTTTAATAATAGTAAATTTATCCTCTGCATTTTTTTCAGGCAAGTGTGTTCACGTAGATGTAATGGGCTAGGTGTATGCATGGCCTGACATTTTATTTTTATTCAAAATGAGGCGATGTGAACATTATGGAGTGCTAAACACTCTGTTTCATTCATACTCAAAGCTGTAATATCATTAATGCAACACAATTCAAGTAATACAAATTATTAATGAAAATATCCAATCAATGAGACAAAAATAATGAGCCCTGTATCATAGTGTTACATCACTATAAAGTTAATGTAATATGAAAGATAATTAGTTTTTATTAATATTTCAATATTATTAAAATATGAATCGTTCATTCAAATAATCAAAACATTATTTGATCTGCAATTTTCTAATGCATATATATGTTCTGACATCAACAATTAAAATGGCTAATTTAGCTCAGGGTTGGAGATTGACTTAAAAACATTTTTATTTTTGTGCAAAAATGTTGTTATTAATGTAATATTATTTCCATAGTATATAATTATTTAAATAATAGTGCTGTGTGCCTTTGAATTTTACCATCTGATCTTACAAGAGCTTTCGACTTTTTTTTACTCTCGCTTTATTGTTGCCACAAGAATTGATCTGCGGAAGGAGCCGATATGTTGGTTGTAAATTATTCACATGGTGCATGACTTTCAGTGGAGAATGCACTATGGAAAACTGTGTCTTTGCCGGGCTCGGCTGAGCAGGACCAGCGAACGCCGTCAAACCTCTAGCCTCTACCCCCCACCTCTCTCCCTCTGACATCCACCCGGAGAGAGCAGCCATGATGTGGTCAAACAGCATAACATATGACCCTAAGGGAAGGCCAGAGGCAATGCTGCTGCCTTCTCTATTTCACCCTCTCTTTCCTACACCTTGTGTATACACACGCGCTGGTCAGGTAGACAAGACGAGCACAGTTAGATAAACACAGGCACACACGTTTGCCAGCCAGTCTGCAAACTGACATGCATATTCTTCGAGGCGTCGTACAGACAGAAACAGATACTGCCTACGGTGTTATCTATAACAAGCCATTAATAAGTCAAATTGCCCAAATCAAACTATTTCCTTGACATGCCGAAGAGCAAAGTAAAACTGTGTTGCGGCGAGGCTTATGAACCGCAAAAAAACAATGGCAAAGCAAGGCAAAAATGACACCATTCAAGCAGTGTAAATGTCCGCTTGTACAATCACTGTTTACGAAGTGCTGTATCAATGTGTGGCATGTTGCTTGTCTCCCTTTATTTCCACTTTTTATTTAAAGGACTCGAGACATCACATCTCAATCTCAATGTTGTAAAGTGCTGGTCCAGGGTCAGCTGCCAATTCTACACTGTAAAAAATGTTTGTGTGAAATTACAGTATATTCCATGTTAATAATATCATTAATTTTACAGTAATTCCATAGTAGAACTTCTCTTGTGTCTAAATGCTCTCTTTATTGTCAAATTTCTTGTAAAATCTACAATATCATACTGTACAATAGCATACAGTGCATATGTACTATGAAGGAACCCAGCATGCAGTGTGGCATGAACAGATTATGTGTGTTTCTTGATTCTTGCTGGTTGTATCTGTGCTACTGAAATTATTTTTAGTTAACTTTTAGCAGTTTGTGTTGGTTGTTTATTTTGTAATGTACAGCATTTATATTTATTATTATTTGTTGAGTTTCACTATTGTTGTGTTTTGTATGTTGAGTATTGATGTCTGTGCATCATATGATGGAATGAAAAAAAAATCATGTGTTGCAAGATGATGTCACACCTTAAGATATTGGTAAATATATATGCTGAAATAACGCTAATAATAGTATAGTTTGACTAACTTAAAATCAGCCAGTTAGCTTATTTTATATTCTAGTTTGTCATTGTTTTAACAAATGTTTTCATTCGTCTCACTTCTGACTTGTCTAGATCAGACATTTGAATATGAATATACAAGGTCCAAGATCCCAAGCAAATGTCAATCACCATGGTGACTTCAAAACAATTACAGTATACTTAACAATATAATTTCTTGGCATGGTTAAAGACAACTTTATTTTGTGAATTCAGTTAAACCATCAGTTAATTACTTTGATGTCAGCATAATTTTGCTGTTGATTAAGCATGCATCAATTTACTGTAAATTTCTGACTGCAGTAATTTATTGTAAATAATACTAGTTTATCCTGTAAATTCCTGGCAATTTTTTACAGTGTATTTTAACTCAGTCAAGTTAAGGGATAAATTGTATTCAGGTGAAATGAAATCTCTGCAGGATTTTATCTATCATTAATCTCTAGCCAATATTATATATAATTTATGTATTAAATATTAACCTCTAGGCAAGAGCAGATATGCACATTTTGTATACACCATTATTAAACATGCATTACATAAAGTTCAACACTGTATATTTTTTATGGACAAGACTGCCTGTATTGTGTGAATATATAGTTAATATAATAGTGGCTACCTACAGTGACTGAGGAATATCATGTTTGTTGGATATTTACCTGCTCTGTTGCTTTTAGCCTTTCTAAATTATTATTATTATATTACTCATATAGAATAATAGAAGCCTTCCTGAAAAGTATTGGTTTGGATTCTTTTGAAAGAACATAGAGTGGGAGGGTTTTGGGGGTAACTTGATGGGAAATATTTTCTGTCTGCTCATAATTAATCAATGAAGTATTAATTATCCCACTATGTACATGTATTTCTGTGCGCATGAAAATGAGATCAAGCGTTCACAAAGTCTAAATTCCTCCTCAGTTTGTCCGGAGAAGGTGTACAGCCTTGTATTAGGGATCTGCTGCATTTCTAAGCCCGATTCCATTGTTAGTGCCGCAGGCAAGCTTATGTTTCACCTCAAGCCATATCCTAATGCTAATTCATACCTTAATTTAAAGCCAACATCTCTCTGAAAAGCCCAACAAACAAAAAGGATTGAGGTATACAGTATAAATCAACCACATAATTCTCTCTCGGTTAAGTCTCTGGGCAATGTTTAGCTTAGTTAGTCAAGGTTTGTTTTTGTAGGACAATGTTGTTTCTCAGCTTTGATGGTTTTTGGTAAATAGTGAGTGATTTAATATATGATATTAGTGTAGGCCTAGATCAATATATGAGAGTACATATTACTTTTAATTTCACCAACAGCATTTTTTTATTTATTTTTTTATTTGACACATCACAAACTGCATACCGGCAACACATTAATGAGGGGAAACTCCTCGAATGAGACTTGCATCTATTTGGGCAGTTAAAGGAGCATGCAAGCCTTAATCACAGGAACCAATCAATGAATGCAAATATCTAAGACTCCTAATATGCAAGACTCCTTTTTTCCCCCTCCAAAGTATCATAGTCATTATCCTTTTTCCATTGCCATTTAATCATGTTTATTACCATGTCTCTCTTTCTGCCTCCCTGTCTTTTTTTTAAGTCTCACCTGCAGTCGCCTGACATGTTGCAGTAATTGTCACCTTCTGAGTGTGTTCGCAGGTGCAAGAGATTGTCTGTTTACCGTCTCTCATCTGTATAATCTAGCACCTTTGCCAAATTAGGTCTTCTGTTCAGCAGGGGTTTCCTCTTTGGAGGCAGAGCGGCAGCATGTTAGGTCAGGAAATCAGCTCCCTAATGAGGACCAATGGCAGCCATATGTTGGGTTACAGCGGAGCAAAGACCTAGTTCATACACTAACTCATTTACATCTTGCATCTTGTTTGACCCAGCACATTTTTATCATTCTTTATTGCTGTGATTTCCCTATTAATGAAAGATACGTTCACTGTTGTGCACAGTGTTTATGCGCATATACTGTTATGCTTCTGAAAGTAAAAAAAAAAAAAAATGCTTGTTTGTTTGATTACTCCTCAGCAGGCTTTTAATAGGCACTCAGGTGAAAAATTAGTCTGAACTGCTTTGAGGACAATGGACACATATGTCTTAGATGCTGACCTATTCATTTTTTTCTGAATACTGAGGAGGTGCATTATTATGTGCCAAGTTCCAAAGGTCTGAGCGAAATAAAAAATGATGGTTATGGATTCAGAAGCTTTAAGAAATGTAAATGTAACATGTCAGCAATCTTTATTGGGAGACATGCTTTATTCTGTGAGCAACAGTTTTAGTTTGAAAACGTATTTAAATGTCTTCCACTTTGAAGCTTGGATGTTTGCAAATATATGGACCAGTTGTTTTTAACCTACTGGGGCGAATTTTAAAAATTAAAACTCTATTTTTGTCATTTGTGGTGTTTAAAGTGCGTGATCATATTTCATTGTCTCTAACATTTTTTTTTCTAACCAGATTATTACTGGACAACCTTGTCAAAGTAAAAAATAAATAAAAAATTCATTATTTTCATGTAGCCTATTGTAGAATGACAGGAGTGTGACTTGAGCATGTTCTTTTAGTGCTGTCAAAGAGAGTGCAAGGCTGTTTGAATTGTGCTCAAGCCCTACATCACGGACAACAAGCAATGTAATTCTGTTTAATGAATACTGCATTGAAACTATTCCTCTGAAACCATGGGCCCTACCATACACCCGGCACAATACCGCGCCAGGTGCGACGCAAGTGTTTTTTGCTAGTTTCAGCCAGACGCAGTTATCATTTTCACGTCCTGCCCCACGTTGATTAAATAGCAAATGCATTTGCTCCCATCTGTTCGCCCATGGGCGTGCTGGTATGAAAACGAGGTGTGTTCACGCACATTTTGTTGGCGCGTTGCTATTTTGAGGCAACTGAAATAGGCTGCGCCATTGGCCAACAAAAACCTGTTCTAAAGTCAATGGTGCAGTTTTTTTTTTTTTTACAGTATTTAAAGAGCGTGTTAGTAATATGCGCCTACACTGTAAAAAAAATTGCTGCGATTATTTAGCACAACTTAAAATCCAACATTGTTTCAACTTTAAAAAGTATGTGTTCAAGCTTGACTTAAAATATTAAGTTTAGTTAACTTAAGTTTAGTTTGGTTAAGTTGGATATTTAAGTTATCTCAACAAATTTTAACTAATCGCAGCCACATTTTTTACAGTGTATAGGCAGGTGTACAACGCGCATTCACTCTGCTTATTACACACACAGGGACTCACAGCAGCATGCAAACATGTGCTAGAACTGTGCTGTCGTACCATGGGTGCAGCAGGCACAATGATATTACACAGCGCCTGAAAATAGTCATCAGCTCGGTAACTTCCAACGTGGACGGTACTAAGTTTGTAATATCATTGCGCCTGCTGGTACGGCAGCACAGTTCCTTGATTATTACGCAGGAATGAGAGTATAGTTCCTAGTCATATTGGCCTAGAAAATCAAAACTTTTTATTTTCTGCCAGTCTTAGTACACGATGTAACTACAGAGAAGTCAAGTTTTAAAAAGGAAAAATATCGAAACTCTGTGGTCATTTTTTTAGAGAGATGCTAACGGTCTAATCAGATTCAATGATCTATGCTAAGCTATGCTAAAAGTACTACCGCCAGACCCGGAGATAGGCTGAATGGATTCGAAAACGGTAAAACTCAACTGTTTAACTCTAAGGCGGTTGGAAAATTAGCCTTTTTCCCAAAAAAGTGTAGTGTTCCCTTAAAGGGAATGGGAGATGAGAGACTGATTGTTTTTTTTTGCACGTTACGCCCAAAACACAACCATTACTCATTAAAAGAATAGGGACAACCCTTTTAGACCATGCGCCGGCCGCGCAGACCATTTTTCCCGTTGTTAAAACTGGCAAAAGTGGATTCGGACATGCCCTAAGTGCACTTGCGCCGTGCACTTTAGACCATGCACTTAGATCATGAAAATAGGGCCCCATGTGTGCTTAATTTTAGTGTAGCACAGTCTCTTCCAGATTCCTTAAAACGGGATGTTGGTTGCTTAAAGAGACCTTCTTGTCTTTTCACTTTTGGTTTTGTGTACAAGCGCAGAGTTAGATGGGTGTGCGCGAGTGGGAATAGCAATGGGAATACTGTTACATATTAACAGGGTTTTAATGGTTCTGATCAAATCTATAAATGTTTCAGTGATGTTAACAGTACACATATGGAATTACACACACTCTCTCATGTATCCAAATCCTGTTATTGATTCTGTTTTTTTTTTCGTTTTTTACTTTTGTAGCCTACATAAAAATTCAGTAAAAATGTATCAGTTGATTCAACTTAAAAAAGTGGGGAAACATGTTCCCTTAAAATTATTAAGTATAGCCTAATTATTAACTTCATGCATTATTGAAAAAAATAAGTTATGTGAACTTGACAGTAGTTTTTTCAATTACGCATGGAGTTTATTTACTTAATTTCAAAGCAACGGGTTTCCTCAATTTTTAAGTTAAGTCAACTGATATCCAAAGTAATTATGTCAAATAGACTATCCTCGACACGTCAAATTCTTCCACTTGACCTGCACTTTTCGAGAAGCTGCAGTAACTCCACGGGAAGATCCCCTAGTTCATATTTTTGGTGCAAGTGTGTAATTGTCTATAAATATAAATGTTATATGTATTATCATTAATACATTACTACTAGTTTTTGGGTCTATACATCACCTTATTCAGACAACATTCTGCCCAAATGTAGGCAACCCATCATATCCCCCCCAAGTCTTGAAAGGCCTAAGAGATTTATATATTTGAAATATTTGCAAAGTACTGACAGAATTAAGCAAGTATTATTCTTATCAATCTCAACCCCATGACAGATTCCAATAAACCAGTGACCTTTCAATTTGCCATTGATGTATAGCCCAGGATGTGAGTTATAACCTCTGATCTGGGTCAGCGATAGGTAGTGGCGTCTGATATTCATTCATCAAGCCTGAATATATTTATCATCAATCTGTGCAAATGATCTGTGGAATTATTGCTCTCTGCCAAAGCGCAGGAAGGAGGTTCATTTCAACTGGCTGATAAAGTCAATAAACAGAGAATGTGTTTCAACACCTTGGTTTTTTGCTGTGTTTAGATGGGAATTTTGGAGTTGACATTCCAGCACTGTGGGAGTGGAGTGAGGAAACATATTTAGGTTTATTCTTCCAGTGGCGCTCAATCAGTTTGACCCTTGGTGTTTACAAGTAGAACAAGCTTTTGATGTGTCTCATTTTAGTTTGAGACGGATACCCACTCTGCCACTGGCTGTGAGGCTCCATATGTGCCTCACGGCAGGAGATGAACTTTGTTTTCAAAGAGGTGATGATGGCAGAAAGGTAGAGGTGGTGGCATGTATTGCCTCTTCTCTTTTGTTTTTCTTTCCATTTCTGCATTCTGATCTCGTTTTCATTTTCTGCTCCATACTTTATGCAACCTTTAGGTTCATGCTTATAGATGTTTAGTTTTTTGCTTTTTTTTTTTTTTCATTGATGCACCAAAAAATTTTTAGCTGAAAACTGAAACCGAAATTTAAGTTGAATAATCAATTAATTTATCAAGTTTATTTAATAATCAACACTCTTGTGGGTTTTTTTCAAGTATTTAAATTGCACATAACTTTTTTCATATCAACTTTTAAATGATTCTACTCTAATTTGCTGTTGAAATAGAAACATTTAAACATTCCTCCAAAGCTGTTTTGGCTGGAGCCATAAACTCATTTTTGGTTGCTGAAACTCATTTTGGTCATGGTCCATTTTTTTTTTTTTTTTTTTTTTTTTCTTGTGAGTGGGGAAAAATAATTCTAATTTGATTGAACTTTAAAACTTTCTACAACATTTTAAATCATGAAACTGATCAAATCAGTTTTATTAGTATTGGTCTTAGTTATTTTTGTTATATATATATATATTTGTGTGCTGTTAGCGAAGATAACGTCAAAATCCACAAATATTGTTCAGCGCTATTTACAGCCATGCCATGGACATTACACTGTGAGAGGTATTAGGTGACATATGTCAGGAGGAATATGTACATCCAGGTGTTTGTTGTTGTTGGTTAACCATTGAAGTCCCAGTTCATTCTCATCTAATTTTATAGCATCTGAGATTCAGTCTTGTCTTACACTTCTCTTCATCTTCTCTTAGTTGTTCCATAGGAATAGTCTATTCCAGTAGGATCTGTGAAAAGCTTGTGCAATCTGTCAACCACATTCTGTGTTATCATGAAACGGCAACCTGAGTAACATGATCACCATGCACAGAGAGAGAGACAGAGTGTTGAGAGAACGAAAAGGCTTTGAGCGTCTGTCCTGTTCCCATGAGCGGCTGCGTATGTATGTTCAGTCTGGGCTTTTGTTCGTTTGTGTCAGAGTGATCTCTGCTGTCATGTAACACAGCCATGGCCCAGAGACCTGCCATCACTGCCTCTGCTCACTCTCATTCTCGCATTCTCTCTCTCTCTCTCTCTCTCTCTCTCTCTCTCTCTCTCTCTCTCTCTCTCTCTCTCTCTCTCTCTCTCTCTCTCTCTCTCTCTCTCTCTCTCTCTCTCTCTCTCTCTCTCTTTCTCTCTCTCTCTCTCTCTCTCTCTCAGAACAGTCTCACAGAGAAACAGGAGAGCTCTGAGAGCTTCTTATCATAACCACAGGCCTCCAAATAATCAAGCCTCACACCACTACCATGGTATACCTTGAGGATGCCAGTTTCTTTGTATTTCTCTCCTTTTTTTAATTTGAAACCAAATCATTTCATTTTCAGGTCTACAGGTAGCCTCGTTCCACATAATTATTCAGACTCCTTTTATATTCAAATTTACATGTTAGAAAGTGCATGAAAGGAGTAAGTGGCAATTACTGAGACAGGAAGTTAAGAAAACAGCACTGTGCTACGCATAGGCCTCATATGTCTAAATTGGAGATCCGGCCGTCAATCATTTTTACATTGCCCTCCGATTGATTTTAATAAAATCGCTGTACTGCGTGATGCATCAGAGCGCTTTCTGCACAAAACTCTGTGGTGTGTTAAACGTCAGAAGTGTACAATTAGCAATCCGTAGTCCATATTCAGAACGTGTTTAAGCTTTTATACCCATAATACATTGCATTCATAGCCTTGCATTCAGCTACACTCATTTCCTAAACATAAACCAGCAATTTAGCCATGCATGTTCAATATCACTTCTTATGTGATCAATTGCATTTATGTAAAATCTTACATAAAAAAGACATGGGGCACAGCAGTTGAAATGTCAGAATAGGCACAATGATACTCTCTTATTCAGTACAAGAGATAGAAATGGAACCTTCAAATATAAAAGGACATAAAAATATTTTACTCTCCCTCCCTGCTTGATTTATTAAACTGATATTTATATTTTGTTCACTGCGAATTATAGTGAAATACGAAGAATAACCTTTGAATTTATTTCAGATGTAAATTGACAGTTCTTTATTCGTTTTTTATTTATTTATGTAGAATATTGTCAAATATGTATTTTGCAGATATTTCAAAGTTTAAAATTAAATGTACATAACCTTTATGTAGGAAGTAATGGCAGGAGCTTGAAATCTTTATTTCAATACCCCATATGATTTAATGTAAATAGTCACACAGGATTAAGAGTATTTAGTTTTGTTTTTCGTGTTACTTGCATTAAAAGTTTTATGATTTAATAATTACAATAATGAAAAATGTTTGAAAGAAAATTGTTAAAATTGGTATATAATATACCAATACAAATAAAAGGAAATATAGGTTAGCATGAAAATTGTGGAGGTCATAAAGTGTTATTACCTCTATTCTTGTTATTTGAAATGATAATCTGTATTTTACACCCCATAATCACTGTACACTGTGCCATGTCTATTTCTATCCCCATAATCTGCACTCTGTTCTCTTGCCTATACCCATAACATTTGCACTTGCACTCTATTTAAATAATATATTGCTATTTAGTTTATATAATAATATAAAAATAAAAATTCCTGGTTAGATGGAAACCATTTTTATTGGCAGTATTTGTACTCTGCACAATGACAATACAGTTGAATCTAATATAATTTAGAGTAGCTTCATATGAAGTGAATGTGAGTCAGGATATAAACAGGATATTTAGTTGACTACATCATCAAGAGGCAATCTTGAGAGGAGGTTGTTGAAAATGCACTATTTTCTGAATTAGAAAAGACAAAAGAAGTCATTCTCTCTCCGTTCAGGTTTAAAAAGGAGTTAGTTTTACAAAAGGAAAAAATCATTTGCTATATGTTCTTTTAAAAGGCACATATAGTTTTAATCTATTTTCAGATGTAACCTTGAATGTATTGAATGGAGGAAATTGTCTAATTCCACATACTGTAGGGCAAACCATTCTGTTTCCTGACTCCTCCGAGGATAATTCAGATAACCGCAATTATGCAATATATAATTTAGATGTATTATTTTCATTGATTCAAACATGAGTTAATGCTAGTTTATAGTTTTGGGGAGAATGCAAACATAATTTAATATCAATTCATTTTAATATTGTCTCTTAAAAGTTTCATAATCCTGTGTATTTGTTATTAATAATATATCTAATTTTTAATTTTATTTGACAATGATCTACGGAGCGAACAGGGATGATTATGATAGACATTTAAAAGCAATTTTTAACCAGTTGATTATTATTTGCCAAGAAACACAACGGAAAATGTTTCGAGTATAGGACAAAAAAAATCCATCTGCTGTCCACTTTCCCACAATTTCCCTATAGCCATGATAGTGATTTTCATTCAATCACTGTAATCGTCTCTCAATTTGTCACACACGATACTCTCAGGAGTTTCTGAACATTATTGCTTTACATACCTATCAATTCACTTTTGCCCCCCCCCACATAAAGGCTCAGAGTTTGTCTTCTTTCATCTGATATGTGACAGAGCCCACCAAGAACCTGATCTGACAAACACGGTGCCATGACATTTCCGAATTCAATCCATTAATCTCTGTCAAAGTACTGTAGAGTGCATCACCAATACCCGTTTTATAAGTGACGGGAACAGATCTGAGTTATTTGTAATTCAAGCAGTGTATAATTGTATCTATGCAGATAAACAGCGACATTCCAAATTTAAAATGTCCTTGAAATATAATTGCGTTCAAACATATATTGTTAAATGGTTTCCTTTTGTCATCAAAGAACAAGGTCAGGCAGCAGACAAAGGACAGACAAAACGGTGTGCCTGTATAAATGCATGTGTGTTTAAAACACTTTTCTATGCGCGATGGTAGAGATGCTGATATTTTACATTTCTGTAGAATACTTCCTGAATTCTTTAGAAAAACAATTAAAGCTTGCAGGTACGTTTTGTACATAGGAGATGAGAACCATCACAAAGTGTGCCATTGCAGCAAACCGATCAATATTTAATTAATCGTGGTGTTTGAACTATGTGGGCCTATTATTGAGGATTTGCAAAGTCGCCTACTGCAGTGTTTAGAACTTGACTCTAACTGTGATCTCTAACTGAGATGCAAGGCCGGATTATACAATAGGTCAGTGATTCATATAGAACTAAATTTTTTATGTTATGTTCAGATATAACCTATATTTATTATTATGATTCATTTCTTATTAGCTGACTGGGTCCATATGTTTGTAAAAAAAGTTAGGAGAACATGTTGCACTAGGGAGAATATCATTCTCAACCAGGAATTTGTTATTTTTGTTTTGTTTTGTGCTTTTCATTTTACTTCCCGTCTCTGCTTTTGAATTTGCATGATGCAATGACAACTGCATTATCATAAACCTTTCATAAATGTCACATTTTTGGAAAGCTGTTACAAATATCTGCTCTCATTATTCAAATACAGCATTAGCATCTTGTCTCTCACTAATATGCGCTACACTTGCCAAGGCAAGTGAATGAACTTGTCATTGTTGGGAGCTAATTTGTTGGGAAAAAACGTTGCCAGGTGATGCAGTTCACAGCTGAAGGGCGATAATTCAATCGGCTGTTAAATCAACTATCATTGCTTGACATTGTGCCTGAGTACAATTAGGTTTAGTTGGGGATGTGATGTGCTTGCAGAAAAGCTCGCAGGACACGGCCATGCTAATAAAACAGAGCCGGCACAACTGGATGGGAGCTGCCAGTGAGAGCTTCACTTAGTAGTGAGAGCTTCGCATAGTAATCGCATATCAGTTCCACAGTGTGGACTGTATGCTTATAATGTAAATAGCCTCTGTAGGGACACAACTGGAATGATGCTATGATATTAACATGGTGGGGCAATTTATTTCGTATTTGTCGTCTCCTTCTCTTTTTTTAAACACTAAGAACGTGGAATGTTCAAGTCTGATGAAAAGCATGTAGCTCAATGTCACATGGTTATTTTTTGATGAGCTGAAATTACTTGGAGCATTAAAACGGTGTGCTGACTTTCTTGCACGCAATGTACAAACAGGTAGGTCAAAAAATATGAGACTATATTGTCAATTTTGGATTCAAAATATAGTTTAAATCATCAGCGCCGATATCCTCGTGGGATTATAAGGGTATTATAATTTACATACATCAAAATTCGATCACCGCTATCTTTTTATTTGTCTAATTTATAGCACATAAATAAACAAACAGAAATAGACATATTCAAACATAAATACATTTACATACATGCGTATGTAACTTTTTTATTTATATGCTATTAATCAGGGGTCACCAAACTCGGTCCGTGAGGGCCGCTGTCCTGCAGAGTTTAGCAGAGACAGCGGCCCTCCAGGACCGAGTTTGGTGACCCCTGCTATAAATTGTATAATATGTATAATGTATAATATAAGCTATCATTCTCAGAATGTAGACTTTTGGTCCCCACTGTATTATGTGTATCTGCATAATCAGTTCTTTTTTTGTCTATAATTTGTAAAATGTCAGCAAGCATTACCATAAGACTTACTGACCCACACTTATGGTTATTTACTTCTTTTTTAAAATCATTTCACAATCGAACTTGATAACCTTTTATAATGTCAAGCATATCTTCAATGTCTTACTGCTTGTTAGTGTGCACATTGCATCTTAAAGATGATTGATTGTTACATGCAACCCTGTCACATTTGAAATGAAAGATCCCATCAATTACAGTTTCAAAATGTGTAGTCGAAAGTCAAAGCCTGAATATCCTTGGAGCCCACACAAGTGGATGTTGTACAGCTGGAATAATTTAAATTTAAAATCAGGCAGTTCAGGAGAATTCAAATTCAATTGAATGACTTTGCAGACCGGAAAAGCTTTTATTAGAATTCATTTATTGGGCTTGGTTCACAGTTCACACCCTGAATTAGCGAAAGTGAAAGTCTACACACCCCAGCCCTGAACGTTAAGTTTATTGGTTATTCTCTAATTGGCTATTTTGTTATTAGATATTCAGGCTTTAAATAGCACATATCTGGGCCTCTGCTGTGTCACTTGCATAACCTGCCCTGACTTTTTTCTACTCTCTCTGAGTGCAGAGTCTTAGTATAGGGCAAAATAATGAATTAGGTTCGTCAATGTCCCGTAGCCCTTTAGGAGAGCACAGAATAAGGTCAGCGTTTCACATTCATTGGTTATAAAAGAGAGCTCTTAAAAATGACCAACAGCTCCAAATAGGCAACTACTACCCGAGTTTGTGAAATTTCAAAGATTCAATGGCTGTTTGTAGGCAAGCTGACACATGGCTTGGTCATCAGTGAATATGCTGAAGTGTTAAAAGTTTAATGCAGGATGGCTCAGTGATAACAAAAGCATTGCCAAAGTGAGATGGTAAGCTTTACGTGTATGTGTGTGGTGAATTATTGAGTGCTACCACAGGCTTTCTATGAATTATTGGTCTAAGACACCAGCTGACAGCACTATGTCAACCACAGAGAATCCAAATGCAGACTGTGCTCTCAAACCCCCCTCCCACAAAAACACCAACTATGTCATGGCAGGTGTTCTCTTCCCACAGTTAACCCGCAACAGAGCCTTCCGATGTTCTCTCACCCGCTCACGTAAGCTCTTCTCTATACCAAACACATTTAAACAGGATAAATTTCATGCTTTATATACTTTGAACAAAGTTTCAAGAAATGTCCTGGGGAGCTCTGAATCTCTAAGAATGTAGGAAAGACATTCACACCAAGCGTATGTGTATATGCTTCTAACTTTTTTTTTTTGTTGCAAACTTTGCACAAAGAAACATTCTAGGATTCCAGGCATGTTGGGTCGAGATGTAGATACATGCCTGCGTTCTTGCTTACTATATATTTGAAGTCAGGAACAGCAGCATGTTGAGGGGATCAAACTAAGAGTACATTTGAAAAATCAGGTTATCGTATGGATCTGAGCACTTTTCTTGCAGCTTAGCTTTTATTTAGTCTCATTTGAGACTTGTGCAATGTGAATGCTCAACATCACTGCATGTAACTGATGTAGTAAGTGAAGTGTTACATTCATACAGTAGCTAATAGCATCCTTGACGTTTTGTTAGTTTTAAATGTGGAAACCATTAGGTGGGATCTTGAGCGCAGGTTTTGTATAGACACTTGAAAATATTAGCTTTTTAAAACTATTATGATTAATAATCAGAATTTGATCATTACATTCCATAATGACCTTGTCACAAAGTTACCCCTGGAGATCCACTTTGGAAAGCATGAGGGTTTTTTTGTGAGATAAAAATAAATAAAAATGGCACTAGCCATAAATGCACTGTTGTGCAAGGTGTAATTTATTTACAGCAATGAAGATATATACAAAAGAAAATATATGTATATACAGTGTGAACACCAGAAAATACCAAATAATTTTTTTTATGATTGGATCAAATTAACTGAGAATATCTCGTTTTTTTCTAAATGACTAAAAACGTTGTATTCTGTATGCAATACAGTTGGCAATGTCACTTTGTAAAGAAACACAGAATGTCACCATTTTCACAAATTCTGTTTTTTTTTTTAGTTCGCACAGAGACAATAACTATATTGATGTAAAAATAATAATAATAATACACTTTTGTTATGTAAATGAATGGCCAAAACGCATACAGTTTTCTATTTCTAGTTGGAAATGGTGTAAACAGCCCTTGTAGAAAAGAGAGAAAAATGAAAAAGTTACTTCTGCACAAATGCAATGGTAAAATCAACTATGTGGCTGAGAGTTTATACAAATAAAATAGATTTAATTTCCCAGTACCAGGTATGGTTTTCTTTTTTTTTTTTCTTTTTTTACTTCCCATGATCTTTTGCTGGAGGCAGTTCTTATTGGTAAACAGTGTTGATTTATTTAATGTTGCTCATATCTGCAGCATCAAGACTTTATTCTTTTAACTTTGCCGCCATTGATTTGGATGGTACTTGTTTGATTATAAGAAGATACGTGCACAATGTGCATTTTGTGTGAGGGCTCAGCAAGATCCAACAATATCTGTTCGCTGTGGTGTTGGACTCAACAGGCAAGAGAGAAATCCAGGATGGATGATGCTGTTTTCAGCTGCAGGGGAGAGCAATGTTAAAGTTTGTTTGAAAACTGCCTATGGCTGGGACTTACTTGTCTCTCCACACGTACAGTATTCCTCTAATGCTGTTGCATAGCATATTTAACCACAAGGCACTGGGGGCAGTGGCTGAAGTCTTCGGCTCTGAGATCCCCTTCTCTGTAAACCTTGCGCTGCGCTTCTTAGAGGTAAACATGTAGTTCAAGAGATCTAGTATTAGTTCAATTAGTGCATGTATAATTCTCATGGGACTGGTCTTTGCCTTTCAAATCCTGACATAGAAAAATTTAGAAATATGAAATTGTAATAAGTATGAAATTAAATTAGCACTATAATGAAACACATTGTACAACACTGTGTCTTGTGAAATGTAGTTTTGATTATTTTAATGTAATCTTTCCCACTATTTAGCAGTTATATGATTCTGTTTTCGGTCTAGACATTTATTTGCAAGATTTTTAGTTTCCTGCATGGAACAGTTTGGTTTTCTACATTTCTTCCATTTTACCAGTCCAAAGAAACTAATGCCATCAAAAAACCACCCAGCGTGTTGAATATAAATGCTTAATCTGACATTTATTTGCAGTCCAGTGGGTTTCATTTGAATGATGTAAATCTGCTGAAGTGTTTACCCTCAGCCCAAGTTGTCAACAGCCGTTGAATTGTAGAGAAGCTCTCACTTTCACCAACAGTTCACATGTGCTTGAGATAAGCTACTGTTGCTTAATACAGAGGAAAACAAGATGCATATTAAATACTGTGATCATTTAGTCTGTTTAATCTAATTTTAATTTTAAAAAGTTCTTCACCTTATTCATTTAAAAAACAGTATTAATTAAGATATTGTAAACACATATTTTACCAATTAATTCATGTTCTAGCAATTTCCCAGATGGCAAAACAGAAAAGTTTATTTTTTTAAATTATTTTATTTCTTGTTTTAAATGAACATTAAAAATAAATCTCCTTTGTGCGTTTCTATAGCCACAAATATCATCAGGTCAAACTCAGCTAGCTGAAGACAATGTTGTCTTAATGATAAAAAATGTGAGTTGCCTCACCACTGTCATGTGGTCAGCTGAGAATTTCAGAAAGAACAGAGGTGGTTTGCCAAGCAGAACTAACGAAGGGCCTGTGGACAAGGCCGACTGCTGAACATGAGGAACGGGGAAGGAGTGAAGACATATAGATTCTGAAGTCTGCGGAGCATAATTCTTATGATTTGGCAAGAGCCCAACTAGACATAAAATTAATTTCTCCACGATGAATAACCTTGATTGTTGCACAGAAAGAATTGGGAATTTCAATAAAGCTTAAGCCATACTTTATTTTCTCTGTTTGAAATGTGTTGACTCGCTAGTCCCTTGTGGGTGGTTTCACAGGCATGCAGGCAATCTTTCGAGTTATTATTTCTTCTTCTGTTTTCCTTGTTACTGTAAGTTTATGAGGATAGTGCCCATATTCCCAAAATGCTATGCAGAAGGGAAAATGAAACTCACCCTAGTGTAATAAACAATTTGATTTTTAATAAGCGCAGCATGACTCAAACATCGGGATGCTTTTAAACACGTACAGTCACGGTAATGACTATGTTTCATACGGGACAGTTAAAAGGATATTATTGGGAGAGCTGGTGTGGGTTAGTCTCCTTCATTTTATTGTTCGCTCATATGCAATCGTACTGCTCGCAAAGTATAATCTAACTGCCCTGCAGTTTACCCCTCAAATGAGCAGGAAAATGAATGAAAGCTGATTAAAACACTCAACCACTGTTTTGTCCCTGTTCCCAACTATATTCAAATACAGAAATGCATGCGAGTGTGAGATTTTATGATTACTTCTGTAGACTAAGCAGCATCTTAGATATTCATTGGACTTTTGCTTAAAGCTTTACTAGTGAAACAGACAAAAAAAGTCCTCTTTATTTCCCAAAAGTTTCATTAAGCCTTCTCTAATGTAAATATTTGTTTTATTCTTATGTGTTTATTTGTTTTAACACCTAGCACCCTATAAAACTCACTGCAAATACTGCATTTATTGTTTAGAAAAAAAAAAATACTATTAATAATAATAACTAAAAAAAAAAAGGTTGTCCAAAATATCTACAATATAAAAGCATAATGAGTGTAATTAACAAGGTTTGCATTAAGTGATTTGTCTGTTTTAATTATCATAGACCAACTGAAGCAATATTGCAACAATATTTTTTTATTTGACTAAATATATGTAAACAATACATATTACAGTAGGACTCTCAAGTGTATGACAGCAACAATTTTGCCTGGAAAATACAAAATACAATTTAAGTCACATAACAAGATACTGTACATTTTTGGAAGATGTTTTGAACAAATTCAGTATTTCAGCAAGTAGTTGACACATTTTTTTTTTTTTGCTCCTAGTTCACAACAATGTAAAAATAATAATAATAATAATAATATTACAAGTGTCAGTGGGCTGTTTTGACTGATGTAGGCCTCCAAATGTGTGTTTTCAGGGGGTCAGTGATGTGATTAAACCAATCGCCTTCATAATTCCTTTTTTTATTTCAATGAACTTGACATTTTAAGGCATCCAGTTTTTTTTAAGTAAAACCAACAATATATCTATATTTTTTTACAGTGGTATACACCCCCTCCAAAAAATATTTTAAATCAAAAAGCTTAAAATCGTGTTAATTTTTTTTATTTTTTATATTGATTTATAACGGCATCATAAAAGCTATTTTCATAAAAGTGGGGAGAAAATAAAAAAGATAAACGGCCCCAATGGCTGTCCAAGGGTTAAATATGCATGGGCATTTGATAATCCAGGGTTAACCTGTCACGAGACACGTGTGTTATGTTCAGGGGTTAAAACAAAGATGCGCACGAGAGAGTCGCTGTTTCCCTCCACAGACACGTTGCGGTCCACACAGTGCACTCGCTCATCTTTGTAGGACCTCAGTCAGTGGTCAGTGTACACACACTTTGCATCGTCGTCTCCCCACGGAGGCTGCTCTTCATCAACCGGCGCGAGAACAATTCCATAACTTCACTTCACGTGCGCTTGAGCCGCCACGCGCTCACTTTCACATTCTGTCACATTCATCGACGGTAAGCTCACGCAAGACAACCTCTGCCTGACTGACTGTCTCTGAAGCGGAGAATTAGAGAGAGAGAAAGAGAGAGAGAGAAAAAAATAAAGAGAAAGAGAGAATTTCTCCTCACCGAGCTGCTTATTTTCTCTGTCAAGCGTGTACCATCCGCTGTGTGGTGAAAAGCGCAGACCTGCGTGGGACCGATTTCCCGCCGCTGCAAGGAGACACCAACCATCCGCTGAAAGGTAAAAGTTACCTCCCACCTCTTCAATATGATGTCTTTGTAGGGTTTGCTTGTTTGTTGTTCTTTCTTTTTTCATTTGTTTATATAAAGACAGCTACACATTTATGTGAAGTGACAAACTCATAGTCACACGCGTGGTAGGTGTAATTCATGTTTTCAACGTTTACGAACACCAGTGTGAAATTCGTGTTTACGTGCAGAATAAATGGTCATATTTGAATGAATTATTAGGGAATTTCATTAGATATAATTTATCAATCTCATATGTATTACTCTGTAGCTGTAGCTCAAATAATCGTGTCTGATAGCCTACCTGTTGATTCCCCTCATAACACTCATTAAACTAGCCTATATGTACAGGTATAGCCTATTTAGAACCTTCCTAGAAAGAAAGAAAGAAACAAACGAAAAATGTTTTACATTCCTTAAAAAAAAAAAAAACATTTTTGCAGATGATAGTCTTTGCCCAAGTCGAAATACCTGGAAATGGGCAAAGAAAACGGGTGCCAAACAACACAATTAAGGGATCAATAGGGTGATGAGACAGCTGGGAAGAGAAAGTGAGAGAGAAGGATAGGGTTGGGGGATCAGGTGGTAGAGAGGGGCAGATAAACCAAAAGAGATGTTGTAATTAAGGCTAAATGGGGGTGAAGAGACACCAGAGAATGCATCCAAGCGGTAATTTGTTTTTGATTGAATATATTTATCAACATTAAATGACTTTTTTATTTTGGAAACAGGAAAGTAACTTTAGCTTGGGCTGGCCGCATACATAAATCTGATGATTCAACATAGCAGCGAGCAGCTGTTGTGCTCATGAGGGCAGGGGTAGTTGATGGATCATGGCCGCACCACACTCATTGAAATTGATTATCAATATGCATCATTTGTTTTCTTTATTGCACCTTTCCTCATTTAGAAAGAAACTCAAGAATTTAATAACATCAGTCACTCACTATGAGTTCTGGGATATATTACGGCTTACGAATAATTACCATTTGAAATTCAGTTTTATTATTACGGTGTTTGTTTAGAATCAGTTGCGCTTTACTTTTCAAATAGAGCTCATCACTGTGATCGCTCAACTGCTGCTAAAAAGCATTATAGCGTGTTGGGAAAAAACATGATGAAAAGCATTGATTATTGGTCTCGACACACTCTAGCCAATACCTTCTGTATCTTATATGCACCAAGTATATTTAGAGTCAGGTCACACTGTTTTAGACTATACCTTCAAACATTGCATTGCATACCATGCTGCATGTTACTGAATGCGTTCTAGAGCAGCATTTGTATTCTAAGCATGTGTGAGCAAAGACCCTTTCATGACCCTTGCAGTAGCCATATAAGTTCACAAGAGATAGTGGTCTGATCCCTTCCTCTGAAGTAACAGACATTCGCACAAATCTCTTGAGTGTTGCTCAAGATTGAAGCTTTATCAACTGCTCAGGTGTGCCAGCCTGCAGGAGGACCTCTGAAATGTGTTTAATTGCAGCTGGAGATACCTATGAGGCAGAGACAGCAGATCACTTATTCGCTCCAGCAGTGTGCTGATTTAGGGGTGTAATTTCTTAATTACACTTCTTTAATTAAAGCACGGAAGGAGGTTATTGCATTGTTCGACTTAATTCTCTGCAAGTCTTTTCATTCAAAATATAACTCAATACCTCGTGATGGTGCCTGAGTTTTTTTAATGTCAGTTTTGACATTCAGTTTTCTGTAACTCTTCAGATTAATGGCCCGTCATTAATAGGGAACTATACAGGAAGTAATGCAGGAAAATGAGTAGTCCTACATTAACACAAGTACTACTATTAACTAATCTTAACTAATCAGTTTTAGGAGACAATTGCTTACGTCTCAGACACAGGTTAGTGTTGTGATTAGTACTTAATTGGTAATACTTTATAATTCCTTGTAGTTGGTTAGTAGTTCTTAAGGCTAATCTCATTTAGTAATTATTGATTACATAATAAGGAACTTCCTCAGTCCTAATTTTGATATTAAATTAGTTAATAGTAATAGTTAAAGTGTCAATGTAGTCCTACTCATTTGTTCTGCATTTCTTCCTGTGGTAACACGTTACAATAAGGTTTAGTTAAGTTAACATTAACTAATAATGAACTGCACTTCTACAGCATTTATTAATCTTAGTTAGTTAATTTCAACATTTAATAATAAAACATTTTAAATCAAAAGTTGTGTTTGTCAACATTAGTTCATGTACTGTGAACTAACATGAATGAACAATGATCAGCTGGATTTATTATTAACTAACATTAACAAAGATGAATAAATACTGTAACAAATGTATTGCTCATAGTTAGTTAATACATGAACTAATGATAACAAAT
Source organism: Phoxinus phoxinus (assembly GCF_949152265.1). Taxonomy (NCBI): domain Eukaryota; kingdom Metazoa; phylum Chordata; class Actinopteri; order Cypriniformes; family Leuciscidae; genus Phoxinus; species Phoxinus phoxinus. Next base: position 28,832,641 of record NC_136881.1, read on the forward strand.
GAAACCTTATTGTAAAGTGTTACCCTTCCTGCATAGTTGCCTATTAGTGTTAATACAAGTGTTACCATCTTTCATTCTGATATAATGATACAATAGACAAATGCATAAGTTTTCCACAATCTAGCTGTCTAGATGAAAATGGCAGGTCTCTGTCTGATCTGTAACAGGGAGGTTTGTTTTTGACAAAGCAAATCTGCCAGATGTATTTGACTTTTGGCGACCTCACGCCTCTGGTTTTCTACAGCCCTCTTGTTCTATCCTGTTTGTGCGCGTTTGATTTATTTTATACTGTCTTTCCTGAAAACTCAATACATTCTTGAAATTAAATCCTTTTCTATAGTTATTAAGTGGTTAAAACTTTTTAAGTCTGTTCTTTTGTAAAACTGTAGCTGGACATTGTAAGTGAATGGACATATTTACCGCTTAATATTATATTTTTTCTACTTTTCTAAAAGTTTCTACACTGCTGAAAGTGACAGTCCAACATTCCAACTTGAACTTTTAAGTCAATGGAATTTCCAACCCGGTCACACTAAATAGCACACAGTGTGTTTCTCTATAGCACGCAATGTGTATATCGTTCAATTTATACGCCCAAATTAGTTTTTACGTGCATAGGATACGCATGGGTAGGTTAGGTTTAGTAGTGGTGTGGGGTGCGTGTGTATTATACGTTTGGTTAGGATTAGTGATGTGGGGTCCTTGTGTATTACACGCAATGAAGTGCGTATCAAATGCACGTGAAAACTGCATATCATATGCACGTAAAAACACATTTTTCGCGTATAAATTGCACAATAAGCACAATGCGTGCTATAGAGACGCATTTTCATGAGATCAGGCTGGAAGTTCAGAGGTCCTATTGAATTGCCTTGTGAAGGTTTGCAGTGACGTGAATTTTTTATTATTATTAGCTTTTTAACAGACACATCTTGTTTGTTTATCATCAGGTATTATGCATTTAGATAAATTAACTAAGCTCAAGGAGAAGAGCCGAGCAAAGCTTTACATTTGCGGGACTGATACAAAAAAGAAAACATTAAAGTTTAATTTTCTGTAGTTGAGGTGAATGGACTGAGATATGGCGCAATTCGGTTCATAGGTGGCTGTCCCCTGTGAGGCACTTTTATGAAGATTTATGAAGCTGTATTTTTTTTTTAAAGGATCAAAAGCAATTGAAAGGTACTGTACAAGGTCAGACTAGCAATATATACATTTGAACATTACGTACACATTCCTCTTAATTGAATTAATTAATTCTTGGAAATTCAGGTTTTGTTAAATTTCATGTTATCTTCATGGGCAAAAAAAGAAGGAAAAATATTTAATTTTCTTCTCAACGGAGGCTTCATATCGACAAGTTCACAGGTGTTAAACTTGCCCGAAATGGCAGAGCGTAGGTGGCTAACCTTGATAAAATGATGGAGAAGGGGGAGTGTGAAATGAAAGTTTATGTGGCAGACTACTGAGGAGCTCTTATTCCATTAAAAGTCCAACATAGATATGAAACATAATTCAGTGGAAGGTCACATAAGATAGTGACCTGACATTTCTTCAGTGCCGGAGGTCACCTCAGCTTTAATATCGGTACAATGAAGTGTCCAATGTTTTCACATGCTGCTTGTGACTCCAAAGTGACACTACACTAGGTCCCCAACAGGTGGATGTGGCAAATCTGGGAGGGAAAGTGAAAGGACTCCTGGAAGGTCAAACCAAAACACTTACCAAGTACGAGTAAAAATAGGCTTTGTCAGTAATACATCATTTAATCTAAATAATGCACATTACTTACATCAACAAAGGTCAGGACGTCATTCAGTTTAAGTTAAAGGCATTCAAACCATATGCTAAAGAAAACAGAAATATGTTGATTTTTCTGTATGTTGTTTAGTGACTGGTGTAGTATTACCATGAGATGGAAACCGTCATCTTGTATATTATACTACGAATAACTGGTGTTGTTTCTTACTTATAATAATAATAATAATAAGGTAAAAAAGGGCAAAAGTTCACAATTAATAAAAATGTTAATGTTCACGGTGCATTAACCAATGTTAACAATATAACTTTTGATTAAAAAAAATATTAGTAAATGTTGAAATTAACATTAGATGTATACATTCTGTAGTTATTCTACAGATTCTGCAAAGTAAACCTTATTGTAAAGTGTTACCAAAATTGAAATAAGGGGCATAGTTATAATTTTGTTATAAGGACAAAAATATAACAAAAAATTAGTCAGTTAAAGTTAGAATATAATAAAGATTTAATGGTGACAACATACAAACAAAAATGTTTATTTAAAAACAAACAAACAAACAAAGTTTTTGATGCAATAAACTGGGATTTTAATAAGGTCTTTTAATGAGGATTTTCACAAGATAAAGAAAACATTTTTGTTTGTTGCGGCCTGACCTCCAAGTGACGAGTAGAAACAATGGAGCTGTTTTAATTGTTCTTATTCATTTATTGCTTTGGTTTTCTCTCAGAGTATTCTAAAGGTTCCTGTTGATTTGTAATTGCTCAACTTCCTTTGTAATTACTAGTTGGTTGCACAAATTCAAAAGAAGGCAGAGAACATTCCGATTTCTCTGTGTGTGACTGGCATGCCTGCAAACTAAAATCAATACGGCAATGTATTGCTCATCCCCTACTCTTCCCAGAATTTCAAATGGTGGATTTTCTGGCTGTGATTTTATTTTTCCCAGCAGCAGAAAACTTATTTTATTGTTACATGGTAGCTTTTAGACTGAAGAACAGATGACACATTGATTGATGTCTAAATTGATGATTCCCCCCTCGTTCCCTTCACTTACAATTAAGGGCATCAGAAAGAATAAAAGCCGGATAGCAAAAGACTCGCATCTGTGATGGAACTGGGAAGTGAGAAATGACCGGCAGAGTGAACTGGGATTGACTAGAAGGCTCAGAAAGACAGCATTACTGATTTGAAAAATTCTTTGTTGGTTTTGATGAACACATATTTGTGTGCTGTAGCTATCAATTTATCTTTTTTAATAATACACAGTTGTATTTCATTTATTTTTTTAAGTATTTTTTTGTGTCAGGGAATAGCATTGTATATTTTGGTCATTTTAAGCTACTCGAATACACGACAAATAAATATACCGAATGCTGGGGTGAGTTCTGTTATTATAGTTCTGTTGTGCTATTTTATTTTTAAAATGTTTGTGTAATTGTCAAAATCATATGGCTTGATATTGTAGTAATCTGATTTTTTTTTTTAAATCCTTGTATAAAGTAGAAAGTTGAGAGAGGACATTCTGGGAAAGCACACTTGATACACTTGGTCATCTGTGCTCCTGTGTAGACTTGGTTCACAAAATACATAGTACAACTGATTATGAATAATAATACTGAAAAATAATAATAATAAAAAAAAATCTGTCTTTATGTACATTTACACAGTAGTCCAGCACCATCATTAATCTTGTAATATCTTCAGTCTGCTGACATTATATTCTGCTGCTGGTGTTCTTCATGTGACAATGTTTAAATGCAATGAATACTGTATGTATTATGCTTGGTATTGGAACATTTTACCAGTATTATAACATCCGTGCCATGTAGTATCTGACACTGATATGTTGGTATCGGTACATCTTGGTGTCAGTACACATTTGTACAGTATGTACATTGGTACATCATAATTTGTAGGCATGAACAACATTTTCAGGTTTAATTAATTCTAAAATAATATTTATTGATTTTTTTTTTTAGATGAGGAAGATGTCAGGTTTACACTTAATGAAATGCTCACATGTCTGTTTGTGAGGCGAGACTTGTGGAGAAATCCAAATAAGATTTGAGCGGAACCGCACTAAAAACCCTATGAAGTCTGTATGGTAAAAATTCAAATGCAATTGCAAATTCACTTTCTTTTTGTATCTTAGTTGTGCATTAACGCACACATTCACAGAAGCGAGTACAGATGAGCATATATTAGAAAAAAATAAGTTTTTTATTTTTACCTCTTATTGATGGTTTACAATTCATTACATTAGTTAACTACTTTATTTAACATGAACTAAGAATTAAATTATTCTACAGTATGTATTAATCTTAGTTAACGTTAATTTCAACATTTACATTATTAAAATCAAATGTTGTATTTGTTAACATTAGTCAATGCACTGTGAACTAACATGAACAAACAATAAAGAGCTGGATTTTTATTAACTAGCTTTAACAAATATTAATAAATACTGTAACAAATGTATTGCTCATTGTTAGTTCATGTTAGTTAATACATTATCTAATGTTAACAAATAAGACCTTATTGTAAAGTGTTACCAAAATGATTTGTATATATATATATATGAAGAGCTCTTTCAAAATCTCTTCCAAAACGCGATAAACGCCATTTAAAAAAAAATGAGTTTATCATGTCATTTTGCTGTGTACTGAACCTATTCACTGCTCCATCAACGTGTCATGCCAAAATTGCGATATTTCCTGGTTTAAAATGTACTGCAATATGCAGTTTCTTTCCAAAACGCCAAACCTATTTTTAGCCTAAACGCGATACATCCTCTCGACCAATCATAATTCGGGAACGTTCTAAGCAATCAAAATAGGCGGTGATCTGAACAGACGTTTATTTAATTAATTCATAAAAATGAGTGCTTTAAAGTTTACTAAACGCAGACTGGACAAAGATAATCACAAAAAAAACAACAACAAAAGAAGATTCGCGGGAGGCGCGTTAATACCAACAGTCGGATGTGAACAAAGCTGCTCCCACAGGTTTCTGTCAGGCCGAGAGGCTGTCACCGGACGATCTGATTTTTATTTATTATCTTGATTTTTATTTTATTTATTTATTTATTACTGACTGACTTGCCTATTGAATATCGTTATCATTATTTAATAATTCGTTTTTACATGCATATGTAGTGGACAAATTGGTACTATTTGTTATAGGTTTGACACTTTACTAAAAATGACTCTGAATGTATTACTAAATAACTTTTTTCAGGTTCGGCACCAAATTACAATTAGTCTAAATTACTAAATGATTTAAATGTATTTTTAACATTGTTGTATTTAAGGACTGGTATTTGTATGAGTGTTATGTGCTGGACAATACTAAAATGTGTCATTGGAATTATTTATTTTATTTAACTATTTATTATAGTTGGCTTTTATTTATTTAAATAATTTGCACTCGTTTAATTTATATTAATTTAAAGTATTAAAGACAAACCATAATTTTTTTGGAAACAATTGATGGATTTATAGCGTTTTGAAAAATAAATAAATTAACTTTGAATTTATCATCAACAATATTGTTGTTTGATTTAATAATCATTGTTCAACATGTTCAGACTGAGCCACACAACCATTTTAGGATAAATTGAATATTCACAAAATGTGTGGGTCTAGGTAAAAAATCTCATTTTTCTGAAAACTATTGAAATGGATTTATAGCGTTTTGGAAAAGAGCTCCTCATATGTATTGTGTATATATTGTATATATTTTTGTATCAGGGAATAGCATGAACAACATACTGTAGTGTAATCACTTAATATTCGATTATTGTTTCAGCCCAGAATTTTTGGTTTCAGTTTCAGCCTGGAATTTTTATATTTTGGTGCAATACCAAAATTAATATTGTTAAGCCATTTTATATGTTGTAGAAGTGTATTTCATGTTGTAGTTTAAATAACAATCAAAGTGTGTTGCATCTTTTTGCAAGTTTCGTCATGCTCTCACAACCGCATTAAACTTCTCCAACAGCAATCTGTTGCCCATTCTGTGGGGACTACGGAGTTAGTAGGGGTGAAAATTGCCCTTTCTCTGGGTGATAATTTGTTGAAAGCCTCTCCATTTGACATTATAGGTGGATATGAAGTCAGCACTGGCTCTTTGGGCCTTGTATATTTGTCTCCTGACCTGTGGTGGCAGTGCAGGGTGATGCTTCCCCCCCCCCTAGACACAATGGTTTTTCAGAAAGGTGAAAACCAGCTGTCTGTCACCATCTGCCTTTCTATAAAACCCCAGTCTCTCCCAGCTGTGTGCCATGTGACATTCAAAATGTTTTTGGCACCTTTTAATGGGAAGCAGCGCAGGAACTATTTGTATGGATTGGAACTGTCTTCTTTTCTTGTTTTTTAGCCATAAGGATTCAAAGGGATTTTTCCAGAGACATTTCCAGTATGCCACCAATAATCAGAACTGGAGAATAGAGAGATTGCTTATTAAGATGAGGAGGTTCCAATCATGCTTTTAAACAATGAACAATTTCAAGACGTTTTGCAGACGCTTTGTATATTATCCTTTTGAATGAAGTGATTTGAAATGTAATAGGATTTAATCTGACATGTCAGGAAATTGTGCAGTCAGGCTTCACCGCTCTAACAGAATTGAGGTCAACAGAGTATTTGAAATTCTGAAGTCAGAAACAATATAGGGGCGTTGTATATAGATATGGACTCTGGATAAATATTAACCTTCTTTGAAAGGCATGATGGCATCAGGATATTTGATGAGTGGCCACTAAATGAGAAATGTATATAGATGGAAGCTTTTATGCTTAAACGTTTCAATTGCTCTGAAGGCTTCCTTGTGGACTAGAATTTAATTAAGTTTGGGACTTACAACAGTTCAGTCAGATATCTTTTTGGGATGTGCACAAGTACTTGGACATGACATTGACAATCAATCGTGAAACAATGATCACAGTGACTTTAAAACATATGTTCCTTTTTTTCCTGATTGGTTATTGTGGCATTTTGTTGCCAGTGTCTCAGCGTAGTTACGGGAAGAGGGCGTCCACAACGGTAGTTCATTCTGACAAGCAGTCAAGTTCACATGCTTTCACGTCCTTTTGTGCAGATATAAGTTGTAATATTTATTTTAGCTTTATGTGTATATATTAATCTCATATAGGATGCATTTGGTTGAGTTTATTAACCTGCTAGCAAAGCGCTTAATTTTACCAGTGTTCATTCACTCTCAAACGGCAATGCCCAACATTATTGACTGGCTATTTGAGAAAGTCATATTCCTTTTAGATGTTTATTTTTCAAAAATATTGAAAATATTATTAATAATCCAGCAGTGTTTTTTCTTTCTCGTCATATTTTTTCAACAGTAGGCCTATGTTGAAATTCAAATCTTTTCTCATCATGGCTTCGAAAATGCACAGGGATGTCTGGAATCACTTGATAAAGGAGATGAACATACAGTTAAGTGCAAGATGTGCAGTGCCAATCTGCCATTTACATTATAATGAGAACACTATAGAATGTTGTGAATTCTGTGTGCTTTAGTTGCTCATGTTTCAGTGCGTTATTACAGCAATACCACATCCCCAACCGAGTAACAATTTCTGGCTATTGCACGTAACTTAGTTAGTTTGCATCCTTTTCTGTGGATACTTGTAATGTTACGTTTTTGTTGTGTATCTAAGATATCTGATTAATATCATATAGGATGTGTCTACATTTTAATAGTGTTAATTTACTCTACAGCTTCACCTCATGCAGCTATTCCTTTTAGATGTCTCTTTTTCGAAAATATTGATACATTGTTTATAATCTAGCTTTATAATCTAGTTTTTTTTCTAGTCATATTTTCATGTAATATTTTTATTATTCAACATTAATTTTCGTAACAGTATTTTAATTAAAATATTTAGACCTATCAGGTCTTGAAATTAAAAATGGTCAAAAATGCCCATCCGAAATATCTACCTATATATTTGGGATTCTATTACATACAATAGAAAGCATTTGTGTTATCACATCAGTATATTTGTGAAATAGCAGATACAAATTTTGATCATATGGGTAAGGAACTTACCGTTGATTTTGTCCTATTTGGTGTATGCACTTTAATGTACAGACGTAGTGTTTGAAAGATTAGCGGTCTTGGCTTACTGAGGAAAAATAGCATCAATAGAAACGACAGTTTCATGTCAGTCCTTGAGTGGGGTTGAAGTTCACCTATGAACCTAGCTTTATGTTGAAACAAACAGAATTGTCTCCCCGAGAATCTTAATTCATAGGATACACAAAAAAGTTTACTTGTTGACATTTTCCATTTTTTTCCTCCAAAGTATCCCACAGTCCTTGAAATTGATCTGCCATTAATATTTAAGCAACTTTCCTTTATTATCTTCCTGACACAAAGGTCAAATGTTCCTTTAAAGACCAAATTTTAATGAAACGCTATCTGCTGCTTTATCATTGAAAAGGCATTAAGTTACATGCTTAGTGTGGCTTGTAGTTTTTAGCAGTACATTAACGCATTCCTGGTGTGAGTTTACACGAGCATCGGCAAGGTGGAGATGGCATTGCATCAAGATCACAAAACTGAGGAGCAAGCGGCCATTGGCACTCTGACCCCTTTAATTGTGTCCTCTCATCTTACCGCTGTGCTCTCCTTTTCTCTTTTCCTTTCTCTCTCCAGCTCACAGCCGCTTGTAATTACAGCATCTCTCACTTTGCTCCCCAGAGGCACATCAGCAGTGTTCTTACAACAAGGCAGAACTTGTCGAGCCACAGTTAAGTGCTGAAGCCTGTTACTCACACTGTTTAGCAAAGACTGTAAAACTATGGGATCAGTGCTGGTCTCAATCGAACACCCCAGCACTTCAGTGATGTTCACAGTTGTTACTGACATTGGACTTTTTCTAAATAGAAATTGGCAGGTAAAGACTAACATCAGATGAGAGTCAACCCATGCTATGACAGCTTTTATATTGATGATGAAAGGGTGTGTGATTGTGACAGTAATTGTTATTATAGAAATGAGGAAAAACCCATTAATCATCATCAAGCATTTGCATTGGGGTGTTAATTCCAATTGGCTAGAATGATGCCCCGCAGCTCTTGGGAAAGTGTCATTCATTATCAAGTTTAATTCTCATTGCCCTCTGACTGCCAGTTAAGTAAGAGGCTGTCTCATTCATATTAGCCATTTAGCCTAATGTTTATAGAGCCTTTAGCCTGTTGAATAGGTTGTGCCTCTTTTCCTTCACTTCCTCTTTTTCCTGTTCGATATGTTAAACACATTGCTTACAGATCTTGACCTTAGTAAAATGCTTCAATACATTGGAACAAAAGTTGAATTATTTGATGTCTTTGAAACTCAAGGAAATTGTGAACAATAGCTGAAATTAGAACATGAAAATATAGTATGGGCAGATGATGACTATCCCATTGTTATATATGTGGTTCCTCTTGACAGCATGTCGTTTTTCTAATTCAGACATGAGTAATTACAGCTGGACTTGCCTAGCTAATAGTGACCTACAAACAGCTGAAATTGGAGCAGTATAAATGAAGTGGCCATCTAACGGAGCCCTCAATTACGCTCTCCATAAATAGAACCTTGAATACATTGATCTCTTTTTCAAAGTATGTTGAAAAGAAGCAGCACATTGCTACGCAAAATGTTATCAGCATCATCACAGAGCTGTCTGACAGCTGTCCAATCAGCAATATTTTTGACATGCGCACAATTTTTTATTAAATTGTGTAAATTGTTTATCTTTATTTTTACTTTTTTTCTGCTTTGTTTGCTTTTTGAGTTTTGTCATGTGATGATTACCTGAAATTATTCTCTATAATGTGTTTTTGATTGTCACTGTCATTGTTTTGTGTAAAGAAATGTAAGGATGTTTTTTTTCATCCATATTCATAGACATTGTTGTCTTATTTTCCAGAGATCCTCGTTTTAAACATTGCTCGCAGTAACATATCCTTAATTTTACACAGAATTATTCTGAGAGCAGAAAGGCTCGAACTACATCACCGCCCTGTGCATATTCAAAAATATTCACAACATTTCTAAAATATACAAAATTAATCAATTTAAACAATCATTCTTTTTGCTTATGTTCTGTGGTAGATTTTCCCCTACGCACCTGAATTAAGTTAAACCTGGGTCGTCTCCTAATCAACGCTTCTAATCATCTCCTGATCGACGTTCAATAATATTTATCCTCTAGTTCCTAATCGAACTTCGGCTGAATCGGTCAACGTCTTGACCCCTACGAACACTATCACTTGGGATTAAGATCTCTAGTGTTCCACTAGCCTGCTAAGCAGCAGTAACCAGACAGACTCCAGACAATGCCTTCGAATATGCTTTAATCATGGGCAGAGGATCTCAGACCAATTTCAGAGAGAATCCAACCAGCAAAAACAATACAACAGTTTTAATAGAATATGAGCATTACAAAGGTTACATCATTTTTCTACAATATAATAGTTTTTTCATATGTATAATTCAGCAAACACTTCTGTTAATAGGTAAAAGCAAATCTGGATTTCTTGATTACTCAAATCCTGAGTTTATAAATTTAGATATCTGTCTAGTTTAATTTCCCCTTTTTGTTATATTCAGACATTATTCAGACACACACTGACTTTGGCCAAAATGTTGGGGACATTTAGGTTTCTTAAGCACGTAATCGTTAATCCTGCAAGAAAACAAAATATTAGTTATGAATAATTAAAAAGTCCTTTACAGTTCGGTTCATACATCCTTATGTCAATAGTGACGCTGTACCTAAGGATTATGTTTGGCTGCATTTTTGTTTTGTAACCCCCTGCTTTTGGATGTCTGACATTTTCTTCTTTTTTTTCAGCCATAATAATTTTACTGGATTTGTTATAAACCGGGGAAATAATCACAAAATCAATCGCCAGACATTTTTCATTAATCTTGTGAAATGACACAGTATGTGCCTGGTGAAAGTAGAGCACATTTTACTAAATGTAGCCTACCTCTGGAAATTGATTAGGTTAATGTACTGTTTATAGTATAATGTACAATAAGCAGTGCAGTTATTGCATGGGCACTATGGCTTAATCATTGCAGGGAGGAAGCATTGTTTATGAAAAATGTCACCTTTGACACAGAAACACTAAAATCTAAAAGAGTATAAATTACTATTTTTTTTTCCTTATGAGCTTTTTATCTTAGTGGCATTGATTGCAAGAAATGCCAGAGCTTTATTTATTTAGCTAGAACTTGGCATGCAGAACAGTCGAATTCTTGCCAAATTCGACATAGTCTAAAATGAATTTAGTGTTTGATTTCGACTTGAAAAGCTTTCTTTTTCTCTTTCTTCCTTCTTTTTTTATTTGTCTTAACCTTTGATTCTAAGGATACCTTGACATTCTTGATAGAAAAAAAATAAGAAAAACACAACTTTCTGTGGTTCATGTTCTAAATGCATTCAGGCATGACACGCTGCACGTGTCATAACCAGCCAGGAAGATTATTGTGCTAAATGAGCGGCATTAACGTCTTTGATAAATTGTTTTTAAATCAGCTTGTAATTTCATTGGCAGTAAATTTCCACAACTCAGAGAGCAGTCATCTATTCCTCAATATCAGCTTACATGACCCCTCCCAACTCGGCTTCTAACTGTGTTAGCTCCAAAACTAAAGTGGTCATTAGGTGCTTTTTTTTCCTCTACGGCTTGGCAAGTAATGTTGGTAAAATGCTAATGCTTAATAATGATCCCTTCGTCCATTTCTGGATTACTTTTCAGCTGAATGGCAATGCATCAAAACATAAAGCATTTTGAGGCTCATTAAGGAGGCATTATACGATGAGGTCTGCGGAGCGGTCACACGGGCCTGGTGATGGATGTGAAAGCGATCCGCTGCTGAAACCCGGTTAGGTCGAGTCTCTGCGGTAAAGAGGGCTGCTCTCTGACATGAGGAGGAGGAGGAGGAGTGCCCGCCACCGGACCCGGCCCATCAGAGCATCATTAGTGTCCACTTTGAGCCAGTGACAGGAATTCCATTCCAGACTGAACTCCAGACCTGAGTGTGGGGTGGTGATAGCTTGCAGAATCACACGCATGGGAGTAATAAAGGGCTTTATGCAGTGTTGATGCTGTCTTCCAGCATATATGTAGAATATATATTTTCAAAATCGATGGGTTGCCTGAACTGCATTGTAAAATAACTGATATATGTTAAGTGACTGCACAATATGTTAAATGCCATTGTTATCTGTAAAAAATATATACAGGTATACTATGCTTACACCTAACATGGATGACATGGCATGACGTCAAAAATAAACCGCTCCCATTATAATTAACAAAGTGGTCTATACTGGAAGCGTACTCTGCTCAGTCTGCAGAGTACCATATAGTTTGCTGCCTAGTGTCAGATTTCACGCTGCAAATTTACCACAGTCTAAAAGGTATAACACCAGCGATTTCAATCTGCGTTTTTGAGACTGTCTTTGGTTCACTGCAGTTTTAAGGAGAAAATAATCAGCAATGGTGTTGACTTAAGAATTTGCATATGGTTTGTCTTAAAGCATGTTAAAAACACCACAAATACATATACAACATTAAAAGCTTGATTTTCACCACAGGGGGACTTTAACTGATTTTAATTATATAAATTGCTAATGTGTTATACCAGGTTAAGGAGATGTGTTTTTAGTCTACCGCCTGTAGTTGATTTTTATATTGTAGGTATTATCAACTGGCCAGAATTTTGAGATCACAATAGATGTGAAGGACTATAATGAGTTAAGAGCTCGCCCAAGTTCTGGGGAGCTAAACCATTTAGCGCTTTGTAAGTAATTAGCTAAAATTTATACAATGTGTCATAGCCCCGTCCTTCGGATGAGGCGTTAAACCGAGGTCCTGACTCTCTGTGGTCATTAAAAATCCCAGGATGTCCTTTGAAAAAGAGTAGGGGTGTAACCCCGGCATCCTGGCCAAAATATGCCCAGTGGCCTCTGTCCATCATGGCCTCTTAATCATCCCCATATACTGATTGGCTTCATCACTGTCTCCTCTCCACCAGTAAGCTGGTGTGTGGTGGGCGTTCTGGTGTAATATGGGTGCCGTCGCATCATCCAAGTGGATGCTGCTCATTGGTGGTGGTTGAGGAGATTCCCCCTTCTATGTAAAGCGCTTTGAGGTCTCAGAATAAGCGCTATATAAATGTAACGAATTAACGAATTATAGCCAATGCAGTGTTGACATAACTGGGATAATATGGCCATACATCCTGGTTCTAGTAAGAACTCTAGCTGCTGTGTTTTGGACAACCAGCTGGAGTTTGTTTATTAAGCATGCAGGGTAACCACCCATTAGAGCATTACAATAATCTAGCCTTGAGGTCATGAACGCATTAGGGCTGTCACTTTTGAGAAAAATCAAATTCGAACGGATATCAAATACCAGCCTATCTATACGAATATATACGAATATATACCCCCCCCCCCTCCCCGCCCGCGCACGGAAAAAGAAAAAAAAAAGTAAATCGAAACTTTACTAACAGTTTGACAGTCATAAACAGGACTCCCAAAATTACACTTATAGGACTCATGTCTGCAAATAAACCTTGCCTTTACATGTGCATCTGCACGGTGCCGACCGGTTGTGCAGGAAAGTAGCCTATGCAGTCATACGATGTTGGACGCCTGGCGATGCTCTGGCCGTCTGCTGCGTTTCTGGGGCTGTTTAAACCTGGCCATTTCATGCGTTTTCTCAGATCGGATAGCTATCAAAACGATTCCATTTACACCTGGTCACATGGGCCTAAATTTGGTTTAAATCGGATATAAATCCGATCTTCAATTCCCGCGCTATATGCAGAAAAGCATAAACTAATTTTTCCGCATTTATCATTGAGAGCATATGTCGTAGTTTAGATGCATTTTTAAGATGAAGAGTGCGGTTTTACAGATGCTAGACATGTAGCTTTCAAATAAATAATTGGTATTAAAGAGCACACCCAGGTTCCTAACTAATGACAAAGACTTGACTTATGACAAGCAGAGCAGCCATCAACTGTTAGACCGTATTCTGGGTGTGTGGAGGTTTTTGGTCCATTAATTAAAACATCTGTTTTTTTTCAGAATGAAGTAGTAGGAAATTACTAGTGATCTTTTTTTTTATCAGCTCTACCATTGTGCACCAGTTAACATTTCTACTATTGCAAAGTTTATACTGTCTTTAGCACTATACTGAACTGAGTCAGCTGTTGTTTAATTTTGAAGTTTCATTTATTTATAAAATTGTTGGATTAAACCCAATTTCCTTTAAATGGTTCTGGTCTTGAAGAGGCCTTACAGTCCTTCTCTATAGATTTATTGTTTACTTAACAAACTTGTGCATTTGTTTCATTGATCAGCATTAGAGCTGAATCCTCCCATGGACTACTGTAGGCTTAAAAAAACCTCTTTGCTGGACACAGCATAATCAGTCCGCATGCCTTTGACGATTGATTTTTAGATTCTCTTTTCTTAGACTTGTGATTATCTATCTGAGGTGAATGCTGAAACACACATTAGCTTGCTCTTCTGTTGAGTCAGGGTGGTTTGTTTTGCCACTGAAGAAACCCAAGACTGTGCTTTTTAACATATCTGTCAGGGCTCTGCTTTAGTCATGGGAGCACAGTAGCAGAAATATGCATAATTACCTCGACTCCTTTTTCTCTGACCTCTCAGAAGTCTCTGCTAAAAGCAGACAGTCTCTTCCTGGAGTGTCATATCCAGCACTTCCCTTCTCTTTTAATTTTCTGTATCAGGATCACATTGCGACTGTGACAGAATATGCTTTTTAATATGGCATGAAAGGCCTTTTAGGTGATAAAAAATTGCCTCTTTATAGTATCAACTTTATAGTTGATCTGACAGGTCTGTTATTCCACAGTGGCACATCCGCCTCATTACCATAACCTCTTTATTGATGAATGCTCCCCCATTAGGCATGAAACATTTGGTTCGATTTAGAAAATGTAAGAGGAATAAGTCCATGTTGGTATGGCTTGGTGATTGTAGTGCTGTTGTTAGTTTATACAGTAATACAGTATTTGTATTGACCCAAAGCTGGCCAATCTGGCTAATTTGCCCATGTATTTGGATCCAACTTATGTCCCTTGTTTCCAAATTTTAAATTTTAAGAGCTTGTTTATTAGTCATGGTGTGAGAGCACTAGTCTTCATTGCAGTCATCTATAGACCCTTTCACACACCACGTTGATTCCGTGAAATTGCCTTCTGTGTGAATGCAAACACCGATGCCGGGATGGGGACCTAGTTACATTGCCGGGATAGGTCCCAGAACGTAGCCGTAAGGGGTGTGTTATAGTGATGACGCACATGCCATCGCACGGGCCTTTCTACAACCTATGCTACAGCATATGGGGAACAAGCCACTCTGCAAACCCAGTGGCGCTATACTGGGGAGTATGGACTTGTTTTCGTGTAGAAATGACAAAGAGGAGTTATCAGTAGGGATGCACCGATCCGATATTCAGTATCGGTATCGGCTCCGATACTGACATTTTTGCCGGATCGGGTATCGGTCAGACGAGGCCGATCCAAATCCGATATTGTGCGTATACTATTCTGTGCTATTGTTAAGCCCCACAAAAGGGACAAAAACATTGTAAAGCATCATAAAGTTGTCGTGCACTATATTATAAGTGTTCTGAAGCCATTATATAGTAGCTATAATGTACATTATATAAATCAGCCAAGACGTGTTATTGAAGACAAATAGCCCAAAATCTCAAAATTGACCAGTGAAAAAAACAACAACGATGTTTTTGCCTGCCGCGTCTCGCCTTAACCAGAATCAAAGGATATTGGGACAAATTATCCAGAATCTTTGTGTGAAAAGGGCTTATGTCAGTTGAGTGTTAAAAAGAAGACTGGGCTTGGAAGCTCTGGTGAAAAAACACTCCTCTGAAACCCTGCTCACTAGCTTGTTTTACGATGCTTCATAAAAGTGTCATCATTGGTGTCAATGCGATGGTGTCCTCTATGTTCCTTTTCTGCAATTTGTGACAGCTTATATTGCTCAAAACCACACGGCTTCAATGAAAGCCTCAAGGCCTGCACCCCTCGGCCCCATAACTGGTTGTCCTAGGTTTGTTCTTGATTGGTGTGCTCAAAATGATTTAAACTCCCAAAATGCCCAGCTTGTAAGATAAGGGAGTATTAAACCTTCTTTTATTTATGGTTGGCTACAAAAATACATGAATTCTTCCAGCTCAACATCAAGATAAAATATGTGTGCCTCACTTCCCTTGTTATCATTTGCATGGCATCATCCAGTTATCTTTTTATTCAAACCTAATAAAACCATAGAGCTTTTTTTGTGTGAAAAGCATGTGGATAAAGGCCAAAATATTGAGCTACATGATTTTTCATGTATTATTAAGGAGAGCAGACTGTCTCATTCTTTGACCAGATAACAATCGTTTGTTATTTATGGATTTGATAGCTTATAAATGCGGTGATGCTGTGCATGTGGATAATTTGAGCCAAAAATTGATACTGTAAACCACACAATGCATTTTTTAGATGCTTAACGTAGGGTCTATATTTTCCCTTTAAAGCGATGCATTACATGAGATATTATTCTATCTCTGTCTGTATTATACATAGAGTTGGCATGCACTGAGATGGAATTTTTAGCTGATATTGATAATTCGTTATATTTAAAAGCCGAAAACCAATATATTGGCCGATAAATCTAAATCCAAATTTTTATATAATTTTTTGAGTCTCACCATTAAAACCATGTCCCAAGCACTTCAACAAGGCTAAATCAAGTATATACTGTACAGTAGCCTAGTTTGATGAGATTCATTAATTTTTAATAAAAACTAATTTTACACTCAGATTGCCAAATTTCTTAAAAAAACAACAACAAAAAAAAACGATTGCCTCACAAAGAAATAAAATAATGGAAATAAGTCATTGGACTACACATAAAAAATAAAAATGCATGTGAAATGGATAAACAAAATTTAAAAGCCTACGCACAGGCAATAATGAAATGATTTTAAGTAAACTATGTTGTTTATGAAAATAATACGAGAAAAAAGTTATTATTAATAACTAAAATTGCTGTTTGAGCTGCATGCGCTGAAGCTGAAGTGCTGCAGGAACACCGGGAAACTGATGCGCTTTGGAAGCAGGTTAATTAACAAAACATATATGAGATTAATCAGATATTTATGGAACATAAACATAATATGACAACTTATTTATCTCCACAAAATGACACAAATGCACAAGTGAACTTGAACTAATCATGTGCTTGTCAGAATGTGTAACAAGAATGTGTAAATAATTCACAACTTTTTATTAAAAATAGTTTTCTCTCTTTATAAAATTATGTATATGATAATCCCAATCAGTCAGTTGTTAATGTGCATTGCTGTTTGAGCTGCCCATGCTGAAGCGTAAAGATGATCAACAAACGGACACGCTTTAAGTGGTCGACCAATCTCAACAGACTAGGCCATCTGACCAATCAGAGCAGAGTTGTCTTGCAAAAAGGAGGGGTCTCCTTTATCTGGTATTGTAAATTTAATTAGTCATTTTAAATTTATAAATGTAATTAATCAAATACAATGTAAATTTATTAGCATTTAAAAGTCTTAGTTTGCATTTGAAATTATGATTTTGTTATTGCATTTTGTTTGCACTGGAGACTGACTGAATGCTTGTTACAAAGATGCAATTGAAAACCAAAAATGAATAAAACAATTGAGCAAATATGTTATTGAAAATATTTATTGTGTAATAATATTTAGTGCTCTGTCTTTATGGCTTATAAGGAACAGTGTATTTTGAAAAGCTTATAGGTTTTTTAAATTATCTTAGTATGTTTATCTTTTATATAAATCATTAACAAACATGGCCGAATTAGTTAACATTGTATTAGCTAAAAAATATCATATTTTATGTTCCTGTTAACCTTCAAATAAATTACAAAAAATATCTAATTTAATTAAAATCAGGTTTTGACAAAACATTTAATGTGTGTTAAGATGATTCTTTAATTGTATACTCTATTGGAAGACAGTTTAATTATGTATAAGAAAACATGTAAAATTTAGATTTAGGCAAGCTTATGGTCACTTTCCCCAAATGTGCCAGATGAAAGAGTTTTGTTGTGTAAATTATTTAAAAGAGAGTAGCCAAAAGTTTTCACGGTATTTATGTGTGACAGTTTCCAGAAAAGCGTGTTTAAAAGACTCAACAACGGACATTTTTACTATGCGAGAAATACGCAGTGACAACACAATGGCGATGCATATGGGGCTTATTCAAACTACTGTTTAATTGGTTACCCTTGTCATGGAAACAACATATAACTAGTCTGTGTGCTACACTAATACAGAGATTTACAGATGGTACAATTCTCTGTTTTGTGACAGTGTGTCTTGCCAAGGTGATTTAGAAGTGTAACTGAAGTGACAGAAACGGTAAACAGGTTCAGCAGCAAAGTACTCTCAGCCGTACTGTATCACATCAGTATCTATTGAAAAGAACAAATCTAATCTCATTTACAGTCTTTATTTGCCTTGACAAATGTGTGATGCTTATCGGTAGTATTCGAGACGTTAAGCTGTTTGCAAAAGCAGTGCCTTATTCCCTTAGGATATTGTCAATCGTATAGATGTCAGGTCAGTTCAGTGAACACAAAAGGCAGTAAGTGCTCGTTGCAGTCCGTGTCAGTAGGAAAACACAAGACGCTGCTGCTCATGCAGTGTAATACTGAAGACTTTGGGAAAATGGATTGATTTGTCATGAGGCCTGAAGCAAACTCTGGGCTTTTTCTGGAATCTGTGCATTTATCTCATCAGTAGCCAATTGATCAGAGGTCATGGCATTCATCTGGGTCACTGACAGGCAGTTTGATCAATTCTGGTGGGTGTCTGAATAGAATATGTCTGAGGGAGCTTGTTGATGTTCTGTGAGGACATTTAATCATTACTAGTGAAGAGGGAGATGTTTTACATATACCTCTATAGTTTGCTCTTCATTTAGTCTTTGTTTCTCTATGCATTTAAATACTGCAAAGCTCATATCTGTAGTGTAATATTTCATATTAATTATTTTATTAAAAATGTTCTGTAGACCTTAATATTAAAAAAATGTTGTGTGCTACTAAATATGCTTCTAGATTTTTTTTGGTATCGATTAACTGTAGTTTTTGAATGATACTAAATGTTTAACCCTCTGGGGTCGACAAATGTGTTTTGCTGGCTTTTCTTCACATAGCAGCAAAATAGACTTAAAATGCTCTGCAGACGAAATTACAGGCGAAATATGAATGTCTTTCATGAATGACAAGATTTTGTTGACTAGTTTTGGAAAGACTACTGCCACATCAATTAAGATTTATACGCCAATTTCGTTTTGTCAAAAACAAAGTAGGTATTAGGGCTGTCACTTTTGAGAAAAATCTAATTCGAACGGATATCAAATACCAAGCTATGTATTCAACGGAGATTCAATCAAAACTTTACTACAGTCATGAACAGGACTGCCAAAATGACACTTATAGGCCTCATATCCTTGCAAATAAGCCTTGTCTTTACACGTGCATCTGCAAGGTTGTGCAGGAAAGTATGCAGTCATACGATGTTGGACACCTGGCGATGCTCTGGCCGTCTGCTGCGTTTCTGGGGCTGTTTACACCTGGCCACTTCATGCGTTTTCTCAGATCGGATAGCTATTTTTTTATCAGAACGATTCCATTTACACCTGGTCACATAGGACTAAATGTGTTTTTGCAAAACGGATATAAATCCGATCTTCAATTGGCGCGCTATATGCAGATTTAATAGATTTAATGTCACCGAAAGCAACAGATATGAGCTGCATTTTATTCATCAGCCACTTCAAAATCAAAGACTACAATAAGAGAGAGCGGCAGCGCTGGTAAGATAATTTAGTTTCTTTACTTTTAATGAAGATTATTATTATTGTGTGTTAAAGCGTCTGCGACTTACTTTCACTTTGATTTGCGATAGTTTGCACGTTGGCTTGACGCTTGATGAATAGATCATCTGCGGTGATGCGTGTTGGAGCGCGCCGTCATATCTGACTATAACATACAGCCTGTAACACTCAAAATAACACGCTTTTTTAAAATAAAAAACAAACGTTCTAATCATAGACTGTAAAAAATGCGCTAAACATGGCACTTTAAAAACCGGATAGTTTATTTGTAGTTCGATTACGGATATTTCACGTCATGTTCGAATGCATATTCGAATATCGCATAAAAAGTGACAGCCCTAGTAGGTATATTGAATTATCAACTAAGATGTTATTATTGTGTTTGTTCCAATGTATATTCAAACTAAGGAATCCTTAACTTAGAAATTTGTATGATAAAATGTATGCTTTTTACAAAGAAAGATTACACTTGAAATTGTAATTGTTGTTGATTTACATGTGAAAACTTTTTAATAAAATAGTATTTTAATATAAAATGTATTACAAACTTTTTAATAAAATCTTTAAAAAATATATTTACAAGGTAGATGTAAACAAAATCTTAATAGGTCAATATAAGCCTTCTCATTCAATGTTTTATTAGTGACAAATTTATGGCCAGCAGCCATATCACCCTGTAGCCCAAGACTGGTTGCCCACTGAAAGCTAAGCAGGGCTGAGCCTGGTTAGTACCTGGATGGGAGACCTCCTGAGAAAACCAGGTTGCTGCTGGAAGAGGTGTTAGTGAGGCCAGCAGGGGGTGCTCACCCTGTGGTCTGTGTGAGTCCTAACGGCCCACTATACTGTCAAAGAGCACCGTCCTTCGGATGAGACGTAAAACCGAGGTCCTGACTCTCTGTGGTCATTAAAAATCTCATGCCACTTCTAGTAAAAGAGTAGGGGTGTAAACCCGGTGTCCTGGCCACATTCCCTTCAATGGCTCTTGCCAATCATGGCCTCCTAATAATCCCCATCCACTGAATTGGCTCTATCACTCTCTCTCCTCTCCACCTATAGCTGGTGTGTGGTGAGCGCACTGGCGCCATTATACTGTGGCTGCCGTCGCATCATTCAAGTGGATGCTGCACACTGGTGGTGGTTGAAGAGAGATTCTCCCGACATGGTTGTAAAGCGCTTTGGGTGTACAGTAGTATATGAGAAAGCGCTATATAAATGCCTCATTCATTCATTCAAATTTGGTGAGAGGATAAATATTCCAATACTTTCTGAAAATACAGTATGAGTGTTAAAGTGTTGATAAAAAAAATAATGAATGAAGCTAGAATATATACACATTTTTTTTTAATCTCTTGAGGTGCACTGACCCAACGGAGCCCCTAAAAGGATCTGGTGGTTTCCACGAGAAACTTTGCGTTCCCTCACAAAGATATTTGCATTCCCATGGAAAAACTGTTGTGAGCTCAGACAGACACTCCCTGTTTAATGTCCACTAGCAGTTTCAACATTTGAAATAATTTGTAATATTATGTTTATTTTGAATATATCTGATTAATCTCATATAGGATGCGTTTCTTTGAGTTAAATAACGCGCTAGCAAATTAAGTGCTCCAGTTTAACGGTAGCCTTCATTCAGCGCGCGCAGCTCAAACAGAAATGCACGACTAATAATAACGATGAATAATAATAATTTGGGACTGACATATTACATAACATGAGAACACTATTGTATTAAATCGTTATGAATGTATTGGGTTTAGTTGCCGTCTTCAGTGTGTTGTTCTAGGAGAGCACGTCCACAAAAAGTCACACATTCATGCAGCAGCGGTGGTGACGCGTTGTATTAGTACTAGTCATTATATTTTATTATTAAAAATTTAATTTAATTAAATGATCAATCAGATCGAAACATTTTACAATCCTACTAGCCCTTAATTTAGATTAAAAACCATTCTCATTCATTTGGTGATCGCGTTTTGACAGGATTTGCCGACCCTGTCACGCTGTTGGCCATGCCACTGTTGCAGTATTAAGGCTAACGATGAATCGATTAATTGATCGTTAATTTAAACGACAATCGATCATGGGAATTTGTGAAAATTGACATCCCTAATCTTAATAGAAACAAATATTTCTTAGTTTCTGCATGTGCTAGTGTTTATTTGGTAAAATGTAATATTCTGACTGTTTGAGTTTTATTAAAATTAACCATTGGTCATCCAGCATCATGCATTTAGATCATGATAACCGCATATAAAACCCGGCATAGCCTACAGCACCTCACTATCATGGCAAAATGTTACTTTATGGTTTCTATGGTATTTGTATGAAAAACAGTAGCCTAAATACATTATTAAATAATGTAATTATATTCCATTAGTCCTTTAATACATTGTCTACATTAATAATATAATACAATACAATTCAATATGTATATCCCACATTTCATAGTGTAGTTAATATTACCAGGCTAACGTTACAGTAAATCCATGGTAAATGATGGGAATTTGTAGACGGAAAAGCCTTCTGACTGTATCGATGTGCACAGTGTTTCTCCTGTTCGTCAGCACGGTTTCATCTGCCTTTAAATTGGTTTAAATCACTGAGACATTTGTGTTCTTTGCTGAATTCAAGCATTTCTCACTGGATCTCGTGACTTGAGACCGATCAGGGTAAACGCATCTGCTCTAAGAGCTCGCGCTGCCGTTTGGACTTTGAGCCGAGTGGATAAACAGTCCGTGAGGCGCGCGTGGTTCAAATGAGTTTCGTTCCGCTTTTGGTGCATAAACATTATCGAACATTTATCGAACTATTTATATCGTTTTATCAAGAAAAATTATATTGCAATAACCAGTGTTGGGTATAGTTACTTTGGAAAGTAGTTAATTAGGTTACAACGTTACCATCAATTAAAAATAATCAGTTACGTTACAGCGTTATCTATTCATAAAAGTAACGCGTTAGAGTACTCATGCGTTACCAAAAATTAAAAGCCGTTTGCAGCGCCTCACACATGCTGCAGCTTAATTGACAGACACGGCCCCCTTTAAATGCACCTAGAAGTCGTGACTCCTGGCAATGAATAACGTCAGTCATCCGACTCAATTAACACTGCAGGATAACAATAACAGGAAAGACAGTCATCAATAGGCTATTCCACATAGTGTTTTATTTATTTATTATCACAGAACATATTAATCAAAATTCACACCTTCCCAGTCCTGGTAGTAGAGATGCGCGGATGGGCTATTTTTTCAATAAAAAAATCAATAATTATAATGCCAATATTATTTCAGTATAGAAATGCAGACATCCCAAGTCTACCGGAAGGTCCGGGAGTCTCCCGCATATTGATAGCGGCTCACTGATGCCCGCGAATTAGTTCAAATCTCCCGGAATCTAGAGCGAGCGCGCCCGCGAGACAGAGTCTGTGCTCCAAACCTCGTAGCGCGTGCACAGCAGAGAGGGAGAGAGACCAAGAGACCGCGCGCGTGTGCCTTAATGAAGCGCATGTAAACGAGACTCCCGAGGCTGAAAAGCCTCTCCACGGGTTCGCTGGAGGGTGGTGGGGTATTGAAGCGCAGAAACACTGTCTTGATCCTGGGGAAAAAAAATTATTCGGGATTTTCCTTTCCTTAAAATAACGGATTACTTTTAAAAAAAAAATAACGAAGTTACTGGTTACTTAACGCACAAAACTAACGCGTTAAGTTACACATTTCACGAAAAAGGTAATTGGAGTACTCTAACGCGTTACTTTATAACGCGTTACCCACAACACTGGCGATAACTATCGTTATCGTTTTATCGCCCAGCCCTATGTTTAAGTTTATAGTTCCATGTCATGTCTTCGGTTTGGATTATCAATAAACTACACATGGGTTCTGCAAACTTGCCTCCAGTGGATAACTATGTACTTAAATGTTATATGCCAGTCAGTCCTCTCAATAGGGAGTCTTTGTTGGGTAGCCTCCTTAACCTCCCCTCTTCCATTTTTGGACTGAAAGGTATCTTAAGGTACACGTGGACAGAGGACAGATGAGGTCATAGCTAAAACATAAATTCCAGTTCTCTGAAGAATAGAACTCAACATAACTCTGGTTGGTGATATTGCCTGAGCTTGCATAAGACTGAAGAGTTTGCTGGAGCTTACACTATCCTGAAAAGGTCAGAAGCCTCCTAACTAACTAACTCAGGGTTATTGTCAGGTAATGTGAATCTTGGGGATATGTCCCTGAATGATTTATTGTGACATTTTTGGAGGGCTTGATTGTGTGACACTCAGCACGGTCTAATTAATCTTGTTGATATTTTGAATTTATCTGGGTGAAGCTTTTGGGTTTTTTGTAATCCTCTTGATTTATAAAACAATCACACTTGTCAAGCTCTCCCATGAGTCAGGCTTCTTAATGCTCTCACTGTCTCTTGTAAATGTAATTAAATGATTATATTTGTCTCTGTTGTGAATAAACTGACAAATTAGAGGTCGAGAGATAATGACAAGAATAGATGTGCAACCAAAACATGCTCTCTTATTGAGTGAGAGCACTGGACGTGCGCTAATTACACACTTGTCCATTTACGTGTGTTGACAAATCTGATTGTGTGTTTGTAGTCTTAAACTGAATGCATTTAAGATGCTGCTGTGAGCGAGGACATGTACTGTACAGCGTGAGTTGTGATGTGTCTTTTGATGGCGTTAATTACATTCCTGTGTCATTCAGTCGGGCTAGTGACAGGGCTTTCTGTATCTCTTTGGCAATCTGTGATTATCATGTTTGATGCTATCTCTCTTCACTCTCAATGCTGTTTCTCTTCCTAATGGAGCATTTGATTCCTGTCTTCCTATTCCGATATTCAGTTGTGCGGCTCAGTCATTTTGTATGTAAATCCGACCTCTCTTGCTCTCATTTTTTGTTTTGTTGTCAGCAGTCGGAATTGCAAAATGTACTGTAGCTTCTCAGCTTTGCAGTCTTTGCTACTTATTTTATGTATTACTTGCAATGCACTTTTTGAGTACAATAATTAGTTTTGTTCCTTGCTGATACAATATTGTATTTTACAGGGTTACCATATGACCATAAATAGTGTTAAAATATCTTAAATAAACTTTCAACGTTTAGGGGCATAAAAAGTCTAAAACATCCTAAACAAATGTCTGTATTATCTTTAGCAAAAGTTGTAATTTGGGGATGAACACACCAGGGATGATGTGTCCTAAGGAAATTATGAGCATAGCATAGTATGGAACGACAGCAATCTATAATCAATCCGTTCCAGTTTGGGATTTTCATTTACCGCTCCTCACTTACTCCCCTGTCACTGTGTGTTCTCTCTGTAGCTGAAAATGCATTATGTTTCCCAAATAAAGCCTTTATGTATAATGCAATACAAATGTATTTATATTTATAATGTATGTCATAATGCGTTATATATTTTCATGAAAAATTGTAACCACAGTTAAAATGCATTACATTATTCACAGAAGGGGTGGGCGATATGACCAAAATCTTTTACTATATGAGTAAGTTTATTTCACAATAACGATATATATCATTCACAATAGTTATTTCTGCCTTAAATAAGGTTCCCTTTCGTTGTCACTTAGAGTTACGACAAAATGGTTTTCGCTTAGAAGCCTATCCTCTTCGAACAGTAATAAAACGAGCCGCTAGTTACCGCTAGTTGCGGTAGACTGTTGTCAGACTTAGATGGGCACAATCGCTGCTTTGCGTGTTTGGGCTTAGAGCACGCCAAGGCAGCGCTTGTGGATGACTCATGTTTTCATTACGGAAACATGGCCATCGTAACACTACGGTCGAGACTCAGTGATCTTGAAAGAGTTAGAGTCCCCTCATCCACACCCCGATCTACCCCCTCTAGTGATAGAGCTGGTACTTCAGCTGGT
Source organism: Phoxinus phoxinus (assembly GCF_949152265.1). Classification (NCBI taxonomy): domain Eukaryota; kingdom Metazoa; phylum Chordata; class Actinopteri; order Cypriniformes; family Leuciscidae; genus Phoxinus; species Phoxinus phoxinus. The sequence goes on from NC_136881.1 coordinate 28,858,275, forward strand.
AGCCAGGGTGACCTGAAGGTGACTGTGTGGCAACAACAACCAACGATTCGTCCTCGGGCCACACCCCCCTCTCAAGTGTTACAACCCGAGAGCCGACCGGATGATGCACCTGACCAGTCCCGGCCACCGGTCGCGGACCGGCCTCGTGTGTCATTTGACGCTTCTGAGGACGACTCCATGTCTATCGCAGCATCACAAGGTGGGCAGGAGTCCTCGAGAGATGAGGATTCGGCTGTGCTGCCGCCTCCGGGCGCGTCAGCATTGCCCGAGTCTGATCCCGAGATGACGGCCATGCTTGCCCGGGCGGCCGCAAGCATCGGGCTAGAGTGGAACCCTCCGCCCTGTCCCGAGCGCACGCGGCTGGACGATTGCTTTTTGGGGAAGGCCGCTAATTCACGTCAGCGTCCGACCCCAATATCTTTCTTCCCGGACGTGCATGATGAGGTCACGAGGTCCTGGAAGACACCCTTGTCACCTCCTCCGCCTTTCCTCCTCTCGATCAGGCGGCTGTCCACGGGTACACTGGGGTACCTATTGTGGAATGCTCTATTACGATGCAATAGGGGATTATCACGCTGATACGTAGTACTTCCGCATTCAGTGATCTTTGTGCACTGCCACTTCCGGTGAATCACTCATCACTCTGGCGTACCCATGATGGACGACCTTAAGTTTATTTATACTGCATCCAGGGTGCGATTTACCGTGGGATTTACCCCTTTCTGGTCAATTAAATGTATCCCTGCCTCTGTTTAATTATTTTTATCCCCGGTGGCAGGGATGTAGTGGAGGCTAAACGCACGTAAACGCCGTTTGCGCACCTCCCAAAATTCTGAAATGGCGTTTATCCACCTCTAAATTGCGTTTATCCACCTCTAAATTGCGTTTATCCACCTCTAAATTGCGTTTATCCACCTCCACCTCTAAATTGCGTTATCCACCTCTAAATTGCGTTTATCCACCTCTAAATAGCATATTCCTAAGCCATTTTAAATTAAGCTTAGGCTATGTCGTTTTAGTTTCATATTGTTCATTATTAGTTTCATAGGTTGTTAAACCTAAGACGAAGTCTTTCATATTGCGCTGCATTACTGTCAGTAGCCGCGCGGGTTAGACCATAATAATACAGGGCTAAGATTATCACAAATAAACAAGATTTTGACGCATATCCAAGAGTTTGTGGAGCGGAGTGTGAGCGCGCACTGCATGGCACGGACGCGCGGGCGCATTTTCCTATCAACAGTGAAACAATTTAAAATAGGCTACTCTATCATTTCTGGTCATACAGAAAATAACAATACATTATTCGCAACTACTTTTATTTGTGTAAACTCGCAATATCAAGAAAACGTTGTGCTTTTGTCAAATACAATAAAACAATCAGGTGCGCTTTCATGATCTCCGTGAACAGGAGCGCGAGAACTGAAACTAAATATAGCCTATGTAGGCTAAAGCTCGAAATGTCCACTTTAAAACAAACAAATTCGAATCGAAAGCTAATACATTCTGATTATGTAATGCATATGAAAGGTGCATTTCTCTCTAAAGGCGCATCCGCTTAACAGCGGAGATGGAGATATGTTTTTAGCCGACACTGATTTAGAAAACAATAGTTTATTAAAAACAATTAAAATGCCTCGTTATTTTTACAGACACATGTATTATCATTAGCCTATAAATCACCTTTCTGTAGGCTGTGGTTCCAGAGACATATGGCTCTTCTCATTCAGCACTGCGGGAATAATATCATTTCCAGGTTCTAATTTTGTCTTAGAAAAATAAATCAACAACAACAAAATCCATATTAATTTGTGAATATTTTAAATGTTTAATTAAGGGGCAAAAAGTAATACAAAAAATCGTCAATTTTTTTTTTGCGCAGCATTTGGTGTAGCCTACCGTTCAAATTAAAATTTTGGTGTTCAATTTTGCGTTTTAAAAATACAACGCAAAACCGGTTTCGTTTTGTAATTACGGGTTAAAAATATTTTTCCTTTTTTTATTTATGCTATTTATCCTCCCCTCAAAGTGATCATAGTGCTACTACACTGGCGAGACGGATCACAAAACTTATCACGGATCCGTGGTTTGATTAGTCAATTTTATTTTAAAATGATTACTCACTCACTCTTGAGTGTCTGGCGCGAGTGATTTCAATGTTAAGTCAATGTAAAGACGCGTTTACGCGCGTAGACGCGAGGCTCATTCGCGCGTCCAGTTCACGCGAATTGCTAACACAGATAATGTCTTTTCTATCATTTCACTGTAGCTCAGCATCGCGATGTAAAGTTAACGTTATTGCATGATCACAGTTTCGTGTGTGGGGAAAGATAAGCGATTAGAGAAAAATATTACATTAGGCTAACGTAGCCTACTTCATGAGTTTAGGCTATAAGAAAAAAGATTTTACAATTCCTGCACATGCAGTGATGAAGTTCATGTTCTCTTTACAGTTTGAATAAAAATGTTTCAAAAAATCCCCCCCTCTGTTTTTTTCACAAATAGCACCCTGACTGCATCCCTGGTAAATTTACCCAAAATAACTTTTTCTGACGTACATCGACCAACTGAACAACACTCCATCACAGCCCGCTCCAAAGTGGACAAGGGATACGGTTTCTTTTTCGAGAGCTTTAATCCACTTCTTCCTTAGACTCAGTTCAGTCGGGAATCCATGGAAACTTGAATGAGGTTGGCGTTGTTTGTTTGATTGACAAAGTGGAACAGAGCAGTGACATCTAGCCTTCGTTTCAGCCATTGTTGAACTGCGCCAGAAGTGGACATGCACAAAGTTGAAAAATCCCGCCCATTAAACCCGGAAGCGTGATAATCCCCTATTGTGTCCTCAGAGTGCTTCCTCCCGTGGTGACCCTAAGCACCCCTCCAAGGCCTATAGGTTTTCGTCAACCCTGGTGGCGAAGACTTATAGAGCTACGAGGCAGACAGATGCCTCTTTGCATGCCATGGCCACTCTGCAGGTCTACCAGGCCCAGATGCTCAAGGACATGCACGAGGGGAGGACTGACCCAGGGCTCTTCGATGAGCTGCGTGCCGCCACTGACCTCGCTCTCCGGGCGACGAAAGTAGCCGCACGCTCCCTGGGCCAGGTGATGTCCACTAACGTGGTCCAGGAGCGACATCTATGGCTCAACTTTGCTGATATGAGAGATGCCGAGCGAACCCGTTTGCTCGATGCCCCTATATCACAGGCTGGGCACTTCGGCGGAGCGGTTGAGGACTTCGCCCAACAGTTCTCAACCGCCCAGAAGCAGACGCTGAACGCTGGTCCTTCCCTGGCCTCCTCTGGCAGGACGCGGCTAATGACCGGTCCCCCACACCGGGAGGCTATGCCTCCCCCGTCTGGGCTGATCATTCCGCTTCGCTGCACCCCCGGGGGAACGTCTGTCGTTCGCGTGACCCCGCTGGCACAGTCCTTGGGAGCCTGGCTAGAGCATCCCAACCTGCCCCGCTGGCTCACGCGAACCATCAGGCTTGGCTATGTGATTCAGTTCGCACGGTCTCCTACCCGCTTCAGGGGAGTCCGCTACACTATGGTCGGTGGCAATGCCACTGTGATGAGAGTGGAGGTCGCCACCCTGCTGGCGAAGGGTGCGATTGAGACCCTCCAGCCGCAATGAGGTCCGGCTTCTACAGCCCCTACTTCATTGTCCCCAAGAAAACTGGTTGGTTACAACCAATCCTGGACCTGCACGTCTTGAACCGTTCCCTTCACAGGCTTCCGTTCAAGATGCTCATGGCCAAACACATTTTCGAATGTGTGCAGCCACAGGATTGGTTTGCAGCGATCGACCTGAAGAATGCCTACTTTAATGTCTCCATTCTTCCTCGACACAGACCGTTCTTGTGGTTTGCTTTCGAGGGGCGGGCATACCAGTACGCAGGCCCTGTTTCCTCGCGTCTTCACGAAGGTCGTCGAGGCAGCCCTTGTTCCGCTACAACAACACGGGGATCGCATCCTGAACTATCTCGACGACTGGCTAATCCGGAGTGTGGCCTCCTCTTGGGCTGTAGTGCATGGCGCCATGCTAACAGACATCTGCAAAGCTGCAGGCTGGGCGCGACACCCAACACATTCGCCAGATTCTACAATCTCTGAGTGGAGCCAGTGTCCTTCCATGTACTCGTTTCAACCAGCCGGTATTCGGACCCTCTCAGGGGTCTTCGCTCGCTCGCCATTCCACTCCACGGACTGGATACGTGCGATATTCTCCTCAGGTGAGCCTGATAAGCCCTGAGTTCCTCCAGTGCTGTTGACATCAACGCCTCCGGCAGCTTTCGCGTTGGCTAGGTGCCACCATGTTCCCCCTCTGGGAGACCCCCACGTGTGTATTTCCACTGTAAGCCTCTCTGAGTATGTGTCTTTCCCTTGGCAAACCAGTCTGCCTCCCCTGGGGTTGAAATATTCCACCTTACAGACTGGACACCCCAGTGTTTTTCTGTATGTACCCCCCTCCGGGTCATATGTGTATTATTAAGTCCCACCCCCTCGGGCGGGCACTGATTGCATATTTCCACTGATATATGCTTCCCAGTGTACCTTGGTATTCCTGTGTTAAGTAGGAGTCCTTCGTCCGTGCTAGTCTCACGACAGGGAGCTCAGACTTACGCAGGGCACTGGAAGACAGCCGAGGTGGTGTGATTGGACTGGGAACCCCATTTCGTCATCATTCGACGTAACTCGAAGTGACAATGAAAGGGAACGTCTCAGTTACGGATGTAACCCTTGTTCCCTGAGTAGGGAACGGAGACGTTACGTCTTCATGCCACCTCTGCTGTACCGCTGGAAAAGCCTGAGTTCAGTCTTGGCTCCTTCAGCGAAGAAACATATCTGCATGTTGCCGGCACACTTCCTTTATACCCACGAAGTGGGGCGGAGTTACGCTATGCAAATTCAGCAGACCCATGGCATTTGCTTGCCATTGGCTCGTTTTATTACTGTTCGAAGAGGATAGACTTCTAAGCGAACCCCATTTCGTCGCCATTCGACGTAACGTCTCCGTTCTCTACTCAGGGAACGAGGGTTACATCCGTAACTGAGACGTTTTCATGATATCAACATTTTGGATACCATTGAAATTTCATAATTCGTATTACCCTTTTCAATATCATTTAAAAAACTATTACTAGCCTAAAAAAACTTAGAGTAGTTCAGTTTAAAATGAAAATTAGCCCATGATTTACTCACCCTCAAGCCATAGATGTATATGACTATACCAATCGGAGTTACAGTGCTGGTCAGAATGATTTGCCCCCTTGGTAAATGTGATCAAAGATGGCTGTAAAAAAATAAATCTGCATTGTTTATCCTTTTGATATTTTATTAAAAAAAAAAAAGCAAAAATCTAACCTTTTATTGAAGTAAAATAATTGAAAGTGGGTGGAAAATCACTTTATGAAATAAATGTTTTTCTCCAAAACACGTTGGGAACAACTATTTGCCCACTTTTATTAAATACTTTTTGCAACCTTTTTTTTCTAATACATTAATAATGCAGATTTATTTTTTACAGCCGTCTTTGATCATATTTACCCAGGGGGCAAATAATTCTGACCAGCACTGTATATTAATAAACACCCTGTCGCTTCCGAGCTTTATAATGACAGTGGATTGCAACAATTGCAACAATTGCAACCATCAGATTGAAGCTCAAAAAAGTGCATCCATCCATTATAAAATTACTCCACACTGCTCTGGGTGGTTAATAAAGGCTTAGTTTCTTTACAGTTATTGAGGTAAACATGCCTAAATGACCGAAAAAAGGTACCGTTGGGTTCCGGCACGAATTTCAGGTTAAAATGTGAACGGTAATACCCAACCCTAATGACTTAACCACTTCCTGTGGGTTTTTTTTCTGTGACTAACCTCTTCTTGTCGCTAACGTTTACTCGACTACTAGGGGGCAGTCCTACAAACTTCCTAGCAGTACTTGGTTTGTCCCATTTTGTACACAAAGATCAATGGTATCAGAGTGTTTTAACAATAATTGTAACACAATACTTTAATTATTGACTTGACAAGATACTCTGTGCTATTGAGTTTGAGTTATCTATCAAGCTTTCCAATAACAGCAATAACATAATTTTTGCTAATACAAACATGTAGTTGTCAAATGTCCATTCAAACCTTATCTTTTGTACAACAGTAGTTACTGCTGGGGTATAAACAAGTTCCGACAAAGCCTTTATATTTATCATTCACACACAGCTGACAGGGTTAGCATGTCACCAATTTGCGTACCCCATTCATCCTCACCTAAATAGAATGGCAGCTTCACTGTGGAGGATGTATCATTACTAGCAGATTTGTTGTAGGTTTGTGGATTGTTCATCTGCAGCTGCATATGAATAAATGAGATAAGCAAACCTAACAGGCTGGTGGTACACATGGAGACCATGTCTGCTGAAAAAGGAGGGGTATCTCAGGAAGATTTACATAAATGCATCAAGGCTACAAACTTAGACAAACAAAAGCAAAGAAATTGAAGTGGCCTTAAGGCCAAACTTATCAGGGTTCTACATTCCAGATGCTTGTGTTGAGCGGTTATCATCTGTAATGAATTCTCTAACTGAGAGATTATATTCATCACCTGAATGATGTGCATTGCCTCGAGAGGAGAAATCAGTATCTTAGCGTTAGGTGTGGGATTTTACAAACTAGTTGAAACGCTGTTTTTACATGTAAAATATGAATTATGTGTATATTGTAATGCAATAATGGGCAATGCGCCGTTTAATAGACTACTGATGTAAAACACTTAAGTTAAGATCAACATTTTGTCTTCACATATTATGACTTTTACTTTAAGCAGAGAAATATCTGTCACTGAGCAGAAATATTTAAAGGGGTCATGACATGAGAAACCAAATTTGCCTTGATCTTTTGGTATATAAGAGTTCTTTGTACCATTACAACGTCCTGCAAGTTTCATAGCTTAAGACGTCCTCCCCATTATAAACAAATCATTTATTTAATCAAGCTCTAAATACAGCTCGTTCTGGATCCATGGTAAGAAGTGACGTCACGGTACGAAGTGACGTACCAGCGTTTGCATAATGACCGCCTCCAGCAGAAGACAGTTACGCTTTAAGCGCAAGGCAACTACGCTCATTTCGTATCACTGTCGCGCCCGCGCGCTGCGCGCCTCACAAGTGTTCAGTCGACGGAGAGCGAGTGGGTCTGTGTACAGGGAAATTACGATGCCACGCAGATGTGCTGTTCCTGGCTGTGGACAAACAACATCTTTGAATACGCTGCGAAAGATCCAGTCATCAGGGAAAAATGGATGCACTTTACTTTTTGCGGACGTCTCAGTCACGGCAGTGTTAGTTTAAGCGTTTGTTCTATTTGAAGGATGACTGTTTTGAGAACAAATCCCAAAATGATGCTGGCTTTGCCAGAAAACTGTTGCTCAAAGATAAGTCCGTGCCGACTATTCTGGGCTCAACAACGACGACGCAAACTGTAAGTAATGTATTTAAAACTTTAAACTACTTTTTAAATACGCCGAATCTGCAAATATTCTGGCTGGGGGCGTTTATAATTGATGCATAGGCACTGACGTTAGCCAATCATAACAGTGGGTGTTAACACTGAACTCTTAAAGGGGAAACACCCCCAAAACAGACTGTTTGAATCAGAGGATGAGAAACAGGGTGGGAAAAGGTCATAAATCACTACATTTTAAAAGTTTTTTGTAAAAAAAAACTATAGTAATACTATAATTGCACCTAAGGGAACATAATAATAAAATAAAAAAAAACATGTCATGACCCCTTTAACACACACAGTATAGCCTCGTATAAAGAAGTGTTGGAACTTTGTTAAAACAGTTTGCACACGTTGTCAGACTCGCTGTTGAATGGTAACAGTGTTTGCTAGCCTACTTGATATGCAAGATTTGCAGTTGTAAAATAGGCCTACTAGACTTACCCGAAGAGGAATGGCTGCTGTTATCATCATCTGTGATGTCCACCACCACACTGGCAGCCTGCTGAACTTGAACTTTCATCAAGCGTGTCAGAGGTTTTGGGTTCTAATCCGCATTCGTACAGGTTTTTTTTTTCTCATCAAAACCGATTATGCTTGTCAGTGGTTGTATATCAAGCAGAGACACTTTGTGTGCATTATATTTTGTGATTTCACCAGAATGAATAGAGAGTCTCCTCAATGGATTGAAGCGCGCGTCCGAGTGAAGACAGTGCGGTGTACGCGAGCCACAAGATAAAACACTGTATCCGCGCCACTGATCGCAGCAGCAACAAGCACTTTGATCACTTGAATAAAAACACATTTCAGCGCTAGATCATCTATTATTTAACAAACTAACGAAATGAATGCTCTGCTGGTTAATTGGAGATGTTTTATTTATATGTATTGGAACATAAGTGCCGCAAGATGTTTTGCAGGAGGTGGTAAAAAAAAGTCAGGCACTGAAATTTTCGTTCTTATTCGGTCTCATTACTACCGTTTACATCGGAACCGGTTCCCTATTGGCACTGCGCTTCGGTACCCAACCCTAATCTTTACATCTTTATTGAATATTAATCATAATTAATATACATTCTAGAGTAAATGGTGATTTCAGAGAGATTTGAGACGTCTAATGGAAGAGAACATGATGTTAAATGAGCTTTTCTTACTGACCAAAATAAAGCATGTCCTGCTAAACTGCTCAATTCAGTGGTACGAAGTTAATATAATGTAAAGACAAATCATTGTTTATTTATTTTTTAATGTCTGTGAATAAATTTCATATTTTAAAATGTATTTTGTGCTGAAGATTGTTGAAGACATTTTACAGTTTATTTTTTCATATTTCTTAAGTCTGTATGACCATAAACAACAGAGTATTTTAAGTCTATTTTGCTAGGTAAAGGTACATTTTATAATGGTTACTTTTCTGAAATCAGACATCCTTTATGTTGTATGCGGCTGACAAATGTGACTTCTTGAGGTCACAGCCTTAAAAATGAGACACAAGCAGAAACAGAAAGTAGCTGCTTTGTTTATAGATTTACCCGGTTAATGGCTGCATTCCTGCTGTTCCATCAGCGCCATTTACTTTCAGATAGAGAAATTGTGCATTTTCCTTTAGCGCGTCTCCTTCACTCATTCCGCTATACTTCTCATTAGGGCTGTACGATTATGGCCAAAATGATAATCACGATTATTTTGATCAATATTGAGATCACGATTAATTATCACGATGATTTGTTGATTTGAACCAAAACAAAGTTTATTGTCACATAGGCCAATTATAACTGCTTTTACATCCATATTGTGCTACATTTCCTGCTAATGTGCAAATATGTGCATCAAAATAAAATGGGTCCTCTTATTCACCAAAATTGCATCTCCTTAAAGAATTAATACAAATAAATGATTTATTATTATTTTATATTGTATTTATATTTTATATACATTGTATTTATAATTAATATTAGGATAGACTAGAGTTATTATCTTCTGTTCTAATTATTATTACCTATTATTACATGGCTTGGTTAAATTCTAATGTAGAATGCGGTCTGTTATTTCTTGATAACACACCGGTATAACACACCGTTGCCATGAAAAACAGAACATTGCCATGCACCCGGTGTTCTTCAACGGAAGCAATACAATCGTTTTTAAATCAATAAACTCCTTTTTAAATCAATATTTTGTGTCAAATTATTGATTTATTTGGTACGTAGCCATGTAAGCGGGATCCCGATGTCGGTGAATACAATTCAGAGTCATTGTTATTTGAAGTCTCTCGCGCGCAGACACACTCAGTCTCTCGCGCACTATTGCTCGCGCGCAGACACACATTTTTAGTACATAGTCATACCTGGAAACAAATCCTGTTCAAATAGGCTATAGGTTCAATAGGTTCAAAGTTAGATTTGGAAACTTTTCTTTTTCTTTCAAAAAAAAATTTATACATGCAAATTGTATAATATCCAAGGTAAACATTTCTAGCAGTTAATTCTCATACTGTATTTTCAGGAAGTTTTGGAATACATCCTCTGCCCAAATGTGTCACTAATAAAAAACAATAATACATAATTTAATGAGAAGGCTTATATTGACCTATAAAGATTATTTTACATCTTCCTTGTAAATATATTTTTTGCTATTTTATTAAAAAGTGTTCACATGTAAATCAACAACAATTACAATTTAATACCAATATTTCAAGTGTAATATTTCATACATATTTCAAAGTTAAAGGGACACTTCACTCATTTGTATTAAGATTTGTATTGTTAGAAACCCAGTCATATATTATAATAATCGTGGATTTTTCCTTTATTTTTCCCTGAGATGGGAGAAATAAGGATTTAAGTGTTTTACTTCCTGCTTATTATGACGTAAAAATTGTCATTTTGCGTCATAATAAGCAGGAAGTCACATTTCATTGAAAAGTGTAGAGACTACAAACACTAGCTTCTTATTATTCCAGGGGGTGGGACCCACTCACCCTACAGGCCCATTACAGATCAGTGGGTGGGACTAAACTTACAGAAACAAAAATAAATATCCGCCATCTTGTTTGGAAGCTATGTAGCTAAGCTAACAAGCGCTTATGGAGTCAGATTTACGAGAATGGCTGGAGGACCAACTCATGATATGGAAGAAGAGGATTTTGAAAGTCTGTTGCTCGAAACAGATGTTCGTGGCTATCTGTACGAGCCGCAATATAGCGAAGAGCAGCTGAGGCTGATGGAGGAACAGGAGGCGCCGGCGGCTTCTGCAGAGTGCAGCCGAGGCAGAGTGCAGCCGAGGCAGAAGCCGCCGGCGCCTCCTGTTCCTCCATCAGCTTTGCAATGTGGTGCATTGTGGGAGTTGTTGTCTTTCATACAAATGCACCCTACAGTTACTTTCTGTCTTTTCTCGGTCAAGAAGGCACCAAATGCGAAAATTATTTTACATTTCGACTACATATATGACCCACTTTCAATAAAGATTAATGTTCCCACGGGTGAAATGCTCCTTTAAGGATTCATTAGTTTGATATAGCCTAACGTTACATTGGAACAAACACTAACATCTTAGTTGATGAGTTTATTTTTGACAAAACATACTATATATTTAACATATGAGCAGAAACTGGCTAACAAAAGCTCATTTGATGTCTATTTTACAGTAAAAACGTTATAATCTAGTCTATTCAAAACTAGTCACAACTAGTAGCAACAGCGCGCATATATGCCGTTCATTCATCACACACAGAAGCGCAATTCATATCACAGTCTTTTTGCGGTTTACAGACACTTTTCCATATCGCGATTAGATCAAAGCATATAAGAATAAAAAACGTACTACTAATCCTCAACTGGATCCATTGCTCCTCGAAGTCAAACCAGCACTTCTGAGGTAAATTTCCCAAGATTATTCCTCACAGCCTCGCAAGATGACACAGTAAATTCATCTGATTAAACATGATGTGTTTTATCGAGCTGATGTGGCCGGTTTGCATGTATTGCCTCAGATCATTTGCGTTTGAATAGCGCGCGCTCTCCGTGGGCGTGGTCACATTAAAAGATAGCAAGCTATAATGAGCTGAAATGAGAACTGCTCTTTTTATATAGATTACATAAACAGAGAATATTTGTTTTAGTTTTGAATTAGATAATTTAAAAGTACACACTTAAATGATTATAAAGATATATTGCTCTTGCCTGGGTGAATAGTATTCGCTGAGTTTTGTTTAAGTTTAGAGACGTGCACTAGAAAAAAAGTTCACGGAGACGGAGAGGCAGAAAGCACACCCTGTTTATTTTCTTTATTTTACAAAAGCACAATATTTTATTTCGATTGTAAGTGGACACATAAAAAAGTAGACATTAAACAGCTTATTTTTTCATATTTCTTAAGTCTGTATGGCCAAAAGTGACGGAGTATTTTAAGTCTATTTTGCTGCTATGTAAAAAAAAAAAAACGAGCAGAGGGTTAATGTTACGTTAACATACCAGTCCGGACACCTATTCAGCCTGTTGTTCTGTGTGATATTGTCTAGTTGAATAACTTGCCTTTCCGGATTAAATGTCTGTTCTTGGTCTTGCATTTTGTGAAATAAATTTCTAAATAAATGTGACATGTTTTTTTCCTCTTCATGACGCATTTTTTGACTGATGCGACTTATACTCTGACTTATACTGACGCGACTTATAGTCCAAAAAATACGGTAATTTTAGTCGCAAATGCGAGTGAACTGCTCGCACTGTTGAGACCTGCCCTACCCTTTTTTTATTTTTAAAAAAAATACATTTGATTCAGATGCAACACAACACAGATCAAAGGATTTGTCGCTACTTCCGTTTCATTGCAACTTTAAGTGGTAGACTGGATCATGTAGATGCTTTATATATTTTTTAGCTACTCTTACAATTTGCTTCTTCCTTTACTTTCCTCCTAAGTTGCCATTGTCACATTCAGAAGAGCAAACCCATTGTTTTGTAGTCTTTATTGACAAGCATTTATGTGCACATTCTACACAGTACCTCTTTGTCCTTGTCAAGCCTTGTCAAGTTTATTTACAATCAGTGATGATATTTGACTGAATACATTCAAAGAGTGACTCCTTGCAGTGCTTAAAATCAAATCTCCCACAAGCATATTACATTATTTCTCCTGTCGTACGAAGTCTATTTTCACTGAAAGGAAGCTCTGAGTGCTCATTGTTTGTGCAATACAACCTTAAATGAAAGTGAAGCCTAATTTATTATAGAATGAAAGCGCTTTGTTGTTTTTATAAAGGGTAATGTAATTACCTTGTACTTAAATTTAAGATTACAGATCGAGGGATAGACCAAACACTCACATTATAATGGACCCTTCACAATAGAACCACCCACTCCACCTGTCCTGAGCTCTCTTTTTTTAATGTATAACTGCTTTTTTCACGTTTAAACAAATGATACGACTTCAGCTGACATTCGAGCTAAACTAAACAAACCAATAACGATTTCAGCAGGACTGAAGGAATAGTCATCATCCGTTTCTTATAGGAACAACACCTGATTTAGAAAAGGTAGATTTAATAGTAGACTATTTGTAAGGTACAGCCCTTGTTAGAAGTAGTGTCAAGTGCCATTTCATGTCATTTCAGCTGCCTAAGGATGATTTTTATCTGTAATATACAAAATAGTGTTCATAAGGTCCTCCAGCAATCTTGGCAATATTATAAAAACAATAAAAGACAGTTCATAATATTCTTGGGTGCACTTTGCATTGCTTTGGGGTTGTTTATGTTTATGCACACATGCATGTAAATGACTGATTTTACTACAGGTAGAAATCGCTCTAACACTCTCTCCCTGCGCACATGGACCTGAGACAGGCCCCTACATGTACATACGGGCCAGTCTGCTGAGAGCTGTTTGGGGCGAGAGAGCATGATTGTTCATCCTCTTCTTGTTTATCCCTTAATCCTCTCTGGGGTTTCTGTTGCATTGATACATTTTCTTGTTTCCACCAGCTTTGTGTCTCACTGCTCAATAGTGTTTCAGACAGCCGGGGACCCCCACCTGCATCGAGCCATCACAGACGTGGATCAATGCTCACACATGTACACACACCCCTCTCAGTCTCCAGAAGCCTCATGCATGTCAACTATCTTTTCTGTCCAAGATATCACTCCTCCAGTGCTGTCAGTGCAGTTCAGAGATTTCAGTAAACTATTTACTGAAGACGATTCTCTAAATTTGTAGAACATGCCATTTGGAAACTTTTCCCCCCTCTCCATCTGTCACCCAAACAGAGAGAATGGAGACTGTCATTGGTCCTGACCCCAGACCGAGGAGAAATGCTGATTAGGTTGATTTGTGCAGTGCTGTTCTGCTCCAGATGGGCTGTGTGTTATGCAGAGTAAACACAAGCAGGCTGTGCTGATGAGAGTCAGAGAGTCCTCGTACGTGGCCGTGAGGCCGTGCAAAAGAGCTTGGGCTTAGACACGCACGCTGACAGAGTGACTGCATGTCACACATGCTCAGCTCTCTCTGAAAGACACAGGCCAACGCTTATCTGCTGTAATTAGGAAAAGCCAAAACTTCTTTCTGTGTGCACTAGAGAGGGTTAAGCGGGACTTTATTTGTTATTATTTTGTTTACAGAATTTATATCTGTATGACAGAGATATAATGAGGCTAATGCAGTGATATGTTTGATGTTTTTTTTGTTTCTGGTAGTTAAACAACACATTCAGTGATGATCTGTAATGTAGGGTATCGTGTCTATTTCATAATATTGTGCTTTTTAAATAATGAGTTTAATGCTCACCCCACTGTCATAGTAACATAGTGAGTGTTTGATCATTACTATAAACAGACCTTTTTATTTTTTAAACGCATTTACAAAATACCCAATCAAAAACAGTTATGGATTTAACCGTAAAACAATGGTGTTAATAGGTAAATTAGGATTTCATTGCTCATGTCATGATCATGTTTGCATATACTATGTTACTCTACTGTTGTGTGGTTGTCTGAAATCTATGCAGATAAAAAAGTTATATAATTATATTTTTGTATTGGTATTACTACCAGTACTCCTACTATTTTCCTCATTATGCATGTTTTAATGTAGTATAATGCTTATTTATTAATTATTAAAACCATTTCTGAATTTGGCTATAGCTCAAGTAACACGAGGAAAAATTACCTGCCTCGGTAGTAAAACAAAATTATATCAGCTTATAAAATTTGTGGTTACATTTTAATGCAAGGTGTCCTTGTTACAATGTAATTACACAAATAAGATTACTGAATAATATTAATTAACAGTTAGTCTATACTCTTAGATATGAGTAAAGGCAGGATCAATGTGCAGGAGAATATTATTTAAATAACAACCTTATTGTAAACAAAAATAAACATAAAAAAAAACAGGTAGCAGAACTGATAACCTTAACGAAACATCCAACAAAGGACATTCCAACAAATGACCATTTTCTGATTAAATGAAAGTTTTCATGAAGTTTTCAAGTTGCTTGACTACCGTATATTGTCAGTACAATCTGTGTACAAACATCCCATTTATTGATTATTTACATCATTTTTTATTGCCTTGACAGATATATTCAATACACAGCTTTTTGCTGAACACTTCCATCAGATTGATTTCTCTCAACATTTGTATTTAATTTAACCGTGTGTGTGTGTGTGTTCCTAGCGGAATGCAGAAGAGACGATATCATGCCGATTGATCAAATTCTCCTTGCCTAGCACTGCAGTCATTAATCAAGTGAATGCTAATTGTGATCAGAGCAGGGGGTCCAAGATTGCCCTTTGTCAGGCCCCACAGCTGGAGTGATGGAATAGTCCGGCCATAGCTCACTGCAGGAATGCCTGTTAGAGGAAGATGCATTATGCAACTCCTCCTAAGATTGATAGCCAGCATAAAACTATAGCATTTGTTTTCTTTTGTTAGCAATAAAGGTCAATCAAATTATACAATGCAGTCTGATCTAGTCACATCAGTTCTAGATGGATGTAATCCTTATGGCTGACTATTTTTATAGTTTTTATCTCTTTTACACAACCACGTCCAAGTAGGGATGGGACGATTACCGGTTTCACGATAAACCACGATAAAATGTACTGACGGTTAGTATTATCGTCTAAAATTTAATTATCATTAAAACCATGTTTGATTATCGTGATTTTAATAACTCACTGTAGCTTAAATCCTGTCCAGCCAGCAACAGTCTTGACGCGGGCGCTGCGCGCAATGTTGTTGTTTTTTTTATTCGAGAAGGAATGGCGGATTTCAGTGACCGTGCTCGGGAGATTTTTCAGCCTTTTAAGTGGACCAAATCTGAGGTGTGGTTATATTTTGGCTTTTACAAAAGTCCTGAGGGAAACTTAATCGAGGATGGTCACCCTGTCTGCAGAACAAAAAGGCGCTGCAACAGAAACACTTCAAATCTGCCGAGTCGTCTTGTGTGAACATAACCCACTGTTGTATAGCGAACGCAAGGCAAGTTAACGTTGACCTCAATACCAAAACTACGTCTGTGAAATAATTGGGTAAAAAATGTTGTTTTGAGTTTAAATATTTTATCTCACTCACTTGAAATAAACGTGAAGCTTCCGCGAAAAAAAGTTTGCAGCAAGTGGCTTTGAGCCAAAGACGAACGAACAAGTTCAAACAAGACTATTATTAAGAGTGATATTTAAGGGATAATAATAGATTCATTGTACACTTATTACACCGATTTTTTAACCACATAATTAACTTACGGGGACATATTGAATTTCGTTTAATGTTTTAAATCTTACTTGTTCATAAATCCATTTTGTAGCCTTCAGCGTAACGTTACAAAACAATCGTCTAGTCAAGATGATCACAACAATATTACCAATCTCTGTAAACAATAAATAAACTCTGATTAAATTTTCAATACACTCAAAAACGGAGACGCAAGACGGCAAGTTGTATTTGAATGAAACGAGAGCGCGCGCCCGTTGTGATGCATGGATGTGCGCTGTGTTATAATGCGTTGCCATGACGACATCATTATAAGGAAGGAAATGCCACAGAATAGAATCCTGTTTAAAAAAAGTGCGTAGAGCTGCTTGTTTTATTCGTTGTTTGTTGATTTTCAAATATAAAACCTGTTGAAATGTTTTCAGTGTGAGCATCAGTTCTTTTCGAACACTTTCATATCGTTTTAACAAAACCGTGATAATATTGATAATCACGATAATTTTGGTCACTATAATCGTGATATTAAATTTGCATACCGTCCCATCCCTGCGTCCAAGTGATCTGTTTACTTAGTCTGCACAAGCACCGTAAAGCGCTGGAATTATCCGGAAGTGGTCTCCCGGATGAGTTCGCGTGAGCTTACGTAACTGTATTTTTTTACATCGGTTTAAACATCCCGGATAAGCGCAAACTAGTACCATTTCTATTAGCCGTCCTACCTACAATCTCTGTTCTGGTGTAAACAATGAGTGACGTACACGCGCGAGAGATCACTTCCGGAGACTTCCGGCGCTCTACGGCGCTTGCGCAGACTAAGTAAACAGATCATTTGCGTGGTTGTGTAAAAGAGATAAAAACCATATAAATACTGTTCGTTTTATCACACAAACCGCTTGTTTCGTGTCTTAGGCCATCAATGTGCACTTACGATTGGGAATTTTTTCATTTGGACTTTTCTCTGCATGCTATTAGAGACATCTCTGCATGCTTTTGGAGACAGTACCTATATACCTGCATTATATGACTGACAGACAAGAACGGTTTGACCTAAAAATATCAAAATTGAAACTACTGCGGAGACAAAGACACCTACATCTTGGATGCACTTCAGGTAAGCTAAAACATACCAAAATTTAGTTTCAAAGTGAACTATCCCTTTAAGGTACTGCAGCACTGTACCAATCAGACGTTTTTTGTTAAGGGAGCTCTAGAGTTAAGGATGGTCTCAACAACCTTGGTTGAGAGACCAGCATTTGGTCCCCCCCAGGGGCCAAACCCACAGTTTCCACGGATCTGGCCGGATGGTTCTTCCAAACCACCAAGGTACGATAACACTTGCACGTAACCTTGGTCATGCGGAACGGGTATTCTCTCTGGGAAAACCCCTTGGTCTTGAGCCTTCACTGCAAAGTTCTCATGTACAGCAGGCCAAAAGGTATCATATTGGACACAGTTGCCATCAGACCCAAGTCTCTGAAACTGTTTTACTGTGAGTTACTGGCATAACTCTATCTTGTTTATGTTTAACTGTTTAACTTGGCCACAGCACGAGTGACAACCTCCAACAGCTCATATGCAGGAGAGTGAGGTGGTGAGTCCTCAAACTCTCCTGCCTCGATGCAAAGCACATCTACATCCTCAGAGCTGGATAGCCTCATGACCGGGCCTTCACTTGGGTTGAAAAAAAACAATTAGTGTAGTTCTGACACCTGAGAAGGCACTAGATGGCAATGAAAAGGCAGCACTCGTCTCTAACCCCTCCACTAGATCCATCTGTGATCCGCAGTAGCAGACGTTCACAATGAGCACAGTGAGCCCCTTTCGAGAGCTGACCGTACATGCTACAGATTTTACAAGTTAGAATTGCTTGCTCGCAATAATAATAATACTTTGTTTCATGAGACAAGCAACAATAACTAAGACATACAGATCACACAGAGGACTTGCTGAAGGCACAGAAGCTGACATTGTTTGGTCCGGGTGTGCTTTATTGCTTCCTGGTTGTGACGTCACATGACGTGAAGTCCCGCCATGCCTTTAGACTAATTTCACATGTGCCTCAAAAGGGAACTAGAGAAACTGCTACAGTTGTGGAGCACTGTCTTCTTGACTTTCCTCTCCCTCTCTGTTTCTCTCCACATCTCCACACTTCCAGTAATAGTGCATAGGTCTCAGGCTCTAATTGTTTGGCTGTAGTTTTCTTCAGCATGTGCCACACAGGAGCGCTGAAGGCAGACGCAGTGCTAGCATGCCATTTGCTAACTCTCCTGCTAATTCCTGGAACACTTGGCATGGTTGATTATATCAGGCCCATGGGTTCTGTGGCAGCAGAAACAATGCTGGTCATTACAAGCCAGACTTTGATAGTCTTGAGCTCACTCTGATGCTGTAGGGGGTGAAAGGCTGGGCTTTACAGTGTGAGCATTACACTTGCATTTGCAAGTGAAAATTACTGTGGGTGAATGTGGAAAATGATTTGGATGCACTGGTGCAAGTGACATCTGACAGCCGATTGAGGTCATGAATTTCATACCCATTTGAATAAAAAAGTCCCCAATGCAACGGACCTTTAGAGCTAATTATGTTTCATGGTGATTGGGTGATTTTAGTTAATTTCCATACAAATAAATAGAGAATGTGTAAAAATTGGCTAGTCTGAGGTGTGCAAATAAAATACATTATTGTATTCTGTTTTTTTTTAACCAGCTGGTAAACACTATAATGTCAATCATGTCATTGATTGTTGCATACATTTAAAAAAAAATTATGCTTTTCATGCCATGATTGCTTAATTTGAAGATGGTGTGTTAAGTTAGAAAGTTAGAAAATTGTTCAACTTTAAAAAAAACAGTTTTTGGTAAAAATAAAATAAAAAACTGTTTCTGAATTCTGTGATACATAGCTTTATATATTTATCCTTGTGCATTATTTCAGTTATTTATCTACTGTCCAATTAAAGACAGAAGCCTATTGTAGATTTGAAAATCATGCTTATCCCCATTATTATTGAATCACGGAAACTACACCAGATATTTTGCCAAGATATATCTTGTTTATTATTTAATATACATGTATCAGACATACGAGGGAAACAGGCGTATAAGAATAAGGCTATATGAGAGATGGTCTTCATTCCCCATTTATCTATCCTCTCACCCCATCACGCCAGCTGTAAATGGTTTCTCCTCCCTCACCCCCGCATCTTTATATTTCTCCTTCCTCTCACCCCGTCATGCCTTTATGTTTCTCTTTATGTTTCTCTGAGTCAGTACAGCAGTGAGTGACTTCTTTGTAAGGTATAAAAACATGTTGCTTATGTTTAAAAATGGAACGTATACCACTATCCGTCTGTGTGTACATTTGTGGTACATGTGCATCAGTTGAAAAACATTCCTTTCCTTGAAAAGAACATACCAACTGTACACATTTGTGACCCGCTCTGGCGAAATGAGTCGGAAGTCGAAACGTTCCATTTTAAGATATGGGCCAATTATGTGGGAAAACAATTTTTGCTAATTTCAAAGAACATACATTCAAAAAGAATCTCCCAAAGTTTCGTAGTCCAGATAATTGAGTAAATGTATTTAAATGACTATTAAGGTTTACAAAGTTTTACTAAATTCGCTGGAAATTAACATTGCTTTTCTCAACTCTTCTCGTCACCTCTGAGCATTTCCCGGGGATCCCTTGAAACGTCACTATCTCTGCTCTCCAAATATGGTGTTACACGTTGTATAGAACCCCCCCCCCCCCCCCCCCCCCACACACACACACACACACACACACACACACACACACACACACACACACACACACAAACATACACTCTATCTCAAACAAAAATGTAGCACCTCTGTTCAATCTTAATTTTGAAATTTGGGTCACTGTGACTCATTTTGCTGGATCAGGTCACATTTGATGCATCATCATCATTGGCTCAGTGCTCATCTCTGCTGTGTTACATTGCACACATACCTCTAACTTCACAAAATACATTATGAAATTATTATGAAAATAAATAAAGAAAAATAATACTAAAAAATAACATTAAACAGTAAATGTCTTCACCTGTTACATGTGTATATATAAAAAATAATATAACAAATAAATAATAATAACCAACTGGAATACCCACACCCTGGAACATGTCAAAAGCGTCTGATAGTAAGAGTTTTTCTCTCAACAAATTGAGTGAGCTTATACAGGAAAATCAAATTGGAGTAAACAAAGATAACCAGAAAAGAGTGTGTGTGTGTACATTCATAACACTTGTGATTTAACCTTTGACACACCAAGGACTTCCTATAAACTTCTGGCCATGTGACAAATTCTCTCACATACCAGAATACACACACATATTTTTCTTCCTCAAAACAAAAATATTTTTACATATTAAAATGAAATTTACTTCTGTGATGGCAAAGCTGACATTTCAGCATCATTACTCCAGTCTTTAGTGTCACACTGATCCTTCATATATCATTCAAATATACTGTTTTAGTGTTCAAGATGAAACATCTTGTAACCTGTATACTCCAGATTTTTAAGCAATAGACTTGACACAAAATATCCATAGTATCCACAAATAATTGTGATAAAATAGGATCATATATTTGATATGAGGGGCATGGAAGTTAGGTACATCAAAATGGAAGAGAATAAGCTGCTTTAACTTTTTTGAGCAGCTGATAATTAATGAAAACTTTATACACATTTTCACAGGATTTTTTTCATGTAAAATTACAAATACCAGACTTGTCACCAGTCGGATTCTGTTCAGCAGATGTTAACATTATTTTTATAGAACTGAACTCGAACAGTGTATTTTTAAAGAAAAAAGATTTTTAACCTGCTCGATGCTTCAAAGATGAATGTACTATAGCAGAACACCTTCCGCCCTTCGTGGTCCCACCACCTCAGTCAAGACTTCATCAGTGTTACTCTGAGCTGCGGAGGATCCCTGATCTTTCCTGCATTCCGAGAGGATGCGGCCATGTTTGGCGTCTCCGCTGTCATGTTTCATAATTTCACGCTTGCCTGAACAAAAGGCTCTCACAGTTCAGCTGGAGCGTGTCAACTGCACTCCGACAAGAGAATCTCACTTCTGCCTGTCTGATTGGTCACTCCAACAAGCAAAAAAAAAAAAAAGAGGAAAAAAGAGTGGACCTTTCTGTGCTTCTCTCCACTAAATTTGCTCGTGTGCACCTCTTTCTTGGCTTTCCATCAGTGAAGGTTAATGAAAGGGAGCGGGATAGTTTGGAGCGAAAACATTGGAATTCTTTGTCCGAGTTCATTGCTTTTTGACAAGGTACAGCGAGCCACTTTATGGTCACATAAACTACAGGGCAGACACCGTCACCAGGACATATCCCACCATGCCTGCAGTTATGAGACCTGTTATTTACAGAGGCCTTCAGCAAGTTATGCCTGAGCAACTTTTACACTGGTCTGAATTTGTCCATCCAAATTTCTTTGGGGAGTGGATTGTTGTGAGCGAACAGTGTGACTCCCTGCAAATGAGTTTGGGACAAGGCCGGTAGCCTCTGTTAGATTAACTAAACCTTCTGAGTGCACAGTGATTTTAAGGATTTTAAATGTGATGCACTGAAGTCAACTTTACAATATGAAGTCCTAGATGTTCTATCAGGAAAATACATTTGTGTAGTGTAACTTTTATTTTTCTTACTGTAGTTGCCAGCAAAAGTGATATTCACAATTGAAATCTGTTAAAAGTTTAAAATGAATAAAACCAACAATAACAACGAGTAGTCTGATATTATGTCATTATAATACATTAGATAGTCACACACACACACACACACACACACACAGAGGTTCATGTTGTGAAAGTCAAAGTAAACTTTGAAAATACACTGTGAAGCAACAGCTTATTTTATTTTAAAACATATTTTTCAGTGCCTCCATATGCCAATGTAGCTTTCCTCACCCCTCAGATTCTCCTTAACAGTAAACATGCCTTCAAAAACAAGCCCTCTTTTGTCCCATTAAATGTCACCCAATTGTGAGGTCCAGGCTTCATCTGTCTATCTGATTTTAGCATCATTCTTCTGCTGACCCCATCTTGCTGAGTCAATTATATCAAATTAGCTGGCATTAAAATAGTATATTTGATGGCGCCCCTTGTTCTGTTATGCTGTTTCTATGGGAACCACATGAGCAATCTGCCTGAAGTGAACTGCTAGATTCTTGTTTCATTGTACGTGTTGAAACAAACTGTGCACTGGGTTTATTGGCCAATGTGCATATCTACAGGGATTCGAAATAGAAAAGAAACCCTTCAGTATGTAAGAGTTTGTTTCGACCCTATCTGCAAGAAGCAGGCTGTGTTTGTCATCAGAGTTTCAAGCCATTTCACTTTTGATTCAGTCCAACTTCCTGTTTCTTTATTCTAATTTGAAACTTAACTCAGCCTGTTTAGAAGTAGTTGCACTGCCCGAGTGAAACAATGTAGTTCAGAGCAGCAGGAGCAGTAGTCCCCCATCATTCATTTACACCTTATTTTTTTGCACTTCCTCTCTCTCTAACTTTTCTTTCTCCCTCTCTGCACTATATATTTACTTGAACCTATAGTCATAAAGTAAATGATGATTGCACCCCTGTACCCTGTACTTCAGCCTAAAGCAGAATTAACACTTTCATCAGTGCTTTTGCACTTAACTAAAGGATATATAAGGACACCTGGATTGATCCAAACAACAACAAGCATCTGTGCCCATGGCATAATAATAATATAATGTCATGGCCATTTACACGACACAGTTTTTAACTAGAAACGGTAAAAGTTTTGTGCGTTTTGGCCGTTCATTTACAAGACAACAGTGTTTTGGGGCCCTAAAAACACAAACATTTGAAAACGGTGAATGATGGCATGCAATGAATGATGGCATGCAAATGCGTATTATGTGTTTAGTATATAATAGGCATGCACGTTCGGCACGAGTGGCCTGTAAAAGAATGCGTATGAGCACTTTCTTTACAAAGTGACATATATCACCAAAGCTGAATTTGTGAGGAATTTGGGAGTTTTTGGGATATTGGGGTGTTATACACCCCCAGTCTGCAGGAATTGCTCATCAACAGTAGGGCTGAACGATATTCGATTTTAACATCGACATTGCGATGTGCGAGTGAGCGATAGTCACATCGCCGGAACATGCGATGTGAAGGGTAGTAGCACAGTAGCACCAGCGGGAGATATTACGCGCTTCATGAGGCACGCGCGCGGTCTCTTGCTCTTGCTCTCTCTCCCTCTCTGCTGTGCGCGGTTTGGAGCACAGTCTCTGTCTCGCGGGCGCGCTCACTCTAGATTCCGGAGATTTTAACTATTCGCGGGCATCAGGGAGCCGCTATCAATATGCGGGAGACTCCCGGAACTTCCGGGAGACTTGGGATGTCTGTATCTATAATCATATCGGCATTATAATTATTGATTTTTCATTAGGCTATTTCTTTGGTGCCCCCTCAGCTCTTGATGCGCGTGGTGGGAGCGGCGACGCTGACATGCGGTAAAGCTGCTGTTTAAAGGTGTTCGGCTTTTCTGTTTACAGAAACATGTTCTCTAATCTGTTTAGAAGATTTAATACAAAATATATTAAAGTTTTAGATAATTTTGTTTATTTCATATGATTATGATGACCAACACCAACACTGTTTTACTTTGGCACTTTGACTAAGAAAAGTTGACTTAAAAGATTGTGAACCAAAATGCTTAAGTTGTTTTATAAAAAAATATATTTATTTTAAGTTATATTGTTGTAAACCAATCAGGGGGTTGGTGTAAAGCTGCTGTTTTATTAAAAAATGTGTTCTGCTTTGTGTTTACAGAAATGTTCTAATTTTGGAATAAAATATTAAGTGACCTTTTTGTCACTTGTAATGAAGCTTGCTTATTAGTGAAATTATTAATATCATAGAATGGTAATTATTGTCTTTAGCCTGGAGTTATGGCTCTCAATATCGCAATATATATCGTTGGGGAAAAAAATATCGCAATGTAATTTTTTTCCAATATCATGCAGCCCTAATCAACAGTAAATACTTTTTTTACTGTTTTACTGTTGTTAAACTCTCTACCTTTGTGGATTTCTGTTTGATTTCGACCTTTGACCTTCAAAGTGTGTCACTGGAACATCAGTATGAGGTGACTCAGCATGAATACTAGATTGCTTAAAATATTGGCATTAGCATCATCCTGCCCTCTTATGCCCTTGGCTTTCCCAGAGGCCCTGCTCTAGCAGCTGCAATTTGAGATGCATTACTTGTTTGGTTATGGAAGAGCAGTTTTATACTCTTGACAGTTTTATATGAATTGTCCTCAGGCATTTCATAAGTGAGCTGAGTGGGTGGCAAGTCTTAACGGTCAACAGTCTGTATCAGAACTGCACGCTTCACAAGGAGCACTTATCTTTTATTAATATCACTTCATTAAAAGTTTTGCTTTTCTGCTTTTCTTTTGCTTCATTCCTTATTTCCCTCCTAAAAAGACATTGTTAATTAATCAACAGAAAAACAAAAACACCATGAGCCAAATGGGAAAAAGTCAGATGGCAAGGTTCAGTGCTCTAGTGTGAGACAATTAAAGCATGCCACAAACAACAGACGCTGAACACACCCCAATGTGCTAATTGTAACTCCAGCTGAGGGGACTTGTGGGTGCGATTGTGTGGGACCTTTTCATTATTGTCACCTTCCTTCAACGTAGCTTGACCGCCCCCTCTCAGTGCCAGTCTGCCCCCTTTCCAATTATCAAACTTTATTAAGACATTTGTTTTCTAGAGATGGCCTTTGCACTTTTTGGTGAGCTCTGGATGATAGAATGTTGTTTTGTGTTTGACTAATTGAATCCTGCTAGGTGATTAGAATGTCCTCTTGTAATGAAATGTTCACTTGCATGCCTGTGTGAAATGTGTTATCTGCCACTTTGTGACAGAACAAAGTGAACAGAACAGAAGTGAAGCTGAAGTTTTTTTTTTTTTTATAAGCTTCTAACTTTTTTTTATTATGTGTTCAAATTGTCATTTGAACAGTTTGTTATAAGTTGGTCTGTGTCAGTGGTTCTCATTTTGGCTTTGCTTCAGGGCATCAAGTGGTGACCTAATACACTACCAAAATTGTTTAAAATAAAAGATTAAACAAAAACATGAACATGTCAGTGTTATTTACCAACAGCAACAAAAACTGGGGCATACTACTGAATGAATGTCAGCCTTATTACCAAGTACCATGAATTTACTTGAAAATATAGTAAAGTTTGATGCCTTGGACATCAACAAAAGTTGTGTGTACCATTTTCTACTCCATTTCACCCCCCAAATTATTATTGGAATTTAGCTTTTTTTTTCACCTGCTGTCCTGCATCCCAACAAGAACAGATCTGCGACCCAGTTGAGAACCACTGGTATACATCTGTCTTTTCCACTTTCGACAAAAAATAAAACAAAAGAACAAAGGCTGTTTAAATTTCTTGTCACAGCCCAAATATCTTATTTTAAAACCTTGTTTCCAAATTGCAATCAGCTCTGCCATCAAAGCCAAGCATCAGGCTGCAGCCTGAGCCTCGCTGCCTCACCTCAGTATCTCTAAGCTCTCGGCGAGGCACTGACTTTAATGTCTCACAGTGTTAAATGGAGAACTATAAGACCACAGGCAGAAGGAGCGCCAGCCGTAGCCTGCAGCCACGCTTTACAGGTTACCTCCCTAATGGAGCTCCCAGGCCTTGAAGTGCAGTTGGGGAGCGGAAGGGGGGAAAATGTCAAACGCTCATCTGAGACCCATCATTAAGGACTTTCTCTGACTGGAGATGAGGGAAGTGGATGGGTAGCACAAAAGAAGAGACAGCAGTAATTGACTACTTTTACCGCAATGGGACTAATTCACAATGAAGCACACAGCACCTAGTCATGTGAAGACCGGAGTGATCTTCTAAATATTGGGAGTTTGAAATCTAGCGCTGTTATCCAGGTGACTGAGGGTAGCGACTTTACAGGAAGTTGGATTTGTCAAATGTGGCAGACATGCATCGCCAAAAGCGGATTTGGATTGGCTTCATATTATCAATGGTTGGGAGAAAGTGTAATGTAATGTTGTGGCTGTAATATCATAAGTCCAGTTTTCAACCAGCTCAGACCCTGAGTTTGCATTTTAAGCTGAACCTCTAGTTCTCATCTTGCAATTCCTTGTAGGCTCACTGAAGTGGTCTGACCTTGGTGTTGCTTGAATTAATTTGCTGTGCTCTATTTTCACATGTGAAGATGGCCATCATGGCAAATAATCTTTTCATATTTGATTGCGGTATCCACTTCCCCAAGGCAACTATGTACCGGGTTAATTGAATTTCAGAGATCATCCTCAGTTGGTCAGCAAAGATTGAAGTGCATGTATTCGTAATTTCGGCAAGCACTGCTCTTGTGCGCTTGGCCAAATGAATGGTGACATCACAATTTAATATATATATATCTGAAATTGTGATCCTCTCAACAGCTGAGAACACATGCCAAAGGGTCTGTGCATTTGTAGTGAAGAAACTAAGGTTTTTCTTTTTCCCTCTATGAACATTAGAACTAAGAGCTGGGTGCTAAAGAGCCAAAAGTCTTCATGACATCCAAATTGACACTATTTACATTCTAAATATACCCTGACGTCACTAGGCAGTGTGGTATGGTTAATGTTAATACATACTTATTTATTAACCAATCTGGTTCTTAGTCTGATCTAATTCTTTTTTTTTCTTTGCAAGCTGTTTTACTCAGAAATACGTCACATTACATCACAGCCTCTTTTGCAATGTCACTTTATTTTAGTGCTCCATTTTTTTTTTTTATATCTATTTATCTATGGCTGTCTTGTCTCTTGTCTGGCTGAGATGTCATATCTCACTGGGTTTTTAGAATCTTACACTATGAGCAATGTTCTTAACACTAGAACTACCAGAATTCAAAAACTACTAGAACGACCATAGCGGTCATTTTGACCTTTCATACTTTGACGTTCATATGGCCGTACTGAACGTCATTTTCGTCATGTCATATCTACATTGGAACCTTCTTTTTATGTTTTCCAATGAAGCTTTTAATTCCTGTCATCATGTTATGACGCTATCGCTCTTAAAACAAGCACAAAAGAAAGATTGCCCCGATAGGTGCTGCCTCTCTATGTGAAGAAAGTTTTGCGTAAAAAAAATTTTTTCCCCACCGCACTCACCGCGTGAAAAGACATGCAAAAATGTTAGGAAACGTCAAAGCTTCATACCGTTTAGTACAGCCCTGTTTGTAAAAGTTCAATAGTCAATACAACATCTAAAAAATAAATGGATCTACAATGTTACGAATGATAATAATAAAGACAAGGACACAACATTTAAATTCAAATGTGAAAATGTATTTTCCAGCCTAATTGACAAATTTTCTTTGTACAATAAAAACTAATTGTATGATACAATAACTTATAACATATATACAATAAAAAAAAAGACTATAAACATTTGAATACATTAAAAACTTTCATGGACACGTATGTAGCACAATACAGTACTTACACACAAAAACAGGCTAAGAAAAAACATGAACATTAGCTAAACAAGATAAACTGCTTTAGAACGATTTCAGTGAACAAAAAATATTAACGAACAAAAGGTTTACACGTTTTCCTCCAAGTGGGCTCATGAACGGTTTGTGAACGGCGCAAACACCCCGCATCATTCACTGACGCTTACGCACAGTCCACACAGATAAACACCGCCTTTCGTGTGCAGCTCCCACACACTACTTTGTGACATTTGGCACATGTATCCTTTGTTTTATTTTGTTTGCAGTTCCTCCTTACTTGGCACTGCCGCCTTCTCTCCATCTGCTGCTGCTCCTGCCCGGGTTCTGGCTCTCGCACCACCAGTTGTGTGGCTTTGGATTTAATGTGGTCGGAGCGAAGTTCGCTCGCCAGTCGCGTGATGAAGTCCCTCCTTGAAACTTGCTTATTTGTGCACTTCTTGTACAATATGTGCGCGTTGATTGCAGCCAGGTCGAGGATGTTATAGAAAACAGCTACTGGCCATCTACGGGAGGGTGCTTTTACCGAGTATTTTCTAGCCATTTGATCTAGAACGTCTACTCCTACCTTGGTCTTGTTGTAGTATGTGACCGTATCTGGCTTGCTTTTCGGGCCCCTTGTGATGCCAACAGCAGTGTGGACAGTGCTGAGCATGCAGACATTCCTTTTTTTTTTTCACTGATACACGGTCAATGTTGCATCGCCACTTTTCAGCACCACTGTGCTGAACAGCGGGATTTGCGCCTTTACGCACGGGTGGAGCTCTCGTCTGCTTTTGTTTACTGTGCCAACCAAGCTAGTTTTCTTGGCCTGAAGTGCCTTAGCCAGTTCCAATGAAGCAAAAAAATTGTCGGTGGTGATGTTTCTTCCCTTCCCCAGGTATGGGTCGACCATTTTCAGCACCACACTGTCTCCAAGTCATTGACCTGGCCTCCTCGTCGCGTCTTTGCCCAGATAAGGCGCACCGTTTACCATATATTTGGTGTCGACATCCGCAGCAAGCCAGAATTTGATTCCGAATTTGTCCGGTTTGGTTGCAATATACTGGATGAAGCTGCACCTTGACTTAGTAGGGAATAACTGCTCATCCACAGTGATGTCGGCACCAGGCTTGTAGCAGGCGATGCAGTTTTGGACAAATCTATAAGGGCAAACTTGTTATCTCGCAGGCGTGTGCGTCGGGTTTCCCTTCGGTCGAAACTCAGGAATCGCATTATTTCCTGAAACCTGTTTCGGGACATGGTCTCCTTGAAAAAAGCGCAGCCCCACTCGGCTGACCAAAAGCTCGCCAAATCCATCCCTTTTCCACCATGCGCGCCACAAATATAAATTAAACCAATAAAGGCTTTTAGCTCTTCAACTGTTATGTCCCATATTTCGTCCTCCTTGACTCGGTGGGCCTCAGCCACGGTGCAGTCCTTTGTGTTTCAGCATGCCATCATCCACCAAACACAAAAAGGCTGTAAGGGCATCTTCAATATTGCGCTTGGCGTGCGCTGTCGGGCCTGCCGCTTCAGTTATTACATTTTGGCATTGTCGCCTTCCCCTTTCTTCACCCAACTCTATATAGGTCCACACTGTGCCGTCTTTCGCCATTTCACGCCTTTCGGCTGTAGGTGGGTTTATTAGGCCAGCTTCCTCATCTCGTGGTGGACTGTGTTGTCTTGGCACAGCAGGCACATCTGATGCATCAGGATTTTGCACTATTGCCAAAAAATAAAAATAAAAATGACTAATTAGCCTACATTTTTAGTTCATGAAATCGTAATCTTGTTAGGACTAATTAGCCCATATGATTTCTACTAGCCTGACAATATAGTATAATATACAGTATAATACTAGCAATAGAGTAATAATAATGAAAAGGTGTGTGCATTCATTCACAATTTTACCTCAGGGTGCCTGAGGTAAAAATGTGAATGAATGGATCAGTTGTCAGGTGCGTCGGTAACAGCGGTGGGTGTGTGAGAGGAAAAATAATAGGACAACCATTTTCGATAGCAGATCTGATCGGTATAGCTTATAGATAGTTAGAGACGGATAGCCTAACTAACGTTATACATTGAAGTAATTTGAAGTATTGATAATATGGCTTGTCTGCCTCGCAAAGTATAACAATACAGCTAGAGAAGAATAGAAACATACCTGGAATATTATCCGATGGAACAAGGTCAGTTCCAGGATCGGAGATGTCCAGTCGGCTCTTTTTTCGACGGGGAATTAATTCGTTATCTGAATCACTCTCAGAGCTGAATGAACTGTCCAGGGACCAAGAGACATCGCTGTCCTGATCCGAACCTGCTCCTCCATCAGACTCCTCATCATCAATCGACATTTCGTTAGCTCAAATGTAGTGTTGGAATAGCTTTAACAAGAAAGGACAGATCGTTGCTATGCAACGGGTCCCAATAGGCGGGAAATGTAGCGGATTTATGTATCAATAATGCGTGCGGTCAAAATGACCGCTATGGCCATTCTAGGTAGAAATAGTCAGAACTGTTTTGTGTTTTGTGATTTTAATAAAATAACAGTGTCAGAATAAAATATACACATAGTTAGGAAAAGTCAGAGTCCTACAGCCAAATTGATTTTATTTTAACAAAGTTATTACACTGTAAAATTTAAAAACGGTCAAAATGACCGTCTTGGGAGTTCTAGTGTTAAAGGTGCGGTATGGAATATTGACAGCTGGCTGTTAAAATTTGTAATGCAGCCCAAATTTTAAATATTGGAGAGAGTTGTTTCCCCTGCCTTCTCCTCCTCAGACCTGATGCTCACGTGGATTGGCAGATTGAGGACAAAAAACAGGAACACGCACAATTGACTACTTGCACTGAGCCTCGTGACGCACTTCCGTTTTAAAATAGTACAACTCACTTATATCTGGTTATGTATATTTAATGTTAATGCAGAGAACATGATTAATTATTTTTAATCATTTGACAGCAATAAAAGCATAATAATAATCTGTGTTCTCATGTACTGTATGTAGGTAAGCTGAACGCTGTTACCAGAAACTAAAAGAATAGAACGCAGAAGTAGTCCATTGACAATGGAAACCAGCGAGCCTTCTACTGTAAGTTGATCACCTAATTTATCCTCATTTTAATATGCCTCTAGTCATAGAGCATTTTAGATGGATGCTGAGGCCTTTTAGGTTGGGTAGAATCTGCAATATGATCCAGTTCGATTGCTGGCCTCCATGGCTGCAATTTGCTGTGCTTTCTACCAATTGGCAACCCAGGGTTTTAAAATATTATTGGCTAAATTGGCAGTGTGCAAGATCACACAAACCAAAACAAAAATATTTAAACTTAACATGTTTCCTAAATCTCTGTAAACATGTAATTGTATTTTTTATGCTTTTATTACAATCACAAAAATTACATACAGCACCTTTAAGACGACGTGTCAAGTTTGCAACAGATTACTTTTTAAAAACACCCTTGAGACATCTGCATTTTGTTCCAATGACCCGATATTTCAGGGAATTCATAAAATCCCTCTCTTGTTTTCATTGTGTCAGAGTCTGTCTTTTCTTTGTCCTTTTGACTACCAGGTGTTGACATACAGATGTTCCTTTTAAGCTAATGATAGAGTGTGACATGACACACCAAAATCCATAAATATGTCGCTGAGAATAAACACTAGTACAATTATGATTTCCTCAGCACTGAGGGCTTTGCTATAGAATAGATGATATATACTTATTTGTGTTACCTTTCACATATATCCATACTTCATGTTCTAAATGTACAATACGTATACCAAATATTTCATCATTTATTTCAGATATCCACTATATATTCCTAAATATTAACTACATTGATCTCCACACAGTACAAGTGGATTGTACATCATTATTCCTCAAATTGCAAATGAAAGTACATTCTTGGGCTAATAATATTCCTCTTCCTAAGTTGTTACATGCCCGTGTTAAGAAGGAATAGATACATTTAGGAGTGGGATGAATGTCTTATGTCTGGCATAATACAGCTGAGAATTTCATTATGGCAAACCCCTCATGGGATTCTCCGGTCTAAGCTTAACAAGCCTCTCATTCTCAACATTTAACCCAGCCATGTATAATGCATTAGAACAGACCATGAGCCTCCTGATTTTTTACTAATAGGCTTTTTGCTAGATGTTTTATTGTTTTTTTTTTAATAGTTTTATTTAAATGCTTAAACAAAACATTTAAACTTAAGTATGTACTACATGCTTGGAATAACAACCAATACAGTGTGCTCAGTAACAATATTATTTCTGTTTTGGATATGATAAAGAATTTGTACTGTATTAGATTTATTTAGAAACATCCAGACAGTTGTAGGGAACAGCACATACCAGGGCCCAGTTTTATGCAGCCCAGGCTTCTTATAAAAACGTACCTCTTGCAACATTTTTGCAAAACGCAAAATACGTTGTCATGCACGTTTCGCGACAGTTACAAAGTGAAATGTCCAGTGAGTGAGTGGTGCTAAAAGCGTGTCGGTTTTTTTCAGACCAGATGAACGTGAAAATGGCAATGTTTTATTATGTTGTAGTTTGTTTGTTTCACAATGGTTCTGAATTGAAATGTCCGGTGAGTGTAGGCCTGTCACGATAACAAATTTTGCTGGACGATAAATTGTCCAAGAAATTATCGCGATAAACGATAATATTGTCGATCTGAGACCATTTTCATCTATAGAATAATGATAATGGCATAATAATGCACATACACCTTTCAAAATTCAATAAACGTTTATTTCCAAAGACTATTTAACACTGAAAATGGAAAACATTTTAAATATCCACAATAACAATGAACAAAACAACCAAAAACAATAAAAGCAAAACTGTGATTTTGTTTCGTTAGACTGTCTCGTGAGTCGTGGCTTAATTTGAGCCGGAACAAGCCCGACGTTGCGGAACCTTTTTTATTGGATCCGGCACCATGTCACTATGGAAAATTAATCGCCTAAATAAAAAAATAATAATAAAATACTATTTGTGTAGCCTAGTGTTCAATGTTGTTATCGATAGAGCTGCGCGAATGGGGTAGGCTATTATTTAATTCGCAACCGCATCACAAAACTCATCATCCGTAAATGCTGATGCGAGCCGCGAGAAAGCCCTTGTCTGTTCTAGAAAGGATGCAGCAAAGATATCTAATGCTAATGTATCATGAGACATCGGCCTACGCTGAGTTTCATTCATTTATGAGGTGCGCGCTCTAGTTAACAATGAAAGTGAAAGTGAACGCGGCGCGCCGGCTCCTCCATGTCACGGTTATTATATTGTCTGCTATATTTGCCATGTATTGTCAAATATATGCAAATGGTTAATGAAACATTTATTAAAATAAGATACAATTGAATTTATACAAAACGAAATTCACTTTAAAGAAAGGCTTTTAATAATGCAATGCAAGTGAACGCGGCGCGCTAGCGCCTCAATGTCACTGTTATTATATTGTCTGCTATATTTGTTTTTTATGTATTAAATACATGCAATTGGTTGATGAAATATTTATTAAAATTAAGATACAATTTATACAAAACGAAATTCACTTTAAAGAAAGGCTATCTACTAAGCAAAACTTAATGAAATGGTAAAAACATGTCTGACGATTTACAAAAACAAAACTAATCTGCACTTTAATGTTAAAAGACGTAAATGTTAATAATTTGGAATACAGTCATGAGAGACTTTCATTTGAATTATTTTATTGCTGTATTTTATTTACATCTAATCGAAAAGAGGATTTTACAAAAAAATATTTGCATTTTATATGCTGGAATATGCAGAAATATAAGTTAACAGAAGAAGGACTTTGTTTATTTCGTTAAAATATGGTGGAATGTGCAGAAATTGGTTAAATGTTCAACAATATTCTTCAAGTCTGATACTGTTGCATTTAATTACATTTTTGGTTGATGCAATGTGCATAAAGTTAAAATATTGAAACTAATAAAACAAGTTTTAAAAAAGAGAATGTTTCATTTGATTTAATTTTAGATGATGGAATATGCAGAAAGAATAGAATTAGGCTGCTTTTATAGCGTATTCTGGTCGTGCATCATGTTTTTGAAGTAAAGTACGGTCATTCGGTTTGAACCCGAAGTGCTACCACACTGCAGCTGTCGCGTTTGGCTTTGAAACCAATTCCATGTCACAACTTGCGACGTCTTTTCGCTCTTCTCGGCAGTCGCGTCAAGCACTCCCGCCTTCCCACACACAGTCCATGTGACTGACAAGCGCCGCCTCCCCACACAAAAGACAATGCAACTGACAAGAGGGTTCACTTCTCCTACGCTAAGGAAACGAGAGTTGTCATTCAGGATAACAAACAAGTATGCAAATGAAATTATCGCGGCCGGAAAAATGATCGAGGTCATTTTTTTTTATCGTGCGATTAATCGATTTATCGACTATCGCGACAGGCCTAGGTGAGTGGCGCCAAAAGCTTAATGCTCCATTTAAAAAAAAAAAAAACACACACCCACACTAAAGCCTAAACCTACCCGATAGTGTTAACAAAAGCAAATGTGACATAAAAAGCAAACACAATCGTGACCACGGCATTTTAACTTGTTTTTGAATTGAGAAGAGCTTGTCTTCGAGCTCTTTTATTATGACTTGTCTTTCATTGGATTCGTACCCGAGCTCTCCACATCACAAGTACAGTTCTGTACAAGCTGAGCTACCGAGCAACCTTGTTATGTCAGTAAAACATATGGAGATGGTTAATAATGTAAACTATACAATATATTAATTTACAAATCATACACTATGGTAAAACGTGTTTTAAGGTCATACCATAATTGTGCAAGGTGCCGCTTGAAAACAAGTCTTTATTAATCCACAATCTGCCCCTGTAGTCATAAGTGTGTGTGAGAACGATTAAGGCCCGGATCACACCTAACGCGTTTTTAGCACTGATGGGTGTCTTTTTTCTATTGTTTTCCTATGGCAGTGAGCGTTCTGCGCGCTGTTTATGTGCCTGCTGTGCCTCGCGTTTTTGAAGTTAAAAAAAAATCAACTCTGAGCGGAAAAAGCGCCCGACGTCATCACGTTTTTTCCCACTGTCCAATCGAATGAATGGAGAGGCGAGCCTTCCGTTGTGGTCGTGACGGAAGTTTACAGTTGCTTCAACGTCGACAATGTGACGAGTTTACAATGTGACAGTTTACTTGACAACAAACCAAAGTTTTTTTTTTGCGCCCGCTCGCTATTAGACTGACAGCTGACTCGGTGGTTGCTTAGCAACATAAAAACCGCAGCGAACTGCTATTGCAGGTGTGATCGGGTATTTTTTTAGCATTGCTGTGCACCTCGCGTTTTCGAACCTGAAAAACGCGTTAGGTGTGATCCGGGCCTAAAAGTGCTTGCTGTTTTACTGCCTCTAGGGTTAATTTCAGTTGGAAACTGCAGTGATGTGTACATATTGTTATCTTTTTAGCATTGTGCAACATTTTTGCCACAGGTACGTTTTTCCAATGAGCCTGTGTTGGCTTTATGACAGGGGACCTCTCTTACTGCAACAGTGGAGACAGGTTTGCTGTATTTCGATTGAATCTTGATGGACTAGCACAAACAAATGTCCAACACCATCAGATAAGGATGCTAGGACAACTGACAGACACCACAGGACTTTTCATTGGTCCACAGGCAGTTTCTGCCCTGCACCCATCATGAGACCTAAAGTTTAAGCTAACCAAAGGTATTCTAGTGTTGGTTTGGAAGGTGAGAAATGCATCAGTAAAACGTTAAAGACACTGCATTAACTGTGTGCTTTAGATTATGCAAATGAGTTCCACAGGAAAAGAAGGGTGAGTGACACTGTGTGTGCCCCCTCTGATGTCAGCAGCCAATCACAGCACTGGAATGGATAAGCGCCAAATTGCAACTTTCTCCTCATCGGAAAGAGATAAATGTACCCTTTCAATGGACACTCCTACATTCAGGAGTCTCTCATCTAGAGAAACCAGAGCAGATACCCCGTCCTGAGTCTTCAGCCTGTAAAGGTGAGACAGAAACAGATTTCATGCTCTGAGTCTACAGATTGTGAGGCATCAACAGATATGACCATGTTCTGAGCCTCCAGTCTGTGAGGAAAGAGAATATAACAAACACTATGTTCAGAGTACAACACATTCTGAGTCTCCATGCCAGAGAGACAAAAACGGATTGACCAAGTTCTGAGTGTGGCTCTGAGTGTGTCTATGTATCAGAAGACATAGACACGTTTGGAACAAGGTTAAGCTCAGGAGAGCAAACCTTCACTTCAAGGTACCTTCGTCTGTGTATTTCAGATTGTTGAGGACCTTCTGCACCTATAGGGTCTTATATGCGTGTTCCAGATTTTAAAACTCCTTTTGGTGCTCCAGGAGATCAGCATCCCGCAGAGCTTTGTGTTCAAGGCTGTTTAAACAGATTCCGGCTTCTTTCCCCACTGCATTGTTACCCAGAAGAACCAGTGGAGGACGTCACTGCATTCTGACTGCTCACTCAACCACGTGGAACATCAAAATCACTTTACCAAACCGCTTTCCAGAGACCTTGGCATTGTCGTAAATTATCAGTACATGATTTTCTTCTTTACATTAGAAGTAATATAACTGATGCTAGTTAACAACAAATAATCTTTCATTGATTTTTTGATTCATAATAAGGTTCTTCACCTTATTAGTTACACCAATTTATCTTCCATGAGATAGCTGCCATAGCAACACCCAATTTAACCACTTGTTTTTTATCCATCTTATTCCTTTCTCATATTCATTTAGAAAATGTGTTGATTTACTATTTATCTGTTTGTTAATACAATTTATTTAATTTCACTTGTGTCTTCCTTTTGTTGATAATACAGACGAGGCTCTACAAGTTAGCTTGCTCAGATGACAAATGTCATGGTGAAATTCCTGGCTTGTGCCCCATAATCTTAAAAGGAATCATCTGACACAAAACTCACAACATTATTTGGTACCCACATAGACTAAATCCTTACATTTATGCTGCCTATTTTAAGCATAAATCACTACACAGTGGACCACACAGTTAAGTGACTATCTTGGAGAGCACAATCCACACACCAAGTTACCATTCAATGCTATTTCATATCTATTTCAATAGCGCTAGTATTTGAAAGTAATAACTGACACCTGGTCAGATCTTGTCAAGGACTATTTTCCTCAAAGAGGCTCTACATAAACGTCTGACTCCTACTTGAATCACAATTGCATATTATGTTTTGTCTGCATCAAGTGTTTGATGTAGAACACCAACAGCCATGGTCTCCTTTGAAAAGTTTGCTCACTCGAGAGGTGAAGTGCAGACCCACCACATCCTTCTCCATCTCTGCTGATCTTGTTTTCATCAAGGATGGACACAATTCAATACCTCCACACCAAGGAATGTGTGTTCTCTACTAGAGCATTGTAGATTTTTTTGAGCCAACCAAAGCTGCTGGTCAAAGCTATGGAGTATATATATTTTTTACCCACATTGATTGGCACCTTACAGCTTCCACTTCAAACCAGATTTTTTTAGTATTTCTTTTTAACAAGAGGTGAGTGAGGCACCATATTTTATTTGCACTTTATAGAGCTGCTATTCATGATATATAGCTCATCTATCATTACTAGGATTTTAGCTAGTAAAAGACACAGGGATTCAAATTACAACATAAACATAGACTGCAAAGAAATTATACTTTGTAATACATTACATAGGTTTGTATTCTATATCTGAAGGTTGTAATACCTTTGAATATTGGTTGTGAAACAGTTAGACATTATGAGCTTTATTGATTACAAACTGGTTGTCCACTCTAGAAATTTCATCATATCTGTTCATTGTAGCGAGAAACACAAATGGAACAATATCAAGATATTTCACAACCACAGGTTTGCCGTTAGGGCAGAAATGTGTGCAATGAATAAAAAGTAGCTCCTCACACTAGGATGCAAGTCTTTGCAGTATTGCATGATTTAAGTAATGGAATTCAATTTCATCCTATTTTTTATTTTTTTTGGATGCATGCAGTTGTTGATCTGTACAGCCATCTAATGTTAGTATGTGTCTGATTATTTTTCAGTGCGAAAATGGTTGTAAATGCATACACTTCATTCTCAAATGGAACCAAAAATCAAGCAATATATTGTAAACGGCTGTGCATCTCAAGCCATTTAGCAAAGCACATTTAGTTTCACAAACTATGTTATGATCCTCTTAGGATTGTGAAATGTTTATTATTAGCTAAATGTTCATAATATTTTCAGAGAACTTTGCTCAAGGCCCTTTGTTATCATGCGCTTAATTATTATTTTGTCATTTGCTCCCCCCAATGTTCATACCTAATCTATTAATTACAATCTCCATTAGCATTTTAATGAGAATAGGGCCAATAATTAAATCAGCCTATTTAAAGCTATAATTAAATGACCCCTGTCTCTGCTTTGATGGCTAAAAGTAAGTAGTGTCATGCCTGTGATGGAGAATGAGAGAAAGAGAAATCAAAGCTTGTGATTTTAGTCAGGGATCTGATGACTGAAACATATTTCAGAGGTCACTGTTTATTTTACACTTCTCTGATGGCTACATTTAAGGAGTGGGATTACAGAGGCTGCGTAATTACAAGATCACAGCTGAATATGGATGCTGAAATAATCAATTTCTATGTTTTAACCTATGTGCTAGATATGTTTTCCACATTTTTGCTTTATATAATAGCTGGCGGCTTGAAGCTTGATCCTGGTGGGAGGCTTTCTACCTTGCGTTCTTTTTTCTTAAAGAATATCTGCACAGAACTGTTCCAGTACCTGTGCAATGGAGCCTCACTGACTGCACTCTTAACTGTTGCTCTGTGAGCATCGCTGATCTCAACCCTGCAGCCAGGCAGGGAGGCACGTGAGGCCATAATGAGAAAAGACAAGCTCTCTCTCTAATAGCTTTTTCTCAAACAAAAAAAAATGACTCTGACCTCCGCTGCTCCTCAGCTGATGGGAGACTTCGAGCTGTCCACTCTCTGCCCAGCGTGCAGGAGTAAGGGCTGACCCGGGACCAGCGACTCAGGGCCGGCCCGGGGCGGCAATAATAGCCAGGTTAGTGCTCTCCACTGGCCGTTAATGGCAGCGCAATGTAAACAGCATCATGAGAGTGGGACTAGATGATGGGGTCGTGCTCTCTCGCAACTTGGCCATATGAACATGCATCGAGTGAATGTGCCTCTAAGGGGGACCTGATTGAAACAGCCTTTACTGTTTCATTGTTCTCTTCAGAGAATTTACCTTTGACAATGAGACGGCGTTTATTAAAAAAAAAAAAAGTGGGGAGGCTCATGTTCCTTGTTAGTGCAGCTGCTTCTCAAACAGTGTCAGTACCGATTTGAGTTCTCTTTTGCAACTTATCATGCTTGAACTGACAAAAGCATACAAAAATACGGTATGTCAAAATGCCTGTTTTTTGTGAGTATCCTTATAAGCCCAGCGTTAAATTAATTAAAAAGTCTTAAATTAACAAAGAGAGAGAACATCGCATTTGTGTGTTGATTCATGCCATTTGCATCAGGTACTCTTGACTGAATAACTTTTTATTTTTTAAATAATAAATAACCTATATTTAACTTGTACAGTGAAGAATATGCTGTTATTTTACATTTGATTGCTCAATTTCTGTAGTAATTCTTATCTGAATACTACTGTTAAACCTACCTGAAAATCTTAAAGCACTGTTTATTTCATTATATCTTTGTTTTAGTGTATTTATTTGTGCTATCACTTGTATGACACTGTCTCTCAGATTGCATGCAATAGGGTTGTGCCAATAGAAGATAGTATCGATGATAGGAGATATCGCTGATGGCTGATGCCTTTGATGCTATGAAGTCAATAATTGTCTTGTTTTCCCATTAATGTATTCAATTATTATTATTATTAATATTATTAGGCTTGTATTATTATCAAATTAAAATTAGGACCTACAATTCTACTAATTATAATGATTATAAAGCACTTTGGGTGTACAGTAGTACATGTGAAAGCGCTATATAAATGCCTCATTTTATTATGTTTCATCCCACATCAAAATTTAATTGCAAGGTGATCTATTCACAAATTGTCAAGAGTGCTTATAATAAAAGAGATGCATTATTCTTATACAGTTGTTGTTTAAACCACGGTGAAAACGACATTGTTGTTTGTCAGCATTTGTCCATAGCACATTAACAAATCAGTTTAATTACACAAATACCACTAAATATAAATTATAAATTAATAATAATATTATTACAAAATTTATTTAGGCCTAATAACAGTCTTCAGATCCGAACACAGCACAATAATCAGCCATCGATGAAAATCAAAAGCAGCTTAAATTGAAATAAAATGTAATATAGTAAAAGCTTAAACATTTAAGATATTAAAGGTTGTATCAGCGATTTTTAGGCCCAAAAATAAATGATCACATTCATCTAATCTTTCCTAACGATCCCCTAGCTGCCCGCCCCATAAGCAGGCCATCAAAAAAAACGCGTCTCTGTAGGCAGCCTAGGCTCTGAGATCTGCACACAAAAACAAATGGTTTCACCAACCACTCAAAACCAAAATAAACAGTGTTCCAACCAATCACCGACAGGGGCTTGGTGTTACAAGGTTTTGCGCTCGTGCACGGCTGCACGCGAAGTTGGAGCTGAAGAATAAGCCAGCGTCTATCAATGAACAAGAGAAATTGAACATGGCTGAGTCAATCCCCAAGAGGAGGAGGAGGATAAGGGCGAGGGAATACCATTGTGTTTATTCGTACTCGAAAACAGCTTTCCGGACCTAACTGCGGGAAACGATGACGAAATCACGTGTAATTAGGCAGCTCCGTCAAGGGTTGCATACTGAACGTGCTGTCATAGCTTGAAATGCTAATATAGTCGGGGCTCTGAGAAAATCGCTTTGTTACTTTCATCCTGCGTTACTTTCCCCCCGGTTCTCCCCTACCATGTGATATTGTGAGTCTTTCTGAACAATTAATTATGCTCATGTTGCACTTTGTGTTTTAGAATAGAAAGCCAGATCTATGTCTTTTTATCACATCGTATTCAATTCAAACTGCAAACCTGTGATTCAGCTGTAGATTCAGTGCCAGAGTAGCAATGCATTAATGATAGTTAGAGTGTTATACAGGCAGAATAACAGTATTACAGTGCGGTGACACATTTTCTGGTATGAAAACAGACGCATGTAATTAATGAGCTACAGTTTGATTTGTCACACAGTAACAGTGATAGACTGGCAGTTTCTGTCTCGCATACTACCACAGCTTGGTTTCTTTGAGTGTCACTGGCAGCTGTAAATCATTCAGTCTTATTCAGGTACTCTCACACACATTCATGTTAAGCAGTTGATGCTGAGCAATCCAATTAACATGCATAATGCACCTGGAGAAAAAAACCCTGCTCTGCAGATAAGCCCAGAACGATCATTTATTTATAGGGGCTTGTTTACACAAATCAGGGATGCGCTCAGTCTTAGCCAGGTTTGGTTGATTCATTGCCTCGACCTCTCCGGTTCAGGTGAGGGTGAGCAGCGCATTAGCCCGCTAGTCATGAGGATATTATTGCACCTGTGGCTGCACAGTTTCATTTTATGCACCCGTGGGCAATTTGTGCCCCCCTCCCAACACCTTCTTTGTGTTCATCACATTTATGCTGCTGTTTTCCCTCTATGCGAGCAGGTCATTGTAAATGAGGATTGCACTAGTCGCGGCCCACAGCTCTCGGCTCTGGCGAGGGAAGAGAACACATGCTGCCTGGTGCAATGGGGTTATTACTGTAGTCGGTTTGCTCTTTCATTGCTCTTGCTTTCCCTGCCACACTCGGTCTTTCTCTT
This sequence comes from Phoxinus phoxinus, assembly GCF_949152265.1. Lineage (NCBI taxonomy): Eukaryota > Metazoa > Chordata > Actinopteri > Cypriniformes > Leuciscidae > Phoxinus > Phoxinus phoxinus. The sequence continues at coordinate 28,899,917 of NC_136881.1, forward strand.
TATTTCTGTCTTTCTCTCGTAGCGTTATTGTGTGCTACATCGTATGTTTGGATGATGCCTAATGTGGTTCGGGATCCCTCCTGTAGATTTCATCCTTGCTGCTTTCTCGTTCCTCAGCTCATGAAGTTGTAGGAAAGGGAAAGCATTCCGCGTGACCCCGGCATGATTGCATTTGCAATCTCATACGCAGTAGCGTCTCCCATTGTCTTCTTCCAGCTCCCCTATTGGGATGGTTTGATAACAGGATAGGCTCCCAGGTTCTGCAAGGGTTAGTAGAAAATCACAAGCCACAGAACCAAGCCACTTTGACATTCAAGGTGCCCTCTGCCTTTCAAGGTCAAGTTGACTTACTCTGTTCGATAACAGGAGAAAAAAGTCAAGCTGTGCTTGAAAGCAAATGTAGACGCAGATTTTTGCTCAGACATCATTGATTCATCCTATTTGACCCCCTGTACATTTCCTAGTTTAATCTTGTCAGCAAGTAATTCACTTTGTAGTTGATGACTGATGATTTATACGGGTGAAACCAGTTACCTCAGAAATGTCACTGTGTGAATCTGCACGGAGCAATATAACTGTAAAAGCCATCAGCCTAAATGTTATATACTTTAAACTTACAGTACTATATATATATATATATATATATGTATATATATATATATATATATATATATATATATATATACACATATATATATTTATATATACTGTGTATATATATATATATATATTTATATATACTGTATATATATATATATATATATATATAGTATTAGTATTGATGGGGGAAAAACCTTCCAATAATTCACTATGCAGTTAGTAACAAGTTTTTGGATGATTTGTCTACTTTTTTGTCTATTTCTTCACTGTTTTTCTTAGGCAAAGAATTATCCTGTTTGATCGAGAAGTAGCTTTGGATGCTCAGAAACCTTTTGTAACCCAGGTTGCACAGCTGACTCAGCCTATATTTGTCTAAATTGCATGAGCCAAAAACTGTAGGCTAGCTCTCAGTAAAACTGCTTTAGAAATTAAAAGTAATGGCTGTCACTATTAGAGGTGTGTATCTTTACTTCCCTTAAAATTTGATTCAATTAAGATTTGGAGGTTAACGATTTGATTATAAAACAATTCTCGATGCATCATGATTAATCTTTTCCACCAATTATTGTATTGATAATTACTATATTAATAATCACAGTATAGTTATTTTTGTTATTTTATCATTGTTATTCAAATAATAACAAAGATGCAAACAACAAACAGTAGAACAAATACAATATAAAACAGGAACAAATTAAATTAACAGTGCTTTTTCATTTAAAATCTATTTATCAAAAGCATTCAGGTAAGAAATAAAACAGAAATTGAATAATCAATTGAAAAAAATCACTGCATAGACTTATTAATTATTAATTAATAGGGTATTAATTACAAATACATTGATTATTATTATAGCCACAAACGGTATTTAGTCAAGAGCAGTGAGTGATTCTTTCTTTTATTTTGTTGTTTGATTAACATTAATGTCACAGCAGCAGGCTTATAAATCAAGACCTAATGCATGGATCTAATGAAATGTTATATATCAGACTCCCTTCCCACCAAGCTGTTTACGTTCACTTAAGACCCGTGAATACTCACCAAGACAGATATTTTAAAATAATTCTGTGTGGATCTGACAATTCAAGTGCAATACGCCGCTAAAGAGAGCTGAATTCAGGATTGCATGCTGTCTGAGAGAGGCGTCTTTGTGTGTGTGCTTCAGCTTTGTGTCAGTCATTGTGAGTAATGCTTTGAGATCTTTTTCGTGGCTTATTCCTCTTAATAATTCTGTTTAACATAAAGCTCATCCTGCACTTGATTTTCACATTCATGCATGTTCTTTTTGTAAAAACCGAAACATCAGACAGAACTGCTTTGCTTCCTAAGGACTTTTTTTTTTTTAAATAAGAGTAGTCTACTTTATTTACAATAAAACATCATGTTAATATGTAGCCTTTTATTACAGATGCATCGATGCAAAATCATTCACATCTGCGTTGCGATACATCATAAAAACGATTATATTCCACAGCTCTAGTCATTGTTGCTGGCCGTACTGAGTGCTTAAAAAAACTAATGTTGTGTAATAGCTATCTCCTCACAATCTTTTGTTTGTAAAAAAAACAAATAATTATTTAAGTGGATTCAAATATTGGCCATAGAGTAATAACAACAGTGACTTTGCATCAGAATTCCAACACAGGATTAACCTTTCTATTAATTCCTTAGCAAAGTTCTGTGGTGATTTCCCCAAATAATATTGTTGTTGTTGTTTTTACACACACACACACACACACACACACACACACACACACACACACACACACACACACACACACACACACACACACACACACACACACACACACACACACACACACACACACACACACACACACACACACACACACACACACACACACACACACACCAATGGAGCCAAGCAGATGCAGGAGTAATTAAAATCATCATGATGGTGTTAAGTGCCAAATCAGAGGGACAATGGCTTTGACTCTGTGATTACTACAGGCCTCACACGTGTGTCCTCTACAATGTCTCAATTCAGAACTGCCCTCTGCGTCCACTGGCAAGAAGTGAGCATTAAAAAAATACTGACATTTGAAAAAAAAAAATGTATATACTTTTATTCAGCAAGTATGCACTGAACTGATCAAAAGTGACACTATTAATGCCATTAGGCATGCATGTTTCTATTCAACTTTTTCATTGTTTTTCTATAAAAAAAATTTAATGTGCCTTATTTAACCACTGTATTTGCATATTTTGCAGCGTCTCGTGCATAACCTATAAAAAAATCATGTGGAAAAAAATCATGTCTCTAGAGCTTGCTTTTTTTTTGTCTGTTTTTTTTTTTGTTTTGTTCCACTGACCTGTATCTCATGGTTTTAATTGCAAAAAAAGCATTCCGTGTAAATGTTACCTTTTTTATTTAGTGTTTCTCTTCTGGTGAACATATAGGGTAATACTTGCTCTCTTTGCAACTTTGCACACTTTATGTATTCACCAGCACAATAACTTGTCTTTCTGATTCACTTGAAAGCATCACTGTATCATATGTAGCGTGAAGTTTGTAGTTGAAAGAGGATCATGAGATCTTGCAGAATGTAGATATTTTGCTTACCTTATGTTGCATGCCTAACATGGCTGCTAAAGGCTGCTGTTTCAATTTACATTTAGATAGACCCAAGATTAGCCGCTCATAACTAATGTATATTCTCAGTGGTATGACTTTGTTAAAACACAGATAGTTCAATCTAGTCATGGCCAGATGTCTCTGAATCTGCCCTAAAGAAACCCACACTATTTCTAGTGCCACCACCCACATCCCATGATTCCATCTGCTTTACTTCGCTGGGACTTTAGGGAGCAAGTGTGTCCAGCTGCTGCAGCAGGCTGTGTTTAAGTAGCAGCATGATTGTGTGTGCTTTACCTAATCTGCTCCATTAGTTTAAATAATGCAGGAACGCTAATGAGCCAGCCAGAGAGAGGGGAAGAGTAAGAGAGGGAGGGTTATTGCAATCCATGTCTAATTAGTCCTGCTCCTTAACAACTGAACTCAAATCAACCAGGGCAGTTAGAACATGAGGGATTCAGTTTTCCGGTTGGCTTTAGGAAGGCCACTGATTTATGAAAATATTACCAGGGCCACTCAAGGGCTTGAAACAATATCTACTCTCTGTCACACAGACAAAGTGATCCAGTTGTGTCTGTAGAAAGAATGTCTCAAGAATTTTGGCTGTAGTATTCAATTGTTCAATCGTTGGCTGACAATATCTTCTAGCTTCCTGTCACCATAAAGATTAACCTAATGGGCAAAGGAATAGTTCACCCAAAAATGAATATTCTATCATCATTTACTCCCAGGGTCTACAATGAACACTCAGCAAGTGCCAAATGCAACAGTGTGAAACTCGCCAGTTGGCCGGTGACATTTTTATGAACAATGCATGAACGTGAACAAACGTGAATGATGCTTGGGACAGTTGACGGGCCAGTGCTGCATTATGAAGAAAGTTTAAGCCTTGACCATTTAAATATTATATAAATAGATGTATTTGACGCTCTTAAAAATCTGCGTCTATCAGCGGATATATTTGGGATCCGCTGATAGATGCCTACTTTCAAACGCTTCCGTATGTATCTGTGTAAGCGCTTGGTGAAGAGTGTCTATTTACAACATGTTTTTGAAGCGTTGATAATTGTAGCCAGTCACAGACACATATGTTAAGCGCTTGAACACATTGGCCAATCAGAGGTTTTTAAGAATCCGTTCAACAGGGAAATGCTGGTATAGTCAAATTTTTTTAAATTTCAGTACCGACTTGGTACCGAAATCGGTACTTTTGACAAGACTAACTGACTGTTTACTTGTCTTTAATAATGGTTTAAATTTATATTAGTTAGGCTAGTAGTTTTTAGCCTGGTTGAAGGTTCATTCACTGCCCATTTCCAAAGGGGCGTCACCAACGGACGTCACTCAAATGCCTCTGCAATTGGATTAAAACAGTTATTATTATTTTTTATGGTCGGTACATTTTCTTAAATCACCGGCCATTGATGGTGTGACAACAAGTTAGTTTTAGGCCATCAAAACCTGTATGACTTTTATTTGTATTATTTGTTTGTTGACCAAGATGAGTTAGTTATAACAGAATGTCTAAGCTGCTCTTTCCAGTTCAGTGAAAGTGAATGATGACTACAGTTACTAAAACTAAGATTTGTTTTAGTAAATATCTAATTTTTGTCTGAAATTTTTTGTCTGATTTTCACTTCCTCACAAAAGTATATTATAAGCCTTAACATACTGTGTACTTAAAGCTCCACTTTTATTCCATGAAAAAGAGCAGTGAGAACATTCTTCGGAACGTCTCGTTTTGTTGAGGAAAAGACAAAAGTCATATGGGGTTGGAACGACATGATGGTGAGAATTATCATTTTTGGTAGAACAAAAATTAAGTTCTCAAATTTGAAGATGTTTGATATCAAACATTAGAATGTGGAGAAGCTTCAGGACTAGTGCGGTTTCTGAATAGATTCATGTGCAACATCAGAACTAGAGCCAAGCTGTCACCTTTTCATACTTACTTGTGCTGGCACACTGTTGGTAGGATACTTGTGATATTTCAATTTGATTCACATCCGGAAGTGGGGGAATATATCTTTTAATAACGTTGCAGTTTTCCAAATATTATCGGTGAACTGATATGTCACTAGTTTGTGTGCAACTTTACTTCTGTAGGCGAGTGCATGTGTGTGTGTTGCTCTCCTCACAGTCCTCTCATCCTTTCCTTTTCTATTTGGACAAGTTTAACCACTTCAATCATGCAAAAGGTGATAATGAGTGACTGCACACTGCGGCACGGCAGACCACTGTGTGCAGATGGCTGCTCAAATGAAGTCAGTAAACCATCCTGACAAGCACAAACGTTGCCCATGCAAATAAAACACTGAGGGAAGTGTATAGCCCCTTGCTCTCAAATTGAATATCTCTCTTTTTGCTCTTTACAGCTCTCTTTATTTTTTTAATCTTCCTTTTCTCCAGACTTCCCATCCTGTAGAAATAGCTGGCTGATTTGGGGAGTCTGTTGACCTCAGCCAAAGCAGCAGGAGCGGGCATATCTAATGAAGGGGGCAAAGCCCTCATGAAACCGCCACTTCTTTGAGATGGCGCTACTTGGATCCTCTTCTCGGTGGCCTCTTGGGGGCACCGTTTTGATTTCTTTCAGGTTCTTCTGTTTTTCGTTGAATGTTGGGCATGACTTACTCTACATTATATTTGACATAGGGAGAATTGAAGAGTAAGTACATAAACACATGCATGCATAAACGTGCCTGTTGAAATGGTACTTTAGTGCTCTCTGAAGAGCTCTCATTTCCTGTTAAGAGGCTGTGCTGCTGTTTATTAATTACTCTGAGTGGTCATTGCAGTGTGGTTGTGACCTGCACGTTCATGGAGGAGGCTAGTAATTATGCTGCCTCTAGGAGGTAGATTAAAGATAATGTTATTCTCCATGCATCTCTGGCTCACAGCACATTGTTCACACCTCCATTAGTATTGGGCAAAAGGTGGAAATGACCATGCTACAGGTGTAATGCGCTTCGACCGACCCCCTTATTTGCACAAGTGAAAGGGCAGAATTGAAGGCAACATTATAAATAATTGTGTGAGAGGATGACCTGGACTTGCATTCACCCTAATAAGTCTGAATGTGGACCATTGCAGCACATACATTTCATCATGGGAGGACAGATGTAGATCTGATCTGAATTACTGAGTGACTTTGAGCCTGTGTAGTTGTCTGAAAAGTCTTTGGTTGCCATTCAGAGTGGCATTGATTGATGTCTTGGTTTGCACTGTTTTCATAGTACATCAATCGATCCTCTGCCCTCTTCTTGGTTTCTGGCCTCCGCATATTTAGTGTTATATTTATTTCATACTACTGCATGTTATACTTGTACATGCTGTTTAAGCTTTAACATACATATTCAATACTAGAGAGGAGCTTTTTGCAAAAAACTTTGAATATATTATTTAAAAAAATGCAGTATTTAAACAGGAAGGTCCAATTGAGATATCTCTTCTACCAGGTAGTCCTGGTCAAGATGGGCAGCAAGAGACAACAATTCAAATAAAAACACAAAGTACAAATATATATATATGTATGCATGTATAATACAGATGATCTGAGAGAATCAGCTTTTCAATAAATGAAACATCATGTTAACCATGCATCACACACACACACACACACACACACACACACACACACACACACACACACACACACACACACACACACACACACACACACACACACACACACACACACACACACACCACACACACACCACACACACACACACACACACACACACACACACACACGGACACACGAACGAACAATAAACCAATTAGGCTACTAAAATCAACAATGAAAAAAATGCTATAAAAAAAAATATATATATAAAAAAAATATATATATACACATATTTATACAGGCACATACAAATAGCCATTTTATATAAATATTAATAAATGTTTGCATTAATATATATTTACACCTTATTCAACAACTGTCATTGTTCAAATATTGATTATAGGTTCTTAAATGTCTGATTTACACTATGGTTAAAGAGAGTGATCTCATCGGTTTGCACTGCATCTGCCCTGTGTTTGTACACTGTGTATACTACACTACCTATCCAATTTGTTAATGAATCCATGACCCAACAATGAACAATACTCTTCTAGTATTTATTAATCTAGGTTTGTTAATTTTCACATATACAAATATATTTTGATTTGAAGTTATAAATTAACACTAGTGCATTATTACAGAGCATACATTAACATATACAATTTTGTAAATTAATATTTAACCTATAATAATAAATTCTATGCTGTTCATTATTGCATGATACCTGATGCATTAACTAATGCTAATACATATATTTTCTTTTGTGAAGTGTTAGCAAAATATCGTATCTTATGTATACGAACAATACTAACTAATACTAGCATACTACGGTATGTAATTATTCGCTATTCATATATATATATATATACAGTCATGGCCAAAATTGTTGGCACCCCTGGTAAATATGATCAAAACTGGCTGTAAAAAATAAATCTGCATTGTTTATCCTTTTGATCTTTCATTCAAAAAATTGCCAAAATTCTAACCTTTCATTGAAGCAAGAGAATTGAAAGTGGGGCTAAATCACATTATGAAATAAATGTTTTTCTCCAAAACACGTTGGCCACAATTATTGGCACCCTTTTATTAAATACTTTTTGCAACCTCCTTTTGCCAAGATAACAGCTCTGAGTTTTCTCCTATAATGCCTGATGAGTTTGGAGAACACCTGACAAGAGATCAGAGACCATTCCTCCATACAGAATCTCTCCAGATCCTGCAGATTCCCAGATCCATGTTGGTGCTTCTTCTCTTCAGTTCAGTCCACTCATTTTCTATAGGGTTCAGGCCAGGGACTGGGATGGCCATTGCAGATCTTGGTTTTGTGCTCAGTGAGCCATTTTTGTTTTCCATCCATCCATCCATCTTCTTCCGCTTATCCGGGACCGGGTCGCGGGGGCAGCAGTCTAAGCAGAGACACCCAGACTTCCCTCTCCCTAGACACTTCCTCCAGCTCTTCCGGGGGGACACCGAGGCGTTCCCAGGCCAGCTGGGAGACATAGTCTCTCCAGCGTGTCCTAGGTCTTCCTCGGGGTCTCCTCCCGGTGGGACGTGCCCGGAACACCTTCCCAGGAAGGCGTTCAGGAGGCATCCGGAACAGATGCCCGAGCCACCTCAGCTGACCCCTCTCGATGTGGAGGAGCAGCGACTCTACTCTGAGCTCCTCCCGAGTGACTGAGCTCCTCACCCTATCTCTAAGGGATCGCCCAGCCACTCTGCGGAGAAAGCTCATTTCGGCCGCCTGTATCCGGGATCTTGTTCTTTCGGTCATGACCCAAAGCTCATGACCATAGGTGAGAGTAGGAACGTAGATTGACCGGTAAATCGAGAGCTTCGCCTTGCGGCTCAGCTCTTTCTTCACCACGACAGACCGGTACAACGACCGCATTACTGCAGCAGCTGCACCGATCCGTCTGTCAATCTCCCGTTCCATCCTTCCCTCACTCGTGAACAAGACCCCAAGATACTTGAACTCCTCCACTTGAGGCAGGAACTCTCCACCAACCTGAAGTGAGCAAGCCACCCTTTTCCGACTGAGGACCATGGCCTCGGATTTGGAGGTGCTGATTCTCATCCCAGCCGCTTCACACTCGGCTGCAAACCGTCCCAGTGCATGCTGAAGGTCCTGGTCTGAAGGGGCCAACACGACAACATCATCCGCAAAGAGCAGAGACGAAATCGTGTGGTCCCCGAACCTGACACCCTCCGGCCCCTGGCTGCGCCTAGAAATTCTGTCCATAAATATTATGAACAGAACCGGCGACAAAGGGCAGCCCTGCCGAAGTCCAACATGCACCGGGAACAAGTCTGTCTTACTGCCGGCAATGCGAACCAAGCTCCTGCTCCGGTCGTATAGGGACCGGACAGCCCTTAGCAAAGGACCCCGGACCCCATACTCCCGGAGCACCCTCCACAGGCCGTCTCGAGGGACACAGTCGAATGCCTTCTCCAAATCCACAAAGCACATGTGGATTGGTTGGGCAAACTCCCATGAACCCTCCAGCACCCTGTAGAGGGTATAGAGCTGGTCCAGTGTTCCACGGCCGGGACGAAAACCGCACTGTTCCTCCTGAATCCGAGGTTCTACTATCGGCCGTAATCTCCTCTCCAGTACCCTGGCATAGACTTTCCCGGGGAGCCTGAGAAGTGTGATCCCCCTGTAGTTGGAACACACTCTCCGGTCCCCCTTCTTAAAAAGAGGGACCACCACCCCAGTCTGCCATCCCAGAGGTACTGTCCCCGACCGCCACGCGATGCTGCAGAGACGTGTCAGCCAAGACAGCCCCACAACATCCAGAGACTTGAGGTACTCAGGGCGGATCTCATCCACCCCCGGTGCCTTGCCACCGAGGAGTTTCTTGACTACCTCGGTGACTTCAGCTTGGGAGATGGACGAGTCAACCTCCGAGCCCTCAGCCTCTGCTTCCTCAATTGAAGACGTGACGGCGGGATTGAGGAGATCCTCGAAGTATTCCTTCCACCGTCCGACGACATCCCCAGTTGAGGTCAACAGCTGCCCACCTCCACTGTAGACAGCGGTGGTAGGGCACTGCTTCCCTCTCCTGAGTCGCCGGACGGTTTGCCAGAATCTCTTCGAGGCCAGCCGATAGTCCTCTTCCATGGCCTCCCATTTTTGTTTTGATTTTGATATTTGTTTTTGGATCACTGTCCTGTTGGAAGATCCAAACATGGCCCGTTATAAGATTTCTAGCCCCGTCTGTTAGGTTTCGATTTTTTATCTGTTGGTATTTGATCCAATCCATGATGCCATGTATCTGAACAAGATGTCCAGGACCTCTGGCAGAAAATTAGGCCCACAGCAGTAAAGATACAGCAGAGTATTTAATTTTACACATGGGGTACTTTTTTATCCCTGTGTGCACCAAACCCATCTTAAGTGTTTGCTGCCAAAAAAGCTTTTTTTTGGTTCCTCTGTCCATAGAACGTTTGAAAAGTACCTGACACTACTGGCACTTCAAACGGGACGGGTTCTATGGTCAGATGAAACCAAAAAATAGCTTTTTTGGCAGCAAACACTTAAGATGGGTTTGGTGCACACAGGGATAAAAAAGTACCCCATGTGTAAAATGAAATACTCTGCTGTATCTTTACTGCTGTGGGCCTAATTTTCTGCCAGAGGTCCTGGACATCTTGTTCAGATACATGGCATCATGGATTGGATCAAATACCAACAGATAAAAAATCGAAACCTAACAGCCGGGGCTAGAAATCTTATAACGGGCCATGTTTGGATCTTCCAACAGGACAGTGATCCAAAAACAAATATCAAAATCAAAACAAAAATGGGTCACTGAGCACAAAACCAAGATCTGCAATGGCCATCCCAGTCCCTGGCCGGAACCCTATAGAAAATGAGTGGGCTGAACTGAAGAGAAGAAGCACCAACATGGATCTGGGAATCTGCAGGATCTGGAGAGATTCTGTATGGAGGAATGGTCTCTGATCTCTTGTCAGGTGTTCTCCAAACTCATCAGGCATTATAGGAGAAAACTCAGAGCTGTTATCTTGGCAAAAGGAGGTTGCAAAAAGTATTTAATAAAAGGGTGCCAATAATTGTGGCCAACGTGTTTTGGAGAAAAACATTGATTTTCATAATGTGATTTAGCCCCACTTTCAATTCTCTTGCTTCAATGAAAGGTTAGAATATTGGCAATTTTTTGAATGAAAGATCAAAAGGATAAACAATGCAGATTTATTTTTTACAGCCAGTTTTGATCATATTTACCAGGGGTGCCAACAATTTTGGCCATGACTGTATATATATATATATATATATATATATATATATATATATATATATATATAATGAAATTATATACACAACAGCTCCTCCGTACCCTCAGAAAAAAATGCTTCAGTGGGGGTATTAAGCAGTATTTCAGCATATCAGTGGCTTGTGGGTAAATGGTAATACTCTTCACTAAGAAGTAAGCGGATCTGTTCTTTTAGCCGTTTAAGCTAATCATTATTGCTTGCCCTGATCCGTTCAAGCTTCATCGTGCATTTAGTTAATTTGAGAATACTCTATGGCATCTGACACCTTTTTTCTTTTAGACCGTACCAGCTTCCACCTAACTTGAGGAGAAAGTTGAATCCTCTTGCGTATCGATTAGCTCACACAAATCCTGCATCGATATAAATGAAACCGCAAAAATGGTCTGCAATAGGCTTAACAAGGCAACCTTTGCTGCCACCCCTCTTCCCCATTAAATCCCAGGATTACAGTACTGAGGTTTTGGTGTCTGCCACGAGACCAAATAACACTCACCTCGAGGTTACTAACGCAATTAATGTTGTCTCTGCTCAAAGGGCTTTCAGTCGGCTACCAACAGCATAGGATTAATTATGGAGCAGTCCTGTTAAACAGTCCTGTTTCCATGGAATTGTTTCCACGTTCACATGCTGCTATATTTTTTTTTAAAGAACTGCTAATGAAGACTGATGTGAGTGGTGGTGGTGATGACTCATTTCTAATGTTTACCTGCAGGTAATATTGCCAAACGGTTTGCTCTGTCAACGCACCTGTTTTAATTAACCTAGCGCCAGTCATCTACGGTTTCTCACTTCTTAGGGAACAACACTAGAATAGAGATGCGATGGAGTAAAGCGTTGAAGAGAACTCTGAAATCAATGGAACTCGGCAGGGCTCAACATTAAATAAATAGTTCACCAAAATGTTTTAATTATTTCATTGTTTTCACTCTTATGCTATTCTAACCCAGTATTATTGTCTTTCTTCTGTGAAACTCACAAGGAGATCTTAGGAAGAATGTCCACAGTCAGCTTTTCCATGCAATGAAAGTGAATGTGATTTATAAATGCCAAAGTCAAAATATGACAAGAAAAGAATCAAATTGTCCATATGGATAACGAGCAAAGTCTTCTGAAGACATACAGTGGTATGTTTTTGAAAAAAAAGTATGTTATGCTCACCGCGGCTGCATTTCAAAAATAGAGTATTGTGAAATATTCATACAAATAAAATATATTTTATATATTTATAGTTTTGTTATATATATTTAAAAATATATTTTATTCATTTAATGGCAAAGTTGAATTGCCAAGTCTTCAGTGGCACATGATCTTTCAGAAACCATTTTGATATGCCGATTTGTTGCTCAAGAAACATTTCTTTTTTATTATCAATGTTAAGCTTTTTATTGTTATTTATTTACTTAATTTTAAATATTCTTCACAAACAATTTATATAAGAAATAATAATGGGAAATTATAGAGCAATAATAACTGTATGACACTTAATACATTCATGCACTGCTGGTAAATTAAATATAAAATATTACAGATGTTTTTCAAACTGATGTTAACAAATATCACAGGTCAGTTTTGCATTTTTGTTAGTTAGGAAACATTGCAAGGTGGTGGTATAGTATTCAAATAATCAGAATTTGTAACAGCATTGTTCAACTGTCCAAAAGTTTGTGAGGAATAAAAAAACACATGACCATCAAGCATAATATGTAGTGACAATGCAGCAGTGGCCAAGTGATTATTCTTTCCACTGGCCCAAATATCTGTCAGACGGCCGACAGCCATTGAGCAGTCCTTATTGTTGAGCGCCGCTTTGTTCCAAACTGTTTTCTCACCCGTACTGTAATAAAACAATGAATCAGGCAGCAAGAAGAGAAGCGTGTGTTCTCACTGAACTCTTGCCCAAATTACCATAAAGACTCTTCTCAGGAGCCCATCTGCCTGGGCAGCCAGCTCTCAAACCAGAGATTCATTACTCCCGCTTTACAGCGGGTTAATCGTTCAGGAAATATCTGTGAAGCGTCTCACTTTGACTCAATTAATCGCAGAGCCAGCTCTGTCAAGCAGCATTCTCATGATGCTCTAATCAGCCTTTGATCTGCATTTCTCTGTCACTGTCTCTCTCTCTCTCTCAGCCAGTTTGACAAGTTTGTGTCTCAGATAGATATTTTTACACATTTATTGAATGATGCGGGGCAGTAGAATCATAAAAAAATATGGGCCATTCATCCAAAGAATGCTTTTTTGGTTTGTGTTTTCACATTTTTTATGTAAATATACATAGTTTGTGTCTGTGTATGTCAGTTGCACTTGAATCTTGTACAGCCGAGTGTAGAGGATGCACTTTAGAGTCAGTTACCCCCTCTAGTGGCCAGAGGGGCACAGTGCAGATGTCACAGGGCCTGGTCAGAGCTAAGACCCTCATTGAACTGAGAGCATTCATACAGTGTCAGGAAAAGCAAATAGTGCATAGTATACGCACTACAAATAGTGTACGCTTGCCAAACACAAGTTATTTTGTTGTGCATGTTAAATCCTACAGCAAGTCAATATTGTTTTGTCACTGCAATTATATTCTTATGCAGTGCATTATATTCTTGAATGTGGGGTATTGATGCAAGTTTTATGCAGCATAGACGTGTATAACAATACAAAGCAGTTTTGTATTATTGACTTTGACCCTGACCCTTACAAAATCACTCAGAATTTGAAGATGTTCTTCATCTTGTGTGTGTCCTTTGCACATACACATTGCTCAGTGAATATAAATGGATTTAAAACATTTCTTGAATTTTCGCCCATGCTAATGTTTGTCATTACTGGAGCTTTTTGACCTCAGACTCATGCTGCCTGGGAGGATATTCATTCTGCACAGATCATTAACTTTGTAATCAGGCCATGTTATTTTATCACACCACGGTTGCAGCCTCTGCACTGTGTGGAGGTTGATGGGGTTCAGTGTCTATTAGAAAAATGTCTATTACATGGTTCTCTTATTGGCTTTTATTGTTTAAACCAGTGTTTTCCAACCTTTTTGTCTTATTTATCCTCAGCCTCATCAGTAAGGCTCAAGTACATCATTATTGAGACCAAACCAACAATGCGTCCCTTGTAATTACCTCATAATAGATTCCTGGATATCATTTAGAATTAGTATCAAATATAACGGTATTATTAAAATGACCGTAGCAGGGACTCAATAAAACCTTGATATGGGTGCAAAACAGAGTAACCTAGTTGCTTCCTCTCAAAATGTTGCATCTTGAAAATCAAGAATCTGAGAATCTGTTATTTATTTTAGAATGATATTTAGTTACCGATATTTAGACTTTTTTTTTAAAATATAAGATGCATGTGTTGAGCTGTTACACAAAATATGTGTGTGTGTGTATCATTTAAAACATTTAAATTCTTTAACTAATTTGCCTAATAATTTTTTATTTGAAATTTTTGTTTTAACAGACTCTTGGTTAAAGAATACTAGCTTTGTAGCCATTTTGTGGATGATTTGGCATTACTGGAAGAATAAGAGTGTCATCCATGTGCTATTTACTAATATATTCTGATAAGCAGCATGAACTAGATATACATATATAAAGTTTTTTTTTGCTTTGTTTTTAGATTTTGCTGATTTTTTTGAGCAATGAAAAATTTGATCAATTAGATCAAATAACTAGTGGATTGCATTTAGCTTTTCTGCTTCATTAATCAATTTTGTTCAATTCATTAGTAAAATAGGCTCTTAAATTTCCAGGAACTCTCAGAACATTAAATTTTATGCTTTAATGATAATTAGACATAGCATGGACGTAGGTTTTCCAGCTTCTTTCATCAAGGCATTTTTTTTCTCTAATTAAAATACCTAATTTTATTGAATTGGGTAAAAAAATAAAAAAATCCAGTCACTTAATGGAAAGGATGCATACTGTATTCTCCTTGAAATACAGGAGTACCTCTCCTTGAAATTATTTTGCTTTTATACACATATACACATTCTGGCTTGGCTTTAAACCAATCCTATTTCAGTAGAACCTCTCTGCTTGTGCCCCTGGGAAGGGGGAAGGCACCGATAATGGTGTCCACAGATGCAGCTCGGGCTTTGACAGGGTTGGCTTGGAGTATCCCAGGTCCCCCGTGGGGAAGACCATAAACCAAGTGTCCGGTATCTGCCTGACACCTGAGCTAAGACTTCCAATGAATTCTACTTAAGGCATTCATTCTCAGACGCTTCATTACCCCTCAGCCTTCTGTGTTAGCTGGCATGACAGTAGTGCACCGAGGCCGGACATGCTAGACTTATCTCGGGTGCTGAGAACGATGTGTGTGTGTTTGCAGTCTGTCAAATAGACATACTTATACAGATGCAGTTTAGTATTATATACAGGGATGGCCTTTTTACACTAAGCCATACAGTATAAATATGTCTTTGCGAAACAAATACAATGTACTATTTGCTAAATGCAAATATACAGATTGGATTGCAATCCGTTCAGATGCATATTGATGACCAAGTATAAATACCCTCAACAGAAATTCTCTCTCTCCTTTGTCTTTTTAGCTCTTACCTGACACACACTCTCTCTGCCACCTGATGTGCTCACTGTGTGTGTAGTCAGAGGTCACTCTCTAGCTACAGGCATGCCTTTAGCCTCATTGCAGGCTGCTAATGAGTTTCTGTACTGGCAGAGAGACTGGCATCAGCAGATATAGCTGTTATCCAACTACTGTATATTCGTAAAACATAACTGTCATTGTTTGAGCTTGGCTATACAGAAACATTCCTTATGTAGATGGAACATTCTGTATAACACCAAAGACAAGGGATTGAATCAGCATTTCAATAGCCCTTTATATGACCATAGCGTTTGTGGTGATTGCCTCTCTTTGTGCGTGTGTGCGCATGTGTGTGTGTGTGTGTGCGTGTGTGCGTGTGTGCGTGTGTGTGTGTGTGTGTGTGTGTGTGTGTTTCTTTTTGCCCCAATCACAGAGTAATTGTAGACCAGTGAAAGTGCCGTTCAGTGATCATCAAATGCAGGACACTCAAAAATGACTGGAATGATTTAGAGACATGGAAACATGCATAATGCATATGGAATCACTCTGGGTGGTCAGTTACTGCAGTTTTACATATTAAGATAGAACATTTTAAAGTTTGCAGATATCTGTACTAGCAGTCATGTTAATGGTAGCCCATTACATTTCTAATAGTCGATGCAACAGTTATCAGGTATGCATGGTTTTATGCACTGCCATTCGAAAGTTTGGGATCGGTAATATATATATTTTAAAGAAATTAATAATTGTATTTGACAAGTATGCATAAAATTGATTTAAAGTGTCAGTAAAGACATAATTTCACAAAAAATATATATTTATAATCTTTTGAAAGGTAGTGTATGTATTTATAAGACTTATATCTTATAAATGCTTGACAAACAGACTTAAGCTATTTTTACTCATCATTGAAATACAATTGTCCGTCCTGTTTTACAGTTAAGTTCACACACAGTTTGATTATAAATGAGAATGGCAACAACATTCTATTACCAAACTGACTTCCTTAATTTTTTTTTAGGAAACACATCCACATTTAAAATTCATGTTTAAGTGCTGTGAAATCACTTTGTGTCACTTCATACAGTGCAATACACCCCTTCTGTGTGTGTTGTGTGTTATCCAGTTGCTGTCTTTCTTCTAGATCTGCTCCAATCAGTTTTGTGTTCTGGCTGTGACCCAAATGCTGCACTTTACACTCGGCTAAAAATAAAATCCATTTCAAAGTCACTGTCACATTTGATTTAATGTATGAATCCCAGTTGGACTTTACTAAACTGTGAAAAGACTTTCCAGTGTTATGAAAGTCACTATTTTTGTTCCCCAAACACTTAGATATATTAAACTTAAATTAGATATAAATTTGACATGGGTGATGGGGGCAATCTCAGAAATTTTAAATCTTTTCACACTTTGATGGTGATGTCAAAAGACCTGTGTTCAGTGTGGGAGTTACATACCTCGAGGTGTGAATTGATGCGAAACTGCCACCGCAAAGATGTTACGACAGCATTATAAGTAGCTGATAGATGGTGTTAGAGACCTTCCTCCCCCGTACAGGAGTGACTGTTCCCATGTGATAAAGATGAACAGGTTATCTGCACTGTCCAAAATATGTACATTTAACACCGAAGTACCTCCCTGTTCATCTTTAACCTGCAATAGAACACAGATGTAACCATCTATTGGCTATAGTTCTCCATTATACGGCTGGCCTTGACACTGATGTCTGTGGCTAACAGCAGTATTTACTGTATTCCCAATCCATCATAAGACAGAAATGGGCAAGCGTCGCAATGATGTTCGTAATTTCCAGCGCTCTCACAATGATCAAACCCATTGTATGGTCCATTCCATCACACAATACATATAGCCATACACACCAACCACCAGCTTTTTTTATTTCATCACTTATAATGGACTCGTGAGCTGGATAAAGAGCGCGAGAACGAGAGAAAAGATCATTTTGCCAGACCTGAAGCGCAACGCAGGCTCGAGGCTGCCCAAATTCAATAAAGAAACAATCAAGCACGGTAACACGGCATAATGGCTTTTTAAAAAAGATAAATGTTTAGTAAATGACTCTTTTATGTCCAGGAGGGAAGGGAGAGAATGGCTTTCTGCATTAGGTGAAGAAATGCAGCCTCCTGACCCAGCTGATGCTTTCTGATTACAAGCCAAATTGCAGGAGAAACCCCCTTTGTCTCGCAGGTAGCCAGGGCCATTCTTTACCCTCCTCCTCATTTCCTGTGTGTGAAAGTGTGTGTGGAAGAGAGAGGGAGTGAGGCTGAAAGAAAGGTAGGAGATGCAAGATAAAATGTGCGTCTGCATGTGTGTGGGTCTTGCGGAAGCACCATTTGCAGTCTCGCTGAGGTGTATTTATCTCCCTTATCATACTGCCAGCATCATGACTGCCATTAGAGCAGTTTGATGTGGAGGAACCAGGGCCAGATATTGTGCTAGACAGCACTGAAGAATAGATAATGCTCCTTCACCACCTAGATATAGCATATGATGACTCTGATCTTCATGTAAAACGCATTCAGGTGTGAGAGTAAACAGAACCACCCTCGAGCTGTTAGCTTTCTCAACGGCACAGATATCCACATTTGAGCCCATATAGTTTGTTTGGCTGTGTGTTTGTATTAGTCTGTTTGTGTTATCCACGCCTGTGTCATAAATCACAATCTCTTATGCCTAGTCCTCCACAATGAAATATTCATCGTCCAGTTTAGCAGAGACACCACTTTTCAGTTCCGTCATCTGGAGCCCAGGTTATTAGTACACACTCCTCTGTATATTAATAATGAATGAAGTATTTTCTATAAATCAGCGCAGAAGACTGTGCGGTGTGGAGTCGTAATTGCTGGAGGATTAGCATTTGTGTTTGTTACACACAGATTTAAGCTTTCAGAAGAAAAGGTCTGTGTGGTTTGCTTTAGTGTGGGCCTATGAGTCTGAAGTTTTTGTTGAGTTAGCATGCTGGCTGTTTAGAGGATGATTCAGAAAACATTCTTAATCTGTTGACGCACGCAGTATGTGGACCTGTGTGCCCGGTGCTTTATGGATGCCATCCAGACTGGCATCTGGTCTAAACAGATTGTTCTTCAGTTGGAGGCACAACTAAAAGATTTACTCAGTAATACATCTGCAACTTTTATAAATCAAACAAAGTTTATTTCAGCCTGTTCAGGGGTTTCCCTGTTACATGAATGTTTTATTCAAGTAAGATGTAGCTACTCGTTCATGTTGAATTGATCTACAGTTTGAATGAATTACAGCGCTTGCAAGGTGGGACTATTGATTTTCCTCACAGATTCTGGTTTAGGGTTTGTACTAAACTCCTAACCCTAAACCAACTTCTTAAAGTACAGACTCAAGCTTTGTTTTGTTGTGATAATCCTGAGCCTCAGGATTGCACAGATGTTTTTTTTTTTTTTAATCCATTAAAGTTTCACCATTTTTAAGATCACACAAAACTTGAACGTTATGCTCTTGCTGCCTTGCAAGCCCTGGTATTTCAGGAAATGCTAATCTAGTTAATTAACTGTCAGATTGGTTAATTTGATCATTCATTCATTTATTTATTTTTCTTACAATGTGCACACTCAAAAGCTGAGAAAAACATCTTCCTCGTACAGAATGCTAAGGGGTGGAAAATAATAAAAATGTACCCTTTTAGCTTATCTGACTGCCAGCTTAATACTGGTTGATTTCATAGAACAGTTTGCAGTTCAGTGGTTTATAAGCAGGTAGCAATTACTGGTTAGTTTGCCAGTTAAGACAAATAAAGTATAATTTAAATTCAATCAAACAATGAGCAATAAATTGAGTCAAGTTTGAAGCATCGCAATTCCAGTCAGATCCATGGTATCCTGCTTCTCTGTGGACATAGACAGCAGAAGTTCTTTAAACACTGATTACACTGAGCAGATAGAGCCTAGAACAAACACGACTCCCACAGGATGGGCTCATCACATCCTTACACAGTGCGGACAGTTATCTCAAGGGTAATCAAGAACAAGAAAGACCGTGTGTCCACACATCATCCCTCTCATCTGGTGCATTGTCAGACAGAACACGGCTAGGGTCTAGCCATCCTTACAGCACAGCGTTGTGACAACCCATTTTATTACCCTACACTGATCATTTTACTGATGTTATCAGCCTAGCGAGTACATGATCCTCCTGTAGATTTTCCCGAAAAGACAAAATGATTTTATGTAGCGATTTGCATTGGCCTCTCAGTCCTTGTTTCTTTCTGGAGTTCTTTGTCACTGTGTTACTGGGTGTAATTAGAGAAAAGGGCATCCACATTCATAAACCTCTCTTTCCTAGAGGCAAAGCAAAGGTTACACTTTGTTGGGGGTATTTGATTCTGGATGAGAAAAGTGGCACAAAAGAGTCTGCAATCTGACATTAATTACTCTGCCAATCTGGGCCGATGCGGGGGGTGTCAATCACGGGCAGGTGTGCAATAATTCTGCAGCTGAATCACACACCCACAAGCTCCTCAGCTGAGTTTGTTGTTCGGAAACTAAACTGAAGGCTTCCTGTCAGCGTGAGAGAGTTCAGAGACCTCTTGAAACATTCTAGAAACAATTAATCATTTGATGAGTTTACTGTATATTTATATATATATCAACAAAGCTCTGTATGCTTTCGAATCGCTCTTGGGGAATTTCTATATCATGCACGATCACCCTGCACAGCGCCGTTTCATGTTGGACACAACTTAAATTGGCAATGGTCAGGTGGTACAGCGGCCACGTGGTACAAGTCGTAGCTCTCAGAAAATTATGAGTTTACACGTTCTATAAGCATGTGAAGGCTTTTTACAGTTCAGAATCATTACGGTAATTATGGCATGCCGTTAATGCACCTATAAGAAAAACAAGTGTACTCTTTGCATTCAAATAAATTAAATAAGTTTGCTTGTAAATGTGTCCTCGTATCCCTTTATTGATATATTTTTGGTTCTTTGATTCTGCCAGTCCCTTGTGCACAGCTTGGTTCAGTTTATAAATGCTCTCACCATGAAATTGAAGTACCATTTTTCAGTCTGTTGTTAACCATTATTGAGTATAGATTCTCTTGGAGAACCAAATATATTCTTTTCGCAAGGAGGACCCGGCCCTACTGCTCTATAATTGGCATACCACTGTCCCCAACATAAGTTTCTGTCTTGAAAGTTAAGAGAAGCTAGACTACTTTTCCCTGCAGTGGTTCTTCTGTTTGTTATCTACCCACTGGGTCAGAACTGAGCTCTGCCTCCTCTGGGCCTCTGGTCATTCACCTACAGCTCTGAGCCGTGCCTGAGCCAGCTCCCTACAGCCTGATCCACGGATGAGGTGGAAGGGGCGAGTCCTCATTGTTAACCCAAAGTTTGAGTGAGAGCTCTGGCGGGAGGGGTGATTCACTCTTCTCCCTGGTGGGTCCTCAAAACTAAGGAAGCCTCCAGTGCGGGTTATGTGCCAAGCAAGGCATGAAGAAGCTTCGGAAAGGGGTCTGTTTGAGTTAGGGCAGCTTTGGTCTCAGCAGAATTCAGAGTGGAGTTCCTAGCGCCTCTCCGGTCCCTTAGCAGTCCAGCTCGAGCTGTCAACCTGCTCCCTGTGCTGGAGATCTCTGGAGATAGTCCTTCACCTCGCCAAAGAACTCCCCCTTCCCCCCTTCCTGTCACCTCTCTCCTCATCAGTGCTTTCTTTCTCTCTTTCGCTCACCTGCTCTGCTGTGTCTGAGGCATTGCTTAACCTTCACCTGAGGTTCTTACGGCTGGCTGGCTTCTTGCCTCCCTGCTGCGTCCCCAATGAGACCTAATTCATTTTTGTCTCACTGTTTTCTGTCACAAAAGCACAGTTTAAAATCCAGTAAGAAGAACATTTGCTATTAGATAACTTTTTGCCACGATCATGGTGACCCTGTACGCAATAGATCAGATGACACTTTCTTTTTCTTTTAGATGTTCTGCAGGCAGGAACTTTCTGTTTAGTCTTGAATTTGCTTATCAGTTTCTATTTAATGCTTCACAGTGTTGGAAATGCGGACATGTCTCCTGTTTTTGCAGTGATTGTGCACACTAGTTCTTTTAGTGAAACTTAGTGTTTAGCATTTTTATAATTTAAAACACAAATCCACACTATAAATTGAATTCACATCATAACATTTTGAGTCAAAAGTTAAATAAAAAAATAGCAATAATTTTAGTGTTCCAAAGATCATTGTATTTTTCAATGGAAATGGAAATCTGACCTTTGTACAAATGGGTTAATATGGTCAGTGAGTTACTTAATATACACAATGTTACACCTATTATGTTTTGATCTCTCACATCTCTTTCTTGTGATATATATTTTTTTAACGTAAAAAGTTTCTCTCTCTCTCTCTCTCTCTCTCTCTCTCTCTCTCTCTCTCTCTCTCTCTCTCTTTCTGTATATATATATATATACATATATATATATATATATATATATATATATATATATATATATATATATATATATATCAGCACGGCTGTGATTTGGGTGTGGGTACTTGAGCACTGAAGGACCGCTGACAGCCTGGAGCTCACATCTTCGAAAACGTCTAAACAAATTGTCAAATATGCACTATGTTTATATCTAAGTCGCATATTTGAGGTCTAAATAACTACATTCTCGCCTAAAAACTCTTAAAACTACATTCAGTGACACAACAACAATACTATTTGCAAAATTATGGTGTTTGATCGTCTGCCATGACACTCGCTGTGAGAACGGCTGCAAGCGGAGTATACAAACAGTGAAATCTTGGTGATATTGGTAGAATATCACATAGAAAGGCTCTCAGCCAATCAGATTCGAGAACCATACCGAACTTGTATCTGTATATATTATTATATATTTATAGTGATTGCATTTTCTTGTTTATTGGTTTTCAACAGTAAATATAAAATGTATACTGTAATGTGTACTGTAGTTACATAAATCAATTTATATATAAGTTTAATAATTAATACATTTACACTTTTACATTTTGTTGTCCAAGTAAACACACATCACGTCACAAATGTACTTAGTGACCTTAAAATAGAATATCTTTGTTTTACATTTTATGAAATCTCATAATTACTATTTAGCTCCAGGTTTAAATGCACGCAATAATAATACAAATTAAATTGCAATGTGTTAAATCCCACATTGGGCTTATTTGGAATATGCTATCTGCACAATTTCTGACAATCTGCTTCATCCTCAAAATTAATTGATACCTCTGTGAGAATACATTATGCAAGCATCCCAAATTCTCGATTTCACCCTATTCTATAAGGTCAAGCAACATTTCTTCACACGCACAAGCAATTTACCTTGATTATCTGCAGCACTTTTGACATTCCACCTTGAAGTCAAATTGTGTGAACCTTAATTCCCCTTCCTTTCATGATCTAACCACTCATTCTATAGCAGCATTTCCAGCATCCCCTCTCCTGTGTTCGTATTGTCCTTACCTCCAGAAAGGTCACCTGGCAGGTCTCCCTCTTAGCCCAGAGGTGAGGAGGTTCTCTCCACTTTTCGGCTGGGTGAGAGGGAGTCCAGGCCCAGTAGATGGGGCTGAAGAGCCACTTCTGACAGAAATAAGTGCCCCATTCACAGCCATTTGATCCTCAAGCAAGCCCGATATGTGCAATTAGACTACTAATGATAAGCAGCACTTTAGCTCACATTTTGCATATAAATTACACATTTGTGTGAAATAGATTCTTATATTCTTAATTGATAGAATATGAATTGTGTTCAATGCCCTTCAGATACAAGAGAAGAGGTCTGGTGTTACAGCTTAGCCATCAGCCTTCAGAGCACGCTTTCTGAGAAATCAAATGCAGACATTAAACATCTCTCTCACTCTTTGGTGTGAGAGCGGCTTCTTCTGACTCGTCCTCCATTGACGTACAGTGTATGTGTGTTTTTTTGTGTTTCTGTGTTTGATGAAACTGAAGCTGCAGAGCTGTACTTGAACACTGATATACAGGTTTTATCGAGATTGTCTTGTCTTTGAATATCTGTGTTAACTTATACCTCTCTGTTTCTGTTCACAGGCCTCTGCATCCTCGTCCTGAATGATGACCATTTGTACATGTAAGTAACTCATCCTATTTGCTGAAAGTACAGCCATGTACCAACACCACAACAAGATAAAAACAACATAGCAAACAATAAGATAAAAACAATAAGATTTTTATATAGTATTAGTCAATACATAAATAAGTAATTTACTAATATACCACAATATATTACAGATTGATCTGTTGCGGTAGCTTTATTATTTAATTGTTCCTTTTTTCTATTTTAAAAAATATAATGTATTGTTTCGCATTGACCCGGATTATCTCCCACTTTGAGAGAATTGCATCAGTGTAATAACATTTAAAATTTAATTTCATTGCTAGTCGGGTAGCCAGTGGCTAAACTATGTTGCTACAGTTTCTGAACCATGAGAAGAGATATGAAAGCTGCCAAAAGGCCTTCTGGATGATACTGTCAATCTCCATCTGATGTGCGCACACACATATCTGCCCCCCACACACTTTCCTGCGCCTTCTACACGCAGTGTGGTGTTGTCTCTCTATTTTAGATGTATTGGGACCACCCTAGTCTGGCCTCTCTCTGTCTACCTGCACGCCCATCGATTGACTGATGACCCCTCACATCAACTCATTGTACGCTTCCACTCTCTAGCAAAGCCCTGTGAATTCACTATTCTCCCATTGTCATGCCCTCTCACACACACTCCCTCTCTCTTTTTCTTGCTTTCTTGTGCATGCAGACTCATGAACACACTCGTTCTCCCTCTCATCTCACCCTTCCCCCCTCTCGTTTTTCTTGGATCCTACTGTTCGCTTTGGTGTAACTGTGCATCCCTGCACCATGCTGCTTTCCCACAGTTGCTCCACACTGGAGGCCTGCACTTTACCCAGGAGAACTCTT
Organism: Phoxinus phoxinus; assembly: GCF_949152265.1. Lineage (NCBI taxonomy): Eukaryota > Metazoa > Chordata > Actinopteri > Cypriniformes > Leuciscidae > Phoxinus > Phoxinus phoxinus. The sequence continues at coordinate 28,924,482 of NC_136881.1, forward strand.
TCTGACTGGCCCAGCTCTGAATGCTGGCTATTATACCACATAAGCATAAAATAAGGCTTTTCGAGAAGAGTGGGGTGTGTATGTGAGCATGCATACACTCATATTTGTGTGTGTGTGAGAGAGAGTGTGTGTGTGTGTGTGTGTGTGTGTGTGTGTGTGTGTGTGTGTGTGTGTGTGTGTGTGTGTGTGTGTGTGTGTGTGTGTGTGTGTGTGTGTGTGTGTGTGTGTGTGTGTGTGTGTGTGAGAGAGAAAATCAGGGTCAAAGAAACTAATCCAGGGTGGATGGATTAAAATTAGCCAATGCAGTGCAGTTGGTTTGCACATTTGAAAAGAGCACATAATAGATGCTATCAATTGACACTACGGTCTTTGTAACAGTTTGGAACCATAAAGGCCTGTGCTGCTCAAACAGACACCAACTATGGGCTTGCGGGTGAATCCCTGGATTACAAAATGTGTGCAGTTTGAACATATTTTGTGGTTAATTTTTTTTTATTTTATTTGTATGTATAACACAAAAATTTTCTGAAAGGATATGCTTGCACACAATCAAGGATACAGTTTACCATGAGGAAGCAGTGAAGGTATGTCTGATCCAAATAAAAATAATAATATTTAATAGGTTGTTAAGTACATTTGTTGTACATGTTGCTGCAAACCTTATTAAAAAAAATCCTGTTACATTCCAAAACCTGATGGTATTTAAAAGGCATATTTATTTAATTGTACATGAGTTAAAAGTAACATCACATCTCAGATATATCAGAAAAACCTTGTTTCGATGTAAGTAGTCTGAAATAGAGAAGTCATTACCCAATTATAAATGTTTTAGCACTCTTACTTGCAATTGTAATAAAAAACTGTATATGTAATTTGAGGGGAATTTAAATCTTGTTAAAGTGAGATCTTTAATTTCATTATCTGTCTAATATAAGGCTTATGGACATATTCTTGATTGTCTATAAATGAAACACTAAAATATTAATTTCATTTAAATTTGCTTTATTCTCTGAAGCACCATCACATTACTGTTACTGAAGGAGTATGAAATTTACACCAGTGCTGCTCTTTCTAATCTAAAACTTGACAAAGAAAAACCAATTACTCTTAATTCCCTTTAAACAACTTTAGGCAACAATTAGAGTTGCTCCATTTGAGAGAGTCCAAAGAAGACAACGCAAGAGAAAAATAACCTTCACTGTCAGATTAATTGCCACTTGATTATTGCTAGTTGTGAGTGGACGTGAAGGTTGAGTAGCTTACTATAAATGTTTTTAATTAAAACGGATTTACTTTGATTTAAATTAAGTATATTACCTTGTTCAGTTGCTTATCATCTTTTACAGGCCTTTGGAGAAATTATGCATGTATTAAGGGACTTTTTTATTTTATTTAAATCCTTAAAAGTTTTAAAGAATTATTAAATTGACAGTTATTTTATGTGTTATCGATCAGTTTCCTAATTTCAGCAGGTAAATCTGCTTTTCCGTTTTCTTCTTTGTCCTCACAGACCTATATCTTACTTTACCTTTATTCTGTTTTCCATGAGAAAGAGGCCTTTGAATATCAAAGTGTTCAAAGACGCTACACTGGTCGATCCACTCAAAGTAGTTTCGGCCATTTCTTGCATCAGGCTAATGGAGAGAGAAGGCTTTTGTGCGGGCGTGAGCCGCAGCGTGATGCCTAATGCCTACGACACTCTCCAATCCTTCTAACTGCCCTTCTGCTCAGCGGAGATAAGGCCTGAGTAGAGTGAGTACACCTGCAGTCTTTACGGACAGCCGCGACCGATGCTATCGTCCAGAGAATATTTACTTCTGGCTGTGTAATGTGAGCAGATGCTCAGTGGGTGAGCGCTCCTCCTGATAGCAAGCCACAATGTCTCTCAGGCCAAACCTTGTCATGTCTGCACTTACTGCTATGCTGCAGCTTTAATGATAGCACTTTTTGGCAAACCCAGTTGTGAGATTGCATTAGATACCGCTTGGCCTCTTTGGTCCCATCGGGGTGCTGTGGTTGAGCGATCATCCACCTACCAGTCATTGGTATGTGGACTTGTGCTGGTACGCTGGCCTACTGTACGTAACCGTGCTGCACTGCTCATTAGCAGGTAAATGTACTAGCTTCTGGAGCAGGGATTGTTGTCTTTGCGAGTGAAACTAGAGCAAATATGGCTCAACAGAGTTTTCTCTTTCAGTGCCATCTCCTAGTTGGACCACAGTTCATTTAAGCTACACAGATCCCCGAGTGTCTACAACTCTTCTATTCCCTTTCAAGCCACTGTCAGACAGGCAGCAGCGAACGCTGTATCCCTCTAACCCAATTACAGATCTGAGCGCAGCTGGGTGGCTCAGCGTGTGGCGTTTGCGCGTTCCGTGCTACATGGCCCTCGGTATACAGAACCCCACTGTTGCTGAATAATCAGAATCCTCTGTCCTCTATCTTTTCACTGATCATGTGAGGTCAAGCGTGATGCAAGATGACCGCGGTTGCCTTTTTGCTGGTGTACACGACATATGTCAAGCGAAACATTCATCATTGTGTCAAATGAAAGATGCAAATACTGGATGTGGTTGTGAAGCCTGTATGCTGCTGATTGCTTGCTGAATCCATCCCAAAATAGGTTAGGGATAAAACAATGGATTAAATCTCAAGCAGACATAAATTACGGGAGCTAAATTCAGATGGTTTTTAGTTTTCCATCACTTTATTGCTGCTAAACTATTGAGATGAGAGTAGATGTAGAGGCAGGCAGTGGTTTAATGGCTGTAGTAGATAGGGTAAGATTGTTTTGCAGTGTTAGCAGTCGGCAGCTGTCTGTCTTATGAGGCGGATGCAGTTCTGCATATGGTTGGAAGCAGGTTGGGGGTTTACAGATGTGCTGATTAAAATTCATAAAAACAAACAAACTTTGAGAGCTGTGCACACATCGCAACACCAAGACATCTCCCAATGCCCTAATATCATAAGGAATGATAGAGTAGGTTAATATGCTACACATGTTTTTTAGAGCAGATTTAACGGGTATTAACCGGTTAAGTATTTTATTTTTTTTATTTACCCCGGTTTAACAGACAAGGCTTAATCCTAGTACCAGACTAAAATGCATGTTTGAGCTGTTTTAACTGAAAGCAACTTGCACTGACATGTCTTAAAATACATCAGTGATGTTGTTTTGTCGCAAGATGGACATCAGTAATGTTTAATTTTTTTTTTACGGCACGTTTATAAAAGCTACTTAAATGTCCTAATTAAACTAAGGCCTAATCCTGCTTATTTTAAGTCCTGTCTATGAATCCAGGCCATAGTCATTTATTTTTAGTGCCATTATGTATGATGGCGTTAAGAGAAGTTTTAGCTCAAAATCAAAGTTTAAATCAGCTAGATAAAATGAATATGCTATGTGATGAACACTGGGTTCCTGCTGTTTGATTAAAAAAAAAGTGCATCGTGGGACTGAATGAAGAAATCTCTTTGGCTCTCACCTTTCTGGTCTACTGGTTAAACACACTTATGGAAGTGGCTTGTGAGGGTGGCAACATCAGTGTGTGTATTTAAGCTTGTGAAGTTTAAATCAAACTCTATCAATCACTCAGATCATTTGAAGATTACCTCATTTGCAGCCGAAATGGGTGCCTGCAAGGGTGTGAAAACCACAATCTTGGCTCACTTTGATTAACTATATTTGCCTCATACACGCTGTAATTACTCATATCCCTAATCTTTCTGTGATCTCATAATTACAATATTATGTGCCAGTTTCGCGCCAGTGTAACTTTACAAAAAAATATTAATTTAAAGATTTATTTCTGCCTAACTCTTCTCAATAGTTTTTTTTTACAGTCATCTGTTTTGATATGGTTTCCCTTAAAGCGATAGTTCAATCAATAATTCAAGTTCAGTCATTTCTATCTTTATCTATCTATCTATCTATCTATCTATCTATCTATCTATCTATCTATCTATCTATCTATCTATCTATCTATCTATCTATCTATCTATCTATCTATCTATCTATCTATCTATCTATCTATCTATCTATCTATCTATCTATCTATCTATCTATCTATCTATCTATCGATATTAATTTACGAAATACATTGCTGAAGTAGAACAATGAGTGTGAGGTATTTTGTCCTTTTAAGAGCTTAGGATTTTAGGGATATTAGGACTTTTGCTAATTTCCCTCACCATTAATGTGTTTGCCGAACATACTGGATTTTTTTTGCACACAATTTACACTGAATAAGAAGCTGATGTAATGTCAGTGCAACATGGAATGCATGATTTAATAGCGTTTTGATTTGTCTTTTTTTACCCTGGCTTTTCGCTCAACAACACATTTGCACAAGTTTTAAGACAGGTCTTGAGCCCGTGAGCATGCTTGTAGCCATTGTTAGATAAATGTATGCTCTTGTATTGCAGACAGGGTCCAAAATTAACTTTTCACCACACTTCCCAATGGTAGGTGAATTGAGAAAATTTACTGGCCATATATATTTCTTATCAGCCCTGATACTACATTGTGATTTTTTTTTTTAAATATAGTTTTGTGGCAGTTATAAATTTGTTTATTGTAGTTTGGTTTTGGTGTCTTGCTACGAGGAATATTACACATATGGGTCACCGCATGGAGTTCTATAGAAAACTTTAAGCATCCTTGGTAAACTTGCTAAATTTTCTACTGATTTAAAAGTTGTTGCGACATGTTTATAGACCTATCCAATTAATCCAGAAGGGAAATGTATAAAATTAGCTTAATACAATTGTTTAGAAACAATTCTCTTTTCTTAATCTCTGTAATTTGATTGCTTTTGTTGCTTTAGACATTAGAAACTTTGTAGACCTGTTTTGCAAAAAAAACCTCTGTATCATCAATACAGACCATCTGTCTCTTTCTATAGTGTTGAAAGTTTGAGAAGAGGCAGAAGAGAATGTTAATGGCTAACTACTGCTGACTGATGGGTATTGGGGGAATGGTGGTGCTGAGATATGGAATTAAGAGGATGCTGACATAGACTTGCATGACGAGGCTGTGGACTGATCCAAACTCAGTCTCAGATCCGAGATGTGCCAGCACGTCTACCCCTGCCCTTCTCTGCAATTTGTCATCCGCACCGACAGGCCTTAAGTTTTTAAAATGCTGCATGATATGTATTATCTGACAGCCCATCATATCAGCCACAGTCAGGCGCATAACATTAAATGTTAAAACTTTGCCCAGAAAATCATGATAGACTTGCACAAACTTAAAAGATATGTATTTTCCCTCTGCATTTTATGTTGAACCAACATTTTTTTTTCCTTTTACAAAAAAAAAAAATCTGACCTGTTTCATATTTTTTTTGTACACATTTATTTTTCGTTTACCCAAAAAATCTGACTGATTGACTTTGTGCATTTGCTTTAAGCAAAGTTATTATTATTATTATTTTATTAGTATTGAGCATGCTTTTAATAGCATCAATAGGTAACTTTTTTTTGGGAGGGGGGTTGTGCATGATTTTTTTTCCTTGTTTTACTGCAAGTAAATTATATCTACAACTACATAGGTCAACACCTCCTTTCCATCACCTTTTATGATTCCCAGTCTGCTGATACTTCTGGCCCTTCTACACTTATAAAATCCGCAAAATGAAGCTCACACTCAAAGTGAAGGAGTTGAGCATAGTAATCAAAGGCGCAGGCAGTTTTATGTGCTGATGTGACATTTTCCAAAATGGCAAAACCTTATAAAACAAATGGAAGACAATTTGACAGTCTGGTAATAAGATTATTTTACCTCTCTAAATCTCTGGTCTTTGCCAATAGAACTGTAAATCACTGGCCTGAGCCTCATAGAATGTGCACTGTATTAACCCTTATTCTAAAGCATTCAGGGGTGACCATGGGGTTCGGGTCTCAGCTTATACATGGCTAAAGCTCCTATTTGAACAAGGTCGTCGGTCACAGTGATTTAGCCCTAATTTAGTGTTAAAAGGAGCTTGTGAAATATCCCCTCTAATTCCTCTGACACGATATAAAAATCCCATTCAAAGGCTTGCCCGATTGATATGGCATAAAAAAGCATTTTTTCCCCCTCTCAGTCAATCGATGAAGAGGCAGGAGCTGACATTTGCTGAAACTAGGCTGAGAAACTCATCATACTGGATGTTTTTTTCTTCTATATTTAAAGAGACACTCCACCTCTTTAAAGAGACACTTAACATCAGATTCATTAGGCACATTATGACACTCTTGAGTAAGCTATATTTTCTTTTGTTTAATTTTTTTTTTCATGGTCTGTGGCTCATAAGATGAGCAAAAATAAGCTCTAAAGTGGACCTATTGGTCCATTTCTTTGAAAGGATTTTCCTAAAAAAGAAATGAAAAAAATAAATAAAAATCACAATGAGTGTACTCCAAAGATAAGTATATGAGAGACAAAAAGCATCTGAAAACCTGGTTGCTGTCCCCTTTTCTTTCGAAATTTCTTTTTTTTTTTGGTGCTTGTGTATTTATTTTTATCTACCATTTTAGTGTTCATCAATGACATTGGGAGTAAATCTTGAAGTCGCTTGAAGGCCTTTTTTTGTGATTTGGAGACGTAACAATTTCATAAAATGCAAAATAGACAGAATGCACATATAATAATGTCAAAAGAAGAATCAAACGACAAAAAAACCCCACACATTCAAACAGTGTTTTTCCACTTTTTTTGTTTCTAACCACCACAATCCCAAGAGTTTCGATTGCATTCTAGAATTGTGACATCTGCACATTTTATGTTTCTATCCCCCCCAGTATACTCTGACTCTCAACAAAATGAGTTTCACACAGTTAAAGTAGAAGCTTTTCCTACTTTTCTCCCCGATATCCATTTCACTTCTGCAGTATAGGGTCAGACCTTTGTACATGATGATCTGAGAGAATCAGCTTTTCAATAAATGAAACATCATGTTAACCATACACACACACACACACACACACACACACACACACACACACACACACACACACACGTTGAAGAAAAAAGGCTAAAGAGAGTGTGTTGTAGACCAAGGCTATGTGATAGGCAAGAGAAAGGCCATGCATCCAGGAGCAGATCCACAATAGGAAATCAATGCTCCTGTGAAAGCATTGCCTGAGCTGGTAAAAAGAGGTTAAATGGGCTTGCGCTACAGAGAAGCCAATTCCCCTGCTGTGACCTTTGGGTTACGCCATTAGTTACATACACAAAAGGATGGGAATTAATGGAAGCTCCCTTATTCTGTCCTTTTATACCAGTTCAAGTTATTAATCAGACTTGACTAAAACCCTCAACATTCTCCAAGCTTTATAAGATTGATGTGCAGCGAAGTTTAATGCTTCTCGTTGCTGCGGAAGTGTGTCTTTCGGACAGGCAGCTTTAATAAGTGACATGCCAGTACTCCGAGTGACTGCCTTTTTTTTTTTTTTTTTTAGGAAAAGGAGATTCCACCTGACTTTGGTTCATTCCAAGAGCCAATTATTCAAACTGGGCTGAGCTTGCTGTGTATGTATATGTGCAGTTGATATGAAATGGCTTCTCTGTAGCTTCACATACTGACACAACTTCACATCTCATATGTACACTTATTATCAAGAAACTATTCCATTACAAACTTTTACTGATAGCTGTCCAACTGGTGATTTTGGACATATGAAATACAATTGATTACAGCTGGAGTTTCTAAAAATGTCAGTAATACACAAAAAATTTGAAAAACAAATTAATGAATTGAGAGAGATGAGATAAATAGAATCCACCAGATCTGTAAACAGTCCTCTCTACTTGCAGCAACTTGGGATAGCTTTTCTCCCCAGCCTCTCGACAGCCATCAGATGAGCTTTTTGTTTGTGTTGTCAGGTACAGCTTCAAGGGAATGCTTCACTTTGTCAATTAGTGAGAGCATTTTTTTTTTTTAATTTTGTCTTCCCACCTCAAATGTTGTCCACAAGGGAAATGTGCTGCTTTAAAGAGTGTATCTAGTACATTAATGCGAAAACTTAATTAAGAGAACAGTAGAAACCCATTATAGGTACACTGGAATTAGCCAGTCAATCTCCAGATCTAAATTGAATTTTTTAGCGGGCAATAGTTCCCAATGAGTCTCGTCGGGAGATCCAACCATGACCTCCTGGGTTCAATTTAGGATGTGGTGAACACACATAAAGATGTACACTTATATTAGCACGATAGAGAAGTCAATTAAGAAACTGCTTCTAGAATCCAATTAAAAGTCTTTAGACAATTTCACCCCCCCAAACCCCTCACCTAGACACCCCACCTCCCCAACCCTTGGTAATGAAGACGGGAAGAAGCACAAGGGGGCTTTAAATGGGCTTTCTAAAGGATTGTTTGTCTTTTTTATTGTCTTAAGAGCATGGAACAAGTATTATTGACTTTCGATTTAAATGAAAAGTTTTTTCTTTTCCCACATTTCTACGGGCGCCAAGAAATCGGCCTGAAAAAGAAAAGAAAAACTGTGAGTGGGTCTGTTAGATTAAGCCTGGTAATGAACAGCGTAATGGACACCTTGTTAAATCTTATTGTTCTGTATTATTGCGGTCACCAGAGACAAACGCTACGCTGGGACCTGCGGAACGAAGTCTTCAATTCAATTTCCAAAAAGTATTACAAGTTGCTCCATAGCCAAGTCCACTATTTCATAATTACTGCTGGTCTCAGTAGATGTAAATGTCAGTACACTGTACAGACAAGATATCTCACTTACTGGCTATGGATGACATGGCTGGGTCATCATTATTACAATCGATCAGAGTCTGAACCAACTTAATTAGACAAGGGTGTCACAATATCAGCTTAATTTGAGGAGCAGGTAATTCGCTCTGACAGTGTGGAGTGTTGTTCGGGGGGCTTTCGTGCTACATAATGCAGGTGCGTCAAATGAGCTAATGGGCAGCGTGTTTGGCTTTGGCTGCACATACACAAAGAGGCCTAGCGAAAGGTGCCATGCTGCCGCTCCGCAAACAAATATTTCTTGCCATCGAGAGGGTTGTGCGATGGAAACCTGATTGAGTTAATTTGTTCATGTATTCCCACTGTGAAATTTCCTGGAATCTGACCAGCATTATGAGTGGGGAATATTTAATTAGACCTTATTAAGCCATGAAAAACTGCCTATGTGTTTGGCCAGGGAGAAAACGTACTCGGTTACTAACGTAACCTCGGTTCTCTCTTGAAGAGGGAACGAGTACTGCGTCGAAGAACGCTACGGGAAAGATATTTCTTTGTCGAGATTGAAGCCTAAAATTAATCCTTAATTTTGTAATAATGTAAAACGCTTTTCTGAAGCATACAACCTAGGCGGAGCAATACAGCTCACCCATTGGCTGCTCTGCCAGAAAAGCACAGCCTATGCGAGGCCAGGACGCTGACCAATGAGGGCGCTTCGCGCCCTTCTGCGTCACCTCCCGCCCAAACAGGCGTGGCCTAGGCCTATAAATACGAGCATAGCTGTCTAACACGCCGATTTTCGTCAATGAAGCGACGCAGCGCGGACACGCACGGCCATGAGACGCAGTACTCGTTCCCTCTTCTAGAGAGAACCGAGGTTACGTTAGTAACCGAGTACGTTCTCTTACGTAGAGTTCTCTCGTACTGCGTCGAAGAACGCTACGGGAACCCCATGTAAAACGCCGTGCGTGCTCTTGGACCGACACAGACACCTAAGGGCGCGCGCGCCCTGGTATACAAGTGCCTACCCCAAGAAGTATAGGGAGAGCGGCTAAATTAGCATCATCCCTTTATAGTAGTGCCTCTTAAGGCATAATAGCATATATATGTAAATATAGATATATATGAGGGGTAATAGCATGCTCATGGGACACATTGTCAGTGAGTGATGCTTAAATATTGAAGTGACCTGGGCCGCAGCGCGGGGCAGGAACACTTATACACATTAAACATTGAAGTGACCTGGGCCGCATCGCGGGGCAGGAACACTTATACATATTAACATTGAAGTGACCTGGGCCGCAGCGTGGGGCAGGACACTAATACATAGTCTTCTAGACCGAGAGCAGTTTAGCCTGCAACGCAGGAACCTCTAGGTTATAGAACCTAATAAATGTAGACGGGGAGGCCCAGCCTGCCGCCATACAGATATCTTGTAACGAGATTCCGCTATACCAAGCCCATGAAGAGGCCATGCCTCTCGTGGAATGTGCTCTGATGCCCAAAGGGCATTCCAAACCTCTAGATGCGTAGGCTAGCGCAATGGCGTCCACTACCCATCGAGACAGACTCTGTTTCGTCGCGGCTCGCCCCTTGGAGCGTCCGCTGAACGAAACAAAGAGCTGCTCCGTCTGTCGAAAAACAGCGGAGCGGGACACATAAGCTCTTAATGCCCTGACCGGGCAAAGGGAGCTATTTCCGTCCTCTGAAGCCGGCAGGGCCGACAGGGAGATGACCTGAGCCCTGAACGGTGTGTTGAGGGACTTAGGCACGTACCCATGCATCGGTTTCAATACGACTACAGAGTCGTTTGGCCCGAACTCCATACAAGAAGCTCTCACTGAGAGCGCTTGCAAGTCTCCCACACGCTTCACTGAAGCGAGAGCCAAAAGAAACACGGTCTTGAAAGACAGGTGTTTCATGTCAACTGAGTGAATAGGCTCGAAAGGGGCCCCTTTCATAGCGTTCAACACTGTAGAAAGGTCCCAAACGGGGACTGAGGGGGGCCTTGGAGGGTTTAACCTCCTGGCGCCTCTAAGGAAGCGGACCACCAGGTCGTTCCTGCCTAGTGAACGGCCAAGCGTTGGATTAACGAACGCTGATATGGCAGCCACATAGACTTTGAGCGTGGATGGGGTTCTTCCCTTATCCAATAGCTCTTGCAAGAAGGAGAGAATCTCCGGTTCTCCACACTGAAGTGGTGACAGACCTTGATCTGAACACCATCCAGAGAACACCGACCATTTGGAAGCGTAGAGCCGTCTAGTAGACGGAGCCCTAGCTTGCTCGATCGTGTCTAACACTCCTCTTGGGAGGTTAGCGGGTACCCGTTTATGGCCCATACGTGTAGGGACCAAAGCTCGGGGTGAGGATGCAAAATCGCGCCCTTGGCCTGTGAGAGGAGGTCTCTCCTCACTGGAATCGGCCACGGGGCAGTACTTTTCAGTCGCATCAAAGCTGGGAACCAGGTCTGATTCGTCCAGTATGGAGCAACCAGTAGTACCGAGCATCCGCTCTCCTTGATACGCTCCAGCACTTGAGGCAGGAGTGAGACAGGAGGAAAGGCATAGAGCGGACGGCGGGGCCAGACTCTGGCCAGCGCGTTCGCGCTCTTCGAAAAGAATTCTGGGCAGTGAGCGTTCTCCTGGTTTGCAAACAGGTCTATTTCCGCTCTGCCGAACCTTTTCCACAGCAGACGCACTGTCTGTGTGTGTAGGGACCACTCTCCCGTAGGAACATTGTTCCGTGAGAGTCTGTCCGGGCCTACGTTCAAGTGGCCTGGCACGTGTATTGCTCTTAACGAGCGCAGGTTGTGCTGGGCCCACACCAGTATGCGTTCCGCTAACCTGAATAGGTTTCGGGACCTCAGGCCACCCTGGTGGTTTATGTAGGCTACTACCGACACGTTGTCCGAGCGGACCAGGACGTGGTGTCCTTTTATCCGGGGACAGAAACGCCTCAGCGCAAAGTCCACCGCCATCATTTCCAGGCAGTTTATGTGCGGTAGTTTGGCTCGCTCTGCCCATTGGCCAAAGAGCGGTCTGCCGTCGAGCAGTGCTCCCCAGCCTGAGGTGGACGCGTCCGTGGACACCACCTTCAGGCTCGAGGAAGTCCCCAGGCTTACACCTGACCGGTACCAGTCTGACGCTCTCCATGGTGTCAGGGCTGAAATGCATTCCTGAGTGACCTTGAGGCGATAACGACCGTGTAACCATGCTCGGCGCGGTACGCGCGTTCTCAACCAGAACTGTAGTGGGCGCATGCGCAGCAGGCCCAACTGCAGCACTGTAGAGGCTGAGGCCATGAGGCCCAGCATTTTCTGAAATCTCCTGAGCGGCACTATGTGGCCGCTGCGGAAGGATTTCGCCATTTGCAGGGTATTTCGCCTGCGCTGTGATGACAGGCGTGCTGTCATAGACAGTGAGTTCAGATCCAGTCCTAAAAAGGAGATCCTTTGACTGGGAAACAGTGAACTTTTCTCCCAATTGACTCTCAGACCTAAGCACTCGAGGTGATCGAGTATTAGTGTCTTGTGGTGAGCGAGTTCTGACGGCGATTGAGCTAGAATCAGCCAATCGTCCAAATAGTTCAGAATTCGAACGCCTCGGAGTCTCAGGGGTGCCAGCGCCGCGTCCATGCACACTGTAAATGTACGAGGTGCTAGGGATAGGCCGAATGGCAGGACTGTGTACTGATATGCCCGGCCCTCGAAGGCGAATCTCAAAAATCGCCTGTGACGTGACGCAATTTGTATGTGAAAATACGCGTCTTTCAGATCTATCGCCATAAACCAGTCTCCTCGGCGAATTTGCGCGAGGATTTTTCTGGTCGTGAGCATTCTGAACTTCCGCTTTGTTAGCGTTTTGTTCAGACGCCTTAGATCTAAAATGGGTCTGAGACCCCCGTCTTTCTTCGGTACCAGGAAATATCTGCTGTACAGACCCCCTTCGCTCTGAGCTTGAGATAAAGGCTCTATGGCCCCTTTGCTCAATAGCTTCGCTATTTCGGCTCGAAGTAGATGTGCTACTTCTGTTTTTACCGTGGTTTCGACTTTTCCCGTGAAACGGGGAGGGCGTCGATGAAACTGTAGCGAATAGCCTCTTTTTATAGTCTCTAGCACCCATTCTGAGACCCCGGGAAGTCTTTCCCATGCATGTGCACGTGTGACTAGGGGTTGAATGTAATCTGGGCCCTGGTCGCGAAATGGCGGCGACACGAGAGCAACCGTGTGCTGTAACATGGACGCCGTGGCGTCTGAGGCGGGGGACATGTTTAACACAGTATGCGTCCCGCGCGCGCTCGACTCTCTGAGTTGAGAGAGAGCACGCGGGGCGAGCCCTACGGGGCTCGTTATGTTTGTGAATAAACGTGGGCGCTTGGTGGCGGGCACATTTATAACACCGGGGACACTGTGTTTGTGTACTGACTGACCGTTCGTTAGTTTCGTTTTTACAGAAACCGCGGAACGTGCAGTGTGTAGTGGTTGTGGGCACTGGATAGTGGGCACGCTCACTACATGTAAAGCACAACCGGCATGAGCCGATTTTATGTGTGCAAACCCTGTGTTGAACGGGGCTGTGCTTGTGTGAATGAATGGGCACTGGGTGGGCATTGCAGTTACACACATTACACCATCGGCCTTGGCCGGAACACCAGAAATTAAACTCTTTTTTAGATTTATCTGGGTCGCCGTGAAAACGGCGTTTGTGTGCAGGCAAACGGGCTTTACGGCCGGTTTGTTGGCTGCTAAATACACTGGTACAAACACGGAACTTAGGGCTGTACAAGCGAAAATCTTTGGTGGAAATCCGGCCGCAGCGGGACCCGAACACCGTCTTTTTCCTAGCAGGGCTAGGATGGCGCCGAGGCCTCGGGCTTGAGTGAGATCTTGGGCCGAGGACCACGCGGTGGCGGGCGGCGTCCGGCGGAGCGAGACCGTGGTCTCTCTCGGGCCTGTTGCTGCTGGGCCGGTGCGGCGGGCGCGGGGCGCTGCTGAGTTCGGGCAGGCGGCTGTTTAGGGCGGCCTGTTGCGGAACTGGAGCGCTTTGGCAGGAAATGTCTCATGGCCTGCGAAGTCTTCTGTACCTCGGCGAATCGGTCCGCGAAGTCCTTCACGGAGGATCCGAAGAGGCCAGTCGGTGAAATGGGAGCGTCGAGGAACGCAGAGCGCTCCGACTCCGCCATTTCGGAGAGAGTCAGCCACAAATGTCTCTCGGAAACAGTAGCTGAGGCCATAATCCTGCCGATGGCGTGTGCGGCGGACTTTGTAGCGCGAAGAGCGAGGTCTGTGGCGCTACGTAAGTCCGGAACACTGATCGCGCCCGGGCCTTCCTCGTCTAGCTTGCAGAGGAGGTTAGCCTGGTGGATTTGGAGCACCGCCATGGTGTGCAGCGCCGATGCAGCTTGTCCGGCGGCGGAATACACGCGGCCGTTCAGAGCTGACGAAGTGCGGCAAGCTTTAGATGGTAGGACTCCCTTAGCCCGCCGTCCAGCAGAGGGTGGGCAAAGGTGAGTCGCTACAGCCTCCTCGACCGGAGGGAGAGCGTGGTAGCCTCTGTCTCGAGCACCGTCCACTACGGAGAATGCTGGCGAGGCAGAAGTACGTACTCTGGCTGAAAATGGCGCCTTCCACGATTTCGCTACCTCTTCGTGAAGCTCAGGAAGAAAGGGTGCGTGTCTGGAGGGGGGCGCAGCGCGGTCTCCAGCGAGGAAGCGGCCATCCAGCCGGTTGAGTGCAGGTTGTTCGGGCGTCGACCACTCGAGGCCGAGGCTCGATACGGCCTGTGTGAGCAGACGCATCAGCTCTGCTTCGATGCTGATCTTCCCTCCTCGACGTTCCGGAACGGCGGGGGAGGGGAGGTCCACAGAGCTCGCCCATCCCTCGCTCTCCGAAGCGAGAAGCGAACAGCAATCGTCATCCCCCTCTGATACGGCTTGCTGGTCGTCCTCCATAACGGACAAAGCGGCGTGCTGCGGCTGTTGTCCGTCGGTGAGCGACTCAAGCGACACGTTGAGAGGAGCTAGCGGCGGTGGCGGCGGCGAGCTCCTCGTGGAGGGAGGTTCCGGGACCCGCTGAGCGCGGCGCTTCTTACGGCGCGGCGCTACAGGGGGCGGTTGAGCAGTCTCGGCGAAAGATGCAAGGCGAGTCCGCAGAGTCGCGATTGGCATCATGTCGCAGTGATGGCAGCCGCCATCACCGAGAGCGAGAGCTGCATGTTCCTCGCCCAAGCAGGAAACACACAGTTCGTGGTGGTCCCCGTCGATGAGCGCGGCTCGGCAGGAGCCGCAGGAAACGCGAGACATCTTTAAAAAGACACTCGTTGCTCTTTTGTGAGGAAAAAATGTGTGCCGCGGTAGGCGAACACACACACAAAACACACACAAAACTGAAAGGATATTCCACGCCGGAGAAGCGCAGCAGGGAACGGCGGCTGAAGGCGGCGATGACCAGCGGCTTCAGGTAAGGGCTCGTCCTGCTGAGGTGCTTGTTCCAAACGGCTGTGGCGGCTCGAATCAATCCAGCGATGCGTGCAGCTTCGTTGAATTTAAGAAAATCGACGTGTTAGACAGCTATGCTCGTATTTATAGGCCTAGGCCACGCCTGTTTGGGCGGGAGGTGACGCAGAAGGGCGCGAAGCGCCCTCATTGGTCAGCGTCCTGGCCTCGCATAGGCTGTGCTTTTCTGGCAGAGCAGCCAATGGGTGAGCTGTATTGCTCCGCCTAGGTTGTATGCTTCAGAAAAGCGTTTTACATTATTACAAAATTAAGGATTAATTTTAGGCTTCAATCTCGACAAAGAAATATCTTTCCCGTAGCGTTCTTCGACGCAGTACGAGAGAACTCTACGTAAGAGAACTAAGGCATTCTAAACATGGCTTATTTTCTGATTTTCATGGCTATCCTTCAGACTTTATTTAGTACGGGTAGTGCTTCCTTTTTCATTAGGGTGCCATTTAAATTTAAATGTAAATTTTGATGTATGCTTCATACGTTCTTGCTGTATTTCTTGTTGTACCTGTATTTTTGCTGTACATTAGCACTTATATTCTGGAAATTGCCATGCTTTACAAGGCTATGATGAGAAATAGATAATGGTGTGTGTGATATTGTTTGTAAATTGTTACACGTTTGATTTTGGCCAATTGCAAGAAAAGTTTAAACGTTTTGAAAATCATGAAAAGTACCAAAAAAAAGTAGCTAGGTTGGTACAGTAGAAATTGAATTAGAATGATATGATATGATATGATATACATACATATTTCTGACTGATGATAACTTAAGTTTAAGAAATAGAAGAAAATAACATGTTAAGAGATCCGTGTATATTGATGGTAAGACATTTTATTTAATGAATACTAAATTTCAATTTGACATTTTTTGAATTATAAAAAAAAAACATTTTAGTATGTTGTTAAGGCATTTTATTTAAGAGGACTCTTTAAAGAAATGTATGTTTTAATACCCATGTCAATATTTGTGTCCTCATAAACCATATATGCAAGAACCACACACTGGTTTCCATGTTTTATGGGGACTTCCAGTAGACCTAATGATTTTTATATTGTACAAACTGTATATTCTATCAACCTATACCCCCAATATACCCATCACAGAAAACGTAACGTTCTGCATTTTTAGATTTTCAAAATACTTAAATTAGTATTTATGAGATGTTTTCTCACGGGGACCAATAAACATGTCCCCATAAGGCCATAACACATGGAAACACACACAATAATAATAAAATAATAATAATAATAAGTAAAATACAATACAATATATCCTGCTATGTATTTATTTAATATAAACATTTGATTTTTGCAGGAAGAATGATGACATCCAGTATAGTGCAAAATGTTATATATATATATATATATATATATATTTATATATAATTTGCTAAAAATGTGTCAGAGATGAGTCTGAAACTATTCTGTTGTTGTAGAGACAGCACTTAATCCATTGCTTTAAAACAAACCAGGCTTGCAGTAAAATTATTTTAAAAAGCCTGTCTTACGTAGCAAAGTCTGAGCACAAAGCCAGTCTTGTGAGTTTACTGATGACAATCTCATTGGTTACTGTGCAAAATCACTGATATGTAAATATTGATATAAAAGTGAAAAGGGCTTTTTTCAAATACTAGGAAAATAAACGGAATGCATGTGAAAGACAGGCAGGGAGAAAGCGTTTGGGGTTATTTCATAACACAATACTACCCCTCCTCTCCACAGGCTTTGATTCGTCCTCTGAGCCAGTGAAATTACACATTACAGTATTTGATTGGTGGGAGAGGGTGCACAGTCTGATAAGATCCACCCAGAAGAGAAGGGTCCAATCAATAGCATTGGCTTTCATATGGTAATGTGTCATTGTAGGAAGCAATAGGTGAATATATTCCCATTCGATAGCAGCCAATTTGCCAAGCCATGAGACACGCCATCAAATGTATACCAGGAAGATGAAATTGTTGTTTGCATAACAAAGCAGCTTTGGTCTGTGAGTGTTTTTTAAACAAATATTTCCCTCTGCACTTACAACATGTAATAACAGAGAGGTAAGGGGTCAGTGTAACAAGAAAACATTACCTCTGCAAAAACACCCGTGAATTGAGAGTCGCTAAATCTTGGGCGGCGCGATCAGCAGATTTATGGTCTGCTGATCGCAGACCATAAATCTGCGATCAGATTTTAAATGCATCACATTTGTATGTAATAATGTAGTGCTGTGGCATAGGAACTAGTTCGTAATTAATGAGTATTATAAAACCCACAAGGGGAAAGCAGTAATAGAGGAAGACAGTGGGGATGAAAGTGAAACCGGCTTTGTCAGGCTATTAATTGTTTTATTTTAATTTTTTATATTTTTTTTTTTTTTTTACTTTATGATCAGGCTACACACTTTTAAGTCCTGTTTGTCACAATATTTTGTTAATCTTCTTTGATTCTCCCCTTCTCCCTCCGTCTCCCCAAAATAAAGAGGCAAACGAATTCCAATTAGATTGTGTTAGATAATAAAGACGCTGTGGGCATCCTCCATCTACAGCATGCTTTTTTTCACTTTGCACCTCATTGTATTATCAACATGGGTGCATAAAAAAAAAAAAAAAAAAACTTCCCACCACAAGGAGAGGCTGAGGAGATTGGGTGATGAATTTAATTCTGCAAGTTCAGAGAGATTTTTTAGTTTGACATGCGCAGCAGGGGTTCTTTGAGAGCTTGGCAATGTCTCCAGCACTGCAGGCTTTGAAAATCTCTCCCCACAGTCGAGCTCCTATCAAAAGCCAAGGATAATATTCCCTTCGAGGTAAAAGCATCCTGGTGAAAGAACTTCTAGACCCTTTTATTTATTCATCATGGTTATATCTGAATATATCAGAAGGCTTTGCGATAATGCATAAAAGGGTAATCACAGGCATAGAAAGAGGGAAAGAGTGAAGATAGATTGGTTTGCTTTTTTTTTGGTTTCTTTAATTCCACACAATATAATTACAGACAGTTGCATTTTTATATTGAACTCAATTTGTGTATGCAATTCCATTCACCCATTTACACATATTATTGTCATTGCTAAGGGCCAATTGACTTAAGCTTTTCTATATCAGTGGTTCTCATTTGGTTTTACTTTGGACATCAAGCCGTGACCCAACACAGTGCAGTAAGTGCCACAGCACCAGATTTGAACAACAAAAGATATGAAAAGCATTTCTTCTCCTTTTTAAAATGTGATGGGTCCAATTTTTTTCTGTACTATTTAGATTGCAGTTTTCTATTAAATTTACTCTTTGTTTTCCCTGTTGTGGGCCGCATTTGGGTCACAAACCACCAGTTGAGAAAATATGTTTGATGTCACATATCCTTAGATATTCTTTTAAAGAGACAGATCACACACTTTATGAATAATACAATGATAACACCCGTTGCTTGTTTCAGTACACAAACAAACCAGATCACAATCACCCCCCCCCCCCCCCCCCCCAAAAAAAAAAAGTTGATTTATGTCAATATCAAGTGTACAGTCAATTAATGTTGAGTGTGATGGATTGTCCTTGTTGCCTTTGACTCAAAGTATTGACTCATTGAGTTATTTACCTGCTGTGGTGGATGCTAAATAAATTTGTGAGGTATATTCACTCAACTCCAAACAGATATAGATTTTTACACACCCAGTTTCAACCATGATTTATTCAGATTGAAGATGCTATTTTTAGGCTTATTTTTGTCATGATATTATCACTATTTTCTAAAGTAGTACTAAAATTCACTTGTGAATTATATAATATATATTAAACCTTTTTAAATTATTACATTTGTACCAATTTGCAAATAATACTACTACTATATAACTACTATTATTATTATTTTAAAACTGTTCAATAAACCAAAATTGTGAGTTTCTTCACACATCAATCAATTTGTGAGTCATCCTGCATATGCTTGAACACACAGACATCCAGCAGTGTTGTGTGTTATCAAACCTAGACAGCCTCCCACTCCTTTGTCATGCCTCTAACCAATTTACTTCATTTTACTTGACACTTGTGCTAATGATGTTACATATAAGTCCTCTTCATGGAGGGAGATTAAGACCATATTTGAGGAACTGAGGAAATGACTGGGCCAGCGTTCTAATAGTTGATGCAAGAGTTTGTATTAAGGTAGAATTATACTCATAAATCTCATAACATTATTAAGCCCATAGATTAGTGTAGAGCAGTCAGTATGCAAAAAAAAAAAAAAAAAAATAGCTATGTTCTCCTCCTGCTCTTTGGAGACTCGTAGTCTTAAACTGCCAGGGCTGTAATACCGCTTGATGTAATCATCTGCTTTGCCTTACAAAACTGCACTCCGACTGCTCAAATTATTGTGCTTCTCATTCAAGAACTTCCTTCCAAACTCATAAACATTAAAAGGTTGTTACTATTTCAGAGCTTGTCCTTTAAAATTGTTGTAAAGCACCTGCAGTATCCCCCCCCCCCCCCTACCTTTATCATTCTTGCTTTGTGCTTGGGTCTTTTGCCTTAGGGCTTTGGGACATCAGACACATTAAAAGACAGGCGGTGGCGGCAAGCGGGCAAAACAAAAGCACACCAGCTCCCCTCCCACTAATCGAGCTGGCCCTTTAACAAGTTCATCTCTCTGCGTGAGCTCTTCGATTGAAGGAGTTTCTTACTTCTGCCCAAAGGGCAAGCCATCAATGCCATCTTGCACTTACTCATTTACTAGCGCTATCTCGTGCCCCTCTACTAGCATCAAACCGTTCTTAGCTTCGTCACAATGGCTGTCACTCGTAATATATTGTTAGCAGTGATATTAGAAGCCAGCTTGTTTGTGCGATATCATATACAAAATGGGAGGTCGTTCTCACACTTACGGAAGGTCATATCCACAAACGAGGCTAACTGGCAAGACGTCAAGCTAAGATATGTGATGCATTAAATCTTTTTACTATGCTTCATTACAGTGGTGTTGCAGCATTTCAAGCCCCTTTCATTTATATGTACGTAACATATATATATATATATATATATATATTTAGACTGTAGCATCCAGCTGGCAGTGTGAACATAACGTTTATTATTTATTTTGCCTTTTACATCCTGTTCTCTGCTGACATATGTTCAAATTAGGATGGACATGGAGAACATCAGGCAGAAAGATGGTGGTTTATGATTATGAATCATTCCGTTAGGTTGGGCCGATCATATTAGTGCAGTTCCAAGAGATGAGGTATTTTTGTGCCAGACGTGTGGTGGAAGTGCAGCTTGTTTCCCAGAATTAACCATAAGGTTCATGGACTGGAATGGTTCTCTTTCTCTTGGGAATTTTGTTGTGAAAATATAAAATTTGTCAATTTATTGCATTGTAATTTTCAAAATTTTTCACTGGCTAAACAAAATCTGTGTTAAATTTGCGTTTAGGTAGAACTTCAAGTTTGAATTGCACCACTGGTAGGAAAATCCCCCCAAATTTGTAAAGTCCGGAATGTGTCAGGAGGCATGCAGAATTATTGCAAATGATTAGTATAAATTTTTTAACGCATTACATTTTTAAATAATTAATTGTTCCAAATTAATGCAAAATTTACAGACCTAAAATAGTTTATAGCTAATTGTTTGTGAATTGGATGTAACTGATTACAGCATTATACATGGTTACATTCGTGACTTATTTATAATAAATTATTTAAATGATACATTAGGGTGTAAATCTAGCATTCATTTTTTTATAAATTATTATTTAAGACAGTAATGCATTAAAAATGTTACTATGCATCATTATTATATATACTGCCATTGAAGAGTTTGCCATCAGTATGATTTAAAAAAGGCTATTTTATGGCTATACTGTATTACTCAGCAAAGATTCTTTGTAAACAAGTAAAGACACGTGAAGACAAGTAAAGACGTGTTCAATGTTAAAAGATTTTGATTTAAAATAAATGTGGTTCTGTTAATTTTTTGTAAAAAAATAAATAAAAAATTCCACAAAACTATCAAGCGGCACAACTGTTTTCAAAATTAATATAAGAAATGTTCATTAAACACCAAACCTATGTGATATTGAAGACTTCAGATGGCTTTTCCATCTTAATAAATTAAATTATGACGGCAAAAAAAAATATATAATAATAATAATAATATATATATATATATATAGTAATAATAATGGACTTATTACTGATCCAATAAATGCAGCCTTGATGAACATTAGAGACTTTCAAAAACATAACAAAATACATATATATGGACCACAAAAGTATATATTGTTTTTCTGGTCATATTCAATTCAGACCGCAAGCTCATAGCTTTGAGTTTGTAGATGCAGCAGTAAATACAATTACGGTACAAGAAACAGATGCGTACTACCTTTGGATTTTTTTCTGCACACTTTATAGTGAATAACATCATTCCATCTATACTGTGGTTGCTAGATTAAAGTTTTATTGGATTTTTCCAATCTGTCACTGTTTGCATTAACATTTTATTTATACATTCTGACCTACATTATATACCTTACAGCTGATGTGCATAGTCACATTATTATAGTTTATTTGCACCATGCCATCATGCTCTAAATCACATATTTATGGGAAAAGGTACCCGGATTTGCTTGAATAATAAACTTTAATGACTTGCTCCATAGCAGTATCTATTTATGCAATGGTTGGATGTGTCTCAGCTTCAGGTGAAGTGTTCATAAAAAGAAAAGAAAGAAGATGAAAAAAACACTAAACGGCATGTTGAGCCGTGTGTCTGAGAAGGTTCCATTTGCATGATGTTATGCAGCAAGTCATACTGTAGATTTAGACCGTTGTGCTATGTCTGCCTTTGGGTCAGGAACAAATTGCCTTCTTTATCCTATAATCTCAGGCTGGATATAGAATAACACGTGTGTTTGCTTTCTGGTTTTATGATATTTGTTCTCTCTCCATGTGTCTGCCTGTCACTGTGATGCGCTTGAGCGGTTCTTAGAGCAGTTTGTGCACTAGGTGCGGCAGTAGGTGTCTAGCCGGATCCTCATATGAATGTGGTCGGGATACTGATATACATCAGCAGCTGAAAGGAAGAGAGGGCCTGTTTGGCTGATAAGGTAGCAGCCTGTGGCAGGGTCATCAACCCCCTCCCATCTCTCTAGCCACTACGTGCCAAAATAGTTTGAGAAAAAGTGGTCCCATGATTTGTCTCCTTTTCAGCATGTGCACCATGAGTTTTTCAGCTGCCAGCTGCAAGCAGAGAGCTTGCCCTTCCGTCCGACGGAGGAAGACTTTTGCCAACTGGCCTCTCTCTGCCACTCAAATCTTTTGACACTTTGAGCTCAACTGTCAAAAAGTGCCGAAAAGAGCCATGCATGTTTATATAGGGGAGACTATTTGTCACTTTTCTATTCATGAAAATATTTCTCAGGGTAGTTTTACATTTGGGGTAATATATATATATATATATATATATATATATATATATATATATATATATATATATATATATATATATATATATATATATATATATTTTGATTAAACAAGAATTATAATTAAATTGGTCAGTGAACTATATTATATTTTATTATAGTATTTAACTTTTTTCATAAAAAATAACCAAATGTACCAAATAGAAATTATATATTATATAGATACACTTCTGTACAGAAATTATCTTATTGAAATACAGCCCTTCTGGCAACTAGCCCTGCTCTCTAATTTCAAAATGAATAATTACTTATAATTAAAGTAATGTATACATGTATATTCTAATTGAAATATACTATAGTTATGCTTCTATACACAAATGTATCTTACTGAGATTGAAATACAACCCTTGTGACAACTACCCCTGCTCTCCCCTATATACAATTGTAAATAGAGTTAGAAAAAAGTTGTACAAAATAAAATTGTATACAAAAACGGTCAAATGACTGGCAGCTACGACTGCCAAACAAAAACCATAAAATTAAAGTTCAATATCTTAATTCAAATAAAGTAATTTAAAAAATAATTTTACAGAAATTGTCTTTAAAAGTTTTAGAAAAAAAACACTGTTATTTTAAATGTTTGTAATTTTGAATATAATTTAAAATAACAGAAAACGACTGTATGTTTTGTTGTTATTGTTATTTTCAATACAATTAGGATTTTTCTTCAGTGTATACTGAATCGGACGTGTCCCATCAGTCCTTCTCCAGATTTCCTTTTAATGGCTCTAAAATAATGTTTTAAAGTGTTTTCTGTAAAGGAGCACCAATTCATCTGTCTCAGTTCATGGCCAATTCTGTGTTATGATTTAGACCAGTGAAGCTGTTGGGATGTGTGATATATTGCCAGTAGTAAAGCTGATATACAAGCCTTTGTTACAGCTGGCAGGGGAGTAGAGTTTTTGCTTTTGCCCACCAAAAAATATAGCCGAGATCAAAGGTCTCCGGCATTATAGGGAACCTTTCCGTGCTGTTAGGCCTAGTAAAGTATACTTAAGGGTATGTGCTTACACACCCACAGGCCAGAAGGGCCATTAAGGGGGCAACGTTTCGCAGTAATTTTGAAGTCTGGAGACTGGGTGCTACATAACACAGGGAAAATGCACACACCCAAACACTCTTTTTCCTCTCTCTATTTCTCTTACCCGTCCTCCTTGTGTCTGGTAATTTGATGAAACCTACATAGGCCAGTCCTCCAAGGGTCAATGGAGGCGCTCACAAGGAACACCAAACACAAAGACAACAACTCACTGGATAAATCAAACACCTCAGCTCTTCCCACAGCAACATTGATTTCCTCACTCGATAAGATGAGAATGGAGGATTATGCCTAGACTTGTTTTCAGGACACATCTCTTTTGACCATGTACTGTACTGTATGTCTTTCTTGTATACACACTTGTCAAAGTAATAACTTCTCACAATAACTTATATATTTCTGTAAAATAAACTATTAAAAACTATGGATATATGCTTTCATTACCTAGGAAATCTAAATTTAATGTCCATAGCCTTAAAAAATCGACTTTCGACATATTTTTTTAAATTAAAATGGCACATAAATTAGGCCAGGAATGATTTATTAGAAAATATCTTCAGAATACTGCTTATAATGTATAACTGGAAAGTTTGGTGTACATAGGTGCTACATAGCCTGAGATGTTTGGAGAATGACAAAAAACTCATTTAGAGAAAAAGGCTTTTAAAGATTTGTAATGTAAAAATTCATACTTTTTTAGTGGAAACAACTATTTACAGACACAATATTTCCTCAAATCATTAGCAACAACAATACAAACCACCTAAATCACATCAAAACTTTTTGGCATTTATGGCCTTTAACTGAACAGAAAAACAGTAAAAAAACACACATCTAAATGTCAGAGTGCGTCACGTGATGCATCTGAACGAGTCACGATGTCAGAAATTGACATCAGCCAATGCGATTTAGCTTTTAGAGTTAAATGCCCATTGTACTTTCACGATTGGTTGCTGATAAAAATTAAATGACCATATTTGGATCCGACAGCATTGTACAGGAGAGAGAGAGAGAGAGAGAGAGCTTCCCAACGCTGTGTGAGATTAAAGGCAGCAGACAGAGATCGCGGAGCAGCGCGTTGATTTAGAACGCCAACTTTTGTTGAATTTCTGAGAAATCTGCAGATGCAAATAGACAAAGTGTAGTAAAATAAAGACTTAAATGTGTATTTTGGACTTTTTTTCACCACAAGTCTGAAAGAAGACGTGTTATTGAAGACAAATAGCCCAAAATCAAAAAACTATGTTTTTGCCTGCCGTGTCTCGCCTTAGCATTTTAACATGTTATGAAGCTTAGCATTAGTTGACCTAACAATAAATAACATTTACTAAGCTTTAACAACAAAAGGCAAAAAAGTTATTACAAATTCTAAATTACATTTTTCTATCCTAATAACCCATGCAGTATTATTAAGTCATTAAACAAATACACTTGTTTTCCATAGTGTTTTAACCTAATGGAGAATTCATTATTTTTAATGTTTTTCAATATGGATAAAATTTGACTATTGATCACAGGTTTGGTGTCTTGCAATTACTTAATGAGCGATACTAATATACCTCTGTATTGTGTTATCTCTCATCCAAACTAAGCTAAAAAACACTGTTGATGTATGAATGTTGGCTACAGATTTGTTGAAGGGTGGATGACTCAGGGGACGGTGTTAGAAGAACCATTAGCCTACATGTTGGGGATTCATTTTCTGTTGTCGTCGGTCAGATAAATGATTGTACGTCTCAGGTGATGAGTGGAGTGTGTTTTAGAGCAGCGGCGCATCACTAGTGAAGAAATGTCAATCACCCCACTTCATTAGTTTGTCACATTTAGCTAGACTGATGGCGATGGGCACTTGTTCGTGTGCGAGTAGATTTGCATGAGTGAGAGAAAATGACTGCTTTCAAATGGCATGTTTGTCATCTTGCTGTCATCACTGGACACACTTTTGATACAAGTGCTTCTCTTAGCACAGCACTATTCACTACAACATGATGAAAAGACCTTTCAAATCCTGCGATGGCTTACAGTGTTTTTGATAACTTTTGCTTCATCCATGAAATATATTCACTCATATCGTGTTCAGTATCAAACTATTACTACTACTTTCATTTTTAGTAGTGGTTAACCAAACATGGATTTTTTTTTTAGAAGTAGTGTAGCCAATGGCCAATTTAATGCTGATATATAAAAAAATACATATTAATTAAATATATAAAGATAAATATTATACAAAAAATGCATAAATATAAAATTGCAAAACAGACCAAAAATAGCCAATTTATTTATTACTCCCATTAATAAAAGTGTTGAAATAATATTTGAGGTAATTGACGTTGTTTAATGTGTATTGACTTGTTTTTGTGCACCAGAACAGATACACTTCTGAATATGATGTCCTATATGTTCCAAATGAGTGTACAAGACCTCCCACAAAATCATCTTTCTATTTGGGAAAGATCCTTGGCTCCATCTCCTTGGAAACAAGGAAGGACCTTGTAATTGCTTTCATTTTTGGAGAGGAGGGAAATGGCTCCCTTATACTTTTGTAAATTGAATCGGCACAGATGAGCAACTGGGGTTACTCTTTCACTATCTTCCAGGTAATTTACCAAATTACTCAAGCCACTTTCTCTAGAAGATCAAGACAATGTCATTCCCCGTCTTTCATGTTCTTGGGAACACAATTCATTCTGTTTCAGTGAGAGAGAAAAAAAAAGAAGAGCTACAGTAGAGACTTTTGCCATATTGCCCCCTAGTTAGAGCAACCTTTTCAAAATTGACATTTTGTAAAATGCAAAGATCGAAGTCCAAACTATAATTCGGTGTGTTCTCATGTTCATACAATTCATAAAAGGAGTTCGGAGAAAGAAAGGTTGCCGTCCAACCTAACCTTAAGATTTCCATAGGTTGTAGAGGAAGACCTGTTAAATGGAGTGAGTTTAGTGTCCATTTTATATTGTAACAGGTGGAATTATGTGAAGTGTCCTCCATGATCACCACATTGAGGGTTTCTTTAGTTGCCAACTGTTGTCAAAACCCTGATATTAATTGAGGATACTGTATTGAGGATATTGTCAATTTACAGTTTACATTTATTTGCTAATTAATCCACAATAATAATGAATTGTCCTCAAAGGGAGCTTATTTCTGGAGACAAATGTGTCCCCACACTGTAGATACATAAACCAACTCACACACCTTTGGCCTCTGCATATTTCTAAACAGCCCTTCTGTCAGTTTCTTATTTCAGTAGGTCGGCAGCCTCCTGTTCTGATTTTTTTTTGTTTCTTAACCAATTGTCACTTCTTTTTTTTTTCTTCCCCTTTTGACTATCAGAAATTCAAAGAAAGTGCTGTGAGTGCAATTCTGGCTGCAGGTTTTGGTGACATACTTAAAGCACTTCAAGAGCAGAAAATCAGGTGATTATGAGGGTGAGACGAGGAAATTTGATTCTAATTTCATATTGAAAATCGGAAAATTGTCTCAGAAAAATAAAAGGAAAAAATAATAATACAATTGTTATTACATGAGATTTTGGAGATTTTTTTTTTTTTTTTTTGACATACGCAATCAGACATGCACATTGAATAATTTGCCAGAACACCATGACATTGTACTTTGTCTGGTTATAAGCACAGTCGGTGTAAGGTGTTACCTGTCACGCAAACTTTTAAGAATCCACATCATGCATGCTTTGTTTTCTCATACACTCTCCCCTTTCGTTTTGACCTACTAAATGTGCCATTTGACCATGATTTTTCTCTCTTTTGTCTCTGAGGTAGGTTTCATTGAAGGTGTTCCAATGAAGAAATTAATCTCATCCCCCACCCACCCCTTTGGGGACCCCCAAACCCCACCCCCCACCCCCTTTTTTTTTGGCGGTTTGCTTTGTGCGGCAATGCAGACAAAAGCACTGTCATGCAACACAAAGATTTAGTGAGATGGACCAAATGTAACGCAAACAGGGCTAAGGGCCTTAACCATGCCTGTCATAAAGATAGAGCACTGGAACAAGCAGACGAGGACAGGTTCACAATTACTAAATACACACACAAACCTGTGAATGAGACCCATTTAATGTCATCATCACAATTCAGTTCAAAGCCACAAAGTAATGAAGAAACAGCCACTGGGTTCATGTTTGTGCGGTGTAAATCACAAGCTGCCTGTTGCCATGGTAATTCATAAAGCTTATAACGTGCTTTCTGATTGCAGTATTGAAAACAATGAATATAAAATACTGGGTCAGAATTACAGTATTATTAGTATATGCATCAGTTTGGCTTTTCTGTTTCAATTTATTTATTTAATTTAACAACATTTAAGAGCTTTTGTATCTGTGTTTGATGCCATAATATTAAATATTTTAGAGGTAGGGTGAATTCAGGTTGATTGGGACACTTTTTGCCTTTGAGATGACTGGGGAAAAGTGACCCAATCAACCTGAATTTAGCCCTGTGTGATTTTAGAATATGCAATTCTGTTACATTCTTAATCTGCATACAGTAGAATGTGTTTTTTTATTGAAATAATAAAATATATATTTATAAACATATTGTTTATTATTACTATTTAAATTCCACCCTAACTCTAATAAAAGTCACAGGGTTGCTGTAAATCTAAATGTTTTCTCGATTATCTGCATAGCATACCCACACCTTCTGTTTGTGCAAAACAGAAATTAAACAACTTTCACCCATAGTGTCAGGGTGATCTTGAAACGGGAGATAAAAAAAAAAAAAACTCTTGAAGACATAACATACCCCTGTCTAAAGATATGACAACATATCACTTTCTGTTAAAGTTTTGAAAGGTCAAAGCTGAAAGGCTTTCGCTAGATATGAATTGGATATGTTTTGGAGAGTTTATTAAAAAATGTCAAAAGAATTATATTATTTGTACAGAGTCATGCACTTGGAGGAGGAGAGGGGCTGAGAAAAATCATCAGTGCTTATTAGAATCGACAAGACTTTCAACCCTGTCTCTGAAGCTGTTTCAATTTCAGTGTAGCAGCAGGCTATTTCAGTGTAATACAGATTCTCTTCCAAAATGTGTGAAATAACCTCTTATTTGAAAAAAAAAAAAAAAAAAAAAAAAAAAGATCTGTACTAAGCTCTGCTTCAGATCAGGGAAGTATTGGGCAGAAGCTCAGTGGTTGTTATTTCTAGTAGTGTAGTGTTATGTTGAAACGGCATATTTTACATGAGACAACCCTCCTTTGTTCCTGCTGAAAGGGATTGTGCTCTGTACTGTTTTAATGGAATTATCATTCTGTTTTTTTTTTTTTTTTACTTTGTTTTTTACCCCGTTGGCTTTATAGAAAAGCTGGGGTTTATACTGTAAACCTTACATTACGTTATAGCTTAAGTTGCATTTTTGGTGTCCAGAATCCCCAAAGAGCAGTAAAACAAAGTAAAATCGCTGACATTCTTGTTTATTTTTATTGAATCGTTTTGTCCTTTTCTCTTCTGTCTTCCTAGTATATTTGGGGAATTTGGTCTGGTGTGACTTTTGGTACAATAAGCGGCGATAAATTATTTATCAGCTCCGCAACGTGTCTCCCATCCTATGTTCTGCCACATCTTTTGATCACAATGAGCTACTTTGAGAGGTCTAACATACTCGGCTTCAATCAGCAGGGAGGTGTGGTGGCTCAGATAAGCCCGTCCCGCTCCTTTCCATTCTGCATGGTCAGGCCATTTCACTTTGTCGCTCCGTCAGCTGACACAAATCACACCTCAGGCACTGTTTGAGATACTGATTTATTGTCGACCTTTAGTTTTTAAATGTCTCCATTCTCTTTGGAAAGTGCGCAGAAGCGTCGGCCACCACAGTTAGCAATAACAAACTGTGTGAGATATGTCACATGTAATTCACCATCGCGTGTGATGAATTGTGTTGTGGGGTGGGGATGTTGTTATCAGATTGCAGCTTGTTAAACATTTGATTAGGCATAGAAGCAACTGCCGCATATTAGCTGGATTCGCTCACAGTATTCCGGATGTGTGCAGGCTGAGGCGTTTTCTAGATGTGGCCTCTCTTCCTGATCGGATGTCTCAGCCATGCCATGTCTAAAAGATGGCTGTCAGAAGAACTGGCAGATTATCGCACTGAAGGTGTTGGAAACCTCTCTGAGGGTGTTTAAAAAGGCAATCTTAATCACCTAAGCCCCAAATTCAATTATTCCAGATGGAAGACATTTTGCCATCTCCGATGGCTCGAATTGACTTTTGGGCAATTTCCTCAGTGGACGGCTCCATGCTGTGGCATTAAACCAAAGGCTTATGGTCCACTGTATACTTTTTTTTTTCAAAAACAGGGGGAAAGACCCATACAGTGCTCTCATTCTACCCATCTCATGACATTCCCCACTGAGGACGTCTCTGTTCTAGCACACACTCCACAGATTTTTAAACACATTCTTACCTGACATTTTTTAAAACAGGTTGGGTTTTTTTTTTTCTGTACCTCAGAGACATGACTTGTACTCTCTCTTTTTTCTTTATGCAAGCATTAAAAAGAGGTTTCCTCTCCAGCAATCATTGATATGCATGGACTGACCTTCCTCACTCTGGGCATGTGATTTGCACATTCCCCAAAGAGAATGCCCCAAACCTGTCCTTCAAAGATGGCATTTACGTCACATGCAGCGCTCTGGCTCCAATTGTGTTGCTTTCTCCGGTATCTTCACTTTGTGTACTTTATGTGTCTCTATATTTTATCTGAATGTAACTATAGCTGTCATCTTATAACTAATAGGGCTGTCAGTTTATGCTAATTTTGCACAATTAAAATAATGCATGAACAAAAAATATATATAAGAAAAAAAAAAAACTATTAACAACCCCTGACCTATATGTAAATCCATAATATTGGATGTTGGTTGTTGTGGACTTTAGGTCAGTGATAGGCTTATGTTGGAAATAATGGAAATAAAACAATACATTGATTCTAAAAACACTTACTGTAATGTATTTTTGTTTGCTACAATAATGAAAAAACATTAAAAATGTAATATATTTTAACCAATTGATAACCCTAGTATATGCATCAAATATAAGGCAAAAATAATTAAATCAAATATCATTTCAAAAGAATGCTCAGTTTAGAAACTGAGCATTTCTCTTTCCTAATGGGATCTGTTGAACCCTCACATCTGATTGTGAGACTTGAATTGTGGTTTGTTTCTTCAGCAGAGCAAGCCTGCCGTTGCCAGGTCTCAGCTAAAGTTTCTCTGTAGGTGTGCAGCTGGCAGTCTGTATCATCTTGAGGATTCACCATCACTGAGATTTAATCTACATATCCGCCTTCAATATAGAAGAAAGTTCATAAAAAGTTCACAAGTACACAATTTCTTCTAGCTTTTTTCCCCATTTCATTTGCAAGGTGAAAGGCTTGTGCTCTAAATTGTGAGTACATGTTGTCTCATTTCATATTTATATTAATTTTGTAGAAATGGCATTTTGAGTTAAGAACAGATAAGCTGTGCTCGGACAGGGAAATTCGGGTAGACATTGAACCCCCGATGCCCTCTAGTCTCTCAGAGTTTGAACAAAGACAGAACTCCAGAGACTATAACAGCTCCTCAGGAGCTGCCATCTTAGACAAGTGTGAAAATCTAATAGTGGAGCGCTGTGCCTTGCAGGGTTGTGTGTGCGAGTGTGTGTCTAGTGTTTGCACGTCTGTTTGTTTGCATACCCGCTGTACTCCTGTGACCGAGATGAAGCAACAGCTTGTCATCTTTCTGTCATGGAGCAGAGCTTTTTTTGGCCGGAATAAAAAGCAGAGCTTGGTGGGACGTCTAGGCACTGCCACCAGTAGACAGGCAAATGGAGCGGCGGTTTATGAGCATTCTACATGTTGTGGGCATGCATTGAGATCAGGCATAATGGGACGGTAGGTGGGCGTTGGGCACTTGAACTCCCACGGTGTCTGGGTTGTATATGGCGCTCCGCTAAACCCATTAAAAGGCTGATGATGACCAGCTTCGCACTGCCTGTGCTCTTAAAAAGAGTTTCTCTTCAACATTTTCAGCTCATTATCAGTGATTCCTTCACTTGCTTTATGCAAAATAATCCCTCATGCCAAAGAGCAAGAGAAATAGGAATTGAGTTTTGAATTCTCTGTTAAAACGATCCTTTGAATTCTGCCTTTTTGAAAAATCTACATTGTACCCTATTGCTTCTGAATGAATCCTTCTAAATGATCCGCAGTGTGCCTTTGGGTCAGATAAGAGATTTAACCTCTAACCTCTAAGTCACTGTGAACATTGCAATAATTATGTCCTAGATGATTGATAATGTGAAGTTTTCAGGATGACATCCAGTATGGCCATAGTAATTAGCTCTCAAATATGGGTTGTTTACGAATGTTTTTAAGAGTAAACATTAAGCTTTGTAAATAAAAATATATACATAAAAAGCTTCAAATTGTCTTTTCTAAAGAAAATGTGAGGGGTGCTTACCTCTGTAAAATTCATCTGGAATACTTGGTTAGTTGTTAGCGTATTGCAGAGGTGTCCAAACCTTTCTTTTTAAAGGGGGCCAGATTCGATGTCATGGGCACGCCTGTGGACGGGATACTTCTCCTTCTTCTCTTATTAGCCTACATGATTTGTGTCTTGGAAATGCACATTTAACAGTAGCATTAGCTTGAGTTGGGACCAGTGTTGCCACAGTGGTTTTAAAAGTATTTTAAAAGTAACTAAGTTAGATTACAAGTTACTTTATTAGTTACATTCAGCAGCTGCCGACAACACCCACGTCTCAACATAAAAATGACAACCGGTTTTGCCAACACTCACTTTATTGGAAGTGCATTTTTAAAGGGCACCTATTACGACATTTAAAATGTTCCTAATGTTGTTTTGGGAGTCCCCAACAACAGTTTTACATGCATGCAATGACAAAAAACACTTTTGTTGTCGTATAATATGCATTTATTTTTACCTGATTTGCTCACCGACTCCCAAATGATTCGTTCAACGACTCATTTTTCCAAACCCCTCCTTTACGCGTCGCTAATCTGCGTTGATTGGTCAGATGACCCAGTCAGTTGTGATTGGTATACTCCAACGCTATCTCACGACCAATTCGTACGAATTTGTACGACCTCACTCGTACGAATTTGTACGATTTGTCTAAACCCACGTGACGGTTGGGTTTAGGGGCGGGGTCAGGGGTAGGTCATTCGTATGAATTCATACGATTTTGGCAAATCGTAAAATATGTACGATTTAGCAAAAAACTTACAAATTCGTACGAGTGAGGTCGTATGAATTGGTACGAATTAGCCACCTCGTAAAATTTGTACGAATTGCCGTGAGATCGGGTTGTATACTCTGTGCATTTTGTATCCAATGTGTGTATATAAGTAAAATGTTAGCAGTGTTTACAGAGATAATACTTATTGTTTAACACGGAGTACAATGATGCTTTTATCAATTAAATTGTGTTATAATAATGATTATAGTCCACTTCTTTAGTAAAAAACTAAAACTAAAATAAATAATTTAATGTTATGTTAGCGAGCATAGCCCAGAGTTCATATTGTAAAAGCACAATTAGTCTTTGTTTGCGTTAGCCCGATGCAAACATAACGTTTAAAAAAAAAAAAAAAAAAAAACCTTACTACGAGGTATTACTCTATTCTTTAAGACAACTCCGAAAACAACGACAAAAACTTCACAAATCTCAATACAATTGTCATTGAAGACCTTGAAGCTAAACGGTGCTTACTCAACAAACAAAATAATTATTAAGCATGCTACATAAAACATAAAAGCAACAATTATTAATAACACTTACAGGTTGTGATACGGAGGAGGAAGCTGATGCAAATACACTTGGAACTGAACCTTCCTTCAATATCAGCCGACTCGCGAATACAAGTTTGATTGCATTTAAGTTGGTAAAGCAATCGTCTTCAAAATGGCGCGAACAAAGCACAAGGCTCGGACTATACTTCTGTGGTATAGTTGTATATATGAATTGCAGCCACTTAGTCTTCAAATGCTCCTCCTTGGAATACGTATCGTATTCAAATAACTTGACAAGTTGACGTCATCTAGTCAGAGAAAAAGCTTCGGTCTTCTAACGATTCATAAAAATGACTCGGAGTCGACTCTTACTTTTGAAAGACAATAACTTTATATACGGTGCACTTTCATATTTCAAACTTTGCAGGATGTTTTTGTTCACTTAGATCTATGTTACACACTACATGAAAGGTACATTTCAAAATTCCATAATATGTGTCCTTTAACAATAACGTCAACAATGTATCTCCTGACATTTTAAGTTGAACTATTTCCTGAAAAAATACAAGTTTTTATAAAAAAATAAATAGTCTTTCTTGATTTCACTTTACATAAATACATGTTTTTATAAAAAAATTAATAAAGACAGTATTTCTTGATTTCACTTAAATGCATGTTTTTATAAAAAAAAAACTAAAATGATGACAGTCTTTCTTGACCTGACTCAAATGTTTCTTCGAATTTGACGTAGTGTTTTTGTAGCTAGATAGCACTTTGTCGCCACCAGCTGCCAATAAAGCACTTAAAAGCTGTCACAAAGAACCGGCAAAAGTAATGATTATGAATATGTCAAATATAGCAAGGAGACATTTTAATTGTTTATGAATAAACAAGTGTTTTCTGTCAGTGTCGGCTGCAAAGGTGAAGTTGACGATGCTGACTCGCGATCTTCACAGTAGTGAACGCCCCAGAGAAAAATTATATAAGCAGAGAGCAGTCTGTTATATTTCGGTTTAAATTGTTCTGTTTAAAAGTAGACATTTCAATATATACATATTTTTCAGGTCGGTGAGGCAAGTAGGCTACCTTATACGCTGAGTTTCGGTTCATTTATGAGACGAGCTCCAGTTCACGTGCCGGCACCTCCGTGTTGTGATTATCTGTTGTCTGCTATATTTACTTCTGATTTATTAAATCCTGCCAATTGGTTGATTATACATTGATTAAAATTAAGATACAATTAATACAAAACGAAATTCACTTTACAGAGAGGCTTTGTGCTTTCTGTCTGAGGTCTCTGTGAAAGTTTTAAAGCAGTCTTTTAGTGTTGCTTTCAGAGCGGTCAATTCCATAACGGAGAACAGTCACGTCCGTAACATTGTTTTTTCCTCATAAATGTAATAAAATATAATAAAATAAATATTTCTGTGCAGAACCAACCCTTCTTCATCCTGTGGGTATTAATTACTTTTGGTTTGTGCAGTGTAATTCAAAGAATTACTAAAAAATATTTTGCCACCTAAAAGTTAAAGATGTTTTGTGTCACATACACGCATGTGCATTTCTCTCATATTAAATATAAAACGCATGTGTAGACTGATATTGTTGTAATTTCTGGACTCCTTTATTAAGGGAGTATGGATATATAAACAGACATTTCCATATATTGGTATTAAATTATATATATCAAGTTTTTTTACTGCAATTGTCACATCCATGGAATTTTAAAGAATTTATCCTCAACTAGTTTTGTGGTGTAGGTCTACGTATTTTATAATTTTAACTTCAAACAATACTAATAGTAATTTAAAGATGTGGTAGCATTGGATCTGGACGGGAAGGATAACTTTGGGAGTTGGTAGGGGTGTGTCACGATTTTGCCTTCTCACACTGCGACACAGGTTCGTGGATCTGAGTGTTGTGATTTTGGTTTCATATCGCATATCGTTACAGCCCTAATTTTTACTAAGGAAAATGACAAAAAATAGTAATGCACAGTGACTTGGATAAGTAACTTTAATCTAATTACTGGTTTGGAAATAGTAACGCGTTACTCATTACTGAAAAAAGTGGTCAGGTTAGAGTAACACGTAACGCGCTACCGGCATCACTGGTTGGGACAAATGTACATTTATTTTCATTAACACAAACAGTAACTGTAATCTGTAAAATTTTAACAACCTAATTTTTAAAGGGTAAAATTTAAAATGTCTTCCTGAGTTAGAACTCTACTCTTATTAAAATTAACCATTGGTTTCTGTAATTTGCTCTATATTTCATAACTCTAATCATTAGATTTTGATAATGTTGTAAGATAACATTCATTACTTTAATATGTAATATATGTCGAAATCAAATTTTGTTTTACTCACGGTTTACTGCAACAACTGGCCTAAAATCTAGTGCTGTTGCCTTGTGTTGACACTGTGAAATGATTTTAACCCAGGACTAAAAAAATAATGATTGACAACTCGGTGTAAAGATTTATTTATATATACTTATTTTATGCACAGTTGAACATATTAATTCAACGCACTATTGATTTTTACTGTAAATAAACATCAGCTCTATTTCTAATTAAATATTTGTTTAAGCAAACATGTTTAATATTTAAAAATAAATATTTATTAAAAACATGTGCACAACATTATGTATATGTATATATATATATATATATATATATATATATATATATATATATATATATATATATATATATATATATATATATATATATATAAACAACATTATGTGCACAAATATAAATATGGGTTTTCTGATAATGGTTTCAATAGCAAGTTGGTATGGATTCCATAAAACTGATGCCACTCAACGCAGAATGTGAATTTTCAAATCCTACCTTTGTGTCTATTAATCATGTTATTGTGATTAATATACATAATCCAACATAAAAATCCAATACATAAAACACTTGCCACCCGCGCTTTAGTCCCCTCCACTTTTTAGAGGACAAAATGACGTACTTATGAAACATGAAAAGGAAAAAAAATCTGTTAGTGCATGCTATTTGTCCAGCGATTAAGTGATATTTGTCAACCTGAAAAAAATAGACAAGATAATTTAAAGATAAATGTTCTACAAAGCTTGTATATCAAGCATTTAATACACCCATAGGAATAATTCCTTCAGTTCCAACTGATAGAAATGCTGTACATGACAGGGCCTCAGTTATTATAGGATGCTTTGATCTTCAGCCCAAGATTTAGCTCAATCTAGGTCTGTGCGGGGTCCAACCCCTCATCATTCAAATGTCTATCTTTATTCTATGTACTGCCCATGTGAGCGTCATTGAAGGCCACTCAATTTTTGTCTCTGATGTACAATCTTTTTTTGACATTTGAGTCAATTAATTGAGAATGAGGCACGGTATGGGGCAATGACTCTTCATTGGTAGCACTTGACATTTTCCTGGAGATGGCTCACATTTCATCTTGCTCAGGTTTTGAAATTCTCTTTCATTTTCAATTATTATTATTAGTATTACATTTTTTCACCTTCTCTTCAGCCATAAATATGTTGCTTCGCCTAGATCTTTGAATGCCATTTTCTCCCAATGTTTATTTAAAAAGTGAGAGAAAAACAGCATTTATTAATGAGGCTTCAACATCACAACTCTTGTTTGCTGCATATTAAAAGCAGACATCTTCACCTCTCATATTCATTCACCATCATGTTTTTCACCCTGTACCACTACCCAAACCACATGTCTGACTTTAAATGCACTTTGGATGTTTTTTTTTTGCTCACTGTACTTTGCCCATGATGTCACATGTCAGGGCGGCATTACTACATATGCACAGATGCAGCTGCTTGAAGAGAAGGTTAGCAATTAGGAGCAAATGGTGAGGCACTTTAATAAGAATCTGCATTATCGCTGCCAAAAACTGCACTAATTGGGGGTAATTAGTTCAATGAAATTTGGATCAATAAATATTGCACAGATTTGAATGCTGGGCTCCACGAGCAGATGGTATGCCCAAGCATGAACACGGTGCAGCTGGGTGTTGAAGCCTCAACCTTTCCTTGTGCAGAAGCAGCCATATATTTAGCACAGTGATGAGCTTCTTTCTGTACGAAGGAACAAAGAAATTAATCGGTGGGACCTGATTTACTTCCACCTGTAGTAAAATTAACACATTAACGACAGCATAATTTAATCAGATTGGCAAATAAAAAACAAACAAGTAAAACCATTCGACTTTAAGAATGTAGTTAGCTGCCTCAAAACCTCCCACTGCGAAAATGATTCAGAAGAGCCTTCTTTGCTCGACAAGTTAATAATATATTGCAATTTGTTAATTAAGGGCAAAATGCATGGGAGTTTGGGTGTTTTCCCAACACAAATTAATCATTGAAATGAACAGAGAGAGGCCTCGCGCTCGTTTGCGCCAGCCGTAATGAAATAAAGGAGGCCTGCTGTTTGATGGGCTGTTTTGGGAGAGCGAGCCTTGTCTGTGCCGAAAGAAGAAATCAATAGCTGGTTGGGCGGTGATGCCCTGACTCTTCTGTCAAGTGCTCCACACGCTTTATCTTTTCACGTGCACTGGGTTTCCACTCTACACCTCCTATCTGATAATATTTCTTTTTCTAGCCCCTAAATGTGTCCTCTGATGCCATAGACACCTGAGTGACTTGCGTGCTGGCTACATAATTGACAGCATGTCTCACTAACTAAGAAAGGCATGGAGGATTCAGACTCATTATAGATAGTGAACGTTCGTTTTCCACTTCTTTCGTGAGGTCCATCTCTTTCTTCTCTTACAGAGAGTGAGGAAGAGAAAGAGGGTGCGAGAGAGAGATTTTCAAAGTAGGAGTGATGCGAGGCCCATGCTGGGCTAGCCAGCAGGAGGCGGTCTCTGAACTCGCAGCCAGTGAGAACTGATAAACACTTCCCAAAGACTGTTTTTGTCCAGCCCAAACTTTTGGGCTGAGAGAGAGGGAGAGAGCAAATGACAGAAGAAAGAGAAAATGTCCTCTGTGTAAAAGAAAGCACTAATGACAGGGGGTGTGTGAGTGCTCATGAGTATTCATAATAAATTCCACAGTGTAATGCCACACCCCATATTGATTCTCTTTACATGTCTTCTCAATGGCGTATTAACAAACAGTACAAGTAAAGAAACAAGTCAGCAAGTCATTGCAGTTTTCTTTTTTGCTTTTTTTGCATTTATACAGAATAAAGATGAATTAAAATGTGGATGTCATTTTCTGAATTAGATTTTTGGATGCAATAAGATATTAAAATGGTAACGCTGAACTAAAATATGTAATGACCTAAATTTTAGTTTGTCTGTTACGCAAAGCGTGCTCAAGAAAGATTTCTTAAAAATGTCAATGTTGAATATATATAATTGTGTTTGTCGAAAATTATTAATAAAAAAATTATCCGTAACAAAAGTCATGGTTATCTGAAGTCGGCTCATAGCTATGATTTTCATGAACGGAAATTTGAGAAAAACAGGTTTAATTAACAGTCAATAAAAAAAAATAAAAAAATAAAAAAATGTATGAGAAATAGATAATAATTTTAAGATTGGTTAAAGATTACATTTAAAATAAATAAATATATATATATATATATATATATATATATATATATATTTATTTATTTATTTTAAATGATATATTTTATATATATATACATATACTATATATATATATATATATAGTATATATATATATATATATATATATATATATATATATATATATATATATATATATATATATATATATAATTAGATTCATAAATTATACAATTATTACTGTTTTTAAAGATTGTTTATTTTTATTCTTCCATTTCCATGAGTTGTTATACTTTTTTTCTCCCTGCTCTACACTATTTATAATCTTAGTTCCCTTCCTTGTCCATCTGACCTTTCAGCGCTCTTCCTTCATCAGAGACTACACTAGACTTTTTTGTACCTGTGGCTTTGCCTTTTAGCAGGCCCAGTAGGCTCTGTTCATACTCTCCCCTTCTTTCTCCTTTGAAATGAGGTACCTGACCTGGTCCAAGTCTCCTAGTGGAAAGGGAGCATGTGCAGACCTTGGAGAATCACTGAAGCACCTGACATTTCACCTGCAGAAGATCTGACACTTTTATTCAAAGTGTCCAGATTTTGAGTGTACAGTAACCCATGGCACAATACCCTGTGTTTAGAGCACCACACATGTTATGGTCTGTTTTTCACTCTCTAAATACAACCGCTTCTGACAAGAACGGATGAGCTGAGAAGTTACAGTAGCCAGACAGTCCGGAACTTGGATATTTCCAATACACATCACTAGCATCTGTGTTGATGGCTTGGATTAGCCATTTGTTTCAGGGGTTCTCTGTATAGCTGTAATTACCTTAACAGACAAGAACAGGAAAAGAGTGCCATTCCAATCCATGACAAAGACATAAGCAGCAAGCTCTGACAACGGCCAATATCACCAGAGTAAGTTTATTCAGCGTGTGGCTTATTTAATGCCCAAGCCCAATCAATTGTATTGATCGAAGCAGGAATCTTTCTTTATCATATGGGCTGTTTACACATACCCAATTACACCGCCGTTTGTCATAAATTTACAGCTAGTTAATGATGGCCTTCTGTCATACTTTTACAGGGCATTGATTAAAACATTACAGCTCTAATTGAGTATGTGAATCGATCGACTCTTTGTCCTCTGAAGCCACAGCTCAGCCAGGAAGAAAATGAGTGCTTTCTCTCCCTCTCCTTGTACAAACCTTTGGAATAGAGCTGTGGAAAGATGAAGAATTATTAAGGATGATGAGAGAAGAGGGCGTGCAAGTGCAATTCACCAAAATATATCACTGGTTTTCTTTTGTTCTCTTACAATACCAGCCAAATGTTTGGATACACTTGTATTCTCCTGATGTTTCTTTTGATCTAAAGGTTTCAAACCAAACATTTTAATTTTAATTAAGTTGGACTGGATAGTGAAGGAAAAGCAGGGAAGGAAAAGCAGTCAACAAGTGCTCAGCATAATGTGTATGGGAACTCCTTCAATACTTTTTAAAAAACGCATACCGTGATGCTCCTCTTGAAGTTATGGCCCCGATATACTCAGGACAAATTTATATTTCATTCTTCGTTTAGGGGTAAAATTAAGTTTGAAATACCTGAGCAGCAATATACTGTTATCGAACATCTGACGCCACCCACACTGCTGAGAGCGCCGTTTAGATGAATATGTAAATATGTTCTGTGTGCTTTTTCCTCTTAATAAAATACACAACCAAATTGAGAAAACAGTAAGCATTTTAATAAAGTATTAGAAAAGTATCTGATTATAGCAACGCGGTTGTTTACACGAGCATACGGCACTCAAGTGAAGTCACTTCACGTTTATTTATATATCACTTTATACAATATATAGCTTAAAATCAAGCAGCTTTAACGAGTTAAACATGGAAAACTGTCAATGTCTTGTTTCATCAGAAGTACAACTGCATGTTTCTACTATAAAGCAGTGTGCTCATGCTTTAACTCGAGGACGTCTGACCTCGACCGACTGCACAGGCCAAATAAACCAGAAAAGATTTTCACTTGAAAGAAGGCTGAGCCTCCCGCACACCTACCTATTACATAATCGCAATGGACCAATTGTAGTACCAATCGCAACTAATCGTTTGCAGAATAAATGTTTTTGTTTACATCATGTGTGTGTACTGTGTATTATAATTATGTATATATAAATACACAAACATGCATGTATAATTTTAAGAAAAAAATCAATTTATATATTAAGTATTTATAATTATATATAATATAATTTATATTTAAATATAAAAATGTATATAAACATGTACATATTTTTTAAATATATGCATGCATGTGTGTGTATTTATAAATACATAATTATTTTACACAGTACACACACATATATGATGCAAACAAAAACTTTTATTCTGCAAACGATTAGTTGCGATTAATCGTTATGCAGCCCTAGTACGAAGGTTTTTTGCAGCCGGAGCTGTTGGCAAGCTGTTTCGAACTCCCAAAACAAACTCTAAACGAATGTCGTTTTGGCCTGATTTTGTTCGAAATGTCATCACATCAGTTCGTTATTTGATTTCGCTTGAAGTATATCGGTGCCTTTAGTTTGAGAGAATGCCTAGATTGTGCAAAGCTACAATCTACGTAGACAAGATCACAAGACACTTACGAATAAGCAAAAATATATGGTGAGTTTAAATTGTTTGACTTTTTTGGTGGTTACTACATAATCCCCACATTTAAATGTATGTTATATCATAGTTTTAAGACCATGATAATGTACCATAATGCGTAAAATTAGCACATAATTATATTTGTCATGTCCAAACTTTTGACTGTTTGTCTAATGACAAAATTATTGATGCAGTTAATACCTTGGGAATGTAAGGTGTTAACTCTTATGCTGAAGTCTTTACAGAAACGTTATGCAGGCTGAGCAGGGTTGGTTAGAAGCATGTCATTCTCTCAGACTCGCTGTGTTAAGCAGCTGCTCATCCCAGCACTCCATGGGCCACCAATTACAGACACCGAGGGCTGGACACCTGCAGCTTTTATGGCTGCCTTTCAATTAAGAGCTGATTTAGGCCAGCAATAACCCTGTTACTCTCTTTCCAATGTACATAACTACCTCAATTAAATAATTAAGGGGCAGGGGATGTCTGAGACATCCTAGACATTACCTTATGTCTCCTGTGACTGCTGTCTACAGAGTCTATAGGCCACACATTGAGTTGACTGCTCAGGTCTGTGAACTGTTCATCTTTCCCTTCCTATGGTCTGCATTCAGTGACTGTTTGTTGTTCTGTGCATACTATTGTGAGTCTGAACACATTGATGTAATATCGTATTAGGTTATTTAGTACTTTTTTTCTTTGTCACTATTTTGATGGTTTCCCCATGAACAATGTAGTTACCCAAGCCGATGTAGTGTTGCAGGGTTCAAGAATAAGGATGACATGCTGACAAGGGGCCAGTGTGAGGGACTTTTGGCCAGATGACGAAACATCGTAGAATTTCCATGTTGTTGTAATTTTTGTTTTTGCAAGGAACTATATATAAAAAGGATTTAAAGTAAAATTAAGTAGGCAAACATACAAATATTTTGCTTAATTGATTGTTGTGTGGTGGGGCCATTGAAAAAATTGAATTAAATCAAATCTATTGTCCTAGCAGAGAATATCCTATTGAGTTTTGTTTTCTGTTACCAGCTAAATTATCCATGTAGCCATTCCGATTTTGTAAGTGCTTTCAAAAAGAGCTGAAAACTGAAAGAAAAAAGAAAAAAGTTAATACTGACAGATAATGTTATTTAGCTTTATTCATAATTAACTTGTATGACCTGAATATTAAGAAAGACTAAGGGGGGATGCCTCGGTCTGAAATACCTTGGTTTTCTTACTTTGTCTAAAAGTTTTTAGCTATCTAAATAAAGGGAACAAGAATCTCCTGTTTACGTCTTATCCCCAAAATCATTAAGGCTTTGCTTCACAACTTTCATAAGATTAAATATTTCACTGGTTAAGCAAATGCTCTACATAGTGGTACAGAGTGCACTGGGGATGTATAGGCTGGAAATGACTAATTTTCTCATCAGATCTCAAACTCCACATATATTTATTTGATCTAATACTATGGTGAGATGACTGCACATCAGCCAGTAGGAAAACATGTGTTAGGTCTGCTAATCAAATCAAAATAAATCCAGTTTGTTGAAATCTGCCTCTGTGGCTCTTTTTTAAGGGTGGCGAGCTTCCCCTGAGCTTTCAGTCTAATAGAGGTGACTCCCTCTTTCATGAATTGCATTTGGATGAATTTATGGGCTTGTTTGCATGGCTACAGGAAATGCTGTGTCTGAGCTAATCTCTATGGACCCTCCTCTGATCTCCTAAAGCATCTGTCTCACAGGTCTACCCCTCATTAAATCCCCTCATATGATTCTAATACACACGATCATGGTTTGTTATCGCTCAAATACAAGAAAAGTGGAAGGTACTTAATTGTACCACATACAGTATTTGTGACCCAACATATCTTCAATTATTTAGACAGGTCCTTAAGAAA
This sequence comes from Phoxinus phoxinus, assembly GCF_949152265.1. NCBI lineage: Eukaryota > Metazoa > Chordata > Actinopteri > Cypriniformes > Leuciscidae > Phoxinus > Phoxinus phoxinus. The sequence goes on from NC_136881.1 coordinate 28,968,025, forward strand.
GATATTTTTCTTCTTCCCTCCTTCTCTCTCTCTCAGTTTTTCGGGGTCCCCCTCCTCTCCTCTTCCTATTAAAAAGTAAAGAATAGAGAATAGATTTGGCTGCAGCATCCTGGTGAGATGAAAGTCCAATTATCTCCACAAATGAAAGGAGAAGCCTTAATTAGGACTGAACCAAATCTACGTGAGGGGAATGTGTGCAACCATAGATATGGACAACCAGGCAGTTTCCTTAGCGACCTGAGGCAAAAAGAATGAGGGAGAACCGGAACGGAGGTGCGAGAGGAAGTAAAGAGATGGAATGGTCCCTGCTCTGTGCTGGCCAAGGTACGTCAGTGACTTGAGCGCCCAGCCCCGTTGCTGGGGCCCTGAGATTACCCAATGCAGCACATCCCTTATTTCCAGCTTTAGCTTTGATCCGGCAGGGTGCCCCTAAAATAAAAACTGCTTTTAATGTTCTCCATGGCTACATGCTCTATCTCCTCTCTCCAGCCTTTAGTGCTCTTCACCAGTGCCATAATGCATAGCAAATTACTGAGTGGCCCAACTGTATTGTGCAGGAGCACGTACACGTTTGTTTCATGACCAGAAAGGTACTCTGGTCAATCTGCTAACCAAAAAGCACAAAAAGTGAGAGAGTATTTTAATGTCGCTGAAGCCTCCATCCAACAATGCTTTTCTCAGAAGCCTACTGTACATGATACCTCTCACCAGCAGCCATTTTCTCCATCTCTGACGCTGTACAAAACAATTCCCTTCCACTACTCCAGGGGAAAATCACACCCCCATAATTAAATTTACTCTCTCATATCCGCGCTTCATATACAGTAGATGGCCAGTGTGACAATCAATCCCTCCCAGATGTCTATACATTAGTGGTTATGAAGTTTTTTTATGGAGCAGTGTATTGCAGCGTTAGACTGTGTAATCATCTCGTTTCACCACACATATACTGCCATTTTGCTCTCATATGTGGCGGACAGTCAGGGGACGGATAGGAACGTAGCATGCCTTCCATCCCAAGCAGAGGATTAAGGCAAACCCCCGAGCTTACCTGTGGCTTTCAAATGCATCTCTAATATCAAACAGCCCGCAGTCTCCCCGCATCTGAATAATACAGGTCTGCTGCCTTTGCAACACTGCAGTTTATTGTGTAGTTGCTTGTCGCAGCTCAATAGTCACCGATATTCACCAATCAGTACATAGAAAGGCAGATTTGGAAGTATGCTCCTTTACCCTATCAGAAAAAAAGTTTGTTGATCTGATCAACAACATTGAACAATTTATTTTGTGCCATCCTACAAGGTTTCTTTGAGTATTTAGATTATTTGGTTTCAGTTTTGCACCCTTGTTTTCAATGGTGTTACAGTCAACATTGTTAACACTTTACAAAAACATTTAATTTATTAACATTATTTTACTAGATTAGTTCACATGAATAACATTAAAAATGCTTCTAAACCATTTATTAATATTAGTTAATTATTAACAAATGGGAAACTATTGTGTTACTGACACACTGAATACAATCCTCTTTTTTTTTACCTTAGTTGTAAGGGGAAATCTGCAGAACATATTTACAATTAATACATTAACATTTAAAATTTGAATGTGTTAAATGGAAGCAAATGTTAAATGGAATGAAAATAAACATTAAGCCAACATTTTGTAAGCAATATATTTAGGGCTGTCAGCGTTAATGCATTGACATATGGGATTAATTTCAAAATCTTTAACTCATTAAAATAATTTTACGCAATTAACACAAATATATAAATAACAAAAGTGTGTGAAGCTGCATCATTAACACAGTTAGATGATCTTAGAAGTCAGGAGTTTATGTCACTGAGCATCTACAAGCACCTGTAACCCTGGTTGGAGGAAATTTCCATTCTAACCCTTTAACCCGATTCCGCTTCTCTTTTTGTGATCAGACTATTTTAAGTGATCAGTGATTCAGTAATCAAATTCATTCAAACAATCGGTCCAAAACAGCACAGGAATGTCAGGCTGATTACATCAGAGAGAATAGAGACTCAGAGTTTTTAGTGAATTATTCATTCCAGTGCAAGCTTTGCTTGAAAACACGAGCTCTGTCATATTCTATGATTGTTTCTGATGAGCGCAATTTTGGTGACGTACAGGAGTCGTACAGTATAAGCGCACATAAGTCTGTTATATTGATGCAAAACTTTACAAATCATGTACTGTATGTGCGCTCTCGATCACTGATCACACTGCAACGTGCAGACACATTTCAGCACATCGCTCACACACACTCAGGATAATGTTTGATTTGTCGTGTACGTTTCTGTGTTTAGTAATCGTAGGTAAATGCAGTCAGGGCAAGATGGTTGATTTAGGATTTTTTTGCGTCTCAATGTGGTCCTGTTCAATATCGCAGCTTGACTCGTGTAAATGAAAAAAATGAGCTATTTGTTGTTTCATTGCACACTATATCTGAATTATGTTAAGTTACACACATTTTATTATATAATCAAATTATATGGACCCCTTATGTCATTTGGTGTCCTTTTGAAATCTCCAAGGGTGCTTGAAGCTTGCAGAAAATACAGTTTTTTTTGAGAATCGCCCTTCAATCTGATCGTTTACTTTGCTGGATATAGCAAATGATGACAAAATTAATGTGTTAAATAAGATAAATGGTGTATGCTTAATTTCCCGATAAGTGTGTGATTAATCAGATAAAAAATGTAAATCGATTGACAGCACTAATATATACAAATATTTATATATAAAAATAGTGTGTGTGTGTGTGTGTGTGTGTGTGTGTGTGTTTATTCAAATGTTCAGTGTCTCTGATTGTTACACAAATTTATTGTGTATCAATAGTAAAAAAAAAAGTTGTTATTGTAAAATATTGATTGAAAGTTACACTGTTTTTGGGAATAAAAAAAGTTTGAATCACAAGGTACAAGGAAGACAAAAAAAAAAAAAAAAAAAAAAACCTGGACCTGTGGTTGAATTCATGGTGAGGTGCAAGGAGAGAAACCGTTTTTTTTCCCTCTCGCTCCACAGCTTTTTTTGAATGTGACAGCACAATGCCACCTACCGCTGTGACAGTGCATTTTAAAGCGTGCGTGACATCAATAAATAATGTGCCGAGTGTTGGAGTGCAGCGCGTAATCAGCCCCAGTGCGCTGCTGCGCCAAAACAACAGCATCCTCTGTTTGATCTGCCATCTAACTAACGCAACACTTAAAGGACCACAATTACCTCCAACAATCGGCCCCATAACAGCAGCTGTGTGGCTACCTGCTTGCACGTGCTGTGTGGCACAGATCTATAATGTGGACAGCCGTTTTAGCTAGCTACATTTGCTAGTTGGAGCTGTTGTCTTGTCTTGAATTTCGTATGCCCTTTGTAACGTTTTGTGTTACTTGGCATGTGGAGGTGGTTATATCCCCTTAACTTTATTCAGATGGCAGCAACTCAGTATTTATTGGTTGTTTTGTATCATCTAGAGATGTTTCCCTGTGTTCCCTTCGGCATCTCCCAATAAAAAGGCTGTACTTCTAGTGAAATACTGTTCTGTGACAGAAAATCTGATGCTGTGACCTCTAAGAGTATGCTAGAACTTGTGGATATGTTGTGAATGTAAAAAAAAAAAAAACATTTTTTAAATGTCAAAATACATTCATTTATTTTTTTATAAATCTGATCAGACTCAAAAAATAAGCATATTTACTGTATCAGTTAATATGCACCATTACAATTTATTCCATCAACATTATATCCATGACATTTAAGCACCCCTGCATCGTCATGCAAAGAAACTAACTATTTACTGTACTGTTTAGAAAATATGTTAACTGCATTTTTATTGTTTTTATTAATATCTTCTGAGTGATTGACAGAGAACGCTTTACTTTCCGTCTTGTGAATATATTTCCATAACCAAAGGGAATACAGCTTTTTCCTCTCCTAAGAATATTTGTTTGTTTTAGAATGCTAAAGACCATCCACTTGACATGTGCAACACCCTTAACTTTGTTCACATGACAGCCAGTGAGTACTTACCTGTTCTGTATCAACTGAGATGTTTCTCAGCATGTGATGTTATGTAAGTACCTCTACACTTTCTCTAAATACATGAAAAGGCTCTATTTTTGGTGCAGAACTGTTATGTAGTAGCCTGCGGTGAGCACTGAAACTTGGCTACATTCTTGAGTCAAAACTCTGAACAATTTATAACGTCAAAACAGGATCATTCCTTTGTGGTGAATCTAAATAGACACTCAAAGTAAAGACTGTGTATGGCATATTCTGTGAAGCACAGATTCAGTCAGCCTATTTACTCTATCTATCTGAATTTACATCGTTTATTCATATCTCCAGAGCCATTGCCAGGGAACGCTTCCACAAGACACTAACCATCCGACTTTCAGCTATGTCAATATATTTTCATCACCTGAAGAATATTTCCTCTTCCTCCCCCAAGTATATTTGGCGTTCATATTCCTCTCCTTTATGTCAGATGGTTAAATATCCTCTTTTAGGCCTTACTTTGCAGCAGAAGAGTTGACGTGAGCATTGGGTTCTCTATCCCTTGAGAAACTGTGGCGACTACTGGCTGTCTGAGCTGAGAATCCAGGGCTTAGGTAGTTCCTGCAGTGGATCCCATGGGTGTGGACACTGGTTAATGGACTTGGTATTTAGACACACATAATGGGCTCAGTCTTAAGGAAGTGCTGCATGCAAACTGACTCCCTTCATTGTCTCTGTGGACCTAGGCTCCGCCGTCTTGTCTTCCTTTCTCATCTCCAGGGCCTTGATCCCGACCTCCGGCTGCATTAAGCTCTTCTTCAAATCCTCTGAGGGGCTGCTCCCATCATCCATCCCTCCTACTATCTCTCCGACCCATCAGCATACTTTTTTTTTTAAGTAATGAACTTAGATTACAACAGCTGGGCAGGTAAAGTCCTTTAAGCTTGTTGTTCTGTTCTGTTCTGTTCTTTTCTCTCTCCCCCACCCCACCCTTAATGCAAGCATGTGTTTTATTATTACCCAAGACAGTGGAAAAGTTTAATTAGGTCAGCTCTCCAGTCAAAGACCCTCTGGGGTCATGGTGAGCTGGTCTACATATTATTTATCCATGCATTATGATAGGTCAAAGGGCCAATTAAATCAAAGGTGATTTGGCCTAGATAGCATTGGGAGGTGCGAGGCAGTGTGCTGCCCCTGGTTCCTGCTTCTTACTCATTCAGGATCATTAGCGAGCGGACGGCTCGTTGCAGATCAGGCTGCTGAAATGCAGGGGGTCAAGCTGCTTCATGCCACACTCACAGCGGGATTACCCTCATCCAGGCTTCACACCGGACCCCTGCGTGGCTTATTTGTGTTCAAACATGCAAACGATGAATTACCGATTCTAAAACCTTGCCCAATTTGATGCAAGTTTGCTCACTACATCACTTTAAACAAGCACCACACGTCTGGCCTTGAAAAGAGCTTTTCTCGAATAGTGCTAATGAATACAGAGATTTAGAGCTTGTGTATGATGCTTGTTTTACATTAACATCTCTTTCCTCCATTCCATTTTTGATGTGGTCCACCCTCAGTGCTGAGCAACTGACACTATCATGATCATTGAAGTGTAAAGGTGAAGAAATCCCTTCATTTCGGAGCCGGAGCGAGAGGGTTACCGCTGGTCATTATCCCCATCCACTAAACAGTATATCACTTCAAACGGCCTTCCGAGCTCTCGGCCAATATCCCTCTGTGTGACTTTCAAAATGCTGAATCCTCACAAGTGTACAAAGCAACATGAACGCCCACACAGACCCGGTGTTTTTTCTTCTAATGAGGGCCAGCGTATCAACTAAACGCGAGAATGAATCAAAAGTACGACATTAGAGTTTGCCATCTCTTGCTATTTCTTCTCTGTCTGAATTCCGTTTTTAAGCTTTCTGCAACTGTATGGGACTCAAGACTCTCATTAACGGCCAAAACTTTCGGCATCACATGGCTCTTACAGCTAGGGACATATTGAAACTATTTGTAGTTGTAGATTCTACCGTATTCAATTCAGTATCTATGTCCAGTCAACGAGTGCTACTCTTCATCACTGAATGGAACTGCGATGCATTTGAAAATAATCCTTGAGATGGAAACAGCAGAAATGGAGGACAAGAGCAAAAACAAGCAGGCAGACAGTGCTGAATCAATTGTATTGATGATGTGCTTATAGCTCTGTGACCGTATTTAGCCACATGTATTCGGCCTTGCTGTTTTGGCTACATGATGCTTTCATCAATAGTATTCGGAGGGCTGTACTGTGTTTACAGTAAATGAGAAATATCCAAGTTTTTCTGTTACAGATTTTTTTTTTCTCTCTGCTGGTTAACCTTTCCTCCGAGTGGCTATTATATTCTTTATTGTCAATGAGGCTCTTAATGTCCCTGAAGCCAAAAACTGATGATGAAGCAGGAGTACCGAGCCATTAATCTCAAGTGTTTTCTGTAGAAACCGTGACACTTTTGAAAACATTTCACTGAATATGTTTTGTTTTTTTGGTTCTGTTGTAGCATTAATCACAATATCCTTTGACATGAAGTAAGGGCCATAATTTCCATTGTTCTCATCACATCTTCTCCCGTAGTTCCCTAGGTATGAGATGGAGACGTCATAGTCTGTACTGTTTGCTAATGAAAATGTGACCAAAGATGGCTTATGTTGCAAGTTAGACAAAACAAAGTCTAAAGGGATTTGAGTGGACTTTTGTTTTCTTTTCACTTGTTTAATTGTGTAAGAATGGGGGAGAAACTAACAATGTTTTATTGTGTATATCTTTATTTGTCAATATTTTTTGCTGATAGAGACTGATTTCAGAGCTAAATATTGAAGATACACAAGAAAATAGTTAACTGAAGCTTCCCAAGGTGACTTCTAGACTTATATCTTACTTGGTTGAGGACATCTGTGGCAACAAATTTGTGTCACTAATAATTTATGCTACACAACTGTCTGTGCATGATTTATTCAGGACAGGGATTAATTAATACATTCAATCAATGAAGCTAATTAAGAACACAGTGGGAGCTTTGCAAAGCCACAACAGCCAGCATGACCAGGCAGAGCGTGTGTGTGTGTGTGTGTGTGTGTGTGTGTGTGTGTGTGTGTGTGTGTGTGTGTGTGTGTGTGTGTGTGTGTGTGTGTGTGTGTGTGTGTGTGTGTGTGTGTGTGTGTGTGTGTGTGTGTGTGTGTGTGTGTGTGTGCGTGTGCGTGCGTGTGTGAGAAAGATAGAGAGAGAGAAAAAAAGAAGAGAAAATGGTGAACATTTTCATTTTGATTGCCCCCTCAAGCACATACACACTTCACAGATAAAGGGGTCATGGGCGTGTGGAAGAAAATAGTGGACAGGCCTTAGATCAAGCACCAGTGTTTCACTTGGCAGCTTCACTCACCACTGTCACTCCTTCCCATTTATCTCTAGGAATGTCATCCTCTCTCTCTCTCAGTTTCCCATACTATCTGTTCTTTTTCTCCACAGCCCCCACCTCACCCCTCCTCTCCCCTCCCCTCCGTTTTTATCCATACCCACACTGTCTCCATCCACAGGGACACGCTGACACTTAAGCGCGCATACAGACACACACACAATCTTGACACTGTGCTAGTTGTCTCTACGGAGAGCCATTTCCCAAGCAGACCGAGCTCCGGCGGGTCGCTCAAAAAGACGACAACGAAGAAACAAAGAATCAGGAAAAAGTAGTTCCCCTACTGTCACTAAAGTGGAACTTTTTTTCACACTCACTTGCGCTGTGAAAATGGCACACTGAATCTGCTTTTGTCCCTCCCTGCCTCTTCCTCTCTTTGTCTCATTCTGTCTGCAGATGAAGAGGGCAGAATCTGTTGTTCATTTTATGGAAGAGATGTGCACTTGCCTTTAATGTTAGCTGATTTGGGGCTCATAAGCACTAATTGGAAAGTTTGATTAGCAAAACTGCATGGGATTTCGTGGCCTGCTGAGTGGACTACACGGGAGTTAGTTTGAAGATCAGTTTCACTCTCAGTCAAACATCCCTCTTTGTATTGCCATCTACTATCCTTCTTTTCTCATACTGTGCTATATAACCGTCCATCTTTTGTGCCTTGAATACAAGTAAGGAAAAGCTGTAACCCCAATTTCTAAATAAATTATAAACAATGCTATGTTTAAAAAAGTGAATCCTATTTGGAGGTCATCATGATTGATTGATTGATTGATTGCTTTACACTCTTTTTTAAGTAAATAAAAATTACTACAAAAATAAGTACATTTTACAAGAAAATACAATTTCTGTTTAATTCAAAAATTCCACATTTAATTCGGTGTGTTACTTGCTGTTTGTAATTATTTGTGAAATAAACACAAAAGTGCAGCATTTTGATGAACTCATCACCAGTTTGTCAAAATATTGCACTTTTGTGTTTACACTCACTGCTGTATGATTTTTTTCATTAGAAGTTATTATGTTAATATACTAAATATTTAACAAATGATAATAATAATAATAATACAAAATAAATCAGTATAAATTAAAGACAGTCCAAACACTACCATTGTGTATAATTTTTTTCTACTATTTGAATAAAAACTTGATTCACAGTACAGTAAATAGTGAAACAGTAAATAGTGTATTTGCATGATATTGAGATGCAATGTATCTTAAATGTATCAGTCTCTTAATTGGCATGTATATAATGTTGATGGAAACAAATGGTATGGTGCTAAATTTGGATACGTTTTCTTAAAAATAATTTCTTATTTCTTTATTTTGGTTTTTGAGTCTGCTTTTAGACCCGGGTTTGTTCTTGATAGTTTTAAAAAAAAAAATACCACCAAATACATATATTAAAAAAAAAAAAATAATATATATATATATATATATATATATATATATATATATATATATATATATATATATAAAAAAAAAATATATATATATATATATATATATATATATATATATATATATAAAAATAGAAAAATAGAAAAATCTCTAATATATATACTCCGCTTCGTGTCGTGACCGCATTACCATCTCGGGTGTGCATTATTTTTCTAATAATTCAACGGCCTGTCGTCAATTATTCCTTACATATATATATATATATATATATATATATATATATATATATGCTATGCACTTTCATAGTTGATGGCAATTGTGAAGTTGTGAAGTGGTATTTTTTTTTCACAGTGATTTTGAGTGATTTGCCACATTAAAAATTCAACTTACTGTTCCAAAACCAGCTGGACTCTTTGCTGCTCAGTGCTATGAAATGACAGTTGGATTGTCTTATAAGATTACAGCATGGTCTTTTATTCTAAACCCAGACTCTGTGGGACAAGAGATGATGGAGAGGGGCATTTCCACGCTAATCTTTTTCCTTCTGGCCCAAATTCTTTGTTGAAATCCCTGACACTAAGACATTTAAGCGGCTTTCCAATGGAATTCACACCACTACTGTACGTACAGCTCTGAAGACAAATGAACGGGCCTTGCTGGCAGCAACTTAAACACCAATACAGACACACACACTCGCTCTTCCTCCCCACTGTGTCTCCCATTAATGAATAGCTAAGCTTCCCAACAGTTTGCACCAGTTTGCTTCAGGTGAGGATTAGCCTGGTCAGCTCCCTCCTTTCCGCTCCTCCATCCCAGCATCCCTCTCCCTTCCTCCCTCTTTCCTAAGGCCCTCTCTCTCCTTTATAGGAATTCCCTTCCTGTCTCCTCAACTAAGCTTTTGCCAAACAAGGTTTGCTACCCATGGTTAGGGCCCTCCTGTATTTTACAGCCAATGGGATGTTTCCATCCTGATGACGCGATGCCACTGTTTGTGTACAGCATGGCAACAAGCTTGTCTAGGCATGACCCATTTTTATTTCGGCTTACTATGAAACATGCCCGTCCCATTCACAATGGCGCCCAAACCCTCCAGCACACTCTTATTTAAACACGCCACAAAGAGTTCCAGCAATTTGTCAGCCATATTAAATGTGTGGGGCTACAAACAGAATAAATATTGTAAGCCTAGAGTTACTTTAACCGTTCAATCAAAAACGCTCTGGAAGTGAGTGGTGCATTAAGGGTTATTTGTCAATGGAAGGTGTTGCACACATCTCATGATTAAATTTGGTTTGTACTGGCAGTTGGAATGACTTTGAATACCCCGCTGCTTTAGTAGCTCTAGATTTTAAGAATTCACTTGCTTGAGGGCATTAAAATTAAATCAGTTGTGTAGGTTAGGTTCAAAGGGACCCTTAGATCTTCACTAAGGGGTCTATGTTTTTATTCAATTACATACATTACATCAACCCTATTGTCTATGAAATGTTGATTTTTTTTTTTTTTTTTTTTTTGAAACACCATGCAGGATAATAGATGCATAGAGTAGTACATTTTCATTAACTATTTGTCAAATATTCTCTCAGATAAGTGGAAAAGCACATAAATGCTTTGCAGGTGCCTTCCTAGCATGAGAGTGTTACTGTGGCAACCATTTGTGGCTAGATTTTGGTGTGCTTTTTTTGCCTTATGTTGCTTTCAAGATATGAACTGACATGCAATCGTCTGTGTCTACATCTAATCACATGTCTAGTAAGATTTGGATAATTATCACCAAGTGACCTTTTATGTTAGATGAAGTAGTCACATGAGCCAAATGACCATGTTCATATTTTGTTCAAATGCATGTTAGCATATTTTGGAAGATAGAACATGCTCTTTTTATTTATTGGAAAACAGCACATCTCCCGCTGTGGTCTGTGTTTGTTGCTGGGTCAGCTAAATACTTAGCTATACTATCTATTTCATATGTCTTATTAACCTCTTTCAGCAAAACATGCAAGAAGTGTTATGCAGTTACTTCAACTAGTGTCCATATACGTCATTATTTTTTTTCTACAAAAAGCTATATGTCAAGCGAATAGTAGGCCTATATCAGAATATGTAGTATTCATGAAACCGAACAATCCCCGGATGATGTGAATAATCCCTCTTTTGATTCTGAGGTTTAAAATAAATGTACACATTTCAATCCTATAAGATATTCTGGAAAGTTTAATAAATTTAAAAAAAAAAAATTAAAAAAAAGGAAGTTTTTTTTATAGTATGTCATAGGTCAGAGGATATGGGTCAAATGGCAATGACAGCTATAGTGTGATATAGTTGAATACTGTACTCTTTTTCTGAAATTACATAATTTCAAACTTAGGAAAATTTAGATTTCAATCTTCTTAATTTCAGCTGTTTTCTACAGATGTTTTTGGTGTGTTTTTTCTTCTTCTAAGGCATTCAAAAGAACATTGCATGCAGTAGGGTAGGTCAAATAAGAGGTGACCTGGAGAAGGCTTGTAACATCTTACATTGGAAACAGAAAGTTTACAAAATATACATGACAAACCATCTAAATGTTGATTTACTATGTCATTGATGTTGATGTAGAAAGCAGCCGGCTACTCTAAGGATAACAGTCTCTTGTCTCCTCAAAAGTTGAGGTAGCATTTTTTTTTTTTAGACATTGTATAAGATGAATGGTGACAGAATTGGAAGTGCGGTAAGTGCGGTTTAAGCAAGCAAACATTCAGCATCAGTCGCTGGCATTAGGAACTAAATTATCCCAGTGTTTTGATCGCTGGACTCCCATGGCGCGGCACTGAAAGCAGGTGTGGCATTCTCCCCATGGTGTCCTCATTCTCCTGCCTGAGAAACTCTTTTTAAAAACACATTTTGTGTAATTTCCCTAAGAGCTCAGCTCCCGCCAGCTGTCGGAAATAGCCTGCAAACTGCCTGGCAAATGCTGGTTGTGCCACAAATGTGGTTTCATAAACTTTTTGCTTTATAGTTTCAGATCGTAGTCATCGTTTTTTGTGGCTTTACATTCGGTGGTGTGATGCTTTCTTTTCATGCAGTGATCAAAACACTTGATGATATAATGAGTGAAATGATAACCTGATAATTGCTATGCAGTTGTCAATTATTATTTTTTATTAGTACTATCTGGCATAATCTATATCGGTAACATTTTACGTAATACGTTTTGCTTAAGGTTTCAGATTTTTCAACAATTAGAAAGCCAGAACAGATTATTTTTCTTATTTTCTTTAAATGTTTATCATTTAAAAATATTGATAATTAAATAAATGTATATTAATAACAAACTTATACATTTTCTTATATTGCCCTGAATTGTACAGTACCAAAAAATATGCAAAATTGTTAGCATGATGTTGTAGACAGAATAGAAAAACTGACAATAAGTTTCCTTAAAATGTCTCTGGAAATGTGCTAGTTTCGTGCTCTCAGCAGACAATAATTCACCACACAAAGCACATGAGGTCAGCACAAACCTTGTTTATCATCTCTACGAGATAAACGTGTAATTTATATTTGCCATCGGTCATTTTATTTTTATCTGTTGTAGTTTTGTAAACCTTTAATGTCAAAACGCAATTGTAGTGTAAACTGCCTAATATACCTTGTTGCAGCGCTGTTGTGACCAAATAGAATATAGTGAAGGCCTAATCCTTTTATATCATGAGCGTGGCTGAAAAAAGCCCCTAGTCTTTTTAGTCAACCTAATGTGTAGTATTAGCAGTGGTAACTGCCACATAATGAGAGCTATTATATTTGAAATTCTGGACATTGTCATGCATGCTCTCAACCAAAGCACTTGTGTCCAGTCTTCAAGCTGTTCATCAAATGGTGTCGTTTCATATGGTTCAGATATGAATAAGAAAATAGCTCTTCACAGATCTAAAACACAAATATTGCCATTCAGTGCCAGCATGCTTCTCCATTCCTTTGAAGTTGTTATCTTGTTAACATTTGAATGCCTCTGGGGTAGACAGAGAATACCTCTGCTTGGGGTTCACGAGACTACTGGGAATGCAGATGTGGTTTATATTCACCAGCAGCTCTCCAATTGCACAGCTATCCAGTAAAAAAAAAAGAAAGAAAAAAAAAACTGTCCGACACTCTTCGAGGCCTAGCAGTTCTCGACTGTTGACCTGATTGTGTGGTCTGTGAAAAGGTTTAGGAACCCAAATCAAATCTCAAGTCTTTGTTTAGTGGTCACAGAATTCTATATATATATATATATAGCACCCACGAAAAAAAATTACTGGACAAAATATCCAGAATTAAAAGTGTATAGTACGTGTACAGTGCAACAGCAAAGAGCTTGTTTACATCTTAGTCAATTTGCTTTACTGGTTCCTACTACAGTACACGGATATCAAGCGTAGCGTCAGTTCTGGCAGGTCATGTTAGTCAAGCTCGCATAAGCTGACTCTCAGCCCAGAACAGAATCATACCGCCAATCCAAACTGTATGCTAATTGTCAATCGTATTTGACGATAGTGGTCCTGACAGAACCATTCAGAATTACTAAACACAGCAACATACCATGAAAAATCGAAATATTATCCTGAATGTGTGTGAAAACCATATGAATGTACTGAAATGTGTCTGTGCATAAATAAAATGTGCGATCAGTGCGTCGAGAGCTCACATACACAGTCTGCTTGGCGTGCCTAGTTGATGATGACTCTACGTCACTGCAATCGTCTTTACCTAGATTGCCATCCTCATCCACCAAAACTTTACTAGTGAGATGCCTTACAGGTGGATGTGCCATTGTATATGCTCAGTGTGATAAACTCCTGACTTCTAACTGTATGACGTAAATTACATTAATGGTGCAATTTCACATGCTTTAGTAATTTACTTGTGTTAAATTATTAGCGCATTAAGGATTTTGAATTAATCGCAAGCTTTAACGTGTTTTATGCACATGAATCTGTGTGTAAGAAACAACTTAGGCTACCACCTTCATTAAAGCACAGGACAAAGGAAATACACTGTGAGGGAGTGTGTGAAAGCGCGCAGACGACACGCTCACTGCACAAATAAAAGAGGGAAAAGCGTCAACCAACACCGTCCACAAGCCACATGCTCACCAAGCAGGATGACAAGAAGCAATAGAGGAACATCAGTGTGCTCAAGAGCAGAACGCACCCAACAGCCCTCACCACAGGGAAGAAGGCACATCCAACCTGAGTTTGAGATGGGTTTGAAAAAGGAAGAATTGAGGTACTCAACAATGAAACTATTGCACAGACAGAATGTAAACACTTTAAATGCAGATGCATAGCATTTCAGTGCATATTCCGTGTCACAATTCCATACATTTATTGTTGTACAAAATTGTGTAGCACACACACACACACACACACACACACACATTGAGAGTTCGTGTTTTATGGGGACTTTCCATAGACATAATGATTTTTATACTGTACAGACTGTATATTGTATCCCCTAACCCAACCCCTAAACCTACCCATCACGACAAACTCTGCATTTTTACATGATTTATACAATGATGTATAATCTGTTTATAATCTGATATTGCCATCTTTGTGTGGACATTTTGTCCCAATAATGTAGGGATTACCTACCTAATGCACTGTAATATATGATTTGGACTTGTTCGTGGAATACATTTATTTTATTTTATTTTTTATTAACTGAACAGATTGTTAAAACAGATTTTTCACTTTGACGTCCACCCTGCTCCTGTTATTTACAGCTGCCTTGCAGGTCACATCAAATACTGAGTAATGTCCTCGACATATTCAGCGCTGCTCTAATATGCTGTGTAAATCAAAAGAGAGTGCTTTAAAAGTATTATGACACAGTCCTATATTTTTCTTTAGTTTTTTATTATTATTATTATTATTTATTATTCTAACACTGTCTCTTCCACTGTGTGGGACCAGAGGTGATCTCTTAATATGTGTACTAAGTGCTCCCCTACCCTTAAAATACATGCATTTGCTCTTCAGGTGATTTCAGGAGTTTATCTGGAGTGTCTTCGTTTATTTAGCTGGTCCCCTATGTATTTATTTATCTGTTTCCCACAGTGCTGTATTACCTGTCCAATACTGTGGCCAGCTCATCCATCACTACTGCAGGCTGGGTCGGGCCTCTACGTGAGAGCACCCGGTCATGCGACACACACACACACACACACACACACACACACACACACACACACACACACACACACACACACACACACACACACACACACACACACTGTCAACCACTCATGAATACATTTTTCACTACCTTGCTCCTGCATTATGCCCAGCCCCATGTTCTGTCATTTTCCCTGTGTCCCATTGCTGTCTCCTGCTGTCCCACGGCTTTAGAAAAAAAGAATGCAGGGTACAAGAATACACATACGGGCTTATAAACACCGAACAGAGAGATATCCAGCCAGTTTCTGGAATGGAATTAACTTTTTTTCCACAACTGAATTGTGAAAACGTATTTGCCATAAATATACCTTACCAGATTTCGTAAAAAAAAAAAAAAAAAAAATTAAATCAATATAGCTTTTTAGAGTAACTCTTCCTCTCACCAGCTTTTCTCTCATTTGCTGCATGCCGAGTTGATTTTCTTCCCAGCATCCGGTTCAGCATTGTGACACATACATAGTTGTCCTCCTTTTCACTATTGTCTTTTCTTAATTATGCATTGTTATGGAGTTATTTATTCAGTTATTTATGTTTCCCTTTTCTTGTCTCATGCTTGCTGCCAGTAATGCAAAGCCTGGAATAGGTTTGCTGCGGCAGCACACGGATGCGGAAATGTGAAAATCAATTTCCCCCACTTCATTGTCAGAGAGAAGAGAAAAAATAGTTTATTTGGCGACTCCTTTAAGGTAGCGATATTATTATTATGCAAATACCTGCAGAGCAGAGAGTCATTATTTTTGATTGAGTTTGCTTTTCTAGATGAGCAAATCAGTGGTAATTGTGTACTCAGGCTTGGCACACAACAGGTCTATCACAGGCAGTGTCACAAGTTCACATTACCGTGATGTATGGAGAAAAAGAGACTTGCATGTGACTCACACATGGGATTGTCACTGCACAAATCTTGACTTTAGTTCTGGAAGTTCTCATGCTGTGGATCCTGTTTTAATGACGGAGAGGGATTCATTTAGCTTATCAAGAATGAATACCGCCTGAAGTCAAGGCGACTCCTCTGAAGTCTTTATTATTTGTTTTCAGAGCCCTTTTCTTGTCAAACACATACACACACTCCTAAATGTTTGTGTCTCAGCCAAGCCGTTGGATCTTGAATTTCAATATTTTTTTTTCCTTTTTTCTTTTTTTTCCTCCATTATCATAGCAAGTCTGATTGGACCCCTGCTAAGGAAGTCTGACAACGCTGAAACATGCAGATGTGATATTAATTAATGTGGAATAAAAAAAAAATACAGTGTAAATTACACGCATAAGTACTGAGAAATATTAATTAACAATGGACTTACTAGATTGGGGTTTGGTTTAGGGTAAGTTGCTTTTACTTATGCATAATTCACTTTTATTACTATAATAAGATCATGGGATGTATAACAAGGACACTGTAAAAAAAAAAAAAGTTTTAGCAAATGTTATGCAAATACTTTCGTTTTACAGAAGAGGGGGGAAAGTGGGTCCATGTTGTAAGTAACATATTGTTTGGCTAATGTCAGAAACAACAGAAGAGAAACAAAATAGATTGCTTGGGTAATTCCATTCATCATCTGTAATAGCTGGAAGTTTGGAGCTCACTTTTTAGTGTTTATTTGCCGCTTTTTACTATTTCTGTCATACTGAAAAACACTAACCACTCTGGCCTCTAATAAACACTGTGTAAAAGCCAGAGAGGGAGGTTTTTTAGTGTAAAAGCAGGGACTCTCTGTCTCAAAGTTGTTCATGGGAATTGTTTTAAACATTTCTTTTCACTCTGGGGTTGCCCCCGCCCGGCCTCTCATGGCCAATCAACAGCTTCACTCCTTCTGCCTTTTATTTCATATTTTTGCCCTAGCAACAGGCCTGAACTGCAGCAGCTGACAATAATTTTAATGTTCTTGCATATCTTGAAGTCTTTTTTTTACACTCCTTTTTTCTCTATGCATCTTTGATTGACCTGCTCTTTTCTCTTTATTTGTTGTTTTTATGTTGTCAATGGATTTGGCCTTTTTTTTTTTGTTGCTATCAGTCACTATCAGACCTATCACTATAATAACTCTTTTTTTTTTAGTACTCTACTAATAGTAGAATCATCAACATAAATTCTATACTGCTCGATTTACCTCATGGATCATGGCATTGTGTGCATTTTGACTAAATTGGTTGTGACAGGAGTATTATCGACAGCCACAGGAGATATGGGCTTATGAGATCCTGTTCCCTCAGGGAGGTGACTGAAGCTAAATTTTACTGACTCCAGTGGTCATATTGTTTTTCCTTTCCATCGCAAATACATTTTTCACCTTTTAAGATAAACATTTTTTTGATTCACATGTAATTTGAAACTCTTTGAAGCTGCTTTGAAACAATGGCTATTTACACATGCACACCTTTTTTTCAATCTAAATGAATTCATTAAATTAATCCGAACATATTATTTAGTTATTATGGATTATTTGGTTAAATTTAAACGTTGCCATTGTATTGTGAAAAGTGCTATAGAAATGAATTGAATTGACCCTTCGCTAAGCCACGCCCGAAAACCACCACAGGCCAATCGTGGCTTAGCAACCGTAACTAGGCGTGGGAGGTCTGGCAAGCTTTCGAGCGAGGGAAACATCCCGAAGCATTGTGCGTATGGATTGTGTAAATCTGATACACGGTATTCTAGAAGTTTGGATGGGTGGGGTGGAATTATTTTCCTTCCCGAAACCTAAAAGCCGAGGGGAGAAATGCTGGGCGTAGATCAAGCGGTGTGGGAAGCCCCATTCACATCTAAATCTCGACAGGATTAACAAAAACACCTTTTGCTTGGAAATAATGACAGTTCTTTGTTCATAATGCATATATTTGAACGTAAAATAAGACGATTAAAGGCAAGACGGTGGCTCACTGACATACTTAAAAATATATTTCAGCATTTTGTTAATCGATGGCCTACCCCTGAGTAACTTTACCCCAATCCGATCGCAGCTCCACAAGATTTTTGGATAAGCTGTTTGATTTTTAATTATTTGATTATTTTCACATTTCACTTACCCTTACCCTGCTGTGCATGAACATAGCTGTTCCTCAATTTGTGTCTTTCCCATTTGAATGGTCAGCGTATAAGGGCGGCTGCTGCTTGCGCTGGGACCTATAGGCTTTAGCTTCAACTTTGATTAAATTATTCTCTAATCGGTTGCATATTATGTCGTGGATATATCCCTCGAATGCATACTGCAGTCCCTTTTGTCTGGCTCTTTCAGATATTTCACCTGTTCGCCAAAAAATGACTAATTATCTCCTTGAGAATGTCTGACACCGGTGCATACATACTGTAATAGACGTGCCAGGCGTGAAAGCTTGTCAGGCGTAGCAACAGTAACTAAGGGCGGGGCTTAGCAAATGGTCAATTGACTTGTATTTGGAGTATCTAATCTAGAGACCTTCCAGACAAATGCTGTGTCTGAAATAGCAAACTGTTGGTACTACATTTGTCGCGTTATGTCAAAATTGCACCTGATTCGTTGGATGGGATTATAATAAGCGAGACGCTCATGTTCACTCTATACAGAATGTTGGTTCAGTTGCTAACTCTCATAACACATAGGAACACAGCTAAAAGTATTACTTAGTTTGACCTTCTATTGAAAGTAGACTAAATTTATTTGTTGAGACATGCCTTCACAAGCACCCGTAAAAGCAGTTGAGTTGTGTTTGAGGTCTGGCATGATGGGCGTTGCAAAATATGCTGTATTTTTGTAATTCTGCTAGGTGTCACTAGTGTCACAGAAAATCCATGTTTCACCTTTAAATGGTACAGCACATCGGCTGAGGACACACATCTAAATCAGAGATGACAAATAAGAAATAGCATCACCATCTAGTCACCACCTCCTCACTACATTTCCCATCATACTCCCTGGCCCTCACCTGCATGCACTTCCCAATCACAGAGATTTCTGTCACCTGTCACCAATCTTCACTGATCATCATCCAGCACTATATACGTAACTCTTCCCACTCCAGTTCACCAATGTCTGGTCTCGTCGTTCCCTCAAAGAACAATTACCTGACGCCTTACCAGTACGATACCTACACGATACCTACACGATACCTACACGATACCTACCAGATAACTACCAGTAAGATGTGTCTTCAGTCATTTGCCTCAACCTCCATTTCAGAACCTGCTACAGATAAGACCATTACTCATCCAGATATCCATCCTGAACACTGATTCATCAGTTACTTACTTGCTTCCATTGTCGCGAAATATTATATACTCCCGTGGCCTCATGGGATAGTAAAGTGCCCAGCGAATGCACACTTCAGAGTCTCGCCAGTAGTAGTAGGTCATCCGGGTAGTTTTTTTTCTACTGTTTTATGAATATTATACATTTATACATTTAGAACAGTTGCTAAATTTGGGCAGTTTCTGCTCCAGAAAAAAAAAAAAAACTTTATCTCAGTACAAACATTCTGTAAATTTCAATAGGACAAATTAACAAAAATGGCTTCTCATATTCAGATAAATGTAAGGGACCAATAATTTTAATTCAATAGCTCCTCAACATGAGCTTTGATGCATGTGAGTATTCTATATACAACTTGTATCTACAGGATACAAGTAATATACTACTGTTATTATTATTTTTTATATCCGGGTATTTAATTACATTATTAATACGGTCATAATCTTTATTTTGATTATTGTACTAAATTTGAATTAGAATATTATAATCCAAAACCAGTCTAACTGAAAAACTGCTTTGTAGGTACAGAGTTAGACCACATTTCACAATAAAATAATATGATACTATATATTTAATGCAGGTCCTCTCAGCCCCCTGGCTAGTTTACAAGTCAAAGAAACCCATACTAGTAATTTAAACATATTTCAGCACGGATAGCTATTTCCTCATATTTTTCATGCTTGGAGGTTGATTTAGTGCTCGCAGATAGACACCCCCCTGTGAAACATTTAATTGTCAACATTTATCTGTATAAAAATGAAATATAACCCCCTTTTATCTGCTTCTGAGATAATGACCCCAAGTAATAAATATGAGTTCCTACCTACTTGCTATTTAAGGCTTATTTAACTTGGCTCAACTATTGTGGAGATGGTTTTAAAATCATATTTAAGTTGGCTCTTTTCGCCTTATATTTAAGCAATTGGCACAAAATAAAATTTAATGTGCAATGTGCAGTTTATTACTCAAAACAAGATGACTTTTGTTTGCGAGACAATAACTCATACCGGATTCTCGAATGAGCATGTAGGTTGTGTTTTCCTGTGCTATTGTTTTAATAATGTGGTGGATAAAAAGAAGGAAGGCAAATATGGAGGCGTGTGAAGTCTCAGAAGTATATAGTACATACGTCAACGGCTGTCTCGAGATGGTGCTTGAAAGCTCCAGTCAGACGCATAGCTTTGAGCCAAGGTGCTAGTAGGGTTGAACACAGGGACACCTAAAATATGTTATGTCTCTCTGCTCTTTGATGCTTTTTTAAAATGTTTTTCTTAATGTCTTTCAACCGCATTCACAATTGAGTTAAAAAGGTCCTTCTGCATGGATTCAACCTACTTAAAAGGTAAATTGTCAGTCAGGTTGAAGAATGTCACCGAAATGACAGAATGCTACAATTACAGCATTCCAGGCATTTAAACCCCTAGTGTAGTATGTAGTAGAAATTCGCAAATCTTCATATAGTAAAGCACAACCTACATTTATTAGCCAAGTAGAGGTCTGAGACCAAAAGAAAGCCGCCTCTCTTTTAAGAATGTACATGAGATGCTGTTCCAAGTCACACCAAAACCCTAATTGTATGGAACAAAGTTTCATTGTCATGGGGAACCAATTCCGACTCAATTATCTCAACTCCCTGCTGCTTATGCCCTCTGTTGTGGACGATCAAGTAGCCCTATGAGGTCTCCATCATCTGAAGGGGGAGAAAAAAATAATTATTATATATATATATATTTCAAAATACAGTATATGCTCAATTCACTCCACCTGCACTATGGGTAAGGTTGTTCTCCCAGCTGGATTTAATTTTCATATTCTCATTGTTAATTATCTCCAACCTCTTGAAGGTCGAAGTGTGGCTTCAGAAAAGGAGCTAGAGAAAAGGGAAGTTACGGAATCCGGTCGCTAATAAAATTGAAGTATAGGCTTCACCAGCAGTTATGTCCAGGTCTTACATTGTCAGGTCTCTGTAGCTTACATCAGTTAATTAAGCACGCCTTGAAAAAGTCAGGGAAAATGTCTCCCGTTCACGAACAGGCCAAGCGTCTGGGCTTATTCTGTCATGCCAATAAAGGGATATGTTGCCGTAGACAGCAGGAAACCAATGACAAACTAAAGTCACGCTTGACAGAAGTGAGGATTCACAATTTCAAGGTTACATGTTTTTTTTACTTAATTTTTCTTCCAGAGTAAAATCTCTCATCTCCTATAACACCCGCAACTGTGTTTACTTTGCCCATAAAAAAAAAAAAAAATCCATCTTCTGACCTGGCTACTTTGTTATTATATTTTGGGAAGAAGATAATGCGCTTTTGTCTCATAATAATCTCTGGCTAAGTGGTAATTGCTCTATTGATGGCATTACTACAAGGCTTTGACACATCATTACTCACTTAACTACTTGACCTGGAACAAATGTTGAAGCAATTATTGCTGAGAGTTTCTCTACATGGAAATTGCCACAAACTTTTGCTCGGGGCGTTTCATGAATGACTGTTTATGTGATATCAACAATAACTTTCTTTTGACTGATTGTATTACTGTTATGTTCGGTTTCCTGTATATTATGCCTATTCATTTCAAGGGTAGATTTAGCTTTTTACATTAGGGATGCACTATTATGCAAATTGTAGTCATTGCTGATTAGCTAACAGCTGTTTTCAAGTTGTGGCCAATAACTGATGTAAAGATAATATTGTAAATCTATTCTACTTTAAATAAATAATTAACTAAATAAACGCACATACATACATACACAAATAACAAATAAATAAATAACATAAGGCTGTTATTTAAAATAATTAAATATTCCATAATTATTCACACACAGAAAAAGAGCTCTTAAAATATATGATGGACAACTGAGATGCTGGTTACAAAGGTTTAATGGAGCAACTCAGAGACAAAGGGAAATATGGATATAAATACAGAAGTTGTATTAAAGTTATATGATTAACTTAGAAACTGGAAAAAACTAAACAAAAAGAGACTGTACTGAGAACACCAACATACAAGGACAAGAGCCGAGAATCAACAGGGGAAACACTGGGGTATAAATGCACATGATGACAAGGGACAGACAAGGAACAGATGAGAGTAATCAGTCACTATGGAAACAAACAAGGCAGACGTATATACTTCAAAATAAAAGTCTTTCAACAAAAAGATACAATATTATA
Organism: Phoxinus phoxinus; assembly: GCF_949152265.1. Classification (NCBI taxonomy): domain Eukaryota; kingdom Metazoa; phylum Chordata; class Actinopteri; order Cypriniformes; family Leuciscidae; genus Phoxinus; species Phoxinus phoxinus. The sequence continues at coordinate 28,990,476 of NC_136881.1, forward strand.
AAATATATAATATTGGTTAAAACTGATAAATACGGTATTAGTATCGTTCATACTTACATAGATTATTATATTTACCTTTTTTTTGGGGGGGGGGGGGGGGGGTTCACAAGAATAAGTGATTTAGAGTTAATATTTTAGATCTAAAATCTGTGTCATATCTATATTATATATTCAGATTGTTGTTGTTGTTCTAAAATTTCAAGTATGTTTTGCAGCTATAATTTATTAATTCATTTGTGTTTTCAAACTTCTTTACTCATAGGAGGGGAAGGCTGAAGGAGGTCACACTGTCAGACAGAGACCTCTCTCTCACTTTCTGCGATTAAAATTTAACCAGCGCTCATGTCACCGCTGTTGGTTTTTGCAGAGTGGCTGGCCAATACCCTAGGGAGGATAGCGCTTGTCTGAGGAGACCTGAACAAGCGAGGTTAAACCGTGTCATCCACCCCACGCCTCATCCACTCTGACAGAGGATGAGGGGTGCCGGCTGACCCGACCCGTGTCACATTAATTATGGCAATAATCACTCAGTAAGTCAGCTACCCTCAAATTCAGCCCTGCCAGGTTTTGCGGCGAGCTGCCAGCAACCCCAAAATTTGTGCATACAATGCTTGAGATTACCATAATTTCTCCATTTATTTGCCTATATAAAATAAAATAATAAAAGGCTTTTTTTTTCTACAAGTGGGTCATTTGTGTGCAGGGTTACACATTTTGGACATAGAGTAAGTTCTTATAATAAATTGAAATTTAACCTATTTTAAATACAATTTATTTTTATATCTTCTTGGGCTGGAATAATTGTGTTTATCTTTCTAAATTTATGTCATTTTAAAAGCGTAAATCTGGCGTAAATGCATTTTTGCCAAATTTAGGTAAACACGGTATTTTTGTCGCTTTCATCATTTGATAAAATTGCTCTAGATTGACAAATTTAACCATAAAGACACAATCTTAGCATTTTGCAAAGATTTTTGCAGATCATACCAGCCGTAGATTTGATTTTCATGGCACATGCGGTGAGGTGGTGGTGGAACAACTGTTTAATTCCTTTCTATTTTTCATTTCTTGGATTATGACAGGCAGAACATGAGCAAAGACTCAAGTGGTGCTCTTTCCATTGTTTGTCGTATTGTTCGCTCTAAAAACCTGTTATCGTGTCCATTTATTCAGAAACTGTTGTCACACCCATGCTCATACCTCAACACAGAGGGGTTAAAAACAATTTGTGTTTCGATAACCTTTTTCACTGACTTTATGTATTAGACTGAGGCAGTATAAATAGCTTCTGACATTTGCAGAAATTGTGGCCGGATAAGAAATACCTGACTGCACATGTGAGTGCTGATGGGCTTGACGTCTTTTGCATTGAGAACTCAGTAGTAAATGTCCTACAGTAGTTTTATCATCAACCATTGACGTCTTTTTAAATGGCATACTTGAAGCATGCTCAGTAGCTAAAAAATAAAATAAAAAAGCACCTTTATTCAGTACAGTATATTGAGATGCCAATAACTAAGGGACACATTTATTCCAGTGCTTTGAAATTCAACACAAGTGTTAAATCATCAATTCTGTCCGCTCTGCTTATATGAATAGAGGAAAAACTAGATATATATCATACAAAAAAATAAAAGAATACATAAATAAATTGAGGTGAAGTCAGTGGCTGAAGCCCTGGGATACAACCCTGTGTGTGTGTATACATTATAGTACTGAGGCCAGTGAATTTAGATGAGGCGTTTATTTCTCTGACGCTGGAGGGCTCACTCAGTCCATATCAATAATGCAGCGCTCTTTTGAAATGGATTGTTGTAACATACATTTATTACCACAAACAGAATAATGCAGTGTTCTCACTACCATTGAGTTTTGTGGGTTTAGGCAAACGTCACCTCTTTGTTTCCTTTAAAACCACAGGGTCAGAGTTTGGCACAGTATGTTAAAATTGTGTAGTGTGGATAGTGTACTGTACTGTAGATAGTGACAATAGTCACATTGGTTGACTACCTACTGTGTGTGCTCTTGACATTTCAGCACTTCACACTGGTATGTTGTAATGCATACGAATATTGATATATCCAAGTCAAAATTAAATCAAACTTGAAATTACTTGAAATGAGAAAGTTTTAAATTAAAGTTTCAAATTAAAAGTCCCTCTCCATTCCTGATGCCACCAGCAGTATTACCAAGGATAGTTTGTAGTAACAAATTAAAGCTCAAATGTGTTTAACTTATTATTGTAGAGAACATAAATAAATAAATACAAACTTTGAGACTTTGTGACTTGGTTTTAATAATTAGCATGTTTATAATTATTTTTTAGAGTATGATTTCCCAATAACTGGGGTATGCGAACTCCAGGGGTTTGAGTGGGGAAGTGTATTTGTGAGTTGATGAAAAGCTAATAATTTATTAAATCATAAATATGCAAAATTGAAATAAGAATTGTAAAACAAATATCAAAATAAAACACTCACTATACAAAAATATGAAATATGTATTTGTTTACCTGCATGTTATGGTGCGATTAACCGACATCAGAGAAACATGATCATGTTGTTAAATTATTGATTTGTTTTGCACATAATGGTTTTAAATAATAATAATAATCAGCATTTTAGGTTAACATGCATACGAATATATAAAAGGAAAAAATATGTTACAGTAGGTAGTGTAACAAGTCACTATTTCTTTTTACTTTTTTACCATTTAAATCAACTTTGTCATTCATTTTTGTCAAATATCCTGTGTAAATAATGAAGAAGAAAAAAATGTATTTGTAGTCTATCAATTAATTTAAGGTCATGGAAGCTACATGCATAATATTTATAAAACAATTACCAAACATGTTGTAGAAGGAGTATGTCTCACCATTGGACCTGTCAACTTCCCAAAATGATTTTATGCCACCTACACTTATTTATTTTATTTTTTTGTATATCAGCATCTTTAAAAGCGTATTTGCCTGGAAACTGTTAGGTATGCTACACCATTGCTAAGAGCTGAATAACTAGCATGTCAAATAAAATAATTGATCATAGTGTGCCTGATGCAAGCCTTTGCAATGGGGACTTGATGTTTCTTTTTGAGGAGTTACAGTGAACCGTTTCATGATAATACCTTACAGCTATTGCTTTCAGCCTCTTGAAACACCTGAAATATGCTGTTTCAGTGAGGCCATGTGTAATGCTTGAGTCAGGAACGATGGTGTGTTTGTGGCATACTTCGATGGGTGCTGTGCTCTCTCTCTCTCTCTCTCTCTCTCTCTCTCTCTCTCTCTCTCTCTCTCTCTCTCTCTCTCTCTCTCTCTCTCTCTCTCTCTCTCTCTCTCTCTCTCTCTCTCTCCCTCTTTCATGGGTCAGCTGTGTGAGAAAGAACACTTTGTTTAGATTTTCTCAAGACAAATATAAAAGAACCAGAGACCTGCTAATACTTTGCAAAAACAAGGACATCCTCCTTTTTCTGCCCCAAACAAGATTCTCCTCTACACACAATCCCACATTCATACACTCTAAAACACAATAATACACTTAGTGACACACATTTACGCATTCATGCACATAAACACATACACACACACACACACACACACACACCGGCAAGTGATGGTGACATCTGGAGTGTTTCTGCCTGACTGGTGCTAGATTCCCAGCGTGACTGACTCTGTAAGAGCTTAAAGCAAGGCTTCTCTTCACTCCTTCAGCCTGTCTATCAGTAAAATAAATATATAATAAACACCTCACTTTCTGTGCATTAGACCAACTGCGTGTGATAATCCCATGTAACGCTTAGGTTAGTGAACCCTTTAATAGGTCGACCTGATTAAGGCACAAGCTGTTGATTGGACAAATGCTGTGTCACCTTCAATTACATGGATGTGGGTGAACTGTACCTCCATCCGCCCTTTGTGCGATTGTGTGTTTGTGTGTGTTACAAATAGACTAAGTATTATCATAACACTTCTGCCTCCATGAATGGTTTCTTTGTGACCCTAAAAGTGCTTATCCATTAACAGCCTTGGGTTAAGAAGACCACATTTAGCTATTACCTTTAGTCACATCTGGTAGAGCAATGTGATTTATATTATGTGAAAAAGACCATTTCCATATGCTTTGGAGACTTCTATTCGTAGTTTCGTATTGCCGTGCTATTCCACTGTTGGTATTTTGCTCGTTTACTTGTTTAACCTTTGACCTCTTGAGATGAACCACTTATATTAGTTGACTATGAAATAAATGACTCATCTGTGTTGTATTGTATTGCTGAGAGCCTGATTTGTTATTACATGTCGTCTCAGCAACAACGCCTGAGAGGAATGAAAATGGGATCCTTTCAAAATGTCATTAAAAAATCATTATTGGCTTACTTTGACCTTTCTTTGGGTAACCATGCCTCTGTGCTTAATTTGGCATACATAATTGATGGAGGCCCATCCTCATTCAGAGAAAAACTTCCACTCTCAATCTCTGTCAGTCACTTACACTTGAAACAGATGCAGGACTGACACATTGTTGTGTAATTCTTTCACAATGCTTTGGACAATTAAACTCTTTTATGTGCAATAATTTTGTCTTGCATGGTTTCAAGATATTCATATTTTGTCTCTCACAGAAAATGCTTCTACATTGTATTATAATTATTATTGTTTCTTTGAAAATCACTGTAACTTTTGTAGTAACGGAAGAGATGCTTGATGCAGAAAATCACGTTTCTTTATGTATCTTTCATCAGAATTCTTGATGGAGGTCAGTTGTGTTTAGACATTAGTGACTTTCAAAATCCTTAAATGCATTTAGTTTATTTTTCTTCTTAAGTCCCACACCAAACTTACAGATAATTTTTTCTCTCTTTAAAATAAATACTTGACTACATATGATCTACATATGATCTTAAAGAATAATGTTTATAGAATATATGTTTATAGAATAATAATGCATATGTTTACTTTTATAATTTTTGTATTAAAGTGTTACCAAAATGTCACAAGTTTTGTTTTTATAAAAGTCATTCAGTTAATTTACCTACATTATAAACTATTAATTGTCACTTTTCTATATTAAATCATGTTAGAATTATGCTGCTTTATCAAAATTAACACTGTCTTAGCAACATTTTCTTTAAAAAATATATTTAATTGTGTTATTCATGCAGCTTCTATGACCTTCAATAAATTGTGAAACTATGTGGAATATTTTTAAAATGTAATTATGTACTTTTCTCATCGCAGAATAATTTAAAAATGATAGTGCAGGCAAAAAGTGATTCAAAAACTTAAACAAAATCAGTCACAGGATCTAAAATAAAATAAAAATGTTGTTTTCTGTTCATTTTAACATAACACATTGTAATAGTTGAACAAAATATACACTAAATATCAGCTGAAATCATTTGTCCATGTTTCACACCCAAATAAAAAGCTTTTTTTCTTCGCTATAATTAAGAAAGTAACAAGTTTATGTTGTTGTTATTTATTTATTTTTTAAATATCCCCCTCTCTGTGTTCTGATTTCTGTTGCAAAGAGATCAACCCAAACTAGCAAGTGTGCTGTAGTGGCATACATTTAGATCACTTTTGTGTCACCGTTACAACTATTTAATAGAGAAAATAAGAGGAGAAAAACAAAAAAAATGTCTAGATTAGTGGAGCTAAATCAGCATTATGGTCATTATAGGCAAGACTCTGCTCTCATTAGAGACACTGCAGCACTTAGACGCCAGTAAAGTAGGTATGCCATAACCATGTCTCCCAACTTTCTTCTAATTGAGATATCAATAATTAACAGAGTAATATACTGTCTAAATAAATCATGTGAAATGCCGCCCCAAAAATCTTGCAAGAAAGTCTAACAAATATTTATTCCTCTGACTGACAGAACGAACATGGTACACAATTCAAATTAAACGGGTTCGCTTTTCCTAACTTTAATTTTACTTTTGTTTCAACGGATGTGTTCTTAAAGGAGGGAACAGATTGTTTTATTACCCACAAACTGTGAGTATTTTCTTTTCTTTTTCTCCAAGTAACTCTTTATGCAGCAATGCAATTGATCTTAAGGACAATCATATAAGTGCTTTTCTCACTGTGCTCAAATCTCTACAAAAAAAGTTTTTTTTCTCTCAAGCATATCATATAATATAGTATTATATTATAATAAATAAAATTTAATATAATATGAATATAAATAATATTTTTATACTATATTATAACACAACATTTCATATTAATGTTATGCTAATTATATTTTACAGTTGCATTGTGTGGTATTTTATTCATTAAATTATTTTAATGATACATACTTGTTTTGTAAATATAAATATGTCCCTTACATTTGGGCTCACTTATGATGTCATTGATGATGGCAACTTGCAATATATTGTAGTCTTCCCTCATTCTTGTTTTATTGCTCTTTCTAGCACACACAACTACTAATATTATGTCCTGCACACTGCATAATATTAGACCAATAATTTAGCATAATAACCACACCCCCTCCATGCATCTATCTTCCTCAAACTTGATCTATCTCAATACATTTGCAGTAGGAGGTCATCTTAACAAGGGGCTAAACTTATTGCTTGAGTGTAGAATTAAAAAATAATCAGTCTATTGATTATAATTGTTTAAAAATTTGAACTTAATTGTAAAACAATTGCTTTGTTATTTTATCTGAGTTTTTCATTATGATGTTTTATTTTAATTATACTGTATAATTTAAAACTGATTGAAAACTGTCTACGTCAGAAATATCACTATATCACTTACTCTACAATTATAAAAGTGCTAAATGAATAAATGTAACTACATCTCATGTGGATTTATTCATTAAAACATATTATTTGTATTAGTATTATTATTATCATCATCATCATCTCAGCAGTGTGGTTTCATTTAGTAGTGAGATTCCATCAGTTGATTAACACTAGTTATTTTATTATGAACTTTACATAGGTTAGACTTTGTGTTTGTTTTGTTTACCTCCAACTATATTTTGATATTTGCACTTTTCTATTTTCATGTCATTTATTTTGAAGGAGAGAAGGGTTTTCAGATAAGCTGATTTGCACTTTGCAATAATTAACAAGTCCCAAAGTTTCGTTTAACCCTCTCTGGGAGGGTTTAAGAAGTTCCCAGTGATGTCCCCTTTCATTTTTTTTCTCCTTCTTGCCGATGTCATCCCTTCATAGCTTGTTCCAAATGTCAAGTGCTTTGTCTCCTGCTGCCTTGATGACAGCAGCAATTAGTCTATTCATGCTTCATTAACACTCCATTTTTAATCAGAATTAAAAGTGTGAGGGAAGAAAACACACACACACACACACATGCATGTGCACACACATACTTTGCACACGTACTCTGAAAACACACACATTTTAAAAGCGCACCCCATGCTGTTTCTTAACCTCTCTGTGCCCAAACCATCGTGCTAGGCAGCTATTAGTGAGATTTAATGTGTCCAGTAATGTGGCCATTTGATTAACTTTCTTTTTTTTAATAATTAAATAATATAGTTAATCACTTTGAGATTCGCTTCTCACTGATGATTCAAAATCAAGTCATTGGGTTTGACATGGAAGGGTGTGATTTTATTGTTGGGCAGGTTTCTCTGCCGTTGTGAGGGAGGAATTGGAGGGGGAGAGAGAGAGAGAGAGATTGAAGAGGAGGAGAAGGAGAACATGAATAGCACTCGACCGTGGCTTTGACCTTGTTAAAAGGGAACAAGGATTTTTGGGTGCACTCCATCGAAGCAACACACTCACCAAAGAGACGCGAATGGAAAGGCTATCTGGCTTTGTCACTTTTCATTAACCTCATGCCCTTCCCTCTACTGGAGGTAGACACGCACGTTTCTCCTCCTCTCCCTCTATCCTTTATTTCCTTCTGTGTGTTTTTTTTTTTGTCTTTCTGTTACCTGCACACCAAATACTTATCCACAGGGTCACGCGTTTTGTGAGGAATTATTTAAAGTAGCTCACGCATTATACTCTTTAGCGTGGCATGTCTAAAGACATCTTCACGCAGAATGTGATACACCAAGCTGTTGTAAGTAAACCAAAATATATTTAATGTTTTATAATCCGTGTTTGTCGAACTCCATGATGTAATAATCTGGCTCCAAAATAAATAAAATACAATACAATACAACAAAATTGTGGAGAAACAGAGTGACCTATGCCAATGGAATATCTTTTCAAGTGTAAAAAAAAAAAATATATATATATATATATATATAAAATATTGATTTTTAACTTAAATAATAGCAAAAAATAATTACAAATTATATTATTGGCTCATTTAAGAATATCAAGAAGTTCATTTTAGAACATTCACTTAACTCTTTTTATAAAAATTTTTTTACTCATCACTCGTAACACTTTAGTTGTACACATTCACTGAACCCTGCACATGATTAAAGAAAGGGAATAATGAGGAAAGACTGGCTGTGCTACGATTGGGAATGTCATTTGCTGCATGAATGGAAAGCTCAAACCATCATGAAGCTCTATCAAATGGCTTATTATTATTTTTATTTCATATATATATATATATATATATATATATATATATATATATATATATATATATATATATATATATATATATATATATATATTAGAATATTATTACTGCATTCCCTTTAAATAATAGGCATTGTGAGATTTATACTGTATATGTATTTTGTTTAGATTATTCTTCTGTTTGTTATACTTGTGATTATTTAGTCTTCATTTTTGTCTATTAAATACTCCTGTGTAATGGTTCACCAGCTTTCTACTGTATTTTGTTTTTTAAATGCTGTGAACAGCATTTTATAAATGCATTCTCAACATATTTCTCTTTAATGGCACTATAACAGCCCTACGATGTAGCGATCTATAATAGCCCTTTCAATTGTTCTACTGAAATTTTACGTGGCCATATCCTTTAGTCTTGTGTGTGTGTGTGTGTGCGCGCGCATTTGTGCGTGTGAGATATACTGCTCCTTTTGATAGAGCATAATATAGAATTATGACATTGCAATCGAAAATCAAATATTTTTATTTATAAACAGAGCAGTGTACTCTTTATCACTAGAACTGTTATGACTGAGTATCTGAGATTCTTTCTTTCTTTCTTCTTTCTTTCTTTCTTTCTTTCTTTCTTTCTTTCTTTCTTTCTTTCTTTCTTTCTTTCTTTCTTTCTTTCTTTCTTTCTTTCTTTCTTTCTTTCTTTCTTTCTTTCTTTCTTTCTTTCTTTCTTTCTTTCTTTCTTTCTCATTTATTTTACACAAGCAGTTAAACCTCGAAATTAAATACACAATTTAACCCCACTGCACCTTTTTTCAGTTTTCAGTTTAGTGAAATAAATCAATTCAATGCAAAGTCTCAAATCAAACTTCCTTGCACCTTGTATGAAGGCTAGCCTATTGTGCAAAAAATTATAATCCCATATGCCATCTTTCTAACAAAAGAAATATTGATTCTCCACATAAAATATTACATTTCATAACGAAAATGGAGTGTAATGGTGTCACCTTGTAAGGCACTATTCATTGTAAATCTGCTTAAACCATACATACACAAATACATTAAGTGTGGAAACATTTAGGTGAGATATTTGTAATAAACAACATGTCTAAAATATGAAGACACCCCCACCACCACCCCCATCAAATTAAAAAATCTCCCATAATAATCACCAAAGGGGGCTATTCCTCCCATTTTCCCAAATTAATTTCAGGCTTTATGTTAATTTGGCACAGCGTCTTAAAACATGGGGTGAAACGGAAGACGTCATGACTCATGGACCGACAATTAAAAAAGATGGCACAGACAGAATGCGAGAACACGTTCTATGTGAATGGCCCCTATGTGAACGATATGTATGCACAGTCATCTGGTCATTATCGCAAAATAAACCCCAGTGATTCGATGCAAAGTCAATCACAATCAAATATTCCAAAGAGCTGCGTAATAAACAGGCAGTATTGATTTCTAAAGTAAATTTTTGTCTGTTCAAAGCTTTAGACATTTGTCACAGAATTGTATTTAAATGATCAATTTATCTGATAATTTTTGACTCCCTGATGGGAAAAAAAGTCTAAGTTAATTGTTAAGCTTTGTGCAGACTTGTGTGTGACTTCTGTACATCTGCGGTTGGAGTTTCTGTCTGTGTCACCAGCATGTGACCCCGCGTTACCAACATCTCTCGGGAGTGCGCTTTCACTCTTAATGAAATTTGAATGAAATTTCATGTAAATGACTGCGCTAATGATGTTAGCACAGGCGCTATGCATCCCTTCTGCAATTTCATCTCTCTAGACAGACATTGATGCAGCCCACTCTCCCCCTTTAATGATAGAGCACAGAGCAAATATAATCACACATGCCCCAACACCCCGCAAACATATGAGCGCCTCTGACAAACTTTATATGGCCTGGATCCTTTCCGGTGACTGAGGTTGTTGGTGGGGTAACGTGATATATTTTTTCTAATTTACTGGCTCCTGTTTCTTCTTATTTAGGCTGCATCAAATCACACACTCTCCCGGCGAGAGGCAAAGGTTTGCCGTGAGTTGTTGTGGCCCCCTGCTGCTTTCATGATAAAAAAGACATCGTTCCGAATGAGTTTCCCCCCACAGTGCGTTGAACAGGGTGTTTAGACTGGCACTGGGCCGCCCGGGTTTCCAGCTGCACATTTTGACGGACTGCGTACAAGGTGGGCCATGGCAAACACAATCAGAGACGGGATCTCATTCCCAACTCCAGCTGAAATAAAGCTCCAGATAGAGTGTGAAACAGCTAAAATATCCCTGAACAAACACCAATCACTGTAAAAACCCATTGATAGGTAATGCACAATGTGAGCAGATGAAAAGGAATGCATCAAAGCTTTATCTTTTATTGCTCATAAAAGCTTTGATTTCTTTTTCATTTGCTGGTATTGCATCATAGGGTAGGTTATTAAACCATGTCATTGGCTTAAGGGAATTTTTTATGTATTGTTTTTTTTTTTTTTTTTTTTTTAATGTAGGCTTACCTAAGTTTATTTTAGAGACCATGCACACTCTCAAAAATTAAAACGCACAATCAGATGTTCCTAATAACATTCCCATTGTCCAAGCTTGACTAATGGTTCCATTTTCGGACATGAGCTTGTCTCCCTCTCTCGCTTTGTCTCTACTGCTCATTAGAGCTTCATTATGTCATTAGGGGCTTTGGAAATGGGTTTGAAAACAGAGCACATGAGTAAGAGGAGTCCTTAGAAAAATAATCAAACTGGTAATAACAATGAGGCCAATTTGATCTCCCCATTATCCCATTTTCAGGCATGTGGATGAATAATGAAAGAGAGATGAAGGATGTTCTCCGTGAAGGGATGCCCTGGACCATGTCCAATTGTCAAGCAGAAGCCATATATGGAAAAAAAAGTATTTCTAAAACAGACCATGATAAAGATGCATTTGAAGAACATGAACTTTTAATTCATTCTCTTCAATTTTTTGGGATCACTCACTTCTTTTTCCCCATTTGTCTCTCTTCAGAACACAGTAGACAACATAAATGTGGCACTCACAATCTCATTTTCTTTGGCTGCTTCTTTCTTAGCTCTGATCCATATCTTCTTGCACAAGGGAAGTGCACATACAAGCATCGGATTTAATAACACCGTTTTTATTTTCTAGAACAGTCAAGCTGGTATATGAAAACATTATCATGTGTGTCAGCAGGTCAGAGCGTAGTGTGTCAAATAAATGCCTATCTCTATTAGGTAGACACGGTGTTCCTCGGTACACCAGTGTTATTGAAAAACAAAATGTTTTTTTCCCCGTTTACTCTATTAGCATGCCCATTCTCTCTCCCCCCTCTATATCACTCCTCCCACTTCCCCTTCTAGTTTACCTCTGCTCACCTCTCTCTACCTGTGGGTGGGTTTGCATTTGCCTTGATTCAAAGCAAAGCCCCTACTGTGCCCTTGAAGTGGAAGGCTGAGATTATTTTCAGGAGGAAAATCCATAAAGCTCTCTTCTCTTCACTCCCTCTCTCTCTTACTTTCAAAGGAAAAGACCTTTACAGTTTGTCCCCATGTCCTTTACAAAAATTCCTGCAAACACCACACAAATTACATTACCATTCAGTGATTGAAAAAAAATATTTTTGAGGTTAACTTAATTAAAACGTCTATTTATTCATAATGAAATAAAATAATAAATATAACACCAACATCATCATTAATGTGATTTATTTTTTTATTAATCCCATCTTGGTTTCATTTCAACTTGACCGAATACGACTGAACCTTTGGAAAAACTCTTCACAAGTCATCTCTAAAATTGTGCATATGGAAAAGTGTTTAAGGTTCAGATGCCATAGACAAGTTTTACTGTGCAATATATGTGTCTATCCAAACAAACAAAAACATAAACATATTTTCATATACAAATACGATTGAGTTGTTAGGAAGGCTGATTACAGAATCCATGTAACACTTAATGGACATACATAATAATACAGTTTGAATGGCAATAAATTATGCAAGGATTTAACTTAAATACACACTCTAAATATAATCCAGTTGCTTTGTAAAGTCACAATGATAAATAACAATGCTACCTTAATAAAATCTCTGAATATCACATAAAGACTATAGATATAGAAAGACATTTGACTTCTATTACTTATGAATGGGAGAAACTGCAACGCACAATATGGCAATAAAAGAGTAAAAGAGCCAGTCGCTGATTAGTAAAGCCATTGCGTCAGTACAGCTGCCGTTAGAAGCTTTGTTTCCCATAGAAACCTGAGACTCGCGCTTAGGAATGCACATGCGCATTGGCTCATCTAGCCTGAAAAATAACCTTTTTGTTATGCTACTTGAGCATAAGAAACAAAATGTATGGGACAGATCATGTCAGATTTTGTTTCTGATTTGAAACATGTTTTGTAGTTGTGAGTTCAACAAGCAGTTTTCAGGATCCCCCCATTCAAATAGATAGGACTTGGTTTTGGATGCCCGAAATAGCTTCCTGGTGGTATTGCAAATTTGGCTGAATTCCCTCAAAAGGGACTTTGATATCACTTAAGTGATTGAGTTTTGTCTAAATGTTACAGCTATTTTTTCCACTAAACAAAATTAGCGTTTGACTAACAAATTAGATTGTTAAAATATACTTCATATTTATTGTGTTATATTTCAAGCAAAATACTATAAATAATCTAAATAAATCAATTATAATGAATTAAATGAATTTCAAGAATCACAATTATTACTTATTTCCAATCAATAATATTCATCTTTGACAAAAACTTAGGAAATTTAGTAAGTTGGATAAATTAAAAATAATCAACTAAGTACAATTTCTGAGTCATTCTCGCTGACAGTCTAAACAAATGCACTCCTCCCCCACCCTTCGCCGAAACAACCCATCGGTTGAGTTACTGAGCAAGGGCTTTTGGCATTCTCTTCAGTGAGCAGTTCTCAGCGCTGCCTAATTAGTAAAAAAAAATGTCCCGGTAAAATACAGGTGTGTGTATGTTTTATTTCATCTATAAAATTGCTTCTATGCTGTTAATCATTATATTTTATGCAAATTATCATAGGGACGCAATGTCAGTCAACTAAACGAGTGCCACATCTGTCTTTTCACGTGATGCCTGATGCCTATTAAAAACCCATCGAAAAATAAAGGAACTTATCATTTAAACCAGGGGTTGTGTAGAGTATTTTACAAAGGTTTAGAGGAAATACATTCATATTACTCATAAAAATTTGAGTTACCTTAACTCGTTGCGTATACAGTAGTTTATTTGTCCTGCTACCAAATGTTGTTACTTAGATCTACTGACATTTACTTACATTCACTCAAATCATAAGGTATATTTGTTTTCACTTTCAAATGTAATTAATATTGTGTAAAAATGTTTGACCAAAATAAAAAAGTACATCATAGTTGAAGTTTTTACAGTGTAATACTACAAACTATTAAATAATGAGCTAGGTTTTTATAGTAGAAAAGTGAAGCAAGTATACATCACATTCAGCAAGAACATTATCACACCTTAGTGAGAATCAACGCCGATCTGATGCCTTCCTCCTTCTCTCTCTGTCTCGCTCCGTTGAACATACCAGTCTGCTCAGTCATTTAGAAATAAAACTTTCACCCTCTGTTTTCTAACTTACCTCCCATTCTTTCAGCCAATTGGTTGAGGAACGGGGGGAGGAAATGGCCTTGTAAATCATGAATATGGAACACACATTTCCCTCCCCTTCATACACGTTTGTTCTCTCCAGGTAGTCCGGCGTGGCTTGATTAACTTAGACTTACGTCAGGCACTCAGTGTGAGGACCATGCCACTGTGCTATGGAATACAGCTCGCGATAAGTGCCCGCTGTTTGACGTCCCATCAGGAAATTCCACAGAGCGAGTGCTGCACATTATGGCACCCCCCACCTCCCCCTGCCCGTGACTGCACTAAGGGACTGGCAGTGCTCTGGAGTGGTTGGGATGTGTCTGATATCTGGCGTCAGTACTGATCTGTCCTCTTCCCCTTGTGACATTGCCTCACTCCTTCCCCTCTTGGGTCCTGTTAAACATTTCATCTTTGGATGAATACAGTTGTTCTGTGTTCTGCCCACTGAGTCGAACCTTAATTGGGTACTAGAAGTTCAGAGAGCAATGAATTTGGTCTGACTGGATGTGTAGTGTATAATGTACAGTACCATTGCAGTCATTATGTTTTTTTATTTTATTTTAGTCCTGGGTGTCTCGTCTGTACACTTATATTAAACTTTACAGCAGGGGTTTCAAAACTACGGTGGAGATAGTTTTTATTCTTCATGTTTTAAATGTTAATGTTTTAAATGTTAATGCTCAAGTACAGGCTTCAAATTAGTTTGACCTTTAATTTAACCCCTTTCCATGCAACCCCCATTTTGGCAAGTGGGGCATAAATAACATAACCAAAATAAAAAGGTTGCTGCTCATACTGTAAGTCATTCTGAACATACAGACCCAAGGCAAAGTCACATAATCCAAACCTTGAGCAGGCACTCCAGACAAGTAAAACACAGGAATGTAATCCAAAACAAAAAGAGAAAACAAGAATTTCCAAGCACCCCCCGACGGAAACATAACCATCAACGACTAACAAAACACTACTGAAACATAAGAGCTTACATACTCAAAAAAGGAAATAAAAAAAAGAATTGCAGGTGTGTATATTGATGATAACCATAGTAACTAATGTGACAAAAAGGAGAAACAGAAATCAAACA
This sequence comes from Phoxinus phoxinus, assembly GCF_949152265.1. Taxonomy (NCBI): domain Eukaryota; kingdom Metazoa; phylum Chordata; class Actinopteri; order Cypriniformes; family Leuciscidae; genus Phoxinus; species Phoxinus phoxinus. The sequence continues at coordinate 29,005,732 of NC_136881.1, forward strand.
TAGGAAGGGAGCACAGAGAATACATTTCAACATAAACTTCCATACAAAACAGAAGACAATCGGGATCGTGACAATAAAAAACATTCAGAAACATACAAAACCTTAAAAACTCATCTTTCTTTCTTTCTTTCTTTCTTTCTTTCTTTCTTTCTTTCTTTCTTTCTTTCTTTCTTTCTTTCTTTCTTTCTTTCAAGGATAGCCCCTTGAGATGTACCATCTTATGTTATTACAATTACATATTACAAAGTTATTACACACTTCCATTAATCAACCAAGCTGTCTACACTATGTGCACCCGTTTCCATATTTGATGCACTGCAGCTACTCCAGCCACTTTATTGGCCTGTCTGCCTGATATAAAATTATTTTATTTTCAGATTTCAATGTATGAATTGATTTCTATTTTAGTCCTTTCAAATATGAATAACGTATGATCTTCACATCAAAGCCAGGTCATGATTTGTTTGGTCTCTTAATGGGACTGCTATTCTTAATTGGAATACTCCACTAATCATTCAGAGCAGCTTATGAGGGTGATATTCAAAGCAAAAACTGCATAAAGGTGCTGTTAACTGTACTGTATATAGTTACAATTTACATTACTGTAACAGCACTTTATTTACACATTATTTGTAGTACCAGTTCAACTCATTCTCTATGGTGAGCAGTAGTGGCTCTTAAGCACAGTAGTCATTTTTTTTATTTTGGAAGGGTGTTTACATTTCATTTATTTTTATTATTAGCCCTATTTTTTCTGACTTTCAACATGGTAAAGAAAACTGTATGCCTGATTTGTATTTATTTTCCACTGACATAAGTCGTAAACAGGATGGAGCTCCATTTTCAGTAGACAAACTCCACTAGCGATCAGTAAATGGCAGTGGGAATTCTTTCATTGAAAATTCACAGCAAATGAATTGGCTGAAGACCACACTAGGCACAAGCGGCTCTGAATTAGACTGATTGAACACTTCACTAAGTGAGATGACTACTTCAAAGATCAATTTACACATCTCACTGTGTATTGATCAAACTATTTGCAAGCCCGGCATTCTCACAGTGAGCATTTCAATTAACTATACATGAATGTAGGAGTTGGATCAGTAACGTTTGCTTGCCGGGGTGGAAGGCAAAACATGGAATTTGGGTTGTTTTTGCTCTGAGAAAGTTTGGAAAAGGACTATCTTGGTGCAGAACTATTTTTTTTCATTATGAGTGTCATGATGTAAATATAAATGTACAGTAATATCAGTGTTAATATTAGTGTTCATCAGACATCAGTAAACAACATAGGTTCTATTATCATTGTAGGCAATGGAGATACTTTTAGTTCAATGAAAAACTGAGTGTTAGTTCACAATATGTTTGTCTATAAACTCTCCCAACAGGGGACAAAAAAGGTTTAATGTGTCTATGTGGCCACTAAAAATCCTTAACAGCTTTGTGGCTTCTCCTTAAAAGTGACAATAAAGAGAAGTTATAGCACAGATTTCATAGGTACACTAGAGACCGGTCAATAGCTATTGTTTTAGCCAGTGCATTATGAAGGAACAGCAGAAGAATGCACATAAGCCAGATCAATCAGACGATCAGACGAAGCATTCTTCTGGAGTCATTTAACAGTGTAGCTAATGACCTAAACATGATCATTATCCTCACCAGCGATTTCCCTTTTTCAATTCTGGGAAACATTTGGTCGTCTCTGAACATAATAACGATTCAGCTAAAGATATTTAACTGTGAGTGATATTTAATCTTGTGTAGTCAGACTGTTTACTTGCAGCAAAGTCTTGCCCTCAACTTAGTCTGTCCAAGTGCAGCCCACTTACACAGGATAAGGCCATCTGATTGATACAAAAAGCAACCATCCACTAGGTCACTTTATTTTGAACCTGCTATTTAGGGATGAGTTGGAATTATACCTTAATAAAAATGAATCAGATAAAGTCTCCATGAACAGCTGTACAGAAAACAGTGAAATAGTGAACCATGTGTATAGATACTGCATTTTTGCCAATCCAAAAAAAAGAACAAACAGAATATAGAAAGTTCTGCTCATGTTTACTTTTCTGAAATTTGTGGATTGCGCATCAGATGGACAGTGAATCAGTGAACAGACTGTGCTTTGAACTGTAACATTGTAACCTGGCAGATGTCATCCTTTCGACTTCTGTTATACAAAGCTATGGTTGTAAAACTTTTTTTTGCCATCCGCATGAGATAAACAATTCTAAGAGTGATTTTTCGTGATGTAGGGATAATAGCCATCTGACAGACACGAAAGCAGGTCAAATAAAGTCTCGCAAAGTGTAGTGAGGCCTCTGCTTTCCTGTTTCTGGCATGTTCCACAAACCATGTAATGAGGTCAAGCAGCTAGGTGCTGTTACCACAGAGCACAGGAGCAGACGGTTAGAAGCTGATGCGCTATAGACACTCATGTTTTAATCTCTCACATGGCTTCTTCCTTCACTCATTACCAGATTGACAGGTGTTATGGTTAAAGCAGGCAGTACTGCTCTCACAGTTTTGTAATACATGCAGGCATTCCCTCATGACCTTGAAAGATAGCTCAGCTAAAATTTCTTAATTTCTTTCCATGACAGATTATTCTCTTTCCAGAATTTATGAATTTCATTGGCTTGATTAGTTTGTTTAACCTGCCATACTGCTGATGTAATGAGCACTTTTTTATAGAGATTGGCATAATAATGCTGCAACAGATTTAAAAATATATATATTTTTATTATTATTTCAGTTTTTATTAACAAAGAGAACATACATTAAATTCAAAAGCGATTCACTGGGTCGCCTTTATTTATATAGCGCTTTATACAATACAGATTTTTTTCAAAGCAGCTTTAGTGAGAACAGGAAAATTATGCGTTTTGGCTGCTTTTCAGCTGAAGTCAGTTCGGTGTTGATTCAGTTCCATTGTAAAGATCATCAATTATTTAATTAGCTCATTTCATCTATAAAGCAGTTCGGCAAAAATGATGTCATCGTCCAGCGCAGTTCAGTTCTCATACAACAGCATCAGTACAATCAGATCAAGAATATTGTTGAATTTTAAGTATCCCCAGCTAAGCAAGCCGGATGCGACAGTGGCAAGAAACCCAAACTCCATCAGAAAATACCCTTGTTTCAGTCAGGGGGGGCAGTTTCCTCTGGCCAAAAAACGAACCAACACGACGTCATTATGATTCAGGCAGCATCACAATTCAGAGTTCAGATCGGGATCTGTAGCATTCAAATATTCATCCAGTTCCTTTTGTTCTTTTGACGTTCAGCGCTGCGTTGTGGTCATGTCTAGGAGCAGGTACACCATCTGATCTGGATATGGATCGGAAACGGCTGACTATGGTAACCTCGGGATAAGTATGAGACAGACAGACATGTATAATAATATGAGCATAGTACATTGGGCAGGTTTTATAGGAAGTCTTCCCGGTTCCCGTTGTACCTAATGTATGCAGTATAAGGCAGCGTTCAGACTGTCAGTCCAAATCTATTTTTTGTGGATATACTATTTGCATTTCTGGAAATCCGTCTCAGTCCGGCCGCTCTAATCATATTCCGCGTGGTTTATGTGACTTTCTCACGCCACGTAAAACATAAACATCAGACGTTGTTGTAGGAAACATGCTGAAAATAGAGAAAATTACAATATAACGGAGACATGTTTGTAACCAACAGAGACGAAAGCGCGAAAAAAGCTGTGCATCCCAGCCTCTTATGGTTCGGTGGTTCAGCAGGTGCAGTAGACCAGCAAGGCATTGTCAACAATCCACATTGTCATGTTGTAAACTTTAAATAAGACTTCTCTATTGCAAACCCCTCCATGTTGCAGTTGTTGTTGTTGTTTTTGGCGTATTCCTACCAACGCTACGTCATTGCCATAGAAACCAATGCAGATATTCCAGAAAACTAAACAGCTGGATGGACACTCAAATCGGATCTGAACATTTGCGATACACAGTGTGGACGTCGATCATTTTAGATCAGATTCCAATCGTATACACAAACAATCGGATTTAGGTGTTAACCTAGCCTATCAATTATTTTACTGGTTTGAATAATAGAAATTGATTAGGGTAAAGAGATGTGTTTTTAGTCTAGATTTAAACTGACAAAGTGTGTCTGCTTCCCGAACGAGGCTAGGAAGACGGTTATAGCACATGCGCTGCATATTACCATATAGATATCCACAACATTTAGCCTACTATCAAACACTTAGTTCTACACAACATGCACAACTTTGTACTTCACAACATGTCCATGTTACAAGCAAATACATTAATAAGAGTAATCTTTCAATTTCTTTGAAAGTGAAATCCAGAGCTGAATGATTCTACCAAAAACACAAAACAAATCCTATCATAAACCATTTTACCTCCTACAGTTTAAAACGGCTTCATTTATTTATTCTCCCTATTTTCCCTGTTCAAATGAAACGTATGCCACTACATCAGAAAGATTTCCTTCTGGCATTTTTTTTTTTTTGGCTAGCTGCATTGACCTTGTTTAAGGACATAATTGTGTTATCATTCTTATGTGAGGAATTTTGTAGAATCAAAAGATGTTCTGTTGAAAAAACAAGCGGAAGGAATGTCACAATACTCACATGTCGTGAACAAGAGAAATGAATACCTGAATATGCATTTTTCTAATGCCTTATGCGGGATGAAAAGCCCAGGTAAATATTGCTTTGAGGGATTGAACAATCTGTCTGCCCCATCACAAGCAATAGCTCTCGCCTATCGTCATCATCATCAGTCTTGTTAATTATAATCATTTTGCTTGTGTCAAAGGTATCCAGCCCCAGAACTGTTTGCCCTGTTCCACAAAGAAACATAATTGTAGTTTCTCCCTTTCTTCTTGTCTCTTCATCGTAATGAAATATGAAATATGATGTTCTGTCAGCAAAAAGCATTGTTTTCTTTAGGGTTTATGATAGCCGGGAGGCTGTGTTCAGACAAAAACTCGCTCAGGGCTTTTTGACTAACTTGATGGAATAGATGGTCTGTCCGAATGCTTGCCCACATCAATAGGTATTCTGATGCTCAAGGTCCTGTAAATGCTTTAGCACAAAAGCCATTAAAATCCTACTTCTGCTGTGGGAGAAAGTCTTTTTTCTTGTACTAGGGCCCTCATCGCTTTCCCAAGCCCATTTTTTTTCCTCTGCGCGCGTGTTTTTTTCGTCACATTGAGTTGCTTTTACACTGCAACATTAATGACAGTGAACTATGTTTGAACTCCGTGTTCTGCTCTGACATTTTTCCCAAGTCCTGCAACCCAGACTGTTTGCATAAAGTGCCTTCAGAGTGTCATATTTCAAATAGACAGAGTGTCTATCATTAAATAATTCATCTGTGTGCAGATGTCTTGACATGGCAATTAATATTTATTGAATTAAAAACCCTGCAAGAGCAGCCGTCTGAGTCCCCCCCACCTTTTTTTGGGAAAGAAAAGCAGAGGAGAAGAAATAGATTGTGAAATCTAATCATTTGTTTTATCTGTCATGCTTCATTTTTCCTCTCAGAGCGCACACTCTGTTTTAACATCAACACTGTGGTGTAATATTATGTTTGATCAAGAGTGCAGCTGTTTTCTTTTATTTAGTTTTACACCTTACATTTGAGAACAATCCCACCTCCGTCGCCTCACATGGTCGTCTGATTTCAATTAGTGACTTCGAGAGGGTCTTGAAAGGGGCTAATAGCTCAATTACAAAAAAAGAAAGAATAAGAAATCACATATTACTTCAAACCATCCCCTTCTGTGTTTTCATACCTAAATTGAAAACAGTTATAATAATGTATGTGTCTTCATGCCTAACTTTTCCTTCTTAGAAGAAATATTCAGGATTTAAGTGCAGACAACTGCAGTAATTGTGTTATTTTTTATGTAGCCTAGTATTAATACTGAATAGTAATATGAATTTATTTTATTAGTGTCTATTGCTTTATATAGAATAAGAATACAATGGAAATATAGAATTGCTTGGAAAAAGTAACATTTAATTAAGTAAAATTAAAATATCCTGTCCTTTAATGAAAAACACAGTTTTTTGATAAGCAAATGAGTGCAGATATGTGATGCATTAATATAAGAGGGAAGTTAACATAATTAAAATGAACCTAACGAGATTTAATTTAGCGTTTGAATGAAATAGTACAGTGCTAATATATGTAATTCATAATTTATAATTGCATTATAATTATAATGCTGACATGGAATAGAACAACAGCATCAGTAGTTTTAAATGCTTTAAACAATTCAACCTGACCACAGTGAACTGCACTTTTGAATTTCAAAACCACATCATAATTACTCAAGAGAAAAAAAACAAAGAAAAAAAAAATCAAACCATGAATCCATTGCAATATGTAAATGCAAAGTAACCACACCTTTTTTTTATCAGTTTGTCCACTCAGCACTTTGATTCTAATTGTCCCTTTAAGGAAGAACCAAGTTCATAAGGTCATAAGCTATTTGTATAGTAAGGTTTTTGGAAGAAGCTTTTTTTCCATATCCCTCCTGTCTAATATGACAGAGCGTCTTCCGCATCATTACATCCCCCAGACAGTCATCAGCGCAGGGAGTAAGAGTTGGCTGTGGGGAAATTAGATTGCAAAGCTCCCTCTCCTCCCGCTTCCCGGGCTTTTTTTGGGCTAAATACCTGATTATCCCACATTTAGGAGTGTGGGGAAAAAGAAAAAAAAACAGCAGCTGGATTGTAATCAATCCTTTTAAAAAGTGCAGCTTGCACGGCACTTCTCTCCAGTAGGATAAATGTGACACAGAGGCCTCCGATTCCGCTCCCCTGATGAATCGCTCCCCGCTTAATGATTACGGGAATTGTCATCGACTGATCATCAGTCTCCATTTATTTCAAATCAACGTCAGGAGTTTGTAGGGCCCCGAACGAGGATGTGTGTGTGTGTGAGTATGTTTTCTCTAGATTGCCTCTTCTCATCTGCACCGCTCCATAAGGAGCGTCAGAGCGGGGTCATGTATCATACCAGTGTGTGTGTGTGTGTATGCTTGTGGTGGGATGGTAGAGTGCAGACCCCCCTAGTGCCATTGGCCCCCTGAGTGGTGCTGTTTTAGGAGTCCCACTGAACATCTCATTTCCGCCTTCTCAACAGTAATGACTCTTTTGACACAGGCTCTGAACTATTTTTACAAACACAAGTAGGCCTACTACCTACTGTACTTTCTTGGGTGGATTTGTGCTTTAATGTTTAAATGGCAGCCAGTCAGTACTAGTAGCAGTGTATCGTTTTCTCTCTTTTAAAAAAAAAAATGATTTACATAATTTAAAATGCAATCAAAAAGCTAATATACATCTTAAAACATTTGTTTTGGAAAAATCTGGAATTGTAATATATAATCTGGAAAGTTGTAATATAATATAATATTTTTCATTTAGCAAACACTTTTATCCAAAGTGACTTAACAATAGAATAATATTATATTATATTAAATATATTATAGTATATACATTTTATCATATTATATTATATATTATTTTGTACTAATAACTTTTGTACTAATCTTTATAATTCCTCTGACGACTGGCCAGTAAAACATTTCCAATAAATGGAGGAATTTTGATCATGAAAGACATTTTAACGACCTAATCTATTGCCTTCAAATTAAATTTATAAATGCAATAAAATAAACTTAAATGCATATTACCTCAAAGTATTTGTAAACTTTTGTGAGTTTCTAAAAAATTTTGTACTTATAGAGCGTTTACATTTTTAGATGTCTTCAGAAGTGCAAACATACATAGAACATGTGCAATTAGATGCTGAGTATCACATTGATTAGCATGATATTAGCCATACGAAATGGGTGACAGCTAATCAATGGTAGAACATCTCCTTCTTTATTCTATCTATTTTCTCATAGACACGCACAGAGACTAATAGTTAATCAGCCTGTGTCTATATGGCTCTCTCTCACACTCTCCTGTCTGCTGTTTGCTTTCTTCTCTTATAGCAAGGCTGTAGTTAATACCCAATGCTCAGTCCACAGAGCTGACATTAAGCAGACTCCAGTGTGTGTCCCAGGGTTAAGCTAGATTAAAGGGAAGAGCCCCTTATACACAGCTTTGTGTTCCAGATTTTCTCCATTAGTCTGCAGGCCTTTCACCTCAAGGCCTCAGGCGAGGACTGTATCACCTGAATATTTGATCTATAGGCCAAAAAAACCCTCGTGTAAGGAATTAAGCAGTAACTTCTGCAATATAATACATGGGTCCGTGTGGTGTTGAAAGTCAGTCCTTTCACACCAAATACAAATGCCTGTCTATTCTGTAACAATTCTGAAAACATTTTATTTAATTTGAAGGCATACCAGAAATATTTACTTACTGCGAATTAAAAAGTTAATATGGTAAAGGTAAGTAATTTGTGATTGTGCTAATGCATGATATGATTTACATAGTTCAATAGTTTAATGCTATTAATACATTTAGCCAATTTGCCAATTTACAGGATGTGTGTGTGTGCGTGCGTGCATGTGTGAGTGAGAGTTGATGGAGTGATTAATAGATATTTTATTAATGAAATGAAATACAATTTCTGTATAGTGGAATTGAATAGTTGCAGGTCTTGCAATTTGTGAAATTATGCTACATTAGACACCTGCACAAAACAAAACAAAAACGCAGAGGGACTGAATAAAATATCAAATTCACTCTCTGACAGTAGATGGCGCTTATGGAAGAGCTGCGGATTCTTTGATTTCCGTTGTTCACATAGCAAGAATAAACACTACTTTATAGGGAGGTAAGATGAAAAGAAAATGCCATCAAAGCTTTTCTGAAGACAGTCAGTTGCCTTCAGAGACTTAACGGATACAAACAAACTTTGGTTTAGTGTTGGGCAAATATCTGTTCCCAGTGTGAATGGATTCATAGGTGTGCGTTTTTCCTATCCAAGATAGTGTTGGTTTAGACTAAATATATTTGCACTTGGTTTGAAAGAGTAAAAAACACCAACAAAGTCTTGTGGTTTCAGTGTTCAAGTAGCAAGTGTACTTATAACAAATGCCCTTGATGCTGTTTTATTTCTTATTCTTTTAAATTATAAAATATATGTTGGATCGTCACTATTCAGAGCCACTGTACTAAAGCCAAATCAAACAGACTCAACTAGGATTATGATCATACTGAGACCCGTGCGTACAGTATGAAACATGATTAGTAATTCATAATTCTCAGCCATGTCTCAGCAGAATTTCTAGAAGCTCTCTTTCAACGAGCTCCATGACAACCTAGATGTCAATGAAGTCTGTCTTACCCTGGCCTGGTTTCCGTGACGTTCTGTGACTTGAGGCCCTCCGTCCCGAAGACATGTTCTGTCAGGAGAGTGCAGATGCACCTGAGACAGTAAGACTCACAGGTTAATGTAGTCTTTGACGCAGGCAAATTAGCGCAACAAAAATAGACCAATTGACCCCATTAATTTCTTCCTCCACAATCATCCCAAGGGCCGGAGGAAGGAGGCGAAACAATAAATCACAATTAAGCAAGTCAGCTGTGTTCATTAAGCTTCGTAAGGACTAAATCTGCACTCTTTATTCTGGTAGATTTGCAATCAGAAGTATGGGTCACTTAGATGCAGAAGTAGTTGGCGGATTGATTAAGATGGTCTGGAGAAGTGTGTGGATTGATTAGTGTGTACTAGACTTTAGAGAGACTTTAAAGTAGAGGTTTGGCACAGGTTGAAATGACTCTGCCTCGATTTGGTAGGTGTCTTGAATTTGTAATTTGTATGCAAATATTTATGTTTTTTGAACATCAAGTCCATGGAGAAGCTTTTTTTTCTTTTTTCTAAAATGATGTTCCAGCACTGGCAGAAAAAAAGTGATTTTTTTCAAAATCAAAGTGATTTCTTTAAGTCTTTGAAAGTACTACCCTTTTAAATGGCATACACAAAATACAAGACTTTCTTGCTTCTCAGATTAAGAGCAGCTGTTTGCCTTTTATGGAAAAGGAACTGTTGAATAGAGTAAATTGTGTTTTCAATTTTCCCGGTGTTCATTATCGCTGACTTAATTGATAACAGATTTTGTCGTGAACAACCCTGCAGAGATTCTTCCGTGAGTTCAATATCCTCTGTACATTTAATCACTTTCTCCAAAACATAGAGTCAACACTTTTTGAAGATGACAAAAAAAAATGCTCTTTGACGAAACCTCTAGAGATTCATATCTATTTGCCCTCAAGACATGTAGCTGTAATATTAAGCTTTGATTGCTGCACAATGTTACACAATCACTGTAAAGGAAATATATTATTTAGTCAAGAAGTGGATCTGAAAACTGATAATAATAAAAAAGCTGTTATCCCCTTCAAATTTAAATGAAATAATGCAAACAGTGATTAATTTAATCCAGATCTAAATCAATGTGTTGTCCAATGTTTTTGAAGATGATGTAAAACTAGAAAAAAATATGTCTGCAGTGTAGCCCAGCAGTTCTTTGTCAGATCGTTTTTGAAGCTAATTAATGACATGCCCTGTTATGCTGAGAGTAGCAACATCAACACACAAAAAAAATCAATTAGAAATAAAACATGATGTTATCAGAGTTTTTTCATGATTATTATGGCCATTATTTGCATGTGAAAATTACACAATTAATTTTTTTCTTAGTGTTATCTCTCCACTCATTTCATCGACAGTTTTCAGGAAACTAGTAAGCAAAGTGCAGGCACATTTGTACCTCTCAAAAACATTAAGAGAATGTTGTGGTGGTTTCACTTATTCACCAACATCTTCATTTCACATTTTGACCAAAGCACCACGAAATGAAAATTACCACCACCCGTCGCGTCTAATGCCTTTTCTCATCCCATAATTCTCCAAACCCTTTCAACGTGCATTCAGTTGTTCTCTGACGGCAGGAGCAGTGGCGCCTCTTCGTTTAGAGGAATAAAAAAAAAGAGAGAGAGGGATGAGTGGAAAGCAACCCACCTCAATCAAGAGGTCCATTCATAATTGAGGAGGGGAGAGATCTGTGCAGCAGGTCAAAAAACTCTACTGCATAATTGAGGAGCAGCTAAAGCTGGAGTGGCTCCATGGTGGCACTCTGCAGCCATAAAAAAAGTTCCTGAGAGGCAGTGCATGTGTATGTTTGTGCATGTGTGTCTATGTGTGTATGCATTTGGTTGCACCTTGCCAGGTCTGTGACCCAACTAATCTTGAGTGCACAGTGGAGAGTCTTTTAAACGGTACATTCTAGAGATCTTTCAAGCATTATGAGTGAGTTTACATGCACAAACTGACACAGAATATCCTTAATAACTTCACAATGTCATGTAAATTATTCAATTGGGTTCTTTTATCGAGTAAAGGTCATGAACTGTTTGAGCAAAACCCAGTTCGCACACCTACATTTTTGCCTATTAGTTATCAGTTAACTATCAATAATCATAGTATTATTAGTAGTAGTACTAGTAGTAGCAGTAGTAGTATTAGTATTATTATTAAAATACATTATTACACAACTAAACAATTAAATGAGACAATCAGGTAGAAATAGCTCTTCAAAGATGACAATTGGAGGTTAGCACTTTGATAGTGTACAGTCAAAGGCATTTTCTGTACATGATGTTGCAGATTGTTGGGCTATTACATTTTAATTATTATAATGAATATTATTATAATATAAATAATGTTTTGATTGTAGTGATGCAGTAATATGATTGTTGGCCTTCCTTTTTGTCGAAAGAAAGAAAGAAAGAAAGAAAGAAAGAAAGAAAGAAAGAAAGAAAGAAAGAAAGAAAGAAAGAAAGAAAGAAAGAAAGAAAGAAAGAAAGAAAGAAAGAAAATGTGGTGATCATGATGGATTGTTAGTCGTTTAATTTCTTTAAGTACGACACAACTTAGCATTTTACTGCGCCATTTATATCTCAGTTGGCAAGAATGATTTCAAATGCCAAATCTGTCTTCTGAGCAGACGCTCTTTTGGAAGATGGCATTTCTCATGACTGCAGAGTGATGTTTTTTTCTGGGAGCTTGTGGATGCCCTGTGTTTGACCCTGAAGGGTTGAGTCATGTCTGTTGGTCTTCTTCTTCTGAGAGGCTTGGAGAGCCTCCCTCACCTTTTCACAGCAATGTCACCTGTGCTCGAGAAAGCGAAAGTTCAGCTACAAACGGTGAGTCAGTTTCCCTGACACCTTCACCACGCTGTTAAATTATGGATTTGCATTCCTCTTCCTAAGATGCCTAAGTGACTCTGCACCAGCAAGTAAATACATCTCCTGTTTCTGGGAGTTTCTGCCAAAAAGAGAGGCAAGGAAAGTTGTCAGGAGGTGGAGGGGAATTTCCATACAGTGCAATTGGCTGTCAGAATTGGCTGTCAGGTTTTTTTTTTTTTTTTTTTTTTTTTTTTCCCAATCCCTTCTTACTTCCAGAATTGAACCCAGTCACACATTTGCAGAGGGTTAACTCGACAGAAAACTCTTTGGATGCAGTTCCTGAAAGGTTTCTGTCATGCATATGTAGTCATGACAGGGATGAAATTTAAATGTGTGTGTGTGTGTGTGTGTGTATGTGTGTGTATAGGGGGGCACACGTGGGGGCGCGTGTGTGTGCTGGTGTGTGACTGCAGTCAGGCCACTCTGTGTGCTGACATGTCCCTGTAGCCTCTCACTCCATCCAGATGCCTCCAGTAGCGCATATTTATACATATATTACAATCAGGACTGAAACAAGTCTTCAGCAATAAGCCACAGGAGTTAGCACTCTCAGTCCCCTTAGGGAACCGCTAGTGTCCTGTCTGTCTTTACATGTCCACTGAGATCCGTCGGAGCACTACTTTGCAAATATATTCACAACTCTGTCAATTCTCAGTTTACTGAAGTTTTAGTTGGCCTGTTGATTCTGTGGAGTCAGCTGAGGCTCAGGAATGAATGCAAAACTAAACTTAGTAACCTGGACTATGAAATAGTCTTGTTGACCATGAACCAAGAATTTTAAGTGTTTATAGTTTCATTATTATTATTATTATTATTATTAGTAGTAGTAGTAGTAGTAGTAGTAGTAGTAGTAGTAGTAGTAGTAGTAGTAGTAGTACCGGTAGTAGCATTAAATTATCTTAAGTTACAGAGAAGTAATGGAAATGACTTTCACAAATTAATAGGGTAAAATGTTAACTAACAGATATCACCATACTTCCTTAGTTGATTAATAACAGTATGTACAGTATTACGTTTTGTATTACAAGTTTTATGAAATGCTAGGTTTAAATTCACATACAGTATAAGGCAATATCTACTTAAATGTGGAATTGTATGCAATTCTAGAATATAAATCTGAACATTGGATAAAGACATATTCGAAATGTAAGTTTAATTTTGTTGACATGTTAGAGTTCATACATTTTAGGTTATTACAAAGGGCATCTCTCTTTTTTTAAATTCCATTAATCAGAAAATACTATCAAAAGCCAAGATATAATTGAAGGAATAATATTATATATAAATCAATCAAATTATATACTCAAACCCTTTGTAAAATCCTTCAGAATGTATATAGATATTTAGTTTGTTTTATGTAGTGGATTCAAACTGATGGATGAATGGATGTACAGTAGTGGAACAGCACAAACAAAACAACAAAACTAAAAAAAAAGAAAAGCCTTTAAATATATGTATTGTAATTACAAACTACTGCAATCTACAGACACAAATAAAGTAATACAAAAAAATATATATATGTTTTATTTCCACTAGTCTTTAAAGCAGATATGTTACGGAAGCAAAGTTTAAAAACTGACAAATGCATGAAAAAAACATGGTTTTGTCTAGCCTTAATATAGGTCTATTTTCTTTATATCTATACTATACAAAATATCTATTCAAAAATATTACCTTTATGCTCTTATTTGTAAGCCCACACGCCTATTGAAGATATGTGTTCACTAATAAGAATAACTTTGTAAATCTATCAATTCATACCTGACCTACAAATGAAAGCTCTATGGAATGGAATGATTCAAAATATATACTATTTATATATATTTAAATATATATATATAAATATATATTATTTATATATATATATATATTAGGGGGGGGGGGGGGGGGATGCCATACTTTTGACTCCGTTTACAACCCTATCTAGAGAGTTTTTGTGTGTGTGTGTGTGAATTTTATGTTTTTATGAGCGTCACAAACTGGCTGTTCCTTGAGTCATGTCTCTCCACATAAACTATTGATTTATTTTGGCATTGCAACACCAGTCACAATTAGGGCTTTGTTGTGAAATAAGATGCTTCTCTCTGACAATGTGTCCCTTCAGCAAAATAAATAAATAAATAAAACAAACAAATAAATAAATAAATCATTGTTTGAGATATTTGGCACCCTCCCAGCTTGTTCAGAATACTTCTGTCGAAATCTTCTCCTACAAGCGCAAACTGCATGTGTCATTACAAGAGTGAGCATGTTTTTATTCATCAGTTGCTCATCATGCACAATGACTAATCAGAAAAAAAACACATATGCTATTTACACAAAGAACACTGTCTTGACATCAACATCCTGATCATGTAGGTTAATGGGGAGTGAAGAAACAAAGAAAGAAAAAAGAGAAAGAAAGGGGGGTAAAAGTGTACAACTGTCATGACGACTCTAATCTGGTTTGACTCCTTCTGGCCCACAGAACTTTCTAAGAAGCATCTGATGCTTAAATGGGGTCAGGAGAAGGTTAAAAAGCGCTACATGAGCGCAGTCATGAATATTTCAACTGCTGACTTGAAAATACTTGCAGTGTTCATGAGGGAGGTGGCTCGTGTCACATCCTTTTCTCTTCCCTGCCGCTGAGCAGCACTTGCCCTCACAACCACAGGATTTTAGCCTCTGTGTTGGGTGGACATGAATACCCCCCTCAACACACGGATGACTCTGTAGCGTAATGCTCACAGCAAATGTTCTATGCAGAAGCTATAGTTACCATAATGTCTGCTCAAAGCATACTGACAAAATGCAGGATTTAAGTTAACGGTTTAGTGCTGATGATGATGATGATGACTGCTATCAATTGCAGATAGAACACATAGGTTGACAATGTATTATTATTATTACTATATCTTTTTACAATATAGCTATTTTCCCCACATACTATAAATTGAATGATAGGTGTATGTACAGTACAAAACAAAACAAAAAATGGCCTTGCTAAGGCTAACATTTTGTGTGTACATAGTTCATTGACTTTATTAGTGGCAAGAATCCCTACAAATTGTCTACACATTTAATAAATCATTTCCACACAACACTGATTATTTTACTATACTATACTAAGAGTAAATCTCTACAAAAAAAGCAGTTAAAAATGTGCAAACGTAAAACTGTGTGTGTGTGTGAGAGAGAGAGATTGCCCACATTTCTTTTACAATATATATATATATTTTTTTTTTTCAGTTACATTAATATTTAAGGGTGTTATATACATCATTCAGTAAATTCACAAGCTCTAGAAGTGCTTTTATTTCGGTGAAACAGTTTTACATGTGGTAAGTGCCTCAGTGAATCCGGAGAATTCCTCCATTAATCAGCAAAAGGTTATTATTGCCATTTTTCAATGTCTATAAATTCATTAATATAACACTTTTACAAGAAACTCTTTTAATATTGTCTTTAACACATTATTTAAACACATATACTGATCCTAGTATGCTCTTTGTTCTTAGTTTGAGCTTGTGAGTGTTCTTGCATTTATTTTACATGAGGCATTGTGATGGGTGCATCCTAAACCAGTCTCTAAAGAAAATCTGGGTTCCGCTCAATTGTCCTCTCCTGGTGCGATTCAGAGTGAATTTCCCAACAATAGCTTCAGCGCTCCAAACTTCTCTTTCCCTGTCCGTCACAGTTTCTAAACAGGCACATCTGGTCCAAGCTTGAGGAGCAATAAACATACAAACGACAAGCACACGGACAAGATTAGCAATGAGGAAGTTGTTAGTCATGGTGTGTCCCACAATAGCCTACTGCTCTATCTTTTCTGCTACACTGTCCCGACTGCACCACAATATGATATACACATTTAACACAGACTGATAAAAAATACAAGATGAAAACATGTCATGTTCTAGGACCTTTACAAATTAGAAACATGACCTTTTGTATTTATTTATTTATTTTTGGCGGTCACAGCATTTAGTTCTCATTGTACAGTTCACATGTCTGTCTTTGTGATTCTAATATGAATTGCAATATGCAGTCCCAGGGCAAGTATCATTTGAAATGCCTACATCTCTTTTAAAAGATTCCTCTGATAAACACCTTGGAATGGAAATCACGTCTTGCATATTAAGGGATGATGGGAAATAATTTAACTCACCGTCTATGTGTAGTTTGTTTGCGTCACTCACTGGTGTTTTATTTAGCTTGTTTATTTATTTCTATATTGTATGCTAACATACAAATCTCTATTTGCTTTTCTTTCTAATGAAGTAGATTTTGTTGAAGTGCACTCTACTCTTCCACTACTCCAGTAGATGTTGACTATTCATATTGATGATGACTGGAAGTAGTTAGAGGGAAAATAGCTTGAACTCTCTGACTGCCTCACAATCAATTCTATGCTCTTGTCGCATATCCTCATGGTTGTAGACTTTTGCTTTGAGGCTGTTTATTGCACTGCCAAATTGTACAACATATCTGCAGAATTGATTTTAAATGTAGTAAAGAAAAATCATTTAAATGTCAAGTCCCATTTCTTCTTTTTTTCAGTTCCGAATTTCAATTATTTGTATTATGAGTAATTATCAAATAATACATTACAAGGAGAAAAGGTAATTATGCAAATGTGTTGGACATAACACAATATTAAGCATTGGTTGTGTAAACTATTCTGCATTCTCTGAAAGTTAAACAAATGGTTGAGTTCAGTGTTTAAACATATTTGTGCCTTTAAGGATGCTTACCTCAAACTCCATTTTTTTAAACGACAGGTTAACGCTAATTTGTATTGAATTATAAGACGGTCATGAGTCAAATGTGGAAGCATTTGAAAGAATATATAGCAGTGTTGGACAATCAGATTTATTTCATTTTATGATGGAGGAAAGATGAGACACAAAACTATCATTAATCACAATGCTTTACTATGCAGAGATAAGAGACAATCTTTGTAATCTTTTTTCTCTCATATTTTTTGAGACATGTTTTACTGTTAACATTCTTATGGTATAATAGAATTGAGATTGAGAAATCAGAAATTTCAGCAGCACAGTAGGTATGAAATGTCAGCAACACTTGAGTTTGCTTTGGAAGAGAATACTTGTTGTAATTGTTTGAAGGAATGTGCCAAATAACTGTAAGTAAAACTTCAAGTCAAATAAAAGAACAACGCGGCATAATAATAAGTCCTTTACAAAGTAACTTTTTCATGGCAGGAAATAAGAGATATTTGTGCCCTTAAAAAAGATGGAACATGATGAGTCCTTTCTAGATGACTCAGAGAATCAAATTGCTGTAAAAGTCCCAAAAGAGGCATGTTTTGAAGAACCCTGAGTGTGTAACTTCCTAAAAGCTGTTCCCAGACCAGTGCAGACGAGCGCATCTTTCATCAACAGGGTGATAATAACCAGACTGGTGCGAGACGGCGTCCCCCTGGAGAGCCCACACTGATTGATTCAGGAAAATGTTTAAACAGATGATACCTGAGGGGACGCAAATAAATTGTGGTGTGGGTTCTTATTTGTGGAAGGGATCAATACCATTCGAAATGAGTTTGGGACCCTGTGTGCCTTGTCTAGTGGTTTAATATAGAGGAGGTGAAGTGTCTGCATCGGACAGAGAGAAAGTGCACTCAGACCCATCCTAAAGGGCACCAATCAAATCTGTGTTTTACAGGGAGTCAATCATCAGCCGTGCTTTTATTTGAGACCGTAAGCTGCAGCAACTTATTTGAAGTTGTGGTATCAAAACTTATTCTGCTGCGATTTATGAACTAACAGGTTTCTGGTTGGTCAGGGTGCTTGCATTTTTTTCTTTTTCACTCCCCTGAGAGTATGCCTGAAAACGTGAATGTATGTGTTTTTTGTTGAAAGATAGGACCGTAATGGATCAGATTACATCTCGCTGAAGTGGACCGGCTGTTTTTATTTGCATTTGCACACAGCTAACATCTGCTATCTGTGTGCCCTGTTGAGTTGATTTTTTTCCCCTATTTTTGTGCATGTTCTGTTTCTTACTGCACAAAGTTTTTCAAATCAGAGAGAGAGAGAGAGAGAGAGAGAGAGAGAGAGAGAGAGAGAGAGTAATAAATCAGAATGGCTCTGGTCATGTATCATATTTACTATAGTCAATAAAAAAGATCAACTACATTTTATGATGTGTTGAATAATAAATCAAATTATTAGCATATGTGCATTTTGCGTATATGTTTGATGTAAAATCCAATGTATTATTAAAAGATAACTGAAAGACATTCAACTATTGTTGCAGATAATAACTAAAGTGGATTTACAAGTCAATATATTGTTTATTTCAATGTTCAATTCTTTAAATAGTCGTTTCTCCATGTACACATGCACATCAATGTATTTGGCCATTGTGTGTGTGTTGCATATTTTCAGTGTCTCAGATTTAAGTGGCACATTTTTATAAATACTTTAAAAGATGCATTAGTGGTAATAGCAGCTGGATCTGGACTGTCCTTGGATTTACAAAATCACAAATGTAGTAGTTGAGCTCAAATTTCTCAGATGGTTTGAAAAAAAAAAATACTATTAGGCTACAGAATTTTAGTGTGGGTCAGCAAGGATTTTTTAACCCTAATTTTCTTATTTCACTATTGACTCAATGTTCTGTATTTGCTCATTACAGAGGTGAATCTCTGTTTGACAACAGAGCATTCTGAGTATTAAGCGCAAATCACAAATACAAATGTATTTCTTTTTTTCATTTTTCCTAAGACCACTTCCATGGTCTGATTTAACAGTAGAAGTGCCAGAATTCCATAACTACTAGAACTGCCACAAGCGGTCATTTTAACCGCTAGATTCCAAACTCTATATTTAATGATAAATACCCAATTGAGAGATTAATGCATTTATTGTATTATGATATCTTTTTTAAAAAATGTACATTTAAAGAAGTTTAATTATACATTTATAAATAGTAATATCATTAGTAGCCTACCGTAATGATCACATATTCACAACAGATAGGCTATATTTCCATATCCATTCAACATAACTCAGAACAAGATAATAACAACTAAAAGTATCTTATTTAAATATAAAACATTTTCTTTTAATATAATAACAGAGAACACAGTCTAATAACTCATACTGTATATAATAGAGAATATCTACGTAAATAGATAACGTAGTCAGGTATTATTAGCCTATTTCTACAGACAGGCTATATTTCCATATCCATTCAGCATAACTCAGAACAAGATAATAACAACTTAAAGTATTTTATTTAAATATAAAACATTTTATTTTAATATAATAACAGAGAAAATATTAGAATAACTTGCATATAATAAAGAATATACGTAAATAGCAAATAGTCAGGTATTATTAGCCTATTTCTGATCAACAAATTTAATCTAATATACTTTTTGTTTGTAGAAATTAGCATATATGCAAACACTCAGGACTGACCTTTCTGTTGACAGTGAGAGAGACAAAGGTCAACCGCGGGAAATGTAACAAAAGAATACGCAAAATTCTGTGTGGTCAATATGACCGTCTATGGCCGTAATATGTACATATGTTCATTTGTTTGTTTGTTTTGCCTTGTGTGTAATTTATATGAAAAACATTTTAAATGAAAATACAGACACTTTTAGGAAAAGTCAGGTACCAGCAGGATTTTATTTTATTTTTTTCAACAGTTATTGCAGATATAAAATTCAAAACGGTCAAAATGACCGTCATGGCAGTTCTAGTGTTAACCTGCCTGTTGTCGAACAAAAAACACAGTATTGATTTTTTTTTTTTTTATATATATATATAACCAGTCGCTGTCCTTTCCTCATGAAGAAATGGTTCACAGTTTAGCTGAAAAGTTGGTGTCAAAATTTGTCACTGAGTTTGTGTTCAGTGCTTATAGTGCGCTCCAGGCTGTTCCCTCTTTCACACACATTCAGACATGATGAGTATCAATAATTCATGGGGACTCGTGCTGACCCCGCCTGTAGTGACCTCTGTCATGTCCTGCCTGCTGCTACTTTATAAATAAACATCTGTTCATGCCGTGTGTGTGTGTGTGTGTGTGTGTATACAGCAGCCTCTCGTTTGGAAGCCCACCATATTCCATGTACAGTGCACTTTTGTTTCAGCGGATCATTTTTGAATTGTCTTCAATCTTTTGCAACAAAGGGGTTTGTTGTCAGGGTATTCTAAGTTTCTGATCTGAAAACGTCATCCACAGACCAAAAAGACTGTCCCTTAAGGGTTGTAAAAACAACTTAACCTAAATGATGTGGATACAATATTATTGGGACATACCTATTCCACATCTACGTCCACACACTTTCAATAGATCAGACACATCAATATGTGTCTATGTGCTTGTTAAGTTTATGCCCAATCTTAAGTGTTCTCTCATATTCTTAAATGACACACAATGTCATTTGTACAGTACAATGCAAATGAACACATGGCTACCATTTAAGCTCACAGCCAATCAGCTTTAATTGGTTGAGATTGTTACAGAAAGTTTTTTATTGTAATTTTAATTAAGTGTAATCTAAGACTGGGAACAAAGTTAACCTTAAGTATGCACACCTGCAACACATTTAAAAAAAAATCACTAGACTAGACCTGTATGATCGCTTGCCAGTGATTTGCGTTTAAATGTATGTTCTCAGCTTTCTTAAGCCTAATTTTAATTGCTTGTTTTATTGACAGAGCAAAGTTGTAAAAAAAAAAGTGTAATAGTACAATATGTGAAGGACAGCTTTGTTTAGTGTCTTCTTCTGTTCAACTTCCTCAGTTCAAACAAGTTGAAAGCACTACAAAGTGCTTTAACAAGAGTTAATGTTCTAATTTTAATTTAACAATAATTATATCAAGAAATGAATCCAATTAAATTAACAGAAATGAATCAGTACATGAAATACACAGTAAATTAATAGAAATTCTCAACAATTCTGTAGCGTCTACATACACAGTTTACGCACCATAATTCTTTAAAACCTTGTAAAGTCTCCACACATCCTCAATGTTCTGCGAGCGGAGTTAATGAAAGCTTGTGAATCATGTCCACGTGCACTTACAGTAGAACACGGCATGCAGAGGCAGTCACCCCTGTGCAATTAATGGCAATTAAAGTTATACTTTTATGATGCATTCTACTTCTACAAAGGACTAATTGCTTTTTAGAGCTTTCAATTCGATAACTGTCTTTTGATAGTGGCCCACTAGTGCTGAGGAATTCCCAAAAACATGCTTTTCAAAAGAGTTTACATGTACATTACTATAATGGATTAATAGCTGGTGTTGTTTGGTCAGTAGCCAAATGACTCCTTTTTTTTTTCCTTTTTTTTTTCCAGGGTTCTCCTCATACACATAACTGGGCTTTTTAAAATGAACAGTCAGTACTGCCTAAATTATGAGAATCAGCACTTTTTTTTAATAATTAAAACTAGAGAGCTTTAACCTTGATGTTTTTCTTGCTCTGGACTTTCTCTTTCTTTCATCACACTCATAAGCTGACTCCAGAACTAATGTTCATTCATTCACTCAGTTTATCCATAGCCAGGGATTCATTTACATTCACAGTTTAATTATCTCCTAGCACTCTGTGGATTAGTTGTATTTATTTATTTTGTTGTTGTTGTTCTTGTTGTTGTTGCCAGTTTTAAAAAATATGGTAAAAAATACTTAAGATTCAGGAATTTTTTTATTGAATTTGAAAGAAAGAAAGAAAGAAAGAAAGAAAGAAAGAAAGAAAGAAAGAAAGAAAGAAAGAAAGAAAGAAAGAAAGAAAGAAAAAAGGACAAGAAAAGTTGCAATTTAGCCTATTTTTAGGGGGACCATTAGGGGATTTGTAGTTATTGCAAACATTTCCTTTGAATTTACGAAAACAAATATGTTTGATATATATATATATATATATATATATATATATATATATATATATATATATATATTAAATAACTATAACAAATAAAGGTATTTAATAGTTATATTAAAGTTACTATGGAATCTAAATGGACAATTTCTATGTGTAATGGAATGTATCAGTATTTGTTGATTTATCCACACATCATTATTCTTGTTTTTATTCATGTGCCCTTGTAATATTTATTCAAATGATATTTCCATTCCTCTTGCAATGGCATCTCTTCTCCGATTACTTCACTAGTTTTTGTGTAGTCTAGGATAGAACACTTTTTTTGACAAATCATGCAATACAACGAAAATGTATTATTATTGTGGTAACACTACAATTAGCTCTCATTTGTTAACATGTATTAACTAACATGAACTAACAATGAGCAATACATTTGTTACAGTATTTATTAATCTTTGTTAGTTAATAAAAATCCAGGCGTTCATTGATTGTTCATGTTAGGTTCACAGTGCATTAACTAATGTTAGAAAATACAACTATTAATGTTGTAGAATGTATTAGTAAATGTTGAAATCAACATGAACTAAAATCAATGCTGTAGAAGTATTGTTCATGCTTAGTTGTTAATAACTAATACAACCTTATTGTAAAGTGTTACCATTATTATTATTATTATTATTATTATTATTATTACCACCTCCACAACCGTTCCAAGGAGCATTCATATAATACCTTATTTCCTGGTTTCCTCAGGTTCTTTACCATAATTATTCTGGCAGCTCCATAACACCATTTCAAATTTGTTTGTTTTGATAGTCACTGGAACAATTATAGATGGGTCTGGAAGTTAGCTCTTCCTAACTTATTCTCTCTCTATTTTTGCCTGTTTCTTTCATTTTGATTGAGGCAGCCTCCACCTCTTTTAGTCACGCAAATATAGTGAATCCAATGGATTAGGATGAGGCAGCTGGGCTTCCATGTGTGTGACCAGCTACCTGAATTGAGACATCTGCTTTGGAGACAATTTGATGGGAGATGAAACGCGTAGCAATAGGTGCTTCAACGTGGTAGTGTTTTTCATTTAATCTTTGAGCTGCTCACACAAAAAATGCAGCACAGCGTTGCATTAATTGCATTACTTTTTGCTTGTATATATTTACGATATAGTGTCTGAAACATAGAAATGTTATTTTTTATTGTTTTTCAGTATTAGTATTGAGTAACTTTGGCATGTGCACGTGTGTGTGTGTGTGTGTGCGTGTGTGTGTGTGCTTGTTTATGTGATTTATGAGGACACAAATTTGTATAATAGCATGTGTATTACACTGGTATTACAACTTAAACATGGTTTATGATGACATTTCATGAGTCCTCGTAATTCAAATAGCTTAAAAAACATAAACATTGTTTTATTAAAAATGTAAAAATGCAGAATGGTTCCTGTGACGGGTAGGCTTAGGGATAGGGGCAGTGTAAGGGGATATAATATACAGTTTGTACAGTATAAAAACCAATACGCCTTTGGAGAGTCCTCATAATGTAGTTTTACCAACGTGTGTGTGTGTGTGTGTATGTGTGTGTGTGTGTGTGTGTGTGTGTGTGTGTGTGTGTGTGTGTGTGTGTGTGTGTGTGTGTGTGTGTGTGTGTGTGCGTGTGCGTGTGCGTGCGTGTGTGTGCGTGCCTTTTTCTTTACACAGTGCTGACACTGCAGTCCTGTGTTGCTGGAGTTTATTGTTGCTGCCTACTGAATAGAGACACACAGTTTTAGGGAAAGAGAATTGCTCAGGTCTTCCCCTGAGAAGAGCGAGAAATACACAGAGATGGACCGAGGGAGTATGAAGTGAAATATAATAGACTTAGCCAACGGTTCTTTTCTTAGGACTTCGGTTAAGCATGCTGAAGGTGTTTCCAGCAAGGACACATGTTGCTGTACGCTGACTGCTTCAATAAAGATACGTTGCAAACCTCTAAAGCCACCTCCGTCACAACCGTTTCCCACTTTTCACAGACATTTGTCTCCTTTTAAAACATTGTGTTGGGGATTGAGACACAATATTCTCGAATTCATCACAAATCTCTTGCTGACAGTCACATATAGTTTTATTAGCGTTAGGAGGGCAGGTGCTGGCATGTGAACACTTTCATCTCCCATTCAAAAACACCTTCAGCCCCTTTAAATGATGTGCGCTGTCAGCAGCCTATTGATTTTATATTGCAGATATGAAGTCTTCAGGTGTTCAAGGTTGACAAGGACGACTGTGAGCTGCCAAGTCCAATATTAGTCAACATATCATCAAAGGGTGAGCTACCTCATCAGCCAATCACAGTGCTCTTTCAAGAGGCACTTTGCAGGAGTGAAAAGTAAAAAAGAAAAATTGTTCTGGGCAAATTACATTCACAAAAATTTTGGTGAGAGAGAAGCGATGCTCGTTAAAGGCACTCAGGCAGGTGAAAAACTATTTCTGGCATGAGCTTATAAAATCAGCATCTACTGTATATGCCAATGATTGAGTGGAAAAACTGAAAATTTACAGGAAAATGGCTGGTTTGTCAGGGATGGTTTAGAGTGGCACCTGTGAAAATGTGAAATAAACATCGTCCTTGACACGGCAAACACAATCATTCCTATAAACTCTGTCACACCGAGCACCAGTGCTGATGCATTTCTAGCCCTGACATTTGCACAGACTTACACTTTTGTCATGCTGCTTAAAGGTTTTTTCTAGATTTTCAATGTATAACTTTTTTTGAGATCGAAAAAAAAACAAAAAAAACATAGCACCACCGCTGAAGAATGGTTGGGTTTTGATCACTCATCCCACATGCTTTTCATTATTGAAGTGTGCATGAATGCATTTTCTGTTTGTACAAACCTATTCAAAAGGCATTGTAACTGTACATCTTAGAAATGTATAGAAGTGGAAAAAAGTAACATAAAAAAATATAAAAACAGTTGTGCAAAGTCAAAGATTGTCAGCATCCATGTGATGAACTCCTACACTTACCTTTGTTCGAAGTTCCAGGTGTTTTTCTGCAGGATATTCAATGAACACATGGGTATGTTCGACAAGATGTAATGAGTCCTGCGTGTACAACGTGGAAAGAAAGGCGCAAACAGGCAAAGTGGGTTTGTTAGCAGAGCGAGTTTTGTCACAGAGTGGGTGCTGACAGAGTGTCGGGGTTGCGTGGCTGAATTGACGATGGTGACGCATCATTAGCTTAGTGGGGTGAAATAATAGTGTGCACCGCTGTTCCTTCAGCTTTGTTTAGCGTGGCGTCCTAGCCTCACGGGATGCAACATGGAGAAATAGGTGTTTCTCTCTCTACCGAGCGAATGTTTGCAGCCCTAACAAGACACCCAGGAATAGGAGTTTTATACGCAGCACAAGCCAAGCACATTCCGGGGGCCCAGAGAGCCTCAGCGGCTCCTACTTGCTCCCCTGACACCGCGATTGATGCTCCAGTTACTTTCCTTTGCTTGAAACCTCCTACCTGAACAGCTGTCTCTGTATGAGCTTTATTTGCTTAAAACTAGTTCAAAAACACAAACATGACCTTAAATCATTTAAATAGCCTTAAATTGCTACCAAACAAGTTTGTTTGACACTCATTTGCTTCGGTCAAAGTGAAATAATCCATTATAGTGGCACAGGATATGAAGCTAAGCTTAAGTGGTGCTATGCTGGGAATATAACATGCGCAAAAGACCAGTACGCGTTGCCTGTTACTCTTTTTATACATTACATTTGCAATCCGTGCTCTCCGGAAATATGTGCCTGAGGCGACATTTCTGTAAAATTATATTACATTGCTTTTTGCACTTTTCGAGACACTCTTAAAGTTAAATGTCCTGTGAGTGACGGTAAAAACGCTTTTAACTTTCTTTGAAACAGGTGAACGTGAATCTTGCAACGTTTATTGCAATGGTTGTTTTTTGCGATGTGACAGTAAATTAAATATATGGTGTGTGTGGCGCTAAATTGCATTTGAAAATTACGTACGGTAACACTTTATTTGAAGGGGTGTGTCTTGGTAATGTCAAGTTGTCATGACAAAGACACTGACACGTTATGATGTATTGGTTTATGTCAAGTTGTCATAACAAAGACATCTCAAACAATGTGATATTTTCATTAAAAATGTCATAATTGAGTGAATGACACTTAATGACAGTTGTCATAAACATGCATAAAACCATTTTCATATTCATGACGTGTCATGTCATGATTATGAAGGTGTCATGTCAAGTCTTATGCACACCCCTTCAAGTAAAGTGTTACCTTATGTACCACCTCTACAACCTAAATAGTGTTAACAAAAGCAAACAAAAGATAAAACGCAAATGTGACTTGTGTTTCAAGCACTTTACATCACAAGTGCAATGCTGTACCAGATGAGCTACCGAGCAAGTTTACTATGTCAAAAAAGCCAAACATATGAATCTGGTTTTGTGACGCAAACATTCAAATCAATAATCTTACTGTAATCATAATTTGTGTTATGGAAATACAAGTTGTTGGTGTTTTACCTCCTCTAGTGTTTATTACAGCTGGAAAGTGCAGTAGGTACATTTTGCAGAAATGTAGGTAGAGGCACATATTTCCACTGAGCCTGGGCTGTCAATTTGATGATAAATACAGTGTGTTTTTCATTCTGGAATCATTTTGCTAATCATTGATTCTCCTCTTTGACGCACCCTTTCTCACAAAGTCTCTAACACTGTGAGATACAATTATATGCACAATCTAAGACTTTTATCCTCAAGCAGTTTAAACAGTGACTGTGTTAAGGGTGAGTGCTAATCTGCGTGTGGGTATGCGCGTGTGTGAGTGTGTGTGTGTTTGTTGACAGTGTCACTGTCAGATGAGGGATGATTCCAATGCAGCTGTAGGGAAGGAATCTCCATATCTCCATGTTTGTGACATCCCTGGTTCAACATCAGTCACATCTGTGTAGCACAAGCACTCACTGGCAGATACACGCCATGACACAAATCATATTTTTTTATGATTTCCTTCTCCACATATACAATTTTGGGCGAATTCATTAAACAGTTCCCCCACTTCCGCTGTATTCACTAGCCACAACATTTTGGACATTTCTTATCAGTTTTGGCACAGTAATTCATCAAATTTTGATCAGATGATGGAGAAGAGTAGTGATCTATCAAGACACATGGCCATATATAAATTATCTTTCTGTCTTTTAGATTTGTGTCTAGATGTGATGTCTAGATTATAATGGTGGAGAGAGGCTGTACAGTCTCAAATTCCAGCAGTTCATGGCAGTCTGGTGCATCATTTGTAACTTAGCGCTCAGAACATGGCTAACAAGATGGAGAATTGCGTTGTGAAATTGCAATCAGCACTATTTGGCAGATTGCACCATAACCTTGTTTGCCTAATTCCTTATTCATACTTTGTGAATTCCCCTCTCAGTATCTCACACACTTGTGCACTTACTAAAGCCCAATTTACCCCATTTCTAAATTGCCATTTTGGATCATAGACTGATTGGATAGCTAGTGAAAACATTATATGCAACCAAGATGCATTAATGATACACTTGAAACTGGTTGTTCAAACCTTAAGGGAGGTGGTCTGAGACACAGTATTGACAAGTTAGTCAAGGAGAAAAATTCTGCAGACAGTGTCACCAACATCTCGATGTCTTTCCATCATCTTCATATTTTGCTTGAGAGACGTGCACAGTTGTCATGACAAGCTTCACTTATATTCTTAGGCATCCGCTGTCAGCTTTTTCTGAACGTACACGTTTTGTCCGCAAAATGAAAATGTATCCTAGGTGAAGTTCATCCATCCATCCATCCATCCATCCATCCATCCATCCATCCATCCATCCATCCAAGAGACCAAATGGGATCGTTGCTAGGTGGACTTGTTAGGAAAAATAGGTTTTGGTAGAAGAAGACCTTAATAATGTATTGTATTGATAAACTGCAATTAGTTTTTAAAATTAAGAATGAAATTTTATTTATTGATCTCTTTTATTTCAAATTCTTCTTAGATCTTGGCTAATTTCAGAAAGAGTTTTTACAGTGACTGGTAGACAGCAGCAGAACCTCAAAACTAAAATGTTGATTGACTCCAAATAAAATCATAATTAAATTAAGGATTTGCCACAAAACTAATAAATATATATATATATATATATATATATATATATATATATATATATATATATATATATATATATATATATATATATATATATATATATAATATTTAATGTATTAATGAACAAATATGTGACCTTATATAGTCTGCAGGTGTATTACTCTCACTTTCCCTGTTGTCTGTGTAATTCTGTCTCTCTGGAATCACTCTTTCTGTTTTTTTTTTGTTTTTTTGTTTTTTAAATTTGCGTATTAAGCTGATTCATTTGGGCTACAGATGACATGTTTGACCCAACCAGGTTTGTAGGGTTAAAATAACATGGCACAATGTGGATCTCCGTGGGTCATCCTGTGCCGGCGAATAACAGCCTGTCTGTTGATTGATGCTTACAGGACCGTGTTATAATGAATAGGTTGGCTAAGTGAGCCATTTTCTCAAATAAGAAGTTTATTTTCAACCATTGACCTTGCCTTGTTGAATAATGCATGGCCAGGCAGGCTGATGTGTTTGAATGTGTGACAAGCTACTGAGAGGAGTTAATTTGTATTACACGCAAAAGGCCTGTGCTGTATTTAGTGAGTCCAGTGATGTGTCATCGTCTGGAAATAAATCTTTGACACCTCCAGTCATTACAACCAACATATACCAATAATTACTCCCCCTCTCCTCCCCCTGGCCACAGCTTTCAGTTCACATTTTGCACAGTTTTGAGCAGTTTATTCACACAAGTCAGTCTTTCAAATCGACGGCGTTTAAACATCCTGTCATTAGCCATACCAGAGCTACGCGGCGGTCTCCAAGGCCCTGCTGTACAGTAACCATGGCAGCGTCCAGCCTCCTTGAGATGATTCCCTATTGGTTCTTATTCAAACCCCGTCCCAGCATGCCTCACTCAAGAGCTATGCAGAGCAAACGGAGGTATGATTAGTTCTCTGTGTGCTAGCGATGGAAGTACAAGTTTGAGACAATTACTCAGCTCAACTTCACGATAAGTCCTTCTCTCTGGGTTCCTGTGCACTGTGCGCTTCACATATTTTGATTAGTGGCTATCAGCAGCCAAAGCAGAGGAAATTGCAGTATACCAAATTCGTCCAATAACACATATTTATTTTGTTTTACATTGGTTTGTGAAGCAGGTAGCAGTTTAACCTGTCCAGCTGTTCTTTTTTCTGTCTTTTTATGTACTAGTTTGTGGATGTTTCGAAAGTTAATTGATTATTAAATGTTTTTGAAAATTGCCTGATTAAAGATGTGAACACGTTTAGTTAATTTTAATGAGCCCCAATGAATGTAATGGCAGGGGTTTCAGTAGTTCTTGGTGTTTCACTTAAATGAAGCATTGTTTTATTTTACTAGTGAAAAGTTTAATGTAATGAATATCGGATTCCTCTTTCTGCCTAACACTCGTCAGGTTTCTATCCTATTCAGATATAGATATATATATATATATATATATATAGATCTATCTGATATAGATCAAATATAAATTCATCACTGAATTGAATTGGCCACAACACACAGGAAGTTGAATTAGCATTTGAATTAGGATTTCAAGTAGATGATTTGCAAATCAAGGAAATTCAACAAAGGTAATGCATTCTCGGAAAAAAAAAATGTTTCTTGTTGTGCAAGCTAGTTTGAAGTCCAAGGAGTCAACTCCACTAATTAAGGATGTGAGAGAAGTAAGTTATAAGATCACTGGAGATGTTGTGAAGAAGTGGGGATGGAAACACAAAAACAGGTCATTAAATGAAGCTTGGTGAGAAACTGGAGCGTCTCATCTGAGATGGTATGAAGCAAGGTGACACGGCCAGGCTGTGGGTCGCGTCAGGGGTGTTTGAGAACTGCTTTCAAAGTGGGTCATAAAGTGTTTAAGAGAAAGTGTGGTTCGCTGAGGTTAGAGAACAGAAGTGATGATTTAGGAATGGATGTATGGTGTACTCATTTAATGTCAGAGGAGAATTTACATAGTTTTCTTATTTTATAGTTATGCTAAATGCGTTACACGCATACCTGTGTCGTGTCTTATCTTCAAGGAATACTGAATCGAAAACAAAAGAAAGCCAAAGACTTGCATCTAAAGTAATTTATTTGAACTGAAAAAAGAAAAAAATAATTTGGAGAGGATTCTTTGTGAAGCCTGACAGGCAGACCAGAACATTGAAGGCAATAGATTGTAGGAATGATGGGCAATTTGTATTACAAGGGTATGGGTCATATGATCAGCATGTCTTCGCTGTCCTCTGAATGGGCTTTAGTCCTGCACAAATGAGTTCAACTACTCTATGGACAGTAAGGGAGAGAGACAATGTAACATTAATGACTCATGAAAATGAATTAGTGGGGCAGAGAAAAAGGAATATCGTCAGAGAAAATAATTAAAATAATTTGCCTGTTTAAAAGGGCAGAAGGGAATGTAAAAATCGAAAGGCTGTTAAAAAGTGAAAAACGTGAAGCTCAGGCCAAGCTGAACAACGTGAGGTTGGCACAAAAAGGGAAGAGGACGACATACAGAGAGGGAGAGAAAATTGCAAACAGAAAGCTTTGTGTTCTGAAAGACCTTTGCCACCTGTTGCAGATTCTTCTATCTGAAGAGATGGTGAAATCGGAGGGAAGAGTGGAAGGCTGCGGGTCACTTAGGAAATGAAAAGGCTGAAGTACAACCAAATATTAATAGTCCATGACTGAGACTGAGAGAAGGAAAAACAAAGTGGGAGCGAATGCACATTGAAGTAGAGACTAATGGGACGGGGTCTGAAGTGGATGTGAACCTTGTTTCTCAGCTCTACTTTCTGCCTCCTCACACTACCCTCATATGCCAGTAGACAAACACAGCAAGCTTTCATCAGGCTTGATTCAAATTGAGCACCCTCCCATCGAGAGTGGCCATTCTCAATGCTTACTGTCCTTATGTTCAATATACGATGGAAAAATAGCCCGCACACAAGAAAAAAGAGAGGGAGAGAAAGAGAAACGTGTCTGTTTCTATTTGAATATTGATTTTGTCCTTTTCTAACTTCCCTTGAACACATCAGGGTCCTTTTAAGCAAAGAAAAACACAAATGTCAGAGGGTTAGAAAGGAAAGAATAGTGGGAGAGAGGAATAGCGTGCAAGCGTGGAAAGTGTACATGTCAGGCTTGTAATTACAACAACGTGATATTAAATCAATGTGGATTAGAATGCATCGTCCACATTAGCCGTAGAGAGTGCATCTATTATGAGCTTTAATCAAAAAGTGACAAATGTAAGAATGAGAAGCAACAGACAAAATTGCATCCATATACAGTATTTATTAAGATAGTTTCCATTTGCCCTTGCATGTGTCACACACTTTTAGTGTGCTATTATAAGATGATTGAAAATCAAATGGAAGTTCTCTGTTATTAATAACCATAATCTGTATATATTTTAGACTGAGAAGTTTAGCAGTTCTACAATTTCGGCAATTTGATCTGGGTCAGATGTGTTTATATGGGTCCAGCATTTATATGGATATTGCTAGGTGCATATGGATATTGCTAATATGGGAGTATGAGTGTAATTGTACGGAGCCCCTAAAGGTACATGGTGGTGGTAAAAATTTGGCCTGGGAGAATTATTATTATTTTTTTTATCTTTTGCGTTCCCAAGAATAACTTTGCGTTCCCCCGCAAAACGTTTATGTTCCCTCGCAAAGTTATTTGTCTTCCCCCGCAAAACTTTTGCGTTCCCATGCAAAACCTGTTATGAGCTCGGACAGACATGTCCTGTTTAATGTCCCGCTGGCAGTGTTTCAGTGTTTGCTGCTGCATTTACAATCCATGAGAAAATTTAAAAGCCATTCTCAGTTCAGTTCTGGAAGGCAGAAAACCATATTTTTCCAATTGCATTGTTGTAAGCCAAAGGTCTAAAACCATAACCACCTTTTTTTCTTTTTCTTTTTTGCCTGTTTGTTGTGAAACATACCTGGACCCTCTTGACCTGTCATTTTGTCTGGTCCAGTGGCATAAAGCAAGACTCCGCTTCTAAAAGCAATTGCTGACGTGTGTTGCGCTCAGCTAGCAGTGATAACCGCCTGTCTGATCACCAAGGCAACTGTTGCCAGCGTTCCATGGCTTGTTCATCATCAAAGTTAATTCTCATTCTATCATGGAGAGATAGAGAAATAGAGAAAGAGAGAGAGATAGTCAATGGGCGGGTGAAATCACTAAGGCAGTCTGGGACAAAGTGACCTTTTTTTAAATTATAAAGGACAACGAAAAAGATGTGGAAGACAATTTAAAGTGAGATGTAAACTTTTAGGAAAGATCAAGACGACATTTTGATTGAACAGTGGAGAGAAAGAGGGAAGGTGTTGGAAGAGTTTGAAGGTGCTGGTGGGCCTTCACAGGGAGATGGGTTTGTGAACATGCTGGCATATGCACATTTCCCCCCTCATCTGTCTCTGTCTCTCTCTCCTTACTGATGGGCTTGTGGAATCTCACTCCTGCTATCCATCATGAGCAAAACAGGATGTCACAGGCACCATCTGTGGACCATGTTATTCTCCATTACTTTCTTTTCCCCTCTATTTTTGTCTGAGCGGAGGTGTTTGTGATTAGCCCCATCTACCTGGCTAATTAAAAAGGCTGGCAGGCTGACTTGAAGATGGGGGAAGCACTGGTGTCACTTCCTGATTATGTACCTGTACACAATGTACCAATGTGTCAGTGCTCCTCTGAATCTCCTACACACAGGTATTTCTCTCCCTTACTGAACAGGTGGCCAGATGCACTTTTTCTGTGTACAAGTAGCACTAGTGTGGTGTGCAGGCACTGGATGCTGCTAATCATGCTGGTTGAGGAGATTCCCCCTTCTATGTAAAGCGCTTTGAGTGCCGAGAAAAGCGCTATATAAGTGTAATGATTATTATTATATTATAATCGAGTAGACTTATTATTATGAATTACCTGTGGATTTGGCTTACAATGGCTTAGCTTTATTGTTGTTGAGAAGACCTGTACAGTCGTGTTGTATTCAAGTGAGATTGGATAAGGTGTGATTTCATCGAGTTCAAGATAGATGGTCAGAAAGGCAGGCAGATGAGCTCATGATAAGACCACAGGGTTTTTGGAAGGAAAGCTATAAGTAAAAGAGTAAGGTTTTCGAGCACTGGGGTGATTCAGACATCCTTATCCATGATGTTTCATTGCATGAAATTCTGTAGGACTCAAACCAACAGAGAGCACTTCCAGTGATGTCCAGTTTTGAAAGGTTTGATAGCACTGATGATTCACTTTGTTGAAAGCACCATTATAAGTATATGTGAGAGTGATTGAGAGTGGGAGAAAGAGAGTTTTCTTTTTATGTTTAGGGAAAAAAAGTCAACAAGATAGAATAGCCAAGCTGCTCAGTGCGAGGTCATTTCCCACAAAGTCAGCACAGCCTTATAAACAGGTATACACAAAGAATGTTGTGTAGACGTAATCTCTAATTATACAGTATTCTTGTGTAAGATTGGAAATAAACCAAGGAACAATTAAATTTGCTTTTCATCCCCTCTTTTCTAAAGGCACAGCGGTGCTGATAGTGATCTAGGCCTGTAGGCCAGAGGTTTTGGACAATGGGGGAAGTTGTGATTGTCTGATTGGTCAGTTTGAATATCTCACACATGGTCGGGGGAAATGATAAAAGAGGATTGCAACTGTTGTTCTGTCTCTTTTCGGATGCTGGCCTGCTCTTGAGCCAAATGTCCCCTGCCTCTCTCTCTCTCTCTCTCTCTCTCTCTCTCTCTCTCTCTCTCTCTCTCTCTCTCTCTCTCTCTCTCTCTCTCTCTCTCTCTCTCTCTCTCTCTCTCTCTCTCTCTCTCAGGTAACATTTTACATTTGTGCTGGGTACAATTAATGGTTTAAGTTATTATCATTTGCATCTTATTTGTAACTATTTTAAGTGTAAAAATAACCTTATTTTTTCACATTGAACCTTTTTAATTCATGGAGTCAGATTAAAACGGGATGATTGCATATGAGAACATGTCTTATTTAACCAAATTATTTTGCGAAGTGGAAACACTTGAACCCGCGCGTCCTTCACCGGCTGGCCAGAAACCGGAAGTTGGGCCGATCAGCCGGGTCTTACACTTGTATACCACAACAGTTGCACATTACAAAAGTAGTGCCTTTAAATATTTATTTCTACAAAATTTTCAGATATATTCATATATTGTTACACTGTAAAATATTACCTCTCCAAGTCAAAATATTCTAGTGACTGGTCACATCTAAATTTTTAATTTGGCCCAAGTGAAATTCTGTAAAATAAATTGAATTAATTGTTGCAATAGTCTGTTAACATTGGCTCAATGAGAAATAATATGTCAGACTAATTGAAAAATTTAGATGTGACCAGTCACTAGAAAATTTTGACTTGGGGATGTAAAAAATTTTTTACAGTGTAGGTCATTAATTGGATATGTGCATGTTCGTAGTACAATCCTTGCAGCAGTTAGGTTAGGGTTAGGGTTAGCGGTTAGGGCCTTACACCATGTTCGTTTATTTGGGTTGGTTTGGTTGGTTGTGGTCAAGACTTGTTTGATCCCACTGACACTAACCGATGAGAACAAAAATGTAACTGAATTGAGCTGCATGATGACAAAACTGTTTTCCACAGAGCTGCTTTTCAGCTGAATTTTCTTTGTTTCATTATTGACGGATTTTGCAACATTGACACTATTGAATCAACACTGAGATATAGAGCTGCTTATAGCTAAATTGAACTAATTTAATAATTGATTAACTTTAAACAGTTATTGAACTGAGCTGAATCAACACTAAACTAACTTAAGCTGAATAATGACACTATTGTCTTATGTAGAGCTGTCTCATATTTGATGAATTTTGCTTCATTGATCGTTAATTGTCCTGTTTATTACTGTGAAGCTGCTTTGAAACTATCTATGTAATCATAACCACATATAAAGCCATATGTAAATAAAAGTTGACTTGGCCGTCATTGAAAGCCTTTGTTACACATCTTCTTTAATCAACCATAAGATATTTCATGTCATTGAATTTAGAAATTGGTAGATTGACTCATCAGGGTCCTGTGACCTTACAGACCTTTTACAGTTTTGTAGGCAAACTATGTAAATGTATATACAAAAAAAGAAAAACAATCATACATTTTATATTTGACTAATAACCGTACTGAGAATGTAAAGATTCTGTCCTGAAAGAATCTGTCACAACTAACCACTGAGAGCAGAACTGCCTCATTATGCAGATCAGACATGAAGCTTCATGTGCTTTCATTTACAGTCACTCTTATTTATCGCCTCAGATATTCAAACAAGTTTCTGAACGTTTTCCCATGACACTTGGCTCATAAACACATGCACAAACACATCTATATACCAGCACCCCATGCTTACAGTGTCCGTATCCCAACAGCCATGTAATATCTTTAGTTCATGCTTCGATCATCCATAACTTTAGCAGCGGGGGCTACTGTATTTTGAAGGCCTTTCTCTCATATGCAGCCCAGTCAAAAAGAAAAGAGAATAAAAAGAAGAAATGAAAGACAGTATGACAGAAAATGGAAAAAACGGTAGTCACCAAAGTCCCTTTTGATCTAAGTCACCTATAACACTTGAAAGAAGCAAAGAAAGCATCCCTCTCATTTGCTGACCCCTTGTGAAGCACTGCATTCTGAGATGAGCTAACCTAAAATAGTTAAAGTAATAGACTGTTCTCCGAGCTAGTATGAAAGAGAACCTTGTTTGCTCAGACTCTGACTTGTAGCTGAGGGGCTGAGCAATGTTATTAAAGATGTCAGTTTTGTTTAAGGGGGAAGGGCAAGCTTAGAGAGTGCAAGAGGCACATTGCTGTGAGGATGTCCATGTCAGATTAAAACAGACGTGTTCTCTGACAAGCTTTCATCTTGTTGAGGGCAAACTTTCAATAGGGAACAACAGGGGGATGTGCCATATATGTGCTAAAGGGGAAATAAATAGAAGTGCTGCCTAGAAAAGTTATAAAGTTACAATAACTTTACAATAAATTCACAGTAAAAAAAAAATGAAAATGTGCAGTTGCTACATTGAGATACTACTCAATTGCACTTAATATCACACTTTTTATTATTATTAGTATTTATTGATTTGTGTTTTACTTGAATTTTATATTATTATTTTGCATATTTTCTATATGATATATTCTACATTCTTACTTGAAACTTTTTTTATAATACGGGGCAGTTGAATGCTTGAATCTGATTGGTTGACGAACGTTTTAAGGTATGCAATTATTTTCAAGGAAACGCACGGCTAAAGTAGTTCCAGGCAGGTCTTGACCGCATTACAGTTCCATATCACCTCGCCAAATGAGTTCAGTTATTTTAGAAGTCGTTACAGACTACAACAGCAAATAATTAATTGCAGTTAACTAAATATATTTTTAATAAAGTGCAAATAAATACACTTTTAAAATATAAACAGAATTTTCACTTCAAGTATATATTTTTTAAATATATTTTTTATATTTCGAGAAAATATACTAAAGTGTAATTATTTTTTAAGTGTGCTAAAAGTTGTATTGAGAAAATATGTAAAAGCATGATGCTAATATAATTTTAATAAATTTAAAGATACAAGTATAATTTTTGTTAGTATTTGCAATGTACTATTGAAAAAGGAAATATATTTAAAATACAATAAAGTATACTTTGTCTCTCTCTCTCTCTCTCTCTCTCTCTCTCTCTCTCTCTCTCTCTCTCTCTAATAACAAACATCTTTAAGTACAGTATCTGTTTTGAGGTGTGGTAACTGTAGTATAAGCAGAATAACTGACGATGGGCCGTTGAATTATTGAAAAATAATACAACCCGAGGGTTAATGGCCACTCTGCTTTGCGTTGTGACCACATTACCACCTCGGGTGTGCATTATTTTTCTAATAATTCAACGGCCCATCGTCAGTTATTCCTTATCACATTTCAAATTCTGTTTCAAATTCTGTGCTTCACATTCCTACCCCTTTACGGAATGTTCCCGCTTGAGCTCAAGGGCTAATTCGGCCCCTTCTCATTTACTTGTTAAATAAAATGTCTCCAATGCCATATCATCCCAGCTCTTTGTGAAAGCAAATATGGATGTAAATGCATTGAACACACATTTGTCCACACAAAGGGCGGCCTGAAGCAATCAACCCTGGCTCTGCAGTATCAAAGATACAGTCCCGTGTCCATAATAAAATACACAGGACCAATTAGTCTGCTGTCCTTGAAAACGTCTGTCTGTTTCTTCCTGCTCAGAGCCAATCAGATCAAATACATGTTGTCCGTCATCAAAAAGTAATCTAAAAATCTATTTCATTGAATCTAACTGAAAAAGTTAGATAGATACAGATTCCTCCCTGTATTGTGGACATAAAATGTTATATAATGTTTTAAAATGTAATTAATATTAATTTAAGTTAATGTTAGTAATGTTATTGTATTAGTCTTTTAAGGAGGAAATACAGAGAAGTTCTTAAAGGATAATTCCGGTATTTAACACCTTGAGTCTATATTGTAGTTTGTTTTGGATGAACAAGAGTGGTAGACAAAATTTTTTTGACAATTGTTCCTCTCTCGAGTTTTTGACTATAAAAGAATTGGCCATGGACCCATTTAACATTGGAGTCAATGTGCATGTCCGAAAATGTCATTAAAACAGCCAATAATGTTCATTTACAAAACTGTTAAACTCACCGAGTGGTTAGTGGTGTTCGTTGATGATTATAAACAATATATCGTCGCAATATATGATTCCAATCCGTTTATTTTGCTATAGTGGAACTATTTTTTCAGACACTTCACAACCGTGTAACTTCCGCTCAATATTTGAATCTGAAGCGTTAGCACACTCCCGACCACTTGATGGCGATAATAACCGATGTTTATGTCTCGCGGGACACTCACGGTCACAGTCGAGTTCAACTTCATATTACAAGTAACAATTAATGAAGTTTTTGTTTGTTTATTTCGCTTACTCTCCCGGAGCACAGTTGCTCTGCTCGCTAGCCTTATGAGAAACGGAAGCGAGCAAAAAGACTACATCGACCAAATGTAAACATCCCCCTTTCCGTTACCGGTAGCGCATTTATATTAACCTGATATTAACGAGCACTCAGTCCTTCAACAGAATTCAATGGGATTTTACAAAATGACGAATAAAACACGACAGAAACTGAATTTCGCAAAACTTTTTGTTTCTGGAACATCAACTAACATCACTAATCACTCGGTGAGTTGCACAGTTTTGAAAACTAATTTTAAAGGTTGTTTTAATGACATTTTCGGACATGCACATTGACTCCAATATTAAATGGGTCCATGGCCAATTCTTTTATAGTAAAAAACTCGAGAGAGGAACCATTGTCAAAAAAATGTTGTCTACCACTCTTGTTCATCCAAAACAAACTACAATATAGACTCAATGTGTTAAATACCGGAATTATCCTTTAAATGTTATATATATATTTTTTATGATGATTTTTAGCTGCTGCTACTACTAATAATAATAATAATAGTAATACATACTGTAATAGTCTGCTATTATTATTATTATTATTATTATTATTATTATTATTATTAGTAGTAGTAGTAGTAGTAGTAGTAATAGTAGTGGTAGTATTGTACAGTACCCCAGTCATTTAACAGTGTACAAAAAAAAAATCATAATGATAATGATTTACATATTGCTTGTTCGTACACTTTCAGGTAAGCACATCTATCCAGGCGTGTGTGTGTGTGTGTGTGTGTGTGTGTGTGTGTGTGTGTGTGTGTGTGTGTGTGTGTGTGTGTGTGTGTGCGTGTGTGTGTGTGGTTATTTTGTGACCTCTTTGTAGATGTGCTGGTCTTGTGTTTGAGGAGGGAATGGTGAGATCAGTAGCCTTGATCAGTGGCCTTAGTGAAGGTTTGGTCTGTTTAGAGAGCACCATGTTTTAATTGTTTGTAAACAGTGGTGAAATGTTGTGCTCAAGAGCTTGAGATGATGGTAGGGCGAGCTCACAAAGCTGCTGTGAAGGGTTACAGTTAGGTCACCATGGCTATAGGTAAATGGCAGAGGTCCTCGGAGAGACATGGAGCAGATCATTGTACAACTTCTGTGTGTGTGTGTGTGTGTGCTCATTCGAGGGTCTTTTTTCTTCCTGCCCTTCCCGCTCTCTCTGCCTCTAAAGAATGTGTTATTCTGATGAAGTTTCTGTCAGTGGCAGGCATCTGGTCTATATGCAGCGACTGTCATCTCCTCCAGTGCCCACACAAAATGGCCTCCAACTGCCAACACAATAAAATGGCAACGCATGTGAAGACTTTTTATCCTGCTGGGGTCTATGAAAAAAAAAAAATGTTGTACTCAAATGATATTTTTAATCACTCACTGCATTTAATCAGTCATCGCTATGTAACTTTTCACGGTAAATTGAATTTTCCTTTGTTCAAAAAACAATGCAGAGAAGTTCCATAACAACCTGACAGTGGTAAATATACAAAAGTTTTTGACATTCCAAAGTTGTGTAATCATCACAGAAACGGTTTATTGTTTTCCATTCAAATAGGGCTATTAAAAATAAAATATGGATATTTACATACATTTTTTATGTATTAATAAGTGGCTTTACAAGATGCTATTTTGTTTATTTATGCATACAGTAATTGAACTTACTCTAAAGTCCCTGGCAATCCAGTATGCAATCCAGTTTCTGAGCTGGACTTGGGGAGGCGTTCTTTTTTTTCTTTTTCTTTTTTTTTTTTAATTCATCCTCTGTTGAATCCTTTTCTTTAGTCACAACATGTGGGATGACATCCAGCATTCTATAACGAGCACACACATACACCAACATGCAAACATTCTTTCTGCAACTTCTCGCTTCTCTCCTGAGAAGTCCCACTCTCTATCTCTCTCTATCTATCTCTCTATCTCTCTCTGCAGGCCTCATTACTGTACCTGCAAAGAGTGACAGAGAGGAGAAAAGGTTGTGGAAGTCAGATAGAAAACTCTGGGAAATATACACAGCAATCTGTCAATTCTAAATATACAGTAGAAGCCGGTGCTCGGCTCAGCGGCAGATGCAGTGGTTCTCCGAGCACCGGAGAGGGGCTCCATGTGGCCCAGCTGTCTGCCAGCTCAGATCAGGTCAGGATACAGAGTTCTCACCACACCACATTGGGAAGAGGGCTGTGACTTTGCCTTTGAAGTAGCACCCGGAGGCCGAGTGGGCCTTTGCATTAAGTTTTGCCTCAAAAGTCACCTCAAGGTAACGTGAGACTGCCTGAAGAAGCCAGTATTCTGGCTCTGTGTAGTTTACAAACAGCACTCTGCTCCTCTGTGTTTCAGCCCACACCCTTTGCTGTTTCAGTCATTAGTCCCTCGATGGGACTGAAGCTGTTTTTTTGGATCATGGCCGTACCTTCTAAAGTGCACAGAACTGTGGCGCCTCTGTTCTTTACCACAACTCGCCTGCTCCTCCCTTAACTCATAATGGAGCTCATTACGGTAGCCCTCCATCTCTGCTGTGTGCTATATACGCACATCAATATTGATGAGGCGCTGATATCATTATCAGTTTTTTTGAGCTGTTTTGGAAGAGAAATGCTGATTTATGGCTATTTGTCTCAGCGTTCAGAGACAGAAAGGGAGGTGCAAGTATTGCAATTGTGGGTCAGATCAGACATTTTTTTTTATTATATCATAATTCAGAGATTAACAATCTTTTTTTTGTGTGTGATTTAGGCCTAATTATTTTAATTTGCATTAGTTTGTATTTTGTAGTTATTGTTCGTTATAATGTTATAATGTTTATTATATATATATATATATATATATATATATATAGCTTTTTTAAATTAACCAACCAAACTATATATTGGCAGCAACCACCTAAGATGTAACAACCCCCCCCCCCCCCCCCAAACACACATATATTTGTGTATGTGTATATATTTATATGACAATTAATTGATGAATTAATTTTAGTGTCCCAGTTTTTTTTTTGTTCAGTGTCCCTCATAATTGTTTATGTTTTTTATTTCAGCTCCATCTATAGGGTTAGAAGCCACTCCATGTGTATGTTAGTGCCATATTGCTTAGATAAACATATTGCTTCAGAGCTTATACGATTATAATGAATTGCTCTCCTCTGTTCCTGTGACAGATATTTAAACATTTGTCTTACCTTATCAAATGCAAGTTTAATTTACTTTTAATCCTTCTGCATTATTTTACCATTCCCTCCGAATTTATTCACTTTTAGAGTTTTTCCCTTTCTTAAGTTAATGTTAAAATTAAAATGAGAAAAGACTCATACTATGTGAATCTCTTGTAGTATATTGGATACTGGGTCTCTTTTAGTCATCTTTAAATGTATTTGAATTGTTTAGACTAACTTTATCCATTAGTAAATCAGTCAATAGAGATATTCATTACTTGAAACACCTCTAATTCATTTCTGTAATTTGATTCTGTTTTATTACTATTTTTAATGTGAAACATTAATTTAAGTTATTGAATATGTTTTAGATTTTGTTTATCATATTGTACAATTTCAAATAGGAGTGCACATACATTAGATCATGATCAAAATATGAAACAAACATTGTTTTAACAGTGGATTACATTTGTAGTGTGTGTTTTGTTTTAATTTGATCATATCTAAAAAAAATATATTAACAATATTCAGCAAAAAAAATAAAAATAAAAAAACTTCTTACATTCAGCTCTCCCATTGTATACACAGCTATTAACATATTTTTTTTAATTTGTTTTTACAAACTGGATGATTTGAAATAATATTCTGTTATAAGCATTCCAGAGATGTTCCAATGCATGTTTTCTTATTTTCAGTTTACCTTTTCATTTATTTATTTATTCATTTATTGTTATTTTATTTTATGTGAGTTAGAAGCAATTATTTAAGGAATGTCAAATGACCTGAAGGGTCTGCAAAATTAATGCATTTGTATCTAACAATGTTAAAATAAAGCAATCCACACGCTATTTCAACAGGAATGCATCCAAAGAATTTTCCCATTTGCATAGATGACATTCTGTGTTGTTTTGAAAACTTGAATTTATTTTGTAAGAATGTGTCAGTAGGGCTACATAATAAGTAGGGATAATAATAATAATAAAAGAACACAAACGGGAAAAAAAAACAGTCATTTTAATTTCGTAAAACATTCCTAGAGTGGTTTAATAACTGTATGCAGCTCTTGGATGTTGCATGTTTGATTTTAACAACAGGGTTTACTAAACTATTTTCATGTTTCATCAAGCAGAATACAAAGAGTCTCATTATTCCATGTGACCTTAAGTTTTTGCCTCAAGATGTTTAATTTCCGTTATCATTAGAACAATTTGCTGATCTGAGTCATCCAATCTGTAACAAAACTAAATTCAAAAGTAGAATATTACACTAACCGCAGCTTGTGAAAGAAGATGCCGTGTGTGTGTGTGTGTGTGTGTGTGTGGAGCAGGCAGTTTGTTCTTGTTTTGGCTTGTGTTACGGTGCATTTAAGGGGGGAAATGTACCGCATCAGGGTGGGGCTTCATTTAGAGTGAGCGGGCACAGATAACATCTTGTACAAATAAAAACATGTGAATAAAAAAACTAATTATTAAATATTTATTATCCATATAATTTTTTTGATTAAATATATATCAAGGTATAGTCACCATTGTGCTTTTCTTGGGACTGTCCTGAAGACAAAGTCTGCACAGGAGAATTTGACCAAGAAGAAAATGTGGAGATAAAATAAAAACGCTCTGATGTGTAGTCGATGTGCATGTGATTGTTTGCATGTCTAATTTTTAAATTCAAACATATTTATTTGTAGGTCTGAATGCTTAATGAAGTTCAGGGGAAGTGCTGAAATCTATCTGTGTGAATCGGTTCACTCGCTGCCATAGATACACAGTCTGAACGGTTGCCAGGGTGACGGGGTTCTGACCTATAGAGGCAGGGGAGGGATTGACCCGTGTCAGAGCACATTTGCTGCTTTTGACACATCAGCCGTGGCTTTCCACTCTGCCGCTGTCTCTCAGGTGTCTTCAAGGCTGTCTTCATCCCTGCGCCGCTCCTTTGTGAGCCCTCCCCCTGTCCGCCCGCATTTCCCCCCCATTTCTCCATCCCTCCACCCCTGGCACGAAATCTTTTCTCTGGTTTTCTGCTGGAGCGCCAGTGTCTCGCTCTCAGCCGCTGCGGTTCTCCTTCCCAGTGTTTGGGTGGGTTGGCTTAATGTTGCGCTTCCCTTGTTTCCTCACCTTAGGTGGGGTGAAGACCAAAGCTAATATTTTCTCCCCCGCATACCCAATCTAAACATCTTTAGCCGTGGATTGGCAGCCTAAACAAGAACCCAGCAAGACTGGCGTCCTCGGTGAGATGGCCCCCTCCGTTTGACATGTGCACAATGGTGCTGACCCCTTCTGACGCTTCTCTCTCAATCCCATCGTCCCATCCCCAGTACACCTCCCACATCAGTTGTTCTCATCTGAGCAGAGCTCACCTTTAACTTTGATGTACATACGTATGGGATTTTTCATTACTAATCTATCAAAAGTCTTTTTTTAACGAACACAGCAGCTCATATTTATAATGTTGCGGCCGTCAGCGGGAAAGTGCAGTTTTCATGGAAGTGAAGGGGGATTTCACAAGGGTAAGAGTGACTAACTTTTATTAACCCATGTAATACAGGTCAAAGGTTTAGCTTCTTTATTATTTGTATTGATTAATTGTAATTACAACTCTGTGCTGATATTGTGCAATACCCACGAGAGCACTTCTAGTGAACATACGTATTGGAGCTCTTTCAAACATGTAACAACAGTCTCATATTGTTTGACTCCTCTTAAAACCCGTCAGCAACATGAAATCTGCATGCATTTACAATGATAGATTTAATACCAGCTGCATTTTCCATTCACAACTACTTTTGGCATGTGCTTTTAATGCTTCGGCAGTCAAAACGGGTCTTGGTGCCGAAGCAATAGCAAGAACACATCTGAAAGAACAGCTTGGAAGTCAACTTGCTGAAATATACATTATGTTTCCATTTCTGCTCAGCTGATATGCAGCCATTAGAGGGCACAGTTGGCTCTCCACAGCAGGAGTCCACAGTGCCCTCCGCCCCACCCCCTCCTGTCTCGCTTTCGGTTTCTCTCTTTCCCGCTTTCTTTTAGAGAGCAGATACTGGGGCAC
Organism: Phoxinus phoxinus; assembly: GCF_949152265.1. NCBI lineage: Eukaryota > Metazoa > Chordata > Actinopteri > Cypriniformes > Leuciscidae > Phoxinus > Phoxinus phoxinus. The sequence goes on from NC_136881.1 coordinate 29,050,122, forward strand.
TAAGAGTCTTTATAGCAGATATGATCTGCTGTTTACTTTCTGTGTTTCAAATGTATGCTTGTTGCAAATCTCCCGCACTTTACGCAGTGGGCTTTGAGTTGTACTAACACAGATGGAATTCAGATTTGCACGGTGCTCATGTCCCGACACGAAAAGACCTGTTTATTCTTGGCCGAAACAGGCTCCAATTTACACCTAGGTGCAAAATCCTTGAGCCAAGGAGATTTGTTGTGTCACAGCAAGATGCTGGTTCTGTGTCGCACACACACATGCTGATTTTACATCTAAAAGCTCCACTTACCTGGTTGCTCTGGTATGAGGATATTCCCTGCACAGTTTAAAGAATAGCTGCTTTTTCTTTTCTCTTTTTTTTTTTTGTTTCTTCTGTTACTATTGATTTAGTCTTGTTTTATGTGGTTTATTAAGCCCTTTCAGTCCTAATGTAGAATCATTTCAGCCCTTTCAGCAATTTCTGTCCTCATGTAGAATCATATATACTAAATATTATTGCAATAATGCCTGTGGGTGTAAAAAAAATTGATTAATACATTTTTATTATACTTATTAGCACATAAGAGAAAAAGACCGATGGATTTATTTAAGAAATACATTTCAATAATGTTGTTCTGATAGGTGCATGATATTTGTCATTGCTTTTAGATGTTTCCTTGTTTTTACCAACTTCTTTTAATTACACATGCTTTGTGTCGCGTCTTTGTCTTAATTGTGACTAGAGCCCGTTACATCGGGCTTTAGCTAATTATTTAATTGTTGCCTCATTTGTGATAATTGGCCATCTGAACAAGAAGACATTCATGCCTGTGGCAGATTTCGGGCCATCAGAGGCACGTCTCCGTCTCTCTTTCTTCCTCTCTCTCTCTCTCTCTCTCCCTCTCTCTCACACACAATCATGTTTACTTAGCTGGCTAAATGAGGACATCTTGTAGACTTCTATTGTTTTAATATAATGCTAGTTAAAATGAATACAGACAAACCGTACCCCAGCTATAATTAAACAAATAAATACAAAAATAAATAAATTATTTAAAAAAAACAACAGTGGATGTTTTATTTAAAGTATGTTTTTTTTCAGTTGTGTGCACACCTACACTCATATCCTGCTTAGTGCAAGGGTAAAAGATGCCAAAAAAGATGAGCGCCATATTGTCCTTTATCATATTTTTTTTAATTCTTCATCGTTTGCATCTCCCTCACCTGTGTATTTCTCACTTTCACAGCATTACTGCTTTTTCATTCTCAGAGCATCCATCTCTCTCTCTCGCTCTCTCTCTCTTTCTGTTTTTCAGCGTACTTCATTGTCATGACAAATAATGTTACACTTGTGTAAAAAGACTATTTATACATTTGTATAAAACATAAATATGTAAAACAATATTAAGTTAAATGAAACATTGTACTAGTAATAAAATATTAACAGTAAAACAAGAAGAAATTGTTAAGAAAGTAAATTAACTGAGGCGGAAGAGACGAGAAGAGAAGGCACAATGTTCACTAACCCATCATACTGTGACAAGCAAACACGTACACAATGCTACATGCTTGTACTTGTGTTCCTCTAATAGATAGGGCAGGTTTTCATTGCTTGACATCTTGTCAAATTTTGGATATATATGTTTAATTTGGTGTTCGGATTTCACTGAACTTTGTGCATTCAGTCAGGAAATGCAGGTCTGTCTCAGTTCCAGTATTGTTTGCATTATATGCACAACCTTTTGTCTTGTGGCAGCCATGCTTTTCTCAACCCGTCTGCACATCTCTGTTGATGTTTTCTATTTCCGTCTCTCTAACTACATCTAGTTATGCGGATCAAGCTACATTGCTCATAAACATATTTTTTTCATGTCTCTTTTTACGCCTTTTCGTCTTTTCAAATGTGCCTCTCTCTATAGTAAAACTGGGAGGTAATAGCGCCCATGTTGGTTGCGGATGACGTGATTGGTTGGCTCCTCCAAGTGATTGCTGGTGCTATTTTTCTCTCTTCGCTACCAAATGGGTTGCCAGGGAGGGGGTCTTTAACTGAAATCAGACGACAAGCCAATGAGACGCTGGCATGCCAGATCAGGCTACTGAGGTGGATTGTGGGTATGAGAGGGTGGTTATTCAGTGTGCCGTTAAAGTAGGCCTCCATCCCAGTGCCCCAGCTGTGAGACGCCATGAGCTGAATAGGGCCGATTTCACAATCCTTTCAATTAAAATCACAACATAATCCTTCGTGCAACCTCTTCAGCAAATTTCCTCCCCTTCAGTCTCTTTGTGTGCCGAGTCTGAAGTCCAGTCACCAAGTGGAGATGTGTCTGGGATTGAACTGTTTTGATTCACTCAACTCCTACTTTTGAGAATATATTGCAAACGAAGGCCTGACAAATTTCATGTTTGTTCTTAAAACAAGCCTTGAAGACTTTGAAAAGAGAATCAGGGCTCATGTTGTATAGTTGTGATTGTCGTAAAATGGGGCAAGCTCTCTCAGGGGAGAACGTGAGCTCTAATTTGCCTTGGTGGACTAGACAGTCCCAAAGGGAGATGGATTGAGAGTTATGGTGCTGTATCAGCATTCATTTATTTGTGAATGAAGATGGGACAGACCGCTTTCAAAGCGCTACGGTCTTGCCGTGAAAATGGAAACTGTGAGGTGTGTGGGGGGAGGGGGTGTTGAGATGAATATGTGACGTTTTTTGAAAGCTAAACATAGAAGTTGGATACGGCCTGAGCTAGATTTACTAGATCACTCATAATCGAATTGTAAAATAAATAATAACCGTCAATTACATAAAATTGGATTATGTTTTCTTAAAGTAGAAATGTAGCCAAACATTTACATAGCAAAGGCCTCACTGCATAAACACACTACAGAGATGGAAATGCCCTTGACCTTTGGTGTTAATGTATCTTTTAATTGGTTTTAAAAAATAGAGGCCTCTAAAAAGAGCTGTCATAGCTTATTTACGCCAGTCTGATTTTATGAAATTCTAGAGCTGTGCAGCCTCGTGTGCATAGGGGTTTTACAGGGCTTTTTAGTGGTTACATACTCATTTTATCGTTTCTGCTCTCCCGTTTTCCACCTCTCACCTCTTATTCACTTGGACAGGTCAGCAACACCTTCTTAGTAGTTGCATGGGGAAAGTGACACAAGCAATTTGCAACTGAATCTTGGCACCATTAGAGAAATAAGGCAAGTGTGATCAGTGGTATAAATAGTACTTGTTATTATATGTAATAAGGTTACTCCTGATTGCTTCCAGGTGCACGAGGCAGACAGTGGAAGCCTAAAGGAAATTCAAGCCTTTCGGCGCTTCTCCCACCAGGTCTGGGTCGAGAAAAGCAGATCATATGATTAACCTCCTGCTAGTCCCACCTCAGACCAGTGAGGATCATGTTCGCTCACGGTACCCTGATGCACAAAACATCCCCCTTCGCCGACGCAGGGAATTCCAGCCTAAGTTGTAAACATGTAAAAATGAGAATGATTGTAATTGAAATTGTTTTTATGGACTACTAATGAACTGAAAAGTTTGGCTTCCGGAAAAGCGAGACAGGAAAGTGAGGGAGGAAGGAAAGGAGAGAAAAAAATGAATAAGCAAAAAGTAATGGTTCTAGTATGCGCATAATCCTAGGAGCGATTGCTTTACACAATGTTCACATGTAGAGAGTGTGTGTGGCTCTCTCTGTCTTTGGCTGTGCTCTCTGCGATCAAACAAATGAATAAATACATGGACATGAAGTATTGATTTCAATTGAAATTATAATGAAATTATTATTATTTTTACTATGCAATCATTCATCAATCAGGATCAAATGTTCCACAGAGTTAAAAACAGATTATTATTATTTTTTGTTAAACACTACCGCTCAAAAGTATAGTAATATTTGTTTGGGGGGTGAAAGGATACTGAAATATATTAAAAGTTAGTCATTACAATTGTAAAATATGTATATTTCAAACAATTTCAATTTCAAAACAATTTTTTAAACATTAATAGGAATAAGTGATGTTAATAAGAGATTAAGAGCAAATCAGAATATTATAATGTTTTCTGAAAGATTATGTGGCATTAAATACTAAAGTAATGGCTGCACACACACACACACACACACACACACACACACACACACACACACACACACACTCATACACAAACGCACACGCACACGTATCAAATATAAAACCATTTTAAATTGTAATAATTATTCACAATATTACTGTTTTACCAACCCCAACCATTTGTATGCTAAGTGTGTCTTGAAAATCTAATATTTTTTCATATTATAGAATATTGTTATTGTTGAGCTATTTTATTATCTTTCAGACATGACAAATGCAAATTAGACCTAATATAGGTTTATAGAATTTAATATTATTAAAACATAGTTTTAAAAAAAATATTATGAGATTGTACTTGCAAATATGCATTTGCGTTATTCATAGTCTACATAGCTTTATACATAGTCAAGTCTTTGTTTTGGAAAGTTAGACATGAATACACACTAAATTAAATGAATTACCAAGTATTCCTCAAAGCATATTTTGCAATTAAACAAAAAGATTGTAACACTTCACTCACCACTGCCAGTCAGTCGGGATGTGTAGGCCACAGGTCACCTAATGCAGCGTTTGTGGATCATCCTGCAAACTCATCTCCCAACAATTCCAGGAATGAGAGAAGACTGTCAACACAATTATAATCAATCACATACCACTGCTCTGCTTTTTCATCCTAGGAACACGTAAGCTTTTTGTTCTTGACTAGTTTTACAAAGATGAGGAAGAAACTAGATTAACTTTGAAAGTGCAGAGATGTTTGAATCATTTATGCTCCATAATGTGTATTTTTCATTGCGTGTTTATTTGGTAGCAATAAAACATTTGCATGACTGTAGCTGTGGTATTTTTACTGTAAACAAAATACCATCGATAATGAGTGATGGCTGTAATCAGTTGTGAGAAGCATTCAAGTGCTGGACCCCATAGATGGTTTCATTGTGAAAGTAATTTATCCTCCATTCGCTCCAATTGCAATACAGTTAGGGCTTATTTCATTGCAAGCTCAATGGTGAGGTTTTGCTAACATTCAGATGTGAAAATTGTAAAACGATCATACATGACCAACCATGGTTTAGTTCCCCCAATTTGTAAAATTATGATTTTAGAAATCTGTCCATTAATTAAGTGGAAAGTGACATTAAAATTGCTTCTTCTTTTTTTAAATCAGCTTCAGCTTTATGGGAAAAATTAATTAATTTAATAGCAATCATTACAATTTAAAGATGTATAACTAAATTGTATATATTTCGTTATACACTTTAAATAACTGTTAGTGGCACCTTCATGAATCAATACTTTACAGATGATATATCAGTTTGAAGCAAGACCGCATGCCCTAAGTCATTCTTGGCTATGTGTGGACAGGCATGATTTAGACTGATATTTCTCTCTATCTGTCAGCCTATCTTTTCTATATTCTCTCTCTGAATCAGTTTTCATAGAATTAGAGGTTCTCATGTCAACACATTGCTCAAAGAATCCCATTTTCCTATTTATGAAGAGACCCATATTTTCATTGTAGCATTCTCAAGGAAGTAGTCTTCACACAGGCTGGAAAACTTGAGCAGTCCGAGAGGCTTCTTGCTTTGAGGATTTACATTTCCCACATGAGTTTGGTAGAGGAGATTCACAGCAGCACAAGGGAATAATCAAACATGGCCTCCGGAGACTTTGTGCATGTAAACATGCTTTCTCTCTCACACACGCATACACATGGACAACTACACATAGAACTTTGAGCAGGGCTTGGGTTATATGTTTGAAAATAACTTTTTGCCATGGTTGTTAAAAAAGAATGGTAAAAAATAAGCTATATTGTTGTTGTTTTGTTGTTTTTTACAAATACAAATACAACTATATATATATATATATATATATATATATATATATATATATATATATATATATATTGTTTGGCCATGGTAACATTTTCCCATTTAACCACGACCCAAATTTTTAGGAATTTAAACCAAGTAAATTTATTTTTCAAACACACACACACACACACGCACGCCAAACCCACGCACACACACACGCACGCCGCACGCACGCACGCACGCTCACACGCTCACACACACACACACACACACACACACACACACACACACACACACACACACACACACACACACAGTCCCACTTTTTTTGAACATACACACAAATTGGAAGAATACCACTAACACTGGTGAATATACAGTAAAAGGTAAGACTATTAAATAGCAGTCCCTTTTTGTTAATACAATATATTTAGTCAGTTGCTATGAGCCACCACAGTCATTAAAAAGAAAATAACACAACGTGAAAATAAAGTGGTATTTTAGGTTAAGATTATGGAAACTACAGTTAACATGGTAAATGCACAACACTACCATTGAATTGTTAATAAACCAAATGAAAACTGATCCTGATGAATGGCATGACCAGCATATACCTGTACCTGCAATCAAATCCGTCCCAGCTGACATGTAGTGAGCACAGTATAACATCTGACAGGACTGTAAAGTTTTCTGAGGGGAGAGTTTTTTTTTTATGTCTGAGCAAGTTACGAAATTAACATTAGAATAATGACACTATAGCCTGACAACATCTTATCTGACAACATACTGAATGAGGACAACGCAAGGCACTCTTTAATTAAACTGCGTATTTTACAAATGCTGGAATTTACCTGCATTGTGTCTTCTATTTTCCACTGTTGAGATTTTGAATGAGAATGAGAATGCCTGTCTACTATTTTATTTGCCTTTATACATATATCTGCATATCTCTCTTTATCCCTCTAAATATCTACTGTAAACCTTTAGGTGAGCTATGTATATTTGTGTTTGGTGGGTGTTAGCATTGATGCAGCTCAGCTGAGGTTGTGCTTCACTCTGTAGTGGTCTTGCATGGTGTGTTGTATCGTGATTTTGGTCTTGAGTAGATGATAGTGATTGCTGAGACAGACTTTCTCTCTCTTATCTCCTGAAACACTGAGTTGTTTGTGCTTTACAGCTCACCAGGAGGTCCGCCCAAACCCCTCATGCTATCTCCCAACCGTCCATTGTCCAGATCCCCGTCTCCATAGGGAACTAATACTCTTCACTCTCTTCTCCTTCTGTCACATACACACACAGAGAGAGAGAGAGAGAGAGAGAGAGACACTCTCTCTCCTGCAAATGAGAAGAGGATATGCAAAACTGTGTCACTCGGCAAATAGCTCTCAATTAAGCCCCGATTAGGTGAATCCATGAATGATAATCAGGCCTTCAAAAAAGTGTGTTATCTAGGTAGTATCAAAGCTTGTGTTCGGCCTCTCGTTGGGAATAAAAGTCCAGTCAGGAGGTTGTCAGGTTTGTTTGAAGGCTGAGTCTAGTTAGGGTGGAGAGAAATGTGTGGATTTTACTGGCCTTTTTTAACAGCCTTTATACTGTCATGAATACAATATTGCATGCATTTTTGCCCTTATAACATTTATTTAACCGTTTATTCCTTGCATTTTAGTGATAAACAATGCAAGTAATTGTGTCATATGAGCTAGTTTCCTTCACTCATTGCAACTGCATCTGCCTCAAGAAATATGCTTTTGTTTCTTTTATTTTCATTTTGGTGGCTTAATGTGAAGTATATTGCACATATGAGTTCTGGAGAAAAACAAAAACCTTAAGCATCCCAGATCAACTTCTGACAGCAACTGAGGTGAAAGTTGTTAGAAGATACAGTTACAACAGAGATTTATTTAGTAGATGAATCGCTCATGTAACTCACATCAGCAAGGTACCTATTGTCATTCAACTCGATAAAAACCATGCATTGTGTTGCCGCCGTTCTCTATAATTATCTATGTTAGAGTTAACTTAAACCATAATAGTACATTTTACATATACATTTACTAACCAAACTAGGGAACATTGTTTTATTTATATTTTACTCTTGTTGGACTCTAGGTTATACACAACTGAATCAAATTAAATGTAAAATGAAAATGAGAACATACAATTTTAAAATGTTTTTGAAAGTGCTCCTGTGCTTAACAAGGCTGCAGTCATTTAATAAAAAATGCAGTAATATTGTAAAATATTATTACTATTTTAACTGTTTTCTGTTTTAATATTCTAAAATGTAATTTATTTCTTTGATGGCAAAGCTGAATTTTAAGCATCATTACTCCAGTCTTCAGTGTTACATAATTGTAATATACTGATTTGGTACTCAAGACACCTTTCTTGTTATTATCAATGTTTCTTTTGAACGGTAGTATACTGTATATGTTTATGTATATACTGTATGTTGGTTTGTTTTGTTTAGAAGTCTGTTTATGTCACTCAGATAAATTTTCTTGCAACTCAACTTGCAATCATATTGCAGTTCACAATAATGTTACTGTCCATTATTATTATTATAATTATTATTTAATTTACTCTTCAAATCCAATTTTACTTGTATTTAGATCTTAAATACCAATAACTTTCTGACAGTCTGTCTCGTTCGAACTACATTAATTACACCAGGAGTCTCTGTTACCCCATTCTCTTATAAGCCAAAGCGACCTTTGCCCGTAGAGAGAACATGTGCGGTGAACCCACTGTGTGAGAAGTGACATCCATTCCCTTTTTTTTTTCTTGTCTACAAAGCAATAAACTCAATAAATTCAAAGTCTCCTCTCTTTCCTTGCAGGTTGATTTGCTGATTCCTGGCCTTGATACTCTGATGTCTGCTGGCCCTTGACCTTCATCCATGGATTAGTTCTTCTACGCTTGAGGCAGATCTGACTGACCAGATGGTATCCCTATGTGTCACTTCTTGTGGGTCAGGTGAGTGAAGACCCTGTTTGAATGACATTTAGTTACTCCATTTGGTCAGGACTGTTAGAAAGATTAACCTCGGGAACCGAAGATCATGAATGGGATGTAACGCTATGCGTGAATCAGAGAGCTACGCAACAATACAGTGAAGCGAATAAAAATAACTATTGAAATCCGCACCAGTCGGTTGGCCCATCAACAATTAAAATGCGACTTGGTTTTCTTTGTATCATAAAGCCTAAAACTGGAAAACATCTGCGTGAATGCATATTGTGATCGTGTTAGTGTGTCAGTGTGTACAAGACATACTTTCTCCCATCCCTCCAAGGCTTAACGTCGTCATCCAATCAGCGACTGGCGCTACCTAGATGAACCAATGAGAATGCATTTGGTTAGTATTCGTTCCATGGAATCAAAGGCACAGCACTCCTATGATATTAAAATGCCCTCTGTCTTTGTTCATACCACGCCAAACCAAGAGAGAGAAAGGGGAGGGTGAGGGGAGAGAAAACACACTCCACCCAAAAAAAAAAAAGAAAACTTTTTGTATTCCTCCCCATATGTCTCTGCGGGTGGGCACGCAATGACTCTCCCACTTCTCGCTTTGAAATCCCTGCCACTTCAGCTGCCTCCTTGAGCTTTTGTCAGCTTGAGACGCTGCACCTCGATGAAGTAGGGCAACTAGAGTACAGTCTACAATTCTTACCGCCGCCATCTTGGCCCTTGTCATTTCTTTTACTTGTTTGTCCCAGTTTTCAATGTTACATTGTTATATATACAGGTTTTTAACCTGCCCCAGTTGTTCGTCCTTACACGTTTAAAACCTCTTTAAATCTCTATTTTCGTTGCTTTGTTTAAATAAATGGAAGTTTCAGCATCACATTCTCCTTAGCCATTGACCTCTCTGGACTCCTCTCTTCATAGTAATAGTACGTATTGTTAGGCTTTTCCTTCAAATTCAAGAAGAAAGAGGTTTCGGTGGGGTTTTGAATTATGCTTTTGATTGAATAGACCAGAGTTTTGCTTTCTTTTTTTCCATATGGAGTGGATATATTATTGGGCAAATTGCACTCCTTTCATGCAGATAAATGTGCGTTCGATAAATGCCGCAGTGTTTTTTGAAGCGGCCAGAGAGCCAGGCTGCGTTGGGTGATAACTTCATCGCAGCGTGGGGTCAGGGGCAGGAAGAGAAGCCTGGCTGAAAGGGGATTAAGAGGAGCTGTCGAAGAGCTCCGGACTCGGACCACCTGCTGGGGAGCCCAGGCCTGGTACGCGCCTAATGTTTCTGATCAGCTATGCCATTGTCTGTGTTCCTCTCTTTCTTTTCTCCCCTCATAAGAAAGAATTGGATTGCCTCTCTGTCTCCCTGAACCCAGATTAGCTGTTGGGCCTTGTCATCTACAGTACTTTCCACCATTTTTTTAGCTAAGCTTAGGGATCCGTACTTCCCTTGTGCTCTTGTTTATATGTGACATGATGAAAACAAGCAACAAGGAATTGTTTACCCACAATATCTGTCATTGTTTTCTCACCCTCCTGTTACAAAACTGTGCAACTCAAAACAAGGATTTTATGTGTTTAATTTTTTTTTTTTTCTTTGGAGCAATATCTTGATGACTCTCTGGGAGAGTGGGACACCAAAGTGCCAAACTGCACAAAAGCACAATAAAAGTATATTGTACGAGTTATTCTCTAAATTTCAAGTCTTCTGAAGCCATACCATTGTGTTATGAACAGACCAAGTTTTAAGTTAAGTTTTAAAATTAAATAACCTGTCCGAACCTTGAACAAATCGTTCTTTTGAGGCAAACATTTTCAATAAATGTTGTAAACTGGTCAAATATACATAATATATACATAAATACATAAATACTGTACATACATATATTAGGGCTGCAACTAAAGATTATTTTGATAATCAATTAATCTCTCGATTGTTTTATTGATTAATCGATTCATTGGATGAAATATCTAAAAATGTTTATACATTATAAGATTTTAAACAATTAATTCAACATCCTGCCCAGTGCTGTGCTCCAAACAATGTGTAATATAAAGCTGATGAAAACAAATATAGTGAATGTATCTATGTAGGTTATGCTGTACAGATAAGCAAAAAATGGCGTTAAAATACAAACATTACATTTTAAACCTAAAATCAACTGATTGCTTACTATTTTAAGGAGATAATAAAATTACTAAATTAAACATTATAACACATTCACTCGTCTGTACATGGTAATTAAATTACACTTATGGGCTATTCCAATTATTCCTATTAAACCTACACTGAATTCCTATATAACAAAAATATATTTTTGCAAAATGTGTATTTTAGTCAGAATTATGGCCCTCCTATTCTGCCGTGCTCCGTCTGTTTGCACCAACCGGTGCTCGTTCATTAAATTCTGTGAAGTTTAACAAGACTCATTTTATGTCAGAATATGATAAATGGAAATACTTGTGGGATTTTCTAGCATTTACAGAAGAGCATATAACCATAAAATGTAAGTTGTGCACTGAAGAAAACACGTGTTAGAAGCATTAAACTACACATGCATCTGTCTATGCACGAGACGGCAAGGCGCACAGGTAAATGCTTATGTTTTTGTTTAAAGCGCTTATAAATATAAAGCATTCTCATTTTTCGGGCAATTTGGATCATGTAGCTTAACTTTTCCGCAACAGCTCACTCTGTGTATTCCGCTATTTTCCATATGTGTTTTCATAGGCGTAATTTGCGGGTGGGACATGTCTACATCACTTTTTGCCAAGGACGATGTTGTCCCCACCACTTTTTTTTAAATATCACGCGGCACAGATGTATGCCTAATACAAATAAAACATATCTAGTTGACTAGCATTCATTTTGTTCGTTTGTTAAATAGGATGCGATTTGGCGCTGGGATGTGTTGTTTTTTTAAATCATGCGAGTGTTCGTTGCCACTGTTATCAGTGGCGGAGGGCAACAGTGTATACGAGGGTGGATTAGAACCCAGAACCTCTGACGTCTGACCTCTGAACCTATTCCATCCGAATCTATGTATTTATTCACTGACATGAAGAATCTCGGGACACATTATTTTGTATTATATATGTAATGATTAAACTATCATGTTAAACATGACTTCTTTGTTGATAAATTAAATGTTGATCTTATATGTTGAATAGGTTAATACTACTGAAATTGAGTTCTGGACTTTGTTATTTTTTCTGCAACTGTTACTCCTGTACCCACTTTTTAAAAAACAAAGTTACACCACTGTGTGTTTTGTCCATAGAAATGTGTGTATTCAAAGATACTTTTAATATAATAATCCAAACAATAAACAGATGCATCAACGAGGAGAAACATACCACAAGCATGCGGACATTAAACAAAGCTAGACAATGAACAGACAGAAACTGAGGGCTTATATACAAGGACAAACTAAGGAGGAGACACCTGAACTGAACTAACACAATCAATTAGAAATAGAGACAATCGGGGAGAGAACTGTGTCAACAGACTAGAGAATGAACAAAGAAACCCAAACATGAACATGACAGAGAAACGGATCAAACAACTCAAAATGTGACTATATATTTACGAGAAAAAAAGAGAACTTGTTAAAGTTCACTTTCTGTGACCTAATGTGACTCTCTCATTGTTCTCTAAGGTAACTAATGGAGAATCAGGATGAGGGAGCATCCACTCATCAGTGTCTATGGTCATTTTTTATTCATCTTATATATTCACAGATTAGCTGCAGGGGCTTCTTGGAATTTTTTATTTTCTCATTTTCGGAGGTGTCCGTTTATCAATGCCAAAGAATATAAAAAGATCATAAAAAATTCATTTATATACAAAAAAAGCACCTTAAAACACTTTTCTTCCCAGCTATACATGTGTTCAACGTGTTAAACAGGCAACACCAGTAAAAATCTTTCCCTGCAATCAACACTTCTATGCATAACATATTTCCCCGCACCATTTTTCATGGCTGTGGGCTGAAACAGCTGTAGTTAGATGCATGAATACTGATAGGGCCAATCGTGCAGAGTGCAGTGCAGGTGTGCAGGTGAACGCTCTGTTTGGCAGTTGCCTGACATGTTTCTTCTCTTTAGCATGGAGTGCAGACAAGCTCATGAATAACAGTTCTGATGAATGGTCTGAGCAGGCTTAGCACTAACTTCTACAGCACCTGCTACTGTGTTTGCACCCCACGAAGAAGTGTGTATATGTGTGTGCTTGACACAAACTTACCAGAATAGCTATTGTGTGCACTGACAGCTGTGTGCACTGCTCTAGACAAATAATTCATCTGTGCTTGATGAAAAACAACAGGCACATTTATGTATTTGCGTTATGTGACGTGTGAGTCTCCTCATCAGAAACATATTACGTCAAGTTTATTTTGATGAAATGCATTGATTCTGATGTCAAAAAAACATTAGAAGGTTAAAAAAAAATCAATCAAGCTAAATATCTGATGTTTGTAAAAAAAAAAAAAAAATACAAATTACGTATTACAGTATTATTCTCAGACCAAAGGCTTCTGGCTTATTCTGTGTGTTTTTCACATGTTTGGCTGATATGGCCTTCAAGTTTATCTACATTTATAAGCTGTGAATATTTCGATGCTGGCAAGGCTGTAGCACAAAGGCCGGATATGACTTAAGGATGGTTTCTAAAAGATGGCTGTCTAAGCACACCATAGAGTTCCCAAGCATTTTTTTTAAAGCAGCCAACATCATGTTCTGGAACATTCTCGCTCTCTCTTTCTCTCTCCTCTCGTAACGGCTGTGGTCGGTCGCTCTCAGCCCGTGCCAACTTCCAATAACCATATTCCAGGAAAGAGCTCCACATGTTCAATTATATAATTACATCATCTCAGATTTAGACAGATGTCCCATAATACGTTTCAAATGCAATCAGCCGCACTCGTTCCCCACATAATGCATTTGGAGAAGAAAAATGATGTCCGCTGAGCATAAAACAGATCATATTTGTTGTGTTGGTGCTTCTGTTCCGCGCACTATTGATATTGTCATTATTAGTATCGCCGCAAGCTCCATTTAGTATTTTTGTTAGTAACATCAATGTGTTTTTATGGTGACTGCTTAAAATAGGCCCTTTTATAATGGCAGCGTATATGGAAATATGCCAAACAATAAACATACCCACAGACAAACTAATTGCCTAGTGAGATAAATCAAATAATAGGATGAGTATGTTTATATGAAAATCCACAGCGATCACTCTCCCTACCTTGAGTCCTATTGTTATCCTCCAGCCTCAGTCCTCGATTAAACTGGTCGTTCCCGCTCAAATCCTGCCAGTTTTAAAGCATATCTCCTCTCATTGTTCGGCAGACAGCGCACAAATCCCTTGAGCCTTAAGTCTAGTCCAGAGAACTTAGAATGAGTAATTGTTTACTTATAGAGACAAAGCTGAACTGTAGTCGTACACTAGTAGTGGATAAAGACTTTGTATTTATTTATTATTTTTCTCAGCAGTTAAGCTGCCCATAGACACAGTTTTGGCCACACAAGAGCTGTGGGCTCAGATTGGGAAATAACAGTAACATAATTGGCCCATTTACTTAATATTTAGTTTTCAGTACATAGTTTTCAGTACATTTCTATGCTGTATAGCAGCCCCCCCCCCCTCTTATTTTATAATAAAGGTCCACTAATCATAAAAGTGCTTGTGTGAAATCTGGGTTAGCTTAGAAATTACTTAGAGACTATAACTTTATATAAAAGCCATACAATTGAGTTTGTAAACAGAGGCGGAATCATTTAAATAGCATTATTCTTTTAAAGGCCAGCGTTTTGTGCTCCATCGATGACTGATAAGAAGGAATTGAAATGATATGAATGAGACTTTATTAATATGCACCGTTCAGTTCAAAACAGTGCCATGACAGGTTGAAGATAACAACATTGATGAGCAGTTGAATGACAATTGCATAAATAATATCTGTCAATCTCACTCATTTTTCAATCTTTTTTTTAAATCATCTTAACAATCGTAGAAAGTTGTTGAATTTTGTGATCGAGTCTGACAGAGGGATGGAAACGGTGGCGAAATGTTTGAAAGGTGACCTTTACAGATGAGACTCTTAGGACAGACCATTTGTCACATCGAGAGAGAGAGAGAGAGAGAGAGAGAGAGAGAGAGAGAGAGAGAGAGAGAGAGAGAGAGAGAGAGAGAGAGAGAGAGAGAATACTATTTCATTAAAGGTATATGTGTCCTTCCACAGCAACCAACGATATATCAGCTCACCTGCATGGGCACCTCCCATTGTGCATGAATCAGATAACTCCACATGCTAATCACAGCAGCCGGCCCCCGCTGAGAATAACACCGCTGACCACGGCGTTGATGTGTGTCCCCCCTCGTGTTCTTACTACACACACTCCAGTGGTCAATTACACCCTCAAGGCAGCTCAGTAAATACTAATCATTTCCTCATGAAGACAAAAACTGCCCGTTTTTGTTAGCTGTCACTTTGGCTTCCCAACAGATCACACGGGTCGTTTCTGTAAAGGTGTCGAGTTATGAAAACCACATGCAAAGCTGTTCCACATGGGACAGAGGGAGTGAGCCACATTACGGATGCGGGATGTGAGCCGTGCAGCAAAGTCAGAGAAAGTTGTGTATTATTGTGTATTAGATAAGGTTTGTTGTTTTTTACTTTTATCTGTAAAAAACAAACCCTCACTCATACACTGAATCTATATCCTCAGAGTGAGCAACACTCTTCAAACAGTCTTATAAGCAGATGTTGTTTTCAGCATGTTAGCATGAAATGTTTTCTAGCATGTCTTGCATATTAATTATTTTTTAAATACAAGTTTTGTGTTGTTTGTTTTGGAATTTGCACGCATGTACATATATGAATTGTATTGTTTTATTAAATTAATGTACAATTAATGTAATACTTTGTTTGTGTGTATATATACTACTGCTACTTAATTAGTTTATGCATGTTATAGCATTGATAATAATAATAAATGTTTTTTGAGCAACAAATCCACATATTAGAATGATCTCTGAAGGATCATGTGAGACTGAAGACTGGAGTGATCATGCTAAAATTCAGGTTTGATCACAGGAATAAATGTAACTTTTAAATATATAAAAATAGAAAAAAGTTATTTTAAATGGTCATAATATTTATATATATTACTGTATTTTAATTTATTTTTAATCAAATACAGCCTTGGTGAGCAGAACAGACTTCTTTTAAAAACATTAAAAATCTTCCCGAATCTTCCCGATCCAGAACTTTGACTGGTAGTGTATATGCAAATATGCAAAGAGCCATGTTCTCACAGGGACCCTGGTTTAAGTCTGACTTGCGTTGTGTCCCACTTCTTCTCTCAATGCATACACTTTTATGTCAGCTCTATATGTACTATAAAGTAAAGGCTAACAGCTCATAAATTAAAAGAATAAGAAAAAATGAGAGAGATATCTCCGGTGACTTCACATTAGTGTTTGATAGCAGATGAGCGAGTTGTCCCTATTCAGAGTCAAATTCAAATGTATGAACACCCTAATAATAGGCTTTCAGCAGGTAATATTCATCCTCTGTTAGACATAAGTAGGCCCAATATACGTAGAATCTGAAGGGCTCTACCCAGCATCTTAAAACTAGGTCGGAAGTCATCTCTGTCACAGGAGACTGAGAACAGCCCTGCATTAACATAATGAGACATATCACGTCAGCAGTGGGCAGATTGCATCTTTCATTCATTGGCATGTAGCTTGAAAGGTCATCCGGTGCTCCGTCACCAAGAACCTCTCAGGGTTCCTACAAGCACACGGAATAGTCCCATGATAGCCAGATTTGCAGTGATAAATGCAGCGCTTTTAGTAAGACGATACATGTAGCACCCATGTAGGCCTTTATCTATGTGGCTAAACCTGGAGCGTCGTCCCACAGCCACAGTGTACGCATCATATTACCCCTCTCTCAGCCTGCAACAGGCCCTCTGTGGAATGACATCACTGCTAGTGCGTACCTGCTAGTGATTACTCTCTCCTCAAGCAAAATGCTTCCAGCCATCTATTACTGCATATAGCACCATATGAGTTGAATCATTACAACATTTTCCTTTCTGTGCCAACTCACTTTAATGGGATCCCTTTTTCCACAACCCTGTTGTTTTATTTTGCCGACCTGTTGTTTGTGCTCCAAAATTTAAACCATGGCTCGGCATAAGTGTGTTGTAATAATGTGATCTCCATTTTCTTCTTGGCTCCCGCCACATTTTTTTGCCTTTTCAAATCCCCCTTTTAGAAAGTAAGCTTCTCCACAGGGAAAATTAAACAGAAACTTTATACCTTTCTTTTTAAAGGAATCAAATGTGTGTTCCTCTTCAGAAGTGTCAGTCAAACTCCCACTTGGTGGTCTGGGCTTGTGATTGTCTATGTAGAGACTGACTCCGACAGCTATAGCGGTACATGGCAATTATTTTAAGAGGAAAAAGATTACAGTGCCTTTTATCAATTAAGTAATAGTTCGTAAACGGTCATAATGCCTACTAATACATAATCCTACCTGAAAGCAGTATGTTATTCCAGTCCAACAGTGTTTGACACAATCTGACTTATTAAAGGTACAATATGTAAGAATTTTGTAATGAAAAGTCACTTGCACAGTGTGATATATTTCCTGCAGTTGTGAACTTACAATATCCCAAAAGTGCCCAAAGATTTTTTATTTTCAGAGATATTCCAATTTTAAATAATTGGCGCACTTGGCGCCTGTCACTGATGTAATATCCGCGTTTTCCCTGGTTTCCGCTCATATTACTGCCATAGTAACCATGGTGACAGATGTGGACAACTGCGTAGAGCGTAATGTCTAGCTGCACGCTCCTGTTATTTCGCTCAAACATTATGGACCATGGCAAGCAGACTTTGGGTAAAAAAAGGAGAACTAAAATGAGGATCAATATTAGCGTGGCATTTTCGAGATGCCGAGAGCTCCACGTCCTTGACAAACTTCGATTTGACAGAGTTCTTACATGTTAGTTACTTTATTAGACAGGTGAGCAAATATACATAAAACTAATAAATGTTATATAGTTCAACATGATGAAATGTTAGAGTATGATCTGTATGTTATTCTAATGTTGATCTAGCTTACTGCTAGTCTCATATAGCCAACAAACTAACACATAGTATAACATTATGGGCCCTATCTTGAACCCAGCGCAATTGACTTTGAACACCGACGCATGTATCATTCCTATTCTGCACCCGCGCACAGCGGACTTTTCCCTCCACAGACGCACGTCGGTAAATTAGGGAATGAACTTGCGCTCGCGGGGGCGGTTCAGCGCAAAGAGGAGGTGTGTTCCGGCGCAAAACTGCCCTGGTGCTATTTTCCAGGTTTAGAAAGCAATTCCGCCACTGACCAGGAAAAACCCAGTCTAAAGACAGTGGCGCGTTGCGCGTTAGTCAAATGGTATTTTAAGGGCGCGTGCTTGGCCATAATGTAGCGTGTTAACGCACTTTGATTCTCTAATATCGTGTCCGTGAAGATGTGAAAAAAAATCTATCTTGATAAAAAAAACAAATCTAGATTGCACATTTACCCAAATTATACGCCTGTTTAACCGAAGCTTATTTGGGTGGTTTCTCCCATCATCCCCAATGTCACTTCTCTGTGCTTTACGGCCCTGACGAGAACGTCGGTCTCGTCGGCTGTGAATCGCGCCTGGCGCGCGCTGGCAAATCCGCCGTTATAATAGTAATCCGCATTGAAACAAGCGCGCCTGCTCTTAAAGGGAATGTGAGAGGACGCTCTGATTGGTTTATTTCACGTTACGCCCAAACCACACCTATGAATAATGAAGCTACTTCAGACCAACCCCTTTTAGATTTGCGCTGGGCGCAAGAGGCATTTATCCCGTCGGGAAAATAGCAACAGCGCCGGGATCCGCCCACAAAGTTACTTGCGCTTTGCACTTTGACACTTGCGTTTCAGATCGTTAAAATAGGGCCCTATAACTTTCAACACACTCAAATGCAGTTTAGTGTGATAGTGTAGTAGACCAAGTGAAACAGCGCTGCGTTACCTCACACGTTTCATTCGTCTAGTAAACTGACCAGTGTGAGTATTAATTCTGCACTTGCGGGTAGTTCGGTAGAATGAAATGTCCTCATTCCTTTATATCCGCGAGGCGCGAGGCTTTTATCTATCTATCTATCTATCTATCTATCTATCTATCTATCTATCTATCTATCTATCTATCTATCTATCTATCTATCTATCTATCTATCTATCTATCTATCTATCTATCTATCTAAAATCATAAACAGAATGGAGCACATTAAATGTTTGATTAGTTGCTGAGTTTACATCATGTATGGTTCATTTATGATCAACCACTGAAGTTTTAATCATCACGTCTTTGTAGAATATTTATTCAAACAGATGAATGCAAAAAGGACTCAACCAATCTTTGGAAGAATGATTGTGGGATAGACATTAAATATGCTATTAAATTAAATCAAATTTGATGAGTAAATTATTGGTTGGTTTATAATAAATTATAATAATAAACTTGTTATTTGTTGTTATTTGTATTATTGTTATTATCCATTCCTTGGCTATTTAACTATTAGATATATTTTTTTCAAGCCTAACTATTTCCCTCAGATTTATAAACAGGGGCTAGTACTTATCCTCCAATCTCAATGGCATCACTAGTGTACATGGGAAGTGGTTTATTGTGTCTTCTTAAACACAAACAGAGCTGGTCCGATCTTTGAAGTCATTTCTTTAGGTTTCAGAGATGAGATGAGATGAGATCAGCTTATGATGGCAACAGATGATTTGTGCTTCTACTTCCTGTGTTTAGACTGGCCTTTGAAACACACATGATCTCCCACATGCTCATAACTCACTTTGCTGGCACTTTCTCATTGCCTCCATCCCATAATAGTCCCACCCTCAGTTGGAATCCCCCCCCTGTGTGTGTGTGTGTGTGAGAGTTGTCTGACTTTCTTTTATCGTGTTTGTGTTGTCACAACTTCTCAAGCCTGATCCGCTGCTTGTATGTACATGTATTTTGTGTATGTTCGACCTTCTTGTGAAATGTTGCTAGCTTAGTGTGAACGAGTCAACTTTTCATCATGACAAATCTTACAGGAATGCCACAGATAGCTGTTAGCAGCCAAACCCCCACGTATCTTGGCTAAACTACTTCCTTCAGTCATAAAGTGTCACAGAGAATCTGTGAGAAGAAAAGTGGAAAGACTCGCCTGGACTTGACTGTATTCTTTATTAGGCTACATATGGATTGACTCTAAGATGCTGTATTGATTGCACAGGTTAATGAAGAACAAAGTGTGAGGCAGACAGTTGAAAGGGAGCAAGACCTCAATATACAGGAAAAACAATCAAACATACAATCCAATTAAGTATCAAAGCACAACAAAACGAAGAATAAGCCCCTATTGGAGTGAAAAAGAGGAACAGAGAGAGCTGTGCAGGTCAAAGAGAGAGAGACTGGAATAATTGTCCTAGAGTTTCAATATCTCAACACTAATCTAAGAGGAAAAAAGAAAGTGAGAATGGATGCATTCCATCTAGTGCTGTCTGTAACACGTGGCAGGTAGAGCAGGAACAGGTTAAATTAATCAGCTGCTCTTGTTGCTCGGCTCAATTCAGCTGTAGGTACAGCGTGGACCCATATCTGCAGATGGGGTCAGCCATGAAATATGGTGTGATATTGTCAAATTGATGGAGGTCAGAGAATAAAGGGAATGAATTCATCATGGCTTGTGCATGATACATGGAGCAGTACGGCTAAAGCGCACAGGGCAGCCGCCTGCGTTGGGAGAGTGAATGTAGCCATGAAACACTCTTTTTTTTTCTGCCCACTGCAAGCATATTATTAAAAAGCTCAGTTTGGTAAATTGAATGGCCGTACTGAAATACACAGAGCTCCTAAAATGGACCCATGACTGCATACGGCTTCATGTTTTCAAATGTGCTGGTTCTGATGACATGACATGGCAAAAGCTTAGCTCATGAATAATATCACATATTTTAATATGATATTTTACTATTATTATTATTATTATTATTATGTTATAGTATAGTACTACAATGTAAATGATTTATGAATTTATTAATAACTTTACATTTAGACAAAATGTAAATAGTAAGCAGCATTTTCACATTAAGTACAAAGGTGTTTTGTATGCAAGTCTTGATGGGGAGAAAAGCTTTTTGAACAGTGTCCTTTTTTTTTTTTTTTAAGATTCCTACTTTTTTTCTGTTGCGTAACAAGAAAAAAGGCAGTTTAAAAAAAATCTGCACATTTGTTTTCTTCTGTGTACTTGAGGTGCACTGGAAAGGCAACAGAAGTTTGTTTTTGGAAGTTACAGTATGAGCCGTAGACAACCAAAATAAAACTAGAGACAATGTTGTTGCTGTGCTTTCCAATACTGATGACAACCACAATGATCACTCAAGAACATTAAAAATAGCAAATTTCAGCCCCAGATTGCTTCTCTTTATAATACCCATTAACAAAATGAAATTTTAGCTTTAGACTATTTTAGACAAAATTGCCTATGGCAAAACTTTAGACAACTTTAGACAAAATTGGCTATGGCAAAAATGGTCGACTCTGCAACTGCACACCTTTACTGTCAAACCATAGAAATAAGCGCGAAATGAGAAGTTAAATCCTTACTGCTCATGTAGCCGAAGTTGCAAGCCCTTTTGTAATTATTACAGTATGCTTTGCAGATGACTACAGATGTTTTCTGTTAGCAGTTTTGTTTCAACTCCGAGTGGGAAATAATATGAATGGTGTTGTCTTGTAAATGCACACAAACACTTTTTCTATCCATCTGTCTGCACGGAAGCTCTCGTACACCCAGCGTCTGCTACACGTCTTATCATTCACATCATATATGTACACATCATGTATTCAATTCTCATTTCATATACGCAATTATACCAGTATTATTTACACGGCATTGTGTACAGCACGTTCTGCAAGCTTCTCTGGCACATGAACACACGTAGCCCCCCGTAGTGAAATAACCAGTGATGTGCATCTGCAGAGCCCAGTGGTCACGTGACACATCTGGAGGTTTCCAGTTATATGCCCTAGTTGGCTGGAGATGAGGGGGACCTCACAGTCTAGAGAGAGAGAGAGAGAGAGAGAGAGAGAGAGAGAGAGAGAGAGAGAGAGAGAGAGAGAGAGAGAGAGAGAGAGAGAGAGGAAAAGGGATGACATTGACTCGTCCTAACACTTCAGTGGCCGTGTGAGGGATGCACCCGTGGAGGAGGGGGAGGGCTGTTTCCCAGTGCCTCATGGTGCAGCACCATCAGTGTACATATGCCAAACTGAGAAACTCCCACACATCCACTCTGACAATAATTAAGAGAGGGATCGGGAAGGAACGAGTGACGCAGATATATGCATGATGGGCTATTTACTGGTGTCGCTGTTGTGCTGCAGGTAGGATTGTAATCAGCATAACCATCACACGCAGAGATCAGCGCCTCTGTGTGGATATCTGCTTCTAATCTCCTATTCTGGTGCAGTGAGTTGTTCTTGCCAGCTGAGTGTCTGTCAGCATGCAGGACAAGAGGGAAGTTTTGCATTTGTGGACACTCAGGGACAGGATGTGGACGGCTCTGTATGTAGTCAAGCATGGAGCGGAGTCAGGGTCTGTCACTGCCAGCATCTGCTGCCCACTCGAGGCCGCCCCAGAGGCACTGACCAAGCGGCGGCCGTCTCTCTCTCTCTCTCTCTCTCTCTCTCTTTCTCACTCACACACATACTTAAAGACACATTGATCCAGCACCAAAGAAGTAGGAAAGAACACGCATCCTCCGTCTTATTCTTTAGTTTAGTAGTTTTTACAATAAATATTTCTCATTACGGTCACTATACTAATTTAACTTTTGTAATAAACACATTGTAGTCCCGTGTTGAAAAATTAAAAATGAAAAAAAATAAAGTTGAAAACAACATATTTTGTATGTGTATTGACTTCTGTGCAGCAGGTGAATGGATCTGCTTCCTGGAATATGTTTCTCCAATCTGGACCCCCAGGTGTGTGAGTGCGTGCGCGTCTGTGGGTTGGACGGAGGGTATGTTTCGGTGTGGGTGTAAAATGGGGCTGTGTGTGTGTGGGTGTTTGTGTCCTGCAGTGGGAGAAAGAGAAACAAGTGAGTTAGAGAGGAAGTGATGAAGGGTGAAAGCTGGGGGAGATGAGACACTTTGATGATGTTAATTTTTGGTTTATCTCACAGATGGTATGAATGATTTCTGTTTGGTTGGAGCTCATCTAGAACACCAGGGGTCCTTTTATCTTTCCTCCTCTTATTTATTTATTTACCTATTTTATCACCGGACCCCCCACCTCCACCCCACATCTACCCGTACGGCACTACAACACTTTTGTTTTGATTACCTTGTTAACATTTCACTTCATTGAAAATTTAGTTTTCTTTTGTGTTTAGAGAAGAGGCTCCATGTGGATTGATTTTGATTAATGGGAAGTCTGGTCTGAAGAGCAAAACAACCATTTTATTGAAAGTGGCTCCTAATGCAGAGTCTGAACGTAAGTGAAGTTTCCGATGTTGAATTTGGCCAACAACCGATGCCTGTTATAATATTTTTTACCAATCAAAGAAAAAAACTGTTTATGATGTATAAATGGGTTGCTCTTTATTAATGATTTAAAGATTTCCACATTCTCTTATATTTTATTAGTAAGTGTAATGGTATAATCTGTTTTTTTGTTTGTATGTTTTTGTTTTTCCCTAATTGTATTCACAAAAAAATGTGTAGAACTCTGCATAACAGATTTAAGCACTTTAAAATACGTAAAACTAAACTAATAATTTGTGAATTTTACTAGATTTTTATAGACCTTATTAGTATATGACATTATATATATATATATATATATATATATATATATATATATATGTCATATACATTAAATATATTGTTATATTGTATATATAACAATATATTTAATAATGGGATGTATGGAATTTTATGAACGACAGCAAATTCAGTGAGCGTCTGACGAGTTCTGCGCATAATACTTATTTGTGGGCTTGAGTTAATATTAATTTACATTAATAATTTATAGAGAATACATATAATAATATAGAGCATGTGATACATATGGTCTGAGAGTTTTCTTAATATTGGGATATATGTTGCTGCTTGCTTGCATCACATTTACTGATAAAGAGAATTACTACTTGTTTATTTTGTGTATTTGAATACTAAGAACAAACAATAGGGAAAGTTAAAAAATAAATTCTATGAAATAGGCCTCTAGCAATATGACGATCCTCCATAGAACAATTTCATTATGCATTAAAACTGGGAATACAGAATAAACTTTCCATCTTTCAGTAGTTGTTGTGATTTAATTTCTGCACAGGAGTGTTAAAAGGTAAACCATCATGCATGTTCAAAATACACCACAGCCTTCAGCAAAAGCCACTGACATAACACTCTACTTTTGTTCTTCTGGGTGTCAGTGAAATTAATAATTAATATTATTTTCAGAGTAACTCTGAAATTAATCCTAGCTGAAACTTGAGGAGAAAACCTGATTACATTCATTTAGCTCAGCACATTTAAGCCAGACTTCTAAAACCCTTCAATGTTGACGTGTGACGCATGCATTACAGTTAACTTTCTAAATAAACTAAGCGTTTTACTTATTAAAGCAAAAACTATTTGTTTTGTTCTGCCTACTGAGTTACAAATAGGCTGTGACTTCTGTGGCCAAACAGTCAAAGGCATCTTTAAAATGTGTGAAACTGTAAATGAAAGAAACATTTTCCACGCTAATACTAAAATAGAAACCTGCCATAGAAACAAGGATGCAGTGAATTTGCGTGAGTTTGGTAGAGGGTAATTGAGTGCTCTCCTGCCTGCATGAAGTGTGGGGCTGAGGATCTCTTCAGGTGTTTTTAACCGAGAAGCACACCACTCTGGGTTAAGCCGGGTCAGGCACCAAAACTTGCTAAAATTGCAGCTGCTGCTCCTCTCACTCGAAGTCTTTTGTAGTTACTAAGCTTCACAGGACTTTGTGGAAATATTTGAACTTATTTGAACCAATGTAGGAGCTAGGAGCAGGTGGATGAGGTCAGGGGGCATCAGAGGTTTGCTTCAGTGGCAATGCCAATTTTAACTTACAAGACTGTCTGTGCACTCTTCATTCATCTTCAGAATAGAGGAATCGTGTTTTTTTCAGTTGTTTTTCCTCATATTCGTAAATTGTGTTCATATATAACATGGGAAGCCGTGATTCCTTTAATCTAATAAACAGTTTCTCAAATCAGTAAATCAATAGTTCATGCCCGTTTTTTTTAGCCATGTAATGTGTATGATAATTTACAGTCGTCATTGTTGCAAAATAAACCGACAAGGTTCAGGGCTCCGATGGGAAGCAAGTGCTCTCGTCCTAAACACTCTTCTTCTTTTTTGCACACATATTCAAATAATTTAAATTCATATCAATATTTAATTTCCACTTCTTTATTTGGCAAGTTTCAGCCTAACGGTCATTGTGGCTAAATAAACCCATTCAGGATGACATCACCTTATTGAAGTTTATTTTGCAATATATAGCCTGCTGTATGTTGATTTGGGGATGGATTGGTGGTTATGGCACTAATGTTGTAATGTGCACCTGCAAGGGCTTCATAAATGTGACTGAATTGGCAATATTGTTAAGTTAAAAAATAAACTGTTAAATATCACGTATACAACTTTTGAAAATGAGCATTATATTAGAAGAGAGACCAGTGATTATTGTTAGGCTATTTCAATAGTGCACTGTATATATATATAATTTCCCGCCCCTCCTCAAAAATTGTTAAAATGGTGAAGTAAAAAGCTTATGGTTAACTGTAAACTTTTGCCTTAAACATAAAACATATGTTAAAAGACATAGAGGTAAGAAGTAAATCTTAGGAATTGGCTTTTTTACAGAGAAAATATTTATTTAAGGTATACTTTTACTTTATATATTACAATCATGAAGTTATTAAATAAGGTAAAATCAGTTCATGTTTCATTGTTAAATAACAATTATTTAGTATTTTAGAAATAGATTCAGTAGCTATAAATAGGTCAGTATATTAGCATTATATTTAAGGACAAATAATTAAATTAAATAAAACCATTATCAGGTAGCATGGCATTAAAAAAATGCCACTTGATAATACTTGTAACATCGTCACTTTTTGAATGCAGTTAAGTTCTGGCAGCTGCCATTTTGTTTGTACCATAAATTTCAAAGGAAAAAAAGTAAATCTAGCAGTTAATGTTATTTTAATATGCTATTTGTATTATACAGGACATCGCACTGTTTTGTGTTTGTAGCCTAGGCTATATCCTCTCCATGTTTTCGGTTATAGGAAGTGTTAAGTTTTAGCATGCAAAATAACAACACTTTCAAGCGCTGTGCTGCTCCTCGGTGAGAATGAACTTCTTCATCCCGACTGAAAACGCAAAACAGAGCCAAACCCATAAACTGCTTACAGTCGCTATCAGCCAGAGACGCGATGATGACGAGGAGCTTGTGAAAGTCATTCATCAGGGTTCGGCGTTAGTCATGGATGACCCTTCATTTATCACTGATCCGGTGCTGGATACAGACACATAGCGCACTGATTGGACGCAGCGGGGGGAACCAGTGGCGCTTCACATCCAGACCCAGAGCTGAGGAAACACACACTTGCGCGAATTACCTTTCTGTACTCTCGCAACGGTTTCAGGTAGCCTAGACATGCACGCGCGCACTCCCGGCTTTGTTGTTGCTCTGTGAGGAAACAGCGGCTGCTCGTGAAACTCCGTATCTCGGTGTATCCGGACGGTGACGGCTGATATTCGGCAGAGGCACACATGAGCGCTGGGCTCATCGATCTCCCCGACCAATCTCCGTTTGCTCTGTGCTTTCATAGAGGAGATAGAAACATCTATCTGTCAACATCTGAGTGACTCTCACGCTCTCCGGACTATCGTTTGGACGGGAGTTGCTGTTTGAAGCGAGTAAGGAGGACTTGTTTTGCAAGAAACAATCTCTCTGTTTTGTCATTCCCTGCAGAAGTTGACCGTCGTTTAGTGTCGTTTAGAAGTTTTGTCAATGGGATGCTGAAGCACATCAACAGCAGGTAAGAGTTCCGATGGCCTCGGCATGCGCGAGCGCTCTTGTAATGTAGCTTTACTTAATACTTTTACCCTTTAATAAAACAGGTCAATGCAGGTTAATTTTTTAATTATTAATTAAATAGAAATTTATATAGAAAAAAAGGAATTCGGTGCATACATAGTCCAAATAAGGCTATTTTCTGCATTTAAAGTTTAGTCAAGCGCGCGATAATGTAAATCATAGTAAAGACAGAAGATGCACACAGGTTGTACATGTGTTCACGTGCGGTCCGGTGCGTGTAATCTTCACTGTAGGCTATAATAATAATGGCACAGTCTTTCACCGTCGTTTGATTAACTTAATATGTTTGACTTAACCGTTTTTATGTAGGCTAATATTTAAAATATGTATGTAGAGCGAATATCTTGGAATTGTGTCATAAAATTATCAGTTCTTAAACACTTCTGCAAGTTGCCTGTATTTACAGTAATGACGTTCAAAATAATTCTTCATTAACTGATATTTTTCATACTCCAAGTGTATGATGAAGACGTCAGATCAGTGAAGACAATATAGCCTATAAAAATGGATATACAAATAAATAATAAACACAAGAATGTCGTGCAGCATCTTGAATATAATCAGACTTAAAAATACACTTCAACTCAGTTTATGTTTTTAAGATTAAGATTATGTTTTATAAGCAATGACAATAAAATCATGAAATGATAGATTATGAAAGTAGTTATATTGACATTGTAACAAGATGTGACCTGTTATAATACCCCACTGCTCAGATTACATGTGTTGAAGTTGTTTGTGAGTGTTTGGTAAGGACTAATTCACATTTACTAAAGAAGCTGTTTTCCAGAAAACATGTAAAGGATAACTTCCCTGCACATAGTGACTTTTTTTTTTTTTTTTTACTTGAGTCTCATGTTTTTTTTTTCTGCTTAATTCTCAGCTTGCTTAATGGTTGATTCAAAGCATAATCCATTGAAATTTAAAGACGACGCTCATGAACAAATATTCTCTCATAACCGAGTTTTTCCAAGTACAAAAGAATGAGACCATTTCACAAAACACTCTCTGGCAGTTTTTTTTTTTTTTTTTTTTTTGTCTGTGTGTGTATGTGAGTGTTTTCTGAGCAACTTTTTTCTCTCTTATATTTTAGAGGGGAAATTATATTTAATTATGTGTTACTTATTCTAGAAAAGTCACAGGATCCGCTTTGGTGACTTTAATGGCAATAAGTGTCTCTGAATCACTATTTATAATGTCAAACTGATCTGTACATCATTGAGCCAAACCTCTAAAGCACATAAAGGTAGTGTACCCAAACACGCATATTGTATTCAGAAAAGCAAGAAGATAAAAAAGGTTATCAGTTATGTTTTACTTATGAACACATACCTGAAGGTTGTGTTTCGACAGATAAAGAAGCAACATCACTGTGCGCGCGCACACACACACACACACACACACACACACACACACACACACACACACACACACACACAAACTGAAAGGCAGCATGGTACTGAGGTATCACCATGTACTGTAATTGTGTTGAAAGCTGATACTGGCGATAGTGATTGGTGAAAGATTCCTGGCCCATCCTAAATGATCTTTTGTTTAAATGTTAGTGTACAATATCTTGCCCGCTAAAGTCAGTGAGTGAACAGAGCACAGACATAGCCTCTCATTTAATCATGCTCCTATATGGCCTCCTACACTTTCATGAAAGATAATTTTATATTTTCTGTTTTTCATTATCATAAAAAAAACAAAAGCATGTTTCAGTCACCTGGTTGTTTTGACTAGTTTAGGCTTTCTACTGAAGGTTTTGTCAACTGATTGTTAGAAATCTCTCGTTCAGGTCGGTAAGGTCAATTTGAAATTGTAATATACGACTCAGACTGTACCAGTTGTATAGCCTATGCACAAGATGTTTGAGATACGAATGTGGATGTTGTTTGTTTTTTTGTGGACACAGAAACGTCATAGGCATGTTTGAAAATGCAAAGAGAGAAATGCATTATGGGGGATGTATTGTGTGTGTGTGTGTGTGTGTGTGTGTGTGTGTGTGTGTGTGTGTGTGTGTGTGTGTGTGTGTGTGTGTGTGTGTGTGTGTTTGTACATGCTGAGAGACCTTTGACTAATCTGAAGTGTAGCCGAAATCAATTTTTTATGTTGCCTTGAACTTGGCCTTTGTTCACTTGGGAGACAGGGAGGGGGGGAAAGAAACGGTCAACAGAAAAACTTAAACTGATTTTATTATTTCACATTAAAGTTAGAGTGATTGATAGGAGCACTTTCAAACTCTGAAGTGTCATTTATATCATGACAGATACAGCTCTTTTTTAAGGAGCCGTGGCAGGCCGCTGCGCGTGGGACGGAGAGAGCGTGTGCATGTTTGATCTCACATCAAATAAAAGAAGCAAGAGAGCACCATTTGTTACTGTAATGATGCTAATATTGTCACATATAGTGGCCCTCTTTTCCTCATGAAGGCCAGTACAGATGTTTATTGGCTGGGGGTTGTCATGGTAATGGGATTCATAGAGGGAAGATTGATTGACAGAACCTGTCCAGTCCAGCCAGATGTTTTATCATCTCCTTGTTGCTCCTGCTTTCACACCTGCTTAAAAGTCAGCATACATATCATTTCATTATTCAAAGCCCAATTAGTCAGTGTCTTCTTTTTAATCATTCCCTGTCAATGGGAGGCATGACAGCTAATTGCAGAAACATTTATTTTCATGTAATTTCATTTTCAAGGCAATGACACTCTAACATGATTAATAATTGTCAGGAGCACAATTGTTGAGAACAGATAAATAGGCATTGTTTTTTTTGTTTAGTTTATTACACTTTTGTGTGTGTGTGCTTGTATATGGATGTGACTATGCATATCTCTACACTTCCTTCCTGATGGTATGGGACTGATTTACCAGCTTGTTAAATGTAGTGCATGAACAATTGGGAGCCGGGGTCGTATAGTGTACACACACACACACACACGTGCGCACACACACACACACACACGCACCGACGGGGGCCTGAATGGCGTGTAACATTTGGAGTAGGCTCATTGCTGCCCAGCCATGCTTAAAGAGGGAGACACTGCCGTTTTTGCCGGCAACCCAACACCAGCTCAAAGCTCACTGACTTGAGTGCACATGCCAAACGACAGCCGTAGAACCGCAAGCCTCGTGCCTCTTACGACCCTCTGTTCTTTTGTGTGAGTGTGACATAGGTGCATCACGTATCGAGAGGAGAGGGGAGAAAGCAAATAATGTTTGCGACTTGCGTGACCGGATGGAATGTTTTTTTTGCGACCTTTGCGAGGCTTAATTAAAACGTCACGCGGCAGACGCGACGATGTCGCAGAGCTAAAGTGAACAGCTCGAACGTATTGATGTGCCTCTGTTGTGCCGCTTAATTGACATTTTGAGCAATGCACTTTCACT
The DNA here is from genome assembly GCF_949152265.1 of Phoxinus phoxinus. NCBI lineage: Eukaryota > Metazoa > Chordata > Actinopteri > Cypriniformes > Leuciscidae > Phoxinus > Phoxinus phoxinus. The sequence goes on from NC_136881.1 coordinate 29,080,602, forward strand.
CGTCTGTTAACGGTCGGAGTGTGCTAATATTTCAGAGAAGAAAGGAATTGTCTGTGTTTAAGACCCATCCCCTTGACCTAGACTCTTTAATGCAAAGCCTTTTCTTTTAAGTCTGTCGCTCTGATTTATGCTCAACTCCTCAATGCATTGAAAATGCGGAGAATACTTCAAATAGGATTATACACACACACACACGGACGCACACTCTGGTTGGAATCCACTCTTTTGAGACGGCCAAAAATGTAAATAGTTTTTAAATGGTAAAACGGATCGCTAACTGCCTAATAATGCCATTACAGACAACAAAACAAATCCATTCTCGTGGAAACTACCAAAGGATTGTTAGGCAGTGTGACTGTACCGGACACCTTTTCTCATTGTCGTCTCCTAAAAGACAACGTTGACTTGCCAGCATAGTGTTCAAAAGATGGTGGCTGCTTGTGTTTGCTGGGAATTTGAGCAGAGTGTCTCAAGGTACTAGGCAAAAAGAGGTTTCAGTCGGTGTGTTTGTTTCAGAACTGCGGGACAATGGGGAATCCATTTTTCAACGTTCAGTGGGGTTTTGTGTCTGTGTGTCTTTAGGTCGCTGTACTTGGCTGATCAGTTTATTTTTCAGAGGGGTGAAATCCGCTTGCAGCCTTCCAGAATTTTTTTTTTTTCTCCTCTCTTTTATAGTGAAGAGTGGCGAATGACCTCTCCCTGTGAGCCGCTATGAAAAATTCATGGTCTCCTCCCTCTTCAAGCCATTATGTCAACATCTAAAAATACTTTATTTCACACTGGCGCCTCTGTGATGGTCAATGATAAACAAACTGCTAAAACCACCAGCTCTGGCTGGCAACACTTTGGGATTGGCAAATAAATAAATAAACATTTCCAGTTGCATCAAAAAAGTTGGACGGTTCTGTTGTGTTACATGCAAGCGTATGTCTTTTTGGTGAAATATGCAGTGCGACCAGTGCGGAAGACAAAGATTGTGTGAATTCTGTCGAGTGCGAAACAGGGAAATAATGGCAGCTTTAAAGTTGGCTCCACCTCCAACCTTAAATCTGTTGGGTTTTTTCCTCCTCCTTTCATCTAACAATATTTGTGCCATCTTGTGAAAATTTATATTTGATAACAGTTAATATACAAGAGGGGCTTGGTGTTGTTACGCTGTGCTATAGGATTTGCTGCCGAGTGCCCTCTGCCAACTGTCGAATTGTATGTGCCAAATAAATGTATGATAGTAAAGAAAGAATGCGTTGTCAATGGTAGTTGATTCATTGAAGTATTTGTGTCTGATGAAGGCTTTTTAGCTCTTATTTATAGGATAGTGGAGGGAGATCTGAGGATTAGGATCAGAACATGACTCAAGCTGGAGTCGAACCCAGATTCATGACGGTTTTTTTAATGCTGAGTGTCTGACTCAACCTTCACATTTTCTTATAACTCGCGTTGACATAAAATGTGCCTTTACCACATATGACTAGTGACCAAAACACCTGTTATATTAGTTAACTGCACATTGCACATTAAAGAACTTGTCTATTTTGACGGGAACATTATATCCATTCCCCATATTCCTTTACATTATTACAGCTGTTTCTTGGATTATCTTGGATTGATGTTATTCAAAATAATGGTGTGTGTGTGTGTGTGTGTGTGTGTGTGTGTGTGTGTGTGTGTGTGTGCGCGTGTGTGTGTGTGTGCGTGTGTGTGCGTGCGTGTGTGTGTGTGTTTGCGTGCGTGCGTGCGTGTTTGCGTGCGTGTGTGCATGTTTGCGTGTGTGTGTGTGTGTGTGTGTGTGTGTGTGTGTCCAAAAGTTTGGGGTTGTTATACATTTGTTTAATGTTTTTGAAATAACTGTTAAATATATTTCAAAATGTAATGTATTACTATGATGTATTACTCCAGTCTTCAGTGTCACATGCTTCAGAAATCATTGTGCTGAATTGGTGCTCTAGTAACATTTCTTAGTTTTCTTCCCTGTGAAAATCATGATAAATTTTTGATGAATAATAAAAAAAACTTTATTTGATGAATAAAAAAGTTCAAGAGAACACCATTTATTTAAAAGAAAAAAATACTTTACTGTCACTTTTGACCAATACAATGCATCATGTCTCAATAAATGTATGTAGGCTATGTATACATACATTTATTGAGACATGATGCATTGTATATATATATGATACTGTCTCAATACTGTTGAACAGTAGCATGTGTTCTTTTTTTTTTTTTTTACAAGGTTAGAAATTCATTCTTGACGCACTTGTCCTCTCCTGACTATATGTGTGTCCTATAGTCCTCTGCTCCATTTGAATCTACCTGTGCGTCCTTTGTGGGGTGCTGAGTTTGGATTGGCTGACGCCATACCTGCCGTCATACTCTTTTATAGAATAGGACAGGTCAGTCATGTGTGTCCGTACCTTACGACACCCACCTTACGAAGCTTCACCTTTTAAGTTCTCATGCACTCCACTCCGCTGCAGCGGGCACAAGGTGAGGACTTCTCATCACATGCAGGCTACTTCTTCAATGACCTCTTAAAATCCTGATTCATTGGACTCGAGAGACAGGTATGATTTGTACTACGTTTTTGCAGTTTATCATTCTCTTATGGACGTTTATGATAAATATATATCATTCATTTAGACCGTCAAGATTTACTAATTACTATTATGTTTAAAATGCTTTCATGACTAGGGAAGTAACTTTTTTTTATTTTTTTTGCTCAGTGATAATTTACCAGGCAATAAATGATTGAAAGGAAAACATATTTGAGCAAGTCAGCGGTCATAGTTCACCAAGCGCCAGATGCTGTGATATTTTATACTTCATTGTTCCTATTTTGTTCTCATGTGTCCTCCAGTATCTTGTTTGGCATCCATATTTTATGAGAGCCGCAGTAAATAAAATGGAGGCCGCTGTGTATAAGTGTGTGAGGATGTTTGAGGGAGGGATGTAAACATGAACTGTGCTCTCCCGTGGTAGAATAGGGGTTCGCGCAAAGGTCTTTCTGGTTCTTGGTGAGGCCATCAGTCTTCCCTTTTGTCACTGTTACAGCCAGTCTACCTCCCCCCTCCCCCCCTCCCCCCGCAACTCCTTTCGGCTTTCTTGGAGAGGATTCAGCAGTCCTGCGGGCGCAGCTTTGTGACCAGCATGGCCAGCCCCACGTAACCTTTTAAGTCCAGCTGCAGCGTTCCACGGCAGATATGTTCATTAAGGAGAGGAGCAGGGCTTTTGTCTCCCCCGTCAGCAGAGACTGTGAGCAAGCGGGGTTTTTTATTCAAATAAAAAAACCGCCCACTTGATCTCACAGCGGCTTAGGTGCAAAGGTTGTGCCGCTAGTAATATTTTTTGTTTTTGCTTTACCAAAAGCCATTTTTAAGGGGCTAAATTTGAACAATTTAAAGAATAATAATACATAAAATAACGTTTTTCTCACTTTTTCTGCACAAGTCTCCCTTCACTTGGACCGTTTCTTTTGCAGACGCTGGAGAATTTTGTTTTGTTTTCCGAGCACCATAAATTACCACATTTTTTTATTTTTTGCTTTCATTTTTAGCATTAGCTCTAGGAATTGAAACAGAACAGACCTCTTGATAGCTTTCTTTGGATTAAGATCACGGAGGTTGAGAGGCCAGGGTGAGGGATTCGTCTTTCTAATGGCTGTGATGAAATTTTTTGCCACTGTAATTTATGTGTGTTTCAACATAACTTTATGAGCACTTACTTTTGGAATGCAGTAACCCCCTTTTCCCATTAGTTTCAGCTTTACAGGAAGGCCCACTCAATATTGCTTTAAATACCATATGAAAACCACCAAATTATAGAATTATATTTTCCCCTAAGTGAGGAGGTAAAAGGGGCCGTCATATATAATTCATGCCGAATGATTTCTCTAAAAAAGGCGTTTGAATTAATGTGAAGAACATGAGAGGTTCACTGCCTGCACTCTATGCTACAGAACATGGCAGGTAGTGTCTCCAGCCAATCAGATTCTTTGCTCCTCCAAAAGAGAGAGATAGTAGGAGGGGGTGAGAGACACGTGAAAGACGTAATGAAGGTTAGTGAAATGGAGAGCAATACATCTTGCACATTGAGCTCGCTACTTGTTAAAGCGACAGGGCCTAACCAGAAAGGAATTTGCTTGATGGATGAATTTTACCCGTCTAATGGATACAAGCACTTGAAAAATGAAAACATCGATCCGTTCCCCAAGTTTTTCCATCCCTCTAATGAGAATGGGTGTTACGAAAGATTTTGAGAGGGTAGCAGGGACAGTCTTTTGCCCGATGATTCGGAGAACATGTATCTCGGGTTTCAGTCACAGCTGAACTGCCGCTCTGTCTATTGTATATATTACAGAAGGAAGAGAGGACGCTCGATTTGTCTCCCTATTGATGTGCAAATTCAGAATGTGTTAGATATTTCCTCTGTCATTAAGCTGGAGTTTTCTTTGAACCCCGTTAGCCCCCATTCAAAAGCGAAACAAAAATATATTTTTTCTGCTTGTTGCTATGGACACAGTGGTTTACTCATGTTAGCTTACTTCAAAATTCAGTACTGTTGCTTTGGAATTTGTATGAAAATTGTTATTTGTGTTTTCGTTTGTCATTAGATCCGTGGTTCTCTACTGCTGGGTCACGACCCAAAAATGACCCGCAGGTCTGTTCCCACAGGCTCTCTGGTAGCAGGAGAAATAAATAATTTTAATTAATTATTTAATTAAAAATAATTAAAATACTTAAACCAAAAAAAATCAAGTTCGGATAGCAAAATAAACAGGCTTATCAACTTTTAAAGTTGAGGCGAAAACACCTCCAATATTATTCCTTTATTATTATTATTTATTTATTTATTTATTATGTAGTTTGTTTTTGTTCATGGCTTCCCGTCCAATCAAAATATTATATTTCTGAACAAATTTACCTGCCATTTTCGAATACAGTATGACTAAAATGAAACCTATAGTTGGCATAGTGTTTCCGCTATTATGTATGTATTTGCCATTTTGTGCATTTTCAGCAAATGATTTAGCAGATATTAGGACCTATGCTGTTCAAAAACATTCCTTCCATTAAAAAAAAAAAAAAAAAGTATGTATATATATTTATATTTATAGGTGCTATTAAATTGAATTACATTTTTCTGTTCCTATAAACGTAAAAGAAAAAAAAATCTAAATTCTGTTCTTCAGAGTGGCTATTTATTGCAGGAGTCACGGCTCTTGCACTCCTGCTCTCAAAGCGCTGTTTCTTTATCTGTTCTGATTGGGATGCGATTGGCGGCGGTCACCGAGCAGACGGGGTGAGAGCGTGAGGCCACGATGATGATGGCGAGGGCGGAGAGACGTGAGATCCAGAGCTCGCCGGGTGTGTGAGCAGGCCGGGCTGAATGTCACACACCTCGCCCCCTCCACACACACTTGTGCGGTGCTCTCATGGCACACTGTTAATTAATCTGTAGCTTCCAGCCAGACGGGCCCAGCTCACGCAGCCAGCTGGGAGATGGTTTAGACCGGGCGTGCACTCCCTCTGATGGCTCACTCTCTGGCACTGTCTGCCAGGTTACATCAGGTGTGTGTGGGTGTGAGCCCTGCTTGTGTAGGTGTACGTGTGTGTTTGTGTGTGTGTGTGTGTGTGTGTGAAAGGGGGGGGGGGGGGAAGAAAGAATTACAGTGAAAAAAAAACTTGCATTGATTTCCTGGCCATTGTACAATAACCCGGACTGAATGCTCTACTAAAAGGGGAGAAATCCATTTCCTTTGGGAAGGAAAGAGGATGTTTCCTATACAAGTCATTCAACTTGCTTTCACCAAGGAAACTGAATGCAAACCTTAGAATGAATAGAATACTTTAGTTTCCACTTTATCTTTGTGAATGTAGTCAAAAATTATCTTTCCTTAAGTTAAGCTCAGCTGGATGATCATGATTTGTTTGTTTTTTAACAATAGTAGGGTTTTGGGCTGTTTCTTAAAGCAGTAAGCAAATAAAGGCTGTGTGGTGCAGTGACTGTACCACATATAAGGGTTTTTTAGTGCAACTTTATCCAGTCAGATTTTAGAATAACAGAACAAAACTGGAAAAAGTCATTTGAATTCAGTCATTTGATTCAGTCATTTTAACACTTTAGTCCTAAATTCATACCCATTTTTGCAAAGGCACAATTGTAGCTTTGCTTCATCTAGCATGTATTCATGTTAATCTGATTATTGTTGAATACTGATAAATTGTCCCCTGCGTTGTATATTGTGAAATATACATATTGTGACATTTGACAGAGAGCTTCTGTACCTAAAACATGCTGGATCTTGATATTAATGGCTTAGTGGCATTGGGTGTCATCCAACAGCTATACCTAACACCTCTACTGGTTTCCCACCCATATTTCTTAAAGAATCAGAGGAGGTGCTGCACCCCTCGCTGGCACTCTCAGCACCACGTCCAGCCGTAACACACCAGTAACAGAGAGATAATTTCATCTGCAGGCCTCAGCGCACTCCTCTGTCATTAATGACAGAGTCCCAGGCGAGTGAAGAGTGAAGGACAATGGGTACTACATTGAGGCAGTTGGGTTGCGACGCATTTGCATGGCACTAAGTGCATCTCAATGTAATTAAGATGGACGACAGTAGAATGTGCATTAGACTCCAGTCAGATACATTTTATGAGCTGAAGACACTGATTGAAGCCACAAAGTTACAAAGCTTGTATAAAGACTGTGCGGCTCACGTGCGGTTTGACAAGTTTTTGGAACATGCCAATTTCAACTTCTCTCTTGACAAATTAGGGTGTTTTCACACTTGATTAGGTTTAAGGGTCTTGTTAACATTCTGCTTTTATTTTTTTACATTTGCGCAATGCTAAATAATTTTTACCTCATTGGTGTACAGTAATGACACACAGAAGAGGAGTTGAGCATTTTATTTTATTTTAATGAAAAAACTACAAACAGAAATTCAAAGGTTTCCCTTCAGTGTTCTGCCCGAGGCTCCAGGGCTTAACTGAACCACTTTGCAATGCAAAATGCAAAATATAAAAGAAATTGCAACAGAAATATAACACTTTTGTTTTCTCTGTACAGTTTTTTTTAAGCCCCAGGCTGTCTGTTGATTACAAATTAACTACAATTAAACTTGTTTTTGTTTTTTTAAAAGTTAACACGATTAATCTAAGACAACCGCATTTGCTGAAATTGGCTTCTAAATATAAATATCTTCATATCATGTCATATCATATAATCATTACTTTTAGATTACAATGATGTTCAACTGATTGGTTCACTGAAATGGGTTCTGAGTTGGTTATTTTAAAGAGGACTAGTGGGAAAACACTGTTACACAGAGTGGATTAGTTTCGCTGTGTGGTTTGGCACAATCTAGTGCCACAATGAATGATTTGTAGCCATTGTTGTGTTTTCAGTGGCTGTCATCTCTTACCTTGTTAACCAGATGCTGCTTCAAACACCTGAGAAAGGGTGTTGTTGACACACTTAGGCTACTTTATATTTTACCTTTAACATGCATTTTTGGAGCACTTTTTTCAACACACACCATCTCTGAGGAGAGGTTTAGGTGACTGCGTCATATGTTGTGAGTGAGATGTACATCTCTTCACAGAGCCTGTAACTGAAGAGCTTTCAACAGCCTTTCATCATTCTTGCCCCTCCAATGTGCTCGACTGGGTTTCTCTCGCGCTCCCGTTCCCTGAAATGGAGTCTTCTTTTCCCCACACTGATTTCCTGCCTCTCTTTCCCTTTTTCTTTCTTTCTTACCGTTGACATGGCGACAGCTTGTAAGCTACAGGTGTCCGTGCTTGCCAGAGTAATGGTGGAAATGGGCTCTTGTACTCAAAAAGAGAAAATAACCACTTCAACAAACAAGACTGATTTTAAAAAAAAATCCTTCTAATAACGCCTGGCTCAGGATTTGAAGGAGATGTCTGCATCTATAACTTTACTGGTAGTGGCTGTATTCATGTGAGAGAGAGAAAAATATATAAAGACAGTGTCGTATTCAGAAATCAATGCCTCGTAGCACAGTTAAATCAGCATCTTATAAGTATTAGCACACATCGTATTGCTTAATTCGAAGCACAAACAACTCTCCTCTCTCTTTTATTGTGTCTTTCTCTCTCTTCACAATACATTGAGAAACTCTTTTGGTTAAAAACCACAAACAGCATGATATGATATATGTTGTTGTCTTTTGTGCAGTGGAAGAGTCCCACAGCGCTCTAAAATATTGTTGACATCAACATTTCTGCATTTGTTCTCAATTTAGTTGTTGTTTTTTTTCTTCCCCTTGTTTCCCAAGTGGGCACATTGACATTTTGAATAAAATCAGGCCTGCCACTGGGGCTCCTACGGTAGTAATTAAGGGGAGGGTCTGTCATATATGCGTTCTGATTCAGTCCTAAAAGAGTTACCACTTATCCTAATCTGTGGAAGCAAGACTTGCAAAGTACGCTCTTTTAAAGTAGATGACTACCTTACGTAAGTGTTATCTGCAGCCGTTAAGTTTAGGTTTGTTCTTGTGATCATGTTAAGCAAACATTCCCTGCAAATTTGAAAACAGAAGCTCTGTTTCGAAACCTAGTGAGCTGCCTCACTGCCCTCTGCCTACTGCCTAGGCAGCATCCTGACAGTCTTGGAACCTCATAAGTGACAGATTCGGAACACTCAACATAGGCAGCCACAATTAGGCTGGACTCGCAATTAATTTCAAGAGGTTGATGGTAGAATTTTGCTAGTGTAACAGCATTATACTGACTGTTACATGTGTAATCTAAAAAAAAATCATTATTAATGTACCCACTACTGTTCAAAAGTTCAGTTTTATACTTGTATTCAGCAAAGTGTTGTTCTGTGTTGCTATCACGGGAAGATGTTACATTTAAAATCGTATCAAATTAGAAAACAGTAAATTTTTTTTTTATTTCTGAAACATTAAAACATTAGTGTACATACATTTTACTAAAACTTAACTATATTATGTTAATGCTTTCCAGTGTTGAATGGTTGATTGATTTTGCCTAATTAATTAATTAATTTTATTTTGATGACAGTTTATTTATAATCAACATTTGTCATGATTTGCATCTTGAATTTATTTCTAGAACTTACTTCTTCCACAAATACATGTGATTCTACCTTTGAATTTAACCAAACAATGTGCTTTAGTGGGTAGCATAATTCATTTGCTGACGTTTTGGAACAGTTGAGAGTAAGCTTACTATCCCTTAAATTGCCTCCTTCGTATGCAGCTCACTAAGCTTTGGAAAAGCAAGAATGGGCCGTACTACTGCTGAAACACTGATTTTTGTATGAAATTCTCAGAATCTTAAAATATCTAAGCATCAGCATCTAAACCTCACCTGTTGAATAGAGAGCACTGATAACACTGCTCAGGTCTGTTGATGTTTTCTAATCTCGTTTGACCTTTCTAGAGGTGAATAACAATGTAACAACTGGAACTGATTCTGTTTTTGTGAAATGTTTGTACCTTTTCAGCAAGAAATCTTGCATATATTAATGTTGAGAACGGTTGCAATGGAACCGTTAGATTTTCACTTTTGTAAGGTCATTATCCCCCCCACCCCCCTCTCTCTCTCTTTTTCTTCCTTCCATTCACTCACTTCCTGCTCGTTCGCCATCCCTGCCAAGGCCCTCAAATAGATGTACTCCATTATCAAAATTCAATTTTTGCCTCTATCGCTTTGGTCCTTTTGTAGTGGCGCAGGCCGTTCAACCAATCCTCCTCTCTGCCTGTCTCATCAGCATCTGCTGTAGGAGGGCAAATAGGCCTAATTGTGTTTGGTGAGAAGCGACCACTGCATGACTAATGAGCCCTACAACCCCGCAGAGAAGCAACGCTGCAGCACGAACCCCAGCATCTCCAACCCTCTGATGACTTTCCACCACAGGAACTGCAGGGTGTGGGTCATGCTGGTGGGTCAGCCATTCTGTGGTTGGGTAACAATCTCTCTCTGTACTTAGGGTCTGATGAGCAAATACGATTATAGAATGGAGGCCAAATTGACCCCCTCTACTTCATGATGGTTAAGAGGAAATGAGACTGTGGAGGTGTGTTTGTTCCTGTAGCTGATTGTGTCTGGCCTGGGATATCTGTTTTTACTACATCCACTTTCTGAAAAATTATTCATAACTTCCAAACTCTTTATACACTAAAGATTTGGAAAGAACACTTTAATATAAAGCTTTTTTTTTAAGCTTTACTTAATGATTTTCAAATGTAAGAAGAGTGTGATTTAGATCCAGAACTTTACCATAAACTGGGAAGGCAAAATGTCCTCATCCCTAAAAGTCTATAATAAATAACTATTATGTAAATATGATTTTTTATTTATATGAAAGTCAGGCTTTTTTAACTATTATGAAATCAGTAATCTGTGATGAGCTGGAACAATGTCTATGCCACACTGGGCAAAAGTATGTTTTTTATTTTATTTTACTTTTTTATGCAGAGGTTTATACAGTGATTTAACTCATTACGTTAATAATAAAATGCATGACTGACACTAAGCTTTAAAAGTCACATCTTTTTATTAAATGGGCTTGTAATATGAGACATTTCTTCTTGTATTCAGCGCTGTAATATGTACAAGAAGTATAAAAATGATGTAGCAAGCCACCAACAGTATAAGAGGCTTATAACAAAGAACAATACAGAAATAGTTATCATAATTGATATATTCATTATTTTGACAGTGACATTGTCACATCTATAATAAGCAAACAACTAAATAAAATAATTGTTGTGCAAATGACTAACTTGTGTAAAATGTATACAATTATTGTATCATAAACATAAGGTATACTGTAAGTACCTAAAATAAAGATATGCCTAGGTCATTAGATTTAAATTTGACATATTTAATAAAGTATGATACATTTGAAGAATTAGTTTTTCACAATAATATTTGCTGCTTATTTATTTGTTGTTTATTTAGAACATTGACAGATTAAAAACATGACAGACAAAACATATTACACTCTGTTTATATCATAGTCTCTCGTCTAAGAGCAATAACTGTGTGCATAAACAATAGTTGCATCAGTTTGAAAAACAAGTGATGTGACATTAGAGTATGCCCTTCTTCATAATTTTTATTATTATAATTGAATGATTATTGTTATGATTTTTTTGCCGCTGCATTTTTAGGCTCTTCTTACTGCAAATGTCACAGTTGATAGTTAGCAGAACTCATTCAGCATGTTTTTCATGGTCATTTGTATTTATAAAATCCTATTGAAAATAATGGTCCACTTACTTTTATTTAATACGAGGGCTATACAGTAAATGACAAAATGAAATATTCACATTTAAACACTTCACACGGCAGACGTTTGTCTCTCTCCTCTCAAGCTGTCTAACATAAATACCTTTTTTTGTGTGAATGGGATTTGACCTTCAACCCTACAATTTATTTTAAAACGGACAAAGCAGGGCAATTAGCTGCGCACAGCCCCGTCTTTCCCAGTGTCCTTAAGCGTCCTGCCTCTGCCGAAGTTCCATTAATTGCCTTCCTTTCTCATTCAGTTGTGTTGGCCCGAATGCAGAACAAACATGTTTACAATCTGGATCCATTGCACAATTCACAAAGTTTAAGCTCTGTGTTGCCGGAGCCTTTGCCTCTGGATGGATCCCCCAACGAGTACTCGCGTCCCAATTCTCGTTTGTATAGCATCGCACAGAGGGTATTATTTACCTTTGGTCTGGCTGGAAACTCGAGGGAGAGTCCGCCCATATGAGCTTGCAGCTTATAGACAGAGTTGTCCATCTGTTTAGACAGGAGGGATGGAAATGATGCGATTTACAAGGAAAACTTTAAAGGGGTGTCCTCCATTTTCTTTATTTATATAATTTAAGGGGGAAATTATCATTATTATTTAAGTGACTAAGTCCTACAGTCCAGTCTTGAATGAGAACATATTTCTCCAGCAATATTGTAGCATGTTAAACTTCAAAGCACACTGACCATATTTACAGGAAGTGATAGCAGACTTCATCCGACTGTCGAGGAAGTGGAGGTATCCCGATGTCCATAACACACACACACACCACACGCACCTCAATGATAGGATGCTGCTTCCCTCACACAAGATGACCAGATGGTATCTTTAGTGTTGCCGGGTGGAGAGGGGAAATTGTGTAATTCTCTCTCTTGCTGGTTTTGCAACATTTGTTGTTTATTTCAGCTTGAGAAATGCCGCGAAAAAAATGTTGTGATAGCTCAAAAAAACAGTTGCACCCAGACGTTTCGGGGTTGTTAATTGAACGGGCCACCCAGTGTTTCCACTTCTGTTTAGTCTGTCAGTAGGAGTTTACTTCGTCGGCCTAAACAGCCACCAAGTTGCAAACCAAAACCTCCTCGTGCCCTTCTGGCTTTGCAGGGGCCGACATTTTGTGTTGACAGAAGCCAGAAAGTAGATGTGCTTGTGTGGGAGGGAGAAATCAAAATCTCACAACGTGCCGCCCGCCACCCCGTCTTTTAAAATCGTATCGTTGTTTCCTCTCTCATTCCATTATCCTATTTCACTAACAACTAGAGCTGTTTACTTTTATACTTTTGGCAAATTGCTTAATTTTTCTGCCAAGTCTTATTTTTGGAGCCCGCTTGGTTCGAACCGCATGTTTCTGTTCCATTTATCCAGATATGCACAAGAAAATACAAGCGGTAAAATCAGCAATCTTTAATCTTATGTGGATTAAGGCAAGTAATTAAGTGCTATAATTGCACACTCTTGTTCGCTTAAACACTTGTTATTGAAATAATTGGCACTGGAGTCCCTCCAAAGCCCAGGGTTTCTGACGAAATGACACAGCGGGGGCACAGGAAGCGGTTTTACAGTGATTCATCTACAGAGACGCTGTCAGCTGTACAGCTTTGGGACAACATATACACACACAAAAATATGGTTGGCCAGGTTAAATTAGTAGAGGAGAGGAGAGGGCAAAAAAAGATTTTAAAAGAAGTGGGAGGTAGGGCTACTGAATAAGGATGGCATGAATGCAGTGTAGAATAGGACTTTGCTGACAGCGTTTATGTAATTTAATCTGACCATCTGGGGGAAAATCAAACTAATTTGAAGAGCTCGGGAGGGAGAGGGAGGCCGCCTCTAATCTGCTCTCACAGCCACATTGATATTCAGGAATGCACAAGTGCCACTGAAACACCGAGCCTATAACAGCTAGACGCTCTCAACGCTAAAAGCCCAGTTGGGAAAACACAATAGATGCAAGCTGTGTTACAACAATGTTAAGGAAAAGTTTTTTTCCCTTCTTTTTTCTCTCTTTTTTTAAATAGCTGAGAGGTATACCTATATGGTATACATTTAATATATTGATTCTATCCTCTTATATCCCTGTATTTTCTGCCCTGATAGTGTTCAGTTGTATTGTAACAATGGATAAATACCTTATATATAAAAAAAAAAAATTCTAATGGCAAATATTTTAGGAAATTAAGTCTATTATCAACAATATTGCAATGTCAGTGTCTTGACCATACAGAAGCATTGTAAGTATTCATACAATTGAAAACTGATTTTGTCAGTCATAAAATGTTATAATTTCAGAAAAAAACAATATAAGAGCTATACAATTATGTTGTAAAAACCTATAGTTATGGTCACGAATAATATTACATAAAAATGAGCGCCCTGATTAGTATAAACATTTCTTGAGTGAGATGCTAAATGCTAATGAATACATTTTGACTACTATTATAGACCTCGTTGGACAGTACATGCGTGTCTAATATCGTGGGTGAAGACACTCTCTCTGACATGGCTGTCCTGTGGTGTACGTGGGTGCACTTGCCTTTTGGCAATGGTGTGGGCAAAGCCTAATGGGAGCAGCACATGGCGGATGACATGCCAAACGGCGGGGGGCTTTCCATAACCATGCTTGTCGCTGGCGCTGAGGGCCCCACCGGCTCCTAAATGTCTTTTTACTCCTGCGGCTCTCTGTCTAAATGCTGAGGATTAATTAGCCGCACCAAAAATAGAGACACGAAATGCAATTTTTGAAAAAAGAAAAGAGGACGGAGAAAGAAAAAAGTAGGGAGAGGATGCTTGCTGTGCACTCGAGACTTATGAGGGGGAAATGGTATCGCTCGGGGCAACGAGGGCACGGTGCTGCATGATACAAATATGAATAAATAAAAGTGAATGATAGTGCTGATAGTTTGTTGCCAAATTTATCATGATAATTGTAAGATTCAAATGAGTGATGTTTGTGCTGCTATCATGGGCGGTTTTAAAAAAAGTTTTCAAACCATCTGTCTGTCTGTCTATCTATCTATCTATCTATCTATCTATCTATCTATCTATCTATCTATCTATCTATCTATCTATCTATCTATCTATATGTCTACCTATATATCTGTCTGTCTGTCTGTACTGTATGTCTGTCTGTCTAATTTTAAGTTGAATCTTTACTTTGACTCTATACTGTATTATTCAATATCCGGCGGTTTATTCAGAGAGTTGAGTGAAGTCTATTACTCGTCCAGCTTCACTGACTCCTTTGCCCCTTACCGTACCCTCTGTCCATACATATATACCCCCTACTAGCAAGTCAAATGCCCATGCAGCCCTTCCCTGCCAAAACCCATTACAGCACAATCATACGATCACAGACACAGCAATTTGAGCTAGCAGCATGTAGTGGAGCTGCGCTCCTCAAGTGCTTTTGTGCCTTTGCAGGCCTATTGATTTTCATATCATATGGATGGGTTCATATCATCTGTGGTGAGGAGCTTCAGATATATCAGAGGTCACTGACACGGCACATCTTTGAAGTCTCTGACCTGTGTTTGCAACATGCCATATTTTGATAGTCCTCCTGTTAGATCACAAAATGGCTTCTTTTATAGTTCCCAATTCTGATGGGATGGCGAATCAGACATCCTGAAGTGCGTTTCTTAACAACGTTAGGTGTAGTGGTTCCCCTGAGTCACATTCAGTGGGAACGAAAGCTCATAATAAACTGTCAGTGTTGTTCTCAGCTCTGAAGCGGGCGAGAGTTTTCAAGAGGGTGTTTTATAATGAGAGCCAGAGAGCGTATACATGTTTAATGTTGGCCTCTCTTCCCGTATTCTCCTCTCTGATAATGCTTTCCCTTGCGCTAAAGAGCGACATTGAGAGCCGCCCACTTCACCGTTGTTTCAGCCCTCTGGAATGTTCTATAGAGGAGGAAGACTCCATTTAGTGGCTGGAGCAGCAGCCACAGTGAGAACCTTTCAGCACCGAGAGGGAAAGGGGTGAGGCTCTTGGAGTGGTTAGTCTGCTGCCTGCTTTGCTGGAACACGCTGCATTGTCTTCCATAGACCTTTCTTCCTCCCTCACTTTGTCCATGCGTTCTCAAGAGTTGGGAGGGAGGAGTTTGGAGTGGTACAGCGGACTCGCCCTGCCCTCTCTGCTCTACAACGAGGACTCCCGTGAACCGACACAGAATCAGGGGTCTCGTTTTCAAGCTATGATTGTTTCGAAAGTTACCCAGTCTCCAGGTTCGCTTGAATTTTTTCTTTAAAGTGGGCTGCTCGCTCCCCTCAGATACCCCCGCCCCCTCCCCTTCGCATCTTCCCCTGGTGGTCCTTGGGAAGCCAGGTGTCCGGGATTGTCTCCAGTGTTTTACCTCAGCTAGCTAACAAGCTCCCCCTGGCCCTGGAGGAAGGCCCACTTTCCCTGCTGCCCATTCCCATAATGCTGTTTCATTATGGTCCCCACTGGAGCATACACAGCCATTCACAGAGCAAACTTCTGATGGCTTAACGACCGGTGCGGAAATGTTTTCTCCGAAAGATACTTTTTCAAGTGCCTTAATTTGAGTTTACATTCAAAGCCGTTTCCTTTGGGAAACTTGCCAGCGGTCCTGCAGAAACTTTTTTTGCCCTTAGTGTGTGAGACCAGCACTTTAAGCAATTATAACTTATCAAGAGAGATTTTTCTTTGTTATTATGGTTCATGCTGTTTGCTGTTTTCTTCTTCTTCTTTTTTGTTGCAGGAAACATCGAAGCCTGACAATGCAGAGATCCATTAAAAGCGATACAGCAGGGAAATTGCACACATCGCACGATTCGAGGGCCCTAATGGTGGCAGTTATAGCTCAAATATCAATCAGTTTCTGTTTACTGAAATGGATGATTCTCTTAGCGCAAGTGACTATCCATCGCCCCATTATCCTTAATGAGCAGCTGCCAGTAGACACTTTTCACATTTGTGATTTCTTCTTCAAGAACCCCTCTTCGTCAGCCAGCAGGACACTCCCATTTTGGAACACGCATCCACTAGAATTAATTAGCCCCTAATGGTTTCTGTCATTTAATGCAAATGAGTTTTACAATTATCGTTTTGTTATCGCTCACGGAGTGCGCCGCTGTTCGCCTTTGCCCTCTTGGTGACACCGTTACTCCATTACCACATTTGACGCTCGTTTCTCTGGGCCGCACCGTTGCATTGACTCCAGTCGTGTATCTTCCTCTGCGTCAAGCAGAGCGAGTCGGCCCCCTTTTATCTGCCCGGTCCATCTCGATGCTGTTCTGTTTTTTATTTGTACCCCCATGCATCAGCTCCATTAAGGTCTCCGCGCTCGTGAAAATTGACTTTCTGTTGTTTCTCTCGTCGTCCCCCTGTTGTTGCTATCACAGAATGTATCTGCTGTGTCCCGAAAATGCGTTTGCTCCCTGTCTGTTGACCATTCAGTGTCTGTTATTCAATCTTCAACAGAAGGTTTGGAGGAGGGATCCCAGCTGCTCGATGGCAGCACCCCTGCAGTAAACTATCAGATCCGAGCGAGGTCAAGCTCACAAAGCGCTCACCTCTGCCATCAGTTTCCCTCTCTACACTACTGATGACTCTATGTGGAGGCAAATGATTCCTCGGGCTCATGCTGTTAAACTTCGTTCTCCCCTCCTTCCCGTCATACATCCACCTCCAACAGGCATAAGTAAAAAATAATAAATAAACAAAAAACAAGGTTTGACCTTCAATAAAGTCAAAGTATTTTATTTGTGCCATTTCTATACAGAAATTGCACTTTCTGGCTGTGACTTTAAGCTTAGCAGTGGTTGTCAGAATGTTTGAGGTGAGGGTTAATATGTTGTGGGGGCGGATCAGAGCTGTGACACTTCAGTCTCCCCCAACCAGAAGTCAGGGATGCTGCACAGACTGCAGTACCAGTTGTCACTTGTTGTCACTTCGAACATGACATACGGATGCTCAGGACCTGACGGCATATGTGACGCTGGCCTGCCAAAAGCATGCTGGCACTTTTAGGGCACTTTTTTTTAACACCATTAGTCACATTTTCCTCTTGGCTTAGTTTAGACAGTCTCCCCGCTTGCTTTTCTGCATTTTCTCGTTCTTTCATATAGGGCTGTTAAAATCAACACGTTAAACGTTTAAAGTTTTTAAAAGTTGAATGCGTTAAAAAGCATCCGTTCTTTTTCTGTCATCATGTGGCTACGCTACAAGTATATGATCACGCTATTATTCATTCAAGTGCTATTAAACCATTTAAGCGAGATATGATGCAAAGAAAACCTGTAGGTCTACTGGCACGCTGTCTGTGAAGAGGCATTCTGTGCGCAAGTCTGTTCACAGAGAGCCACTTCACACACAGCGCGCCAGTAGACATACAGGTTTTCGCGCCAGTGCTGCATTGAGTTTTGTTGCATGCTGGAACGGACAAAAACACAAAATTATGACAAAATTCCTGTTTTGTCGAGTATCATCATAAGCACAGTCTTAAATTAGTTAAAAAGTGTGCATGTGTGTCAGATCCGTGTCATGTAGGTCAGGTCTTAAAGTGACAGCAGCCAAATAAACCTGCTGCTGTCATTAATGTTAATCAAAGAACAAAATACAAAAAGAAAATCACTCACTGCTCTTGGATGAATAAGTTTTGTAGCTTTAATAATGGATTGATCTATATTAAATTTATAATTTATGCAATGAAGACTTTATGCAGTGTTTGATTATTAAATTTCTGTATACAGTATTTATCTGTTAGGCCTACCTGACGATCTTAAAGCACTGTTAACAGCACTATATATATATATATATATATAGTATATAAATAAATGACGACAATGAATAATGAATATATTCATTATTCATTCATTAATTTTTCACATTTATTTATTTATGTGATTGTTTAAAATTAATTAGAAAAATCATTGAAAAATTCATGAAAATTTGTCTTAAGTGTGGAAACTGAATATTTTGATATATTTTGAAAACCACGTTAATTACTAATGCTTATACAACCGTTTTTTAATTGATTCTTTTTTTAGACATGTTTTTATTCTGTGCAGCCTCTCTGAATTAGTCTTTCAGTGATCTGACTCATTTGAATTTGTCTTCCATCTCTGCTCATGTTGACCTTTGTTGAATTTATCGGTAAGCACTCAAACTAGCTTGAAACCGACTTGTATTAATGCTCTGTTTGTTTAATATCGCGGCTTTCTCAGAATGTTCTTCAGCTTGAACAGTGGTTACATCATCATAGAACTTAATTAATGTCATAATGCACTTGCTTGGCCCGGTTGTGTTGGCCATGTGTAATATGATATAAAGACGTAATTGGTCTCTGCTGTTTTTAGTATTGCTGCGTTTCCCTTTACCCCCTTTGGATGGCGGTTGACAGATTGGTCATTACCTCTCAGAGGGCCCGAATTAGCGCCATGTTTAACGGCACTAACACAATTGAATCCTTTAATGATACCCCAGAGTGCAATGTTCTAGTGTAATGATACTGGACATGCTTTTTTTCTTATACTTTGTCCCTCTTTCTCTCTCTCTCTGTCCTAGTCTAATGCATTGTTGTCCTAGATAGTATCTCACATTTTGATGATGGGCTGCATTAGCTGCTTAAACACATCTGACTTGTCTATAACACACTGTCTGTTCCTGTTCCACTTGAAGTAATTGATCAAACACTCAAAGGGAAGTGCAAGTATCAATATTGATTAGGGCTGTCGGTCTATTAAAATATTTAATTGTGATTGATCTCATAATGTTTTTTTGTTGTAGTTAACACATTAACACATTCATTTAGCTTACATAAAACCAAATAATATGAGTAATTATTAAAGCAATTTGTGAATATATCTAGACAAGAGGTCCTTTGACGCAACAGTGCTCGTCTCACTCAAACAAACAAATTCTCAAACTACATGAAAATTGCATGGAAAATGCAAACAATCTGCAATAATTAAATTATAAAACAGTAATTTCCCCAAACTTTATGGACGTAATCTTGCATGTAATTTTTTTTTTTTTTTTTTTTTTTGCTACCATGGCCTGCATTTTAGTCTTCTGCTGGTGCTTGTATAAACATTTCTATGAATGACGGTGTTTAACTTGTGGGTGATATTTCACTTATTTTGTTTGGATTATAATAAAAAAATAATAATCAGACATAGTACTCAAATTATTTTTGTTAAATGTGTCGTCTGGGTTAGAGTTATCAATAAATGATTACAGTTTTTAGAAATAATACAGAACAGAATAAAACCATTGGTAAAATTGAATAAATGCATCTAAATAATATATATAATTATCAATTTTACAATTTAAAATAAAAGCATTCAACATATTTAATTAATTGTATGAATTACACAAACTATTAATATGATACAAAATGAATACATTCATACAACCGTGTCGCTTATGTTCATTAAATCAAGGTTAAATCTGTTTTTCTTTTCCCATTTGAAAGCAGTGGTATGAAAATCCTAATAGAAAAAAACAGCAAAAATGTGAGATGTCCCATCTTTCATTCGAATCAAACTCTTGCTTTCACTACAGAATAGAACAATCGTAATGTGACCCATGCAATTGGCATACAATATCATATGAAACGCTCGCTTACTTCACTCAATAAATAAATAAATCAATTTGCATCGCAATAGCCTGTTTAAGGCAATAGATAAAGAATTGTGATATTTCGTGACTCAAGTATTGTGATAATATCGATCTACAAAATCCCTGCTGATTACAACCCATAAAACAAGAGAAACAGAAGTCATGCGTTGGATTGTTTGTATAGACTCCAAAGCAGCAGGAAAGTGTGCAACATGTATTATGATTACAGTAGTTGGGATCAACAAACTATCCACTCTATCCTAGGCATTTAATGCCAGGCTCTCCATGTCTCTCTGGACCGTTCTCTCTACATTGAAGAGCTTCAGGGCACACATTTATGTGCTTAATGTAAGCTATCCAAAAAAACAAAAAAACAAAAAAAAAAAACTCACCACCAGCAACCCTGAAATGTTCCTATTTTGTGTTTGGCCATGTCTGAGGCATAAACATCTCTTATTTATATGATTGGAGCCAGGCTTATGTTTCTCAGTCTGGAGGTTTTGAGCTGGATGTGAATAAACCTGAGCTAAACCGCAACGGCTGGGCTCAGTAAGGTAACTCCTGTCCCCTGCCGGGAGTGGCCAGCGCGGCGGGGCTTCTGATGTCCGGCCTAATTGGTTAAGCATTCAGTACAAGTCGCGTCTCCGTGATCGGATTTCGACACGGGCACCGATCCTATCCTGATCAGCTCCACATGGTCTTCTTGTCTTGACAGCGCCACGGCAATCTTCCCATCTGCTTTTCATTTTCCATCCTTCCGTATCACTGCTATCTTTTTCATGGGGACATTCTTATATTTTTAGCCCCCTGAATGATTAAATGAAATGTTATATGCTGTCAATAGACTGCAGCACAGCATGATAGAAAGTGGTTCGTGCATGCGTTCGAAAATTGAATCCTTTCATTTTTATGAGTTGTTTTTTCCCACCTCCGCAAGATTTTCCAGTTTCCCAGGTTACACCAGCCTCCTGCACTGTACAGGGCGCATCAGAAGGGGAGAAAAGCCTTTGTCTGAGGTTGAGCTGGCCGAGTCAACAGCTAATTTCCCTTGACGGCAGGTATACGCCAGCCATGCTCTTTTACTTTTTTATTTCATAATACATGTATTGATTTTGCTGCGAATGCCCCGCATCACAGGACGAGCCATATAGTCTCTACACGTCTGCTTGTTTGATCAGGCCCAGGGAGCTAATGCATACAGTGCCAAGGTGTTCTACAATGCCTGCAGAAAGCTGTCCGCTAGCATCCCGTTCATCTCAATGGCAGTTGCACAACCGGCTCAAGACCCCCCAGAAGTTTTCTCCATTTGCTTTAATGGCAAAAAAATACATATATATACTGTATGAAAGAAAGATTACAATTTGGTGTCCCTCTGTTGTATTTGAAACTACTTTGATCCCCTTTATCTGTGTATTTTTCAAGAACTAAAATATATGATCCTTACTTGTGTACACTCTTTATATAATTTCTTACAGTATTTTAGAGCCAAATTGCAATTATTGTCCAAATCAATTTATGTTTTTTTTGTATATGGTAAATTCTGTAACTTCAGTTTTCACTGTAGCAGTTTGTAAAATTATGGGAAATGATGGCACGCTGATACCTCAGTGCCATGATAGAAACACAGTTACTATATGCCTTTCCATATGCCAGGGACATCGGTATAGCAATGGCAATATGCAAAATGACAACATCCCAACCCTGTAGTTTTATTCTAAGAGAGAAACTTTTTGAGAAGGTGTTTGATGGTCTCTATGGTGCAGGACTCTGATAGACTTTTTCAATAATGCCTAACTGCAACAGCTAGCACTCCACAGTGAAGATAAAGCCAGTAAAGGTTATCCATCTATCATCACACACACATTGATAGGGCTGCACAGTTGGGCTGAATGCTGTTGTGCGAAGGACCACAGGGCCTGAGGAAGACCCACTGCGGTTAGCTCTTACTGTACTGTATTCTCCAGGAAAGCTTTGAGATACTGATATCCCACTATGGCTGGTGCTTAGACACACGGTCCCTGGAGTAGACACCATTATACATGACCACATGTCGCAGCATTGGGTTTTAACCAAACAATAAAGCTTGTCTTTTACCTTAAGATGTCACACGCCGAGATTTCCACTCCGCTTAATGTTGCTACGGGAACTCGCCGATGAACGGCAAATTCAATGAAATGACTTTCATCTCTGGAGTAGAATTTACTGTTTGTTTTAATTGTTGTTCACTCACTTAAGGCCCACATGCTTTTGACACATTCATGTTTTAGACTGAGGTCATAGCAAGGTTGGGTTTAATCTAAGAGTTACCATGCACATCATTGTAAGGTCTACGGGCAATTTTTCCACACACTTTTTTGACTTACAGAGCTACCATTTTTAAAGCACTGATGTGATATATCTGTGAAAGGAGAGTGCTAGTTTACAGCTTATTCACAGTTTTTTTTTTTACATCCACACATGCCAACAAAAAAGTGAGTGACTCTTCAGTATCTACCGGCATATTACTCATTCAGACAAGTGTGCTTGATCACTGAAATAAAAAATAAAGGGTGATTCAACAACCATTTTTCAGCACACCTGGAGTACACACACACACACACACACACACACACACACACACACACACACACACACACACACACACACACAAACACACACACACACACACAGTGGGTTACTTTGTTTGCACATTTCCATTCATTGATGATATTAGCAAACGCATTATGGGTATTTCCAGACAGTAGACTGATATTATGTTATTTTTTTATTCATGTATTTCTTTTTTTATTTACAGTGAAGTGGTTTTGTGTCCTTCTTAGTGGATAGCAATATGCATTGCCCATCTCAAAGCCTTTCTATTTTATATGGATATATTGTCGGCATTGAGACGACTGTCAAGTGCTACTTGTCAAAGTAGACACTTCACACTTCAGTAAAGCCCAAGTATCCTTTACACAGTCTGAAGATGGGTGTTGCTATTCACACAATTCACTTCTTACCTCTGTGTGTGTGCTCGCTTCTGCATGCATTCACTTGTGTTTTTAGCTGTTTTAACAGCATATCAGCGTCTTGCTCTGACAAATCTTTTTAAGCTCTTGGCCCAGATGTCATGAGGCTCTGCCAAACTGTAGGAATCCTCCATAACTCTGTTTGATTAGTTGCATTGCTGCTTGCCTCCATGAACAATCAACATAACATGAGAAATCACCTTACGCCATACATAGCGTATGACAGCATTCAAAGTAATAGTTCACACTAAATAAAAATTGTCTTTATTTACTTATCAGAATGTCGATCCAACTCTATGAAAATGTATTTTCTATACAGCACAAATATATTAATTTGAATAAGCTATTCAGGTGTTATATGGATGTTATTTGGGAAATGTTACAGTAACAAGGTAATGTTTGTCAAACTGCAAATATGACTAAAAAAGACAATACCATTATCATAAAAGTAACTTCTGCATTGTAACTTCTGAAGAATTATTCTAGCTTATTGAGGAACATAGCACATTAATTCAATATTAACTGATATCCATGCCCTCTAGCATTTAGCTACTCCAACCAGATTTTTGAACATTGTTTTTTGTATGTTTGTTTGTTGTTGTTGTTGTTGTTGTTTTTTTGGTTTAAAGAATATCACGTAGATCAAAAATTTACAATAATTTTACAAAATTATCAAAAAATAATAATAATAATAATTATGTATATGCCATTATAAGTCTCTTAGTTCCCCCACCCTCTAATCTGTTTATTAAATTATTACAATATTGATTTGACAGGATAAAAAAATTGGACAAAAAATTGACTATTATTAAGACTATTATTTTCATTCAGTCATACAACAAAGGATGGCTTCTTATTTTGACTCCAAATTCCCTTTTTGGCTGTCATTCACTTGAGTCCGCTATTTTTCAAAAGGTCTGGACTTTTTAAATATTATAAAGAGTCTATAAGTGGCTATTTATCTGTAAAATGGTAAATTAAAAAATTTACCAGAGTAAAAAGATTATCAGTGGTCAGTTTTGATATGTTCACACAGAGCTAGTTTGAATTCTAGAAAGACTTTAGAAAAACAAGTTGTATGAGCTATTTTTATTTATTATTATTATTTTCATTTTTAGAGTCAAACAACAGTAATCAGATTATTTTAAATGACTCATAGTTTGTTCCACAGAACAGAGAAGAAGAAAAAAGTAATTTGTGTTTTGCACAACTTCAAGGTCAGTAAATGACAGATATTTTGGAGTGAACTTCTAGCTCAGTGATCATTTGGGAAGTACCAAGCAGTTTGAATCAAGGGCAAGACAATTGTGCAGCGTTTCCTCCGTCTGTACATGCTTACATTTGCTTCAGTTTACAGCCAGAAGTTTAACAATCATCAACAATGTTCTGCTGCACTTCAAACACATGCTCACAATATACTCCCACACGATTCTGGTTTTCTGCATCCGTCTGGGAGTATCTGTGACCTAGCTGAAAGCAACCCATCCCAGCACTTCCACATGTGTCAGTGCTCTTTTTTTTCCAAGTGCTAGAGGATTCATGCGTCTGAGATTTAAAGGTCTTAAAAATGTTAAACAGGTCATTCTAAGCTTAAATAAATACTGCTAAGAATACATGTATGCCCCTGTCAGTCTATGGTTCTACAACTTTCTGGCACTAACCTAGTGAAATCTATTTTGTGACACCCCAGAAGTGTTGTCCCATTTATCCAGTAGGTTGTATGAAAGTGTGTTTTAGAGCCTGGAGTGTTACTCAGCATGGAATGAGTTTGGTTGTAACTTCTGGTGTTTAGTCAGTGCACAATAATATTGGTGTTTGGACAGGTACAGATGTATAAATCAACTGGACGTTTACCGCTTCGTTTACAGAACCAGAAGACTACAGTGTGCGTTCCATCAGTGGCTTTAGCTGTAAGTGAGGATGGCATTATGCTTCTTGTTATCCTGTAAAAAAGAGCCCTCTAGGGCTGATTCTACATCAGATTGACTCCGATTAGGAATGATTGTAAGATTAGCATACTGGTCGGTACGGTAGACCCTGAATCAGCCATTTGGTTGTTCCGCCTCTTAATGAAGAATCTGTTTCTTCTCAGTGCCGTATTCTTCAGTAGTTTGAGTCAAGCACTTTGTTCTGATGATTCAATTTAGTCTTCCAGAGAGCAGAAATCACACAGGACCGCTAAGCGGCAGTCACAGGAAGTTCTTCAGAGAATAATTGTATCCTTCATGCTTCAAACTTATTGATTATTTCATGTCCTGTGAAAATGACTCAAAGGTGGAAAAGGGGTGTTAAATTTGTCAAAGTTTCTTGTCATTACGAGCGGGACTGGCATGGATCCGAGCAGGATGTGCAGCCGTTTCAAATCAACCTAGAACGACGTGTGCTGATGAGCAATTAGAAAATGGTTTACATCATTGCAATCATCAGCCATTATCATAATCAACTTCAGAGTGAAGAGAGCCCTTTACCAACACCATCCTGACCCACAAAATAGCACTCGCTCTCACTACGAGAGGAGACGTGCCCGTGTTTGAGCAAGAACTCCAAAAACGGTCCCAAATATAGTTGCAGTTCAGTCCGAGTCTAGTCCACCCTTCTCTTCTACATAACACCTTTGCAAAACCCCCATGAGCTGCCCACATCACTGACAGCACAGTAAATGAAAACAGCGTTTTATGCTCTACTGTACTGCATTATTTACTGTCTCCTATGGGTCGTCCTGTTTAAAGTGTGATGTGGTTAAATTCTGTATGACACTGAGGCGTTGAGACACGCTCCACTCAACCTTCTGCTCTGGGGTCAAGTTCCCATTCTGGAGCATCAGTCACGCTTGCCTCATCCTGGTGGCCATATTAGAGTTACATCAGTCTCAATGGCCCCTCGTTTCGACGCAATGGCTGCTCCATGGGAAATTAAAGCTTAATTAAACATGCATGGCAACGAGACACCATTGTGCTACAATATTTGACTGCCTGTGACCTGACAGATTCATTATCTGAGAGAGTTTCTCATTTTTATGACACGCTCCTCTGTGGACGTACAGGCTCTGATAAGATCTTGGTCTGTCTGCTTAATGGTCCAGACAACATGCTGCCTGCCTCCAACAACAATATGCATTCACTGTTTATCTCATTTACAGTTTGCAAAACGGAGAGGAGGTTTAATTGAGTTTGAGCGGTTTGATGTGGACTGGGAGATAAGTATGTGTGTGTGAGAGAGAAAGACAGAGAGAACATCTGAGAAAAGCTCCATATAGTTGCGTTTGAATTAGGTTGGCAGTTAGCCATGCACGTTGTGGCAGTTTTGGCTTGGAGCAACATGAGCTGTGTATATGCAAACACACAAACACACAGTTTTGCTCTTTGACACTCGTGTAGTTGCCCACATACAAAAGGTCATGCTGTAATGCTAGTGTGGTTTGATATATATGCAAATATATGCAAATATATAACTGCTCTCTTGTAAATAAAGTGCTTACTAATCTTATTTTCACAAGGATTTGTTCAATGTTAAATGCAATAAAAACAGTAATATTGTACAATTACTTCATATATTTTAAAATATTTGCATTACTGTGATGGCAATGCAGAGTATCTTACTGATCCCAAACTTTTGAGCAGTATTTATACTTAATTATTATTATTATTATTCAGAAGATTAAAATAAAATGCAAGACATTTTTCCTAATATCTTCATCATTGTGCCTCCTTATGGCTCACTAGGGGATTTTATTTGTCCGCCATGGCAATTTTGTTTTGTCCTCCAGGCGAAAATCGTAAATTCAACCTCTTTCAAATTCAAAGTATTGTTCATGTCTGTAGTCCAGATTGTGCACCCCGGGGGTGAGTTACTGTAAGTGTCAAAGTTTCATACTTACGGTTAGGGATTTGTTCAAAACCTTAAACCAAAGTATAACCAAGATTATTTGCATTAGTCAGCACCACTAATACTTTTAATGTCTGTTTTAAAAAAGGTAATCACCCTAATAAACTCATGTCCTCTGATCAGATAATAACATGCGTAAAGACTTAAATACATTGACAGCCTACAGCACAGATACTGTATTGAAAAGGATTTGGATGTTCGCTGGGCAAAGGTAGTTAGTGTTGTCATTGGGATTATCTTAATACTCAATAAACCAACAACAGGAAGATTAGCGTGACTGACACACCGCATATGTTTATAATGAGGGGATTTGCACCTTGGCTATTGTTTGCTTGTCAGGAGAGCGATTAAACACCACAGACACAGAGACGCTGATGGCCTGTCTCTGCAGACAAAGCCAAGTGTATTTTGCTAACTCAGGTTTAGCACAGTCTGCGTGCAAGCACAGTCTGTGGGGCCTCCTTCATTATGACATTTACTCTAGTCTGGGTGGAGAACAACATTTGTTAGCAAATATAAGACCCCTTTATGCACTCCACACCATTATTATCATTATTATTACTTTGAATGTGCAAATTTGTCCTCTTAGTTGTCGGCAGATTTCGAAAAAGTACTTTGAAGGATGTAGAGTGTCATGTTTACTAATTGCGGTGTGTCAATATGCCATTAACTCTGTGTCGGTGCCAAAGAGCTGTTTGGATAAACTTAAATGGAATCATCTACTCACTAATCATGAGTGGCTGTTTGGTGTTAAATGCCGGTTTGAAAATGAGTCGCTAACTGCGAGTAGCATTTTTCACTCTGAGGGGCACTGTTCCCACTTATAGACGTGACAGTTCCCACTGATTTGCACTGCACACGTCTGTCATTTTATTGTTGTGCAGCAGTCTGATAGTGAGTTTTAAGTGGATCACGCGGTGAAGAGAATTTTTTCGATGTGTATCAAATGGATGTGCCTTTCATCAACACTCAACAGGTGCTGTAGATTGTTGTTTAATACATACACATGCAAAATTGAGCGATAAAAGCAAGGTGCTCATAAAAGCTATCGCGCTCGGCAAGCAGTAAGCAGCCTTGTGCTTCAGACCTCAGATTTTGTAAAGGGTCTCTCAGTCGTGGATGAGTGTCATGTCCCCTCAGGAAAAAAATGAGTCTGAGTGGCTGAATCAGTCATTGATTTTTTTTATTTATTTTTGGGGTGATTTGCATTCCTTGTGGATTAACAGCATCCCCAGGAACACAAATATAAAAGTAAAAATGTCCCAATGGTCAAGGTCAAGTCTAAGTCAAGTCTTTTGTCACAAGTCTCAAACCCTTTTCTTAATAATTTTCTGAAATTTTCGGTTTGGTAATGTGAACCCTGTTCGAGGACAATTCATTTATTACATTTTTTTTAAAGGCCATATTTCTAGGGATTTCCTTGATTACGTTATACCTATATAAACAAAGTATTATAAAAGAGCCAGATATTATGAAACGACTCTTCATGTTCCCTATAGTAAATTAAAGGGTAACTTTGATTACTGTGATTTTGTTTTCATGTAATATTCAGAGAAAACATTTCTCCTTGTAGACTCACTTTGTAAACTCTTTGTAGACTTACTTCACATTTATATCACTATGTAAACCTCACCCTGACATTGCCATGGTTAGTTTCATTGAACAAGTTTGCGAGCATGTAATTCTGTGTGCTGTAACAGTTTTTTTTTCTGAAACACTATGATTCAGATAAATACTCTCTGTGTTTCCTTAATGCTCTTAATAGTAAATTAAACTATCAAAAGTTTGACGGCACTTTCCCACTGTATCCTAAGGGCAGGAATGCTCTTTTTAACACCATGGAATGCTCACAAACTTCCCTTGCGCTCTCCCTGTAGAGCAGAGGCCTATAGAGTGGGATGACTTTATTAAAAAGCCACTAGAGGACTGGGTTAATCCCGTTGCCTCAGGAGATGTACCGCACCTGGTTACCCTTCAGTATTCGAGGGAATGTATGCTAACCATAGCTAACATTTCCTCCCTCTATGCACACACACACGCTGGCCTATGTACACACAGTTCGACACAGTCAGCGGAGTCAGTTTGCAAAGAAGGATCAGATTATTTCCTGTTTCCATCCGACATGTTGTCAATTACGGCCCGGCGCCCAGCCTAACAGGACACTTTAGCGTTACCAGCAAATGACCTTACACTGTTCAAACAATTAGCCCAAAGAAAACATTGTCCTCATTGATTTATCGGCCGTCCTAAAGGAGAATTCTCCAAGAGAAAGAGGAATGCCTCTCCGATCATGCCGCCGCCATCATCATCTGGAAGTCTTTCTGCATAGGGTTCACAGGAGAGCCACAGTGGTGACAGGTCTATTTAGCACAGAACTCACCATCAACCACCAACTAGCACTCGCTAAGGGATGTGTGTTTACAATCAAAAGGGCTGTGATTCTTTTATGATAGTGATTTCTATCTTAGAGAGAGAGAGAGAGAGAGAGAGAGAGAGAGATAGAGAGAGAACAAAAGTTCACTGGCAGTGAATAAAAGCCTAACAATCCTCAGAGCTAGAAGACTGTATATCTTCAAGGATAATGCTTTATATCTGTAGCAGTTAGGGTTCCTTCCCAGAGCCATGAACTTTGTTCCACCCGTGTGTTTGTGCGCTGTTCCCGGCTCTCATGGCCAGAACCCTGGACCCCCACCTTCTAATGCATACCATTTCCCACACAAAGGCTGTTTTTCTGCACCAATACCTTCGTCTTTTGAACTTTTTTTAAAAGCACCTTACTGATCGATCAGCGTCATTTTTACTCTGAAAGAAAAGAAAAGAGAGGAGACATAGAGAGTGTGAAAGAAAAAGTGTCTCTACTCATCTTGTGACAAAGTACTCCAAGCATCTTACATGGTGTTAATCAACAGCCATAGAGCTGGCTGTCACTCACAAAAACCATGAGACGAGCCAATCAATATCAGCGCCCAGCACTGCTTTCACCGGCTGAGCTCAACTTTTGTAACTGTTACTGCAATGCTCGCGTTGACCAGGGAGCCCCGCTCATTGGCCTGGCTTATTCACCCCTATTTCACAGTTTAGGCGAGACACTACAGGTGAATAGGGTACCATTTTAAAATAATAGATATCACCGCATAAAACTTCCTCAGTTGATTACTTACACAAGTTCATAAAAAATTGTATTACAAGTTTTAGAAATTTGTATGTTTAATTATGCAAATTAGGCATTATCTCATTAATTATGCGCAATTTTGCATATATTTTCGGTAGATAGATCTGAACATATGATAAAGCCAGGTGCAAAATTCTTTTTTCATTTTGATTACACACAAGATGAAAAAAGATGTTCAGAGGGATTTCAGGATATATGCTTTCATTACCTAGGAAATCAAAATATACTGTCCATAGCCTTAAAAAAATCAATTTTCGCCATATTTTTTTGATTAAAATGTCACATAAATCAGGCCAGGAATGATTCATTAAAAAATCCTTATGAACATATCTTCAGAATACTGATAAGTGTATAACTGGAGAGTTTGTTGTACATCCGTGCTACATAGGCTGAGATGTTTCTACTGGAGGATGACAAAAAACTCATTTTGAGAAAAAGGCATTTAAAGATTTGTAATGTAAAAAATCATACTTTTTTAGTGGAAACAACTATTTAATGACACAATATCTTATCAAATCATTAGCAACAACAATACAAACCACCTAAATCACATCAAAACTTATAAACACAGCATTTATGACCTTCAACTGAGCAGAAAAACAGTCAAAAACACACATCTTAATGTCAGAGCGCGTCACGTGATGCATCTGAACGAATCACAATGTCAGAAATTGACATCAGCCAATGAGATTTCGCTTTTAGAGTTAAATGTCTTTATACTTTCACGATTGGTTGCTGATTAAAAGGAAATTACCATATTTGGTTCCGTTGTACAGAAGAGAGAGACCTTTTCAACTTAAACTAATGGCCAATCTTACTACCATAAAGCCAGTCAGACCCCAGAGACATGTGCTCAACAATATAGCTCAGTCAGATCTCAAACATTCCACCATTTCCACCAGCAAACATTGAATCAGATTATTTCTGCCTTTCTACCGATAACCAAAAGTGCCAAGCAGTAATAAAAGACTGCAAATCAATGGCCGCCAACTAAAGTGTTTGTTTTCCTGCACGTGTGTAGTTTCATCTTCACTGGATCTAGTCCTTGCTGCGGGCCATGCCAAATTAAAGTGATAACATCATTGGCTTTGATTCTGCAGGTTTGATATGTGGTGATTTTCATGTTCCTTGGGGCGTTGTTTTGTGATATTGTTCCTGTTTTATCTGCATTAGAGGCTCTGATGTTCTGTTGCTTAATTTCAAAGCTTTTTTTTAAATGTCAATGTGTGTGTGTGTGTGTGTGTGTGTGTGTGTGTGTTTTGGGCATCATACAGGGGTGTGGGGCATGTTTAAGTTGGGGGTGCTGTTTTTTATTGATTTATTTTCGGGGGGGGGGGGGGGGGGTACCACTTTTGAATAAGAAATTATATCAAGTCTATAAAACTCATAAAAACTCTGCGAATCACAAAAAGCGTATCAGTGAGAACAATCATTTCAACAGCATACACACACCCGAACTTGACTGCACGTCACATTTTTGACATTATTGATACTGCTTTAAATCGTAATGCAACGGACCGGTCTACAGGACATAAATTAAGAATAAAAATGTATTGGGCTGTTTACACTGTCATATACAAAAAAAAGAGCCTGCAGAGCGGCAGAAAATATAAATGAACAAAAAACCTGCATAGGTAGGTCCTCACAAACACAACACTGACGGTGGACTTGCGCTCAGGAGTAGAGCGGCTGCAGATGATTTTTCACACACCAAATGACATCACACTCTGCGCGTATAAAACATAATTTAACATATAGTCCTAACACTTTTTAAATAGCCCAAATAAAGTGTTTATTACAAATAAATTACTAAATGCTTACAATGAATAAATTGAAATGAACAAAACTTTGCGTTACATTTACAATCCTGTGAAAACATTTACAATCCTCCCCCTGGCATCATACACTAGTGAACACCCCTAAAACGGATATGAAACATCTAATCATTGATTTTTCATCTCCAGCATCTTAAAACTGCAAATGAAACATCCAAATCATTTTGCAGAGTTGCACTGGTCCTTTAACACAATACCCACAGACACCCTGTAGTGATTAGCACTGCATTCGGCTCTGCCATCCATCCATGGTGGAAACAGCCCGGTCGTGTCGGCAGCAAGGTCCGGGTTTGAAGGCGCAGCACTCTGAATGTGTGGATTTGTCAGAGTTTAATGAGAGTCCTCCCTGTGCTCTACTACAGCCTCCTGTGCTGTTGACATTTGTCCACCCACCTGTGTCTGGGCTTTAATGACCCTTTGCATGTCAAGCAAGTGATTTCCACTTGCGCGGAGGCATACGCTGGACATTTTGTCAAGAATTGTGACCTCAAAGTGGATTGAGTCTTCACGTTTTATATTTAGGTGTGAAATGCAAGCCAGGTGTCTCCGCTCAGACTGTCTTTGGTGTGTGTGACTCTGTGTTGGTGGATGCGGGGGTCTTTGACATTGTTCTTTCATACTAGCTGATTTTAGTTTCCAACATTTTGTTTTTCCAGTCCCTTTGCAATGTTTTTGGATATGACTAAGGCATGTCAGGCAAGAGGCATGTTTTCCATTATGCTTAGTTGATGGAGTGACTGAGCTTGCCCTCCACCCCGAAATAATGGGCCAGCCATCTAGTTCTCTTTTTCACTCTGCATTCTTCTAGCTTGCACACATTGTTTCACAGTTTATTTTGTTAATACAGATAAGCCTTTAAGGAGCATGTTCCCTAGTGATCAGAATGCCAGTCTTAATTTCCTACACACACACTGAGAATGCAAAATCGCCTCACAAAAAGCAATCGTATTGATCACTGTATATACACACTGGAAAATCACACTCGCACAGGCTCATTATTTCTGGATACTGTTGTCATTGTCTGGGAAATGAGTTTTAAGTATCTGTACACTTCAAAGAATTGCAAATAGCTTGTGATTTGTGTTTCACCTTATTTGCTCTTAGTGTTTGCATTAATGTAACACAGCTCGGTCACACTATTAGGGATCCACTTTAATCTACATGAATCCGTGCATAGGTTTCTGTGGATGCCATGCTTCACTTGGAGTCAATGTTGATTGGACAAGAGACTCAAAAAAACATTTTGGGTCCAATATGGAGGATGTGCCTCTCTAGAAATCTTTGAACGGCCTTTGTGATGGAATTTTAGTTCTTCCTGAAATATTATAATTGGGTGATATCCTAAATTGAGAGGGCAAAACTTTGCAACAGATGGCCATTTTAAATTAACACATTCTTAAAAAAAAAAAAAAAAAATAACAGTACTCAGATAGTTTGGAGATATACACAGTTACTGTAATTGACGACTGACAAATGCATTTATTTTGACATTCATAATTTTGTCTTGCATATTGCCATTTCTAAATATTATAAAATACAGTTCTGAGCCTGGCCAATTATTTTCAAGTGTTTTTACTGTTTGGTGGTGGTTTAAGAAAGAGCAAAAATTTGAGATTTTGATTGATAATTTGCCATTGATTAGTTTTTCTCACGTTTAAAATCAGTATTCTGTAATCTAAATGTGTGTAATATTTAGTGTACTGTATATTTAGTATGAAGGCAGACTGTGTGTGTGTGTGTGTGTGTGTGTGTGTGTGTGTGTGTGTGTGTGTGTGTGTGTGTTTGTGTGTGTTTGTGTGTGTGTGTGTGTGTGTGTGTGTGTGTGTGTGTGTGTGTGTGTGTGTGTGTGTGTGTGTGTGTGTGTGTGTGTGTGTGTGTGTGTGTGTGTGTGTGTGTGTGTGTGTGTGTGTGTGTGTTTGTGTGTGATTTGTGTGATTTGTGTGATTTAGGGCTGCACTCTGCCTTTGAGTTATGACTCTAGATTTGTGTCATCTGTGTATATACTGTCTGTGTGTTTACTAGGGGAATGTTTCATTCTCTGAGGCTACCACACAGACCAAATTAGCTCTGTGTATCTTGTGGCATTCAACTTAATAAATAGGAAGGAAAACACATTTATAGTCATCATTGTCCCAAGTTCGGGTTTACATAAAATGTCATACAAAAGAGACAGTGTTGAGCTGGTTAACCCAAGCATCTGTTTCATGTTGTCCACTGACTGAGTATGGTTTAATATCAGTTGTCATTCAATATGGCTTTTGCACCGTCATATGGCCGAATCTCACGAAAACCTGCCAATAACATGTCCAGTTCATATTTCAGTCCAAATTTAAAATAACCCAAAATTATGGAAAATAGAATAAAGGAGAGGAAAAAATGTATTCTAGGTTTTTAATTAAAAATTTTGGTAACATTATTTGTCATTACATCTAGGCAGTTTTGCTCCAATTCGCCTTCTCTAATTCCAACAATGTAATTATCATTATGGTACTGTGAATAGGCTGAACTAAATAAAATAGTAGTATTTTTGGCTTGCCTGATTTATGCTGATTTTTATTTTTGAAATCAGATGCAATATTGTAATTATTTATATTGAAAAAATATATATCAAAAGTGTATCACATCAAAGTAATTAAATTATATTAAATTATATATTTATATTATTATATAGTATAAAATTGGTATATTTGTGAGATTCACACTTATTGAGGCCAGTTTATTGTGCTGTACTCAGTTGAGGGCTGCTTTTAATAGGCTTGTTTCAAGGCACGCATCTCTCTCTCTCTCTCTCTCTCTCTCTCTCTCTCTCTCTCTCTCTCTCTTCTCTCTCTCTCTCATTATACAGAATTAGACTCCATCTCTATTCTATTATAATGAGGAACCCTCTTTCTCAGTAGTTTGTTTACAGTCCATTGTGCTAAATTGCTTTTATTTGTTTCTGTGTGTGAGAGCACATGACTTTGCACGTTGAAAAAAAATTGGAATTAATGGAAAGGCTTGTGATAAGTTCAAATGTTAACTGTAGATTGTGCTCTTTTGTTTGGCCGCGCTAAATCATTTAGCAATTTCCCAGCTTGCATTTGATAGAAATCACGCACTGTGGCCAGTAATTTATCGCGCGCTCTCTCCATTTGTCTTTCGCTCACACGTATCATCCCCCTTTCTTCTGCCTATTTGTTGTCTCTCATATGCATATGTAGTCTAGTGTGTACAAAAGTGCTTACCGTTGAGATATTTCAGACGTTCCCTCAGTTTTTGATGCATCACCAGAGCGGGGCGCAGCTGCAGTGCACACTGCACACTGTAGTGCCGGAGTGAGACAGGCCTATCGATCACTCTCACACCCTCTGTACATCCAGATGAGATGTACGGTGACACACACGGTAGTTGTGAGAATGTTTCTTCCTGCCTCCAGCTCCAAATAGGCCTCGTGTAAAGTGAGACTGAGTGAATAGGTGACGGTAGCCTCTGCGCGTTCAGGTTACCCTGTGTTTGTGTGTCCAGGACTGGATGTATGGGGGGATTTAGTCAGGTCGCACACACCCGCTCCATCTTACTGTCAGCTTGACCTCCCAGCTGTGTCCTATCACATCCCTGGCTGTGGCCGTTAAAGTGTGTATGTGTGTGTGTGTTAGCAGAATCGTGCTTCTCTAGTTAGCGGTAGAAAATTAAATCTGCCTCAATTCACTAAATGCTGGTATTAGTTCAGAACACTTCAGAGAGACACACATGAGCTCTGTTCCAAAAACCTAGTGAGCTTCATCCTTATTGGCACGCTCCCAACCCGAAGGCTGTTTCAAAAGGAAGGCATGTTCATTTTAAGGCAGCATCACGTGTTCTTCACAGAGAATGAACTGCAGCGAGCTCATCGGGGGGGAAGATTCCAAGATGGCTGACAAAGAAAGAGAAATGTTGATTATAAATAAAAACTGAAAGAATGTTTAAACACATTTTTTACTGACTATTTTTACTCCAAATGTGTGTCTGCTATGCATATTTCTGCCTATTTGAACATGTCATTCTTGTCACATCGTCTGTGTTGAAATCAATCGTGAATTGAGTGACGACGCAGAGTCGTCGCCTATGGAGAGCATTTCAGATCACTCACTTGTTAGGGTTTTGTTCCACAGAAGGATAGGCAGCAAGGCAGCTCACTAGGTTTTGTAGCAGAGCTATTGCGGGATGTACATGACAGCATGTGGTAGACAAAGAGAGACAAAGAGAAATACAGAGTAGACGGCTTTAGGACTAGCATAATGTCCAATGGATCTGTTCTGAAGTGCTGTGTGCTGATTTTAATATTCCAGCAGATCTGTAAAGCCTCTCTGTACAGGGAGGCTTTGCTGCTGCACAAAGCGAAGCATAATGGAAAGCTAAAACATAACCTGTCACGTCAGTCCATTTGAATTCAGGTCGATTACCTGGTGACCAATAGCTACGAAATTGTTGCAGTCATTCAAATGCATATTATTTTTCTGGAGCACCACATCATGACCAAATGACAGTCAACTTGTTACAGTATAATGATTTTTATTTTAGTTTAGTTTGGTAAAAATAGGAAAAGGGTGTTATAATGAATAACCCATATGACATATTTAAATTTCTTAATTTAATAGTCTATAAATACATTATACTATAAATGTGTAAGGGTATAATGCATACATATTTAAATGTATATAAATTATTATGATTCAAAATAAATAAATAATCTGTATTTGCACTTATACATCATTTAAATGTACACAAGATGCAAATAATAATTTATAACTTTTTTCATTATCGTACGGCAAAGTATTAAGTATCGACTCATATAGAATTTCAATACATTATAGCATAATTTCATATAATTCCATTTGATTAACAGTTTCACTTAAATATGTATTATATTTCAATCCAATTATTATTGCAAATAGTATGTGCATTGATTTTTTTTTAACTACATTTGACATTTTACTAATGTTAAATGTTAACAGCTGTCATATTATTTAGTATTTTATCATAATTGGAGCATTTTATATTATTGGTTTATCTTTATTTTACAAAAAAAAAAGTGAAAAATCGAGATGTGCATCAGGGACTTGGTGTGTTTTCCTCTATCTTACTGAGTGCAGCCTATCACAATATTATGTGTCGTTTCTCTCTCTTTTACACACACACTTTGTCTCCAGATAAATCCCAAGCCTGCCAGACTCTCTCAGTTTAACTCCAAACCAAGTGTCAACACAAAATCCTTCAGGGACGATTTCTAACGCATACACATGCAGACATTTCTCCAAACATCACAATACAGAAGAAGCAGCTATTCTCTCATTGTCAAAACGAAGTAAAATCCTCTCTTTCATCCATACGCACCGACCTATAGACAAGAGGCAGCAGGGAGCGAAGGAACGTGAGAGACGGAGCGGCAGAGGAGAAAAGGACTGAAAGGGAGATGGAGATAAAGGGCTCAGTTCGGCGGTTCGGCACACTGCAGGGGTGAGGCATCGTGGACCCAGGAGCTCGGCACTGTCGCTTGAGACGGCCCAGATGTGTCAGGCTCCTGTGTCTGAGAGATTTCCATCTCTTTGGCCCGTGGGTCCCAGCCCAGCAGGAGGACTCCCAACCAACTCACACAAAACAATTCGACTGCTCCCTCTACATTATTCAGCTGGCATAACCCCCAAGAAGATGGCGAGGGGAGGCGCAAATCTACATGTATGAAAGCGAAAAGAGCCCATTTTAGCTCATCGACGAATAGAAACTGCAAAAATGACGCACCACTGTGAAGCACTCCTGCAGATATTTTTATCCATTCTGAATTTTCACACTCGCAAGCCCTCTTATTCTGTCAGAATGTGCCTCTCCTTCATGAGAGAAGTTTTATTGTGTGTGTGTGTGCCCCTGCTATGCTGTGATCTGCCTGTATTGAAATAGCTCTGTATCATGACCTACATTCCTCAGCTGGGGGGCTGACACTCAGGGAGGGAGCGACGGATAGGGTGAAGGTAAAAAAAAAGAAGACACTGATGAGTTGAGCCTGTCTCCAAGTTTGCTTTTGATGTAGTTGGGGGACACGCAATTAAATGACTATAAACTTGACAATATTCTCCATTATTGTCAACACTGCTGTCCCTTGCCTTTTCTTTTTTGTGCAGCTGCAGCATCTTAATCCACATGTGCCGCATTTGTTGTGTTGTTTATTTGTTTGTCAGGATTATGTAAGGCTCTTAGATGAGGTGAAGGGAAAGAGGGCACGACTCAAGGGAGTCGTCTTAGCCCAGGCTTGCCGCCGCCACATCACCCTCTGCTGTCTCGGGCCACAAACATCATAACGGCCAGCTTAGCACTGGCTGCTTATCTGGGAAGTTTCTCTGTCCCCCTCTCGCTCTAGATGTTGATGTATGTAGAGAGCCAGGAGCCTTTGGAGTGTTTGTTTGTAGAAGCGGGATTATTTTCCGTCAGGAATGTCAGTAAGGTGAGTGCTCGGTTTGTTGACGTTTAAGCTTTGCTCGCGGGCTCGGGGCTCCACCGAACTCAACTCGGCGACTCTGGAGTGTGTGAGCCGCTTGTTTAGATGTTTTCAATTGTTTGCGGTTGTACAAATCTCGGCTACGATTGTCAGCAAATGTGAATGTAAGATCTCAAATTGGATTTGTAGTCTCTGTTCTCATAGCTATGGAAGCCAGTTTCCGCCTCTAAGCAGGCAAGTAAATAAATAAATTAGTAAATAAATCAAATAAAAACAGACCTTATTACACATAAAATAAATATATAAAAATTAAGTATTTCTTGTTATTGTGACTTCACATGTGACTTTATATCATAATTGTGATTTTATTTTCATGATTACAACTTTAAATCTCAAAATGTTGACTTATTTATATTTATCACTGTGACTTTATATCTCACAATTCTTACTTTGTATCTTAATAGTTGTTTTATTTGTATTATTCTGACTTTATATTTCACAGTTATAACTTATTTGCCGCAATTGCAAATTTATCTCACAATTGTGAATTTATTTCTTGATATTGCAGCTTTATATCTCACAATACTTTACATCTTAGTTGTAATTTTCTTTTTTTTATTGTGAATTTATTTCTCACAATTACAACTTTTCATAATTGCAACTTGATATCCCATAATTGGACTATTTTATATATTAAACTCACAATTGCCTGTTTTATTTGTTTATTTTACTCTGAGGTGGAAAACGTGCTTCAGAAAGTAATGTGGAAAAGTATGACTTAAGCACACGCACAGTGATGGTAGCAGCATCATGGTGACCTGACAGGCAACAGGCTGATTAAAAATATCCGATGAGCGCGCCCTCAGAGAAGTGAAGAGTGTAGCCCGCAGTGACTGGAAACTGTTGACACCATGTGATTCCAAGTAATGTGAAGAGACAGGAAGCTGCCTGTGACTCCTGTCATAGGACGAGTATCCCCCTTTGCTATGGGTGTGTGAGTTTGTGTGAATTTAAAATGGATGGATTGTTTTCTCAGGTGCGCGTAATTGTCTTGGCAGGTTTGCTGTCTATCACAGGCCAATCCAGCGAGTTCTGCAACACACGTGTACGACACAACGCGGTGACGTGTAGCTTTAGCATTAAAAGACAAATAAGCATAACAGACCCTTTCCTGGTGAGTGTATTCACCTGCTTCATGGGTAAATAAACCATGAGCTGTAAACATCACCAAACTATTTTCCCAGCTGCACATTTAAAACCGTATAACTTTTTTGCTCTTTATTAAATTTATGCAAAGAGTAAACATTCAATGCAGTCATTGAAAAAAAAGATCAAGTTATTCTGTCTTTGTATGGTTTGAATTTACATATTTACATGCATTTGTCAAAACAAAAAATCGCAATACATAAAACATTTTTCTTTTTTTCCCAAAAGCTGCAGACGTTTTCTTCTACAATCTGTAGTTTTGAATAGGAGATGTTAATGTTTAAGTAGTTGTTTTTTTAAATCATTTTTATAGCGGTCAGTTTTACTGGATTCCTTCGCTATTAAGCGAAACCATAAAACACGATTTCCCTTTATGCATCCCACACTCTGTCTCCTTTACTGCCTCTTTCTCAGCTCGTGCTTGCCGTGCATGCTTTTAATAAAAAATTCTTAGGATAAATGGTATTGGGTAAAAATGTAGCCAAACCACATGTGTTTGCCCTGGGTCCTTATCCAGGACCCTTTCTCATGCTTCATTCTGTTAACAAACCCCAGAGAAAGCCCTGGGGGTTCATGAGCTAACTACAACACGGCTGTAGTACAGCACCAGAGAAGAAAAACACCACTCTCATGCATATTCTTAATGATGTGTCCAAGCCAAATGAGGAGGTGAGCATTAGGTCAATCGTGGGGGGAAAAGGGCTTTGATAACTCCTTGTGAGACTGTCGCAAGAATGTAAGAACCATAACTGATTTCATTTCACTCCCTGCACTCCTCACCGAGAGTTTGCTTTAATGGCTCGTCGGGGCTGATGTGGGCCGCTCTAACAGTTGGGCTGATTTCAATATTAACAAAAGAGCGCCGTATTGCACTGGGAAATCAACACTGCAGCTGCAAATTCCCAGACTCGAGCGTGCTTTTATAGGTTGGACTCCAGGCCTGGAGTAAGGGTGGGAGAGGAAGGGGGAATCAGGCAGAATCACATCACTGTGTCCTGCCGCCCGTACTGAAGTGCTCTGACAATCCATTGACCTGAGAGGGAAACTCTCTGATGTTTGATACATGACTCAGATGATGGACAGACCCAAAAACCAAACAGATATGTCATAATGCAATTATTTCCTCAAGCTGAATCAGCGATATATCGCTGTTTCAAGTGTGACTTTGTTTTAAGAGAATAGGTGGTCGGGCACTCAGGCTGCTACATGCTGTAGAAGTTGATAATGAGTGCCAAAAGAGGTATTGCAACACCTGGTGCTTGCATTGTGTGTGTCGGCCTGGATTTGCTGTCCTTGTGGGGACTAAATGATGGTAAAATGTGGCATACCTAATCAGTCGATACCCAGTTTTTCCATGTCGGCCATTTTGTACATCTGCCATTTTGAATTTCGATTCTGTATTTTACATAGACATTAACATATCGTTACTAGATTTGGTATATGGCATTAGCATTATCCATGAGGGTACAGTAAAAGTTTGGGGACAGTTACAAATTACAGTAAAATTTGAACAAAATAACTAAAATCTTTAGATTTGTGCTTATATTGTCACGGGACTTGGCTTTGATAGAGTCCTGTGGTCATGCTGAAAATGTGATACCACGTATACCATAGTTGGCCTAACTAGCTGTCCTCCATTTTCAATTTCTCCTTTTGTAAAAGTCCACCAAATTCGAG
The DNA here is from genome assembly GCF_949152265.1 of Phoxinus phoxinus. Classification (NCBI taxonomy): domain Eukaryota; kingdom Metazoa; phylum Chordata; class Actinopteri; order Cypriniformes; family Leuciscidae; genus Phoxinus; species Phoxinus phoxinus. The sequence goes on from NC_136881.1 coordinate 29,121,714, forward strand.
TAGGATCATTTTCAGACCTTAACCAGGCAAATTAAAATATTTCGTATAACGCATCAATGAATTTGGTGACACAGTGTTAAAATGGGTCTGAGGCTGTGTCTGCAATGTATTCGCCTATTTAAAACTTTTGTGTTATTGTCACCACACACTGAGCACATTTGGTCTCAGTGTCACCTATTTGTCAAAAGTAATAAGCAATTATGTCACATGACCAATGATTAATGTGCTATGATCCTTTTTTTTTTTTTTTAGCATATACAAATGTATTTAATTTCTAATTTTTGCAGTTGGTGGGGTTGGCCCTGATAATTGCTGCTTGCAGCTATATTGATTTTTATTATTATTTCAATCTTCTTTATACGTCTTGACCACAGAGGCCCAGCTGTGAGTGTTGCCACCTAGTGGACTCACTAATTCGTGTAGTTCGGTACATGCACAGATAACACAAAGTGTGTGCAAAAGTGTACAAATCTGGCTGAATGGAGTTTGGTCTGCATGGAGCTTGTTTATATTTATACAAAATCTGTCACGCACTGTGCGCTAAATGTAGCGGTAAATGGAAAACCAAGATATTATTTAGGTATTAGGGTGTAGCATATATAATTACCTTATAATATAAACATTACATTCAATGGTCCCATGATATAAAGGTCCCCACTGTGGTATAAAAACAAGTTAGTGTGTTCTCTCAGCTCTGTATGCTTTTGACCTTACCTGTCAATGACATTATCAGCACACAGCTTAGAGACTTGTCTTTGGTAATATCACACCAGGCAAATGCGTGCTGATTAGTCTCACAACACACACGCTTACACACTCATCAGACCGTAGGGACCGAGATCCTAATCTGTTTCCTGCGCACTGGGAATGCAGGCGTCATGAAATTGTATATTTTCAAAATATCTGTGACTTGATACCACCGAAAGTATCCAGTAGACGCACCGACCCGGTCCAAGTCTCCACTAAGTCTCTTCCCGACTCTCTGAAGTCATCGTTAGCCCACTCCAAAAAAAACAGAAAACAAGAAATATTAATCTCTTTCCTTCCACACTAACTTAAGTGCCCGTGAACTTTCTTCACTTTCATGGTTCTCCGAAACTTAACAATTTACTTTGTTCTGTATAATCCTCCATCAAGAAAAAGATGACAGGTAAAGACTTAGATGAAGGCATCTTGGTTCAGGGGTGAGCAAATGGTCTCTGATGCAACAGACGGTGGAGTTCAGAGACAACGGGCAACTTTATCTGATAATTGGCTCTAATCTGTATATTATTCTGGGCCGAGAGGCTTTTGTTCTGCAGTGATTATGCTGTCCGTAAGGTTCTGATCTCGCCTCATGTCTGTGTAATTGAAATAACCCTGACCCTGAAAAGCCACTTGATGTGTCCATAAAAAAGAGATGAGAGAGGCTGAGAGCATGTGTGTGTGGGGGGGGTCGGGGGAACGATGCGAGAGTGAGGGAAAGCTGAGATGTTTGTCTGAGATGTTTGTCACATTATAAAAGCGTTCTCTTGATGGTCTATATCTCTGAGGCCACAGACCGTCGCACCTTCTTGTAGGTCAGGAATATTGTCTTCCTTTTAGAGGAAGTATTTCTGCACCATGTCTTTTCATGCCTTGCCAGTGCTCTCGTTGCGCCGGCCAAGGTTTTGTCCCCTCTCCCCCAGAAGCCTCAGAGTCACCTCTCTCGTGTACCATTAGAAGTGGATTGTAGAACTGCATCCCCCCCTCCCTGTTTTTTAGGCTCCAGATTGTATATGAGAGTGGTTGAGGGTAACTGGTGTCTGATACTGTAGACAGTAGCCTGCGGCCGAGACCCAACAATCAGGCTATTGTCCAGCATCTGTATGGTTGAAAGTTGCTACCTGGTACTATCAGCGAGAGCAGAGGGGTGCGGACAAGAGTGTGTCGTCAATGGCTGCTTTGTGAAGGGCCGTGTTTCCTCCGCCCCCTTCCCCATCAGCTCAATAGAAAGAGAGAGAGAAAGAGCAAATGACTAAGATCCAGCCAATTAATCCCCCTTTCTGATTTTCATCTGTTAGGAAGTCCACCTGAGCAAATGCATTTGACACAGCATCGCCAAATGCTGTGTAAAGACACAGTGCTGCTTAAAAGCTGTGCTAAATTATGCTGGCTCTGACAAACTTCAGCCCTGGTATCCACAATGTAATTTTGAATTATTTCTTTAGTGTTAATGAAATGCTGCGTTGCTGCAAATGTTGTTGCTGTCATGTCTTTTGGTGTCTTGTTTTCTGTCGGTTAGCTAAAGTGATAGCCATAAGTAATAACCAAATAGACTATTTGAGAGCATTCCTAGAAATAAGGGAAAAAGTTGGTCTGACAGAGAGGTAAAATAGTTCCTTTTATTTAGAATAAAGGAGCAACAGGTTGATGGTGCTGCTATCACTGAGATTCAAAACGCAGATGTTGACAATATGAGGGGAGTGACTGAAATCATTTTGTCCTTCCACATTCTAGTAAGTTATCATTTATTTTAAGTGTTTCTTCTGGCATGAACAATTTCAATACACTTTTATATGTTTGTGTTATTTTATCAGTACAACAGACGTCTATGCTCAGAATCAAAGCTACATTTTCAGCATAATTGCTCCAGTCTTCAGTGTCACGTGAACCTTCAGAAATAATTCTAATGTGCTGATTTGGTGCTTAAGATTAAGTTTAGAAAGTTCAAAAGAAATTGAAATATAATATTTTGTAACATTATAAATATATTTACTTTACTTTTGATCAGTTTACTTCTAAATTAGTAGACACATATTTTGAAGAATAAGAAAAAACGAAATAAATACTTCTTTCAGTTTTTATCCATTTCATAATTTAAATGTTTTTATTTTTTTAAACATTGATGCCATATTTACTTTATTTTATTGTTGCAACAAAAAGTATAACACAATTATTCGCTTGGAAAATGCATCAAATCACTGAAATTACTGTTTCATTTTGATTTTAAAGTGCAATGGTGAGGAAAGATGAAACTGCTATTTGAATTGCCTTTTAAAACATGGCACATTAAAAACAAAAGGGAAGAGTAAATTCATTGTTTTCTGTAATTGCAATTCCTTTGTAAATGCATTTATGCCATCTCATTCATGCTATATATATACATACATACATACATACATACATACATACATACATATATATATATATATATATATATATATATATATATATATATATATATATATATATATATCCCACTTCAGATGCAGCGTATTTGCCACTTTTGCAGTACAAAAGGCATTACTGTTCAATACAAGAATTGTTCTTTTATTGCTGACTGCTTCACTGTCACTTATATAGTTGTTTAGAGGCGTTTGTTTGGTACTTCTCTCTCAGATCTACAGTTGCTGTTTTGAAATTCTTTGAGTGTATTCTAGCTGATCTCTTCTGTGCCCTCATGTATGAGTAAGTAACTATATATCATCCGCTAGTTGAAGATCTTACCCTAACTTGGCAATGAATCCTGGCACATGGCAAGGCTCGTGCCTAGATAATTTCCCTTTTATGCCTGTTTGAACATGTTGTACATTTTAATTTTAAATAATGTTAATAATAATAGTAATAATAAAATAGAAGCTAATTCTTCTGATCGCTGTCCCAGGAGTAAAGAAAAGACTTTCAGAAAGCCAGAACCGTGCCTCAGCCTGGATCTTGTTATGAGTCTAATTTAAAGGCAAATATTCATAACTCAAATCTCCTTTTCTGATCCCTGCGCTTTATGCGGAATCTGTTCATTATTTAGTTGCCTCGTACAAGCCTTATTTAATTGGCATGTTTTTTTTAAGTAGTCAGTTTTCATTCTCATTATTATTTTCTAACCTTTCATCTACTGCACTACAAACTGACAGTTGCAGTTTTTCATCATACATATATTTAGTTGCACAATCAGTGCAAGCGTGCTACACAGTCCTTTATGATTTAATTTCTACGCGAGTGTGTGATGGCTGTAACAGCTGGATGGCTCCTCTGGCTCTCACTCTCAGAGCTCAGACGAAGCAGCTCCCGGCGTGCTGATCATCCTCCCTATTGTTTCCTGAGTGGCTTATTAAATTACTCGACCTCCCTCGTATAGTGGGAGCTGTCAATGTGCTGCCCTGCTCCACTCTCCTGCAGGGCTCTCTCTCTCTCTCTCTCTCTCTCTCTCTCTCTCTCTCTCTCTCTCTCTCTCTCTCTCTCTCTCTCTCTCTCTCTCTCTCTCTCTCTCTCTCTATCTCTCTCTATCTCTCTCTCTCTCTCTCTCTCTCTCTCTCTCTCTCTCTCTCTCTCTCTCTCTCTCTTTCTCTGTGTCCGATAACAGGAGCTTGTATCGGGGCATTAATCCTTCTGCTCTCTTGGGTGGGATTAATACTCTCTCTTTGTGTAATTATGACCTCATTGCTCCGCTCAGATAAGAGGCAGGTTATCAGGTCAGACGACCATAGAGGGATGGCATAAAGGAAGAAGTGAGTGTTTCGCAGTAGATGGGCATTGGAGGAGACGTGGGAAAGTTCACACCGAACACATTTTTTCATCTGTAGGTGCTGGTTTTTTTCTACGTAAACATGTTGTTGATTAAAGTCTCCGGCTGTTGAGATGCGTCTCGCTGTCTTTGAAGGCAAGAACACGTCCTGTGTGAACGGCCCCTTAGACAAGTTGACGTGACACTGTTTGTGCTGGCTTTCTATGACTTTATCAAGGAGACTACATTCTGATTTGCTTACTCCATGCTTTTCTTTCTCCATCCTCCCTCTCTCTCTCTCTCTCTCTCTCTCTCTCTCTCTCTCTCTCTCTCTCTCTCTCTCTCTCTCTCTCTCCTTCCCTCCCTTCTCTGGATGCCTGCTGTTGCTGCTCTGTGCCATATGGAGCTTTACTGGAACTCCTCTTAAAAGATTCACCAGATGAATCTCTCTCTTGCTCTCCCTCTCTCTCGCTCACTCTCTCTTTTGTGCTCTCTCTCTCTCTCTCTCAGCTGATGGCTTTCTCATTTAACAGATTGGCTGATGTGTCAGAGATGACTGGGTTATGCCACCGCTAAATGAGAGGAGGGAGTAAGAGACAAGTGCTTCCAAAAGCTCAGTGATGCTCCTGGGCCAAAGTTCTGTTTCTGTTTTGTCTTTCTGCGTGTCAGACATGTTCAGTGAGCGGGCATAGCCTATGTGGTTTTTATAGTTTGTGCTTTTACTCTACATTTGTGTTTAATACTTATGTCTCTGATTTTTGTCTTGTATTCATTAATTTATTTGTAAATAGAAAGTTAATCAGGGGTTGGGAGGCTTCTTTTCAGCGTCTCTTAAACTATTTTAAAAATAAAACAAGGCAAATATTACAAAATTAGACATTAAAAAGTGTAAAAGTCACTTGCTTTTATAAATTGATACTGGCCAACATAGACACCCATGTAAAGTTACAGCGGGAGGCTTGCATCCCCTGATCCCATTGACTTAAAACAAGAATGTTATGTTATGTTAATGGATGCGCTGGGTTTAGTGGGGGGTAATTGAGAATGATTGGGGGAAAGTCACCTGAGAGGAAATGATTGGTTCGAGCGATAATAAATCCCACCTCTTGCTTTTGTGCGCATTCTCAAATTAATTAAAAAGTAAGTAAACAACTAAGCCTCTTAGATTTCACCGCTTTGTCACGTCAAAATTAAACTTGAAATGGCCTGAAAACATGATTACTGTGTGAGTTTTTAGTGAGCAATCAGCTTGGGGAAATTAAAGGTACATCTTCGTGTCTGTGACCAGTGTTTACAAGCTTGATGACTGATGCAAAATAAGTTGACTATTAAAAAGAAAAGCTCACATCAGTTCACAAATAATATATATTGTTTATATTGTTACTGCCTTTAATTATTATTTTGGAATACATACAAAAAATTGTCAAAACACTAACTTGATGAAATTTTGACTTTTTTTAAAATAATAATACATTACATAGTTAGTGTAAAAATACAAAATAGAATTGTATTTGATCTCTCTTTTTTGTTTATTTAACCAGGAAAATGAAGTGAAACAGGGTTAAATGTGAGGAATTTTACACCACCACACCACTGATTTTTTTTTTTTTTTTTTAAGTAGCAGATATAAGAGTAATTCACACAAACTACTATATTAATAGAACTAATGTGCTAATTTTACTAAGGATAATTTGTCTGAGTAATGGTGGTTGGAGTTGGGGTTAGGGTTAGGGTTAGGGTTGCTCTGTTTTGTGCTGTTAGTGTGACATTGTGAACAGTTATCGGACCTGTCACCAGGGGCGCCGTATAGGGGGGAAAAGTTAGGACGATTCCAAGGGCCCCTGACTGACAGGGGCCCCAACAAATACGTGAAAAGTAATTTAACATTTTATTTTTTATTATATTATAGGCCTACACTATATAAACCATCATCATTGAGTATATTTCAAATAATAATACAATTAATGATGTCTTTGATTGTACTTATTTTGGCAATAAAAGTTAAATATCCCCATTGACCAAAAAGTAAACATCCACCCCCCTGTATCTGCATGAAATGGTTTGGTCCTGCCTTCACCTGCGCACTCATCAGTAGGCGCGTTTCTATTACAGATTTGCGCAGAACTTTTGCGATTTATTTTGTAAATATCAATACAAAACTATTGCGAAATGACGCCGTTTCGATTAACTGATGTTATGCGACTAAAACTTAATTTTCCTCTCGCGAATAGTCATTTAAAAAATCATGGCAACGGACGTTGGTAGGTTTATATATCGCAGCCACCGCACTAGACATTATTATTATTAACGGAAGGAGACGTGTGTGTGTTATTCAAGCATCAATGACAAGGAAAGACTCTTATACTGTGAGTGGCAGATATGAGGAGTTTCTGGGCGTTTCTCCCTCATTTCTGCTTCGAGGTCTTGATTGTGGCATTTCTTTGAGGAATCCAGTATTCCTGTAATTCGTTAACAGATTGACACCCTTTTGGCTTTCCTCTCTCTATTTTCTCTCTTTCGTTTTTTTGAAAACCAGATTTTCTTTTACTATGCAACTTTGTGGTTTCTGGTGTTTCTGGCAACTAAACACCGTCATCCGTGTTTCAATTACCCTTCAAATTGCGCAAATTGAAATGAGGTGGTTTTTCAGGCAATTTTGAATGGAAACGTTTTTTGCGCAATTACCCTCACATGATGTAGAAGGCGCGGTGTGTTCGGACAGAATAGGCCTACGAGACGAGTTGTTTATTAAATTCATAAGACAAAAGAATTACAGGAATACTGGTGTATTTCAATTTATTTTTAGAAGCTTACACTGTTTTGTAGCACTATAATAACCATGATGTGGAAATTCCGTTTTACACGTCAACTTTATTTTGTTGTTGGCATATATTTGCAGTTAAGTTAAAAAATCTGATGTTTTTATTCTTTTGAGATGATGATGTTCATTTATTTTGATTAAAAAGTTAATATATATTTAGGTTTTTTCATTTTATTTTATTTTAAATCTGTCATTAATTTTACAATAAAAATACATTGAGACTGTAAAGGATTGCTTTAAGGACATTTTTATGGTGGCTTTTAATCTTGCATCAAATAATGAATTGCATACTGTATGCAGACTTGCATTTACAAATCACCAGCAGTAAATTGTGCTAGTACTAGTATTGAACTACAAGAAGCAAGACAGTTGCAAGCATTTGATTAGAGTTATGTAAAGCATCTGATGGGACAGGTACGTCCTAGAGATCTGGTGACAACAGCTGTGCAGGGGGGGCCCAATGTTATTTTTTTGTCATGGGGCCCAAAATTCCTGGCGGCACCCCTGCCTGTCACCTCTGCATGCGGTGTTGCTGCTTCTGAAGAGGGTGTAGTTTCTGCACAGCTATATGTTGTGTGTGAACGGATGAGTCTTGTCCTCGTCAGAATTATCTGTCAGTGTCATTCTTTTTGTGTCTTGGGCAGCTGCTGTCAGAGACTCTCCCCCCCTAACCTCACTAAAACCCATTGACCGCCATTAACACACACACACACAACTTAGCCCTCTGCCATCTGGAAACAACTGGGCCCCACTTGAAACACCCGACATAGATTTAGAAGAGCGGGGCTAATTTATAAGAGGCCTGTCCCACCGGCTCAAGTTTCAGGTAGCACTCAACACCCACTGTCTTATATTCACACGTCTTCTGACTGACATGTTCTGCTGCTTGCTTTGACATGCCATAGACATTCACATAGATACATTCATTTATTGTAATAGATTACCTTCGGGTGGTAAACATAATTCACTGAATCTGTCAAGTGAAAAAAATACATGGCAGATTCCAAACCATCAGCATAAATGGTAACCAATGACAACCAAGGTTAAAACAACACAGTCTCACACTGATCTACCTTTTTGTAAGATTAAGGCATCTTTAGCTATTCTATTGTCTCATGACTAAATTAGACGCGTTTATTGAGTGTAGACGTGTTGCGGAACAGTTTTCCATTCAGGTGTGTGTGTCTAAATGTGTCAGCGGTGGTCTAACTGAAGGCTGTTCGTAATTAGAACTGCTAATGATGAAGTTTAGAGAACGGGCTCCTCCAATTTGGAGCTGGGTGGCATCCCGTTGACCGTGGCAGCTCAAACTTACAGCCAATCACCACAAGGCAGCATAAATCACAGAGAACAGAGAGACATATACGGGGGAGAGGGTAAACACTTCCAGCTGAAAGCATTTGGGTGCTATTTGTTGAGAGGAATGATGTCGTTTATATTGGGTGATCAGCGATGTTTAACAGACCGGAGCTCTATTTCATTTTCTCTCCGCCTCGCACTCATCCCTCTTCATTCTTTTCTCTTTTTCCTCCCCCCTACACACACACACTGCCTAAACACTCTTTCATCCCTCTGGATTTTCTCTCTCTCAGGGAAAGAGATGGGCCTGAACTCTGTCATCCTGCACATTTGGCGTGAAACATTTTGACACAGGGCGCTGTGGAAGAGTGACGCAGGGAGCCGTGCTGTGACTCGCTTTTGAATGTTTCTGAAAGCGCAGAGTGACAACCATTTGAACTGAAACATTTTAATGATGCCTTCATACTTCCAGGCAGAGGCAGCAGTGGAAAAAGAATGAGAAAGTAAAGTCGTGCCACGTTCAGGAGTTACGGCAAATCCTGCTTTGATGCCACCAGGGTCGCTGCATATTATCTCTGACCGCTCTTCAGTGAGCAGAGCTTTCATTCCGGCCAGCTGGAAATGAAGTCTCTGGCTACTTTTCTTCGGGACGCTCGCCTCTATACCGCCACAGTTCCGGTGATTATGTAGCTTCGGTGAGCGGCCGCTCGGCTGCAGCGGCGTCCAAAAGTTTCAATTTCACACCATGTTCAGCCGCATCCAACCCTCCTATTCCACAAGGACCCTCTGTCAACCCCTGTAAACCCCTCCCCAACCTACCTTGATACGTTTCCTTTTTTCTCACATCGATAGCTCCTCTGTTTCCAATTTTACCAGCCCTCACTGTCAGTGTCTGGGTGTTCTGCTGGGTGAAAAACGCTCTTGCACTCTTTCTCTCTCTCTCACTTTCTCGCCCTCTGTCTTTCACACCCTTTCTTTCTGTGTTTCTTTCCAACTTTTTTTCAGTGCGAGTGTGTCTGATGAGCTCAAGCTGTTGAGTCTGCCTCTTAACAGATCGCAGATTATTAGCATGTGGCCTGAATGTCTTGCTCCCACAGTTAAACCGCTCTACTGATGGAGATAATTATTACAACTATACACACAGTAACACACCCATCTCTCTAAATACTTTGCTCTCTCCCTCCATGTTAGGAAACATCCTCTGTGCTCTGTGATTAACCATTTGATGCATGAAATCAATCTTTAAAAGACACTTTTTTTAACCATTCAAGATGTGAACGAGTGGACTTTTACCCATGTTCGTTATTCTTTATGACTACCTCTTTATGTCTCTTTTATTTGGTTTTGTTTTGTGTAAGGAAAGTAGAGACAATGTATATGAGGTAGAGTTGCAGAGAAAAGGAAGTCACAAAAAAGTGTAGGTTGGAACAGTTGGGACAGACCTGGCCACGTCAGCTAGACCCACGCTGTGTTTTGGAAATTGCACGGTGCACTTTCAGACGTTGGGTGCAGAGCGTTTCATATCTCTAGTGCTCAAGTGTGCTGTCAGGTCCTTAAGGTGAATACATGTTTACAGCCCTCGAACCTCATCTTCTCCAAAGCCATTCTCTCTGCTTTTGATGGCCAGACCCATCACACACACACACACACACACACACACACACACACACACACACACACACACACACACACACACACACACACACACACACACACGCACACACACACACACACAAAACCCACAGACTTTTTGCACACGTAGTCATTCACACTCACACATTCTTATATTGCTCCTAGTGAGCATACTGCTTTAATCTTTTTTTTTCGTTTTCAATTAACATTTTTAATTTCAAATACAGCTTGTACAGTATAAATTAATCTTCCTTGGTTTTATTTATTTAGAACAAAAGTAGACTTGTTCAATTGATATTACTTAAAAAAAAAGTAATATTACGAAAAGTACGAAAAAAATGATAATAAAAGGAATAATTATAATTTTTAAAAGTAAAAGAAAATTTATATAATTTATTCGTCAAGGGTTTAATTATATTTACGTTTATCTTTTAAGTTTCTTTGACCAAAGCTATTCACTAGTCTATGTAGGTTGCAAACACAAAAAAAAGCCAGACTTATGGTATTTCATGAATGTACATCATTAGTCGGAATATATGTCAGGGCTCTGACATTTTCAAAATATTTCGCAATTATTTTTCCTACTTTTAATCAGCTGCCTAAGAGAACAAAAACTTCTGATGTTTTACCTCGAATACCTTCGCATTCCAGCACTGAGCTTCTTAAAATTAAAATGTTTACATTAGTTGTAAGCCGTGTATGTGAAAGAGAGAGCGGGAAAGAGAAATCCTTTTCCTTATGACTGCGGTCAAGTGAGCAGTTTTAGTCGTGTCCAGTTCAGCCCGGCACAATTCCTCAACAGAGGAGTCTTGGAATAGGAAAGAAGTAACAAGACAAAAGGAAAAAAGAGCAGAAGTGTTTAGGCAGGTAATCCCTTGCTGTAGGAAAATGGATAACTTCCATTCCAAACCTGATTCATTCCCTCTTTTAGTGTCTCCTGTCCGTTCCTCCCTTTCTTCTTCTTTAATTCCACGCTCCTTTCATCTCACCAATTCAAATAGTCATAGGAAAGATTAACGGCGGGAGGGAAAAGCTGCTTTTTTGATGATGGCATTTGTGGGATAAACAAAAGATCTCGACAGCAGCTAACACTAAACTTTTTCTTTCCTTTGATCCCAATTTACAGAGCTCCTTCACTTTATTTTCCTCTTTCTCTTTCACTCACTCTCTCACTTTACTTTCATACGGAACTCTTAACTTTTATATTGGATACAGTTGTGCTGGTCTGGCTTGTGTTTCTTCTCTTTTTGAGCTTTCATATCAGACAAGCTGGCAAAACATAAACCTACAACCCCACCACCGGCCAAAAAAAGAAGAAAGATGGAGAGAAGAAATTCTCATAAAAGTGGAAATGCCCAGCTGATGTTTCCAAGCTGTTGAGTATGATGGGAGTTCTGGCAATGTTACGGAAAAGGAATATTTTTTTCTCCAGTTCATTTTAGTTGCTTTTTAACCTTCCGAATGAAGTCATCTTCGAGTGTGCTCAGCCGGTGATTTAGCTGGCTTTCTCACTGATCATTTCTCTTTTTTACATTCTCTCTTCCTGGCTGTTGTGAGAAGGATATTAACCTGTGCATTGAGACAGAAAAAAAAATGGAAATTTTCAAATTAAAGTTGTGCAAAAGCCTCAGTTTTTGAAGATAATGTTTCAATAATGTAAATCAGCAATACAATCTGACAACAGTGGAATTCTTTACAATTATTTGTTTATTTATTTTTCAGGCTTGTCCACCTACACTGTAAAAAATATTTTTCGAAGTTGTAAATTAAATTATTGCAGAAAAACAAAAGTTGCTTCCTTATAATCAACTTGGATTTGTAAGACATTCCAACTTAAATTACAATAAACTCACTTAAATGAATTTAATTACGGTAGTTGAATCGTGTACAACTTAAAAAAGTTGAAATTACTTAACTTATTTTGATGAGTTAAAGCAATGCAAAAACAGATGTTGTCATAACTTATTGATCATATAATTTTATACAGTGTGAAGTATGTTTTACTAGTACTTTTAAAATACTATTTTTCTTTCTACTTCAAAATTTCATGTTTAATTCAATGTGTTACTTGCCATTATTTTGTAATTATTTGTGAGATCTAGCAGTTTGAGTAAAAAGTATTTGTTTTTATTCAGTGTTGACAGAAACAAGCAGTATAGTCTAAAACATATATTTTGCTTAAATGTTTTTTTGTCATGCTTAACTGTCTTAAAAATTATAAATTATAATAAAAAATAATAATAATGATATATGTTTTATTATAAAGCAAAAATAAAAACAGTTTCGATTTAACAATTAAGTTTAATTGCATTTATGTTTTAGTTGATGTGCATTTTAGAATACACATTTGTGTTTCTTTTAAAGTATCTCTTTTATCTGAAAGGCAGAACTTCCATTGCTACAGCCGCCATATTGTGTGGCACAATTCTTCCAATTCAGTGCTGGTCTGTCTCTTGTCCTCACACTGTCTGGTCACGTGCATGCCACTCACTCACACACACACACACAGAAATACACAGGGACTGACACACAGGTCACCTGGAACTGGCTAAGGTCATTTATGAAGCCAGCAGGGACATGTGCAAACATCCAGAAACACAAATGCACACATTTGCACATGTGAAAACAGTGCATATTCATCTTTGGTTGTAGCAGGTTCAAGCTGAAATCCCCCCGTTGAGCCAAGTGTTACTTTTCCGCTTGACTTGATTCCTGCATCCGCTCTCACGGACAAGCACACACACGCAGACAAAAAACACACACACACACATACTCTTTCAACACTGAGTGACTCATTCTACAAACACACTGAGACGTATGCACACTGATTAGTGCCGTTTCTTATGCGAGGGGTTCATCGTCTGGTGGGTGTTTAAAACTGTTGCAGAGGATGTTGTGAACTGTCGCTCTGTGTTTGTTTAAATAGTAATAGAGATTAGGGATGAAAATAAAGGGAGAAAACACATCAGCCGCAGCTGTTGTTGCTTCTTGAGGAGGACTTTATATTAACATACAAAACAGGACAGTGACAGTTGTGGACTTTCAGGTTAATTTGGTCGAGGCTTGTCCCCTCTAGCTGTCTGGACGTCTCTGTTCCCACAAACCAGGCACATTCAGATTTCATCCGTGCTGTGAGCCATCAATAATGCTCTTTATCATAAATAAATGTTGCCCCACAATAACATTTCCGTGTCGGATGCTCAGCATGGGTCCTCCATATGAGGGGAAATGTATAATGTAAACATTATGAGATACTGCTTGTCTAATTTGTTAGAAAACATGCTTTAGCATTTTGCCTACACTCCCAAATCAAATACATTTTAATAATATGAACTGTACCGGTATATTGATTCCTGAATTTATGTTTGGATGTGTTATTATTCAAATATTTCTGGCTGATTTGTGCAGGAAATCACTGCTGATGTGTCCACTGAAGCATGACATATTAATATATCCTCATTGATAATTTAACATATTCGCTCTGTCTGACTGCAAACGTAAACGATCCCTCAGACTCCCATGCCAATAGAAAGCTCAAATTACCTCAACAAACCTCTTGTAACAGTTTGCCATATTAGTGATGTCAATGTTTTCCTATTTAAGGCTTGGTGCTAGTCATTGAACCGCAGCAATTTTTAATTAAGAATTTAATTACCAATAATGCAGTCGATCAGCTGCTTCTAATTCATTTCAAAGAATCAGATAAATACGGTGCACATATTCATCATAGACAAAAGTGTTCTTTGTTAAGTTAGCTGATTAGAAAATATATTTAGCCTTTTATCATTTTGTTCATAGTTTTTTTTTTCTCTACTTACACAGAAAAATCTTAAATCTAATTATTGGGCTGATTCAAGCATTTGAGAATAAGCTCACTTTTTTGTAATTTTTATTTTCTATTTAACAACGCTATAAATCATTTTATACATTTCCATACTAGGTGCCTAAGGCTCCAAATAATACAGTATCTATGAAAGTTTGGTGTTTATGATGGTGGTGAGAAGATAAATGGTCAATAAAAAGTGGAACTTCTGGTAAGTGTAATTTATACTGCAGTGACATCAGCATATGGGCCTGACAAGCAAAAGACTTTGTCTCTGCAATATGGCGAGTGTGTGTGTGTGTGTGTGTGTGTGCGTGTGTGTGTGTGTGTGTGTGTGCGTGCGTGTGCGTGTGTGTGTGTGTGTGTGTGTGTGTGTGTGTGTGTGTGCGTGTGTGTGCGTGTGTGTGTGTGTGCTGATGCTTTTATTTGTGAGCTCAATATGTATACTCAGGCCCACATGAAACCTGCATGCACATAAAAGAAAAAATATAACTGCTGAAAATGTGAAAAATTCTACATATACTGCATTAAAGCCATATCAAAGATGTTCATGCCCATTTTCAGAACGAACCAATAAGAGCTGTGATCTGCGACAGAAGCACCTCAGAACGTTCTCTGCCATTTCAGTCAGCAACAGAGCACTCACGCGCACTCCAACACTGCTTCACACTTAAGAGACATTACGATTACCCCTCTATTCTGCCTTTCAACCTTCTCTTTCTTTTTCTTTCTGCTGTCTGACACATTAACGTCGGACATAAGATTAACCAACAGCAATTTTCGCCTAAAACATCGAAACCCCTCTGATTCAGGGCCCCTCAAATCTCCAGTCCTCTAACACGTCCATATAGGAAAGCTTTTTTTTAAATCACGCACACCGCATACACAAAATCAAGAGCGCCGCCTCTGAGAGAGAGAGAGAGAGCGGATGAAAGAAGAAGGGCGAAAAAAAGTATGTTTGAGCATGAAAAGCAAAGCATGCATGTTGGGAGGGCTCCAAAAGAGGGCCAGCCAAGAAAGAAATTAAAGTACAGCGATTATCTGGACCCAGAATTAGAAGCAGAGGGTTTTGGACTAATAAACATTTGAAACGCACCCCAGGGCCCTCACCATCATTTATTACTCCACCATCTCCCATTAATGTGTTTTTTTTTTTCGTTTTCTTATTTTTTCTTCATCGATTCCCAGGATGCTTTAGGTAGATTTTATTAATTCGTGCTGGCAGGGTTTAATGAAAGGTTGTTGGTTATTATTATTTTTTTTCCCTCTTCCTTTCCCAATCCCTTCCGCTTTGGATGTACTGATCCGGTGTTTTATTTCTGTCTTCTAATGACTGTATCGTTGTTATCAGTAACTCTTTCCGTATCACAGGCCGACAAAGAGCGGTCATCAATTAACTGACACCACCCCCGCTGAAGTGTCCCGTCCTGACCTCTCAGCACTGCTCTTAAGCTTATCAACTCCAAAAAACAAAGCACCCCTCCATAGTCTCTTTCACATACACAGACTAGCATTATAAGAAATTACATTTTACATGAGTTTTGCTAAAAACAATGTAAGGTAACTCCACTACATATCTCATATTGCATTTCCGTTGTTGGTTATCTGAAAAAAATAATCATCCACAATTAGTGTAGTTCAAACAAATTATATTTGGTAACACTTTACAATTATGTATCATTACTTAATGTTAATTAATGCATTTACTAACATGAACTAACAATGAGCAATACATTTGCTACAGTATTCATTCATCTTTGTTAATATTAGTTAATAAAAATATTGTTTATTGCTAGTTCATGTTAGCTCAGGTGCATTACATAATATTGACAGATAATTGATAATTGATAATTGAACATAAACTCTATAATGTATTAGAAAATATAAAATTTAACATTAACTGAGATTAATACATGTTTTATACGTGTTTTTTTTTTCATTGTAAGTGTTAATGTTAATGTTAACAAATATAACCTTTTTGTAAAATGTTGAAGATTATTTTCTATAAACCAATAAAAAAAGGGTTAAAACTAATAATGTATTAATATCTGGATATTTATGACAACATATTCACATACACTACCATTCAAAAGTTTTGAGTTAGAATTATTTATTTATTCATTTATTGTTATTGAAAGAAATGCTTGTATGCATTAAAGCTTTCATTCAGCGAGGATGCATTTAATTGAACAAAATTGACACTAAATATATTTTTAATGTTAAAAAATGTCCAAATGTTTTGAACTTTCTATTCATCAAATTTGAGAATCATAAATGTTTCTTGAGCACCAAATCAGCACATTAGAATGATTTCTGAAGGATCATTTGAGTTTGGAGTAATGGCTGCCAAAAAAAAAAAACCATCTGCCAGATCAGTTGTGCCATCACAGGAATATATTACATTTTTAAATATATTGATAAATATATAAAATAAGTAGAATTAGTTATTTTAAATGGTAATAATATTTAATTGTAATATATTATGTTTTACAGTATATTTGTTCAGATAAATACAGCCTTGGTGAGCATAAGAGACTTCAACATAAAAGAACTACATTCAAAATGTCAAGTAAGGGCTCTTGTGTTAAACCAAGCACAGGCTGAGGGAAACACTCTCACGCTGTCTCACGAAAGACGCCACCCTCATGTCTCCCGGCAGACCAGAAGGTGGAAAGGATTTGTGAATCCTGGGAAGATTAAGTGTACAGCTTAGTGCTGTGTGACCGCTAGTTTACACTTTTTTTTTAATTCTTCTTTCTCTCCCTCCCTCTCTTCCCCGATCCCCATGCGCCCCTTCTCTCGCTCTGCAGGTAGACAACAGTAAGCTCACAGTCGGGCGGAGCCTGCGTGGAGCGAGCGCTCCGATTGGTTGCCGCGTTGCGTTACACCGCGTCATGCGGGCAGGATGGATGTGAAAGAACGCAGGCCCTACTGCTCACTCACCAAGAGCAGGAGAGAGAAAGAGCGCCGCTACACGGGCTCATCCGGCGACAGCGAGGACTGCCGCGTGCCCACCCAGAAGTCCTACAGCTCCAGCGAGACGCTCAAGGCCTTCGACCACGACTCCTCACGTCTGCTGTACGGAGGCCACGTCAAAGAGATGGTCCACCGAGAGGCTGATGAGTACAGCCGCCAAGGTGAGTCACCTGTGCCTGTCATACCTCACAGATGCAGGACCAATCCATTGTGACTTTACACAGTCCAGAGGTCACATGTCATACAGCTTTCCAGCGCATACTGAGAAAAAATAACAACAACATATGCCAAGAACGACTTCTGGATGGATCACATTCAAATAATAATATATGTGATGTACAACCATAATTATACATAATTAGAGGAAATGAAGTTTGGTTTGGCACGACGGTGCGCTTTCTCTGAGAAAACATTTACTCACTTTTGATTGAAAAATGAAGCAGATTCGAAAACAGATTAGACAGATTTACGGACACAAACTCACTCTGCTACTTGTCTAGTCGACAGAGCGAAGAAATAGAGCATTTCCTCTGATTAGCGCAATCCGAACCCCCTCGACCGAGCCTCTCATTTTCACATCCGGAGTTTCTGTTATAACATATGCCCACGTGTCCCATTGGCAATAATGAATGGCACCATAAAAAACATAAACAGCATTATTGCGCTGTTCTGAAGTTTGCAATGCACCCTGGTCGGCCACAGTTTTATTACTAATTATGAGCGCAGAGGGTCCGCAAGCATTGGCGCAGCCGCACTTATAAACTCCCTCACATTCATTGAGTTCTTTGTTGTTTTTCTTTTTGTTTCTTCTGCATGTAAGGCTTCATCGAAATATGCACCAGTAAAGGTGAGTCTTTGCGCTGTGGATTTAGCACAAACGTAGATTTGGGTCAAAAGTTTTTTTGTTTAGTTTTTTCCCCTAGGTGTTGTGATTGTCTGCGTTAGCACTGTGTGTTTGTGTGCCCTTAACGTAAGTGTTGTGTTAAGCTGAAGGTCAGCCTAGCTGTTATCAGTCACTGGAGTGCTAGAGGCTCTGTCTGTTGAGTGTGTTTATTTTAGAAAGCACAGGAAGTGACACCAGATTACAGCAGGGGGTAAAGGAGCAGTCTGCCTGCAACCATTATGCAGGGTAGCCCACTCAATCGCAGAGAGAGAGAGAGAGAGAGAGAGAGAGAGAGAGAGAGAGAGAGAGAGAGTAAAGGCGCTCACAGATGTAGTGCAGACACCGTTGAGCTCTTGAGAGACTGCACTCCGGCCTCAACACGGTCTTCAACACTCTCCCCATAATCACCCTGCCGCAGACGTCACCTAACCCAGTCTCAAGCCCTAACCTTGGCACGCAACAGCGTTCGTCATGAAACTAATTCCTCCCGTGTGATATATTTTTAGCCTTTAGACCATTGCAAAAAAAAAAAAAAAAGCTATACCTAGATAATTAATTTGTGGAATAGAAAGGACCAGGCAGGCGAACTGAAATTGTTAATTAGCCATTACACAACAATGGCAGATTGGAATTACTGAGATCTGAAATAATGTAGCCTCGCTGGGAAGTGCTGCCGTTCAGTTCCATTACAAAGTTCCATAAAGGTCATTACCAGTTCATTGATTGCTTTCAAACTCAAATTAACACTTCATAAATATTTGAGCAGAAAAGCCATAATTGCTCAATTATCTTATCCTGTACAATTTCATCTACACTAATTGGTGTTCATTTGGAATTTATATGATTTTAATTGAACTTTCGGTGGAACCCCGATTATTTCTGTAGTTAATAGCCCTTATTAATTCCTGTTAATGCAGGGGATCAATGGTTTTCTTTTTCATTGCTTTCCCTTTTTATCGCCATCCTAATAAAATGCGCCAATTTTTTTCCGTGATTGTTTTAACATGAAATTCTGTGGCTTAAAATAATTGTAGTCACTTACGCATTAACACTTTATTAGGTTTCATTTTATCAGATATATTTAGAATATTTACTTCAGAATGCTTTTCATCCTTTGCATGATAGATATGATTTGTTTGATTTAGTCAAATTAATTTCATTGATTTGATTTAGTCAAGATAAATAGTTTTTTCTTATTTTCCATTATACTTTTTTTAAAACAAAGAAATGCATTTAAAACATTTTGAAATCATTTGAAAATGTTACACTGCATCCTTTGAGGAGTCATAACCATTAAAAGTTACGAGGATCTGCTTGCAAACGACTAAATAAATGATCCGTTTAAAGACCAGTATATTTCCGCAATATATATGGTCTCAGTAAATGTGAGGAAGCTTTTTTTTTTCTTCTGGCACTGTGGTTTTTCAGGACTCAGTGTTTTTGGAGCTGTGCACACCTATCACCATGGCAGATAAGCTCCCTCCATGGAATGCAGTCTGCTTCACAGACTCATTCTACAGAATACAGAGTTTGGAAATCATTAGATCCAGACAAAAAGAACGGGAAATTAATTGAAAGTCGTAGCGGCTGCTAAGTTGAAAGTTCTTTCACATCGTCTAACGTGAAGATACACTTTAAAGTTTGGATTTAATGAACTGTAATTTAATTTGTTTTATTATTTTTCAATGGCATGGATTGAATTGTGAAATGTGAATTGTCTTTAGTTTTTTTCCCCTTTGATTGCTTTTATAAAGTTTTTTGTTTGTAATGCATTTGTTTATGGCGGAAGCATTTGTTTTAAATTATTTATTCTTATATTTATTATAATTAAATTTATTATAATATAATGATATGTATATTTATTTATTATATTTAATTTATAGACATTATTTTAAAAAATTACTTCAGTATTTGATTGACATATTTTAGCCCAGCAGCACATTATTTGTTGCTTTTTCCTTATTTATTAATTTTTCTACTATTTTTAGTATGTAATCGTTATTCTTATATAAAAGTTATTCTTAATTGTAGAATGAAAATAATTAAGTTTTTAAAATGCATTTTAAATTATCTATAAAATATATTTTGATGATGATGTGTATTGATTATCAACGTATTGGCATTAGCAATTAAATTAGTATTATATATTATTAAATTTAAGTATATTCATATTTCTAATCATATTTATCATATTTTAGAATCATGTTTTTGTTTGACAACAACGTATATTTGTATAGGAATCTCAACATGTAGCAGTCATTGCTTCTTCTTTTTTTAGTCATCTTCCCTTTGAAGTCAGATATTAACAGCCTGGAGACATTTTTGAAATCATCATCCAGATGTAAAGTGCTAAAAGTACCAGTCTGACTGCTCACACTATGGCATGATGAAGCTGCCTCCTTGTCTGTGCACATTTCACATTTTTTCACTGCAAAAGTAATTACATTTTAATTGCGAAATTATCTAATGATTGGACGTCTGAAGACAACAGAATGCTAGAGGTATTTTCTTTGTATTCTATCACCAATAATATGACAGTTTTGATTACAGAAAATCAGATACATATTGTGAACTTGACACGGATATAAATAATTTTTCATTTCTGTGGCAGTTTTCCCTTAGTTTGAGATTTTGCACAGCCCTAGAGACTGCAGTCAGTTCATTAAAACGTTTTTAAAGAGCGTGTAAACGACTGTTTAGACGTGTTGCCGCGGTGTTCCTCTCACGGTTAATTGCTGCCGTTTATCTGCATCCCTCCAAAATACATGTACTGTAGAAGGTGCACAGAGAAAACATCATCAGTCTCACTGTGAAACATATTTTTCAAGCTCGTTTTCAAGCTCACTTAACACAACTAGGGCTGCCAGGGAACATACGTGATGCTACAGGATAACAATTAGTCATGTGACTGCCCACCGTTCTCAGCTAAAAGTGTTATGTATCTGTATTTTTTTAAAATAAATAAACAAAGACAGGAGTAGGAATTAATATCTTGTTATGACCGTCCTGTGCTTGTCTCAAATTAAATTTCTGTTATCCTTTATATCTTTGGAGTTGTAGCCTCTGGTTATTACACACACACATTTGTGTCTTTGTTGCAATGCCACCTAGCACATTTATTTGTTCATTTATTTGCTTTCACGGGGTTAGCTAGTATACATGTCATAGTCGTTCAGGAGAAAGAAATTCTGGTAACTTGGGTTTATATCTGTGGTTCCAAATACCGATCAGAAGTCACATTTGCAGTACATTGTGGGTCTTCAGGGAACAGACTGCTAAGTCTGCGGATATTTGACTGTCTGATGAGACTTGATAGTCTCTTTGTTCCACACATGGGGTGTTAGCTTGCCGTGTGTGTGTGTGTGTGTGTGTGTGTGTGTGTGTGTGTGTGTGTGTGTGTGTGTGTGTGTGTGTGTGTGTGTGTGTGTGTGTGTGTGTGTGTGTGTGTGTGTGTGTGTGTGTGTGTGTGTGTGTGTGTGTGTGTGTGTGTGTGTGTGTGTGTGTTGTTTACAGAAGCTTTCCTTTCTGTCTGGCCTTTGGGTCAGTTGATACAATCTCCAATGCCAAAAATGAGACAAAAAAAATAGATTGCGCTATCAATTTACACCTTTATTTTTCTTTCCTTTTCCACTTTCTTTGGAGCTGTGGATCTTTTCATAGCTTGACACTCCCCAAATGGCTCCCCAGTTGCCAGCAAGGCCCATTTACCTGTCAGCTTGTGTTTTACCAACACTCTATGGGCTGTTCCTACCCCACAGAACAGGCCAACAAAGCATACCTGAGTTCCCCCCTCACACACACACATGAAAGATACCACTCTGTGCTTACAATGAAAACCACTTACCATGACGTTCAACCTGCGAGTGATATTAAGCCCTCTTAGGCTTTCCCCAGTCCCTCAGTGAGAAAAATACTCACATTTTTTCAGTGCTCATATACTGACAGTGGTGTGTGTGTGTGTGTGTGTGTGTGTGTGTGTGTGTGTGTGTGTGTGTGTGTGTGTGCGTTGGTGCGACTGGATTATGAGGACAAAAACCATGGATACATACCGACTCTATGAGGACATACCGTAACTACGAGGACAGCACTAATGTCCTCATAAGTCGAGCAGTGTAGAAAGGCTTATCAGGCTGCGCCTAACCACCTCCCGCTTTTTCTCAATATGTCCTTATAAATCCGTTGTACCCGTTTTCAGTGTGTGCCAGTGTATGCTCAGAGTGTATAATCTCCCTCTATGTGAAAGTCGACGCTACTGCAGTATCATACACATTTCATACACCCAGACCACGCCCAAGCGCGATTCATTGGTGGAACGCTGGAATCCTCGTCAGTGATTGTCTATGTGAAATTCGACGCTAATACACCCAGACCACGCCCAAGCGCGATTCATTGGTGGAACGCTGGAATCCTCGTCAGTGATTGGCTGCTGGAATCCTCGTCAGTGATTGGCTGCATTTCACATCCGTCAAAGTCAGCGCGCCTGCGCCTCTGATCTTCTATCGCAGACGTGTGACGGTGTGATTAATCCACTGTCTATGGATTAATCAGAAGGTTAATCATCATCATGAAAGATTAATTAGCAGAATTCGAGCGAAGTTGACGAGCTATAGTGGGAGATTTTCACTTTATCACGAGGAAGGTAAGTGCGTTTATTTATATATTCTACCTTTGTGGAGTTAAGTGTCATGAGTCTGACAGTTTTGAATAACGTTAGTTACATTACTTTAAACGTGGCCATTTATCGGGCTAATATAAGTCCATAAGCAGTTAAAATGGCGTATCCAAACAACTTGCACATGCTATTCACGTTTTTTGTTTTGTTTGGTACTTAAACGAAATTCTCTTGTTGTTCATAGACACATACAAGTATTAGTATTAGTTGATGAAAGATACATCTCCATGGATGCTTGAGAGAATTAATTTACATTTTGAAATAAATCAAATCTATGTTGTCATGTCATCATGATGACTGGTAAAGTTGAGTGGATGAATTTACAGTTTAATACAGTAAGATACAGAAATTTATTAAATAAACAGAAACGAAACTAATGTAAAAGTATACTTTCATTAATTTAATGTTACTGTCATTAGAATGACTTGAAAAAATATTTAGTTTATTCATTTTAGGGCTGGATATTAGCAGACATTTTATGATTCAATTTTAATTCACATTCTTTCGATTCTATTTCCAATTTGTTTTTACATTTATTATTTGAATGTAAATCAGGTGTAATACATGTAACATTTTCTAAAACTTTCTCTCTATAGTTAATTTTTCTAAGTAAGTTAACGAGTTTAGCTTCGTTTGATCTGAGGCATTAAAGAGTGATAAAATGGTATTAAAATGGACTGAATTTGAAATCGGAGACTGTTTCTTATCAAAAGTAGCAAGTCTCAAAACCTCACTTATCAACTATTTATGTGTAAAATGTTGTATTTATTGATATAGACTACAGTCTGACAATAATGTACTGTATATAAAGCATCTATCTATCTATGTAATATATATATATACACATACTAATTATGTTGTCTGGAATGTTTTCAGTCAACATGTTAAGAAAGAAGATAATAAAACCCGAGCAGGATGCAAAAGAACACATATTGTCGGGCAAAGACAAAGCCTTCATTGAGGGACGACAAATCAACACATTCAAAGGTAAATTGTGCACCACAAGGCAATTTGACTATGTTCAGACTGCAGGCAAATCAAATCATAAAGTAGGCATGCACTTGTAAGAATGAAAAGTAGGCCTATTGCTGGCAGTCTGGACATGATCTTTCACATTCACACATTTTACCCTTGGGTAAGCCGCTCATTTTCATAAAGGTTAAGAGATGGAAAAAAAAAAAACTTTAAACAATTTTTTTATTATTATTATTTTAAAATAAATACTTAACTATGTATACAGAGAATAATGTTTACATTATTCTCTGTATACATAGTTAAGTATTTATTTCTATTTTATTTTATTTGTTGTACCTAATTTGGTTACAACCAAATTCAACTAGTAGACTATATCACAGTGAAAACCAATGCTTGATTTTTTTTTCTTTCTTGCACCTCATATTACATTACACAGTTTTACAGGATTTAACTCTTTAAAAGGATAGGTTGGTTAGCTGTGTAACATATAGGTGCACTTGGATTCATGTTTTATTTGTATTATTATATATTATTTTGCTCTTTTAGGGAGAGGTGTGTTTGCACTTGAGCACATTGAACCATCCACCTTTGTTGTTGAATACCGTGAGATTCTCTCTCAAAGTAAACATGTTAAAGATGTTCAAGGCAACTACTTGTTTGACTTCACATGGAATGGAACACGTTATTGGTAAGCTGGCTGTTTCTTTTTTGGTTTATTTATTTATTTTTGGTTCATATTCAGAGCAAACTAGTTGCATGTCATTCTAATAAAAACAGTTATGATTGCGATTGAGGTCAATATTGCAATTGGAATATGCAATTGTGATATAATAAACAAATGGTTTCATGAGTCTACTTGCTTGGATCTAAAGCAAAATACACAGATTAGTGATAATTCTGAAATGTGTATTTCTCAACTCAAACTAGCAACAACAACTAAATGATTGATAACATCGAAGCCATTGATGTCTGGATATAAATTAATCCACCCCCATTAAAAACATTAATTATAGCCATCCAACATTACAGTGATTCCATCATTTCAATTGAAAGCTATAATAAAAAATAAAAAAACATTTATTAGACTTCATTAAATATAACAGCTTTTAATTTAAGTGAACTTCAAATAATCCTCACATAAACCCATAATAAATGTCATATTTACCTGTGCCCTTCCTGTCTTTCAGGTATACAGAAATTTTATAAAGTTATCAAACATAATAAATAGACTAATCCTTATTAAAGCTACATAAGTTCTTTAGTCAAGAGCAGTGAGTAATTTTCTCTGTCCCCTTTGTTCTTTGATTAACTTTACTGACAGAAAGCTTTGGCTGCTGGCCCTTTAAGAGCAGCCGCTGCTGACAGAGACGCGGATCTCACATGCGCCTCATTCTCTCACAACTCTATACCTCCATCATAAGACTGCTCTTATGTTATGAAGATACTCGACAAATGACATTTTGGCATAATTGTGTGTTATTGTTCGTTCAAGCGCGAAAGAGAACTATTTCTGGCGCGTGTCTTTCTATGAGTCACAGTCGGACATTCAGCGCTAGGCTTGGAAATCGGTTCCAAACGTTCCGATTAGGGATGCAAATTATCGATTAATTCATTAATCATTAGTTGATTGACATTATCGATCGATTAACGATTAACTGATAAGCGGCTATTTTCCTGAGAATGTACATTTCTCACGGTATCAACAGTGTCTTTAACATAAAAAGCTAAATATTGCTTATATACTGAACAAAAATGCATGTTATGTTGCTCAAATTATGTTTTATTGTAACAGTTGGGATACGGTACAGAATGGCATTTATGTAGTTTAACAAAATAAATTATGCACAGAAAATTAAAATACATAAAAAATAATTGTGCACTGGCTCACCTGTTGCAAACATTAAGCAACATAAAATAAATGTTAAATAAAAATCTATATGAACTACTTGAAAAACTTGAAACATTAGCAGCACTTATTGATGCTTGGTCTGAGAAAGGTAACAGTAAGATTACTAGACCTGGAAACTTCAAATATAGAACTGAAGGGATGTCAATTTTCACAAATTCCCATGATCGATCGTAATTTAAATTAACGATCAGTTATGCGTCTGCTGCAGTGCATATGGCCAACAGCATGACAGGGTTTGTTAAACACGCTATGTTACTCACCAAATGAATGAGAATGGCTTTTAATCCAAATAAAGGGCTAGTAGGATTGTAAAATGTTTCGATGTGAATGATAATTAAATTAAATTAATTATTTAATAATCAAATATAACGACTAATAATACAACGTGTCACTCACCAACGCCGCCTCAGATGCGTGCTTGCAGTGTGTTACGTTAGACGTGCACTGAAACGCACTGAAAACGGCAACTAAACCCAATGAATTCACAACGATTTAATAAAATAGTGTTCTGATGTTATGTAATATGACAGTCCCAAATTAATCATCGTTATTATTAGTCGTGCATTGCTGCTTGAGCGGCGCGCGCTGAATGAATAACCGTTGAGCACTTTGCCAGCGCGTTATTTAACTCAAAGAAGCGCAACCTATATGAGATTAGTCCGATATATACAAAATAAACATTATATTACAAATTATATCTGCACAAAATGACGTGAATGCACAAGTGAACTTGAGTTACGTGCCATTCAGAATGACTCATGTTGTGGACACGCTCTTCCTGGAACAACGTGACACGGCAACTAAACCCAAATACTTCACAATGTTTTATTACACTATTGTTCTCTTTATAATGTTATGTAATATGACAGTCCCAATAGTCATTATTAGCCGTGCATTGCCGTTTGAGCTGCGCGCGCTAAAGATCACGCTTCAACAATTCTTAACCAAATGCATCCAATATGAGATAAATCAGATATAGATAAGCGTACACATAATAAACTATTACAACTTACATTTGCACAAAACAAAAGGCTGCGAATGCACACGAAAACTTAGTCATGATGGTGTAAAATAGTCCCAAACATAACTCCGACGCGCTCGCTTGTGTTTCGCGGTTGAGCAGCACGCACGCGCATGAACCTGCTTAATCGATGATCGATAAGTTTGATCAATTAATGTATTATCGACAATTAATCGATCGTCGATTAATAGTTTGCATCCCTAGTTCCGATCCATCGGAATCGTACACGTCCACACGTTAACGATTCCACTAACGATTCCGAATGTTCCTTTCCATTAGGCTGGGAGATAAATATATTTTATTGATTAACTCGAATGTGTAGTGTACGTCGATATGTTTGAATGAAAATCGGTTTTCTCTTTAACATCCGCCGACGCTCGGTCTGGGCTCCCGTAGTTCCGAACGCGCTCAGCGCGTTTGCCATAGAGATACAAAAACAACAAAGCAAATGAACTCTTGGCTGCACAAGCACACCCTCCAAAAACATTTACAAACTTAATCTGGACGCAGGGCTGCCAACTCTCACGAATTCACCGTGAGACTCCCGCAGTTGTCACTTTCCACACGCTCTCACGCCACACATCCATTTTCTCACGCAGAGAAAGCACCGACAGAGAAACGTACGGTACTATTGACACTATACTAGAGAAACTAATTCTCAGCTCTCAGATTCTGTCAATTTAATTACAAAATTCAAACAATAAACACCGTTTTGGTGCTTGTAAATTGACGTGACAGATTTCAGTTCAAGCGGCACGTGAGCCGATCATCTGTTAGGCTACTACTAAGTTAATAGTAGCCTAAATTAACTTAAGTTCGAATGATCAATAAGTTATTTGAAAGATACAGTTCAACTTACCGAAATGTAATAAAATCGATCAAGTGTTATTCAACCTCAGAAAGAGGTCCATAAACACTAAACAGCTCAGTCACGTAATGTTACGTTCACCGGAAAGCCATTAAATAATCACAGCACGTAGGTAGACTTAAAAAATTGTCTGTTGAGAGGAGTATTTTGCTAAATATAATATATTACATATTTATTATATTTTTACCTATATCATTAATATATTATAAGGTTGTCATAAAAAAACACATTTTATTATAATTTGAGATGCTATTTTTAACCTTTAATAATAATAATACCAGCTGACAGGGCTCTGCATTAGGTGAGATTATTTTTGTCACGACACGCACACACAGGGAATTAGAGATCCAAGCGCAATGATATTTATTGGGTAATCCGTACTCACGATCAGTCCAGGCAGGGGTCAAATACCATGTAAGCAATCCAAACATAAAAATAAACAAACGACAGGGAAACAGGCTCAAAGCACAACGGAAGTGTGGGGACATTATACAAGGACTCCGTGACAAACACTGAAACAGACAGGGTATATATACACACAAGTGCAAACAAGGTGACGAGACAGCTGAAGGAAATGAACAATCAGTGACAGACAGGATTATGGGAAGTGTAGTGAAAATGCCTAGACACCGTGAAAACTGAGACCTCTAATGTTAAACCCAGGGAACCACCAGACACTGTGACAATTTTGGGAGGAGAAAAATTAACATATTAACGCATCTACTGTACCGAATATTTATCCAAAGGAATCGATATTGAATTAAGATCAGAATCATTGTTTTAGAAATGTTTACTTTTTTTTTAGAAATTTCAAAGCATTCAACTTCTGTATTGATATTCCACACTTGGTTTTCATTCTCTAAAACCACTTTAAATGAGACATTCAAAGCCAACAACTCTCAAAGCCACCCTGTAAGTGTTCAGCAAATAGTACAGGAATCGATATGGGAATCGATAAGGAATCGCATCGATAAGCAGACTTGACAATGGCATCGATATCGATAATTTCTTAACGATGCCCATCCCTATTCAGCGCGCTCTCTTTTGACTTGTCTCGCATGAATGGTTTTAAGCAATCGCATGAGAGCATTATCATGTAACACTAGCCAAAGGATGACAAAAAATAACAGATGCTGCGTTAATTGCGTACCAGCCCATTGTTTATTTTACATAAAATCTCAGCATTTTGCGTCATATAATTGCACAGGCTTGACATCGCGATTACGATTGCGA
The DNA here is from genome assembly GCF_949152265.1 of Phoxinus phoxinus. NCBI lineage: Eukaryota > Metazoa > Chordata > Actinopteri > Cypriniformes > Leuciscidae > Phoxinus > Phoxinus phoxinus. Next base: position 29,150,288 of record NC_136881.1, read on the forward strand.
TAAGATTAATCGTGCAGCACTATTACAATAGCAGATTTGCTATGGTTCTCATAACATGAGGAACTTATTAGTTAGTGATAAATAATCAATAACATGGTTATTTTTCAACTGGGGTATTATTTTTTTACCTTAAGTGGATCATCTGACCTATTAAATTCTTAGGAAGTCAAGTTAACTTTCACAATGTGTATTTGAATATAGGTTAAATAGGCCAAGGTTAGCCTAACCCAAATGTTCAGTTAGAACCGTATGTTTCAGTGTGTGTCTATGTTTTAAGTTTCTTACTGCACTATTTTTATCACAGCATAGATGCAACAAAAGAGTACGGTGGACATTCACTTGGACGACTGGTGAATGATCCAAATTGCAAAGTCAAGACAATCATTGTTGACGGAAGGCCACACCTGTGTCTGTTTAGTATAAGACATATCTTTCCAGATGAGGAAGTCACATACAACTATGGGGATTCCTCTTGGCCTTGGCGTTTAAGGGTGAGTCTCTTAAAGAATTTATCACTGAAAGTCAACCATGTTCTGTATTTCATGAATGTTAGTTTTTTATATGATGCAGATTATTTTTAAAAATTCTGCATGTCTGCTTTGTGCACGACGGAGCAATGAAAGGGACACTAGATATTTAGACTTTGGTTGATACTAGAATTAGTTGCGGTGACCAATTGGCAAACATCCTTGCCTCAGTGTTGTACCTGTCTTTCTCATAATTACAGGAATTGTGTGACGAGACATCAGTGGCTGTGACTGAATGCATTGTGAATCCTTCTTCATCAGTGAAACAGAAAGTAAGTGAGCGCATGTTCCTTCATTGTTTTCTTCTCTTTGACACAGGCAATGTTAAGTGTAGGATGGTTGGGCACCATACTAGACTGGTTGACGTGGACTGTCGTCTTAAAGACCCTGTTGTGACGTCTCAAATTCGAGTAAAATGTACCTTGCTCGGTTCATTCATTTTCATAACTCGTGCGTTGGGGGATGGGCATGACACTGACCTGAAATGTAAGGACAGTTCTCCACTACGAGGACCGTCATGTCAGGGATAGGGTTTGAGGAAAAGATGTTGCTTTGGGTATGTGTCGGCTGCTTCTTTATTGTGGATAAGCTGTAGACCCAATATGCACACTTTTCAATCTGGATATGCTTTGTGACTTTCAGTCACAGAGATGTAAACTGTTAAGGCCCATTCACACTAACCATAACTGTGTTAGGGTCCAACCAGCAGACGGTAACGTTCTGTTTATTGTGATCGCATCTTTGACTGCCGCTTATATATTGAAGCATGTTATAGCAGAATTGATTCCGATTGGCTGTCAATTAAGCAATGTATCGCAATACAAAAATGCAACAATATATATTGTGGATAGTGACAATATGTATTGTGTATAGGACACCCAAAATAAAAATTACTGTTTGAGGGGAAACAATCAAGTTTACCGAGTTTTAGTGTCAATACTACATTAAACTACTATATATATATATATAATGCAGTGGGGGAATATTTGTGGGTCCTGATAATGCTAAATGTCTTTTGTTACCAGTGAAAAGTGGCCTACATTAATTTAAATATATCTAGTTGGTGACAGAGTGCAAGCATATTTGTCTAAAACAAATCCATCCATCCATCTTCTTCCGCTTATCCGGGGCCGGGTCGCGGGGGCAGCAGTCTAAGCAGAGATGCCCAGACTTCCCTCTCCCTAGCCACTTCCTCTAGCTCTTCCGGGGGGACACCGTGGCGTTCCTAGGCCAGCCGGGAGACAGTCTCTCCAGCTTGTCCTAGGTCTTCCCCGGGGTCTCCTCCCGGTGGGACGCGCCCGGAACACCTTCCCGGGAAGGCGTCCAGGAGGCATCCGGAACAGACACTCCACCCATTTGCATTAACCCTTTGAGCCCGACGGCATCGTCCACGACGCCACACGACTCCTCCGATAAATATTTATATTATTTGATTGATTTTCTTACCGTTTTTTGCAGCAGAAAGCTAACGAGCTAGCCGTCACGGGGGTGTCTTTGGTGTCTTTCTAGCCTTTACAGAAGTTTTTCTATCCAGCCTGGAACTTGTGCGTCCTTTCAGAGTGTTTCAGCAATAAATCCAAACGCTTATATCCAAGTTTTATCCACTTGATGTCCATAATTTATACATTTTCTGTCATTTTTGCTAGCTGCCATTTTGGATATCACGTGATTCTTTGCGTGAGGTTGTTGACCAATGACAGGCTGATCCGTCGTCCACGTTGGTGTGCGTCATTACGCATGAACCAAGGCTGATATTGTGGAGAGAGAGACGCACGGCACAGTGGTTTCGAGGGGAGAGAGAGAGAGACGCACAGAAAGACGCGAGTTTTGAAGAATATACAGAGAATAATGGATCGTCAGAGATTGAGAAACATGGATCTAAATCAAGCGCTGGCCTTTTTTGATGCCATGGAGGATGATGGATTTTCTGGAGAAGAGAGCTTTTTGACTCATGAGGAACTAGATTACCAGGATGGTCTAGACCCTGCTGAAGAGTAAGTTCCATTTATTTATTTACTGTAAAAGTATATTAAAAAAAAAAACTAATAAAATAAAATAATAAAATAAAATTTCTAAATATGTAATAATAAGTTCTGTAAAAGTAGTATTTCGTTTTCTATGTTTGTTACAGAGTAGTAAGAGTTGTGGATTACACTTTGTCTCAGCCATTGTTTGTCTGAGTTTACCTAGAGATACAAACAAAGGATAGTGGGGGGTTGGTCACACCTTTTAGCTGTGGAGAGAATGTCTCAAGGATGTTGTAGTGGGGGGTTGGTCACACCTTTTGGCTGGGGAGAGAGTGCTCATATTATAGCTGTGGTGGGTTGGGGGGTACAGTAGCAATCTCAGCCATTGTTATCTTATGTGAGAAATCGCATACAAAAACACTAATTGATCTGATATGTATGATCTAATATTTTGCTTTATTTGTTTTACAGTCATGATAATGAAGACACCAGCCCACCCACCCGAGCCAGACAGGAAAGCTCCCATTCTTCCGCTGAGGAGGGTCCTCCCACTTCTGCTGCAGCATCCCAGCCTTCCACTTCTGCTGCAGCATCCCAGCCTCCCACTTCTGCTGCAGCATCCCAGCCTTCCACTTCTGCTGCAGCATCCCAGCCTTCCACTTCTGCTGCAGCATCCCAGCCTTCCACTTCTGCTGCAGCATCCCAGCCTTCCACTTCTGCTGCAGCATCCCAGCCTCCCACTTCTGCTGCAGCATCCCAGCCTTCCACTTCTGCTGCAGCATCCCAGCCTTCCACTTCTGCTGCAGCATCCCAGCCTTCCACAACTGCTGCAGCATCCCAGCCTTCCACTTCTGCTGCAGCATCCCAGCCTCCCACTTCTGCTGCAGCATCCCAGCCTTCCACTTCTGCTGCAGCATCCCAGCCTCCCACTTCTGCTGCAGCATCCCAGCCTTCCACTTCTGCTGCAGCATCCCAGCCTCCCACTTCTGCTGCAGCATCCCAGCCTCCCACTTCTGCTGCAGCATCCCAGCCTTCCACTTCTGCTGCAGCATCCCAGCCTCCCACTTCTGCTGCAGCATCCCAGCCTCCCACTTCTGCTGCAGCATCCCAGCCTTCCACAACTGCTGCAGCATCCCAGCCTTCCACAACTGCTGCAGCATCCCAGCCTTCCACTTCTGCTGCAGCATCCCAGCCTCCCACTTCTGCTGCAGCATCCCAGCCTCCCACTTCTGCTGCAGCATCCCAGCCTTCCACAACTGCTGCAGCATCCCAGCCTTCCACAACTGCTGCAGCATCCCAGCCTCCCACTTCTGCTGCAGCATCCCAGCCTTCCACTTCTGCTGCAGCATCCCAGCCTCCCACTTCTGCTGCAGCATCCCAGCCTTCCACTTCTGCTGCAGCATCCCAGCCTTCCACTTCTGCTGCAGCATCCCAGCCTTCCACTTCTGCTGCAGCATCCCAGCCTTCCACTTCTGCTGCAGCATCCCAGCCTTCCACTTCTGCTGCAGCATCCCAGCCTTCCACAACTGCTGCAACATCCCAGCCTTCCACTTCTGCTGCAGCATCCCAGCCTTCCACTTCTGCTGCAGCATCCCAGCCTTCCACTTCTGCTGCAGCATCCCAGCCTCCCACTTCTGCTGCAGCATCCCAGCCTCCCACTTCTGCTGCAGCATCCCAGCCTCCCACTTCTGCTGCAGCATCCCAGCCTCCCACTTCTGCTGCAGCATCCCAGCCTCCCACTTCTGCTGCAGCATCCCAGCCTTCCACTTCTGCTGCAGCATCCCAGCCTTCCACTTCTGCTGCAGCATCCCAGCCTCCCACTTCTGCTGCAGCATCCCAGCCTCCCACTTCTGCTGCAGCATCCCAGCCTCCCACTTCTGCTGCAGCATCCCAGCCTCCCACTTCTGCTGCAGCATCCCAGCCTCCCACTTCTGCTGCAGCATCCCAGCCTCCCACTTCTGCTGCAGCATCCCAGCCTCCCACTTCTGCTGCAGCATCCCAGCCTTCCACAACTGCTGCAGCATCCCAGCCTCCCACTTCTGCTGCAGCATCCCAGCCTCCCACTTCTGCTGCAGCATCCCAGCCTCCCACTTCTGCTGCAGCATCCCAGCCTCCCACTTCTGCTGCAGCATCCCAGCCTTCCACAACTGCTGCAGCATCCCAGCCTCCCACTTCTGCTGCAGCATCCCAGCCTCCCACTTCTGCTGCAGCATCCCAGCCTCCCACTTCTGCTGCAGCATCCCAGCAGCTGCCAGGAATAGGCTAGAGGATGGATACCCGACCCGAGCCCGACGGGACCCGCCGGTACCCGACGGGCCGGGCCGGGTTCGGACAGATATTTAGAATTGATGTTCGGGTTCGGGTCGGGCTCGGTCACATCAACGCGAAGGCATTGAACATTTTAAATTTAAAACAGGTTATTATGTAGGTAGCCAATGTGCCTGATGCTTTCACTTGATGCAAACGTTCGTTTTTGTGATTAAAATATATGTAAAATATTACCATAACATCTGTCTTCCTTTGTGCGGAAATTTGTTTATGTAGCCGTGGGCCGTGACAACGAAACACGTGCATGTACGCCTGTGTTACGTGCGCTTGTTGCTCCGCGCGGTGACACGCTCATCTATTGACATTTCTGAATCTCTTCCTTAAGTTGCTTAATAAAAGCGGGCTTTCCACACAAACAAACGTACATGTGTCATTAGTATGAGAATAAAAAAACCGGAATTTTAACTTTCGGTCTCGGGTCGGGCTCGAACATAAATATCTGTATGCCTGTCGGGCTCGGGTCGGGTTCGGTTACTGCTCTGTCGGACGCGGGCCGGGCTCGGACAGAAAAATTCGGCCCGATCCGCACTCTAGAATAGGCCATGGACGGCTGCAGTCACGGTCTAGAGGGAGAGCGCGGTCAAGGTCAAGATCCAGATCCGGCAGCTTGAGGGGTCGACAGAGTCCTGAATCCACAAGGTTCGAGATCTAGATCACCACAGCCAGCAGCCCCAACTCCATCATGGAACAGTAAGAGTCAGCCAGACATCCCTCCAGTGCCCAAAAGGTTCGTCCCAACAATAAAGCCAGGACATCAGCTCAGCCCCACATCCATATACACACCATTGGACCTTTTCAAACTTTTTGTCAGTGACAGTGCAGCAACCACTTTGTGTAATAACACAAACACAAACGCTGCAAAAAAAACATTGCCAGTGGCAAAATATATTCCTGGAAAAAAATTAACTGTTCAAGAATTTTTCCAATATTTAGGACTGACTTTCTTTTTTGCACTGGTGAGACTGACAAATATCCGGGACTACTGGAGGACAAACACCATTTTCAGCCAACAGTTTCCCCACTCAGTGATGGCACGTGACAGGTATCAGGTCATTTCCTGGAACATCCACATGAGCGACCCTGATGAAGATGTCCACAACGACCGGAAGAGAGGGACACCAGCTTATGACCGGCTGTTTCGTCTGAAGCCCCTTTTAGATGACATCAAACATGCATGCAGAGCATTTTATCGCCCACGGCAGAACCTTTCAGTGGACGAGAGGATGGTGGCAACAAAGGCTCACACTGGCATGACGCAATATATGAAGGCGAAGCCAACTAAGTGGGGCTTCAAACTTTTTGTGCTGGCAGACAGCAGCATTGGGTACACTTTAGACTTTGCTGTATACACGGGGAAGTCTGTGTTTGCTTCTGGTGTAGGACTGGTATACGACTCGGTTATGTCCCTCATGAACAAATCATTCCTAGGGAGTGGCTACAATGTGTATGTAGACAACTTCTACACAAGTCCAAAGCTATTCATGGATCTCTACAGCATGAACTTTGGAGCATGTGGCACCTACAGGGACAACAGACGAGGATGCCCCCGCACAACCACAAATGCCATGAACAAAAAGGATCCTAGGGGCACCATCAGGTGGATCCGTGACGGCCCTCTGGTTTTCGTAAAGTGGATGGACACTCGGGAAGTCTCTGTCTGCTCCACAATTCACCCGGCCTTCTCTGGCAACACAGTTCAGAGAAGGGTAAGAACTCAGGATGGAGGCTGGAACACGAAATCCATTCCATGCCCAACCCCTGTCACTGAATACAACAAGAATATGGGAGGTGTTGATCTTTCTGATCAACTCATCCAATACTACTCAGTTCACCAAAAACCATTTCAGTGTAAAGTGGTCCTTTTCGTGTTACACAGGACCAGAGACTAGTTTTCCCTGTGTGCTTATCTGCTGATATTTCACATGGTCCGAAACGGTTTAGATTGTAGGCCTGGAATACATTTTAATTGTTGCTTTTTACCCCTCAGGAAAAAGCCAAATGAATCAGGATGAAACTGAGAACTCCAGAGGTATTTAAACATTTGGGTATATTAAAGTTATTTCATGTATATACATATAGGTGTATAGGTATACATATGTATGTTTGTTTGTTTGTTTGTTTGTTTGTTTTACAGAGACCAAATTGAGGAGAATAGTGAAAAGGCCATGGAGCCCAAATGAAGTGAATGCTGTCATGAAACATTTCAGAGTCCATATTTCAAAGGGACACCTTGCAACAAAGGCAGAGTGTGAGCAGTGCAAGACTGCTGAGGACCCTGTCCTGAGAGAAAGAACGGCCCAAAATATAAGGGATTTCGTGAGGAACCGAGGTTTGATGTTGAAAAAGAAATTATCTTAGAGTTCTTCGAGAGATCAGTGTTGCCTTCCATTAAAGGTTGTATCAGCGATTTTAGGCCCAAAAAAGGCCCAAATATAAATGATCACATTCATCTAATTTTTCCTAACGATCCGCTAGCTGCCCGCCCCATAAGTATGCCGTCCAAAAACCGCGTCTCTGTAGGCAGCCTAGGCTCTGAGATCTGCACACAAAAGGTGGGGGTGTTGTGGTTTGAGATTTTGCGGTGATTGGTTGGAACACTGTTTATTTTGGTTTTGGTGGCTGGTGAAACCCATTGTTTTTGTGTGCAGATCTCAGAGCCTAGGCTGCCTACAGAGACGCAGTTTTTGGACGGCATGCTTATGGGGCGGCAGCTAGCGGATTGTTAGGAAAGATTAGATGAATGTGATCATTTATGTTTGGGCCTGAAATCGCTGATACAACCTTTAATGTCTGGGGGTTTTGTTCTCTAAAGTGTTGTTGGGCCAGAAGAGTGTTCAAGACATCCTTTTATTTACTTTTATTAAAACACTGTTTTGAAAGAAATTTACAAATACATGCATTTACTGGAAGGCAATTTAATTTGGTTTTATTTCCAGTGTGTTGCTGTGGTCATTTTGAGGCACACTCCCTCATGCACTTTAGTCCCATAATGGTTAGAGATGTACCGATCACAATTTTGTATTGTAATCCAATTCCGATTTTTACGAGGTTGACCTGCCGATACCGATTTTAGCCGATTCCGATTTCATTTTTTCTAACCACTTAACAGCACACACATTTATTTTCTATATGTTTTTTTTTATAAAACACCATATACTTCTACCCAAACTGAATAATAAAAACAAGTTTAAATGGGTGAATTTTCTATAAATATTTTTGAGTCTTCATTTTCTTTTCTGACATAGCCTATTCCAGTTCTTGTTAAAACACACTAGACATGCAAATTCAGTGCATTTTTGGCACTTTTTGTGTGAAATCATATTTATTTTGCACCTCAAAAAAACTGCTTTCACTTTAATTGAGTTTGAGCAGCGCAGCAAAAATAGACTCTGCGCTTCACTGCTGCTCACGCGACGCTCCTGCTTGACGCTCACGCTCTGCTCCTGCTCCCGGTGTGATGCACTCATTGATTAACATGCACGCCGAAAAAAATACGCGCCTCTCACGCTTGCGGTGTGAAACTGACGTAATTCATGAGGTTTTCTACATGTGCGTTCCGTGTGCACGTGTGATGCTGATGTTGCGCGATGTTAATCATGCAGCGCCAGAGTGCGTTTGACCGGTATAAAATCGGTATATGTCAGACTGACTGGCCGATCGCCGGTCATGGCCGATCACGTGAAAATCGGCCAATTCCGGTCCCAAGCCGATCAATCGGTGCATCTCTAATAATGGCCTTATTAGACCTCAGTTGTTGAGCCTTTTTTTACCATTTGCAAAATAAAAATTGCCCTTTTCAGTTTAATTTTGTTAGTTTTTATTGGCTGTCTAGTTGCATTTCTTCATCTAATTGTCCTTTAACTAGTCTTCTATGAAGTGTAAAACTTGCTGATCTTTAATCCTTTTCTCCAACCAGGTTCATTTTGCACCACGTGTATATGTTGGTTGATATAGCAACAGCACATTGTAGCACTATTTCCTTAGGTGTGCGTATTACTTTTACAGGTTTAGTGGCAGCAAAAAGATGCACAATCATTTGTGAATTCACTCTTTAACGTAGAATAGTTGATTTGGTTTAGTATGGTTAACTCTAATACAGGTACTCCTGCTATGTGTGGAGTTAATCGTGATGTCCATTTAAACCCAGTTTGTCCTCATAATCAAGGGTTAGTCGGGTGTTTGAGAGTGTGTATGTGTGTGTGAGAGAGGTCCAGTTAAATCCAAAATGTCCTCATAATCAAGGGTTAGTTAGGTGTTCGTGTGTGAGAGGTCCAGTTAAACCCAAAATGTCCTCATAATCAAGGGTTAGTCAGGTGTTTGAGTGTGTGTGTGAGAGGTCCAGTTAAACCCAAAATGTCCTCATAATCAAGGGTTAGTCAGGTGTTTGTGTGTTTGAGAGTGTGTGTGTGAGAGGTCCAGTTAAACCCAAAATGTCCTCATAATCAAGGGTTAGTCAGGTGTTTGAGTGTGTGTGTGAGAGGTCCAGTTAAACCCAAAATGTCCTCATAATCAAGGGTTAGTCAGGTGTTTGAGTGTGTGTGTGAGAGGTCCAGTTAAACCCAAAATGTCCTCCTAATCAAGGGTTAGTTAGGTGTTTGTGTGTGTTTGAGAGTGTGTGTGTGAGAGGTCCAGTTAAACCCAAAATGTCCTCATAATCAAGGGTTAGTCAGGTGTTTGAGTGTGTGTGTGAAAGGTCCAGTTAAACCCAAAATGTCCTCATAATCAAGGGTTAGTCAGGTGTTTGTGTGTGTTTGAGAGTGTGTATGTGAGAGGTCCAGTTAAACCCAAAATGTCCTCATAATCAAGGGTTAGTCAGGTGTTTGAGAGTGTGTGTGAGAGAGGTCCAGTTAAACCCAAAATGTCCTCATAATCAAGGGTTAGTTAGGGTTGTGTGTGTATGCATGATTCATATGGTTACAGATGTACAGTTAAACCCAAATGGTCAGCAATGTTCATTTAGATAATAATACCAAGTCTTGAACAATCTTCTCTTTTCACATTAACAAAACCCAAACCCAATCAACTGGAAATATTTAGCTTTATTCAAAACTATCTTTAGACAAAACTTCTTAAAATCTAATGAATAAATTAAGACTGACATTCAAGGTTCAATTATGAAAAATACTTGTGGGTGAATGCATTTGTCAGTGATGGTTAAATAGTAAACTCTCCTTTTGGTTTTTTATTTTCTTAATTTTTAAAGCTAAAATATTTCCGTATTTCACTTTCCCTCTTCTCTCTTCTCTCTTCACTCACTTCACACCTGTTAAATCTCACATTACAAACTCAGGTTAGTTTTCTGAAATCTCTCTTAAAGTTTAAGCCAGGGTGAACAATTGCTGATAATTTCTTGTTTTGTTTTTCTATATGCTGGTATTGAAACAAACTTAAGTGATGTGGCACTCTCATGGGTAAAGTTAGTCCAGGTTATACCAGGTTAGTCCTCATAATTAATGGTCAGATGTGTGTGTGTATGTGAGTGATGTCCAGATAAACCAGGGTAGTCCTCATAAGTCATAATTAAATCAGGAAACGCCCACTCCTGCCCTGTCCTTACAGTGCTTTAGTTTGTCAGGTCTTCATATTACCAGACTGTTTCATTAGAATTAAATTCTGAGCAGTCAGATTTTTACCCCATGCCATAAGGAGCAGTTTAATATTTTTTATTAATGTCTATGACAAAGGGAAAGGTGGGTCCCCATAAACCAGGATGGATCTTTTTAGGGGGAAAAGTCCTTATAAAGCACCCGTACCAGTATGTGTGTGTGTGTGTGTGTGTGTGTGTGTGTGTGTGTGAGAGAGAGAAATTGTGTGTGCGTTTGTGTGTTATAAGGGAGTTTCTAGTGTCCAGGGAATTAGACAATTCTAGTTTATTTGTCATTCTCTTGATGCTATAAGTGCACATGGCAGAAGTAATCGCAGAAAACAGAAGTCAGACTTCAAAATAGAACATTAAATGGGTTCTTGTTGGTGTCTCTTTGATTGATTGTTTCCTCTGCTTAACTAGGGCATGTGGAAAGTGTCTAAACGGTTGCACACACTGTGTGTGTGTGTGTGTGTGTGTGTGTGTGTGTGTGTGTGTGTGTGTGTGTGTGTGTGTGTGTGTGTGTGTGTGTGTGTGTGCGCGTGCACGTTAAAATTATTTATAGTTATTATTGACAAGTATGAATACAATTATTGTACAATTATACAATTATTATTATTATCCAATCCATTATTATTATTATTTTATTTGTATTCAATCCATTATTATTGACTTGTTTTTATTCATTTTTAAACTTTTTGGTAAAAACAGTATTATTGTGAAATATTATTATGAAATGATATTATATTATTATTATTATATTGTTATATTATTATAAATTGTGAAATTAAATATTATTTAAAATAACAGTTTTTTATATTAATATATTTTTAAATAATTTATTATTTATATAATTTAAAGCTGAGTTTTCAGCAATTTTTAGTGGATTATTCTAATATGTCGATGGGCTGCTCAAGAAACTTATTATCAATTATTATTATTATCATTATTATTATTAATATTGAAAACAGTTTTTGCTGCTAAATATTTTTCCCGGAATCAAGAAAATAAAATCAGGATTCTTTGATGAATAGAAAGTTCATTAGAAAAGTATTTATTTGAAATAGAAATTTTGTGTAACATTATAAATGTCTTTATTGTCACTTGTGATCAATTTAATGAAGCCTTGCTGAAGTATTAAAGTATTAATTACCTAAAAAAAAAAAATTACCCCAAACGTTTGATGTAAAATAGACACAGATCTTTTTATTTTACTTTCATTTGTTTTGCTTAACTCTGATATACAAGCAAATTAACTGTAATTTTTATATAGCAGTTAAACACATATTGCATTGCAATCTTAAATAAAAAATGGTACCATTCAGCTGCCAATAATTTGTATTTATTTTATGTTCTCTCCAATGCCAATGTGTTTTATTCACATTTGGCACTTGATTGTTGAACAGATTGTTCATAGAAGATGTGTGTAGATGTACGCTCAGCTTGTTTGTTACGTTTCTCTTACAGGACAGAACTTTAACCTGAGGCAGCTGGGAATATGTGAACCAGCCACACGCCGTGGCCTGGCCTTCTGCGCAGAGATGGGCCTCCCCCACCGCGGCTACTCTGTTGGTGCAGGCTCAGACGTGGACACTGAGAACGAGGGGGTGATGTCACCGGAACGAGCCATGCGCCTCTGGGGCAGAGGTGTGAAGTCTGGCCGCAACTCCTGCTTGTCCAGCCGCTCAAACTCAGCCCTGACCCTGACTGACACTGAGCACGAGAACAAATCAGACAGTGAGAACGGTGAGTGGAGCCACACTAGGGCCACGTTCAGCCTTTTAGTCCAGGTTCAACTACCCCAAAACAGATTTTTTTTTTAAAAAAACATTGTTTTTTTTTTTCCCTACCATGCTTAGGCTGATAGCTGGAATATGGAATAATACCATATTATTTGGAATATGGTAACTGGTTTTTAGCTGGTCTGAGATCAGCTAGTGCAAGCTGATAGACTATCTTGGACCAACACCAAATAAGCTTCCAATCAAGCTTCAACTTGTTTTTGGAAAATTGTGAATGTCCAAATGGCCAGCTTGAACCTGCTAGAAATTAGCTACAATGTTCCCAAACTTAACATTTCTACATAGAGGACTCAATAAAATGAAATATTTATAGATTATACGCACTTCTCTTGCACACTATTAGCATTATCACACGCTTTTGATTCTCGTCATGACCGGCCACAGAGTCAATACCAAGCAGAACAAAGTCATATATATCCGCATGCTCTCTTTCTCTTTATGCCCATACCACTGCTTCCGCGGCCCTAAGAGGACCCTCCAGCGGCCCAATCAAAGGTCTGTCTTTGTGTCGGGCGCTAGGAGACCTTACCTAGCCATCGTTGGAATGCTCCGCTCGCATGAGCGAACACACACAATGGCTGGTTAACAGGCCCCAGCGGTTTGAAGTGCAAATTTGATCATGCTTGAAACCTGGAGAAGTGATGGGAGCGACAATCTCTCTCTCTCTCTCTCTCTCTCTCTCTCTCTCTCTCTCTCTCTCTCTCTCTCTCTCTCTCTCTCTCTCTCTCCTTCTTTTTCTTTGGTGCAGTCGTTCATTCCCACAAAGCAGCTGTGATGTTTCAAAGAATACTCAGGTGACAGGCTTCCTCTGGGCCTCACCGCCACACTTCCGCTGCCACTCTCCCAGAGCGAGGCCTCGGCGGGTGGGGTGGGGGGTGGAGATGTCATCACGCCCTGACATGCTTTTTTGATTATATTTTTATTCACACTAAAATCCCTCAGATTTGTTTCTTGTTGTTCTTTTCAGGTCCAATTGAGAATGAAGTGGAGGAGTTCTTTTTTTTCTCCTCCTTTTTTTCATGAATTGAACTGAGAATTAAAGCTGCTGACACTGAGGTATAGGACAGCCATTTTGAAGGAAGGGGGAAACTAAGCAAATGAAGAACTAAATCATTCATTATCTTCCTGTGCACACACTCTCTTGTCACTTATTCTCATTTATTAATATTCCTTAGACTAACAGGTGTTGTGTGCAAATAACCTTTAAGAAGACCTTATCTAATCACTTTCATTAACACCTTTTGGCTTAATTAAGGAAAGCAAAACGCTGAGTGTGTAGGATTGTTATATTTGCTTTCATTATGAGATGAATGTGTGGGGCGACTCTCATATCTCTGATGACCAGAGCAATGAACACACTCCTTCAGAAGGAGCTTGTTCTACATATTTTATATTCACTTTCCTTAATGTAGTTAATATTTGTGAAAGGAGCCCTGTATGTATGTATGTACTGTATGTGTGTACTGTATGTATATAAGATGCATATTGAAATTAAGAGAAGAAGCTAGACTCTAGTTGAGTCCAATAGAGTTTAATGTTAGCATTTTGATAAATTAAACATGTGATACTCTAACCCAGTGGTTATCAAAGAGTGTCCCAGCAAACTTCCAAGAGGGTCTCAAAATGACTTAAAATGGTTACATTTTAAACAAAACAACTAAAAGTCAAGTTATTGGTTTTAAAGAACCAGGATTCCTACAGCTTACCTGAATAAGTGAAGAAACCTCATTTTAAAAGTGTAATTTGTTAGACATGGGAGTAATGTAAATTATTAAAATCGTACCCACTCCATTGGCATTTGTATAATTAATATACATTTTTCTAGTTAAACCCTGCTCTGAATTTTTTTAATTAAAAATCTTTATCCAGTAAATCATAAACAACTGCAGAAGTATTGGACCTTTGAGAGTGGGAGCCTTGGAATCAAAAAGAATTTAATTACATTTAACTATTACATCTTTTTTATTATATTAATAACTTATCTTGGATTTTTCGTTCACTGAGCTTGTCGTAATGCAGCATAACTAAGTTGGCTATCTTTTGTTACAGCGTTATCACGTTTAAAAATGTCTCCTCTGTAAGCAGATCACTAGTTTTTTTTTTTTACACAAGTGTTAACATGTAACATAAGTACATGTGGGTATTTTTCTAATTGTCTCACTGAATTGTGGGATATGTTGCAGTTGTCGAGGCTTATGTCCTAACAAGAGACAGCTGCAGACAGTGTTAGTGAGTCCATGAGGAGAAAATAAAAAGAATGTTTTCTTTCTGTTCTTGGTTTGTTTCACTTCACTCCATTACAAGATCTTTGGGATTAACTTCAGCTACTGTTTCCCTCCAATTCGGTGCCTCTTGACACGAATGTTGAAAAAAGCTTTCTCCAGCCGTACCAAAATATTTCCTGTTTACATGTGCCTGGCGTCACAATGGAAGAAAGTGTGTCCAAATGATTGACACACTGTTTGGCTTTTTTAGGCCTCTTTCCCGACTCCCTTCTCTACCGAATTCAAGATGGAGTCATGTTTAGCTTTCAAGATTGTTCGGCTTGTCGCCTCAGAGCTTGATTGTGTTTGTGAGGATGGGCCGTCGGCCCTCGCGAACTGCCTTTTGACTTCAAACGCAGTGGAGGTTAATTCCATTTGCGGAAAAGCGGGATTTGTCAACCAGAAGCTGAGAGTGGAAGTGAAAGAGGTGTGTGTAGCTCTGTCAGACACGGTTCTAGTGAAAGGATCTCGATTCTGGTCCCACATTTCCAAGTTCACCCTTACACTCTATTAGAAAGTACACAGAGAGAGAGACGCTCGCACAGAGACTCTCTCGGCTCGGCATAGAGAGCATTCGCTCTGCCTGCTCTCGCTCTTTGGACTTAATATCCTGTAATGGAGAAGGGGTCGGGAGAAACACCTGAGCACAATGTGTTCCACTGCAGCAGAAAAGACGAGAGAGGGAGAGAGGAAAGGAGAGGGCGAGCGAGAGATGGCCGCTAACAAAGGAGGGATATTTTGTCCTCCATCTCCAGGGGACATTTGAGCCAGGGATGCGCTTCACCGCATGCCCACCCTTGTCTCCCTCTTCCTGGGTCACTGCACACCTGCTCACTCCCCCAGAGGGAGCGAATGAAAGGAGAGAGAAGGCACACAAACACACACACTTCAGTCTTCACAGTAAGGCAAAGAAAAAAAAAACTTTTGTTCATTCAAAAAAACTGAATTTATTTGAAATGATTTTTTTTTTTTCATTGTAAAAGTCTTTAATGTCTTTTTTCAGCAAATGAATGCATCCTTGCTTAATACAAATATTACTTTTATTAACATTAAAATAGAAAAAAAAAGATTGCATACTGCCACCAAGTGTGTGTGTGTGTGCGTGCGTGCGTGCGTGCGTGCGTGCGTGCGTGCGTGCGTGCGTGCGTGAGTGTGTGTGTGTGTGTGTGTGTGTGTTGCTCATCCCTCTTATATACCGTATCTAGTAGCCTAATCAAGAAATCATGGTTAAAAACTATGGGAACAATATAATTTAAAAACCCTTTCTAAAATATTTAATATAATATTTTTATTTTTATAATATAATATAATAGTAATATTTTTGCATCCTGCAAAATCGTGATTTCTATTTTAATAATCAATATTTAAAACTATAATACAACTTGTCTTTAGATCCAACAGAAATTGCTGTGCCTCCTCTGTCATTTGCAGCCAACTTGCCATCATATGACACCTGCTCCTGTCTGGATCTGTTTTTGATTTTGAGCTTGTTTGAAGCTTCTCTCTCTCACACACACACTCACTATCACACACACACACACACACACACACACACACACACACACACACACGCACACACACACACACACACACATCTGCACACTACAGGGGGTTCAGGGGAAGAGGGATAGAGAAGGGGGGAGAGCCCTGATTACGTGAGAAAGAACCGAAGTCCTCAACTGACTATTCGAGGTCTCGTTAGCACCGCTCCCCGACTGAGGTTTTAATGCGCCTCTGTTTTGATTCAGGTTACTTCATTATTTTGGGGTGGGGGCTTTTAATCAAAAATTGCACGGCAGATATGAGAGAGCTTGCCCTGCTGTGAGCAAGGAAGCAGTTGCGCTGACATTAGTCCATGTACCCGGGTGTGCGAGAGAAAGTTACAGAACTAGCATCTAATCTCGCTCCGCTTTTTAAGAGTCTGTGAAGCTACATCAAAGGATCTGACAGGAGAGAAGCAGGAACTTCTCCGTCCTCACACTTTTTTTTCTAACTGGAATGCCTCACTTGAACGCTCACAGAGACCCATTTGGTTTGGGTCAAGAGCTTGCATTACGTGTGTGTGTGTGTGTGTGTGTGTGTGTGTGTGTGTGTGTGTGTGTGTGTGTGTGTGTGCGTGTGTGTGTGTGTCTGGCTTGTAAATCCACCAAATTTTCTCAGCAGTAGTGACCAGCGGTCAAGCCAGATTTATCGTGTCAGGAGCGTCTCAAGCACTCTTTTCTATTACTTGCGTTGCCATAAGCACCGATAGTCCGTGGCGATTTTTTGCTGAATCATCAGAGGTGATAGAGACCTCTGGGAGTGGTTTTCTGCTTGGTGGAATGAAGTGTCCACCACCTCTCCTTATGTTTTATATAAAGAGGGTCATACAGTAGGTGTCTGCTTAATGAGATTAAGAAAAATGTGTCAACAATAACACAAATCCTGTAAATATCTTAACCGGCTTAGTCAGTCGGGCATGATAGTTCAGGGCACAGAAATTCCGTCTTTGAGGCTGTAGGTGTGAACACACATCTCTCTCTCTCTCTCTCTCTCTCTCTCTCTCTCTCTCTCTCTCTCTCTCTCTCTCTCTCTCTCTCTCTCTCTCTCTCTCTCTCTCTCTCTCTCTCTCTCTCTCTCTCTCTCTCTCTCTCTCTCTCTCTCTCTCTCTCTCTCTCTCTCTCTCTCTCTCTCTCTCTCTCTCTCTCTCTCTCTCTCTCTCTCTCTCTCTCTTTTTGCAATTTAAATAGGCAGTCATCTAATTACTTCAGGAAACTCTACAAAAGTGCTTAATTAGCAATGAGAACTAAAGCCTTATATCTTAGGAGTGTCTTAATGTGTCTAATATATGTAGTTTAGTGCATCCTGCTTCCTCTTTAGCAGGCTAAAGCTTTCCAGACTGGACCGCTTTAATTGGACGTGTGATTAAATGAGTTATAAAGAGATAAATATGTTCAAAAAGTCGGTTGAACAACTACATTTTAACAATAACCAGGTGCTGAATATATCTGCGGAGTGAAACATATTCAGAGCTGGAGAGTGGAAAAAGGCCAAGTGTGTTTTATATTATAAAATGAGTTGCTTATATAAGGGTTATGACATTCATGTTGCGGCAGAGTGTGTGTGTGAATTGAAAAGCAATGCCGTTGTTGTTTCTTTCAGTTTAAAGTACTCTGGGATTGTGTGGGCGACCCTAGCCGTTGTCTTTGTGAAGTTATTGAAATCAGTGTTTTAGCTAAGAGACCTGGCACAGGAAGATACAGGGAGATGGCGATGGGAACGGGCTTTTGGGAAAGATTGCACCACCAATAACTAAGCCAGACCGCTGATGTGCGTGGCACATAGATAAGCCTCATAGACCTGCGAAACAGCATGGTGTTCATTTGTTCATTGAAGCATGACATTTGTTTAAACTCAAACATCCACGTAATTTAATAGCGACAGGTGATTTCGTGAGATAACCACAAAAGAAACATGTATGTGCATGCCACAAAGATGCTAAATGGATAAATGTAAAGTAAACAAAGATGTGTAGTTTGGATAAGTATTCATTATGCCATTGGTTTTGCTAATGGAAAAAGCATACCTTTTTCTTTCTTTCTTTTTTTCAATTCCTGTGGAAAACATGGAATCTGTGCTCATTCTTTCTCTGGGTTTTTTTTTCAGTCAAGCCGTTTAAACCCAGAGAAATAACCATGTCAGAGAATTAGAGGCATAATCTATGTTCTGCAAAATCATCAAACTCTTTCTTGACATTTTTTACACTGCAAAAAACTGCATTTAGCACTGAAAGATGCATTTTATTCATAGTTGAATTATGCAAATAAAGGCATAAAAGCATTTTACATGTAAATTACAAATACAGAAATAAGAAAATGTATGTTTTAAATATTAGTTAAGACAATATTTAAATATTAGTTTTATCAATATAGCAAACATATTAGACAAT
Source organism: Phoxinus phoxinus (assembly GCF_949152265.1). Taxonomy (NCBI): domain Eukaryota; kingdom Metazoa; phylum Chordata; class Actinopteri; order Cypriniformes; family Leuciscidae; genus Phoxinus; species Phoxinus phoxinus. The sequence continues at coordinate 29,168,688 of NC_136881.1, forward strand.
TTTTTAACTACATTATTTTATAATTAATTATTATTTATAATTATATATAATTTATAAAATATATACTCTGTCGTGACAACAGCAGAGTTTAAGTCTGCACTGATACTGCATTTGCACTGAACTAAAGTCGCCTCTGAGACTAGTGTCAGAGATAAGTTGAAGCATATTTTAGTATTGCTTTCATGTGGCATTATATCTTAAATCTGCTATAATACACCTTCTGAAAACAAAGCTTTACATAGTCCACTCGTGTCTTCCAGCATTTCAGTTTTGTTCCCTCGTGGCACATTTCCTGCAGTGTTCCAGTTGATTAGCAAGCCAGCAGTATAGACTCAATTTTGGAAAACAAACTTTTGCCTTCTGGCCTGAAACTCACTACAATCTATCCAGTCCTAGAGGAAGCTTCTCCTTAACTGGTCTGAAAGTAACTGGTCCCTCCATGAAAGAAAGAAAAACTACAACAACAAAAAAGACATGAAAGAATGCCTACAGTTTGATTTCCTCTCATGCCATGGCTGAATGGCCACTTGTGGCGTCTCCGGAGGCTAAACCGAGACGCATTGTTTTCCCGTGAGGGTCATGAACTCACCTCGGCAGTGTAACAACAGTGTGTGTGTCTGTTTTGTAAGAAGGATGAGCTATCAGCAGCTCACTCAAACACCCTTATCACTCACATAACAGAGAGTGTGTTTACTCAGAAACACTGCACTTCCTAAGGGCCCTGTGGCTGCAATTCCAGTGTGTGTGGGTGTGTGTGTGTGTGTGTGTAAATGCAGGTAGTTGGAATAATTACACTATAGTAAACATATTATATGTAACTTGCACGTACAAGAAGCATGCTGACATTTACTAGAAAAGGGGAAAATGTAAAAAATGGATAGAGTAAAAATGGCATCTAATTTTTTTTCTAATGTGACCAGATTTCTTTGTCACATTCTATCCCTTTTTTGTGTTTTGCTTTTTTCTGTGACTGATTAAAAATTATTCACAAATACTTTTGCTCTTTATTTCTCTGTTTTGATCTCACTCACATAATTCTAGTGAATTTGTTTATATGGATCATACAGAATGCTGCATTATGTGTAGATACATATATTCAAACCAATTCTATAGTGTGTGCCAAAACATTATGACCACCTGCCTAATATGGTGTTGGTCCTCCGTTGTGCTGCCAAAACGGCGCCGACTGGCCGAGGTATGGACTCAACAAAGATCCCCTGAAGGTGCCCTGTGGTATCTGGCACCAAAACATTAGCAGCTGATCCTTCAAGTCCTGTTGTAAAGTGGATCAAACTTGTTGGTCCCAGCACATCCCACAGATGCTACGATGGATTTAGATCTGGGGAATTTTGAGGCTAGGGGGTCAATTTCACTGAGGGATCAGTACCCGTATTAGTATCATGGCCTTCATTCATAAAAATATGCCATTAAACAAGTATTTAAAATATACTGTCTTTATGCTGTTTCTACATTAATTTGGAGATTAACTGTGAAATTATTACATTATAAAATATATAAACAACCTATAAAAAACTGAATATGTGATCGATTGACAGCACTAATTCTATTATATTTATAATATTATATTATGTTATTCCTGTGTATATATAGCTTTTATACCTATAGTATAGAGCATGGAGGCCTGCTCTGAATATAAAATATATGGCCAGTCAAAAATAACTATCACATACCCAAGCACTTGTTCTCTCTTTCCTGCTCTCTTGGGTACAGGAGACACATACACATAACTGACCCATTTGGGTTCAGTTTAAACACAGAGCTAATACAATGTAAAACGCACAGTTACCTACAGCTCTTGCTGACAATCTGCCTGTGCAGCAGAGGGTTACTTCAAAGACATTACATTCAGTGGGCTTCAAAGTCCTACAAAGAAACAGCAGTCGACATCAACTATATACTGCAGTTTCACATCCATCCGGCTCACAACACAACCCTCCATGTAGAATCTGTGATTCAGCATTGAACTGGAGATGTTCTTTCTTTCTTTCTTTCTTTCTTTCTTTTTCTTTCTTTCTTTCTTTCTTTCTTTCTTTCTTTCTTTCTTTCTTTCTTTCTTTCTTTCTTTCTTTCTTTCTTTCTTTCTTTCTTTCTTTCTTTCTTTCTTCCTTTCTTCCTTACTTCATTTGTTCCTTACTTTCTTTTGATTAGGTAACAAGGCTTTGTAATGAAAGATCAAGCAGAATGGAAGCAGGATGGAAACTGCGGAGAAAAGTTCATTATTTGGAATGCAAGTTGATTCTTGAGAACAGATGTAGCACAGGAAGGAAATACGGATAAATGTGGACAGGTTAGAGGTCTTATGTCAGGAAACATCAAATCATCTGTTCAATCAGCATACTGATTGATAGTCCTGATTAAGCATATAGTATATCTTTTTTCTCTCCTTTGTTTCTCTATTGCATAGCTTGCATAGTTTCTACTGCATGGTAAGTCATGTGTTAACCCTGTTTAGAAGCATTTAGAGTGTAAATAGATGAGCGAGTAGCACTTTTAGTTGTTGTCCCTCATTGTGTTTTCAACAGGACTTGCGTATGTGCTAACTAATCTCCATACACTGTATACATAGCAGCGTTGGCTGATAGAGCGAGTGCTCTTATCTCAGTAAGCCTGGCGTGAACAAGAAGCAGCTGTGTTTTGTTAGCACAAGAGTGTAGGCCACTCAGACTGGCATACGACCCTTCTCGCCCCCCTCGTTTACACCCCCCAGACTGGACAGATTACAAGCAGACCCTGCTAGAAGCTCTAAGCCCGCCCTGGACACTGATAAAAGCTTCAATTGTTTATTTTCTGACCAGTGGTAGTGTCGTATAACTCTCTGGTCATTCCATCAGAGCGGACCAAATCTAGCTTTGGACCTCAAACAAGCCCCCATGCCCCGGGACCGGAAACCCACCTTGCTGCCACCGGCCTTGCTTTCTGGCTCGCAGTTAAAAAAAAAGTGTCATTTCCTTTTTCCCAACACCTGGAGGTAAAAAAAAAGAGTGGTGATCTGGGGAAAGTTAATTGCAGCTCGTAAACAGAGTTTGAAACGAGCGCCATTATGGCTTGGATGTTATGAAGCAGCGCTGGCGGCGTAATGACATTAACCGTGCTTTGTTACCGTAGCACACCGTCATTAAAGAGCACTCTCTCCACAGTGGCACTTTCCAGAGCCAGGCTTTGACTGACAGAGTGACAGTTTCACGAGCCGTGAGTGAGAGCTGCGCACAATAGGCCATGTTAAACCAGACTGTGTAATCGAACATTAACAAGGCACTTTTATTCCACCCTACCCTGACGTTTGACATCGGCCTGCACTCTGGACTCTGTTCGGATGTGCCTTGAGACGTTTTTTTTTTCAGATCAGTTCAAATATTAGAATTTGGATATGGCCGCTTTTCATCACAACTCTGAGTATTTGAACAGAGTGTGTATCTTGTGAGGTTTTGCCCTTGTGAATTGAGTGAGCAGAGGAGCAAATTTCCCTCTGCGCTCCCAAATCGCCCTCTCAATTCCAACATCAAGTTTTCCAGCCTGAGAACTTCACTAAAAACGGTGCTGTGCCCTTTCGGTGTTCGCAGAAGGGGTTGATGATGTCAGTACTGGAGGGGACGTCTAAAAGGGATAAGGAGAGATGGAGAAAGATGGCAAGATGGAGAAAGAGAAAAAGCTTCTAGCCATCTGTGCAAAGTATGAGTTTCCTCGCAGTAGTCCAGCAGATAAGCGCAATGGAAAAGGCCAGAAGGTTTCATTTACTATGTATTTTTGCGCACTTGCATTCTTATGCATGCTGATTAGGGTTAATACTGAAGTGGCTCCATGTCAGATTTTGGTCAGCGTGAAAAAATGCAGATATGCAAATGCTCTGGACTCTAACAAAATTACAGACACAGACAGGAACCGAGTAATCTGATCCTTAAATTCTGTTTCTCTCTGTAAGTTTATGTGCTATGTGTGCCTCATATTTAAAGTATTCCATGGCTTATACAGTATGAGATCCCACATGCCTAAACTTGAAAGCTGTTTAACACTCTTGTCTGCTGGTTGATTTTGCTTTAGCAAAGTAAGCAGAAGCCACTCATGGAGAACCAGTACATAACAATGAATCAATAGCTTACAAATCGCTTGGGGGTGTGTGGTGCCATATGTCACAATCAGCAAAAGCTAACAATGCACCTCTAAAGCCCAGATGATATGTGCTGCTCTGTTCAAGTCCTAAGAGAGGGCAAATGAAAAACAGAACAGAGCGATAGACAGAACCACCCATCACTGTGGCACTTTGGTTTAAAAGTTCAGCACCATGCTAAACTCATGTTACAATCTAGCTGTGGTTGTCATTCTCTGGAGACACTTTTTGGAGACATATTTTCCCCCCGTTCGTTTCAGTCGCACTTCAGTCTCTATGGGTCGAATTCATTAAACACAGCGCTGTGCAGTGTGTCAGTGCAAAAACCTCCACTAACCACTTGTAATCCACTTAACCAGATGATAAATGTGTAAGAATAGCACTTTGCTGTATTTAAATTAGATTTTTTTTTTCCCTGTTTAATTTAGTTTTGTTTCATGTTTTGTTTTGTTTTGTTATGAATTAGATTTTTCTGTGCAGAGAAGACTATGTGTCAATTTGCTGTCAAATCCAAAGAGAAATGCTCAGTGAAAGTGCAATTTTTTTTAAGTGTCTGTCCTTGCCTTTAGGTAATGATGAGAGCACTCCAGTAGTCTGGAAACTTTTACTGGCATGAATTTCCCTCCTTCTCTCTCTGTTAGCCATTAGCCAGGAGTCCAGCAAACCTTCTACACCTTATTTAATTACCACGCTTACCAAGACATAATTTAATTACAAAATGTGGTGTAATTGCTGATGAAAGCCTGTCTAAATGTGTGTCTCTTTTCTCTCCCCGCTGCCCACTGTTAAGATCAATTGAGTTTTATAGGTCACCTGGGACATTAATTTTTTGGATGGCCGGCAATCATCCTTTTTAATGATACTCAGAAAAGGCCCTCTCAATTAGCCTGTCTGTCCGAACAAAGAAATCATTCATAGCTTCTAGGAGAAGGGGGGAGGGCGAAAAAGGGAGAAGCTGGGAAATTGCAGGAAGTATGTGAGAAAAAGGGGAAAGAGTCCAAGGAAGATTAATCAGGCTACACATTACGAAATGAGCCATTGACATTGTGTTACGCATAGGGATGAAGGAAAAGCATATTGTATGTGTCCAGAAATGAAAAAATAGTGCACTTGATATCGCACTGATCACTTAATTTAACCATTTATAACTAAAGTAATGTAAATGTCTCAATGTTCGTTTGTTTGCTAGTCCCACAAATATTTCAATTAAGCTGATAAATAGCAAACTGACAACCTTCGATTACAGCTGCCTCCCAGTGGTGAGGATGAAGACCGGTGAAAGCCTTCAGCAGAGTGATTGGAGGTCCTCTCTTCCATATAGTAAATTCATAGAAAAGCAAGGGTGTCTTGTTTGTTTTTGTTTATTTTGAGTTAATTCTTCTACTCAAAGTGGCTATCATACCAGTTCTTATAATTCTTCCAGGAAAGAACGCTTCCTGTTTCCCCCTGCTGAAGTAAGGGATTACGTTTTGAGAGTCATCCTAGGATGAGAGAAAGCATTTGCCGCTTTGTTGTTTTTAGTAATCTCCTAAGGTCAAGAAACCTTTATGTATTAGTCTCTCTAACGACTGTTATATTTTGGGATGTGTTTTGCTTGTCGTTTTTAGCTAATTCATCCATTAGGCCTATGCCCGCATCCACCGGCCAAACTAGAGGTCAGCGAGAAACACTTTACCAGCAGTGTGTCAGAGAGTAACCCGAGGGAATTCTGCCTTAACACATCCCAGAGCTGCTTGTCTACAGACTTTACAGATACATGCATACATTCCTCCTTCAAAGTCCAAGTCCTGCATTTTCTCAAAGAGTACAAAGGAATATGGGAAATGTGGTGTGAGAGAGAGGGTGTTTTTTTTGTATTTTTTTGTAGACCGGCCCGATTCTTCACTGCTTGAATGTGCGAAGGGTCACTGAGCTGACTGAGTGCTTCAAGGACACAAACTCTGTCTCTCTCTCTCTCTCTCTCTCTCTCTCTCTCTCTCTCTCTCTCTCTCTCTCTCTCTCTCTCTCTCTCTCTCTCTCTCTCTCTCTCTCTCTCTCTCTCTCTCTCTCCCTCTCTCTCTCTCTCTCTCTCTCTCCCTTTGTCCCCTGTGTGGCGCTGTGTGAGCGACAGCCCCAGAGGCCTGTGGGATATGTATGGAGTCAGTTGTTTGGAGCAGAGGAGCTCTCTGGTGAGTCAGAGACACTCGCTGACATGTGACACGAGGTGACAGACCAGTACATTGCTCACACCGAAAGAGAGAGAGAGATAGGGAAGTGAATGATGGGAAAAAAGGAGGAGTGCCGAGGCACAGACTGGATAGAGGTTAGACAGCACAGATAAAAAAAATGATAAATAAGAAAAATCAGAGGAGATGAAAGAGAAGGTAAAGACACTGTAGTGTGCCGCCTCATGTGATGTATTAACTGTTCCGGTTCCCAGAGGCGCCATTCCACAGTCCCGCTGTAGTATCTGCTGAGAAGGAGAAAAGCCAGATATTTCTGCCTCGTCCCCTTGAGATTTTGCTTTCGCTTCACATCGACTTCTCTCTCTATCATTTTATCCATCCATCCATGTGTCCTTTCACCCTTCCTTATTTTCCTTACTGCTGCCGATTCATTAAAAAATGCTTCATTGAAAGAAAAAGAGTCAAAAGCCTGTTTCACAAGCAAAGTTATGTCGGGCTTTCATGTTATTAAAAGAGTTTCTGCTATGTTATGTTATTTCTGAGTTTTAATGTCTTTTAATAACTGCTTTGAATGAAAAAAAAAGTTATTTGAGGTTGTCCTTTGAGAATTATTATAAACTTTGTTGTGAAATCTAATAAAATAAAATAATTTAATTTAACTTTGTATTAAATAATTTGCATCCAAATTATAATTCCCACCGAAGACTCCCACAAAGACTGAACCAAAGACTCGAAACTGTAGCTACACTCCTGTTAAAAAGTTTAAGGTTAGTATAGTAATACATGAATATAATATGGATATATTGATAATAATGAGAAATGTTTCTTGTGCACCAAATCATCAAAATAGAATGATTTCTGATGGATCGTGTGACTAAAGACTGGAGTAATGCCTATGGAATACTCCATCACAGGAATTAAAGTATTAGTTCACTTTTTAAAAAACTTTTGCTGATAATTTACTCACCCCGATGTCATCCAAGATGTCCATGTCTTTCTTTCTTCAGTCGAAAAGAAATTAAGGTTTTTGATGAAAACATTTCTCCATATAATGTACTTCACTGGCGACCAAACGGTTCAAGGTCCAAAATGACAGTGTCAGTGCAGCTTCAACGGGCTTTAAACGATACCAGACGATGAATAAGGGTCTTATCTAGCGAAACGCTAGATTTCAAAAATAAATAAAAAAGTTTAAGTTTTATAAGCACTGTCACAAACGCTCGCCTTGCTCTGTTCTGTGATGCGCGTTCGTGACGTCACGTAATACGCAATTACGTTGAAAAGGTCACGCTTCTATGAAAAGTAAAACATTTCTATCCTGACGAAAACTTTCTTTTAGGCTTTTTAATATTACAACACCCAGGATACGCATTTTAAACGATAAACTGACACAAAGACATTTGAATATGTGTATATGGTCCTCCTTCCGCACATTTGTAAACACTGACTCGGTGAAGCGTGACCTTTTCAGCGTAATTGCGTATTACGTGACGTCACGAACGCGCATCACAGAACAGAGCAAGGTGAGCGTTTGTGCTTAAAAAACGTTAACTTTTTTATTTATTTTTTAAATGACCGAGCGTTCCGCTAGATAAGACCCTTATTCATCGTCTGGTATCGTTTAAAGCCCGTTGAAGCTGCACTGACACTGTCATTTGGACCTTGAACCGTTTGGTCGCCAGTGAAGTACATTATATGGAGAAATGTTTTCATCAAAAACCTTAATTTCTTTTCGACTGAAGAAAGAAAGACATGGACATCTTGGATGACATCGGGGTGAGTAAATTATCAGCAAAAGTTTTTTTTAAAGTGAACTAATCCTTTAATACATTTGATTTCACATTTTTAAATAATGTTAACATAGAAAACGGTTATTTTGAATCTTAATAATTTTTAAAGACTATTATTTATTTATTTAATTATTTGATGCAATCTTGATGAGCATAAGAGGGACTGTACGAACTGGTCTAACAGAAACTGGTGTATAAACAGAAAGCTGCTTGTGTGCCTGTCGCTACATGATACTGGAATCAAGCCTAACAGGATCAAACCTTTTTTATTATTATTAATAAGCATATTATTAAAAACCTTTATAAAAGGCTATTTTACAAATCACTAAGATAAGAAGGTGTCCATTTCATTTTCAAAAGGTTTCAGTTCAACAGGGTACACACTTTAAAAAAAGAAAGCCTTAGCATGCTATTTTCACCTAAGCTTCAGCCATGCAGCACCCTGCTGCGTATGCGTGAAGTACATGGAATACTGTGATTCGTTAATGTGAGCATTAAAATGAATTTGTGATGCTTTTTCGTGCCTATCTCGTCCTTTAAGGGGCTAGCTAATCCTAATGAGAATGCTAGCGCTGCAGCAGAGTTTCAGGCCCATTTGTAGCCCTCTTCTTTGTTAGCAGAACGTCAATGAATGTGGTGGAGAGCATCGCCCAAATCAAGAGCCCATGAAACATTAGAAGTACACAAGGCCTGAGCCGGAAGTGGCCGTGTTTGATCCAAATGAATAGCACTGGCTGAGTTAGCATAGGCGCCAGCCGCTAATCATTGATTTTTATGCTTCTTATCAGTAGTTTAGCCAGAGAGGCCTCTTATGCTGGAGCCTCTGGTGGCACCAGCGTTGTTGCCTCTGTCTATGGGTTTTTCAGGGCCGTCCGGCCTGTCTGCCCTCCAGAGCTCTCATTCACCACCTCAATTATGGATTCTGACGCTAGCGCTCTTCTGTGAAATGCTATCCCATAATACAAGAGTTCCAGGAACGATTCTGTGTATGAAGGTGTTCTCAGTCATTTCAGAGCAATTCTGCCACACACTAGAAGCAGTGCTCAATAGCCCGCCTTTTCATGAGCAAGATATTCAACAATTGTCCCGCTAATTTATTTTTATGCATAGGATAATCAGGTGAAGTACACGTAACAGTGCTTTTAGTTGAGAGGGCCACTCAAGGATAAGTGCAACCTGAATGTAATCAAATTTTCATTTTCGTCTTAATGTGTAGGGCACTTGAGATCTGTCAAGGCTATTGTGAAATGTGCATATGTGTGTGTCATGGGCCTTTTTGGCCCGGCTGACCTATGTAACAGCTTTAACTCTCTTTTAGACCCACAGGGCCACTGGCAAACCTGTTTACTACTGGCTTTAGCAACTGGGAGGTCAGAGGTCACCCGTCCTGTTACCGCTGCTGTTCAGCAGTGTGCATAGCCACCTCTGAGAGCCAATGACATGAGGTCACTTATTACATTTCAGCTTGCTTGACACAATATGAGTGTCCCCATATGGAGGCCTGAATACCTAGTATTCATGATGACAATGACAATAGCCCGGTGACATACTGCATCATCTGAGATTCTGAAGCGTGCAGCCTGTGGTCACTTTTCTGTCCCATAAGTCCACATAGTTTTACAAATAAAAATAGCAGAGAACTATGAGCCTGGTTTTTAAAAGAGCCTTTTTTTAAAGAGTAAGTGCTATTTTTCTACCTGGGAAGTTCCAATAAAATGTTAAAAGTTAACTCATGGTTAAAATGTTTCTTTGTCAACAACTCTAGAGTATTTGTTTGTTTGTTTCTGTTTCTTTACGGGTGTTTTTAATACACCATAGGTCAAAGAGCATATCAGGACAAGGGATAATGCCAACATAGCGGATCTAGTGTGTTCCACAATGAATTTATACTACAAAGGAAAGTTCTTAATTTAATTTTGTACATTAAGTGTCTTATGTAGGCCTGTACAGTAATGGTTTTAATTTTTGTCTGAATAAGTGTATTTGTCCAGCACACAGTAGCTTTTCTAGTAGCATATGTTATTAAGAGGGTTGCGGAAATTACTTTTATAACTTATCATTTCTCCTCTTTTCGCAGTCCCTTTGCTTGTCATATAGCCCCAAAAGATGGTGTTATTAGATGACAGGAAGGAAGCTTTTTGCTGTTATTCCTGGGTGAAAACTTGACACTTGCTCATGTTAAAACGTTGCAGTCAGAAATTAATGTCAATTATTGCAAGCAGTCGCCGGGTCTCTGGTGAGCTGGCCTTGAAGAAATGAATTTGCATCTTCCGTTTCGTTTCTCTTTTTTTTTTTTTTATTCCCGAACAAATTTGACCTGATCCAGGCAAGAAACTTCAGGGACTTGGGTTAATTTAAATCGACGAGGAACATCATGTTTATGGGCATTAGAAATGTCAATAACACCCTTTGGCAGATGCTAAGCCATCAAAGTGATTTATGCTAATGATGATATTTTTGTAAGGTGGCCATATTATCCAGTGGGAAGCAGCGGCTTGCAAGGGTGAAGACTCTTTTGATTGTCAGCAGGATTATGTGGACGGTTTTTGAGGGTATTACGCTAGAAATGAGGTTTGTCTTGGCTGTGTGATTAGAGTAAGGCACTTAGCATTAGCCTATTCCCTTGTTCATATTTGCCCCTGGGAGATAAAGCAAGAAGCAGACTTTTCTGTTGTAGACATTGGGGATTATTGGATTGGTTATACTAAGACAGTGAGGATGTGCTGCCTTCAAGTTTGCTGAGGACCATCGTACATTGCTTTTTTTCTTGACAGAGGCGCCCAGACTACAGCCTACTAAGTGCATACTCTCTATACTTGATTTGCATTCTTACGTAAGGTTAAATAAAACACTAGCACTAATACTGCTGTGTGAAATATCAAAATAAAAATAAAGTTGTGTCTGCATAAATGGGATGGGGGATTTTTTTTTTTTTTTTACATCACATCATATGCAGTACATATGCGCCTTACATTGATCCAGTTCTTTCCCACTGAATGTCAAACTCAGGTGACAGAAGGTGCAGAGGTGGTGCTTTTCTCTCACACATGCGCTCAGTATCAACCTCACACACTTCCTGTGTGTTAGCACCACATGCCTCCACAGTACAGTGCACAATCACTCTCGCTTTTCTCTGGAATAATGTGATTAGTTAAAAGCAACTCTCCCTTTGACCTCTCATAGAGAATCCAAAGACACAAGCTGTCCTCTATCAAATGGCCTCATTTTGAAGAATGAAAGTGGAGAGGAGAGATGCACACACTCAAGTTTCTCTCAGCTAAAGTACCACACCTCACCCCTGAAGCCCTATCACACTTTAAACAGCATGTAATCTCTCATGCTAATGTGCTGTATTGCATAGCTAAGCTGCTGTACTAAGTCCCCAGGTCTCCCATCTCTCACTGCTTTGAGGACTGCCGCTCTTTGACTGTTTGCAGGATTCATCTGTATGTGTTTTAACTCCCTGCTGAAAAGACCAAGCGTAGGTGGTCCTCAGCATATGGTGTGTTCGGGATGCTGCTGTGCGGGTGTCCCCACTAGGCTACCCAACCGGCTTAACCAGCAAGACTTCCTTGGTCAACCAGATTCATCTGAATGATCATGATGGTTGGTCAGGTTCAATAGATTAGTTTACTGGTCAACCAGTAGAAACCAAGCTGGTCTTTTCTGCACGGCCATACAAAATGTACTGTTTTGTATCATACAGTCAGCAAGACTACACTGAGTATGCAGAGGGTGTTTTTTTTTGTTTGTTTGTTTTTTGTCTCAGATGTCATTGAAGATATTTGATATAAGATATTGATGATATAAGTGTTCAAAACTTACTCCTGCCTCTCACTTCCGCCAATATGGATCAACGATTTTGATTACATCATTCTGTACTTTAGCTTTGCGTCATATTTTCTGTCCAATCAAATGCTCTCTAGAATCTGAAGCGCCCCGCCCCCTACGTTACAAATAAATGCTGAAGCTGCGACTGAAATCGGTCACTTGAAAAAAATAAAAAAAAATTATATGGTGAATGGCCCATAGTACAATATAAAGGGGATAGTGAATGATTTAGACAGTGACCTATTTCGTGTAAAATAAAGACTAGACAGACTAGGCATTAGACGAGAAAAAGAGATAGCACCGGTGTCATGCACCAACATAAATTACACACTTCAAAGTATACATCCTCAGCATGATTTGCTTTAGTAACAGTTTCATATTAAATCTAAAAGGGGAATATATTAGACTGTCTCTGTCGAATGCGGCTTTGCCGAACTCAACGGCTTTGTCCGAGCTGTGATATAAACTAAATGCTATTGGACATTTTAAAGAATTGTAGGAGCTGCTCGATATGTCCCACCCTGTCTTCCTGTTTCAGTGGAAATTACGTCAACACATCGAATAACGCTGCGCGTTTCAAGGCACTTCAGTGGGCCTTTAATGGAACTTTCATATAATATATACATAATACTTTACTGTAATTTATTAATTATATTTATTTAAAGTAAATTATTTATCATTTAATGCATCTTTGCTGAATAGAAATATTCATTTCTGTAAAATAGAAATTTGGGTAATATCTAATTTTTTTTATGCCAGGAAATAAATAGACAATTATATATACTTTGTTGCTTGTGGTGGACTATTGAAATTGCTATTATGTTAATTTACCCTGAACTGTGGTTCAATAAATTACATTTCCTGTCATTCAATTCAACATACTGTAGGATTTCTCCAATTCAATTTAAATTCCATCTCATAAATTGACTGGTCAGTTATTTAATTCTGTATTTTTCCAACCCTCATTTGTTATTACCATTTACATGCCCTCTTTAAACTCATTGTTCGTACTTTCTCCACGTGTCCACGCTGCAGAGTGCTTGAATGTGTTTGTGAAGTGGCGTGTTGGAGCACGATGGAATGATAAGGACAGGATTGAGGGCCCAGCCGACTGAATTCCTCCTGCTGTCTCACTCCGGCTTTCATGTTGTGGAGGTTTTGGCAGCTGTTAGGAGAAGTGTGGCCGAATTGTGCTGTTTTTCCTGCATGGGGTTAGCAGGGACAGAACATAGGACACGCTGCCAGCAGCTCTGTGAAGTCATGTCGCTCTCCTCCTCTACTTCACTCACTCATTCCCTCTACCCCTCCTTTTTTTCGGCAGCCTTAGGGCTCATGTAACCCCGTCTAGTATCATATCAGACGTGAACGACAGCAGGACGGAGAGTGAGTGCGTGTTGGTGTAGAAAAAGAGGGTGATCGCTGAGAAATGCGTCAGAGAAGGGGCCCACAGAATGTGAAAATCTAAAGTGAGGGGAGATAAAAGTAAGACGAGCTCCACCTAGACTTTAAATGAGAGGTCTGCAGAGAAAAGTGGGAGGAAGTTAAATAGCATGTTTCACCCCAGCATGTTAGGCCCGGTAAGGAACACCTTATGTCTCCACGGCCAACTTTTATAACATTAATGTCTCCCTGGCTTTAGTGCGGACCGGAGGTTTTATTTGCCTGGGCAAGCGACGTAGGGAAAGCATGTGGGCGCTGAAGGCTGGGAAGAAGAAACCGAGGCAGAAGGGAAGAAAAGGCGGTAGCTGCAGTTGGCCCTAATTATTTTTGCGGCTTACAGTGTACTTTTTGTGTCAGCCTTTGGAATGATTTACACACTTGGGAACATTATGAGGAAGCTTTGTGTTTTTCAGGGGCTACAGGAGAGGGGAAGAGAGGGAACGAGGCGGCTCGATGGTGCACTGTGCCCTAATGAGTGCCGGCACAGCCTGCGCCCAACACAAACTGCATTACCAGCTGTCGGCCATCTTGTTTTAATATGCCCTTAATGTTACTGCACTCCACTTAGCATGTCCCCCGCTCCTCTCTTTTCTGTTTTTGTTTCATCCCCGTTTTTTTTATTCTCTGTGAGGGAGTTAAAGTGCTTTGGTGGTTTTGCCTTTTTAGGGCTATTGGAAGGAGCCACCGCATTGCTTTTGTAACCACACACAGCTGGCACTGAGTCTGGGCCACAGCAATAGGGACTTTAATTGAAACACTATATGTGTTTATAGCCTCCTCCACCTCTCTGAGCCAAAGACCGTCCCACTGACGTCTTGTAATGTTTTTCCAATGCGTGCGTTTGTGTTTTTGAGACCCCGTGTGAACTGAATCTGTAAGTGTGTGTGAATGTTGTGTGTGTGTGCACATTTTATGGCCCCTTTATGCATGTGTGCCTGCCCATAGGAAGGAAAATTATATTATCTCAGTTGTTTCTCCTAGACGGCAATGAGATTAAATGGAGATATTACTCCTAAGGAAAAAGACCCCAGCAATCCCTTGTTACATTTCAGAAGTGATTTCAACTATCTCAAACTGTGCTCAGATTAGCTAAGATTCAAAAATCTTGGAAAATAAAATCAAATCAAAATATACCTCAAATGCACAAAAAAAATAATGAAAGCATATACTGAAGGAGTAAACAGATTTCTCCGAAGGAAATGTCTGAGACTTCAATGAAATGAGAACATGTTATGAAAGAGTAACATCCAATCCAAAAAGGTGTGTTTGTAGTCTGCTCAGGCCCTGGTCTTCTTTGGTGAAGCGTGAAACATAAACCCAGTCCAGAGATGGGCCTCTCGCGGATCTGAGGCATAGAAACTGTTTACTTTCTGATCATGGAGGGACGGCTTCAAAAGCATACACACAAACAAGACATTTCTAATTAGACATGCCACCAGAGAAAGGACAGATACGACATACGCTTAGAGCTGAGAAGTGTTACGTTTAAACAGATTCATCCTCTGTGTTTAGATTGATACATCTAAACAAATCTCTCACAACAAATTACAGGCAGTTTTCATGTGTTACTGTCTCGGTAGGTTGTTAATTTGATTTCTTTATATTTCATGTGTTAACAAGAATTAATGATGCAGATGTAAGCTTGTTTTATCGTCTCGGTTCTTAAGATCAACAACTTTTTATTGCCATTTCAATCGTATTCAATCGGGGGTTTTTTGTCCTCCCACTCCCTCAGTGCCAGTCCACTGTGTCATTACATGATCTTAGAAAAAGAAACACCGTATCACTTGTGACATTTCACAACTGAAATGATTAAAAGGCATATCAAAACAAAATCAGGAAATGGCATTTGTGAAATGACACACAACTGAGCACATCTTTCCATGACTTCTTGAGTAATTTTTTCGTTTTCTGGGTAAAAAAAAAAAAACAGGAGCAATGTTTAAAATGTTATTTTGTCACAGGTACTGTAGTCATGTTTTTGGTTCTGTAATTATATATAATTATATATATATTAACAATTAATAAGTTACAAAATACATACATTTTTGAATAAGCGACCTCTAGTGGCGAAAATTACACAGTGTGCCTTTAAAGCCATATTCTGGAGCAAAATGCAAAACACAAATTAAAAATAAAGGGAAGAAAACAGATTATGTTCCTCAGATTCTGAAAACAGTTCTGATACACTAACTTGTTGTGAACCTTATGGTTATGTTTCATAGGATCTGTTGCACCTCTAGTAAAAGCACATTGCTCATTTGAACAAAATGTAATCAAAGTCCACCCCACACTGGCACTGGAATTACACTGCTCGTATCAACCTTCCTCCTTCCCGCTCAGTGTCTAACCCTGAAGCCAGCGTATCAAAGCAGACCTTAATGTAATTTTGGATTTATTTAATTATTGAGCCCTAAGAAATTATCACTTTTAAACAGAAACATGCTTAAGTCAAACTGAATTCAGCACTCCCAAAGCTTTAGGCTGGGAATATGTGTGTCTAAAACAGCATGTTTTCTCACCTCTCAGGACACAGAGCAGGCCTGCTGGAAACTCATGTAACATCACACACACACACACACACACACACACACACACACACACACACACACACACACACACGACAACAACTGCAGCAGCAGAATCTTCCGTGAGCGCAGTATCTCTCAAAAGGCTTTTTCTCAACCATATGGAGGTCGAAAGGCTGAAGGGGTACCACCATATCATGCTGTAAGTAGCACTCCATGCATGCAATATGCGGATTTTCCATCTACGTGCAGGTGTTTACAGAGAAGGTTTTTTTCCCTCCAGTGGGAACAAACAGAATAACAGGTGCTGTTCTGGATTAGTGTCCCTCTCTTTCTGTTTCTCTCTTTCTCTCTCCTGAGTCTATCTCACTTGTTTTTTCATTCCCTCTTTGTTTTTTGCTTGGTCACTAGTTCAAGCAGACAGCTGTCACAGCGAGAGAAAGGTCCTCTGAGACGCAAGCTCATGGCACCATTGGTTTTAGGAGTGTGTTTGTGTGTGGTTTCCTTTGGCGATGCTCTAAAAAGTAGAATAGGGAAGTATTGAGTACCTAAATGATGGATTACCTAAATGATTCCACATTTTGTTCTTATCAATAATACTAAAATCACTTTAAGGCAAATCGTTCATTTGGCCTGAAATCTCCAAAACTTTGTTTGAGGATTACATTTCAATAATAGATTTATCAGCTGATCAGCAATAAAATCGCACACAAGATACAACATAGACATACACATAAAATAGAACATACAGAATTGCCATTAGTAGGCCATGTGGACGTCAACCACATTTTCTGAACACTGCCTTTCATCTTTCACACATTCCTTCTCCATACAGTGCAGATCAATATTACTCCTTCTCTATAGGTTCACTGCACTCGTTAAACATTCTGTTTCTTTTCTTTAAAGGGAAATGGCATATTTCAGCTTTCTCCCCTTAAAACAGACTTCAGAATCGCTTTCATTATCAATGAAGATTAACCGTCAAGTTCTTAGTGCACTATTACTTCTGCACACTGTCCCCTTCTCCCCATTCAAAACACACACACTTTTGATTCACAGAGCACTTCACTTAGCAAATCAAACAGATATGCTGTGTGCAGTTTTGTGCACGTGTGTGTGTACTGTTGTATAGTGCTGTATGTCAATGTACCACTCTCGTTTTCATTTACCACCAGGTTTTAATGAGTTTTCTGTATCTGTTTTTGAGTGATCCCCCTCTTCTCTGCCGTGGGAGAAGAGAGACATTTATTTCTCTAAATCTGAGGCAAAGCCAAGGGACTTTCCTCCCCCTGCTCACTGTCACCTGAATTATAAATTAGGGGTTTACATTTATTAAACTGTAGTGTGCTTCCACTCAAAGCACCTCACACATATCTAATCAGATCTTATTTTCCTCTTCTCCCCATTTTGGCGACAAAAACACTTTTCTAATTTACCCATGTGTGTTTTGACCAGAAAGCTTGAATACAATTGAATACAATTTATAAAAGCAAGGATGGAGAGAACACACTAACACAGTCCACATATTTATTTTTTTATTTTATTTTTTATTTTCCTGAGAGCAGGATTTTTTTATTGACGTGTGTGGGTAGGATTACTTACCTATAATTTGTAAAAATCTAAGTA
This sequence comes from Phoxinus phoxinus, assembly GCF_949152265.1. Lineage (NCBI taxonomy): Eukaryota > Metazoa > Chordata > Actinopteri > Cypriniformes > Leuciscidae > Phoxinus > Phoxinus phoxinus. Next base: position 29,186,194 of record NC_136881.1, read on the forward strand.
CTTCCACAAAGTAAAAATAGTTTATGTAAATTTAAAAAAAAAAAATTGTTATGTAATGGGCATTTAATCAATTAATTAATTAAATGTGTTTGTATTCATATTTATGTATTATTATTATTATGTTTAGAGTTAGGTAAGTAAATAATAGTTAACTTTATATCAAATCAATAGAAATCTTCTATGCCCATAATTAGATTATCTTTGTTTTGTCTACAGCCAACATACCCCTCAATGTTTCTGTTGAGGGGGATACAAATATATATATCACCAGTTTAGTATAAAACCACTAGGAGTCAATGGAAAGTCCCCATCATGATATATATATATATATATATATAGAGAGAGAGAGAGAGAGAGAGAGAGAGAGAGAGAGAGAGAGAGAGAGAGAGAGAGAGAGAGAGAGAGAGAGAGAGAGAGAAAGTTAGTGAGAAAGAGAGTAGAAAGTTGTTCTGCTTTTAGCTCAGCTGGAGAGCTTCGGTTCTTGGAGGATACAGCGGTCTGGCACTGGACTTTCCTCCATTTTGTGTCACCATACCCCTCAGTGTGGTGGACTTGGCTGTGTGTGTGTGTATGTGTGTGTGTGTGTGTGTGTGTGTGTGTGTGTGTGTGTGTGTGTGTGTGTGTGTGTGTGTGTGTGTGTGTGTGTGTGTGTGTGTGTGTGTGTGTGTGTGTGTGTGTGTGTGTGACAGCTGAATGGATAATGCCTTGGAGTTAAGGAAAAGCCTAGAGTGAAACCAGACTCACTGCCCTGCCATCAATCCGCCTGTCGTCTTTCTTCCCTCTCTTTATTCCTCCCTCTTGCTTCTTTTCTCTGGATTTCTCTCTTTATAGTCTCTCTCTTTAATGCAGGCCTAACCTTTAAGGGCTGTTTGGGTGAACTTATTTGTCACCTTCCAGGCTTCCAGTGGTAAAAGAAGGTTCAGTGCCCTGTGGTTTTATTGGGAACCTGTAATGGAGAAAAAGAGAGAAACACAGAATATATAGAGAGAGACTACAGGAACTGGAGAAGATGGAGTGAGCAAATACACATATCCATCACAGAGAACAGTCAGTGCAATGGAACTGCTGTTGCCCCATGGGGGAAAAATGAACCCTCAGCAGCACTCATACGTTCTTCTGAGTGCAAGCTACTGTTAGCCCTATGATCGATAACATGACCCTCCGACAAGCTTAAGGTGACCAGATTTCTGAAATATATCAACAAATTATTTTCCGTGTTATCAAAAAATGTAAAATTGTACAGGGAAAAAATCTGGCTTTATGTATTCTGACCTTGGTTGATCATATACTGTCATACTACTCTAAATTACATTTCGGATGACTAATTGTAATATAGAGTATGTAAGGTGTAAAGAATCCCTCACAGCAACCCAATAATAATGATCCCTGACTAACAACAAGGTCCATTCAAAACAATATGTGAGCACTGACAGTCACAACAGTGATTGAGATTGTGTTTGTCATGCGATTAAATTCAATCAATAATGATTTCCATTGTCTAATATATCTAATATGAACTGAAGAGAAGCTGCAGGCCTTTATTCCAATGTGAGAGAAAAACTAAGACATTCATCATAGTTTTTGTCTAACAATGGAAATGAAGATGCAATTGAAATTGTATATTATACTTATATTCTATATTGTAATACCTCATGTGGTTTTAAATGCACTCGAACCACCAAAACCTGAGAGTGTCCCTGGAAAACATGAACACCTGGTCACCCTAGACTGTGGAGTATGGTCATTCCAAAACGATCACTCAGACCTTTCATTTTCTTCTCGGGTGAAGTGTCTAATTCTCAGAAACGAAGGGACTGTGCTGCGTTGGCTAAGTCTCTTTCTCAAGCTCTACATGCTAACCTCTTTGTCTGCCGCCTGTTAAAAGCCCTGCTAAGTTCAACCAAACATTTTCTCTGGGATTTTTGTCCAGACAAAGACCCAATACCGGTCGGGCTTTTGAAAAGCAGGGCTGCTGCATAAAAGTGGGTGATTGTCCGGCTGCTGTATAGAGGCCCTGGTGTTCATGGCTGCCGTTATGCAGTAAGCCTGTTGTGTGAAACCGAGCAAGCCTCTAGATTAGCCGGCCCTGCGTCGATGCGGCCTTTTGTGCCCCGCCGCCTTTCGAATCCTGCAGTCGTGACCAACAAAGCGTGAAATGAGTAAATAACGCCCCTCGAAGAAAGCCCAACATTTTACACCATTGTCCACGGTCCCCTAAGCCGCTTAAAGACTTCAAATGCTTCGCCACTTCTCTGTTCTTCCCCCCTTTTGAACAGTAAAATGATAATGACAGTCATTGAAATGTGTTTGTTTTTGTCTGTTTTCTGGGCTCTCATATCTAAATGCCAAATGATATGTTCCCAGAGCATGACCGCTGCGTGCATGCGAGAATGCGTGTGATTTACTAGAGTGATTTGGCACGTTTAGAAGTGAAATTAGTGTGGAAGTATAACAGAGAAGTAGAAATGTGGGGAATTGCCGATCTCGGCAGGCCAACACTGAGCATGAGCTATCGGGTTTGAACTAGAGAGAGGCCAAATAATCTGAGGCAGGAACTCCATGCCATCTGTAGCTCTTTCTCTAGCTCTCTATCTGTCATTCTCTCTCTTTGTCAAACATTAGCAGAGAGACCAAAAAGATTGCTGGGTTTGCCATGTTCGCTAGAGTAATGTAGCTGCAGCTGAAAGGAGACCTATCATGAAAATGTTGCACAGATGCTCAGATGGGTTTCTATGGTGGTCCATATGGTGGAATAACACCATTCATTTCCAACAGATACATTTTAAGAGGTTTGGAAATGGTGTCATATGTAGTCTATGTCATGAATATACTAAGAAATAAAGGCTCCTACACATGACTCGTGTCAAACCCACCTCTTGACTCAAGGGTCATGCCCTGCTTTGACCTTCATATGAAAAGAGTCGCACCTAGCATAATAATAGTTGATTTTCATAGGATATATGGGACTGTGATGTTTACTCTCTGATTTGTTGATATGCCATTGAGCCTGTGTCCAGGACCAACGTCATTGGCAAAAATTGTATCACAATATTTTTCCCATATCAGACGGTATCGATATTTATCACAATATTCATTTACCATTAATTGGAAAAGAAATATTGTCCACATTTGTTAGACCTTGAGAATGAATGTGAACAATTCAATTCCACAGAGTAAGCTACCATTTTATGTTTTGGTAACACTTTACGATAAGGTTTCATTTGTTATTATTAGTTAATTACATTAGTTTCAGGAACTAACAAGGAATAATATTTCTACAGAATTTTAGTTAAGGTTAATCTCAACATTGACTAATACATTTCTAAAATCAAAAGTTACATCTGTTAACATTAGTTAATTCACCTTGAACTAACATGAACATTTGTATTAACTAATATTAACAAAACGTAATGAATGCTGTTAGAATGTATTGTTCACTTTTAGTTTTTGTTATTAAGTGCTTTAACTAATGATAATAAATGAGATATTATTGTAAAGTGTTACATTATTTTTCTGGATTCCATAAACTTTTATGATTTAATACAAATTTATCATAACAAAAATTAACAATTGAATCAATCTTTTAAAATCTGATCAAATGAAAATATAACAGTTAATTTACAACAAAACATTGCATTTTTGTTTTTTATAAAATAAGATGCTGCACAGAAGAACAGTATTAAAACGGGTAAACAATATATTTGTTGTATGATATTTAAAAAAAATATGTATATATAAATATGTATATATAAATATATATATATATATATATATATATATATATATAATATCATTATCATTTCTTTAACAATTACATTTTAGTTTACAAAAGTAAAACATTTCTGTTATAATTTCTTCAAGTTAAACCGGACTTTTATTTTGACATGTTGTTGTGATGATCTTTTAGTTTCAGCTTCAGCATGTATTTAATGGTAGTTTTTCTCAAATTAAATGGTAAAAAGCTTGTGAAGTGACTCTCAGAAGCAGCTCTGGAGATAAAGTTAATTCGTTCATGTCTTCATTGAGATGCAGATGCATTAGCCTACATGAGTAATTAGCTGGTCAAGTGGATTTACTTAATGTAGAGTTAACAAAAGTTATCATGAGAATTGTAATGTTTGAAGGGGATGTCATAACAATAGACCAGGAAGAATGAGCGGTTCTCTTAAAATGAGCGGTTCATTCCTAAATCAAGGATCAGACTCTTTTCTGTCTTGATTCCCATGCTGGCACCCCCCATTTCGTGATGTGCTTTGCGAACAGTCTGGTAATCATTGGCTGTGCTTTAAAAGGTCAAAGGCTAACAGGGTCAAAGTTGAAATTGTCTGAACTTTGAGCATCCGTTAAAATGGCCAATCTGTGGAGGTAACTGTGTGGCTACTTTGAGTATTTTAATTATTTTATTTATTTTATTATTTTTAAATACATTTATTTAATTGTTTTACTTTTATTTATTCGTTTATTTTTTGTGGCCTGAATGCCTTATGACAAGTTGCATGGCTGTCCCTTTTTCAAACACACTCTCACACACAAACACACTTGTGAGCACACAGTGCAATTTGTGCTCATTAGCACTAATTACAGTGTCAAGAAGTAATGAGAGGCTGAATACTTTCACAATCAGTGCAGTTTAAAAAGATCCATCTCTCCATACACTATAAACACAATTAGCACTAAACTAACTTGGCTCCCTGACTTTTACCCCAAGTTTTTGCCCCCTAACTTTATCTTTAGTTTCCTTTCCGTGGGGCATTTGGAAGGGGGTGGAGTGGGGAATCCAGCTTTTGAGCGGAAACGTAATGGTTTTTCTGCTTCCCTCTCCCACAATCGATTTCGCCACGCCGGGCAGGAAATGATGTTGGCACACCACAAATAGCCTGCAGATGACGGGAGATTTGATGCTAATAATTTGTTGGCGGAGAGAGTCATGCGGGCCGCTCACTGATGGAGATTGAGATGCGTTTGTCAGCAGACAGTCGGAGGTGAGCGAGAGAGGGGCGGACCGCAAGTTTTCCAAGGCGGGAAAAATGATTAGCGAATGTAATGTGGCAGATAATAGACAAGAGAATGAATATTTTATTTGGCCAGAGCTTCTGACGAGAGCAATTTGCATGTCAGGAGGTGACAGGCACGGCACAGATGAATGACAGCTCTATCGTCTGCACTGCGCTAAGACATTAGCCTCAGATATTGTCTGTTATGAGACACTCACACCCTTACGTAGGATCACTTCACACTCTTTCATCGCAGTTGTCGCTTAGGAGGTGTGTGTCTGTGTTTATGTGTATACAGGTATGTGTGTGTGTGAGCCCATGTTATCTGATGAGCTTGTGTTTAGCTTTTTACCCCCTGCAGTTATGTCTATAATATAATATATATATATATATTTACATTTACTTTAAATATAGTCCATAACTTGTGCAATATAAAGGGACTTCATTATGTTAGATTGATGTCAAATATTTATATTTGTGTGAGCCAACAATGACATGAACAAGAGATGTTGCCCTGTTAAATTTGCCTTAAACCAGTTGTGTGGTTTAGGTTAGGGTTAGGTTTAGGTTTAGGTTTAGGATCCAAGAAGAGTATGTGAAGCCTGGATTAGTGAAAAGTGCAACCTCATGCCAGAAAAGCCCTAGCCACGGTCAGCGGGCCATGCTGCGGATTTAGTGTTGGAATAACACTAATCCAGGTGGGTTCCAGCAGGATAATCGGGACATGAGAACATTGCCCTGAAGAATGTTGCATTAGGCTAAGCAGAAACTGAGCGAGGAACAGAAAAGGAGAGTAACACATACACCCTCCCTGACCTTTCCTTTATGGCAGCCAATCTGGTTTGTAAACATTAATTTATTCATGAGCGTGCATCTGGCTGTTTAAACAAGAAGCGCAACCCAGCAGCAATAAAAAGGAAAGGTTGACTGAGTCAGACACAATACACACTGACAGAGAAAGTGAGATTGAAGAGACCGTATCTAATAAACATGCTCGTACACTTACGCGAGCCCGACAGGTAGTGGCTTAAGGTTATAAATTCCCCTCCATCAATCTTTATAAGCATGTTATATCACAAACCGTTAAACCCCAGTGATATCCAATAGGATGCAATTGAAAAGCAATTCATGAAATGTTGACTGACTGTGGGCGCAACAAACAATGTGATGCAGCATCAGTTTTCCCGTGAACTCTGAGAGAAGTGCAAAAAGCCAACAGACTACCAGCAGCTTAAATCATTTAACCACTCTTGAGAAATTACAATCTCGTAACTGCCATTGATTTCAGTCTGTTTATGATTAACTGCCATTGTATACACACATATTGATTATTGGATCTAAAAACAAGCTGCAAGAACAGTGTGTTTGTTTAGGGCTGTTCACGTTGTCTGTTTGTTAGCCTGTTCAGTATTGACAGTGCAAGTAGGAGGCATTCATTGCGGCAGTGTCCCTTTAAGACCCAGGGAGACAGAATGATGTAATGCCAGTATATTTGCCCTCGCTGGAGACTGTCATCGGTCTCTGGGCCGAAAGCCCGTTTCAAATAAATCTGCAGGCCACATTAGGCTACAAATCAAGCCAAACTACAAATCGGCATGTCTTGTAGCCCAAGTTTTTACCCTAAGCGCCGTAGCACCTCCCAGCTTCGCCGAAATGGAATAATGAATATTTTCCTCATCGTTGTTTTGTGCTCGGAGGACGAAGCTGGCTGTATTTTTGTAGAGCTTGTCCAGTGTGTGTGATGTGTTGGGTTCAGCAGGAGGTTGTGTTCACTTCCCTATGGGGCGATCGCTAGCTGCTGCCATCAGCACAACTCCTGCTTATTAAGCCAGTGTTAGACATGTGGGTTCATATTCTTGGCTTTGACCCCACCCTTTCCTTTTCCATCTGCTTGGACCTTCTTATCTGCAGCCTCATTTGTCTCGCAAACCCGCTATTACCTGCAGCAGGGATGAAACGCACAGTGTGTGTGTAGGTGAAGCGGCGGTTTCATTGCACTCTGCTTCCACCACATGGACTATTTAGCATTGCCCTCGCAGTGTACCTTGATACGCCCTCCCTTCCACCTGCATGCGAGTGTGATTGGTCGGGCCCGGGGGGGAGGCTGGGAAATCACCTGCTCCATTTAGCCAGGTTGCAGTGGCGATGGCGGGACAGGCGTCCTGCTAGCAGGTCTTTGTGCTGTGCCCGACACACTAAAACAGTGGGACTCCTGATTAGCTTGAATGGAGTTCTCCAGCGTGGGCCCTGCTCTTTATGATCATTGTGATTGTTGTTATTTAGCCCTTCTGTGGGTTAGATCGGCACACCGCCGTGCTGGAAATCTTTCTGACAGCGCAACAATTATCTGTGATCTGCATGACTCGCACCACAGCAGAAATGTACAAAAAAAAAAGAATAAATAAAATATGACCACCACCAAAAACCCCCCTTTCCAAAACCCAGTCTTGCTCTTTTTTCTCAGCCTCATTTCACTCTTTCTATGCATCTCTATCCTTGCCCTTTCCTTTGCTGCTCTTTCACTTGTTGTAGCCCCTGGCCTGAGCCCGGCAGGGAGCCATTGGGTCTCTGAATGAAGTGGCTTAGCTGGGCCGGCCTCCCTCTTTCACAAGGGTCACACCAGGGAGTCTCTTCTCGTAAGGGACGGCAGCAGCTGTGTCTGCCCCCTGCCTACACCTCCCACCCCATAATCCAGCTTGTGTGGAGCTGCATGGGGTGCACGTACATTGAGGTATGGAGGGATGGTTGAGGAGGGAGAAAAGAAGAGGTACAAGTTTTCCATAGTATGGATGCGTGAGAGAGCACGTCTCCTGGAGAGGCTGGCATATTAATATTCCGGTTTCTATGAGAAAGAGCGAGCAATAGTGACAATAGATACTCGCTTTTTCTGCTCACGTCTCCATGGAGGCCTGAACTGATGCTCAGTTCTCGAAGTATCCCATCTTGCATTACAGAGACGAACAATGAAACTTTCTGCTGACTGCCGTTTGTTTAATGGACAGTGCTCATAAAATAACTAATAAGTAGGGCTGTTACTTTAATGTGTTAATTTAATCTGGTTAATTATAAATTAACAGTGCCCTCTGACCCTTACAGAAATTGTGTAATAATTGTTTTGTGGAGCCATTCACACAGAACACATTCTGGCGTTCATAAAATGTATGAGTATAATTACTTTTAAACGTAGCAAGATGTAAGATGACTGCCAAAATATCCCATATACTTTGAGATTAGTAATATTACAAAACATATTGGTAACACCTTACAGTAAGGTCCCATTTGTTAACATTAGATAACATGAACTAACTATGATCAGCATATTTTACATCATTTATTAACCTTTGTTATTGTTAACCTTTGTTAATTGTTCATTGTTTGTTAGTTCACAGTTCATTAACTAATGTTAACAAATGCAATACTCATAATTATTGATATATAATTGTGATCAATGCGCATCATTTAATCCGCATATCAAGTAATTAAGTATTGCAATCGATTGGTAGCCCTAATAATAAGCTAAAATCACGACATCTCGATCGCCCAGCGTCAGAGGAAACGAGCAGTGGCACCATGGGAAGTATTTTGATTTCTGTAGAGGAAAATCTCTGGCATTGAGCTCCATCTGCCATCTCGAAGAGATTTTTAAATGTTTATTGCATCATACGAAATAACACAAATCCCTATTTTCATATTCCTCCCCTGCCCCCAAAGACCATCCCTTTGAAAGGACTGCTCGGTGACAGTCCATCCCAGCATCCATGTCCTCTGCTTTTCTCTGAGTGAGGTATATTTGCGAATGATTACACCAGTGGGTCCGTCTGATATATGATATCATTAAAAGCCCCTGTAAATACACCCTCATTTTTTCTTTTTCATTCTGTGAGCAGGAGGCAAATGTAGCATATGATCAATGCTCAGTGAGAGAAAAGAGACTCTCTGAGGGAGATGCCTGTTGACTCGTAGCACCTAAGCCTTCCCTGCATATGCATTTGCTTCATCAGAAATTTACATTCGTTCTGGGCAGGAAAGCGGCAGTGGAAATGAGGATCCGCTTCTTCGTCCCCTGTGATACCAAATGGACAGGAAAATGTGAGCTCTGTGGTTTGATTTTTATTTTATTTTGTTTTTGTTGATTTTGTCTCTGGAGACGGGATTTGGACATCGCTTCAATATGTGTATCTGTCTGTGGGCGGCCATTATTTGAGAATTGTGGGGGATATTAAAAGGACAACTCAGCTGTAGTTCGGCATTGGCGTCATTTGGCACGCGCTAAGGGGCTGGGAAGTCTTTTTTCATGTAAACTAGTATCAGTCATACGTATCAGTGACATGTAAGCCATTTCAGTCGCAATTTTTAGTGCGTAAATCGCCAACGTTCTGCAACAGCGGTTTTGATAATTGCATGTAATTGTACTTCTTTAGAAGTTCTTCTTTAAAGTTTTGTGAAGTAGTGCTTTAAAATGCTAGCTAGCGCTGTGATGTTAATCTTAGTGTGTACCCATTAGTGCTGTGGGGCTCAAAGATACGGCTGGAAAAGAATTGAATTAAGCTCTCTAAATTTAAGCTAGCTTTCCATCAGTTTTAATGCCCTCACTTACTAATGAAGAAATGTGCAATAATTGGCGCAAGTAGCTTTTGCAAGCACCTTCTGTTGAGAATTAGCACGTCAGGGCTGGAAGCAGGTAGGAGTGAATCAACAGCCTCTTTAAACGGGCATTCACTTCTCTCGCACCTCTATCTCACTTCTCTCTCCTCCTTTAGCAAGTCTGTTCACACCTGCACGAGGGCACGGGCCTAAATTACCTCCTGTCGTAGTTATAATTAACTACGGTGTCTTGTTTGATGTTTGAATAGAGTTGTCTGAAATTGACACTAATTTGCATCTAATTACGCAGAGATACTGAGACATGTTTGCCATCTCCATCAGCATCACTTTACGAGACACAATCGTGCATTTTTAATAAGTTCTGACGGTGTGTCCCATTTCTAAACACGGTTATGGCTATGGACGGCACACTTTGAGTGAATGGGTCAGGGCTTGTGCTATATTAATACTCTGCAAACAAAGGCCTGCTGTATAAGTCTAATAGTAACCATTCAAAACATGCATTTCTCTGCATCATTGTGCAGCCCTTTTAAATACAGTTCAGTTATATTCAACTCCTACTGTTCTGCTGAGTAAAGCACCGTGACAAGTTCAAGGACTGAACATGAAAAAAAGATATTTTTTTTATTAACATTAAGGAATATTAAGATTCCGAGGTCCATTAAATTTTCGACAATGTCCTCTGAGTGGAAAATCAATAGCCATTATGCCTTGTTACATGTCATCTGATTCATCTACAGGTTTGGCAGTAACGATATCTGTATTTACAGATGAAACATTGCACTAATAGACTGTCACACCACATTACAGAAGGCTCTAATTTAATCTGTGCAGGTGTGGGTGTATGTAAGTATTGTATGACCCTTTGTATGCCCAGGTTATTTTAAGAATCTAAACTAAATAGTTTTTCACAACTCATTTACTTCCAGATTGATATGAAGCAGATTTTGCATTGTTGTCTAAAGGCAGGGATTGTGTTTTTGGCCAGGCCTCTGTGAAGACCACGCACCGATGCCACCGCAGCCATGGCGCAAGCAGCTGCTGCTTGGCTGTTGGTTGCTGAGCCATCTGTGACTCTCCTACTAGCGGCATATTAATCTACGGCACTAAACTAGCCTGCCCTTCGAGGGTATTAAAACTAAAATTCTATCTGCCCTCTAGATAAATCGTACATCACAGCATGAGTGTGTAAGCTTGCGACATATATCGAACCTTTCTCAGGCACTAAAAGCCGGCTTCTTTTTATTGGTTTATGAAAAATGAATTAGTATTGGAGAATTCAGCATTTCGCCAGTAATCTCTTTGCCACAGCCCTCCTCAAGCCCAAAGTCACTTGACCCCACATGACCTTCAAGGTCACGCCCTGTCTTACATTTGGCTTTCGGGCCTGTCAGCATAGAGTCGGGTCTGGAAACAAAGTGACATGTCCTCTGATTGATGCTGACCTCTTATTGAACTCGCACCCCACGCAGACCACTGTCCACAGGGGACGGCTGTGGGGTTTTGACCACCAATACCTATCAAAGTCACACACAGTATACACATTGTTTTTTTTGTTTTTTTGGTGTTTGTTTTTCTGAAATAGAGCATGTCATAGCTGCCTTGTCAGGGGACACAACCAGATTTTTTTTTTTTTTTTGGAAGGGAGTGGTACAGCCTACTGATCAGGCTTGGGCCAGGGGGGCTGGGGAATTTGGGTAACACTTCTGCCAGGCCATAAATAAGTATCAAGTATAATATCTGTGTCTGTGTATATTAAGGAAAGAAAGACAAAAAAGAGACAGCGAGACCCAGAAGACACAGAGAGATGAGTTGCAACTGTAGGAGAAAGTTCAAACAGCGTGTGTGCATGTGGCTTGTTTGCGCTGTGGCTTAAGAGCGCTGGTGGGGTGCTGTATTCACTGGGGGCTGCTGGGACTGGCACGGTGTGAGCAAACAGCCCTCTTTTTTTCATGGCGTGCTCTGTGGGGGCATCAGTGGAAATATGAGAATGAGGCAGAGAGAGTGAAAAAGAAAGAGAATGTAATAGAGGAAGGTCCCGCTGTACATGCGTGACCCGCATTAGCATACCCACCTGTCGTCGTCCCTCGACGAATCCCCATCAGCTGTCAGTCATTCCCCAGTTCTCCTCATCGGCCGTGTCAATCTCCCCCCCCTCCGCATCTACGAAACACTGTCACCGTGGAGTGGACTGTTTACCTCATTACACTACCTTCTCGGAGATGGTAAACAGCTGGCATAGCAGGAAGACAGGCAAATAAGCAAGCAAATAGGAATAAAAAATTTAATGTTAAGTGCAGTACCTGGGGACACTAGAGAGGAGAAGATACCCCAGGCGGATTAGCGGACGGTAGGATCTGTTTCTCCGTGGTGGCAGGCCGTCACACTTCGCTGACTGATGGATATACTCGTCCGCTCTCTGCAACTATGCTTAATTTGCAACTTAATGATCCGGCAGCGAGCTCCACAAACCAGCGCGTACATAAACTCTGTACAGTGCTAAAGTCAAGCTTAGCGGGGCGTGCCTGTATTCAACAGCGCCGTGCGTGTGAAGGCATTTATGGTAAGCAGCTACCGCACGTATGCTCTCATACGGCCGAGCGAGTTTATCTGTAGAGCCTTGAACGCGACAAACAATTGAACGAAAAATAGTTTTTCTTTTTTATCCTCCTTTCCCTCTCACCCCACAAACAGTGCTCTGCATTGTAATGCAAAAGCAAGTGGAGCAGAGAGGCATGGGAAAAAAAAGCGTAATTTTAAAAAGCATGACATATATCACGTCTGCTGTCAAAACCTATACACGTGTGCATGCAGAGCAATGAGAGCGTTTAGAATTAGATTACAGTGATAATTAAAGAGAGCAATTGTTGAGTCACACTTTCTGTGATGTGTCGTGGCCGCTCCGAGCTCTCCACGTGCACGGCTTTAATGAGTCCTTTTTTTTAAATAGGCATTGATCGCCCTCTTCATAACCCTTTCCTAGCAGAAAAGACCTTTTGAGTGGAATATTAACAGTTTAACCCAATGCAGATTAGTTTACATTGACCTGTCGGTTGTTTGGCTATATATCTTTCATATACTGCTGTGTGTATTTGCATGCATCTCCAAATCTCCAAGGTGTCTTGTTACAGATCCTACAATATTTAAAGATGAGATCAGTAATCTGGTGTAGGATCATATCACATGTGTCTGTGTAAATAGACAAGTTAACAGAAAGCTAATTATAATGACAAAGATGCATAAAAAGTTTGGGGTCAGCATGATTTCCCCCCCCCCCCCCCCCCCCCTTTTATTCAAACAAGTATGCATTAAATGTATCAAAAGTGCAAAGGCATTCACAATGTTACAAAAGATTTATGTTTGGAATAAATTCTGTCATTTTAACTCTATATCATCAAAGTATCCTAAAAAAAAGTACTCCAGTTTCCACAAAAGCAGGACAACTGTTTTCAACATTGATAATAATGTTGAACATTAAATCCCGTATATTAGAATGATTTGATCCCCCGATATCCCTGGCTGGGATCGGAACCAGCCGAGAGTGAGGAGTTGGGGTGGCAGAGGGATGCTGGAAAACTGTGGGAAAGAAGTGAGAGACGGGTATATATAGACTTCCTCTCGATCTATTTGGTTAGGTTATCTGAACATGTTTCTCCTTAACTTAGTTAATACACTTTATGTAAAACAAGTAGCCTACATTTGGCTCTTTCAGACTGCACATTTATACACATAGAACATTGATAATCCATTTGGTAAGATAAATGGCAGAATGCCTGAGAGAATAAATTTAGTAATGGACTTTATCGCTCTTTTAAATTGGCACTTGCTTTTTAGCAAATAATAATTAGAAAGTTGAAGATTGCCACATCAATAGCCCACATTTTCACATGCCGAGTAGAGCCAACAGAACCCCGAGACACAGACGTCCAGAACAATACTTTATTATTTAGTAATGGTTGGTCGAAAAAACTTGTCAGAAAGCTAAAAAATAGTTATTCTGCATAGAAATGTAGGGGTACTCGGCCTCTCTCAGTGGAGTAGAAAAGCTAATGGCCTCTCCTGAAACATGCCCGTAGGGGGTGATCATAAAGTCATGCATTTATGCACAAATACATTCTGTTCACACCGGACCCGCTGCCAGCCATGCTCCTAAATCAAACAAAATAGCCCTCAAACTTTCACTTGTGCTTTTTATTATGGGCCACTGGACTCTGGAAGTGTTCTTCAGTTTTCTCTTCTTGTTTTGCATGATTTCCTCGATTTGAGTCAGAAAAAGACAAAGTGTAATCAGTGACAATTGTTGCTGTAATAATTACAATTAGTTGCTTGGCTTTCAACACGAATGTGATGTGCACGAATAGAGGCTTTTTCGTTAATTGTAAAGCATCTTTTGTGTGAGGAAAAAATACAGGATTATCGTTTTTTTGTAGTTGTTCCTCTGAATTGATTCTATGCAGATGTGCGTGTGTGTGTTTGAGGAAAGGGAGAGAGTTTGTTGAAGAATAGCAGGACTGAAACTTAAGAAGGAAAGAACTGTGTCAAGGTGGGCTTTCTTGTTCCCCCTCAACAGCAACATTAACAGCTGCAGACCCAGGGAGTCTGTGTTTGTGTTGAAGGTGTGTGTGTGTGTGTGTGTGTGTGTGTGTGTGTGTGTGTGTGTGTGTGTGTGTGTGTGTGTGTGTGTGTGTGTGTGTGTGTGTGTGTGTGTGTGTGTGTGTGTGTGTGTGTGTGTGTGTGTGTGTGTGTGTGTGTGTGTGTGTGTGTGTGTGTGTGTGTGTGTGTGTGTGTGTGTGCGCGCATCCAGGGGGGTGGCTGGAGAAACAACCATTTTTGGCTTCCAAATGGTTAATGCAGCTCCGAAACCCCTCCTATTCCCTCCCACCTCTACCGCTGTCTCCACCCCCTGAGTATCGGATTGACAGAGGCTCGGCCAATAGCGTGTGCCGGGACCAGCCATGCGTGACGGGGGCTCCATCGAGGACTGCAAACTTCCCAGTGCATCAGCAAGCCTCTGCGAACAGCACAGCCTCCGCGTGAGCGAGAGAGAGTGAGAGAGAGAGAGAAAGCAGCAACAGCGCAGAGTGTTAGAAACAGAGATAATCAGACCGCATGATGCTTCTTTAACCTCTCTGTGACCAAGCGCGTCCGTTGAGTCAGCTGTCATCCTGCGTTTTTCATCTTTGATTTTTCTGGGGGCTTTTTCACCTTGAGTTTTTCGCTCTTCAGTGGGAACACCGGGACACAGATCTTATATGTGCCGCACGCAGGTCTGGCTGCCGTGCATGTGTGAGTGTGTGTGAACGGCTGTGTGCGTGTGGAATGGGAAGAGGACGTTAAGTATTCTGTGCTGAGTCTTGATGACCCTCTACAGCCCTGGAGTGGGGGGTTCATTTTAACCCTTCAGGTCATCGCTGGAGGAGCCCTGACCAAGGTAACATCTGAACACCACCCCCTTCCTCCCCCCGTCAATGCATGCTCATATCTGTCCGATTCTTGTTGCGCACACTGCTTCTCTCACACTCTTGTCCGATTTCTCTTTGTCTTTATCTTAATGGTCTAGACATGTGCTTGTGTGCTAGTTTGCAAGATAATTTAGTGACTAATGAGTCTAATGTATCTATTGTAGTTCTGTAATTTGAATAGTTTGAGTCATAAAATCAGCTATTTTGAATTAGAAAGAAATACTACACACACTCCAAAGCTTTATTTTTGTCACTACTGCTTTCAGTATGATTTTTTTTTTTAATAACACTATTTTCATTCAAAATGAATTGTCTCAAAATTAGGATGCTACTACAAGGCAGTGCGTCATTTCTGAAAATCACGTCCTCTGTGAGCCACCTTGATCGCGATGCTTCTGAACACACTCTCAATTAGCCGATTCGTTTACATGCCTTTTTCCCTAATATTTTCCCTCTCAGTTAATTTGTGATTAGCTTCGAGGGGGACAGACAAGGAGCGGAGGCTTGTGTGACTGCTGCGTGCCGCCGCTCCACAATAGACATTTACAGTGCTGCTAATTGGAAACAGCTTCAGCGTGGAATTTCTTGCACGCTCTGCTACCTTTTCAATTGAACCACTCGCGCTGTCCGCTCGCCCGGCCCGCTTGATGGATGGTGATAGATCCGATATCCGCACCCTTCTGAAAAGTGTAATTACAGGTTTTGGTCAGAAAAGCTTTTGATCAATGTGCGGATATGTGCAGGATAGTCATTTAGTTAAGACTCTTGAGAGTCTCGCCACTTTTTTTTATCTCCTTGTTTGTTTGTTTTTCCATTGTATGTGGAAGTGAGTTGCAAATGTGTGTGCGAGAGTGTTTCCTTGCACATGCATCTGCTGTGGCTTAAGTTCTCCTGCACTTTTCAGAACGTCAAGTGATTTTGAGTTGTGGAGCTCTACACGTAAAGGCGAAATGAAGAGGAAAAAGTGGTCCGCTGTGTGTATCAAATGCAACGCAGAGCCTCTGACCCCAGCGCCATGAGGAATAAGCTGTCAGATTGGCTATTGAGTCGGAGGCCATGTGCGGAGGTGTTTAATGTCCCTTTTGCAGCAGGCGTTAGTGTATGGTTCCACTTTAAACCCTGTATCGGGCTCACATTTGATTTATGATCATGCTCGTCTCCTCTGATTCCAAACAGAAAACTGATTTGGGAGCAAAAGGAAACGGATGGTTTGATTATTCTTTTTTTTTTTTTCAAGGGAGAAACATAACAAAATAAATGGAAAAAGCCATCTTCTCTTTCTGTACCCCCACCCTCACTTCATACTCCCGTGTCTCCCTATTTCTCTCTCTGTCTCTTACAAATGGGGTGAGATCTCCTAGCAACCAGAGCTCCTTTTTTTTTTTTTTTGCCTTGTGTGATATATGTTCAATGTGTGCAGTAATCTTGCTGATGGAGTGCATTACTGGAGATGGTGCTATTACTCAAAGAATAAAAGTTTCAATTACCTTTGATACCAGCCAGTAATATAGGCTGATTTACTGTGCTGTAAAATGAGCCAGGTCACATTTTCTTATCCATATATTTTTTTGTTTTATTATTTTTTATTACGCGATGATGATGGAAGGTGTTTTGGAAGTCCTAGGTGGGAAGCGGATCGGGTCATTGGGAGCCGGTTTGAGCAGGCGCGTGTCTCTTGGTTGCTCTTTTAAACATTACCAAGCCTCATATTTAATTCATGCAGGGAAAAATTGGTTTGGGTTGAGGCTGCGCATGTGGCGCTTTTAATGGAAAAGCGAAAAAGTGAGAGAAAATGTTGCGGTTCATGGCCCAGGCGTCTCCACCCTCCGTCTGCCTTTCGGCCTTCTTTAAGATTTCTTCAGAAATATGTTTCTCTCATTAATAATTGGGGGGAAAATATGAATGAAACTGAAATGAATTGCAACATGTGGGATGTGCAGAATGAGAGGGAGTGATTGACATTTTTTGTACCAGCTACTCTTCCGTTAGTAAAGCACCCCGTTCTATTTCCATTTTTTTCTTTTGTCTCTTAACTATTAGAGCTGTCAGTTTGATTTTCTTATAATTTTCTTTGTACTTAGTTTGCAATCGTGATTAACAATAGAGGTTCATTTTAAAAGTAGATAATATAAGAAAAGAGTATTGAGAGCAAGATGGAATAAAAGATGTCGAGATACCCTGCCACAGAGAAAGATACACAGCATCATTTACAAAGAGAGTGACTGCGACATAGATTAAGATAAATGAAGAGCAACAAGAATAGAGGATGAGGTGTGTGTGGAATAAGCGAGTCTTATCTCGATGGGTGTCCAGATGTGTAGGATCTCCGTTCTGCTGTCTCAAAGGAGAAACATCTAGAAGAAGTCAGGCCCACGGCTGGACAGCAGAAAGGCTGAGGCTCTAACCACTGTAAACCCAGATAACATCCCAGACGCTATTGATCTGTTTTATTTTCTCATCACAACTCTTGTTTTATCACAGCCAACCACTCTGATAACAGCGACAAAAGCTACACACACACACACACTAACAAACAAGCTGAATTTGGTTTGTGAAAGTTTTGGAATTATTAATGTGGCAATCTTCACCTTCATATTTATTATTTACTGAAATCTAAAAGTAAGCGCGCTCACTGACAAATCCATAGCAACTACAGGAGACAACGTCCTAAAATATTTGTTAGCTCAGTGCTCAAAGTTCTCTGAGCTGTAGAGTTTTTTTTATATATATATATTTATTTTTTTACAATTTCAGTAAAAGTTTTCAATTTTATTTTAATTAAAAATACCTTCTGAAAAACACCCTCTGTACAGGAATTATTTTATAGTTAAATGTATATTTAGCAACTGTAACAGCCAATGTGTATTTAAAAATCTTAAATAAATAAAAATATATTTTATTTTAGATCATTTAAAATAATTTTAGTTTTAGAATCGTAATTTTATTTGATATGTTTTTGCGTGTTATGTTTCTGTTATATAATATGTTATGCAATATTCCTAGGGTAATAATATGGCTTTGAAGAATATATTTTCCCTTTTGGTTCAAAGTCTTACTAAATTTAGAATCAAACATGTTCTGTAGATTTTCACAAGTATTCAGTAAAATGTCTTCAGGAATATCAGAGGCGCTTCTAAGCCTGTTTTTTTCTTTTGATTTTATTGTTGTCCTAATGAAATCATGGTGACTGTATTTTATGTTTTGTAGGTATTACTGATTAAGAAAGAATTTAAGGAGTCTGGTTTAGTTACTGAGTAAAAACTTTAGTTTTTTGGGGAACACACACACACACACACACACACACACACACACACACACACACACACACACACACACACTCAGAGAGCCACACAGATATGTACAGGGTATGTAAATTCACACACATTTAATATTGAGAAAAAATCTGTATATTCAGTTTTAACTTCTCTAAAATAATAGTGAAATTAATTATTTAAAAAAAAATTATAATAATATAATAATAAAAATAAAAATATATAATAAAAAAAAAAAGGTTAAAGAAAAAAACAGATTATATAAAGATACATTTTGGTCCAATGCAGATCAGCTCTTGCTCACCACTTAACATAAATACTATTATTTAATTTATTACTACATAATTATTTAATGGCACTTAATATTATTGTAATTCATTTATTTAATTATTATCATCATCGGTATCAAGTAGCAGTGTTGATAGACTAGTACAATTCTATAAATATGTAGGCCTATTGTTTTTTAAAGATGTAGAAGCACTGAAAAACAGGCGTTTTCTATTTTAGTTTTCCTTACGTTGTCTGCAATGCGTGTGTGTGTGTGAGACTCCGTTGTGCCGGGTGCTGGACTATGACAGAGTGATCAGCTTAGTGAGGAAGAGAGGCTTCTAGGCTGCCGGTAATGGCTGCTGAGGGAGAACGAGAAAGGCGATTCGTCAGCGCTGAATGAGGGGTCAGAGAGGTCAGGGTCCGGAGACACAGCTATTTGCAACAAATGCTTGTATGCACACACACACACACACACACACACACACAAATGCTGCTGTAGGTGGGACTCACTATATTAATCCAATTGTCAGTAACAAACAAGCTTGACTGCTGCAGTGCCAAAACAGAGATTTACGCTTGCTATTTCAAACTTTTTAACCTTCACATAGCGAAAGATACTAAGAATGGCTGCGGATATCATTTTTTTCCTATTGATTTCTCCCCTGTTGGGAAACGAAGGTGGGTTTGTTCATCTCTGTGGGAGTTATCTGTTGTAGTTTATCTCTGTCGGTTTATATTTACTTGCAGCATGTGTGTATTTTTACTGTACAGTATCAGCCAGCAATGGCGGGGGTTTTTTACCAGTCTTGTTTAGATTGGCACCATATTGGGCTTTTTTATTGGAAATATTAATAATATATCTGCTATTTTCTATAGGATCTGTAATATATGTGCAAATCTGGGCTCTGCTGGTGCCCCACAGTGGCGGATGGCACTGTAATGTGGAGTACCACAAATTGGTTTATTACCGGGGAGACGGCGGGAGGAAAATCTCTTTGTCAGCAATTCGACACCTCCGTTGGTTTCAGCTGGTGACGCGGACTAACCAGATTATAGTATGTCCACTTTAGCCCCGACGTCCTTTCCCAGTCTCCTGTCTCTTCAACTCTTTCAACACATGCCACTATATCTAGTGAGTATAAACTATTCAATGGCTCATCCACCAAGCAGCACAGTCATGTATAATGAAGCAGAGCCGCCACGAAGCGAGACTAGCAAGTGTGTTCAGAGGTTTTTGAATGTGCCTGCTGAAGGCAGTAAAACAGATTCCAAATGAGATTACACTGACACGGAAGAGGAGAGACGGCATTTCATAAGCATCCGAGCTACTGTTAAACGACTGTGGCCACACATCATTGTTCTCGCCGTTCCACACTCTCATTAAGGTGATTAAATGAGCATTACTGTCAATGGGACTCAAGGAGAACGGGCTGGGCTGATAGATGCGACCTAGAACATCATGTTGACGCTATCTAGGGCACTTCGGAAGGGGGTTTAAGGGAGAGGGGAAATGTCCTTTGCTCCCTTGTGTTAGCAAATCAGAATTCGCCACGGGGGGTTGAGGTGCGCACAGGCGAGAGACCCTGTAATAGGTAGAACGTCATAGATGAGCGGGAAACGTTACGTCTGTCCCTTACAATCTCTTTTCACTCCAACGTCCATGATGTCAGAGCTCACGAACCATAATGGAAACTGAAACAAAGGTCATGAACAAACTCTGATCGTGCGTTGTGTCATAAACACTGTTTAAATGGGAACATATGAACGCAGAATTTGATTTAATGTGATGGTTTGGTTTGGATAGGATAGAAAGTGTCTGGTTGTGGGCGTGATCTGGTTGCATACATCATGAAAGAAATTAACACTTTTATTTAGCAAGGATGCATTAATCAAATTGACTTTTACATAGATAAACAAGATAATCTGTTTCAAATAAATGCTGTTCTTTTGAACTTATTTATTAAAGAATCCTGGGTGGAAAAAATCCACAGAAAATAATATTCTTGAGCAGCAAATCATCATATTAGAATGAGTTCTGAAAGATCATGTGACACTGAAGACTGAAATAATGGCTGCTGAAAATTCAGCTTTGCCAACACAGGAATAAATTAAATGTTACAGTTATTTTAATTATTTTAAATTATTTTAAATTGTAATAATATTCCATAAAATTACTGCTTTTGCTATTTTTATCAAATAAATGCAGCCTTGGTGAGCATGAGAACATCATATCGACCCCAAACTTTTGAACGGTATAGTGTGTGATTAAGTATATTATTATAATATTATGCATATGATTAAGGGAAAGAATTAAGATAACTGCTACTACTGTGACTATTCTTTTAAATCTGTGTTCGTAGTATTCTTATAATTTGATTCTCTTTTTCTGTTGGACGGGATGCCAAGAGTAGAACCACTGATTTATTTTGTGGAAAGATGAGGAAAAGGTCTAAATCCATAATGATGTTGCATCAGGCAGCAAGACTGGAAACTTACCTTTAGTTAGAGTATTCAATGAAGGATAAAAATAAGCGAGAAGTGTTGTGACAAAAATAATGTACCACAATCACAGACATTCTTCTTTTTTTTTGTGCGATTTGATTTGCCTGAGAATGCCTGATTTAGCCGAAAAACAGTAGGTAATTTTCCCTGTGTTTTTCACCAAGGTTTTGTCTGAGAAAAACACAGACATGTTTTATTCAGATGGGATTGAAATCACAAAATGCATCTGTAAAACAAAAATGTACCTGACTATTCCCGTCCGAATAGGGATTGAGAGGTGTGATTATGCAATGCTAATATAAATTCTGGATAAAAACATGCCTATTTTTGAAACTTTTATTAACGATGGTGATTATTTTTTAGTAACACTGGTTTTATTAAAATGTCTGGTCTTTCTCCCTCTCTCACTCTCCCTGTGTGCGTGTTTGTCCTTGTTGTAGGTTGAAAAAGTCGTTTTGATAGTTTATGTGTGACAGTGCGCCAGTGGAACTGTAGTTAGTGCTGTCCCTCCCTCACTACCAGCAGCTATATAAATCAAACTCTCTCTCTCACTCTTTTTCTTCATCTCTCTCTCTCTTTCTCTCTTTCATCTTTTGTAGTAACATAATGCTGTGCTGACCTTTTTTATGTAGCTGGGTATTTATTGTTTGTTTCGAACCTCAGTCGGCTCAGTTGGCTGGCAAAAAGGCATTGAAGCAGCAATTTTCTTAGCAGCATTTTTTATTTATTTTTTACATTTTCTGTATTTTTGTCATCTTACATTTCTGTTCTTTACAGTCTTTTAATTCAAGTAGAACCCTCACTAAAATAAAATACTTGACATGTAAAGTCTGTATTGCAGAGACACACTACCACTTCCCTTCTCAGAGTGTTTTTATTTGGAATATCATTTTGCAAAACAGAACAAAGTGTAACGCCTAATGTTGTGGCATATTTGATGTAATTATTGCAGCTCATTGGCCGCAGTGTATGCAGCTATCTAAACACTGGTTATTTAGTTCTGACCACCATATAATTATGTTGCAGCAATTTACTTGATACAATGGAGAATGATAAAACCAATATCAGAGTGATTGGATTTTTAGAAAACAAAAGTTATTGCCTCTGGCCATTTTAGTCTCAGATGCCCGTATTCTCTCCCGATAGTCTACCGATTCTCTCTCTCTCTCTCTCTCTCTCTCTCTCTCTCTCTCTCTCTCTCTCTCTCTCTCTCTCTCTCTCTCTCTCTCTCTCTCTCTCTCTCTCTCTCTCTCTCTCTGCCCCGTGTGTGTGTGTGTGTGTGTGTGTGTGTGTGTGTGTGTGTGTGTGTGTGTGTGTGTGTGTGTGTTCGCACACATACAGAGTCTCTTTCTCACTCTCTTTTTCTTTCTTGCCATTTGAATTCAGCTGGGCACTCCTGCTGGTCCAATGCTGAAAAAGAGGGTCTTTTGATAGCTCCAGAAAAAGACCACTTAAATATTTTCCCCTTCATTAAAGAAAGCAGCCTCCATTTTAAAAGGCAAGCAAAAGATGGGTGGTAATGTTCTCCCATGTGGTCACCTCAACTGGTCAGCACATTTTGAGGTGCGTTCCACTTTGTTTGCTAATGTTGTTTGTCAGTGAGGATGAAAGGTTCTTACTGCTGCTGATGCCCACAATATCACCTCCATTCATCCCACCGGCCTATAACGGATAATTAGACTGATGTCGGGTTCAACCAACCCTGATCAGACACTTTTCTTAGGGGGCCTTTACATAACACACATTATAAACCGCTAGTGTTTTGACATGCAACACTTGTTCTGCTCAAATACAGTGCAGTGCAAGACATACTAGTGTTTTTAAAGGAGATGTTTAAAAGACAGAACTTTTCAGATTTTTTTTTTTATAATAAATTACGTTTTTATAATGTAATACAAATGTGTATATAAAATGTACACACTGGATTTTTTAAATATATTTTACTGCTTAAAAGTTTGGGGTCAGTAAGATAAATCACTTATGCTCACCAAGGCTACATTTATTTGATTAAAAAAAAATCCATAAAAACAGTAATATTGTTAAATATTATTACAATTTTAAATTATGGTTTTCTAATTTAATATATTTGAAAATGTAATTTATTCCTGCTGACAAAGCTGAATATTCAGCAGCATTACTCCAGTCTTCAGTGTCACATGATCCTTCAGATATCATTCTAATATGCTGATTTGTTGCTCAGATATTTTGTTTCATATCACAGTTGAAAATGGAGTCACACTTTAGATTAGGGTTCAATTCTCACTATTAACTAACTATTAACTATGACTTTTGCCTCAATAAACTGCTTATTAGTAGTTAGTTAGGTAGTTGTTATGTTTAGATATTGGGTAGGATTAAGGGATGTAGAATAAGGTCATGCAGAATAAGGCAATAATATGTGCTTTATAAGTACTAATAAACAGCCAATATTCTAGTAATCTGCATGCTAATAAGCAACTAAATAATAGTGAGAATCGGACCCTAAAATGGTGAAAACTGGTTCTGCTGCTTGATATTTTTTCAGGATACTTTGATGCATAAAAAAACACATTATAAATGTATTTACTGTATCTTTGGTTTAATGCATCCATATGCATATGATCTGGATTGACTTCAGTAACCTAGTAGTTTGTTGTTGAATGAATGATGTCATTCACGTAGGTGAGACGATGCAGAATGTGGCTCTTATCTGTTATCTTGTTTCTGAGCTCTGTGGGAGACCAAAAAATGAGGATGATGTCATTTCATGACATTTCTAGTCATGCTGGGCAAGAAATAATAACGATTTAGAAGAGCAGGGAGCAATCTGTAATGCTCACCATTTACAATTACAGTAATTGAGAATGAAACATGATTCCATGAATCTAAAAAGATAGTCTTTCAAGTTGTTGTTTTTTTCCGAGAGAATGTTGAGGCTAAAGCGGCAGCAGAACTGTCTTAAATGGCTGCACGTGTTCCTTCTAAAATAGATTCATTACAGCGTAATTCATTACAGAAAATGAAGGCAAACAAACATAAGAGCATTTGGCAGGCTGGCTCTCGAATGCACATCACAGCCGCATTGGTTTGACGTGTCCACAACATGCTGCACACGGCTTTACCGCGCAGGGTGCGGCAGAAAGTGTAGCCAAAAGTTTTCGCCCACACTACCCTACAGAGACAACCGCTGAATATTATCATAAACCCTCAATAGGACTGAACACTGCATTTAACTAAATCTCCCTTTCCACATGATGAGCAGCTAACCCTAACTCTAAGACTACTACACATTCACACTCAAATACACACGCATCCCCAAAATGCCTTTGCCTTTGTGGGGTGAGTAGCCGTTTTTTTTCCCCCTTTCCAACAGCATGACGTAAATGGTTATTATTCTTGAAGATATTCGTGTTTTCGAAAGTAGCCTGGCATTTGGAGACAGTTGTTGGTGAGAAAAGACGAGTGTGTATATGAGGCTTAAATCACAAATGTGTGGACATGCTGTTTCCTTCTGCATCATTAAGGGCAAATATTCTGCTAGGAATTAAAATTAGACGAGCAATTAAGCAGTGCATTTCAACCTTAGAAATGGGGTGGAAAGATCCCGGTATGAGTAATTGAATGTCATGATAATGGTATATATATAATTTTACATATTTTTCATCAAAGAGAAAAAAAGAAAATGTATGTATATAATGTATATTTTGGATAATCTAGTTCATTAATTTCTTTAAAAAGAATGGAATGATTTAAAGAATTTATTTGAAACTTCAATGTGAACAGAAAAAGACGACAGATAGATGATAGGTAGGTAGGTAGGTAGGTAGGTAGGTAGGTAGATAGATAGATAGATAGATAGATAGATAGATAGATAGATAGATAGATAGATAGATAGATAGATAGATAGATAGATAGATAGATAGATAGATAGATAGATAGATAGATAAGAAACTATTACTATGATTAAGATTAAGATATGGACGTTAATGCAAAGCAAAGGCTTTTCGGTAACACTTTACAATAAGGTTCATTTATTAAACATTATTTAATGTATTAACTAACATGAACAATACATTTGTTACAGTATTTATGAATCTTTGTTAATGTTAGTTAATATGAATAAAGCTGTTCATTGTTTGTTCATGTTAGTTTACAGTGCATTAACTCATGTTAACAAGATTTTAATAAAGTATTAGTAAATGTCGAAATTAACATTAACAAAGATGAATAAATGCTGTATAAGTCCAGTTCATTATTAGTTAACGTTAACTAATGTAGTTAACTAATGTTAACTAATGAACCTTATTGTAAAGTGTTACCGGCTTTTCTAGAGACCAGCTCACCTTCTCAAGGTTGCTTGTTTCAATATATCTTCTTTTAGTCAGCAAATTATCTCTAAGGAAGAGGCATTCATTATAAATAGCTTGCAGGGGCATAAAAAATGTGTATACTCTGTAGACCACATTAATTACTGCAAGTCCGAATGCAGAGCTGACCGGTCCACCCTTTAAACTGTCTCCAATGGTTACATATGGTTGTAACATTGTTGCTGTACCTTTTTTTAATGGTGTAATGATTTTTCATGTTGAGTCCTGTTCATTCTCTCCCTTAGTCCTCAAATTTGCATTGCATTCCACTGATGCTGACAAATCACCATACTAAAATACTCTAACACTTCTATTTAACGGCGCCATAACACCACTGAATCTACACTGCGAAACCCACTGTGACCAGTGTAGTCAGATTTCCAAACAAACGGCTCAGAAGAGCCTATTTTTAGTAAATAACTTTAAATGTGTTTTTTTATGAAAAACGTAGAATACATCTGAACAGTAATTTGTTAACTGAATTATTGTGACACATTTACTGAACCGCAAGTTATTACTTTTGTCAAGAACTGTTATGTTATGTTATGTTATGTTATGTTATGTTATGTTATGTTATGTTATGTTATGTTATGTATGTTATGTTATGTTGTTGTGTTACTTAGGGTTTATGGTACTTATATCAGTGTATTTAATGATACTGGTTGTCCATTTGACAGATAGATAAACATGAATAGTTTTGTTGCAATCAGTGTATGTTTGTCCAAATTAATACATGAAATATGTTATTATGTTGCCTGTTTGTTTAATATTAGTATTTTATATAACTAAGAGCATAAGAGATTATTGCATTAATGTCACCTCTAAAAAATATATGAAAAGTTATGAAAGCGCTTGTACTATATTTCACTTATTTTTAATCTGTTCTGCTGAAATCTGAAATGATCTCTTCATTTGACAACAACCAGCTGAGTGCAGTAAAGGCAATAAGAAATAGTTTCTCAAAAGTACTAAAATAATCATTAATGAAACAGAATAATTAAGAGGAATTGTAAACAGTCATTAAATATATTATGACTCCCATCTCTAAAAGGATGTGTATCAGCAACAAAGTCACAATACGATACGTGTTGGCAGGCCATGATATGATGTATATATCACTATACGGGAATGCACTAAATTTCCCCTCAGCAGAATTGAGTACACCGCATACTATAGAGCCATTGCTAACTATAGGCAGAGCAGTTTCCCTGTGCGTTATGAAGGGCCTTTGTAGCACTGTATAACAATAGGCAATGGCATAGGTTTCATGTTAACATTGGGCAGTCTCCACCAGGTAGAATCTTTTTTAAGCACATAACTAATAATGTACTCATTCTATTACATTTATATTGTAATTGTAATGTACTCAATATATGAATACAATCATCTTAACATTGCTGGTAGGTTATCATTGCACAAATGAACACTCTCTAGATTTGTCACTCACACAGATCGTGCTGCGTGCACGCAGAAACATTCCGCAACACAGAAACTTCTCAATGTATCCATGCAATTTTCATCAATAAAATATCTTCACCACTGAAGAGCTACATTGCCTTTCTCAGCTACTGTAGGAGTTGTTTTTTGAAGCAATTAAACTCACCGCTTCACTGTTAATAGAGAAACGAAGCACAGACTGAGGTAATGCACACATGCACAATCTCTATCTCAGGCCCGTAAATGAACACAGACTCAATGTATTACACTTTTGTATGATAGAATATCATATGGAGATCGCTAAACTGCAAGCTTACATGTGTTTTCAGAAAGAAGCCAGCGCTTCTATCCACAGTGGAGACAGAGCTTGTGCACATGGTTGCCAGGTTGAGAAACATAAGTAAAACTCTTATAAGATATTTCTGCATAGTGCAAGTGTGAAGCTCCGATTAGGGGATAGCGTCTCTTGATGTCAGGCAACCCCAGTTATGTTCCTCTGCGGGCCAGATTAAGCCTTGTCCTAGCCTATATATTACATTGTAGTCATTAATTTCAGCACATTTTCCCTCCATTTTAAATGCTGTTCTTGTATTTAAATTAAGCGTGTGTCCACCACTGCGGAATTGATACAGAAGCACCTGTACCGTCGCATCGGTGTTTCGAACACAGCCCTATCTGTAGTGGCTTTACTACATACCATTCATGGGTCACTAGCAGTGTGGAGCAGTTTTGCCCAGATGAACTATCATCTTCCACAGACCGAAAGGCACAGTTTGTATGTTTTAAAAAAAATAAAAATCCACACTTCTGCTGACATTGCAAGCATTCCATCCAATCTGGTGTCTGGCAACAATAGCCAAAAGTCAGCCCGCGGGACACGGGTAATGACAGAACAGAGATAGAACAGATGAAGGGATGATGGAATGACAAATGCTCGGCTGCAAGCTGGAAAAAGAAGGAAAGGGAACAGAGAAGGAATCATTCCTGATGGCGTCTGCCGTGGCACCTCGGCAGCGTTTGAGGGGCTCTCATGGAACAATCCCCAGATGTCTTGGCTTTCATTCTCTTCTGAGGTGATGAAATATTTTGGGCTCTCGATTTCAACTGCGGGATTGTCTACGCGTCTATGTGGAGAAGATTCTTATGAAATGCAGTCACCATTTCTTCTTCTTTACTCTTCTTCCAAAAGAGGATGTGGGAAAGAAAGACAAGGAGCTAGAAGAAAAAAAGAAGCAGCCGAGAGATGGATTGCAGGATCAGGTTATTTTTAATCCCACAATTAGTGAAACTGAGCACTGAGCTATGAATGCCATCTCAGATGAGCCTGTTAGAGAGCGGCTTCACGCTTTGACTTCTCACTCCTCACAGACACAGACAAAACGAACAAACAATTGCGGATACCATTGCATTTTTTATAATATCAATTTACAATTCAGCCTGCATTTTCTGTCCAATTTATTATTCTCCATACAACCTGGCTTAGTGAAATGGATGCATTGTAACAGTGAAGCCATTAGCAGGCCCCCATAATTAAACACCTTTTGTACAATCCAAAAATATTTTGGCTAATTTTATTATGCTTTCAGCTATCAATTAAAGTGTAATACTATCAGCTTTTACACATTTGACCATTTCATTATTCCCAATCTGCAGAGGAAATTTAAGATGTTTCTGGTGCTAGCAGAATAGCAGGATAGAGTAACACAATAACAAGATGTAGCACCAACAGACGAGCGCTATACTTAGAGATTTATCCATTTATTTGATCTACATTAGCCTTGTATGGAATTTGCCCGTTGCCGATGGAAATCATGTGTGTATCAGTAAGCCTTTCTCTCTGAACATGACAGACAATAGAACAAAATTAAAGGCACCCATCTCTTGTTCTGCTGTGGGTTGAGATACAGAAAACCCATCCATTTCAAAAAGAATCCCTCTTCTTCTTTTTACATACCAAACGTATCAGAATTACAGTAACTTCACAATGTGGACTGCAGCCTTTGCCATCATTTCATAAGTTGATGTAATATTGTGTCTCTATAATGTGTTTTTGTTCAGGGTCGCATTGTCGGATTGTCACAGCAATGATGCTCTATGGCAGTCTTATCTTCCTTTTTCTATGACAGTCTTTTGTGGAGAGAAATTACTGGAAGAAGTATTCTTTAAGACTTCCAGACCTCTAGGTGTAGAAATGCCTCCAATAGTTTATTCATAAAGATCCACAGTTTTCTTTAAGTTCACAAGAAGCTTTGTAATGTCAACATAAAGAGGAGCCATGAATAATCGTTCCTTTATCTGAGCTTTGTTTGGAGTATAGAAGAGTGGCTCGATCAAGCTGTTAAACTGACGGTTTTAAACCAAGGGCATAACAGAGACCAGCCCATGATATGCACTTCTGAAAAACTTCTGTCAGTGTACGGGGATGGTTTTCAGCACTGAGTACTGTATGTGCATGTGAATTAAAGTGTGTTTGTATTTGCAAACAGCGGGTCAGCTGGTGAGATCAGGGTCGTCTTCCTTTCTGAAAGCACTTTTGATCAAAACAAAAAAAAAGGTTTTAGGAGACTACCAACATTAAGTGCTTACACAAGCAATAGAGAGGGTGAAAAGAGGGAGACAATGGAACGAAAGGGAGAGAATCCTTATCTTTCCATTAAAATGCTAATACATTTAAATGATCTGCCAATTCAAGTACCGCTTGTTTTATTTGCTTTATTTGTTTTAATCCCACACTTCACAAGCCACACTGACAGTTAATACACTTGAGTGGGAACGATATTACACACACACACACACGCACGAACACACTCACAGACATGATATGAATCCCTAACATGCGATGAGACAGTACTGCCAGCATTGGCATTTTAGCGACTGACCTAATTGGCCAGCGGTGAAAAAAAGGAGGGGCCATCTGAGTTGACACACTAAGACAATGTCTCACAGCCCACATCACTCCAGTGACACGGAGACAATGGCCACGGTTTGGGACCCTGCAATTGTATCTGGTGTTGTTGTGTGGCTGTACTTGCACAGCTTCTGCCCGACTGCATCTCACCGCTGCTGGCTTTTCATTAGCCTTAAAAGCACTTGGGCTGCACAGGTTGCAGCGCATAGAAAAGCAGGCGTCTTTTCCAGTCTTCTGATACGAGTGCGCATGATAAAGCTCAAAGAATAGGGGGCCATTTTAGCGGCCTCCACCTCAGGCTAACTGAGTGGTTCATCCGAGGCCGTAGCCTGAGGATCAATTGGAAAAACAGCGAGATCCTACACTTCACCCTCTTTGTATTTGGTTGTGTGTGTGGGGGTGTTTATTACCGTGCTCTTCTTGACCTTAGGTTAAAGAGCTTCAGGGAGAAAATGTAAGCATGCATGTCTATATAATAGTTTTTGTTGTTGTTGTTTTTAGTCAATCTTATAACAATACATAAATTAAAAATTACAAGTAAGGTGGCTTTAATATCTTTTATAATATCGATGAGTGCAAATGGAGACTGTTACTCAATTCTCTAGTGTTTCAGTGTTTACATTTTTTTATAATTACAAATAATTGCAATGTAGCTATATATGATTATGTTGGCATAAACCATTTTATCAAATATGATATCTTAATAATTGCTTAGTATTTTTCCTAAATATTATATTAAATATTTTATTTAAAAAATATGATTTAAAAGCACTAATTTAATTTTGGTTGTGCTGAAACAATCCCATATATCTATATTACTTCATTAGGAATGATCTATTATTTCTTCACTATATTGTATCAATATTATTTTTAATTACTGATATGTTGATTTGTATAATGTCCTATAGTTTAATTAAGAATCAGATACGTAAGTGCAAATCAGCCGTTCTCAATGCGATCAGAGCTTCTTTGAGATTATCTCAGGTGTCTCTCTTCTTTGGTGCAGTTTCAATCACTAGTCAGTTATGATATTGTGATGTATTGCGTTGTGTTGTATTGTGCCATATGTGGTGCGTATCGTATCGTGAGGTGGTTGTGGATACCCGGCCCCAGCGTGTCACGCAGTGATCACGCAGTTAGCGCCGACCAAACAGTAGGTTCAAGTAAAGCTCATGTTTTTGCTCTGTTGAGTCATCTCTTTAACAGTTTGTGCCAGCATCAAGCTTAAGCCAGCATTCACACAGATCACAGGTGAATCCATCTCTCCCTCTCCCCTTCTTTCTTTCTATCTCCAAATAGCTCCTCAGTCTATTTCAGTGTCTTGTCCTCATAACTTTTTTCTCTCACGCTGTGCATGCTGACTAAGTCTTCTGTTGTGCGCTGGGCTTTAGTTTTGCGGTTAATCACCATCTGTTTACTGAGTTGCTTGAACACACAGTGTCCCAGTAACGTTAAACAGCCCAAAAACATCTACTTGGCTCTGGCCGAGAGTGAGCCCAGGGACTTTGTTATGGCACATCCTGCTCAAACTGATGGCTAATTAACATTTATTTAAGCTTTCTAAAGGCCCATTGTGTCCTGTTTACCTTGCCAGCCTGTTTGCCGTGAAGGTGTGTGTATATGTGTGTCTGACTTTGAAGCGGAGCTGGAGGATAGATGCTAATGGCTCCTACAGCTATACAAGTGCGGCATCTCTATTTCTCTCTCTTTCTCTCTCTCTCTTTCAGTAATGTGTATGAGCGGCTCTGGCGTGGGGACTCGAGCTGTGTACAAACTGACATTATCATGCAAAGGAGAGTTTCGCCCCACATTAACACCCGACACCTCCATAATGAGGGACCTATCAGAGGGTGTGTGTGTGTGTGTGTGTGTGTGTGTGTGTGTGTGTGTGTGTGTGTGTGTGTGTGTGTGTGTGTGTGTGTGTGTGTGTGTGTGTTTGTGTGTGTGTGTGTGTGTGTGTGTGTGTGTGTGTGTGTGTGTGTGTGTGTGAGATGTTCAGGTGCTCTCATTAGTCAATAGTTGGGAACTGGGCTTTGCCCCCCTTCCAATGAAGGCCACACTTTATTTCCAGAGGCCGGTCAGTCAGTCAAGTAGTTGTTACAGAGATCTCTAACTCAGCCCACCGATGGCCTTTCAACTTCATACCATTAGAGAGCAGAAAATAGACCTATCACCCTATCAACACAAATCTGTATTTTTAACAGTTTTATCTCAGCAGTGATGCCGTTCCAATCTGTGTACAGAAAAATAATGATTGTCCATCACTGTGGCTGTTATTTTATCTGCTGATTTTAAGCAATAGCGCCTGAAGCTATTTCTAAATCTACTGAGCTGCCTACTGTCTACATAGGTATTTACATTTATTCACTCAGCAGATGATTTTATCCATAAAAATTTAATGAACATTGTAAGTTTTTCCATAAAACCCATATTTGCCGTAAAGAATACCAGATAAGTAGATTAGCTAGATTAGTACACAAGAGTTTACTGTTAGCATTTTGCTAATCTAACATTGTGAGACTCTAATTAGCATACAAACAAATAAAGCTTATAGAAAATATGCTTAGTTGTTGGACTAAGCTACGCTAGTACTTTAGCGTACTTCACAGTGTTGAAGTTGAGTATATTTATAGTTTTTTTTCTTGACTTATCTGCAAAGGAAATATGCAGTGCTGCCTTAGAGTTTAGGTACTGTACATTGATGAATCATATTATAATGATGCAGCCTAGGGTTTGGAACAGTTGTTTTTAGATGCTATCTAAGTAGGCAGTTGACTAGGTTTTGGAACAGAACTGTGTGTGTGTTAAATCAGAGCTATGGACAGTGTTTATTTATTATGTTTACCTGTGGGTGCACTCTTGAATTTCAACCTCACTTAGCTTGACAGGACACCAGATTTATTTCACAATGGGAAACTCACATTTCTCTAATGGGTCTAATGAGCATCGGGTTTACCTGGGCCGTTTATATTTGCACGCATGAATGCATTTCATCATACTTGTGTGGCTTCAGTGTGGAGAGTTTGAATCAATCACTTTGGTAATGCAGGTAGGGCTTCATATTCAATCACAATAGAGCTGTGTTTGTGTGTGTGTGTGTGTGTGTGTGTGGGGGGGGGGGGGGGGGGGGGCTCTGACATAACCTATTTCAGCCCTTCCGTTTCATCAAAAAAACCTGTTGGAAGCTCTTCAAAGCTCCTCAATATTCTCCCCTCTGTCCTTAAATCGCAGCAAAGCACACCCAAAATAGACATACAAATGCATCATACGGTAGTAATTCCACTGGTCATCCAGTGGTGTAGATTGTCTATGACAATCGCCACAATGCTTTTGATGAAGGAATTCAGGTCAGCCAATCAGGTGGACAGAGACAGGCATCAGATGGGCTGGCTTTTTCAATGCTCAGAGGTCACACCAACCCTTTAGCACACATGCTCAGCTGTTTGTGCGTGCGTGTGTGCATATGTGTGTGCTTGTGTCTGCTTGTGCCTTTTCATTCAAGTTAGTAAGAATTTAGACCTTTCTTTGCCTGCTGAAATTTCACAAATGCCGCTTAGCTTTTAGGGCTGGCTTTGCATATTAATTTTTAGTATTGTTCCTCTCCTGTTCTGGACAAAGCAGTTTTTTTTCCCCACTCTGCATGTCAATCTCTTAATCTCCTGTGCGTTTTGCTGCCCTGTGACTATTGAACACATTGTGTTTGCGTTGTTTCAGCCTCGCTCTCTTGACCTGGATAAAGTGAGGTTTAACTGTGGAGTAACTGATGTGATGTTAACCCGAGCCTAAGGAACCTGCATCATATTGATTCTCACACACTTGAGCAGATTTGTACCTCGAGGCTTTTGGGGGATTGTGGAGCATCTGACAAGCATTCCAGCCTTTAGGACAAGCCCCTGCCACTCAGCAGCCAGTCATGTTCACACACTCCTTCCCATGTTCACACACACAGAGAGGGTAATTTGGAAATAGGCCGCTGAGACTGACATGTCTGCACCACATGCATCTCCCCGCTCTAGAAAAACCAGGCAGACAGAGGGGCTGTTGTGTGAGGGCTGCTCCCTGAAAACTCCCCCACCCCAAACGCAGCTCCAGAGCCTTTCATTGCCAAATACAGCCTGCAGGTATGAGTGGTATCCGGTCCACTGGTCACTGGATCCATCCAGCACTTGGAACAAAGAGCACAACCATACCAGCGAATTCATATTCCATTTAATTACCATTCAGTTATCAATGCAGCGA
The DNA here is from genome assembly GCF_949152265.1 of Phoxinus phoxinus. Classification (NCBI taxonomy): domain Eukaryota; kingdom Metazoa; phylum Chordata; class Actinopteri; order Cypriniformes; family Leuciscidae; genus Phoxinus; species Phoxinus phoxinus. Next base: position 29,220,229 of record NC_136881.1, read on the forward strand.
ACGATTGCCAAGTAAATGCAGTTTACTACACCGGGAGAAGAGGGAAAGAAACCGAGAGAGAAAGATGGAGGGCTGGTGCAGGACGAATGGTATTTGGATGAAATGAGAGTGTTAAATTTTAACAGGGGTTAAGGGGGGTACAGCAGTGGAAATTGGGTGTTGTTCGAGAAAATAGAGGGAGCACTGGGGAAGACCTTTAAAAAGGCAGAAAAAGAGAAGAAAAACAGACCCTTTCAGTAACTGTAACTCGACCTGAATCCCCCTGAAAAAGGAACAAGTAAGAGAAAGAAAGAGATACACAGAGGTGGAGAGAAAGGTGATCCTTACGAGCAGAGATGCAGGCTCTTATCTGATGAGGAACAGCTATCGTAAATATCCAGCTCTGCCTTTACAGGAAACACATATGCACAATGTTGATCTAGAGAGCAAACCGAAAATGATTCCCTGTACGGGATCTGATGTCTGATATACTACTAGGTGATAGGGATCAAAGAGCAGAACGGGACATTGATTTATTCCCACTTTTATTCCCCTCTTGGAGGAAACAATAGCAGCCACATATTGTTTGCCATTTTCTTCAAGATGTGGGTATACGAATAATGAATGAAGCTCACAAAACCTGTCAAAAACATGCCTGGATCACATTTATAAATAAAATATCACAGCGAGAAAGAGGAGCTTATATTTTTGTATTACAGTAAAGAGAATTTGCCATTTAGAAAAATGTTTAGCTATATATATTATTACAAAATATAATAATTTTTCTTATCATTGTTATTAGACATTTCTTCATAAGCTTCATCCAGTTGGTCTCAAAAGTCGATGATCATGATTTTTTTGTGTGCAGAAACTATTTTGGGCGTATGCAATTTGACAGCCATGTTGTTTGCTGCCGGGATAAGCAGTGTTTTGAGGTTGTTTGAAGAGGAAGACCGAGCACGCACACATATATAGACATACACATCCACACCCGCGCAGATGGGCTCTTTTGTGGAGAGCTTTATCTAGGATCTGACGCATGTTTACTGCAGTTGTCTGACAGTGGCTCTCTAAGCTGCGGATGTGTATCTGAAGAAGTGTGCTTGCCTGGATGTTTGGGGGCTCAATGACCGCAACTGAGATCCAGGCCAGATGCGTGGGCACGCAACACCCGTCGCTCCATCTGACGCCCAGCATCAACCCTCACTCTCTGTCTTTGCCACAGGCACTCCACGGGGTAGTGTACATATTTTTTGGCGTCATCTGCAGGATGAAAGCCTTTTGTGTAAAGATGGAAGAAGCGTCCCGCTGATGTCCTAGTGCCTTCCATCCTTCTTTGTTCATCTCGAGCCAGATGTGTTGTCTCCCTGTGGTTGGTCCGGGTGTGAGAGGCAGGTCTCTCTTTGTTTGCTGCCCAATCCGCCATCCTCTTTTCTTTTTTTTTCTTTTTTTCTCCTGCTCTCTGCTCTCAGCTGGTGCCATTTGAACATCTGCTCCCAGAGAATTGCCACCAACCAGACAACAGCGGCACACCATTTTCTAAAAAGCCGCCCTGGCAAAAAGTTTTAAAAAAAGGAATGCTTTCTCACACCTCAGAGTGAGTTGTGCCAGCCAGCTGAGACTGATCCCGAGGGGACTTGACTCTACGGTAAGCCTCTGGCCTCCTGTAAGGCTGTCTGACACCTCCGACTGACCCAGTTTAGGTGGCATTACCGTCACCCGTCCATTCACCAAACTAATCCCGCTTATTAAATCTTCTCTCTGAGACTCTATATTCATTGCACCCAATTAAAAGTGCATGTTTGTGAGTTTGTTTGTCAGGTGAGATTGAAGTATTTATGGATGTGTAAATTAATGTGTATTTGTGGCTGTAGATGGCACACAAGCGAACCGCGGCAAGTGGTTAAAATGTATATCCACTTATACAAGCTCAAAAACAACTTGTGTTGTTTGAGATGCTTTATTTGAGCAAGATGGAAGGGAGCTAGCAAAAATTGAGAGCCTAATTTGTTTCCTGCTTTACAGTTCTGCGCTCAGGGACTCGGTTGTTCCTCCATAAACAATGATTTGTGATTGTTGAATCCCCATGGCACTTCAGCTGCATCATCTCCCGGCCTGCTGTCCCACGGTGACCATCTTCACACCTCTGATTGGTCCCTAGCTGCGGTCTCCTGCGGTAACAGCGCAGGCCGTATGGCAGGTGTGCTGCGGGTGTTGGCTGGTGGCGAGCTCCTTGACTGATTTTGTTATCACAAGGGATGAGGATAATGAAAGGCTTGGGTGTTTGTGTATGTGTATGTGCACGTGTGAGATTACGCTCTCCGAGAGGCCTCAGCCTGCTATTTTGCCCAGGAGGTAGGAGCACTGGCAGTGCTGGTTGGCTTAATGCTGAGAGATTAGGCCTCTCCGCAGAGGTAATTGCTCACAGCACGCTCTATTAAAGACAAAAGGAAAGAAAAGTGCTATCTGGAGCAACAGCTAATTTATTATGTGCTGTCCGGCTACGTCTTCATAACACAGTGACTGTGTACCCACGTGATCTCGCGGGTACCAGTTCCATTGTGAAATATGAAAGCCACCAGCCCGATCCGTTTTAATTAGTGTAGTGTTTGCACACAGAAATGTATTTGACAATGTCCCAGAAACATGATGAGCTTTTGTTCCTGAAAAATTTTTTTTTTTACATGTGTTTACCGAATGCTTCTTTTCTGGCCCTGCTTGAGGGTCAGTTTCCAACTCTCTCTGTGTGTGTGTGTGTGTGTGTGTGTGTGTAGTGGCATGGTGGGAAAAAAGTGGGAGCGGGTAGATAGCAAGATCAATAGCTCCGCATTCTAGGCGTGCATATTTTCTCTTCTTGCCTATCTTTTTTTTACTGCAAGCAAGGAAGCCTTTGTCCCCACTTGTTATTTTCAAGCTGCTTTTCTTTTCCATCTTCAAGAAAGCACGGGAGCTTTTTTAACTGTGTGAAATTACCAGCTAGCACAATGCCCTTGGTGTAAAGAGACGTAATCAGCGTCACTCACGAGTCTCTCTTAAACTTTATTTAACGAGTCATTCATCTTTGTTTTGCCTCCAAAAACACGCTCGTGAAAGGAGGTGCTGCTTAACAGCACATGAAACGGTGCCATAAAAAAGCTGAAAGCAAATGGCGACCAGCCACTCTCTCTTTCTCTCTCCCTCACTCTCTGACATAGATGTGTCAATTGCAGTGCTTTCTCTCCTTAACTGACCCTAATTCCCCTTTTGATTGCTCTCGTTCAGTTACCTTAAGTGGGTAGGGTAGGATTAGGGTTTTTTTCTGACTGGTCTGCTCAACCCCTCACCTCTGGATGTGCAGACCTTTCACCAGGACTTAACTACTTGAACCTTGTGATCTCCCTGTGTATCTTCTTTCACAATGGCCATGCCTTAGGAAGCCTTGGGCTGATTTTGCATTATACGTATGTAACCAGAATGTGAGTTATTTAAGTCAATTGTTATATAAGTCTACCCTTAACAATATAGCACATTAAAAAGAAACTGTTGATATTGGCAGATTGAAGTTAGTCTAGCTTGCTAGCTGGGGTGTGAGTGGGTCCAAGCCCTCCCCAGGGGACGGTTTACATGCTGGACTGGAGAGAAGATTGGATTTGTGGGTGCAAAGGTCAGCATGTGGGGGTGGTGGCCCGAGGACCAACCTGACCTCTGAAACCTTTATCATCCTACTCATGTCACATATAGAATATCTCTCTGTCCTTCTTTTCTATTTATCTTTCTTTCTATCTTGATCTATGTGGCATCTGATCTATCTATCTATCTATCTATCTATCTATCTATCTATCTATCTATCTATATAGCGTTCTATCTATATATCTATATAGCGTTCTATATAGCGTTCTATCTATCTTATCTTATATATATATCCATCTAAATTTATATTTTACATTTATTCATTTAGCAGACGCTTTTATCCAAATGAGAACAATAGAAGCAATACAAATAGAAGCCTTACAAATGAGAACAATAGAAGCAATTAAACTAGCAGTAGGACAACAGTATGTAAGTGCTATGACCATTCGCAGTTCAATCTAACGCAGTAAAACAAAACAAAAACAAAAAAATATATATATATTATTTATTTATTTTATTTTTTATGATAGAATTTAGGAGAAAGTGTTAGTATTACTGGATCAAGTGCTGCCGAAAAAGATACGTCTTCAGACGTTTCTTAAAAATGGCTACGGACTCAGCAGCTCTGGTTGAGTTAGGCAGATCATTCCACCAGCAGGGAATAGTCATGGTAAAGGTCTGAGAAAGAGATCTATCCATCCATCCATCTATCTATCTATCTTAACCAGCAAACCAGCACTAACCACTATCATAAGAATGACATTTCATTCCATAGATTCTATCTCCATCTGACATTCCCATACAGTAGATATCTGCTTCTGGAAGCCGGTTCATAAAGCCAGCTTATCTCCAGCTGGAGTGGATTGGCCCTCTTTGGTTAACTACTTGGGCTGAACCCAGTCACATATTTTTGCATTTGCTTAAATCCCTAATTCTGGCACATTGTTGAATCACGCCGGCACGACCGCTGTTCCCAGCTCATTATATACAGAGGTTGAAGGACTCTTCCTTCTCACAGCTGTGTGTGCATTTGTGTGTTTATAATATCTGCGTATCAGATCAACAGCATTGTCTGTAAAAATTCTCAGCCACATTAATCTGTTGACAAAGAGCGCTCGGCTGGCCAAAACTTCTCCCACATTTGCCATTGCGGCAGCTAACCACATGTGGCCCGCTGAAGGACCCTGCCCGCACCCCTCATTGTAACTGGCCGTGTGATTATGTGTGCGTGTGTGTTAACAGTCTCTCCCTCAGCACCCTGCTGTTCCCATTTGCTGGTTACAGCAATAAACTGGGCAAGCCCTGGTTGTTTTAACAGCACATGTGTTGATGAGCACTCTCTGGCTTTCTCAGCATAAGAAGGACCCAATTAGACTCAAGTCAGAAGTCTCTGGAACTGTGAGTAAGTGTGCACGAGTGTGTATATTTGATTTTTCTCACTTGTTTATAAAATGTTGAAATGACCTTGCTGTTTAGAGGTGTCTTGCGCTTGTTTATGATGGCAGTGGAGCGCTGAAGTGTTTCTCAGAAAAGCGTATTCAGGCACAGTCCTCCAGTTGACATATTTGCATCTATTCATCCTCCTTAATCCCACCATTCTTTTATTCTTCTCCAGTGATGTTCATGTGTTTCTGTATGGATGATTGTTGATGATGATTGTTTTGTGTGTGGTAGCATTTTAAAAGACTTTTTGAACCTACATAGAGAATCCGCACAGAAAATATTGCTTTTTAATGTAAAAACCACAACTGTATGCATCATAATGTTCAATCATTTGTTCAACGTTTATTAGAGCGAGTGTGTATGCGCATACACTAAGGTTAGCTGGTTTTATAAACGCTACCCTCCACATTACGCTCTCCGCACACTTCCGTCTGCACCATTAACATCGCTGTGGCATGAATCATTGTAAATCGAATAGTGCACTTTGTGCGGGAATGAAACACGCCTGTCTCCGGATCATAATGGCGGAATTATAGCTCTCCCCCCATCATCACGCACGCGCTGAAGTCATACCAAACCCAATTAAGGAGAATCCGTCTTCATTTGCTGGGTTTTGGAGGCTGACAGGCAGAGTGTCAGAGATGTGCTTTGGATTGTTTTCTTTTTGTGGCGAGGTGGGGGCCCGGCTCGTGAGCTTGATCGATCACAGGAAGCTGGCCAGGTATTGAAGGGTGTTGTTGCGGAAGGGGCGAAGACCTTAGATAACATCATCATTAGCCGGCAGACTGACACTTATGTGCGCATCATTATAGGCTTCATTGCGGATGGTGTGTGTATCATCATGAGTATAATGGTTTCGAGTTGTTGTTTTTTTTTTTTTTACTTATTGTGGTTTCAATTTCAATGTCTTGGTGGTGCTTTTTGTACAATTATTTTTTCATTACATAAGTCCCCCCCCCCCCCCCCCCCCAATTACATACTATAAACTCCTTTTAAATATGCATTTATGCACTAGTGCATTAGTGTATGAATTTTATAAAGGTTATGTTTTCATCAGAGTCTGATAGCCCCTCCCCCTCCGCTATGTAATTAAAGCTGCAACAGTTGAGTGCATGAAGTGTCCAACATTTCACACTTCGTTAATTAAGTGCTTCATCCAGGTATTTAAAATGTCATTTTTCTATTTGGAATTTTCATTGTGAACTCACTACTTACTAAACGGCATAGAATAGTGCACAAGTTTGCAAATTGGGATCTATAGTATCATAACATGATACTAAACCACACATTGTTCCATCTGCCTATGCTGACACTTCATAAATAAACTGCACCCCAATGACAATAACTGCTTCATGATGGCAATGTTAAAGTTTAAAGTTTTATTTGTCAAATTCATAGCAACAGCTAGTACTTGTGGACAATGAAATTCACCTATAAATGTGTCATTGCTGCTACATTTAGCTGTAAATTGTGACTACCGTCACTCTGGCATCTCTAAGGCATTTATGATTCAGCAGCATAGACTGTGTCTGCTCAGATCTCATGCCAGACGGCCCACACCAGAAAACAACTAGTCCCTGGATTTGTTTTTAAACTTCATGGTACAGAATGTATAAAATACTTTTGTTTGTGGCCATTTTTATCAACTTAACAAAACTCAGTTTAAAAAAAAAGAAAAAAGTTTCAGTTCGTGTTGTTTACAACATTTCAAGTAAATGGCTCTACCAATATTTGCTCTAAACGCTTTACTGCATGCTGCTTTAATGTCAATTAATTTAAAATGTAGGGCATATTTGTAGTTTCAGTTTAGCTTTCGTTTTCAGCTAACTCGCATTTTTTATTTTAGAAAACAGAAATATTTTCAACTGCTAGTTTTTTTTTCCTTCATAGTAGTTCAATAAATGATATCCTCGATCCACACACGTATGAATTTTTCTGTCTATGAAAAAAACACAAACAGGACTATGACCTACTGTACTCTGGAGAGAAAGAAGAGAAAATGAGTGCTGAGAGGAGGGAAAGAGATGGGAGATGAGATGTAGTTTGAGATCTGAGTGAAGGCGAGGGAGATAGATTGAGGAGCCGAATCTAAGAGGAGAGAGAGAGAGAACGCTATTGGTGTTTATAGATTCGGCCTCTTTGTATTTCTGTTGCAACGAGGAATTTCTTTTAAGGAGGGAGAAAAGGCCGGAGAGAAAGAGCGAGCTTGAGAGAGTCTGAACAGAGAGCTAAAGCATCAGAGAGAAGCAGAGAGCTTCAGCGGTTTTTGTTTGTTGGTGGAATATTGGCATTTGCAGACTATGATGTTTGCTAATGAAGTATAAACCTAGCTCACTCAGATTGATCCTCCAGCACATCACCTCCAGGCTTACCTTTAGCACTCAGCAAGACATCCAATATTTAAACGCTCATAATTATTAATGGCATTTATGATAGGTCACTCACCTTTAATACTGTTTAATTAATTTGTTGCCACGTCAATCCAATTTCAATCAAAAGTTAACATAAAACAGCATTTACATTTTTACACATTTTCTCTCAAAAATACGTTTCATTAATTGTAATTATAAATAAAAATCAGAACCAGATTTTAGTTATATTTCTCTTTTTTTAAAGTTACATTGGTAATTGTAATATGATAATTAATGTAAAATAATATGTACAGGTGAAATTTGAAAAATTTGAATACCGTGCAAAAGTTCATTTATTTCAGTAATTCAACTTAAAAGGTGAAACTAATACATTATATAGACTCATTACATGCAAAGTGAGATATTTCATCTCGATTAAATATGTTAAAGATTATAACATCAGCGGTTGTTACAATCTTAATGATTATGGCTTACAGCGTATGAAAACCCCAAATTCAAAATTAGAATATTTTAAAATGGTTTTCATAGCTGTAAGATAATCATCATAATTTTCATAGTCCTCAAAATTATAACAAATAGAGGCTTGAAATATCTCACTTTGCATGTAATGAGTCTATATAATATATTAGTTTCACCTTTTAAGTCGAATTACTGAAATAAATGAACTTTTGCACGATATTAAAATTTTTCGAGTTTCACCTGTACACATAATTAATATTAGTATATTTAATATATTTATATTTATTTCGATTTATAAATATATGCAATTATATAGTATTTTATAACAGTAAATGCTACGTTAAGATTCAAAGATAATTTTAAAATATCTAAATTTGTATTAAAAGGTAACATGTGGTCAGTTTTGACTTTCAGGCATATATTCGCCTTGTTGTATCCTGTTTATCCACCAGATTACACACTCCCAAGTTCACTTTTCTCAGCACGTAATAAAAAACGTTCTAGATCACAAAACAGATTGAAGATATGAAAACAGGTGTGTTGCCAATTCTGTGTTTCTTAAAAGCTATTGTGAGTCTCTTTCCTGTTGAAGCATCATCGGAGCATGGGCTGTCTCTCTCATGTTAGGCCAGCCAGAAGTCCCAGGTGTAAGGGTATAAGTCTATCTCTTTCTTCAACCGTTTTCTTGTTCTTCCTCTCTCTCTTTCTTTATCTGTTCCTCACCACTAAGGGACCATCTCTGCTTCATTTCACATGTCGCCCGAAGGGGGAAAGGGCTGCGGAAAAGAGAAGCTAGCTATGGAGCGAGAAAATGAAAAGATAGAGGGAGCAAAAAGAGAGAAGGGGAGGCAGAGATTGAGAGAGCGAGGGATACTGGAGGCATTGTTCCACTCCAAGAGACACAAACAGTCTCAAGCTTTCTGGTATTCAACCCGCAGCTCCCCTGTGTTTGTGTGTGTGTGTGTGTGTGTGTGTGTGTGTGTGTGAGTGTTTCCAAAATGTTATAATTCTACAGGCAGACCAGAGAGAGGGATACAGTGACACTAAAAGATCAGTCTGATAGAGTCTAAAAAAGACTCTAATTTTCTTTCTCTCACTCTCACACTCGTCCATTTCTCATGCATTTTTTCCTCCATCTTCCTTTAGCAATTTCTTCTCTCTCTCTTTCGATCTACATACATAAGTGCTGATGTTGAGGCCTACTGTTTGCATGAGTGGTTTTAATGATGCGCATGCAAGGCTCAACAATAAGGATGGCCCAGGGCCATTTCAGCCCAGTTGATGGATAAGGCCACTGCTGTGTTGTCACTGCATCCTGTGTTTGCTGCACACTTCAAACTCATTGCAAACTTAATTTGGTTTTCCATGATGTATTGTGTTGCGTATTGTGATTTGGCAAAATTCATTTGCAGTCTAAACTCGGTGAGGTGTTTGCGAAAACGATTTTGTGATCATCTTGGAAGAATCAATTACATCAGATAAATAAATTAGGCTATATATTATACCTTTGTTCTTTTTTAAATAATGTGAAATGAATTATGTATTAAATGTATAATAATTATTGTTATTATTATTTAGAAAAATGTAATAATAATAAAAAGGTAAAAATCTGAATTGTATGCCAATGTTTTTAAGTAATGTTTAATTATATTTATTATATAGCCTACTGTATTATATATGATAGTTATATAATGATAATAATAGTTATGTAATAATTATTAGCAGTTGTAGTTGTAATGTAATGAAGGAATATTACATTATATCATTAGATTATTATTATTATTATTATTATTTCATTATTATATGATTACGATACCACCAAATATTATTCAATTTTTCTACATTTTATAAATTATTAGCAGTAGTAATACAATAGTATTGTTTTATTGTTAATAGTATTTTATTATTTATTTATCATTTAAAAAATAATAATTTAAAAATGTAAAAATCCGAACTATTGCCCCGGGGCAGCAGGGGGAAAATGGTGTCATGATTGCTGAGTTCTTGGTTGGCTGCACAAACACACTCAATAACACCCTTGAATTTCATTTGAACTTACATGTTTCTTTTAAAAAGGACATGTGGTAAGACATGTCTAATGATAATTATACAGCATCCGCTTATTATTCAAGTGACCAACAATTGTCATTTCCATTTTTCCATTTGCGTCAATGCAATGAGAGAAACACATTATCTGTAATGAGCATTTAATCTCTAAAGGCATCCAGTCCATTCATCCAGTTTGATGGAGCGTTTGTCATGTGTTAGTCAGTGAGCCCACCCTGCAGGGGGTCCATGCAGCCACGCAAAAACTTCACGCTTTGCTTTTTTTCTCTCTCAACGATTCATTTCATATGCATCAAAGTCTGTGTATGTGCTCAGTTCTGTTACTGTGATGTGTCAACTGTTGTGTTTGGTTCTTGTTTAACTCTCAACCCATGAATTCATGTCGCACTAGATAACTGAAATGTCACCCAGTGGTAGCGAAGTGGAATAATGGCATATCGGACCATAATGCCTGGTTGTATATGCTTGTTTATAATTTATCTTGTTGAGGCATGTTACAAAGTGTGTCCTTCAGCTTTGTATGTGCTCTCTGGTCTCCACTGAGGATCGGGTAAACAGACAAAGAGAGAATGAGAAAGATCGAGACAGACGGTTAGTGATTTGAGCAGCGCGGCTTTTCTTAAGCGCTCCTGTTAGCACCGAGGCACGGGTTGCTATCGATTAGAATATGAAAACCTAGAGGCCTGCATATAAGATCGGGGATGAGGAGGCTTTGGAGGGCAGTAGAACAGACAGGTTGCACACACAGCATTCACACACACGCGCAGCAGCACAGGAAGTTGCTGATTAGATTTGACCTGGTGTCAAGCACACACAAAAAATGCTGAAGAATGCTGGGCAAAATCACACGAAGAGAAGGGAGCAAAAAATCAATGACTGACAAACAAGCGCCTTTAGTTTACTGCCGTGGAATGATGAGGCTGTGGAAATAATACCCTCATCATTGACTCTTCTGTGCCGTGTGTGTGGGTGTTTAGATGGCAGATGCTGTATTAAAAGCATAGAGCTCCAGATAAATGTGTGTGCAGTGCAGTTTATTTGCCTATTCCAAAAGATTTAGAAGTTTATGAAACTTACAGATAATTCTGACTGATACTAATAGGACGAGAAACATTCAAAGCCATTGTGAAACTGATAAACCCAAACCTGTGCATGTTTTGTAAACCGCCTACAATTAGTCTAATGAATTATAATACTCAGTGGGAAGCTTTTGAGTTCCGTGTATTAATATCAATCATTTATTTCACTTCACGGCATGTCTAAGAAGTTAACTTGTAGAATCTGATGAGAGTCCTGTTCTGTGAAAACTTTGTGTGGAGTTGTGTGTGCACAGATTCCTTGTCGGGCCGCTGAATGCAATGTTTATTATGCTTGGCGAATTTGATGTGCGTATATGGCTGACTTGATCCTCTAGCATGAGAGTACTAGTCCATGTCTCTTTCCTTTCACTAAAATAGCCATTTCTTCAGTTGTGTTTATGAGTTGGTTTGTTTGTGCACAGGAAAGATTGAGAAAATAACACTTCCCGTCCTGGCATTTCAACAGCGCTTTCATCTCTTCTTTCTGCTCTCGGCTTTAATTGACAGCTGCACTGGATTATGGGCCGTGTTCAACTTCTTTTTGCACATGACACGAGAGAAGAGCGTCAATCTGTGTTTGATCTGCTCACGTGTGGGTGTGTGTGTGTTAGACACAGGCAGTAGAGAGTGCTGATGGAGCAGGTTGGCTTGGAACCACAGACAGACCCAGGGTTATCACAGAGAGAGAGAACGAATGAAAGTGGGATGAGAGGCGAAGAGATGGAGGAAATGAATTTGTGAAAAAGGCTGCGAAACCGGGATTACGCAGCGCCCTCTGCATACTCACTTTCTTCAGTCTATTCAACAGCTGAATTCCTCACCATAAAAGGCCTGCGCGCTGCAAACCATCTGAAGCTTTTTCGAATGATCAGTAGCACTTTACATGAAGTGATTTTATTACAATAGAAAGCTGTTGTACTGAGCATCACCACAGCTGTGATTCAGCATAGGATACATAACAGAATAACAGGCTGTATTGCTAGTACAATGTATGTCACTTGACATTAATCTCTCTTTTATTGAACTGTTGTATGAGAGCAATATCACACTCGTATTCATGATAGTTCTGACTATTACACAGTTGTCGCAGTTACATTGTTTAAAATAGCATTTGTGTTGTATTACAATTATAATACTTCTTATTATGTGTTGAATATTTTCATTAATAATTTAACCACTATCGTAATGCATTTTAGCACTTATAGTAATTCACAGTTACACCTTTAAAATGTATAATGCATTAAAACATGATTTAGACCCAATTTCATGGTTCATGTTACAATGCATTATACTTTATAATGTAAAACCTTGAATACACGAGCATTATAATCAATCATACAGTAACTCTGGTTACAATTATTTATGACAATTTTGGTAAAACTTTACCTAAACCTTTTATAATGCATTATAAGAGTATTCATAATGTACGTTACAATGCAATATATCTTTTCATAAATAACTGTAACCAAAGTTAAAATGCATTATAATATTTGCAGATTCCTTGTTACATCTGAAATAGTTGTGTTTTAATGCATTATGTTTTCAAAGGCTTGACATAAGTATTATAATGTATTATAACTGTGGTCATTAGTAATGAGACCATTATAAGGTCCATTAAAAGTAATAACTAATGCATTAAAATACTTTTATAATTCATTACACATAAAGCCTTTTAAGTAAAAGGTTACCAAAATATTTAACTAAAACAAGGGATGCACTAATGCAACATCTGTGCACAGATGCCAAACGATTACTAATACAATGGAAAGAATAGTATAATATATGTATATATGTAAGGTAGAGCGAGGCGGCTGTTATAGCGAATACAACCCCGACAGGATCAGGACCCCGACGCGAAGCTCTACATTATCCCGCTTATTACATGGTCATCTACAAAATAAATCAATAATTGGACACAAAATATTGATTTAAAAAGGAGTTTATTGATTTAAAAACGATTGTATTGGTTCCTCTAAATAACACCGTGTCCATGGCAACGCTCTGTTTTTCATGGCAACGGTGTGTTATCCTTAGCAGCGGTCTGTTATCAAGAAATAACAAACCGCATTCTACATTAAAATTCAACCAAGCCATGTAATAAATATATATACATTTGCTAACAGGTTGTTTTAAAACCATGATAATTAATTACACATTTTAAAGAAATTGAAATAATAATTTTATTCACTAGCATGTGTTCCACCTTTATTTGGCTGACGTTATATGCTTTATAATAATATAATATAATATAATAATATGTGTAGTATATTATGTACAAATGTTATACTACACATATTATAGTTATAGTTATACACAAAATAATTAATTAATTAATATTCAACATTGTAATTAATGCGTCTGCTGCTGCAATTAATTCATTTTGAGAGTAGGGGTTTTTTTTTTTATTGTTTTGTTTTGGGGGTTTTTTGCAACGATTGAGCATTGTTCCTAATCATAGACACATCTGTTGTGTAGTGAATGCAGTGGTGAATCAGAGGCCATTTCACAAGAGTAAACACTTTAGTACTTTAGTCAGTTGGTCTGAGCTCAGTAGATTCAACACACACACACACACACACACATACACACACACACACACACACACACACACACACACACATACACACACACACACACACACACACACACACACACACACACAGTGGTGTATCAGTGGCAGCACATAATGTTAATGGCACTTAATTTGTTGGTTGGGATTGGCAGGCTGGTGTGAGCCCTGCTCCCAGAGGATCTGCCTGTAATTGTGTTTCACATCATAAATATATAAATAAAGCTTGCAATAATTACAAAATAATAATTCACCCCCACTCTTTCAGCCTCGCTGTATCTTTTTCTCTCACTATCATTCACACACACACTGGCTTTTTGTCTGCACGTCCTTTGCCTTTCTCTGTTTCTCTCTCACAATGCAGTGTAATGTAAGGAGTGGAAGGTAATTAGGTTGCGAGCAGGACTCCAAAGCCACACGCCACAGAAGCAGAGGTGACTTTGCTCACTGTCTCATGAGTGTGTCCAGGCCCCTGACAGGGAGCTGAGAGCCAGTCAGCTTAATTACTATTCACTCACTGCCCTCACCCTTTGCCTATGACTGCTCTCAGATCAGGGGTCTTTGACCATGTCTGATAAGCTGTTATTATATGCTAAGTGGTGGCACTGAGCCCACGTCAGTGTTTTGAGCTGGTTTGGGAAGGTGATTATGTGTCTGTGAGATTGGTTTCAGAAAGACATGAGCGAGGAAAAGAAAAAAGCCTTTCACATAACAAGAAGACTGAAAATGTCAACAAGATGACATAATTGTCACATGAATAGCATAAACTGTAGGCTTTCTCTTATTATACATTAGGCTGTTTTACTGCAACATATTTATTTTCCTTCTAAATCATTATTTATTTATATTTATGCTATTTTACTCATTGTCTTCCCTTAATGCTGTGAGTGTGTGTGCTTTTGTGTGATGTGTGTATGAATGTACGTACCATCCATCCATTTGTTAATGGCTGATTTGATGGTAAATGGACTGCAAGCGGAGGTATATCCAAGATGAAGTGTGTGTGTGTGTGAGAGATGTTGTGGTTTCCTCGGCCTCACAACTTTATGCAACACACCAATGCTGTGTCCTGAAAGACAATTGTTGGCAACATTTCCATGGAGAACATTTCCAACTTTCATGTGACCAAAGCTAGTGGAGCAGAAACATCACAAACCGAATGCTTAATCATACTAGCTCCAAACCATCATTCTTTGCTGTTTTTTGTTTGTTTGTTTGTTTGGAAGCAATGGATGATTTTTGTTCACGCCGCTTGCATTAATGTTAATCAATGCATTTGATACAGCTTCACAAACATGCGCTTCATTTTTGATTTGCAGGAAAGAAAAACAACTCAAACTTTATTTCTTTTTTCAAATCATTTACTTTTCATATTTACAGTAATGCATTTTTTTTTAAAGTACTGCTCTATGTTGGTTCTTTTCATTTGCGGTTGTTATTTTTTTATTTTCCTTTGGTTTAAAGTGGTTTTCTTTTCTTTAGGTTCTCCCATGCCATCCTCTCTCTCCAGTCCATCAGTCACTGAGCATTCCCATTCTCAACCACCCTCACCCAATCTCCATGACAACAAGAGTTCCGTCTTAAGTAATGCCACCACGCAGGCGGCGCAGGACTCTGATTCGGAAGAAGAGTACATGGCCGTTCTCTATAGACCCGTAACACAGCCTGCCCCCAGCCACAGCTGTAATGGTAAGGTGACCCGCCATCTCTTTCTCTCCTCTCAATCCCTCTCGCTCTGTCCTCCTAGGTCTTCTGAGTAAGAAAAGCGTGAAGGCTGTGTGTTCCTAGTAAAAACCACTGGAGTGAACTGTATACAGGCCTTGTCTGGAAAATGTTATTAATGAGAATGAGAATCTCAAATCTAACCAGAGGTGTTTAACCTCTGAGTCGGTTAGGGGATGTTAAATGGACTTCAAATTGCACTCGAAAACCAATTTTGCATGCTAAAAATCATGTTCAACTGAGAACTGCTAGACTTGACTGAACTTTGAATGAAGTTTAAGGGATAGTTCGGCCACAAATTAAAATTATACCTTTGTTTACTCATCCGCATGTCATTCTAAAGCTGTAAGCATGGCTTTCTTTTTTTCTGTAGAACAAAAAAGCAGAATTTGGAGGAATGTTCACACTTCTGTCTTCTATACAATGATACTAAATGGGAACCAAATCCTTTAAAGCTCAAAAAAATATATATAAAGTAGCCTATATTATTGGTCCACTTTATTCCAAGTCATCTGATGTCATATAATTATGGAAGCCTGTTTCCGCCACAGAATAAAAAAAAAAAAAAGGTAATTGCGACAATTCTCAATTTATCTCACAATTCTGACTTTTTTTCTTTCACAATTGCATGTTTACATCCCGCAATTCAGAATTGCGTGATATAAAGTCGCAATTGTGAATAATAAAGTCAGAATTGCGAGATATAAAGTCAGAATTGTGTTATAAAGTCAGAATTGTGAGATATAAACTCGTAATTGTGAGAAATAAACTTGCAATTCTGACTTTTTAACACACAATTGGGAGTTCTAAAGTCAGAATTGTGAAAAGTCAAGTAAAAAGTATTTTTTTCCATAATTGGACAATCGCAATTCCGACTTTATAACACGCAATTCAGACTTTATATCTCACAATTCTGATATATAAAGTCAGAATTGCGAGATGTAAATTCGCAATTGTGAGATAAAAAGTCGCAATTATCTTTTAAAATGTTTTATTCTGTGGCGGAAACAAGCTTCATATAATATATAGAGAAGCTATCGCTGAAAATCTTGCTGTAAACGTCTTGACAGCTGTAGGCAAAATCACAGCTTGGACATTGCACTAGAAAGTCATGTGGGTTTTTAAAGTTATATTATGATAAAATGTTAATTCCTGGGTGAACTATCCCTTTAAAAAATAAGCCGCGAATAGAATGTGTGTGCTTTAACTCGGAGTGAATTCTGTTTTATGTGTTCTGTTCTCATCTCTCCAGCAGCTATGCTTTGAGCCTCCTCCTGTTATTGTTTTCATCTTGTGTCTTTTCAGGCACTAACACAAACAAACACTCTGCTGGTGTGTTCTTGTCCTCATGCACCATGACCTCTGTGTCTTTGTTTGAGAGCCTTAGGAGCTCCAGCTGTCATCAACATCATCTTAAGCCAGCGTCCCACTAGCCGATTTTTCATGCGTACGCTTCATTTACATAGTCATTGGAGAATCAGAGGGAGTCTGTAAGCGCCGCCGCGTCTCTCAGCGGGCGAGTGTTAACAGCCCCAGCAACCAAACTCCCTGCCGACCCTCTGAAAACATCTAGCAAAGTTTAAAAAGTATCAAAGGCAGTCAGATGTGGCCTTGGTTGTGACCAATAAGCTTCTTCTTAATGAACATTTAATGTGACACTATCCTGCTCTGATCTGATCCACACAAAAAAATCCTCACAAAACCATTAATTTCATTCGAATTCTAAGGGCCAGATTTACTAACAGCTTGCGCCAGCACAAACCCTCTTTTGTCATTATAAAAATAGTGTCAGGATTTACTAAAGTCACGCAGTGAAAAAGTAGCGCTGAAAAGGCATGGACACAGTTATGTTTGTGGCTGACTTTGTCGCATATACATTTGTAAGAGTTTCACTTTTCAGACGCAAAATCTATGGGAGAATAGTATTTGAATGAATCATGCAAGATGATTTACCAAAGTTTGCACTCTTAAATTTACTGGTATTTGCACCAGTATTTAACTATTTAAAAAAAGCAGCACCCAGCTCTTGGTAGATTGCGTTGGTCATTATGGAGATAATCCGGATGTCTCTGTTCTTTCATTTGCACAACGTCAGTAGATCATACGCAGTACTTTACATTCCCAACAGCATTTGTAATTTTTTTTTGGAATTACGCTCTAATGCTAATTTGCCCTGTTTAGTAAATATGGCCTTAAGTTTATATACATATATATATATATATATATATATATATATATATATATATATATATATATATATATATATATATATAAATATGTTTGTGCTGTAGTTCTGCTATTTCGTCTTTATGTGGCAGTGAATTGAAGAGACATGTCACATAATTTTATTTTGTCTGTCACCACTTTTCCATTCTTAATCATTGAGTGACAGAAGCAGTTTCAGCAAAACCCCAACTAAAATCGATTCGTTTTATGTCGGCTAGTGAGACATTGGCTTTAAAATGTTACAAACTTATAAGCACATTTGAAACGTATAAATGAATGGTTTTACAGTTGTGCTCCACACAATCCAAAACTTGTATCTTATGCTTAAGCTGCCATTCATTTAAATCAACCTGCGATATCACCAGCAGACCTGTCAAGATTCACTTTCTTCACTCCGTGTTGTTGACATTGGTGTCAATGTATTTTTACCTCTAAAAGCCTGCCTTAAACAGAAACATTTCATTTGGCCCAGTATTTATCCATAATGAGGATGATTAGATTTGCTTTATGAGGGGAATGCACGGAGTTACTTTACCATTGTTTATTCGGGGGAATAGCGTGGCAAATTAAATTTAGGGCTCTCCTCTGCATAATTCCTCCATTCTGCAACGCATAAGGAAAGTATGTTGTTTTAAGAACACTTCATAGGATATAGGACTTTATGTCTCCTTACAGTGACATCAGGAAGGTTGACAGACTTTACTTCTGAGCTCAAACAGGACCACACATGTCCAGATGTTTACAGTATGCTGCTTTTAAAGAAAACTCACCTTCTATTCATCCATACCATGTGATCCAAACCCTAATCAAAAGCAGCTCCAGTTAAAAGAAGAAAAAGTGGATCAGTGTCATAATGGAGGAGCTTTTATCTGAAGTGAGGGGCTTTCTCGATAACCATCTGAATTCACATTGATGCAGGCTTGACTAGAAAACCCCACATTTACCGCCAGTAAGTCTTTTAGGCCGACTTGCGTGTGGCTGTCAAGTGGGGATGAGGAAGCACTCCAAGCACT
Source organism: Phoxinus phoxinus (assembly GCF_949152265.1). Classification (NCBI taxonomy): domain Eukaryota; kingdom Metazoa; phylum Chordata; class Actinopteri; order Cypriniformes; family Leuciscidae; genus Phoxinus; species Phoxinus phoxinus. The sequence goes on from NC_136881.1 coordinate 29,238,767, forward strand.
GACATCTCATCATTTAAAGTGATCATCAATATTTGTAATGAGTGGAGGTGCTGTTGCTAATCGTTGCGGAGACGCAGGGGTGCCCGGACAACTTAGCAGATCAAACTGGAATGAGGGTAGAGAGAGAGTGAGAGAGAGAGAGAGAGAGAGAGAGAGAGAGAGAGAGAGAGAGAGAGAGAGAGAGAGGGACAGGTTGAAAAAAAAAAGGCTCCAGTACACATCCTCAGAGGTTTTAATAGTCTGAGAGTAGACAGCAGGTCAGTGCACCGGCTCCTCTCTGCAGCCCTCCATATTAAAGACATGAACTCAGACGGCAGAAGGAAGAGGAAAGGAGGAGACAGAGGAGAGGAAGGGGAGGTTGAATTGGAGCAATGGTATTTATTTATTTATTTCAACTCAATCTCAGCTATTTTGCCCTATTTATTTCAAGAAACGGCTACAGATACATATTTTTTGTCAATACTTGACCCAGTTAAACTAACACTTACTATTCTATTATATTTATATTCTATCTATTTAATTATTTATTTATTTAACTAACTGGCACTTGTCACAGCACTTACATATTTTTGATTTGATTGCTTCTATTGTTCTCCTCATTTGTATATCGCTTTGGATAAAAGTGTCAGCTAAATGATTACATGTATGTAATCACTTCATGCATCTTGATCGATCAAATTGCATTTAATCATTTGTTAATTTACACATATAAATACACTAAGATTTTAAGCATATGAATCACAAAATTAATTATGTATTTATTTGATTTAAGGGGTTATTTACCCATAGTCACAACATGCATCATTGATTGCTTTTTATCAGTAGTTTTTATTAAATCAAATAAGTTTTATTCAGCAAGAAAATAAAAAAATTATCAAAAGTGACAGTTAAGACATCAAATAAATGCTGTTCTTTTGAACTTTCTATTCATCAAAGAATCCTTAAAATAAAATGATCAGGGTTTCCACAAAAATATTAAGCAGCTCAAATATTTTCAACTTTGATAATAGATATGAGTGGAAAGACCAAATGTAAAAAGCATGTTCATATGCATAAAACAACCCACATAAATATGTTAACTATACAAGCATTCCTCTCTGTGAGTATCTATTGATCTGCATATGTTAGACTTCTATGCGGGAGCTTTGCCTTTCTTTGTGAAAAAATAAGAGTGAAGATTGAGAAAAAGGGTCCATATAATAAGCACACTCTCGAAATGCAGAATATGGATCAGAAGGATGGATAGACAGACAGCTAACAAGAGCTATGTCCGTCGAGAGCGATTGCCCTCCGCCTGCGTAACCCATCCAACACGGACTCTTGTTGTCAATTAGCCAGCCGGGGGTCCTGCTGAAGCTGCCAGTGCACCGGGGTGCGGACTCTCTCAAACTGAGCCTCGGGTCACCAGTCCTGTCGGGCTCCTCTTCTCTCACGCACCGATTGCTATTGTCAGGTGCAGTGGGCATGAAAGCAGCAATTTTATAGCACAGGAACTCCAATAACGTTTACCGGGGCCAACGGAGGCCTCCGACTCCTGTGCCTTGCTCACTCAGCCACGTGTGTTGCTTAAGTTCCTACTGTTTTTCGCTTTCTTGCGAAACTTCCATTCTCTTCACTTCCTCCTTGTTTTCTCAGTGAACAGGGAGAGAAACTGGTGTATGGGCCACAGTTTAAATTAGGCGACCACATCAGTGCCTGCTAGAGAATGAACATGAGAGCATTTACTATGATCCAGCTCCAGATGGGGGGCAGTAATGGTCCATTGGGGCTGTAAAAGTTGATGTATCAGGGTTGGATGCAGATCAGAAGCATCGGTCTCTCAAACAGAGAGAGGTTAGGTAAGGGCTAGAATAACACCTCTGAAAATAGATTCTGAGAGCTGTTTGGTTTAGGAGGACCAAGCTCCCAAGACGTTGCATTGTACAGGGCTTCACACATTACGAGCGAAAACGGAAAAGTTTTCTTCTAAATTGCAGCTAGATCTTATTTAATTTTGATAAAAAAAAGTTAAATACAAAAAAAGTAATGTTTCAGACAAATATAAGACTATGTATGTCATGTAGAAGCCTATTTGCACCAAAAAAAAAGAAAGAAAATACATATATGTCTGTATTAGCCATTTTTTTTCACACACATTGCGAGTCAAAAGTTTGGAATAATTTGGACAACCATTACTCCAGTCTTCAGTGTCAAAGCATTCTTAAATGCTGATTTGATTAGTATGGTTATTTTATCAATGTTGAAAACAGTTTTGGCTGCTTCATATTTTTGTGGAAAAATATTGATGAATATAATATTCTATATACAGCATATATTTGAAGCAAAATAAATATTTTGTGTGTATATATATATATATATATATATATATATATATATATACATGTATGTATGTATGTATTATTGATACATATATGAGTATATTTATGAGTATATATTGAATATATACGAGTCCTTTCTGTCAAAAAAGTAATTTATTTATTCATTTCTTAATTATTCCAAACTTTTGAGCGGTATTGTACATGAGTAACTTCTACATAAAAGTTTATTTTGTTTACTTTACTATGATTATAAATGTATAATGCATATGAAGAATCAGATAGGCCTACAAATGTTAAGTGTGTCCAAATATATAGAGTTTGAAAAGCTACTGCAAAGCACATCTTGTATGCATTCTTTGTGCTAGTTTCTTCCATCACTCACTCAAATGATGCAACTCGTGGGATTCCACATTGGGTTATTTATAATGGATTGAAGTTTGAAAGATTAATATTGTACTTCATTGTGAAAGGATCCTTGTGTATTGTCTTGCTGGAGGTCTGTGTGTGGTTGCACCGAGGTTGCATGGAGTCATTTTGACACCAGTAATACGTCTGTCTGTCTATCTGTCTGTCTCTCTTTGTGTAACATTTACTTCACTGGGCTGGTAGGAAGAGCTTCCACTCGGGTTAGATGTAATTGGGAGCACAACTGTATGTCAGTTACAGTTCAGTAACACTCAACTCTGCTCACCTCATTTGTGTGTGTGTGTGTGTGTGTGTGTGTGTGTGTGTGTGTGTGTGTGTGTGTGTGTGTGTGTGTGTGTGTGTGTGTGTGTGTGTGTGTGTGTGTGTGTGTGTGTGTGTGTGTGTGTGTGTGTGTGTGTGTGTGTGTTGCTTGGCACCCCTCTGCTGCAGCAAACATTCATTCTCACCTGCTCATTAAAAATACATTACCACCCAAAACGTTTCGTCATCAGCTTTTTAAATAATGCTCATTCTTCCTGAGAGCTGTCGATGTCAAACAAGGTAATGGGTTGTCCGGCACCTGGCACAGCTAGCGATTAGCCTGCCCATCAGCTTGTAAATGATCACCCTGCCTGAGCAAACCCCTAACCTTGAGCGTGCTCATCGCGGATATTCATGAGCTTCCTGCTGGTCACGGTTAGCCAAGCAAAACCTGTTGAATTAGCGCAGAAACGATGGATACTACAGGAAAAATATTCCATGAACATTTTCCAACCCGTTTTTGGCACAAAGAAGGCAACAGGCCTGAGGTTGTTGAAAGGACAACACTTTTCAAATGCGTTTCCTCTGGTTTTCTCATCTTAAATTGGAAGCTGTTTATCACAGCTCTGCATTCAATTTGATGTTGCATACAATACCATATAGCATTGCAACTCATGCGTTATTGCCTCGGAAATACAACCTTGCACTTTAATTCACCTCCAAGTGGTAATATCAGGGGACTCATCAAAGTGGAAAAAAATAATATCCCTCTAAACCCCACAGCAATTACTCTGAATTACGCCAAATTATGAACCTGCAATTCAGCTCTGAGGCTGAGGATTAATGTCAGACTCCCTCCACTTTGTTGGTACATCTTAAATTGCCTTTCACTACCAACACACGCTTTGACAGCTTGAGAAATTTACAACCTTCTGAATGGTGTAATTACTTTTCTTTGTTTCCCTCTCCCTCGCTTTCCGTTCATTTTTTCTTGAAATATTCTTTTTTCCCCCGTTTTCTCGCCAGAGTGTGTCATGCAGGCTAGAGGTTCGATTGATCTCCAGTAATGATTTGCCCTTGAGTTTGTCAATATTTAAAAACCACTTTGTCCCCCAGAAAATCATAGACAGCCAGGCAGATAAATGTCACAACCTGCTGATATTTATCTTTTATAAATAGCACACTGTCCGAATGTTTGACGAGCGCTGATCCTTGGCGAGCAGGAACAGGGAACTCAGCTTTCTCTTTTCCATTTGCTTGACCTACAATTTCAGCAGTGCCGCCCAAAACGAGGGGCCTCTACTTTACCTCAGACATGCCGCCATTAATAACCGTTCAAAGCCACCGTCTGCTGTTCTTTGATGGTGGGAGCCCACATATCTCCCACAGTGCCACAGACTGGTCGAAATTTTGCAGAGTGAGTCGAGTGGTGAGCTGTCCTTTCTGCCTCTGTTCATTACTCTTTAGTAATGGCTGTTCTCTGTTGGGGGTTGATGCTAAATTGGCTGTTAGAGGCCAGAAGCCCGCACTGGTAGTGGCAATATAGGAAAAGACAGCAGGAGAGACCTTGAATCACCCACCTTTTCCTTTTTTCCCCACCTCCTTTTCTGAAGAATGGATGTCTTCTATTCAATGCACCCATATCGGAATCCCTCCCCCTACCCCGCTCACCCGGGCTCACACATACACACACACACACCTGTCAGCCATAGACGCTTCACAAAAGAGGCATTTTCAATTCTGTCTGGGTCATTGATCAGAGGGTATGTGGTATCCGGTCCAGATCCAATACAAAGAGACAAGGCCTGCATACAGTGACAAAGGCTCGATCTTTCCTTTATAGAGGAAAACACTGATTTTAGCCTCTAGTCATACAATGATAGTCTAGTGTCAATTATTTGCTGTAGCTTTGGCTTTTAGCTAATCAAATAATGCTGTTTTATGTTAACAGTTGCTTTCACTAGAAAGATTTTTGTGTGAATCCTGCTCTCTGTTTATTGTTTATTACTCTCAGCACAAGCAATCTTGCTCTTCAGACATAAATGTGCTTCTCAAAGAGTTCTGTTCAACCCAGGGCAGAATGTACCTTTACCGATCAAGTTGTTTTCTTTTGTTGCATTAAACGGATGCACTTATTGGTTCTTAGATGAATCCTTTGTTTAGGGGGACCATATTCCTTGCTGACTTGGAGTGCTAGGCATGATGAAACATGATTTATTTTAGGTTTTATATTATTTAAAGGGATAGTTCACTTTCAAATTAAAATTCTGTCATCATTTACTCACCCTCAAGTTGTTTCAAACCTGTATTAATTTATTTCTTCTGCTGAACATAAAGAAAGATATTTTGAAGAATGTCAATAACCGAACAGTAGTCTGTACCCATTGACTTCCATAGTATTTTTTTTTCCTACTATGGAAGTCAATGGGTACAGACTACTGTGTGGTTACTGACATTCTTCAAAATATCTTTCTTTGTGTTCAGCAGAAGAAAAAAATTAATACAGGTTTGAAACAACTTGAGGGTGAGTAAATGATGACAGAATTTTAATTTTAAAGTGAACTATCCCTTTAAACAACTTAGTTTAGGTCATAATTCTTCAGTTCTGTTTAAAAAATAAATCATAGTTTCAAAATGGTTTGGTGTTGGTAGGTAAATTTTCTATTTAAAGCAATTAAATTAATTTTTAACAAGAGCACAATTTAAATATCCAATTTTTTTAACTTCTGAGGGGGCATGATGCTTCTGTTAGTCATTATTTTTTAAGAAACGTCCACTTTGTCCACCAGTTCTGTCGTCCATCCTGTTGTGACATTGTTAGATGTGACGTCTGTGATCTGCGCACATGATGGAAGCCTTGGCATTATCTGTCTGGCTGGCTGCATTATATTTCAGTGATGCGAATCATCTTTGTATAATGTATTTATCTGTGGGGAAGTTGAGAGTTTGATATGTCACTCAGCCTTTTGCATGGCCGCCCACTCCCCACTGCGGTCTGCATTAATCCCCCCGCCAATGAAATAGAGAGAAGTTCTGCAAGGTGAAACATGACAGGCTGCCACATTGTTGACAAATAACCTTTCCTTCCATTCCTGTCAAGCCCCCCGAATGACAGCTTTAGCTTTCAACGACTGGTGCGCTTTTGAAATGTCAATTTAGCATCTTGACACATATTGACGACAGATAGCTGACATTTTACAGGCCTTTCAGTTAGGAAAGCGAGTAATCCCACTTATCATAATGCCAGACATGCTGCAATAAAATAAAGTAACACTGAACTTCTCATTTCTTCATTTAAAAAAAGTGATGTTCTCACATCAGACTTCCTCCAGAGGGAATGAGTGTGAAGGACTCAAAACACATCTGACAGGATGTCTCAGTCTTCATTTCTTCAAATTTCTCAATCACCAGTCCATGAAAATGCACAACTCTGCATGTCCAGGAGCGACAAACCTTCAAAATCACTCTCTATTTTATGACATGTTTGGTAAAGGGATAGTTCACTAAAAAGCTATCATAATTTACTCACACTTCTGTGTTTACAAACCCATGGTCCATTTGACGTGTGTGCTGTATTCCAAGTCTTCTGAAACCACACTATATATGAGAAGAACAGACCTAAATATAAAGGTGCAGTAAGCGATTTCTGATAAATGCTGTTGAAAGTGGATAAGACCAAGAGCCACAACACACTTGTAGCCAATCAGCAGTAAGGGGCGTGTCCAATCATGATGGGTGAGGAGAGAGAGTGAGCAAGAGAGAGATTTGAATAAAGACTGTAGAAAGAGAGATGTCTGAGAGACATTACAAAAGAGAAAAATAATATCACTGGGAAAATAAGGTTTTTGATCAGGCATGAGCTTTAGGACCCACTAAAGCGCTATTAGATAGGCTATTAGATAGCCTCCCAGTGCTGGAGAGACATAAGCGGGAAGGCCTAAAATTGGACGTGTCGCATTGTTTCTGATCTATACGTGAGTAACATTGGTTTTGCTAAGTTTCACAGAACCAAGATTATGCTGTTGTAGTAATGTCAGCTATTGTTACAGGACAGTTTTGAGTGTCATTGTTTGTCTGGAGCTGGTGCGCTGCTGGCGACCAACAACAAACTCTTGCTTGTATACTCTTGTGTATGTTAATTGTTTTTTCTCTTCCTTGTCATTTGTTCGTCATCTTTGCTTTTATTTTTTATCTATGATAAAGAGACACTCTTGCATTGTGTGTTTGTGCATTTTGGGAGCGGAGCAATGAAGGGATTGATTTGGTTGGGTTGATTTCAAATATCAACAGTGTTCACTTACTGCTTCTTTAAGTCATGGAAGAAGTGATGTCGGAATCATGATGAACTTTTTTTTTTAAATCTTTTTAATTAATCAAATTATTTAGTTCTCAAAACTGGTCTGAATGATTCATTTAATCTAGTCACAATCCACTGAATATTAATATTATCATATTATAGAAAATAACTTTTAACAATGTATTTTGGTCTTTATCACACAAAGCTATTGTATGACTTCAGAAGAGTTGGAATGTACTGTAGTGCATAAATCGTATGGATCTTGTTTTAATTACATGGAAAACCATAAACAGCACTTTATTTTGTAAAATCCTTTGTGCTCCACTGAAGAATGAAATAAACAGGTTTGGAATGACATGATGGCCAATGGGGAATGGGTAAATAATGGCCAGATTTTCATGTTTGGCTGAACTACTCCTTTAAACCGAGTGTGTGTTTTGTAATTTAGGGCAGTAGAGCTGGTGGCCAGCTACATCTACAGAGTTTAGCCTTGGCCCAGATGTGCTCTAGATATCAGAGACGATACCACTCTCCTTAATCACAGACTCCTGGGAACACCACCTTGTCCTTTCCTCTGTTTACCGTCCTCCGTCGTAGCTGAAATAACCAAACCTCTCTCTTCCTCGCACCCATTTCAGCCACACAAGGTATGTCACGTAAATAAATGGTCTCATTACCCTTATGAATGTCCCACTGTGGATATACCACCGACAGCCTGTCTCAAAAGCTCAGTCCTCCTTTGGCTTTCTGCCTCTCACAGGACACAGCTCTATTAGGCACCATTTAGCCATTCACTTCTCTTCCTTCCCACAACACGCAATTCCTGTCTGACTATATCTCACCCCCTTCGCCCGACTCCGCCATTGTGAGCTAACGCAGCAAAGAGACATTGATGGACGCTGATGGACACTCCCCATTGAGCGACTCAGTCCTTCCTTTTGTAAAGCCTCTTTCAGGAGGAAAGGTTTACAAAATGAGCATTGAGAAAAGACAAGAAGGGGGGTTGATGTTCGATATGACAGGCCTCTCCGAATGCTCCCAGCTTTCTGACAGGTGTGGGTGAAGGACATGTGAGGTAATCTAGAGTTTGACAGTGCGAATATAAGCACTGACACTCTAGGTGTCAGGGCATTAGTGTTTCCGTTTCATTGCACACACTGTCTCCCGCACACACACACACACACACACACACTGCAGGTCAGATGTCTGCTGATGAACCATCACTGAAATACAAGCTCAGGCCCGAGATGTGCTGGTACAGATAAGCAGCACTTTCATTATTATTATTTTTTTTACTAGCTATCACTCAGCCCCCATTAAGAGATAAACGACACTGGCTGTAATTTCAGGTCTGCCTGTGAAATCCTAATCAAATGGCTCTTAAAATCTTTTTGCTGCACACGAGCATGACAGGCCACGTCCCATGAGTTACAGCAGTCAGGGTCATCCATCAGTGATCGTGTTTCGGTGCCATAAAACCTGCATCTGTCCCATCCATCGCCAGTGACTGACATGACCTGGCCTTCTCTCCAACTACTACATTCTCCTAGCCAGAGGAGAGGGACACGGGCTGGGTTACACTTCCCTTCACCAGAGGAGACCAGAGCAGGCTGACGTCTGAGCGTGGATGGGCTTTTGAGAGGGGTCAGGCCTGGAGGTCAGAGTGCGGGCTTAAGTCAGTGTTGCTGAGCATGTAAAGGGTCTGTATGCAGAGTCCCTGGAGAGTGACAGGCGTGATGAGGCTAACAGGGCCTGCTGCGTGACAAATGTCCATTCACGTTCTGGAATGGCACCTGTGTTGCAAACATATGGCAGCGAAATTGAGACGTATTGGGGAGCCGTCTCCGAGAACAGCCATAAAGTTGTCGCCCCTCAGCTTTTTGTCTGTTTGAGCTTGTGTGTCCGCGTCTGTTAGCATGCTATATATCCAAATACATGATGTGCCTTTCTCCCTTGATATTAAATGGAGATAAGGTGAGCAATTGCTGAAAATGCTGAGCGTGTCAGATCAGCACACATGGTCGTCTCCTCCTACACTTCATTTACTCTCTCTTTATTTAATTCAACTTCTGCTAGCCAGGCAAGAAACAGCCAGAGACTATTAAATAAAATTTGATGTCTGCTGTTGTATCATGTGGCTTCAGGTCTTAACTCTAATTTCTGGGATTAAAATGAAGATGTGAACGTTTTTATTTTACTTGAGAAATCTTAGTTATGATTCCAAACTGCAAAACCCAATTTTATTAATCAGTGCTTTTGTCTTGCTTTCCAGTAAATATATACGTTCTCCAAACAAGATCAATTTGCCAAATTTGCCAAAATATGTTTTTCTCATAAAATAAGATTTTCTCAATACAGTTCTGTAAATATATATTATCTGTTTGTTTGTTTTTCTTAACCCACTGCCAGTTTATTTTCTTGCTGTAAGCATACACTAAATTTGGTTAGATATATAAAAGCAATTTTCATCAACATTTTTATTATAATTTATGCAATAAAAAATCTCTTCCAGCTTTCTTTCTATTCCAAACCATTGCTGAATTGAAATCATTTTAATTTGGCTGTCATACACCCTTGTTATTGAGAATATTTTTTTTAAACATTAAATAATTAAGATGTCAGTATATAAGATGACACTTTATCAAAACTAAAGATAAAAAGAAAAATACTCAAATCTGTCTTTTTTTTGGCCCACTGTGTCTTTTGAGTAAACTCAAAATAACAGGATATGTCACGTATACTCTCTGAAAACGGTTCTTAATATTTTATGCAGCTCTTGTGTTAAGATTTTTAATTGGGAAAACAAGACAAAAATATATTTTTGGCCAATGCAGCAATACACTTGTGCCCAATATATGAAATCGGAAATGAAACATGTTAACCTACTGTACTGTTTGTATAGCAACACCCATATGGACCAACTATTAACCTCAGCACAAACTATGTTAACGTGCAAGAGTCTTATCATGTAGTTTATTTGTCAGACTGCCTGCCACCTCAGTTTTTTTATGCTTGGGTTAACCTCTATATAGATGTGCTCTGAACAGTTCCAATGCTGTATTATTTATAGGAATGTGGAATGTTTCCTTCCAAATTGAGAAGCTTTTGATCAGACAACTCCTGTATACCACAGTGTGCCTTTGTGTTCTTTGGGCTAACATTCTGTCACCCCTCTATGAAAGTGTATGTTCCTTAGGCATAATGGCACAACAAGTTGTGTTTACTTATAGGGGCAAAAGCTAATTGAGTACAGAAAAGCACCTTTCCGACAAGGATTGTGTGTCTGGCAGACTGATTATCATGGGAATGAACAGTACCATGCGCCATCAGTTGCAGAGGAAGCTGGAAATTGAATTTTAACAGGCTCAACAGTCCCTCTTTCCTCTCCCTCCATTGTTTTTTTGATTTTGTTGTTGTGCTCTTTGAAGCCAGCAGCTGCAGAGTAGATAGGACCCAATGGAACGTGTTCACCCAGACTATGGAAATGTACCCAAGCCCTCCCTCGAGTACGCTATGAGAATCCAATCTGAAAGCTGTCTGTGCTCTCTCACCGCCTCTAGGATTCAGGTACTTGCTTTGTTTTGGTCAAAGAATAGATCAATCCTTTTTGTGTGTGTGTGTGTGTGTGTGTGTGTGTGGGGTGGGGGTGTTACAGCCCATCTTGAGTTTTTTTGTTCGCATGGATGACTTTTAGGGTGGAAACCGTACACGGGTGCAGACCTCAGACAAAAGCTTGAAGCTAGATGTGTTGTGATTCCCAACAGATTTGCACTCATGTATCTATGTTTTGCCTTAAGCAATCCATACCACACCTGTCTTCTTCTTTCAGCCTCTCAGCAAACCTTTCTTACTCTCCTAGTTCTCTCAGCACATCATATTTTTACTTGAACAGAGCACACTGTATCCCAGTATAGTGCGGGGGTGGTCAGAACATCCTCCGTCGAGCTCTTTGATTCATGATCAGCGACACACACCTGAACCGCAGGGATAAAAACGCATCATCATTAGGGGTGTTCTGTTTGACAAAAATCATACATATGCTGATATTATATATCACAATAGTGTTATTTTTGCAGAAAATTCAACCTCTGAATCTGACTAGGTGCGTCTGAAGCCATTGTAAAATAAATGTATGCACTTGCACACCTGTGACAGTCTGTGACCACACATCTGTTGAATTTTATAATAATGTGGCAGGTTCCAATGTTGCTTGGCAACCTTGAACAACCTACAGTAGGGGTTTTCAAACTTTTCATACATTTTGTTGTATAGTTTAAATATTATTTTTTTTCACTGTGTGAGGAAAAGTTAATTAAACATGATGATAATTGCTTTTTATTTTGGCAATTTAATAAAAACATAATTATGGTTACCATAAATACTATTTGTAAAATGTAGAAATGTTAAATTAAGCATATAATATCTTCCAGTTTTTTTTTTAGGGTAGGGTTAGGGTTAATATTCTTATTACACTGTTACAACGTGGTTGTTCAGACTAAGAAACAAGTGAAGAAAAGGTACAAAGAGATAGTAGAGCACTTGTCAAGCACCATTTTATAACCTAGTGCACTATTGTTTGCTAGTATGAGTGTCTTCAAGCCTGCAGATGCTTCAAAGAGACAAACAAGAGTGAATGAAACAGACATTTTCAGGCAGCACTAGAAAAGGTCAAAGAAGCCATGAAACGGCCTTGTCGCATCAGAAAAGAATTCTTCTGCTGCAGTCCGAATCTGCCAGAAGCTTCTCAACCGCAGTGCACACTCACTTACTCGCCGTTTGTCATTCTGCTTAGTTCTTATAGCAACCCTGCTGTATCAAACTGCCGTCAAAAAAGGCCACAAGAGTAACACAGAAGAGCGCAGGAAGTTGAGCAATGGTTTTGTCTTTCTGGAAAGGCTGCTGCGCATACATATCAATGTGTTTCATCTTATCTATGTTCAAGGAAAAGGATTTTGTGGCCTCAAGTTACAACACATAATCTCTTGCTCTCTCTCTCAATTTCTCATTCTAGATTTGACTCACCAGTGGTTTAGACGAGGACGTGATCCCTCATGATGTGACAAATGCTGCTTAAGATCCCTGACTCGAAATCGGCATAGCTAGTTGTAGGCTAATGCTAAGTACACAGCTTAGTCGGCCTTTAAAACCTCCCCTTTTTCTCACCTCGTGCTACAACCGGAAAAGTAGTGTTTTAAGGAGCTTGCAAAAGTGCTTTTAAGGTTTTGATTATGTGCCTCTGGCAATGATACACATCGAATACACTGCATGTCCAAAGCCTTTAGGGCCCTGTTTAAACCTGGTACTGCATTAAGATGTGTTTTCAGTGTTCCGATAACAAGTGTTCACTTTCTCAAAACATGTGAGTAGGTGGTCTTTTGTGGCTGTTCGGACACATTTTGTTTTCCACTACTTCTAGAAGTGGTCGAAAGTGGACAAGTTCAAGTGTTTTAGACCACATTTACTCCTGTATTTAACATTGTTCACTTGGGATCTTATAATCAGGTGAAAACAGAGCCTAGGAAAGAGAAGGAAAGTTAACAAGGACAGAGAGTTGCTTAGAAAGAGGGGAAATAAGGGGTAAACATACGCTGTAGCTTTGTCTACGCAATTGCCTCTATACAGTACAATTGAAGTAGATTTCCAAGGCATTTTGAACTGGCTGCAGGGCAGAGAGGTTATTTGCATTTAAACTGTGGTGATCTAGGTCTTAAAAGCAGTCTTAAGCTCAGCCAATAAAGCGCCTACTCTGCTCACAATCTCCACTACTCAAAACGCAACTTCTTCATACACTTCTCGTTAACACGGTGCAATCCCAAACAAACCCAAGGGTGGATTTATTGCAATAATGACAGATAAGTGCCGCCGGGGACCCCGGCACATATGAAAGCGGATGTTTAATCGTCTCTATCATATGCTTAAATGTGTATGAGTGCGTGCATATGTGTCGTTGTCATCATGTACTCAGCAGTTCGACAGCTGGTAGGGGTGGGTTAGTCATCATCACTCTGTTGTAATATGACCCAGATGTTCTTTGGCAAAAGCACATTCATCCAGACAGATTTGCCTAACTGCCACAATTAATTACCAAGGACAATTGATTACATCTGCACAGCGTAACTACGCCGCCTCGCCATTGGTTAACCCAGTTTCGTTTGATTCTTTCCGCAGATCAACCGTCCAATCATCATCATCATCAGGGCCAGTCCACACTGCCACCAGCTCCGCCTCCGCACAAGCAGCAGCCGTCGGTGACGGCGCTGAACCACAACTCTCTGAGTAGCCGCAGGAACGTGAGCCCGGCCCCTCCGGCCGCCCTCCCCGCCGAACTGCAAACCACACCCGAGTCAGTGCCGCTGCAGGACAGCTGGGTCCTTGGCAGCAATGTGCCGCTGGAGAGTAGGTCAGTTACGCAATCACACACACCAGCACAGTTACATATCCCACCAAGTGTGACCTGTGATATGGACAGAACTTTTATTTGACATTGCTCACACAGCAGAACACGTGACCTTCATATCTGTCTCAAAACAGTATGACTGCAGGGCTTTTATTCATAATGCATCAAGTATCCAGCATACTAACAAACCTGATAGTATAATTTACATTCATCATTCACAAATGAATTTGTGAACATCATCAGTCAAAATTAGGTATCATCAGTCTCACAAAGCGTTTTATAATAAGGCAGTGTCAAAAGTGCTTCTGCTGACTCTGCTAACATCCCAGAGTGAGTGACTGAGGCCTCGCCAAGCTTAGGGGAGGATACGGCTTGGTTGTTTTCCCTCCATAAATCAGTGAGGCTGTAAGCTCGGAGGATACTCTTAGGGGTCTTTAAACACTAGCAGAAGGGAGCGCTTTGTTTTGGTGGTTGAACGTTAGCGCTGTAATGGCCTCTCTCTGTTTTTGATCTACTCTTTCTAGTGACACTGTATATATAATGACTAAGCCTACCCCATTAAGGGATGTAACCACCTAGCACTCCTTTCATTCATTCTGTGTGATATAAGCAGAGTCAGACAGAGTGGGGGTGGGTGCTGAGAGAAAGAAATAACGGTCGTTCGAGAAACTTTTTTTTGAAGCACTTGGTAAGTGATGCTGTCATTGTGTTAAATATCTTACTGCCATTCTTTAAAAATACTTGATGAAAGGCAGTCAAGAGAAAGAGAAACAGCCTCGGTTCCTCTCCACATCCTGAAAGCGATAGACCTTAGTCTGGATAGACAGCATATTAAATTTGATGTAAATGGGAGCAAGGCTTTGAATGATATATGTACAGTCCTGCAGTGGCTAATGGCACCTCAATATCAAGCCAACAAAATATTGAAAAAAGTAAATGTAACTGTGTCTCTCTACAGTATTTTGCTGCAGTGCAGGTAGTTGCTTAAAATGCTGTAATATGGCTTCACAAATAAATGCTCAAATGCACTTCTTAATGAAAATATAAGTTTTGAAAAGGTATCATGTAAATATAGTTGGTTTGCCTTAAAGGGATAGTTCACTTTAAAATTAAAATTCTGTCATCATTTACTCACCCTCAAGTTGTTTCAAACCTGTATTAATTTATTTCTTCTGCTGAACACAAAGAAAGATATTTTGAAGAATGTCAGTAACCAAACAGTAGTCTGTACCTATTGACTTCCATAGTATTTTTTTTTCCTACTATGGAAGTCAATGGGTACAGACTACTGTTTGGTCACTGACATTCTTCAAAATATCTTTCTTTGTGTTCAGCAGAAGAAATAAATTAATACAGGTTTGAAACAACTTGAGGGTGAGTAAATGATGACAGAATTTTAATTTTAAAGTGAACTATCCCTTTAAGACAACATACACAAACTGTACAAAAAAATACTTTAATTTGTTTACTTTAATAAATTGTTAAATAATTAAATTTAGAGGTTGCATTCATATTTATAGTGATATTTATATATTAATATGTAATAATATTGACTTAATACCTAATTTAATCATATTATATCAACAGTTTTAACCGTGGTATTTAAATTGATATTGGACATTTTGAAATGATCTATTGACCTCTGGTATAGGCTACTAAAATACTGGTATTGTGACAACCCTAGTGGACAAAAAAGTAGTTTTTTAAATATGAGACATTAAGTCAACCCATTAAACATACTGTACATCACCCCTCACAACCTTGTAATTGCGTTAAATTAAATATGGCAGGTACCCTGACTAAGGTTATAGGCATGCGGGTTCTGATGAGTGGCTTGCTTTTGAATTTATATTTGATGTACAAACACGGTGTTAAGAGATCCAGGAATAACACACCTGCCTCTGCACCTCCGCCCTCAAGTTTCACTTCATGGCCCTTCACATGGACACACCGGTCACAAAACAGAAATATCCAACAGCTACCCTTCCTTTATGGTCTTTCCCTCTGTTTCTCTGTTTTCCTCACAACTCTCTCTCACTTTACATTGTATCTCAGTTCTTTTTTATTACTATGCAGTGGTCTTGCTTTTTTTGCTTTGTGTCGTGTCAACCACAGCAAGATGTGCGCACTTTTGTCCATTGTTGTTCGCCCCCATTGTTTTGCTTTCTGTCTCTTTTCCAACATTCGCTCTGCTATTTGTTTTTGTTCTTCTCTCTCAGTCTCAGTGGTCAGACCATATCCTCGAAACCTTATCCTTGGCACTCCTCCACTCATATTGACAAAGAATTATGTAGATTTCTGTAGATATTAGCAAGAGAGCTTAAATATCTGTTTATATCATGAGATCTCACTGAGGAAGACCACATTGGACCACACGCAGTCAGTAGGTTCGCTGACACTTACAGATGCTTGTAAATCCCACTATGGTGTTGCATCTTCTTACAAAATAAACACTCGGAAAACACACTCTAGTTCAGTTATGCTCAAAATCACACATTGTATGCGTGGATGCATTGGTTCAAAAGGTGCCGTGTTCCAAGTTAGACATGGAGCTTACTTAACAACTGTTTACATGATACGGACTGGCTTTTAGAGTTAAAATAAACAAAACATCCAGCTCCTCGACAGGCACAACAGTGAAGTTTAGATGAAAGTAATGAGAAACATCAGCACTAGTAAATGGATGAAAACATGCTGGCAGAGAGTAGAAATGCAAACGCTTCACAACATGTCCCTGAACAAGTCCATTGATTTGTTTGAGGCTGAAGAAATGAAAGAAAAAAAAGTAGCCTTTGGAGAAAATTTAACAATCCAGTCCATAAATGCATCCTTTTCATTTACTTGCACCAGGATAAGTTATTATTTGACGTTATTTAGTTGCTGTTTTACATCATTTTCATTAGTGGAATAATTTAGCTGTTAGGTTTAGTAAATTGCTCCAACGACACTTGCTTCAATAAAGACCTGTTCCCTGTATTTACAAGCATGAACGATTGGTTCCCGGGGCTCATGTTGGCATTGTTTAGCAATTACTGACTGTACCTTTAAGCCATTATTGACATTGTCATGAACCTTGTGGTGAAATACAGATCACGTCTGAGCATATGCTTCTACATTCTTGTAATTTGTGCACAATTTGTGCTAAACAGGCAATTGAGTCTGAACGATCATGACTGGCTCTCATACGGTCAATTACCTCACTCTACTGTCTTTACTCTCTATGCTATTTGATGATGCTGTTAAAGTGGGGAAAAGAGAAACATGAGAAGCCTCTTGAGACACCTGCCGGTCCTTAACTGATTAAAATATCTCAAGATCTCTGCACAAGGATGTTTTCTGCATTAAGTGTCTGAGTATTTCAAGTGTAAAAACAAATCAGACAATTGGCGAACCTGCTTCTGGACTAGAGTATGTAACATCCCCTCCCATCACTCTGTTCTATATCCACTCCAGGCTTTCCATTTCCCATCCATAAATGTGTGCCCAGTTACCGTTTTTGTAGATGAAAGAAGTTTTAATATATCTAATGATATTATACATAAGATCTTAACATAAGATGTCCTTACTGTAATTGTTTTTTTCATTTTGAATAGACTATTTGAGAGGGAGTGACATATTACCCACATTTTTGTCCATTTGTTCTTTTTGCATATTATTGTATTTTTGATCATCTTCGCATTGCATCTATCTTTCTTTTGACCGCTGATAATCTGTTTAATGCGTGATGAATTCTTGTTTCTTATGCCATTAACATACATGTTCTGCTTGTGATAGAGTGGTAATGGATTTATCTTGAAACGAGGGAGAAAACTGAAGCACTTGACATTCCAAAACCTCGCTCTAGGCAAAATAACACATCTCGCAACATACTCTGTTCTGACCGTGATTTCATTTTTGCACGTAGCAAAACGGCTTTATTTTCAAGCTGTTCTCCATGTGGAGATAACCAGAAAAGTGCACATCAGCCACACACAGGGGTCCCCCATGTGAATCTCAAAGCACTTTTGACTCATAGGTCAGTTCCCATGTCATGCCTCAGAGGTTAGACAGCTAAAGATAGACCTCACGACTTTCACCAGCACAAGAGAGAACAAAGTGCTCATTGCATTCGATCACAGAATCTCCTTTTCTGTAGATATTAGCTTGCTAAAAGGAGGAAATGGACTGTAATTAAAGCCAGTCTTACACATATCTCCTGTAAACTTCCTCTAGCAAAAGGTAGTAAACTGAGAAAGTGCCTAATGAACATTTACTTATTCTTTACTTTGTTTATTGTCTTTTTCTTTGGTAAATGGTTTTGAAGAGGAGTGATTTATTGCTTCAAAACAAAACCAGACATCAAATTGACGTTAAAGTAAAGCGTCATCCATCAACATAACTTCAATAGGTGTTACTGTAATTAAAAACAAGTATGAAATCCTGATGACTAATAAAGGATTGTGTGCAGAGTACAATCACACACCATTCTGCCAAGTGTGCCAATTGTCAAGAGCCTTTAGATGTTTTATTATTTTATCTGTGATCTCCACCCCCATTTTATAAACAGGGAACAGACAGGGTCAATCCGCATAGACAAAACACACAGCAACTGTGAGATGCCTCTCAGTACAGGGTTATCTAAGAGCTGTGGATCATGCAGCACTGACACTTTGTCCTTTGTCACTTTTATAACTTGCAAATGTTCACAGTAGAAGAATACACTGCAGGCAGCATTGAAAGAATGGGCTTCTTAAGAATAACAATAGCCTCTATTTGCATTTTCCTTCACATAGAGGTTATGATTTTTTTGTGCACTTTTTCTATCTCTTTCTGCCTCCGTACTGTGTTGTGGAGTGGAAAGATGAATTTTAACATCATTCAGGCATTTTATAGTTTATTATGAGAGAGATAGGTTTTCACAGTAGAGATATTTGCTATAGATTGAATATAGATGTAGTCTTTTCTAAAGTGTGAAGCACAGGCCTGTTGGTTAGCACGAATGAAGCATAAAAGTAAAGTGTGTATTTATTCTGAAGTCCTTGTCAGAAGATTAGGACAATTCGTTTCCACATTATTCAGTTCATTAAAAACATTTTACTGTGTCGAACAGTAATTCCATGACTGAAAAATGTTACAATTTGTATTTCTTATAAGTAGACTATCTTCGATTACGGCTCTGTATATAACCATTGTTGAGTTATTTTCCAGTTCTTTTACGCGTCCGCTCTTCAAAAATAATCTGTGAAGGTATTTGTCAGAGGATCACAAACGTGAAAGGAGATACATGGATTAGCATAGCAATTTCCAGCCTGGTGTCATGCATGCTGTAATCAATTAACAATGGTTATCCCGTCCCTCCAGCTCGGAAATCCCTGTTCGCTGTCTTCTATGTCAAAGGAACTTTATTCCTGTCCTACCTAAACAACAGATGCCCCAGTCAGTCCACAGATACTACAGCTGGAAATGGTATCTCTTTTTCATCATGTGTCTTCCATAAGCTCTCGTTTAAGTAGGCGGTGAAAGTATTAACATTTTTACTGAGGGTCTAATCTCAGCATTTATTTAAAAAACATTTTCAAGCATGCTCCACCTCTTATTGCTATGATCCCTTTGACTGTGATAAAACCCAATGTGATAAAAGAATAAAAGCCATACACTGCAAAAAAGGGGTGTCTAAAAACAAGGAAAAGGTACTAAATCCTACTAAATCTGAGGGAAAGGGTACTCAAAACATGTGAAATTATCTGTCCATGCTACAAGATAATTTCACTTGACAAGATTTCTTGAATTAAGGTTGCTAAATCTAGAAATAACCATGTCGAGGTATTTGGAAAGCTTAAAATAAGCATAAAATGATGGTTTTAAGATCAGATTACTTAGAATGTAATTTTTTACTGCCCCAAAATAAGTTAAATATACTAAATATAAGCATAAAATGCTGGTTTTAAGATCAGATTACTTAATTTTAACTTTTTACAGCACCAAAATAAGTGAAATATACTAAGTATAAGCAATGACATATTTTGTTTTCTTACTTTTAGCAAATTAAGCTGAAGATTAGTGAAATAAATAAAACATTTTGAGAGAAAATACTCAGTATTAGTGAAGAAGGACTCTGTCTTAATGCAAGCTGGTTTATCTTGAAACAAGGCTTACTTCATCTTAAAACTAAACCTTAAAACCTAAAGCCTGTCCTTATTTTTAGAATATACATCTTGATGGTACAGAAATCAAAACCAGAATGGCTTATAAGAGCTGTCAACATTTATTTAACACTTAACATCAGCAGCAGTGAGTCAGGTATGCATTTTTACAATCAATCAATCTTTACAATAAAGACATTTGAATATAATTTTTTCACAAACCACAAAAGAGCAAAAACTAGCCCTCTCAGTTTTGTATCAGCATTTTTCAATGAACGTACTGTGAATAGAGTGAATTGAAAGTGTCAGCAATCATAACAAAATGTAATATTTATAATTTTCATGACAGAGTGACTTACGGTAAATAGGTCCTTCAAGTGTTAGTTCCCAGAGTTTGTCTTTGTATCTTTTTCTATTCATTGTCTCAAAAATAGGGCAAAAAAAGGAATTCGAAACTACACATAAGTCATTTTAAATGCTGTCGTGTGGTTTGTTTAAAAGCGGGGTAATTCAAGACGGACGAACATATGGTCAAGTCGTGTTATTGAGTTACATGTCAGCAAGTCACTTGTTGTAAAAACTTGAAGTAAAGGTTTGAACTCCTGCTATGAGGTCAGAAGGGTGAGTTGGTTAGAGCGTAGGTCATTGTGGTGTTATGCGGGGGAAACCAAAAAGTTATGTGTAAAGTCATACCGAATTACTCTTGGAATCCCATGCATCTGTTTTCATCCCATAAGAAAATGTGTGGAGAGGAATGAATAACTCTACAATTGGTCCATGGCTTTAGATCAGTGGTTCTCAATTGGTTTTACTTTTTGGACTTCGGCTAGCTAAATTATAAACATTTTAAGCATGCAGAAATAAGCAGAAATGTCCTTAAAGGCAAATATTGAAATAGATCGTTTGCTTTATTTTATTTTTTTTACTAAATGTATCAGCAGTAAATAATTCACTGCGCAAATGCTGTATGGGCCATATTTCCCTTTTTGAAGATGAGGGCTTGTCACTCAACCTGTCCATATCCATTCGCAATCTTCTACCAGATAGAATATCTGTATAGAAAATACAGTAGAGGATGATGCATGCACAGTCTTTGATGTCAATAGAAAAGATATGGGAAGCATCGTTTTCTCCCTCATATAATTTTAATAGCCTATTTTTATATCCTAACAAAATGCAATTACAAGGTTAGTTGCATTTTATTTTTGACCTTTAGCATTGTTTTTCCCAGCTGCCCACAACCCTATCAGAACAGATCCGCGACTAATTTCAGGGTCACGACACACCAATTGAAAACCACCGCTTCAGATTATATGCACCTCTAGATATATCCATCCTTCTCTCAGAGAATGCTATTGACTATAGAGGAAGTACAGTAATTAATATATTCTCACACTTAGCTCATAGTGGATGTAGAGAGCCTACCAATAACACTTTACAGTCATTCAGTGCGCTTGGGTAATTCTGTGGCTCTATTCACCATAATAAATATCCCCTCCTTATCAGAGTATGTTAGTGCTTACATTTAGAGGAAAACTGAATGATATATTGAACATAAAACTGCAGTATATTTATTTTATGGGTCTTTTCATGTGTGGGTTCGTGTGCGACTGTCTGTCTTTCATTCGGTGTACGTTCAGCTATGACTGACTGCCGTCTGGGAAGCTCTTTCTCTGTGGATTTGCTGCCAAACTCATAATTAGAAATACCTTGACTGTCTCATCCCCAGAAAGCACTGACAACCTTTATTCTAATTGTTTGTCTTTCTCATGTAGAAAATTAGCAAAGCAAGCAGTTCTTGAAAACGGGCATGACAACTTAATAGAGATGGATGTGTTCCCTCCCGTGTGCCACGAGGGCGGCTATGGGGACGGGTATGTGCTCCTGAGTTTTCTCATGGTGCCAGCTGCTGATGCCAAGCCCAACACTGAGCCAACCAAAGTGCTAAATCTCCAGACGCCCCACCCCAACACAGACCCCCCACCCACCCCCCAAACAGAAGGCCGGTGCTGAGCCAACCAAATGGCCAAAGTCCCATGTTAAGCCAACCGAACTTAGACAAAGCGGCTATGCACTGGCTCAAGCACCTATCACATATATCTTCCCTTGTTCGGTTAGCCAGTGAATGCAAATTATCAAGAGGCATTTGATTGGCAGGAGATTCTGACACTGGTACTTGCTTAGGAATAATTGCTCTAAATTAAGTTGCAATAAAAATCCACTAATATGTTAATCGATTCGCCACTTGCATAAATCAAGTTACACAGCCTTTAATATTTTAATTTGACTAATTCTTTAATTGATATTCCTGCATTACTAGATTAAATCCGGACTGCCTTGCACAGCATCTTGGCTTTGATTGGGTTGATTGATAATATTGGAGTAACAGTGAGTTGGCAGCAACTGTTTACTGCACTAAAACAAGAGCACAGTTCTCTCTCTCTCTCTCTCTCTCTCTCTCTCTCTCTCTCTCTCTCTCTCTCTCTCTCTCTCTGTCGCTGCATTAGAATGCAGAGAGATTGTCGAATGAATTGTCTCGCTAATTGGATTTAGTGCTCAGTGTTATTTGATATCGCAGCTCGAATCATCTGTTTGTTCCATTGTTCAGTGTCTTCATGGGTCATTCTGTCAACATAAGGAATGCAATCGAACAGACAACCATGCAGTTTTAGAGAATTGCTTAGCTCTGCAAGCTTGTGGGTTGTTTTGTTTAACAAAAGGAGGGGATTTCATGTTGTGGAAGAGGGTTATGTATAGGCCTATAATAAATGCATTGGAGAGACTGGGGTTAGTTTTCTCTTTTTAACTCAAGTGAATATTTATCTGTATAGACACATACATAAATCTAAAAGTTTTGGCTACAAAAAAAAAAAAAACTTTAAACATTTACACTGTTGTTTCCCCAGTGAAGTACCATGAAGTTACAAGTTATCACAATGAAATTTGCCATTAAATAGTTTAGAATAGGTATTTGAGCTAAATTTAACCAATTATGAACATCATAATTAACAATTATGAAACGAAATTCATGAGAAGAGTAAAACATTTTGTATAATTTGTCTTTATGCCTTGTATAATTTGTATTTATTTTTAATATTTTCAAAACAACATTTTTGATTCTTTCATTTTTATATAAAAATGTTCTCCTACAAAATACTTTCTTTCCACAAGAAAATATTACAATTCAATCTAGGCTATGTATTTGAAAACACCATACAAAACATCTGCTGGAGAAAATGTACATTTATGTAGCTATTTGGAATTTTGTTTCAAAACCTTAGTTAGATAATATAGACAAGATACTGTAGATGCCAACTAATCCTGGTTATCACTATGTCAACAGTTCGTCCCCTGGGATAATATGATCTTTAAATGCTGAATTTGATGAAATAAAAATTTTAAACGTCCTCTTCTGCTGAGGAAACAATACCGTTGGTGATTTTTAATTAGAAAAAGCTTTTTCTCTACCTCTTAAATCCAATCAGCTGATTCCAGATTTATAGTGGAAAGTGCCACTTACACACACACACACACACACACACACACACACACACACACACACACACACACACTCTCACATATATCCCATTTCTCCACTTTCATTTGGGCAAAGAAGCACAGCAGGCTAAAGGGAAGTCAAACACTAGGGCTTTGATTGAGATGTGTTCGGTAAAGGTTGAAAAGAGAAGAGAGCCAGATTTCACTGTGGTGTTCAAGCAAACAGAAAGGGCCAGCTTAATAAATGTGCTGGTAATATCTGCCCAGCATAATTACCACATGCCAAGGGCTTCTGTTAGCCAATCATACTTTAAGTGCCAATCAGCAGGAGAGGGTGACACTAGCTTAGCGGGGGACATACAGGAGCAGGGCAGTTTGCGAGGGCTGTACGCCTCACTTCTTGTACTGCACCCCGCTTTGTGAACAATCTGTGCTGCTATTACTGTTCATTTAGACTTAATATACTGAGCTTTCTATGAAAAGTTATCTGATTTTATGAACTATAACAGACAAGTTCTTGGCATTAATCTTTTTTGCCTAAAGCTGTTTAATGAAAAAAAAATCGTATTAAATGTGTCAAATGTCTGTCACAACGAGAGTAAATGTTCATTGCTCTTTTCTTTTCTCTCTTTCTTTCTCTCTTTCAGGCACTTTCTCTTTAAGACAGGCACCGGCACCACTCCTCTGTTCAGCACGGCCACGCCAGGCTACACCATGGCCACGGGGGCGGTCTACTCGCCCCCTACACGGCCCCTGCCCCGCAACACACTCTCCCGCAGCGCCTTCAAGTTCAAGAAGTCCTCTAAGTACTGCTCATGGAGGTGCACGGCCCTCAGTGCCATGGCTGTTTCCATACTGCTCTCTGTGCTGCTCTGTTACTGCATTGGTAGGTGAAACTCTGATGCTTTGCTGTATGATTGGCTCAACTAGATCAGTTCAACAACTGAAGTCATTCATTTGTTTAATTTATTTCCGTTTTCTCTGAAAAGTTGCATATTTAATTCCATCCCCTTTTAAGCACCGGTACTACAGCCATACACATGCAGAAGGACACCTTTGCTGTCGCATTACCACTTGAGCATATTGCAGCATGAGTGCATTTTTAAGACGTTGTGTTAAGAAAAAAATATTCTTGGAACCTCTGCTTTCTGTTCTGTTCTGCTCAGTATAACAGTTTTGAACACTAGAATGCATCCTGCCAAGGTGACCCTGAAATCTGAAATAATTTGTGCAATTATAATGCATAATATATATATAATGTATTAATAGTATATAATATTTTTTTTTATAATAATGTAAAATGAATATAAATGTATAATTTTATCATAATTATTTATATTTATTTGCATATAGTATTATTCCATTATTAAATAATGATTTATTGCTTCCTTAAAGGCCGGTTCACACCAAGGACGATAACTTTAACTATAGCTATAATTATAAAATTAAAAAAATCATTCTAAATGTAAAAGAATTGCATTGAGTCCACACCATAAGTATAACGGCAATGGCAGAGAGGAAAAATATAATTGGAATCACTTTCAGAATTTTTTTTCTGCTGATGATGAATAATTCATACATTGACAGCCAATCAGAATACATTTAAAAGCAATAGATGACAAAACTGCAGCGCATGTTTAAAATAAACAGACCGTTATCATGCGTGTGGACACTAATCTAGTTAACGTTATAGTTATCGTTCTTGGTGTGAGCGGCTCTTAAGACTGACTGGTCATTCAGGCAACCCAATTCATAGATCTGAGTAAAGCTCCTATCGCACAAAACCAGTTTGCCTTGTAATATTCAGAATATTTACTGCCATTTCATTTCTGAGCAACTTTATGTAGGGATAATTTTGTTCAGGTTACACCCTCTAGCAAACCTGCAAAATATTATTGTACAAAATATAATGGCTGTGGAGTACTTTTTAAAAATCAACTGCTTTGTCAATTAAGTTGCCATGGAAACCACTGCTAATTTCTTTTTGTCTATTACTCAGTCACCTGCTCAATGTGAGCATGTTGCCATAGTAGCCGAATGTGGCCACATCGGGAGATAAACATTTTGTTATTTTCCTGTTGCATCCTCATAGATTTAAGTTTGCTTTCATTTAGTATTTATCATGTACTGTGTGCCAAATGTAGACAGCCTTGTTTAAGCTTCCTCTCTGAATGGAGCCAGCAGTTTCCTCATTCCATACAAATGCCACTCTGATGAGAGGATTTGTGAATGGCCTGTAGAGATGCTGTTTTTGCAGTGTGTGGTGGGCCGGTTTGTCTCAAAGACGCGATGGTTCTGTTGAACGAACCACATGGGAGAGACAGTGATGCAGCAGGCACGGGATCTGTTTGTTTTCCTTCAGTTCACACTACACTCTCTATTCTGCTATAATGTGAGAGTGTGTTCTTTACTCCTGGCTATTTTTGTAATGGTTCTATTACTGAAGAAAGAAGGAACACACGACACCCTCTGATCCAAAACATCATATTTCACTCCAAAATCAAAAGGGTAAAAAAAAATATTTTGCATATGTAAAATTGAGCCAGTTTTTAGAGCTCTTTTTACATCCTCTAATTGTAGCCTGATGTAATGTGAAAAAAAAAAATATTTAAATTAGATATAATGGCCCGGTTTCACAGAGAGGGTTTAGACTAAGCCAGGATTAGGCCTTAGTTCAATTAGGGCATTTAAGTAGCTTTTATAAACGTGCCTTAGAAAAAAAACAAAAAACAAAAAAAAACAATGGCATATTTTAAGATATGTCAGTGGAAGTTACTTTCAGTTAAAACAGCTCAATTAGTCTGGGACTAGTCTTGTCTGTAAAACCGTGGGTAACCATCTTTTAAAATATAAATGTGTAGCATGTGTATATCATTCAGCTACACTTAATTAAATGTATGTATTCATTTTAATCCTAAGTGATTACATCAAATAAATATATATATTTATTAAGAGTGCCTGCTGATCATTACTACATTATATGATATCTCATGTTCTGAAAATGTAAAACGGGCATGTTAATATTATGATTGTCAAACATATTGTCCTTTGTCCAAAATGTATTGGTTCCACGCCTTTATTGCTTCAAAAAACGTAATAGGACACCAACTGACTAATATTTGTGGAAACTGCAATATGATCTAATCTAACTGTATTAAAAGGACAAAATTTGTCATAATCACATGACTAGTTTATAGTGATCAGACACAGGAAACACACACCCAGATAGGCACAATTCTACACATTTTTTTGTATTGATGATGTCAAGAGTGGCCTCCAAAGTCAATAAGAGGAAATGAAGTGCCATCCATTTCCTTTCTCAATGCAATATTGCTCCAAACCTATTCAGTGCTGTAGAGATCCAGCAGCCCCTTTTATCATGAAGTCATAAAGGGATGAGAGGACAGCATCAGTGAGTCCCCATTACATCCAAAAAGGAATGCATTTGTTCACTCAGTGGCCTTTCATTATTGTCCGTTTTTGTGTCACATTGAGAAAAGTCATTTGTAGTTCAATTTGTCGCTGCTGGGATTGACAAGATGTACAGTATTAAAGCCTGTGCAGCATTAGTGCCGTGTCCAACAGGTTTAAAGAAAGCATTTGGATTCTCTGTGTGATCAGCGAGCAGAGTGGCTGAATAACAAAAGCTAATTTTGCTCTTTAGAGAAATGAAGCCAAATCCATTTCAGAGTTAATTATTCCACTGTATTGGAGACAGTTCAGCAGCTTCCAGAGAGCTATTTACTGACACTCCACAGCCAGGTCTGCTGCTATTGTCAATACAGCGGCTAATAGAGCAGAGATCACAGCCTTCTAGAGAGACTGAAAGAGAGCAAGACGTGATTGCAAAGTTTTTCATACATCTTCAAAATGATGTTCTTAGCCGTGCTCCGGCCTTATAAGAAAACATCAGTTTAGTTTGGCCTATTCAGACGTCTAGAAATCAAAGTAAAAAGTTTGCAGGAAGAAATGCATCGTGTGACTTGTAGAAATCTTGTTTTTTTAAAGTCCCAACATTGTTTGCCATAATGACATAGCTGTTTGTTGTTATCAGCGACATTATGAAGATAGTGTTTGTACTGTGTCTGGCTTACAACTAACGGGGTGTTTCTGGCCAGACCCTCAGCAGCTCTGATCATTACTGAAGATGCACACAGCAGGACATTTAAGAACATCACAGAAATTATGGAAATATATGGAGAGCTAATCATGACAGTGCCCTGTAGGGGCCAAACATTAACAAGCCCAAAAACAGATTTCGTCTCACTTTCTTTCATCTGTGGCTGTTCCCTGTCCCGTTCCAGCTTTCATTATCAGACCTCATTATCCCACTGAATTTGCGTTCCAAAACCTGTTATTTCAAACGACTGATGTTATGGGAATACACAATGGAACATTGTTACTAGACTTTTTCTTCCTGTTCAAGATGTTTCCTCAAATGGATTTGACGATATATTTTACCAAATGACTTTCCATTTACTAAATGACTTCTGTTCCTCCCAAATTACTGCGCAGAATTAATAAAGTTTAGGTTAATAATAAGTTAGACCTACTTGAAGAGTTTGCCAATCCTTAAGCAGCTCTACTTACATCTGATAATTTAACTGTTATCCAAAAAAACAAACCAAACAAAGGGCAGAGTTTCCGCAGGAGAAATCCCAATATGATATTTTCTTACAAGGCACTGTAATTGAATAGTGTCCACCTGCACAGCAGCAGAAACACACATCACAACAGTTTCCTGAAAGCAGTGCCAGTGACAAAATCATTTGTATTACTGGCTTTAAGCTGCTGGACATAATCTTTTTTTTTCCTGTTACTATCTAAAACATATTTAACTGGGATATTTTATCCTTTGTTGTTATCCCTTTTTCTTCTGCTTTTAGCATAATTGGATTATTCCTTCCAATATACATTTACATTTCTGTTTCTTTTTACTGTTTGAAAATAGTTTTTTGTGATATATTTTGTTAACAATTACAATCATAATATATGATCATAGTGTCTTCCTAAAACTACAGATTGACCACATAGACCTGAAAATCTGAATGGTCAAGACTTAACAAATAAATCATTATATTGTTTAAATATTATGCCACAACACTAAATCTATTTAGTACTTTTTACTGGTTGGGTTAAATAGATTATGCAAAGGATGCAATGGAAAACTATCTTAATGAAAGTATCCTACTCAATTAAATAAAAAGAGAGGAAACTGTACAATTTGATTCATAGATAATCCTAAATGACAAGAACCATATCTAAGCATTTATCCAGTAAACACTTCTGTAATCTTCTGTAAAAACTGATGTGACGTAATGGTTCTTCTGCGGTGGATGTGTCTTAAATTATGTATACGCATGCATTATAGCTGGAGTAAAACGAGTTCAATGTATGCAGCGTCTTGGTCTCACCGTGTCTCACACTGTCAACATTGCAGATGGAGAACATATCCTTCTTTTTGGTTTCACACAGCAAACAATGCTTCTCTCGCTATGCGTCAGCAGCTCTTCCAGCTAGTAAGAAAACCCGGAGCCTTTTCTCTGTCAGTCCCATCTGGTGTGTCAGACCCCAGCCATCTCCACTAAGCCCACACCCACACAACAGGAAAGACAGAGGATGGGGAAATCAGATTTCTCTCCCTCTGTCCTTGTTCAACAGGGTTAACATAGCCACGTAGAGATTTTCCATGAATGTTCGATCAATACCACATCCTCGGAGGATGGCTTTAATACTAGACGGGGGTTCACCCGGATGCCTCAAACACGTTGACTGGCTCCTCGACGGCCACTAAAATCTCACTAGAACAATAGTGTATAATAGTGAACTGAATGGGCCTGAGGGCAGTCATTTTTTACTCACTTAACTGTTCCTTGAGCTTATTGAACGAAAGTTTTTACTCACTTAGCACAAGCCCGGATAAAATGCCTTCATGCCAGCATGGTGGTCACACATAAATACAGAGCAGGTTTGTCCAGCAGGTTTCATTTCATTTCATAGTTGAGTCCCTCTTTTTTTATCCTAAGCAGGTTCTGTTCTCCTGAAAAATTGTCCAAATCCTGCACATTCTTTGGTTTTCCAGCATCTTCTGTATATTTTACCCATTTTCTGCATTGATCTAATGATTTTGAGATTCATCTTTTCACACTTAGGACAATAACAAAAGTGTATGTATATAAGGTTATAAATAAACATTTATAAGATCTCCAGATCAATATGTAACATACAGCCAAAACAGAAAAAAAAAAAAAGATCATGGTAAATTATTTGTGCATAACCTCATTAATAATTCATGAGCAAAGCTTGACAGCCAACCCATACATACTCCCTTCCTCAACTATTCTTAAATCAAAGTGATGCCCTTTGTGAACAAGTTGCATCTTCGTAACAGAGTGCTGATGGCCGTCTCACATTCCTCTTAGCATTGAGACCGAAAGCTGGAGAAAGTCATAAAGAGGCCCCAGTGGACTAAACACCAGCCAGAGGAAGCATTGCATGCCAAGAGTTCCTCAGTCGTGTTTTAAAAGATGGAGAAGCCACTCATAAATACTTCACAGCTTTTCGCACCTATGAAAAGCATTTTACATTTAGGCAGAGCCAGGCAGAGTTTTTCATTCGGTCTCTGTCTCCATGAATGAGTTGTGATACTCTGGAGAAAATACTAACTCAATCTTTCCACAGCGCACTCTCATTTTCACAGGTTAGCGAGCTGCTTTGTCTACCCACTTATCATTTTCACAGATTGATTTTAGAGTAACTAATAGTCTGTCATTTATAATATATATATATATATATATATATATATATATATATATATATATATATATATATATATATATATATATATACGTATTTGTTGCGTACCTTGGTCACTCTGAATTTGAGAAAGCAAGTAAAAAAAAAAAATAGAAATAGTTTTTCATAAATGGGCATACAAAAATGTAGCTTTGGTGCTTTGCAAAAAGTGGCTGATGATTGTAAATAAGGACGGTGAGAGTTGAGGTAATTTGTGTGGGTGATTTGGAAATGCTCAGGGGACAGGCTGTCAGCGGTTGTACTCACAACACAACACCCTGAGGGATGGAAGGACATTTGCTTTTGCCCTTGATTTATTGCTGCAGAAAGTCTTTTTTATTCATTGGTGTGTATCTCTCACCGTTAAAGCAACGGTTCACGGCTGGCGCTTTTCTTTTCTTTTTTTTATCAGTTTTCTCGGTGTTGCTTGCTTTTGTTTTTCTCCCACTAATATCTTAAAATAGTTTCTCGTTGAGTCACAGAAAGCCATTTTTTCCCCATCCTTGCTAATGATCATAAGTGGCATATGTAGGCCTATAGTGAGAAATATAGAGCTGTATTTTAAGATGAAGCATCACTGGGTCCTCGATAGCATTGCGAGTCCCACTGGTTACATAAACGCCACTCCTGCCTTGTATAAGTTGCCTTGCATTTAGCTGAACTGTAATTCTTACCGCATTGTGTGTGCACTCTGCCTTGGTGAAAACTCTTCTTCCTCCTTCTCTTATTCATTCATGTACTCATTCTGCACACACCTGAGGCAGTAGCGGCCCACCTTCAAACTGATCAAGCTTTATGCTTCCCTCCATTGCCCCCCCACCCTCTCTCTCTCTCTCTCTCTCTCTCTCTCTTTCTCTTTCTCTCTCTCTCTCTTTCCTCTCACAACCATGTAGTATTGGTCTTTCTATGGAGCCTGCTCTATCATTCATCTCTCGCTGGTCCCAGGGCTCATCAACAAAGCGATCCACCTCCCATGATCTCACCCACCTTTAGCTGTTTTAGCACTCGCGAGACAACCGAGGGAAAGGAGATGAGGATAAAAACCTAACAGCCAATTTACATTTTTTGTCAGCTGAGAGAACTAGACGCTTTTTTTATTTTGCACTTGGCACATTTGTATTCTAATAGCCTGGATGTGTTCCATACACATGCATGTACGTTCCCGAACGCCCCATGGCTCTTAGATCTGTGCGTGCCCATCCTCTATCCCTATGTTTAATGTTATTTATTCATCCACACTAGTTTCAATTTCAGACATTGCAACAATTGAATCCAATTGACCATCAAGAAACGGTTTCATTAACAATAAGAATCTGGTACAGAGGTGAGAGACTTTGCACATCCACATTTATTCCTCGTTTATGATTCGGAAAGTTAATGGAGCACCCTGCTCAAAAGTGTGTGCGGGCGGCTCGATCAGATCAGCAGGGGGTTGCCATCTTTCTCCCGGAGAAGTCAATACCGCCCACTCTCCCATAAACCCCTGCTTCGGCTCAGGTCAGAGTGCTGGACATCGGCTGCTCCATGAATGGGCAGACTCAGCGGGTATCTAATTTAATGAGAGAGAAAGAGTGAGAGAGAACCAGATAGAAAGATATAAAGAGAGTTTGGAGAATGAGCTTAAGGAATTTCATAAGCCAATTACTGCTCAAATACTTTAATGTAACTGAGTCGCACATCAACTCTTCTATACTCTCTCTATGTCTTTATCTGCCTCATTACTGCTCCAATGTCATTGGAGCACTTTTGTTGTGTAATGTTTCGAAAAGCTGGAGAGCTGCATCTACACATACAGTATCAGGACTAGCAAAATAGAGATAAAATATGTTATCACAGATAACAAGCACACATAAGAAACTTTAAGCACACAAGTACACAGACACAAATACACTAGCACAGAGAGGAGTATGATTTATGTGGGGAGGTTGTGTGTGTGCTCTGGGGGCATAAAGAGACCCAGTGGGGGTTGTTGGCAGGTCTAAATTACCTTTATTAGAGCCAACGTCTGCAGCTAGCACCGCTGTTACTCAGAGAGAGGATCAGCCTGTCCCCTCAGAGCAGCCCACCTCAGCACAGCTACCACACACACATACATACAGGGACCCATATACACCATCTCCTCTGAGATTCTCATACTAATGCAAGACAAAACAACTAATGATATAACAAATCACAGGGACATTACAATTACCTCTAGATTAAGGCTGTAAGTAGCGGAATAGTTATAGGAATTGTTCAGCCAAACATGAAACTATATTTATTTACACTCATGTTGTTTCAAACTTTTATGGCTTACGCTTATTTTTGCAATACAATGAACGTCGGGCAATACAGCTCCAAATAGGACAAAATAAGTATCATAGAAGTATGTTATCATACTTGTTATATTCTAAGTCCCCTGAAGCTGTTTTGTGTAAGAAACAGACTGAAATTAAGTCACTTATAATCTTGTCCTCTGCTACAGTGTACTGTTATCAAATATCATTCATGCATAGACAAATCCGTGGATGAGACGAGGCGACTGGTTTCTAGTGTTTTTCTAACAAAAATATCTTTAAAAAACTTGAATAATATTACTCACAAGTTGTGTTTTTTTTATTTTGAACCTGAACATCTCAATGCAAATATGGGTCATGTTTGCATTGTAAAAATAGCAGAGTTCTTCAAAACATCTCTCACATAAATGTTGATTAAATCATGACAGCATCTTCATTTTGGGGGGAACTATCTGTTTTAGGGATTGCAATGTAAAAATTATGGATTTGATCCTTGGTAGTGTTGAGATAAAACTGGAGAAAGCTTCCACAAATTGCTGCAGTGGTTTTCTCAATGTCTGCAAAATGAAATACCCAATGCTCCATCACTAGTATGATTGAACAGTATTTTAGTCAACCTAGTCAACCACATTTCGCTGTACTTCCTCTCATTTTACAGCCAAGTAGTTCCCCATAAGAATGAGGCCTCATGATGGCTTAGTTCCTACAGCATCTTACAGATTGAACACGACCCTATATGACCTTTCCAGGCATGCGCTTTAGAGGCATCACCAGGGAAACAAAACATGCTCAAATGGGTGCTGATTCCCCCCAGGTCGTCATGCTACCCACAGGGAACTGTTGCGGAATTCGTGGAAGAACGTTTGGCAAACCCACCTTGAACTATAACCAGATTGTGTTTCCAGCCACACCTGAACTGAACCTTGTTTCAGAGGTATACAGGGCCAGTGTGATATTCGAACCCTTGAATCCCAAATTGCACAAGTTAACTGAACCCTTCCCTCCCCAGCATTCTCCCCAACACGGGCCAAATAATAGACCGATTTGGTAAGAACATTCAGACATTTCAGGAACAAGTGAAATGAGACGGTGAAAGCAGCTGTCTAAACATATTACTGCACAGCGCAGCCGCACACTCTTTGCAGTCACTAATACTAAAGTCATCAGCTAAGGCAAATATCCATCTTAGAGCTGTTTAACTTAAAACCCTGAGCTTTGATGAAGGAATGTGTGTTGTCACCTGACATGACAATGACTCTTTAAAGAGTTGCTTTAAACCAGGCATAATATAGAGGCATAATTATAATAAGAGGCATAATTACAAATAGCCTTGTGTGTGTACACGTCATAAAGAAAGATATGTTGTTACGAGGAGCAAGGAGCGTTAATGCTTTTGATAATGAGGGCACATTCATTTAAAAAAAATGATGTGCTTGGGTAAATCATTTATAATTAATACTGCATTATAAGAAAAATAAGAATTGCCCATTTCGACTCCATGGTGATTACTAATGGTGTTTACACAAGTATCACTATTACTAGTGCTGATATTTTAAGTATTAATCTTTAGCATGTACGTTTGTGCTGCAAATCCTGTGACTTGATCGGGAAAGATGTGGTGTTAAATTTCTAAGTTATCAAACCAACAATTATCCTGATGGACATTAAAGATCATATTGGCGTTGAAGGAGGGTCCCAAGTCATATCCAGAAAACAGAAAGTCATAGAAATTTGGAGGTAAAGGATATTTGGGCCAGTATGTAACCATCTAGAAACCCCTTAGAAAACCATATCAATATACCTTAACCCTATAGTAACTGATCCTGGCAACCATCCACAACAATCTAATTGGCAAATTTTGCATTGGAAAATTTTGTTTTATACCAATTATATTACAGTGTTTTAGCCTCTCAACAATCCATTGCATCCTGTTCCTTTATCCTTAAGTCATAATTTCTCTCTCTTGTCTCTTTCTCTCTCTCCACAGCCATGCATCTCTTTGGATTGAATTGGCAGCTGCAGGAGACTGAGGGCTATGCTTTTGAGAATGGCCAGGTCAAATCTGATGCCACTGCAACCAACGCAGTTACTGCCCTGTCTACCGAGAACAGTAAGGGTCAAACACACATGTACCCACTCACGCACAGATGCATAATATGGCACAGGCACAATCTGTTCAAGCCCCTTCTCTAGCACAAAACACATTTGCATTTAGTAAACAGGCTGGAGAACACACTCAGTAATAGGCTAGAGAAAATTACCAAACAGACTCACTCCTACACAACTACACCTCTAGGACCCTCCGCCATGAAGACCCACACTCCCTTAAATAAACATAACTCGAGCTAAACAAACACCCCCACACACTTCCACCAAACTCCCCCCATCCAAAAAAAAAAAAAAAAAGCAACAAACACTCCCACACAAATGGAAATCACACACTCCAAACCCATTTTATTTGCACCGTGCCATCATTACTGGCACTCGGATGTGCGTTTTAGTGATCTGAGATAAGTATAAACCTCTCTGTGTGTGTGAGAGCAACAGGCTTACATTCCTCAGCATTTAGACACTAGTCTTACAGTATCAGGGCGGCTGCTTTGATGTGGCGACCGTCACGGCGGATGCAGACACGTCCGGTAACAGTCTGGAAATCAGGATGAGGAGCCAAAAAACATATTTAGTTGACAATGTTGAGTTCAAAGAAGACAGTGTTTTAATGGGAGGATATGAGAGGGGTCTGTGTGTGCAGAATGCACAATAAATGGGTTCTTGAGATTGTCTGAGCCTTTCAGATCATGAATTTAAGTAGTGAGGATTGTGAGATACCCTGGCATTTTACCCAGAATCTCTCTTTCTGTGTGCTCTCGAAAGTAGGATTTACTCTGTCACTAATATTAGCTTTCACACAAACCTACTGACCAGTGAAATTCAGTGCTCAGAAACACACACTGGCTGTCAGTCGTGTCATGCAGAGCTAAGGACAGATACATAACCAACTTAGTTTGGTTATAAATGTAAATAACATCTGAATTAAACGTTCAGCATTCAAACCTGTATGTTAGGGGTGAGTGGGTTAAAGAAACCTGTGCTGTTAAAGTGACCCCATTGAACTAATATTAGTATCACTGTAAAAGTGAATTTCTTACACAGTATTTTTGTCTTGTTTTCCAGTAAAAATAAAATGAAAAAAATCTTCAAAACGCAATGAAATGGAGGCAGTGACAGATCTTTTCTTCCATATTGTGACGTATGTCCAAGTAGAACAAATTAAACAAATTAAAACAATTTACATCACGAGAGAAGTCTGACATTTTGATTCATCAAATTTACAAGATCAAAAAGAAAGAAAGAAAGAAAGAAAGAAAGAAAGAAAGAAAGAAAGAAAGAAAGAAAGAAAGAAAGAAAGAAAGAAAGAAAGAAAGAAAGAAAGAAAGAAAGAAAGAAAGAAAGAAAGATGGACAAGTCATTCACAATACAATCTATAACATGCATTTAGAAAATAGATGAAGTGGCTTTTTGTTTCATGCTTACTTTAAACCAATTTCAATCAAGATATATTTACTTAAGAAGCAAGATATGATATTAACTTATTCTCAGATAAATTTATCAAAATGAAGTCAGTCCAGTCACTCTCTTTCCTCCAGATTTGTTCCTATCTATTTGATCTATTCTAGTCTGTGTTCTACAATTGTCTGTTAATTAGGATTTCACAGATGAACTCACACCTCGACTTGTTTATTAAATAACACTGTGTCAATTGGGATAAGACATGACGGTGTTGTGGAAGTCAACATCTTTGATATTTACTGGTTAACGGCATGAGAATAGAATAGGGGTTGACTTCCGTTATACATTCATGAAGATAGTATTCAGTTCCCTCCTGTGAGCTGTAGAGTTTCCTGAACACCTGTTGTGATAAAATGGTGTGAGTAAATATCTGTCCCAAATATTGGCTGTGTGAATGTGGCTACACTGATAGTACATGCATCACACAAAGGAAAGTGCTTTCCAACCAAATACATTTACTAATACATGCCTGCCAGAGTCTTCGTCTGTCCGCACTAAAATTCACGAGGCAAGTCACTTCTTTGTCAGTGACTAAACTTCACATTGATTTTCTTTGTGGCATGAAAATAATCTGTTATTTAAATTATGTACAGAAAGCGATCAAAGAACTCTTCCTTTATAATCTCTGGAGCTGTCAATCACACACCGCGAGTTTATCAGTGACTGAGTTCTGGACTCTCGCCAAAACTCCCGTTATAATCAATAACGCTGTCTACACTGCACAATGAATCCCTTATTTACATTGTGTCTGCACTGTTAGTTATGATGAAAACATGATGAGAGTGCAGAAAGCGAGTTGCTATGACGACGTCACTGCATTCATGCGCTCAGTAGACGTGTCTGTCATCGGCTACATGCTCATCGCTGCAACAATAATGCAATAATCAACGCTTTTCAAGGTTAGTTAATCTCGACAGCTGTAATAGTAAAAATGTAGTAAAAGTTTTCAAAAGAGCTCCACATGTAATGCTTATTTCATATGCAAAGATATTAAAATCCCTTCCAAAAGCGTTCAAACCACAGAGCTAAAATAAGGGTCGAAAATGGCCTTTTGTTTCTAAATTATGACATTTTTTAATGTAAAAATTATAAGTGCACCTCAGGAAATATTCTAAAATAAATATTTGTTAAAATGCAGTTCATGACCCCTTTAAAATGCAAGAGATAGCTTTTAGTTTGTTTGCACATCGTTAGGAGCTTATGATTGAAAGCATATGCTAAATAACACATACAATAAAAAATAAATAACCTCACAGAAATAGGAGCTATGGTTTTCTCCCACCCACAGACAGGTGTATTCCCACAAGGTCTCCCTCACTTAAGTACTAATTCAAGCACCCACACACCTGCAGAGGGACACACTCATGCTGTGAAGATGGACGGCCATATGTTTGAAGGCCATTATGATGATGCTCCTTACAGTAATGTGTTTGTTCTTGAGGTGATGGAAGTGTCCACACTGGCAGTGATGTAGTATTAGATCAGGACATTTCTGCATCGCTTATTCTTTATAGTGTCTATTTGCCATCAGCAGAGTTAAGAAATTGGATGTCCTTTAAACAAATAGCTCATAAATTGCAGGTAAATTGATTGTGATGTAGTTATATAGGCGTCAGTGGCTGTTTAGTTGCACAGCAAAGGAGAAGTCATTCATCTCCCCTTAAGCAGCAGTGACACAATCAGGTTAAGTTTATTTGAGCAGAATTTGCATTCAGTGTAGTCAGTCTTTTGTTTCTTAGCTCGAGCCGTCACCTCCCTTTTTCTCCTTCTCACTGAAAGAAATAAAAATGTGAATGGCATTGGGCAGAAGCTTCCAGCGGTGGGTCTTTGGTCTGCTGTGAGGGCCAAACAAGATGAGGGGAGGTCCTGTAGAAGAGCAGCTAGTTAATGAAGCCATCAGCAATGTGTACAATCACACAGCTTACTCTCAATCAATACAGACAGCAGCTAACACCCCTCCCTCCTTCAGTTAACCTTGATCTCTGTGTGTGTGTGTGTGTGTGTGTGTGTGTGTGTGTGTGTGTGTGTGTGTGTGTGTGTGTGTGTGTGTGTGTGTGTGTGTGTGTGTGTGTGTGTGTGTGTGTGTGTGTGTGTGTGTGTGTGTGTGTGTGTGTGTGTGTGTGTGTGTGTGTGTGTGTGTGTGTGTGTGTGTGTGTGTGTGTGTGTGTGTCCACCAACACTGCCACTGTCTGGGAAGGACATGTCACACATACACACAGACAGCAGGGCAAAAACTGCAGTCTTGCGATTTCCGTCGTCAACATACTGTATGTGCGTACATGCATATTTGAGCATACATAACCTTGCACCTGTATCCTTGTTGTTTCTTCACATTTGCATCTATTCTTCTTCAATAAAGCATTAGATCGAGTTTTGGCTTTAGTCCATGTTGTGAAGTCAGCTATACTTACAGAAGTTGACAAAATAACAAATATACACACTTTATTTATAGTATATAGTACTGTTAAAAAGTTTAGGGTCGCTATGATTTTTTCAATGTTTTTGCTGACTAAGGCTGCATCTATTTGATTAAAAAATATAGTAAAACAGTAATATTGTGTATTGCAATTTAAAATAACACACGATCCTTCAGAACGATCCTTCAGAAATCATTCTAATATGCTTGGTGCCCTATTAACCTTCTTTTTTTGTACCATTTTCAATGTTGAAAACAGTTCAAGTGCCTAATATTTTTGTGGAAACCGTGATAATTTGTTTTAGGAAATTGAGTAATGTTCAAAAGAACAGTATTTATTTGAAATAGAAGTTTTATACGTTTTATATGACATTATACATGTCTTTACTGTCACTTTTTTTTTCAATATATCTTTACAGAATAAAAGTATTAACTTATCTTTTGAACGGTACTGTATTCTCTTTGAAAACTGACCAAAAATATTGATAACTCATCCTACACAACACAGATTTAGTCCAGTCGGAACAAAAATGAGAATGTCCCGAGAACTTAGCTCATCAAGCCATGTCATGGAGTCTGTAATGTATGATAATTAAGCAATATGACACAAGAAAGACAGCACAATTGCAAACGTAATATGGCTTTTTCTCTAAAAATAAGAAGTCACTTATTTTCCAATCAATGAACCAGAACTAACTGCCGTATAGTTATAAACAGAGTAATTACGACGTCTTTCTGTAAATGTCTTATAGAATTTTCTTTTAGTAAGACATTATTTGGTTCTTTAATGAACATTTTATCCTCACACGAATGTCCCCGCAAGCTTGTTTTGTCAAATTTTACTGTTTTTCTCATGAGATTTCATACCCACAAGGATAAAAAAAAAAAACCTACCCACACACATAGACAAATGAATAGTCCCAGCAAATCCACACAGACGCATATTCTTACTGACAGACTGAGCATACATCACACGCAGCAAAGTTTGACTTACATACCTGCTGTAGACCCTTTGAAATATGTACACACACTCACTCATTTGTCTGTCTCTTCTTCTCAGTGAAGAAAGAGTGAGTAATAACCGACTGCTGTTGTCATCTGCAGTTCACCTTTCTTTGAGAGACAGCTGACCTAAAAGCACTCACTCCATAAAAGAGCTTCAAGTGCTGTGTGTGTGTGTGTGTGTGTGTGTGTGTGTGTGTGTGTGTGTGTGTGTGTGTGTGTGTGTGTGTGTGTGTGTGTGTGTGTGTGTGTGTGTGTGTGTGTGTGTGTGTGTGTGTGTGTGTGTGTGTGTGTGTGTGTGTGTGTGTGTGTGTGTGTGTGTGTCAGAAAGCAGGGACAATAGCCTCAGTGCAGTCTATCTCCTAAATGACAGGATGTGCTTTAGATTATCTGCCTCACTTCAGAGGTACGTGTGTTCGTATTCAACTAGGGCTGTAGGGAATGACATTAGCATATGAGCACTTGCTGTTTTTTTAGAGATTGATTTCCATAAACACTGAGAAATTAAAGTAGACCAGCCGTTTTAATTTTCAGAAAATAATTCACTGTTCCTTGCACTCACTCTGTATTCAAACACACACCCTTCAGAGACTCCACTATCCTCACGCAGATGTATGAAAGCTGTAGTCTTGCTCATAAAACTGAATTTTATCCCACTTTTTATCCCTCGTGCTTAGAAGTGGAACCTAACGTTCCATTTAGCATTGTTTCATGGGGCCTTATTTATGTGCTGCACCATTCTGAAACAAATCATCTGAGCGACTCTGTATTCAGTCCCACTGCAGCAACTAAGAGAGCCGAGCATGACACGCTCCTAATGAATATACCACCACTTCCCCTAATGCACACCCAGACACACTTCCAAAGGCTTCAGTGAATTAAAAACTGCTCAAGTGACTTTTCTGAAAGTCATAAAGAGGCGCTAAATCTGCAATTGAATGCGTTTGGAACGAGGGAAGACACTTGGCAAAATCGCACATGGTGATGTTAATGTCTCTCAGGGCCCAACAGAAATGGTGAGAGAAACTGGGGTGATGACAATGAAAACATATGGATGGAGTGTTGAGAAGGGAGTGAATAATAACTATAAAGTGACAGAGGCAGAAACAAATGAATGACAGAATTGGTGTAGGCCAGAGAGAAGGGAGAGAAATAATCAGTCACATTCAAGTGTCTCGATTTTCATGGGTTTAGCCTCCTGCTGTTGATACCTTCTCAATAGGATACATCAAGGTCAGAAATGTACTGATTTTGGGCAAACGTTTTTAAAATGCCCCTAAATTTTCCTGATTATTAGCACATTCAATAAATAAGAAGTTAATTCAGCATTTTTTTCAATTATTCACTGACCCATTCATAAGGATTTGAATGAATCAGCCATTTTGAACAAATCTTGTTGAATGAATGAATCATAGACACTCATTAAGAC
This sequence comes from Phoxinus phoxinus, assembly GCF_949152265.1. NCBI lineage: Eukaryota > Metazoa > Chordata > Actinopteri > Cypriniformes > Leuciscidae > Phoxinus > Phoxinus phoxinus. The sequence goes on from NC_136881.1 coordinate 29,279,553, forward strand.
AGTAACTTGCTGCAACCTACAGTACTTGCGATTTTAGTTTGATAAAGTATAATTTCAAGTTTTTAAATAATTTAATATTTCTACATTCCCAATTTTATATATTAAACATTAATCTCATAACATTATTTATGCAGTTGTAATTGTATTGGAAATGCATTTACGCCACCTCTGAGCTGCAATAAAGGGTCTTTGTATACATATCTAAAAGCCACTTTAGGTGCAGCCTCTGTGCCACCTCTGCAGTGCAAAGATGGATTGTGTTGGTACTTATTTCATTTGATTGGTGACATACCTGTAGTTTACACTATTCTAATTGAATGTATTAATTAAGTGTAAGAATTTCACATAAAAGAGGAAGGTTTGAGGAAAGAAATGCTCTTATAAAGGCACAAAATGGCCCTGGAAATCAATTTTAAGAGGACAAATATCTCCTCTTAATGGAGAGGTTAAATTATATCACTGATGTGCATTTTAGTAAGTTTGTCTAAGGGAGTACTTGACAGCACTTGAAATAAATTGAGTACTTGGTTGCATTTTTAATAAGACAAGTCAAGTTAAAAATAGTAATTTCAAAGACCCTGTCTCAAGACCCTGCGTTCCGTTCCATTCGGCTGCGCTCTGTCTGTGCATTTGAAAGGAGGAGAGCGTGTATGTGTGCCTCTCCAGAATCTCGACTCTGTTGCTGCCGTGGACTGAAAGAAACTTACCATGTGTGTGTGCAGTGTTGGAGCAAATTGCAATCTAATGAGTCGCACAGCAAAGACACGCCCACTTTTTGACATTGACAAAGTTTGTGTATGGTTGCATTACCATGACTGAGTACTTGAGCAAATGCTGTCACAAACATCTTGTCATCTGTCACTGCAGCACGAAAACCACAATTCTTCTTTCTTTTCATTTGTTCAGGATGAAATAACTTTAAATATTGAACACACAAAAAACTATTTCTAATTATTTTCTTTTTACAATGTCACATAGATATTTGCTATACTCGTACAGTTCATAATGACCAGAGGCTCTCCAGCTTTAAAAATTGACAAAAAAATCCATATGATTAGTGTGATATATTCTGAAGTAGGAACAAACCAAAATTGAATAAACTAAAAATCATACAAGATCATATAGAATCTAAAAATGTTGACTACCAAATCTAATATTAAACATTTATAATATATTTTTTTTTTTCATGAAATAACATTGTACTTTTGGAACAACAAATATTTTGTTGTTGTTGCTGAACTGTTAGGAGCTGTGTACGTGCAGGGCCAGCAAATGAAAGAAAGGCCAGCAAATGAAAGAAAGAAAGAAAGAAAGAAAGAAAGAAAGAAAGAAAGAAAGAAAGAAAGAAAGAAAGAAAGAAAGAAAGAAAGAAAGAAAGAAAGAAGGAAAGAAAAGATTTTTGCTGTTTACAGAGCCAGAGACAAGTGTCATTTCTAAGGACATCCATTTCAGTGATATCTGTCAGATAGCAATGATATTTTATGCATGGTGTACAAAAAAAATATGCTTACAGCAGCTTTTAATGTTATTTAGTGTCTTACAGAAACATGCACACAGATTTAAACAGTAAAGATCTAGACAGTTTGGCAAATCTCATGGCTGAGATGAGAAGAGAAACTAAAGAAAGAGAAACAGAAAAAGAAGTAGAAGGCTTTAGGGAGTCTTGCATCAAGCCAAAAAAAACATTCTACTTCTCTGTGATTCTCATGGGCAAATGCCAATTCAATATCCATGTCCAAAAAACACCCCAAGCATCCCTGGCACACACGGAAAGCAAATCCCTTTTCCACTGGCATTCTTTAAGTGCACCATCCCCTTCTTTTTATCCTGTGGACAATACTGTTGATCAGAGCTTCACAGATGGCTTCTCTCTCTTTGCTCTGTAGAGCATTTAGGGCCACAGGCGAGCTCACATTAAAACTAACAGTCAGCAAGTCCTCTCTAATTACTCTTTCATTCACTCCAATATGCTCTTTATGTAGCCGGCTGACTGCATTAGCAACACGCGTGCGGTTAATGCACACGTACTACGGAATTACGCAATAATTATTAATTCAATATTAATGGCAGCTGCTCTCCATTAGCTAGCATATGAGCATTGCCTATTCTCCTTCTCCCATTACTGATCCATTCCGCACTGTTGCCTTTGTAACATGTTGTGAGGGGTTGGAATATGCCGAAGCTTGTGTTTTGCTGAGTTCGTTGTGTGCTTGTGTGTGTAATGTCTAGACATTAGCTTTCCCGCTTCTTAAAGGAAGCGCTGCAAAGTCAAATTGCTTCACTTAGACTCTGCCTGTAATATTATTGCAGTTTATCTACTCTTGTAAAACAGCAGCTCGACAATTACCATTGTGGCTGAGCTTTATGAACTAAACTATATTATATGCTTTAAGTTTATTCTGAAATCTCTTCATGGTTCCTTTAACATTAGAAAATAAACTTGCGTGCTGGCCAGGGGTGCGTTTCTCATACAACTCACTGCTTACAACTACCAAAGTATGATTCATCATTGGAGATATTAACTAGCAAGTGTTTCCTGAAACCGTAGTACTGTAAACATCAAATCGTTGAAAAATGTTGCTAACGACGGAACTTACAACCATAGTTGTCTAACAATGCTTTTGGGAAACGCACCCTAGAGCTAGAGAGAGAGAGAAATAACTGTTTGAAGGAGTATAATGGTGCATAACAGTGTTTTGCTTTACTGTTGGCTGGATAATTCACTACAATGGTTATCTTGGGAGTAAGGGTCAGAAAGAGTTGGTTTGAAGATACTAATTAACTGCTGTATGAAGTGATTTAACCATTTCTGATATCAGACTATTTTGTATTCCTCATGTATAGTATGTTTGATCACACGTGATGCTACAGCAAGAAGCACAATAGCATTGGCACACAATCTTACACGCTGCTAATGGAGGAACTTGTGGAATGTTTCATTAGATTAGCTAGAAATTCACTCATATACACCTGCATCGAAGGCTCCCTTAGATTGTTGCTTAATATTTTTATAGACCACTCACTTGAATGTGATGTGAACAAGTTTCTGTTGTTGGTTGTAGTTCCTACTGCTGGTTGCTCTAATATTCTTTGTTTCCTGCCCTAGAAGTCATAGCGCTTACATGATCATAAATTTTAACTAAACAATGCATTCAAGATGAACTATTATCAATTTATGAATCAAACTTCGCTGCGATGCCAAAAATTGTATGGCTCAACATGGTTTTCCACACAGTCGTTTTCTAATTATATCCTTGTATATGTGTAGAGGCAGATCATATAGAACAGGGAAATTGCTCACAGTTACGGTTAGCTTGTTTTCCATCTTGTTTTCTCTCTCTAGGAGTTTACTTTCAAGAGAATAACACCATAGACACAGGCGAGGTGGATGTGGGCCGTAGAGCGGTGCAGGACGTCCCTCCAGGAACTTTTTGGCGTTCTCAGCTCTTCATTGACCAGCCACAGTCCCTGAAGTTCAACATCTCCGTTCAGAGAGGGGCCCTGGTTGGGGTCTATGGCCGGAAAGGCCTGCCTCCCACACACACTCAGGTATCAGACTTTTGTTGTTGTTGTTGTTGTTGTTGTTCTTCTTAAAATGAATGTTCCACTAAAACTGAGAAATGTATATATTGGTTTAAATGAGGGGTATTCAACCATTATAGAACGAGGGATTACTCCATAACACTTTATTTATAATGTTCTTTGAGAACATTAGCATTTTACATTATAAAATGCTTAACAGGTCATTCAGATAGTTAATACTCATTGCATTAGAAATTTCTGCCTTATACATCTTCTTCACTGACCTCCTGCAGTATTTCCACTGAACCCCTGAGTTTAGATGATCTCTGTGGGTGCCAAATGACATTTGAAATAGCCCATTGCATATTTTTCAATGGCAATAATTCTGAATTAAGATAAATTTAGCAATCTTCTGTAGGATGCTGTTTTTCACATTGGGAATCTTGTCATTTTTGTTTCATAATTACAGTCATAGTTCTCAGTGTAAGAAATACCACGGCACCCGCTCTTCCAATTAAAGTCATCGTTTTAGATGAGGCTCACAGACCTGCTACAAATGGCAGACAGCAAACTTTATTAAAAGGACCGCCACTTTTGTCAAACTTTCAAACCTGACCTTCAAAGCTACACAGTAGAGCTTGACAATTCCTATCCAATTTCCATCTGCCTCATCTCTGTAATTCAAACTTGAAGCAATTCATACTTCTATGTATGTTTTGCCCGCTTTGATTAAAAACTGAGCTTGGCCTTCGCAAGCAAACCAATTATTTTTCCTTGTCCTGGTTCTTTCTTTTTGCCAAGCAACAACAGTGGCTGAGCTTCTTCAAGGGTATATCACAAAACCCGTTAATGCTTAATAGAGGTAATTGGCAGTGGAGGCCTCCACAATGAGAGTCGATAGCACTGACCCAGTGCTTTAATTGCCACACATGAATCAATATGTTTCTTAAAGGCTGAATAAAGGATAGGTTAAATTTCTATTGACAGACAAAGGTGTGGAGACTTCTGTTTTCCTCCACTGATCGAAAAGTCTTCTCGTTTTGTCTTATAATTTCTTGCTCACTTATTCTTCTTTACTCGTGTCATTCTCCTACGGGTGTCTTAGGAAATAAATATCTTTTTAATGCTCTGTAAAATAGAGAAAAGCATGTTAAACTCATCAGAGGCCTTTACTAAGACTCTCTCTCTCTCTCTGGGAGCTGCTTGTCAAAGTGACAAAGAAAACTTATGTCATAAAGCATTTCTGAAAAGTAGAGTGTCCCCTAACACTCACAAAGAGGATACCAGAGTTGTTTCCAAACATATTAATTACATCACTTACAATGTATTTGCAAACGTCAATTTCTTGAAATTTAGAAGTATTAGAGCCACATGCTCTTCTTACAAGTATCAAAACCAATTCTTTGATATTACATTTTATAACTCATGCTGCACTGGTATATTCAAATCAAAGAGGTGGAGCTTCAGTGAAAATGTGCTGTTACTGCACTATGTCTGTGATTAAAATGTGATTTGATTCTGTCTGTGTGTGTTTGTGTACAGTATGACTTCGTGGAGCTGCTGGACGGCAGTCGTCTGATAGCTAAAGAGAAGCGAGGACTGGTGGAGGTGGAAGGAGCAGCCAGAAAGGCTCGTTCAGTTAACGTTCATGAGGCAGAGTTCATCCGCTACCTGGACTCGGGCACCTGGCATCTCGCTTTCTACAATGATGGCAAGAACGCTGAACAGGTCTCTTACAACACCATCATCATAGGTAAACCATGACTATGCATATATCATATTATGTTGTTTTTATAAATGTTTATATATATATAAATACGTTTTTAAGAATGTTAACTTACAAAATGTCAGATTTTTCTGCCTCCATTGAAGCACATCGAGCTCTTGGAACAATCTCAAATGATTTTAAATCACATAATCATCAGGTTTTACACAAACTTGAGTGCTGTTGTCAGTAGAGCCAAAATGAGGCATGCAAAATACTAAGATGTTCTGAAATTCAAGTAAATGATTACTTGAATATAAATGTAACTATAAATAGTTAAATTATTGTTCTGATAATTTTATTTATATTAAAAACAAATCTATTAAATTAGGAAAAAAATATTACAGTATATAAACACCGTATACAATATACACATACAATTGATAAAAAGATGCTAAAAAAATACTTTTTTTAAATTAATCAAACATGGCAGTAAAGACATCTGTAATGATAAGAATTATATTTCAAATAAATGCTGTTCTTTTGAAATCTCTATTAATCAAATGCTGACTGCTGAAAAATGTATAATGGTTTCCACATAAATATTCAGCAGCAAAAACTGCTTTCAGCATTAGTAATAATAAGAACAATTAATAATCATTTAGCACCAATAATAAATAACAGTTGAGTGCCAAATCAGCAAATTTGAGTGATTTTTGACAGATCTATGTGACACTGAAGACTGGAGTAATGACAAATTCAGCTTTGACATCAGAGGAATAAATTATATTTGAAAATATATTAAGACAGAAATCAGTTCTTTTAAATTTCAATAATGTTTCACAATATTAGTTTTACTCTTTTTTTTCATCAAATGCAGCCTTGTTAAGACTAAGAGACTTCTTTCAAATACATTAAAACATCTAATTTAATATTAAGTTAATATCTAAGTTAATATTACACTTTTTCAGCCTCTGTGTGGATATTTGTATGAACAGAGAGAGATAAAGAGAAGAGTGTTCACAGGTGAGCGTGTATAATGACGATCAGAGCCGTATCGATCTGTGCTTTAAGTGGCTAGTGGGCGGCAGCTGATTCAAAGTGTTGCCTGGTGACCTGCTAGACCTTTCCTCTCTCATTCTCTCTCTTCTTCTCACCTTCTCTTCCCCTTCCCTTTCCCCACTTCTCTCACCTCCACCATGAACTCATAAAAATAGGCTTCAGCAAGAGTAATTTCCTTTGGAATTTGATCACAAAGACTAGAACATGAAAAATGGTCAGTGGGACTACAGCCAGCGTCCTCTTTTAAAAGCGGGTTGATTATGCTTCAATGAGTAAAAAATTAACCTTTTGAAAATGAAAATTGATTATTTCTCTGTGGCGAGATATGGTCCTGCAGTGGTTGTCTGCGAGCTCTGCTAAACGCTTCAGTGGTGTCATAACAGCGGCCTGGAAACAAGAGACCGGTGCAGTTCATTACGCTGTCAGAATTGACTTAGACACCAATGAGCTGCTTCTTTTAATGAAAGAATCGACAGGTGATGTCACAATCATTGACGTCACCTTGGCAACACACAAAGTGAGAGAGTCAAAAAGTGTATGGTAGAAGTGTGGGTCAAATCTGTGATTGGCTGTATAACAGTTGTGCATCTAGCAGAATGCTAGATCTAGTTCTTAGATCTGATTGGTTGAGCAGCATTCTTAGAGTGTTGGTATAACTGTCCAACATCCCTGAGAATTGTCACTGCTTATCCCTCTGCTGGTCTGTGTGTTCCAGACAAACTTGGTTTCAGGGACTAATGGGGCCACAAGGGATGCTAAAAGTAATACCTTAAGATTAATCATGAGATTAATTATTTTATTTTATTAACAGCCATAGTTTTCCTTCAGATTTAGGTCTAGCGGTATTGATGTATAGAAAAAAAAACGTAAAGTGAATATATCCAAATTATATTTTACTCATATGTATAATATGTAAAGTTTGAAAACCCTTGATCTAGTGTCCTAGTGTATTCATATAAATAAGCTGTTTTTAGTATATAAATGCAGATATGTAAACTTGAGCAGGGGCTGATGTGAGTGTAAACATCTTTGTGTGTTAGGCGTTAAGCATTTTTGGCACCAGCTGTGGGTGTCACGAGGAAAACGGCTTATTAAACATGCTAAATATCTTCTTTATGAACGTGAAAACTTCAGAAAGGTTTCTGTGAGTTTTAGATTTAGGGTTAAATGATAGACAATTATCATTATTTCAGCATAAAAACAGAAGTCAATGGAAAGTCCCCACTATGACCGAAAAACAAACGCGCGTGTATGTGTGTTTTAATGGCCATCCAGCAGTGTAAAGAAAGCTCTGAGCAGAGCGTCTGGCTGCTAATTGGTGGTAATAATGCTTTGATTGGTTCATTAAGGCAGAGTAAGCCTAGATGCAGGTTTTTGTTAATCACGCATCTGGCACTCCTTTAATTAAAGATGGGGGGGTCTGAATGTCTGCTAATTTCCACAGACTGTCTCCTCAATTAGTGCTTTTCTCACTCTCCTTTCCTTTCTCGCCCTCTTTCTTTCTGTGGCTCCCTCTCACACACTTTCATTCTTCCCCCCAGATACCCTCACAGAGTGTCCACACAATTGCCATGGTAACGGAGACTGTCGCTCGGGAACATGCCATTGTTTCCCAGGGTTCCTTGGGCCTGATTGCTCACGAGGTATGCTCTCTTACTCGCGTGCGCACACACACAGTCACACACACGACTCTCCAGAGAAATAAACAACCAATGCCACTATTCATAATTGGTTTCAGATTGTCATTTGCGCAAGTACGGCTGGCTAGCAGGCTTATGGTGGGACTCAATTCCCAAGCCTGGCTTCTTATTACCAGGAGGAAGCAACAATTAGTTTTATTTTCATGGTCTTTTTATTGTATTATTTTGTTTATTTTTTGGTGCTATTGTTTTTTCTCTCCTCGTCATCTGTTTACTTTCTTTGTCAGTGTATCAGTCTGGTTTAATCCATAAAGAAATCGCTTGCACTGAAAACTTCGCATGTTGAAGGCTTCTCTTCTTTGTCAAACTATCATAAAAAAAATTTGTTTGGGTCTTTTAGCTTTTTTGCCCAATTGTTTTTTGTCTTTCTATTCAAAGCCGCTTGTCCAGTGCTGTGCAGCGGAAATGGGCAGTACTCCAGGGGGCGCTGTCTTTGTTACAGTGGCTGGAAGGGGACAGAGTGTGACGTTCCTAGCAACCAGTGCATCGATATTCACTGCAGCGGACACGGAATCTGCATCACGGGCAACTGCGCCTGCAACACAGGCTATAAAGGAGACAACTGTGAAGAAGGTCAGGGATACAAATCAAACACCAGTGGTTTTGCAAAGCAAATTGTCCTATCCGAGCTTGTTCGTTTCTGTTTTTTTTTTTTTAAGAAAATATTTGAACATCAAAAATGTATTTTATGTCTCTTAAGAAACAGTGTTTACGACTTCACACGCAGATCCACCATTGAATGGTCTGATGTTAGAAAACAGTGTATTTGTTTTGCAGAGTTCTGCAGAGTTTTTCACCTGTTTCCCTCCTTACAGACATCTTCAGCATCTCAAGTCTCAGGTCATAAGAGACCCATCAGAAGTCTTAATGGAAGCATTTATCCGACACTGCTATTTTCAGCGTTCTTGCCATTAAACCCCACTGCATTACACCATCAAAGATGTGCAAGATAATGTGTTATCAACGCGATCACTGATTACCCATTGGTTTGAGCAGGGATTGATTTTTTTTTTCTCCTCTAGAAGTGTTTGAAAGCTCTGTCTCTGTGGACACGGACAGGCTTTTCACCAGACCTGATAAAAAAGAGAGCGAGTGAGAGAGACAGAAGGGCTTGTTTGAGTGTCTGAGAGAGAGAAAAAATCTGTCCAGTTCATATCGCCTTTCAGCATCAGTTTTGCTTAATGAGGAGCCTAACGCCTTGTCTGTAGCCATCAAAGGGACTCTTCTGCCTGTGACCTTCTTTGATAATTGACTGTCCCTGCAATAATCATTACCAGTGTGTTAATAGTTCAATATTCCAAAAACAATTGCCATTCTCCACTTCACAGAGCAAATAATTACATTGATGTCCCTGCTGATGTGCAGGTCCCTTACCCATCAGCCTCGTGAGTGGGGGAAAATGCTAGATTACAATTGATTTTTCTTAATTAGCAGAATTAGCTTTGTGCGTAGTGTTTATGTTACCGTGACTCGGCACGCAGCATGTAGAGTACTGACTGTGTTTATTATTTTTTTCTTCCTGTAAGCCAGAAAGATTTTATTCCTGCAGCTCGATTGTAATGATTTGGCACGGACAACAAAACCGACTAATGCAATTTATGGAGGGAACTTTATTTTCTGGTCATGAATTGGCCTGTTGTCAATCAATGGCATGATTAAGCCCCATCAACTACCACACAATCAGAGGAATTAAGGGTCACTGAACCTCAGCCCTCTCCCAAGGGCTATTAAACATAAACACACACACACATACATACAAACATACACCTGCACAGTAGCCCCTTATGGCTTTTGAAAAGCAATGCGTAACACTGTCACACTCTGTGCACTCAGCCCTGCTTGCGCCTCAGTCCCCTTAAAAATTGCTTTTCCATCTGTAGCAGTGGACTTCTCCCGAAGAGATCTCCAGCACATTCTTTGAGAGCACATTGAGCGGAACATAGATCATGCTTCGCTACATGTACTGTCTGAATCTGCTTATAATGTGTGTGCACTGGAACAGGGGGATTTTTGAGAGCCATAATGCGAAGCTTATGCTATACACATCTTGACAGTTAGCAAATGATGGATTCCATTGAGATGAGGGAATTTTAAAAACGAATGTATTACTGTAAAAACAACACATATTTTTCCTATTTTCTTTATATTGCACAATCTTCCCTCAGGTTAACAAATGCATTGTATTTACTTTGCAAGCACACAATGCAGAGATGACAAATAAACACAGTACATCTTCTCAGTCATTTTAATTACTTTTATTTTTTTCACATTTGTTAGAGCGTAACCATTTTTTAAATATTGTATTGTATTTTATGAGTGGTTGCATTAATATTATACTTATTTTATGTTTTTGTCTAATGCATTATTATAGGAACTATCTATTTAGTATTAAAATGTATTAACATTTTACAAAATTTTTCAAATTTACAAGTACTATCTATTAATTTTTTAGTAAAAAAAAAAAAAAGAACCTTTATATAAACGTGTTAAAAGTGTATGAATGAGTATTAACATTTTAAGTAAAAATGAACTTAACCTCGGAGTGACTTCTATGACTTTAATGTACCAGCTTGTAGTTTTTTCACATCAGCAAAGTTTTTCATTTCTTTTCATTATCACACAGTGTTGCCTCCATGCAAAATTACCTGAAAAGGTCCCTCCAAATAAACATTTTTGAATAAGTTTATTTTTTGAAGTCTTTATGCAAGAAAATGGAATAAAACAACATGGTCAACATGCATTGTCTTTCTACCCTGCTAACTGTTTCGCTTTCTTTTCCAAACACACACACAGTGGACTGCCTGGACCCCTCCTGTTCATCTCATGGAGTGTGTATTCACGGAGAGTGCCACTGCAATCCAGGCTGGGGCGGCAACAACTGCGAGATCCTGAAGACTATGTGCCCAGACCAGTGCTCGGGACACGGAACCTACCAGACGGAGAGCGGCACCTGCACCTGTGACGCCAACTGGACTGGACCCGACTGCTCCATCGGTACGCTTTATGCACTCATGCACCCACCTCCTCAATATGTCGGTCTTCCCACTTTATTATTTTATCTTGCTTTATTTGATACACTGAATGCCTGCTTATTGTTGTTAAAGGCATTAACAGGCTGTTATTTCAGATTTTCTGTCCTCCCCTCTGTTTAATCTGTCAGCAGACCTTCTCAAAGGCACGTTTGAGTCAACTTTAAATACACTATCATTATGAAATATCTTTCAGTCCATCAAAAGCTCAGCCGCAGCTGGTGTGGTATGTGTGTGCACGTCTTATGTTTGTGCGAGTGACGATACTGATCTCTGTAATAAGAGCAGTATTGGACTCCTGCTGTTTTAGGACTCACCCATGGTCGGCCTTTTAGTTACACAATGCTATTTTCCCAGCAGCAATCTGTGTCTAATGAAAATACTATTTCACCCTAGAGCCCCACACAGCAATCTCTCACTCACTTTTTCTCTCACTCCCTTTCTTTCTCACCCCATTTCGGTGGAGGAAGAACCACCTGATGTCTTTGTAAACCACCACTTCCCTCCCTTCCATTAATTAGCCGTACATCTTCAATTAGTGCAGTGTTAATGAATGAGGCCTGCACGCTCCCCCTCTGTCACGTTGACGGCTGCAGTGTTGTGGTAAATGCAGATAAACGCCTATTGCGTGGGGACATATTTTGTTCAAAAAGTGTTTATAAAATTAGTATTACCCCTTTTGTCTTAGATAATGATAGAGTGAGAACAATTTAATTTGAGAGGAGGGCATGTGTCAACAGAAGTGTCACGCATGTACCCCGTTAAAAAATGTTTGGGTTACACTTTATTTTAAGGTGTAATAGTAACAATGTACTTACTCAAATAAGTACTGAGTAACATTAATTAACTACCTGTACTTACTATAGAGTTATGGTTAGGGTTTGGTTTAGGTTTAGTTACTTGTAATTATGCATAATTTACTGTTATTACTATAGTCAGTACATGTGGTAACTACGTAACCTAAAAATCAGTATAAAAATAAATGTTACCCTTTTTTTGCCTAATGTTATTTTGGAAAGTGCATCTTGGAAAGTGAAGTTGCGCAGTTATTGTCAGTAACTAAAAAAATAATAATCTAAAATACTGTGGGAGAAATTACATATTCACATTTTTTTGTCAGCACTTCTTCACCAAACCAGAAACTTGTTATTTTTAATTCAAATTACATATTAGTTATCATTAGCATTATTATTATTATTGTCACTTTAAAAATAATGAAACACAATAGATCATGCGCTCACTGTATAAAAAGACATTTATAAAACTCATTTATTTAATTTTCTACATACACTAATACATCATTTAAAATTTTAACTGTTAAAGGTATAATTTAACATTTGGTTAATGTATTATGAAAAAAAAACATTAACATCAAGTTATAATTGAAGTTATAAATAAGTAAGGTTAAAATAAAAGAAGATAATGTATCATGAACATAATTTATGACTAAATTAACAACCAACACTAGTATATTTATCAATTTACATTAGCCTATCAATATATGCTGTGAAAATATTAATTGTTAGTTCATGATACCCTGCTAATTACATTAATTGAACTAATGTCAATGAAGTGAAGGTCTTACCAAATCATGAAATTAATTCTGCTGTTTTGCTTTTTTAGTCTATTGATTTTTCAAATTTAATGAAGCACATTGGGAATCAATTTACTAAACTAAGTCTCACAATTACATGAACTAAGTTATCACCTAGTAAGCCAGGATTTGCCCCTCAAAAAATGAGGTGCATGACTCCTCGTACAACATGGACACACTCAGGCAATCGGTCCACACACTCTGGCTGCAACTCTTGCAAAGACAGTAATCCAGATTGATATAGTACAGTTGCAGCAGGCTTACGGCTCGAGCCGTCAGTTTTCCAGAAGTACTTCCCAGCAGCTGCTCTCCATCTGTCTGTGTGAACTTATTCCTTGTGCACAGCCTCTCTCTCTTTCAATCACACTCCCGCTCTGAGGAAACTGAGGTGAACTTCAGCGGAGTCTCGTCTGATGAAGGATGAAACACACAGGCGCCCACACATACACGCTGAAGGGCTGCGTCACTCCTGCCCACCTGCAGGAGGCATAATAACAGCACGCAGCAGGGAAGCCAACCACTAACTGGCACTCGCCTGACCCAAGGGCTGATGGGAAATTCTCTCCACATTTCTTCACTTCTGTTTCCCTGTCTCAATACACTTTCACCAGCTCTGGCTGAGTGTCATGTCATGGTTTCACACCTTGTCAGGAAGCGCCGGAGAAAGAGTCAGAAAGGAGGTTGAAGAAAGGAGTTTAACAATACCCCATCCCATGATTTGTCTTTATCAGGAGATGTCTTTCTAGTGCTTTGTTTCTTCCGTGACAGGGTGTGTCAGGCTGCAAGGCTCTGGTGGAATGGTGTGTGTGGGCTGTTAAACTACAGCTTGTTTCGCGCCAGTCTGTCTTCATCTGCTATTCTCCCAAACCCACACACATCTACATGCGCACGTACACAAACTCAAAAACTGAATCCAAATCGCTATCAGACACTTTTCACAGGATATCATTCAAAACGCACCCAATTTTCCCTCGTCAGCTTTTGTTGCTAGTTGCATTCACGCCTAGGTATGATAAACATGAAACTAGTTTCTATTGACAACAATCTCTGTATAGAAGCTTTTGTCAATTCAGAATCATTTCCTGTAAACATGCCAAAAAAGAAATGTGAAAAGTAACAAACCTGCAAAGAGAAATGCTAATAAAATGCTTCCATGATAGCTTCGATCCCAAAAGCCATTCAAACGCACTCCTGATGTTTGGCAGAGCGTGGAGTGTGTACAAATTGATTTATTTTGGCTTGATGTGTTTGCTTCAATCTATGTGGGAGGCCTGTCTTCTGGGTCCGGGTGGAAAGTTCAGCGTGTCAATTCACATCCGTGTCTGTACGCTCTGATGTCTCCTTCCCTTCCCCCAAACACACACCTTTAGCCAGCACCCCACCGCCAAAGCCTCCATGAGGAGCGCACACACTCGAGTAGGTCAGAGAAGGTTGAGAAATGTCATTGTTACGGGGTGCCGATAGAGTTGGGGCGGGCAGTCTCAAACCCCCCCTGCCACACAGCCCGCTAAACACAGCAGGGGTCTGCAGTTATCTATTTCCTGTCATAAGTTTTTCACACTTTAAGTCAATAACTTAGACTTGACTGTTCTCAGGAATGTAACCTCTGCTCTTGTTGTTTTGAGTAGAGGAGACTTGCACTTGAAATGTGCTACCACCTTGTAGAACACATGACCGTTATCATCCTTGGCTTGGCTGCAGCCCAGAACAAAAAGTGATTTTAATTTTTTCGCCTTTGTTTGTGTTTGCAGAGGTGTGTGCAGTGGACTGTGGCTCTCACGGTGTGTGTTTAGGAGGAAGCTGTCGCTGTGAAGAGGGTTGGGCTGGTTCGGTATGCGATCTGAAAGCGTGTCACCCACGCTGCACTGAGCACGGAACCTGCAAGGACGGCAAATGTGAATGCCACCAGGGCTGGACCGGAGAACATTGCACCGTCGGTAAGACAAACAATCATCAGTACTGTATATCAGTTACACTACATGGCCAAAATAATGTGAATGCCCTCCTTAAACATAAACATAAACAGGTTTAGCTCCTTAATTCAAGTGATTTTCAGGGGCCTTTTCTGTTCCAGAATGACTGTATAAAGCATCTAACCTTACTGATTTCACTTTTGTCGGAATGGGAGAAAATCCCACAGCCTTATTCTAACATCTAGTAGAGAAATGTGAGGATAAACTACCTGTTTTTTATGCCACCAAGCTCATATGGGTGGTGTTTGGGTGCCCACATATTTTTTTTTTTTGTTGCCAAATAGTGTATTTGCATAATGTGTACAAAGTTTTTTCTCTCTCTGTCTCTCATTATTCCCAGCTGGTGTTGATGCTATTGTATCGAAGCTATTTGCTATTTGTTATGAAGGTTTAACTCACATCTTTGAGCTTGTTTTGATTGCATATTCCCTTTGTTTTACTTCTCCACCTGCTTTGGCTCTTCCGTCTCAACAGGAAGAGGACTATGAGTGTTTGTTCTGTTTTTGTACCTTCCCCCTGACCTTTGCTTGCTATCAAAGGGTTGACATTTTCATTGCAGTTGATGCAGGCTTCCACATGGGAACACCTATTCTGAAAATCAGGGGGCTAAACGACAGCAATTTCTCCTTAAACAAGCACTAAACTATGTTCATTATTTAAATCTCAAAGAAAAACAGTCATGGCAAGTTGGATAGCATGTGTCCTGCTGGTTTAGTCTGGTTAATACTGGTTAGTTGTGGTTTGGTGCTGGTCTTGCACCAAATTTTCCATCTTTTTTCTCTTTTTTTTCACTTATATATGAAAATATGGCCAAAAAATCTATATATATTTCTATTACATTTTACATTTTAAATAAAGTCCCTCTGTTTCTTCTCAAATTCTACGAGTTGCTTAACCGTCAGTCACTAAATCTGTTGATTCGTTGTTAGCGTGTTGGCTACATCCTCCACCAGCTCAACTCTCAGCAGGGTACGTCAGCTGCTCCATTACTCAACACGAGCGATCGAGGTACGCGGCCTTGTTAGCAAGCAGGCCTGTTTCGCTGGGCAGCTTTATGAGAATCTGGCCAGCATTTTGCTATTCGTCTTCCAAATTAGCACGGTTAGCACGTAATTCTGTCCTGCTCTTCTGTTCGAGCCAGCCACCCACACACCACACTCTCACCCCGACTCCAAACTTTACTGAGCAAAAATGCTTGCTGAGTTTGATCACTTAATGACCTTGTTGCTCTAAGTTTAAACATTATAAATGGCCGTAAGACTGTAGGAGACCATATTTTAAAATACATGTCAGTGGCTTTAATGGATTGGCCAATTTTATGGTTTCATTTAAGCTGAAGTGTGAAATTTCTGTGCTGCTAGCATCACCAAATCAAATTGCAAGCATAATGACTGTTATCAAACATGTTTGCTGAATACTTACCCTGCTTGTCGTTGGTCTGCCAAAGAAATTGTACACACCATTGGTTAAGCCAATGCTGCTGGATTAGGCTTGTCTGGGTGCTCTAACAAAAAGAGCAATGTGTTGACACTTTTTCAGAGAAATTCACCTACGAATGGCTTGCTTACTTGTCCCTGTATATTAACACTTCAACTTTAAAGTGTTTACAGTATAATGCATTTATGTGCAAAACATTTTATTAGGTTGTGTTTACTTCGTGTGTGGCCTTCCAGAGTTCGGACGATTGAATATATCTCTTTAGGCCAAGGTTGATACTTCGTCCCTCTTTGCTGAGCGCATGCATTGCAGAAGGTGTGTGTGTGTGTGTTTGAAAGAGAGCACAAGAGGGAGCTAAAAGAATTATGGTACCTCATACATCATATGTGTCAGACTGAGATAAGGGGCCTCTTGGATCCAGGCAGGGGTGTGTGTTTGTGTATGTGTGAATTGTGTGTTTGTGTGTGTGACCTTCCCTGTCCCTCTACACCCACTCACTCTCATTAGACCTCTTCACAGTGAGTCCACACACACATGCCTGCATTACAGCATACTTGCGTCATGATTCTTTCACACAAAGACACTTAGACACAGGTACTGTAAGACAGCTCTCAGACTTACCGGCAGCATCCAGACATTTTCAGTATGTATTTTATTGTTATGACACGAAGTCTTTCTCAAAAAGCCTAAAAAAAATATACAGATATTTTGTTCTGAGCTATATGGGCTTTTTTTCTTAATCTGATTGGGGCCACTTTCATATATTTTCCTAGATCCTGGACAGTTTGAACTGATTCAATGAAATTTATTTAAAAAAATAAAATTCCCCCCGAAACTATTCTAATGACACACTTTTTAGGAAACTTAATGCCGAAATAAAGCTAATCTATACTGTAATATTCACAATGTTACTTAATTTTATCTCTTCAGCAAAATCTAGAGTATTTGATATATCATCAAGCCCTAATCCTAACTGAACATTATGGTCTGTAATGTGAACTTATCCAGACAGTACGTCAGATTTTTAAAAAGGCATCTGTTTGATTTAGCTTAGTGTGACTCAAGATCTGTTTATACATTTGGAAATTATTGGGGAGCTTCATGAGAGGAGGAGAGGGAGAGTAGGAGCATGAAATATTTCTCACGACACCCAAAACACACTCTCTGCCAACTGCACTTTCTCTTGTCGAAGGCTGCGATGCTCTTTTTAGATAACGGGTTATTTCAGGAGTTGTTGAGAGTTAATAGGACTTCTCGAAGAATACCCAATTTAGTGGGTTGAGGTACATTTAGTAGTTTTTTAATCCACTTATTCACAAATCACCATATCACAAAATGGCATCTATAGGAGTGGAAGCCCACGAATCATATAAAAGAGTCAGTCATATAAACCACCTGTTTTTTTTTTTTACTCTTAAATGTGCATGTGCATTAGCAATATATATATATACATTTTAAAAAATTATTCCGATTTTTCACCCCAAAAAAATTATTGACTAACAATTTTGGCAATTTCTGTTTTCCCTTTTTAGTAGCTGCGTTTAGTAGTAACTGAGTGAACTGAATTAAAATGAATTTGGTGCAACTTAGTGAGCTACACTCACTAAATAAAAGCCTGTTTCTGAGATGCATCATCTCTGAGCTCAAGCATTCACTTTAGCAACAAGTTCGGGAATATGATGAATCACAATGCTGGCATGTTGTATAATGTGAATAAATGGTGCATATTCTGGAACACGAACATACTCGTGAGCCCATTTTCTTAGGATCGTTTATTAGTAATAGCTCTTTAAAGACTCTTTATGACTAAAGAAAAGAGATTTTTTGTGTGAAGTGTGGCTTGTCAGAAGCTTCCACTGCCAGACATTTAAGATTTTTTATTAAGACTTGTATGCTTCATTAGGCCTTGGGCCCTTCCAGATCATTCATCAGAAGCACAACTCTTACTGTGAGAAAGCCATGGATTACAGCAAGCTGTGCACACACATCAGTCAACCCTGCTGGAGCATACAGAAATGTACCCACACACACACATTCATCCAAAATAATCTTGTCAAACTTCCATACTGTAAAAGTGCACAAATTGAACTACGGTGTGAAGAATCCTAAAGCATTATTGGAGCAGATCGGTTTACTCAGCAGCCATTTTGGTACGGCCCCCAGGCAGCTATTTTGTAGTCATGCAAGTTGAATGAGGAAAGACCGAAATATCCAAACTGCTTGGCAAGGGTAGGTTTCAATAACATGCCAAATCACAAATAAAATCTGACAACCATGGTATCACAAATGTTACTTTTATAGTTCAAATCTGGCTACAAAAATATGTTTTTCAGGTTTGTCCAGCTGATGGACATGCATGTGTTAGAGCAAAAATATGTTGGTCATTGGCTGTTATATATTAAAGGCAGGACTTTTTTCCCCAACATCTACCATATTGAGCTTTGTGATATATCGTAAATATATTGTGATATTTCAGCACCAGTGTCACATATGTTTAATGTTTTTGTGGAAACCGTGATACACTACGATTCCAAAATTTGAGGTATGTAATTTAAAATATATATATATATCTTTTTATTGGCAAGGATGCTTTAAATTGATTGAACAAAATATTTCTATTTCACATAAATGCTGTTATTTTAAATGGTCAATTTATCAAAGAATCCTAAAAAAAAAAAATCAGTTTCTACAAAAATATTAAGCAGCAAAAACTGTTTTCAACATTGATAATAGTAAGAACCATTATTAATAATTGAGCACCAATTATAATTGATGATACCTGTACTGAAAATTACACTTTAAAATATATATAAAAATATAATTATTTTAAAATGTAATAATATTTCACAATATTACAGTTTTACTTTTATTTATTTATCAATTCAGTATAATTAATACAGCATAAATGTAATGTTTGATCGGTAGAGTATCTTGCATGCAGTCGAACACAAATGCATGCGGTACTGAAGCGCCTGTCCTTCAAAACCTCCCATTTATTATCACGCATGGACACGTGCATACAGACAAAAAAAAAAATCAATAGCAAAACCTACAGCACGCTAACACACAACTACATCATTTTGATCTCCAATGCCCTCGATTCTTCCCTCACATCAAACCATGTCAGATAGATGGATGATTAAAGCAAAAACAGCCCGCACTGTACATCTACAAATCGTTTTCCACGCTTTATCATTTCAATCAGTAATTAATGAAACGCCCTGTTACAGCAAATTAATCCAAGCATGCTCTGAAAAGGGAACGGGAATCAGACTTGCAGTCTGTGGAATGCTTGGAGGTGGTGGTGGCATGCGCTATCCTGTTATTGCGGTGGCGGGGCATCTGTCGGGCAGGTAGAGGGCTGACACATTGCTAACATTTGATTGGTTCTGTGGGATGGCTGGAGGTGCCCATGAGCGTGATTAAAACACATGTTTGGCCTCTATGTCACACTAGCTACACCCACAGCTGTGGGGGCATGTATACCACCATGTGGCTATGCATAACAATTAGGATAATGGAAAATAATATAGGCTTTCTCTCTTTTTCTTTTTGGAAGAACAGTGACTGAGCCGAGCTGGACGCGATGTGTAATTGTTTCCAGATTAATGTCACTTTAATCAGAGCTCTTTGAATGTGCACGTAAATAATGAAGCATTGATGTCCATAAAGGGATGATTGCCTTTTTTTTCCCTTCCCTTCCCCTCCGTCTCTCTCTCTCTCTCTCTCTCTCTCTCTCTCTCTCTCTCTCTCTCTCTCTCTCTCTCTCTCTCTCTCTCTCTCTCTCTCTCTCTCTCTCTCTCCCCCCCCCCCCCCTCAGGACCATCAATGTAAATGAACAAAAGTTTGTTGTAATTAGCCAGTAATTGGCTGCCCTCACTGGCAAGCTTCCAGCTCAGAGTATGCGTTAGCTTGTGTTTTCATAACCCGTTGTGTATTCTGGGATAGATAGGCAGCCCGGTCTTCTACAACTGTCTAAGTTCTGGATCTCCCAGACATAACAGTGAGTGTGTGGAAACTATACACCCGAGGAATTTAATCAGTACGCTCTCTCTCTCAGTCTCTCTCTCTCTCTCTCTCTCTCTCTCTCTCTCTCTCTCTCTATCTCTCTCCCTCTCTCTCTCTCACACACACACAACCTCTCACTCAGTCTCAGCCACACACGGTCGTCTTCCATTCACACAAGAGTGTCTTCCTTAAGAACATAATCCAGCTAATGAAGCCTCTGCATAGTATCGTTGTTATGCTTGTATTAAAAGGTGACCTTTTATTTAAGATGATTTGTTGTGACTTAGCATATGTAATATTATGACACGCCGCACAGGGTTTCTCCCAAAGCCTTGTCAGAAATCATTTCATTTAGCCACAGGAAGGAGATGATTGCTCTCGTACACATGCGGATGATTCAGGGCTTATCCATACAGTATTCCCACCAACACACACATTTTTTTCCTCACTCTGGGCCATATAATATTTCACTCACACACTGAGAGGCTCAAGGATAATAGACCTGATGTGATGACAATGTGAAACGTGAAATAGCAAACATACAGCAGGATTCTTGAACCACTTGTCAATCATCGGGATCCGATTTCCAATTAGCATGTGAGGCCCCGTTCGGTGCGCTTTTCTAACTGTACTGTAAATCCCATGATGCCTATGTTATTTACTTTATGCATTATGAGTGATGGTGTCACACATTTGAAAACCGATTTTTGTGAACGCTCAGTGAATACTGAACAGGTAGAGTGAGTCATTTTCTACGGGGGTGTTGTTTTTCATTTGTTCCACAAATGGTGTCGCAGAGGATTGAGCAGGGTACCTTTGGGCTTTGAGAACCATGGAAGTCCAAGACTGCTCAGTCGACGTGTTTTTGCTTTATTTAACCCAGTGTGTTCGTTTTTGTAAAGGAGTTGCAAAGTACACTGGAAAAAAACATTTGGTGTATGATTTACTTTAAAACAATTTTCCCTCAGAAATTGCTTGTAAAATTCACAAAGAAATGGGAAACGCTTCCAAAAATAATATTTTTTTTTAATGCATGTTTTATGTACAACTTTGAAAAATAATTTGTTTATACATTGATGTGAGAAAGGAGACATCAGTTAGCGTGTCTACTCGTTTTGAATGTCTGTCAATAGAAGATGCACTTTGGAACCAGATTGAAATTGCGACATCTTCCAGCAGTACTAAAAAAGCTCTCCGTTTCTGTATGTGGTTTTCAGGTTGACTGTCTTTTCACACCTTTTTAACATCTTTCTCTTCCTTTTTCTTCTTCTTCTTGCTCCCTGTAAAGCTCACCCGGAGACGTATGTCCAAGGTACTGTATCTTTCCTCCTTTTTCTCTCTCTCATTCTCTCTCCCTTGAGCTCTTGTGTCCCGGATTGAGGTCTTTATGACATTTTTATGGCGCATTAATAACCTCTTCTCTCTCTCTCTCCTCTGCGTGTCTGCTATTATTGTGATTCTTCATTGGCTTCTTTTTTTGGACTGTCAGAAATCCAATCCAATGTCCTCAGTGCTCTCCTTGGCTAATGTTCCAACTTCTGCAGAACCATCCCCCTCGCCACAGCTAAATCACCACTGCTCCGCATCTGCGTTTAGCACCTCCTCCGTGTCCCAGAGTCGCACTCACGTTCGTTTTGAAAACAATAGAAACCTGCACGCAAATGACGATCAGCCATGTTTAGTTTATAATGAACTACGAGCTGGCGGTGTAAACGGAGATCAAGTGAAGAGATACTTGCAGATTCTTGTTTACTGTTACTGAGGTGTTTTTGGAAATGATTTCACAGGGCTAAATCAGTGCTAAGCCAAGTGTGATTCTAGACTCGCATACTGGCATATGGTGCATCAGACCGCCAAGATTATTTTTTTTTAAGATGTTTCTTAAACTCTTACGGGCTTACTTTGATACGTTTACTCGAAACCTCAATATGTTAGCTCGAAACATGTTTTTCGCTTGTCTTTATTATGTCTTACCACATTCCATGTTTTCATTTTCTCACTCATACAATGCTAAACCGACATGGCACGTAGTGTATCGCAGTATGGTATTTTATTCATGCGTTGAGTAACACAATATACACGCTGTGGCAATCCTCCAGACGGAGTCGGCCAAAGTCGAAACAGCTCCCACTCCTCTTTCAACATCTCGCCTTCCTCCTTCTCAAAGCCCTTCTTTCCTTTCCTCCTTCTCTTTATGGTCATTTGCTTCCTTTCTCTCTCTTTTCTTTCCCTTTTGTGTTTTTGTGTTCTGAATCGTCCTTCACTTGGACTCAAGTGCTCAGATTTTTTTTGTTAATTTTCTTTCCCGAATTTTCCTCCCTCCCGGCCCCATAATAGGAGAGAGGATAGGATTTAAAGGTAATGCATACCAAAGCCCCAAGGAGACTGTCACAAGCAATCACTCCGCTGTCTCTCTGTGTCTTTCTTTCTTTTCTTGTTTCTTGCTTTCTTTCTTTCTCCCTCCTTCACTTTTTTGTCTTGAAGCACGATGTCAGCGTGTCTATGTTCTAGTCTCCTCGCTCTATTTATTGTTGTCCTTTATATCTGCCAAATTCATCATTGTTTGTCTTGAACAAGCCACAAACACACACACACACACACACAATTACTGACATGTGCACACACACACACACACCTGTGGTCCTTGAGTTTTGTTTGGGAATCCTGTGGGTCCTGTCTCCATGCATCCCGCAGCCTGACCCCTGGTGTTTGTTAGCCTAGCTTCTCCCACAGTCCTCCCCTTCCCTCCCCCTGGCCTCTCTCGCTTTCCTCTGATTCCGTCCGGCGGAATGTGACCTGGGCAGAAAGTATAGCGCTGGAGGCACACACTCTCTCGCCAGCTCAGATGTCCACCCTATACTTTATGCCACTGGGATTCTCTGTGTGCCGTAGCTTCACATGGATGCCATTGCTGATTTATGATTCCCTCACCCTTTTATATCCCTTCCTTTGATCTCCTCTTCTAAATTCAATTTTCTTTTTTTAATTGATTTTCTTTAAATCAATTTTTCATTTGGATTCCTCAATCGGTTATTTTTCCTTTTGAATCTCACCTTGATTTTCTCACAAACGTATGCCATTCCTTTTGAAATGATTGGTTGTGTCGAGAGAGAACATCCGTAACATCCATGTGAATCTACAGCCTCTGTGCATCTCTCTAGGCCTGTTTGAAGTCCAGCGTCAGTCTGTGTTCACCTTTAAACCTTTACTTTCATTCTCGACGATGTCAGTGTATCTCTGTTTGGATTACCATTTGTGTTTCACAAGTTGAAGACACACTGTGTCCTACTGTGGCCATGTATACAGTATGTCGATTTCTAACTGCAACAGAACAACTTTCAGAGAGAATACTGTCATATACTGTAAATTTTTAAAACACACACATAGTGACTCAGTCCAACACACATTTGAACATTCACATGCCCGTACTAGTGTATGACGGCTCTGTCTGTCTCTGCAGAGGGATGTCCAGGTCTGTGCAACAGTAATGGCCGCTGCACCCTGGATCAGAACGGCTGGCATTGTGTCTGCCAACCAGGCTGGAGAGGGGCTGGATGTGACGTTGCCATGGAGACGCTCTGCGCAGACGGCAAGGACAATGAAGGAGGTGAGGTCACCGGTGACTGAACGCATAAATGTTATAAAATTTAAATGGGATGCATATGGGAAAGTGTATGTAAATATCACATACATATTTGTCAATGATAATCAGGTCAAGTATGTCACCCTGGTGGAAACGGTAAAATGTGCATGTTTAATTGTTTTTGAGTCAACTGACATATTGTGACATTGTAATTTCTTCACCCTCAGTTAAAGTCATGATAAATTAAGTTTAGTAAGTAAAGTTTTTAACTTATGTCCGTCCTAAGCAAACGCATAGAAACAGAAAAGTAAGCATATATTGATTTAGAAGAGTCACACAATTTCTCACTGTTGTATCCCATCAGAATATAGCACACAAGACACCCTAAGACCAAAGACAAGTAAATCTCAAAACTGGAGGTTAGCTCAGAGTCTGAAGGTTCTACTTCCAGTCTTGACAGACATCAGGGAGACCGGCTATGACAGAGCATCTCTTTTTACTTGCATTCAACAAAAATGACAGGCCTGCTCAAGTAGTCGTGAATCCTTCTCCACTGATCTTGCATTCAGGGCGTGTGTGTCTGGATGCAGAACGTTTTGGTACATGTGAGGTTCTGTTGGACGCTTGAGGTCCAGAATGCGGTCTAGGTCTAAAAATCTTCTCCACTGAGCTCAATGCATGAACCTTTAAACACAGCCCAATTCCAAAGCATTTGAGGAGATTGTTTTTCTAGTTGGAGATAATGCGGTCTGTAACATCTTAAATCTGAAGGATTTACAGTCCTCTGGAAGCCTGAAAAGAAGCTTTGAAGTTTTTCCAAAGCGGAAAGAAAAATATACAGTAAGGTTATGATATATCCTCAGTCGTACAGTAATCGTGCCACGTTTTGCAGATTTGCTTTGAATTTGGCTTCCTTTCAATAGCTATTACAAAGAGGTACTGTAAAAAGATCAGCACATAAAGTTCTTTACATAAACAAACATAAAAAATAAATACGTTTCTCCTTAAATACACATACATGTCCAAAGATCCCATTACGTGACCTCTGTTTTTTGTGACCTATACGCAAGCTATGTTAAAAGATTCTGCTCCCTCTGGAGGAACCTTTGCATGTGCGTGTTGACTTTGGCCATAGCGGACCGGATTTAAAGCAGCGTGAGAGTTACGAGAGGTCCAGATCTCACATGAAGTTGCGTGGTGCTTTTGGCAGGGGGTGCCGGGACCCTCGTAAGGCAAAACAAACAGTCATACACTCTGCCTCGGGTCTCACCAGAGCAGTGTCAGCTCAGGGTGCTGTAAAAAAAAAGAATTGGTCTCGTACTGATTAGCGCAACAAAAGCGTGTGTTTGCACATGTGTTCTTTTACAACCCCCCTGTGACGGTGTGCCAGATGTACACAGGGCTTTTTATAAACTAGCTGAGACGGATGGCAGAGGTTTATGGCACTTACCTGCGGGAGATCAGATCGCATTTCCACACAAAGCATTAACCAGGTGTATACTGATAGAGGCAAGAGAGAGTCTTGACAATGTGAAAGAAGAAAAAGACAATATTGCTGTCATGTTTCTGACCCTAAAGGTGAAAGAACTAAGGGGTGGATGATGTATGAAGCATAGATGCAAAATCGTTTCAATTCTCTCACACTATAAGCGTGTGACGGGATCTGTAAGACAAGACACAGGATATACTATAAGACTCTTGAACACGTAGAACCTCATATTTTTTATGTGCATTGTTAAGTGAGGTGTGTGTCTGTGTGTGCAGATGGCCTGGTGGACTGTATGGATCCAGACTGTTGCCTGCAAAGCTCGTGTCAGACTCAACCCTTCTGCCGTGGCTCTCCTGACCCCATCGACATCATCAGCCAGAACCAACCCACAAGCCCACAGCAAGCCGCCCAGTCGTTCTATCAGCAAATCAGCTTCCTCATTGGCCCAGAGAGCACGCATGTCATTAACGGAGACAACCCGTTTAACAGAAGGTATGGCTGTATCAGGGCTCATCAATAAGGATGCCGTAAAGGCCCAAGCCTTATCGGCCAAGTGATGAACTACATCTTACATTGATCATTTAAAAATCTTTTATACCAGCCCAACTTAAACAGTGTTTTTTTTGTGTGTGTGTTTTTTGGTCTCTTGAGTGTTGTGAGTTCAGTGAGTATTTGAAGTAAAGTAATCCAGCTGGATGATATGTTTTCACTTAGATCAGTTAAAATCTTTCTTCTCGGGTTTAACAGCTGCAAGGAAAACTATCGTTAGTTCTCTGTTTCCTCCTAATTCTTTGTCAAAACAACAAAGATTGTCCTATTTTATAGATATTGTTCATTTGGAGGGATCCACTGCCTTAATTAATACAGCAAAGCCAACTATTCTGCACTGGAACTCATGACAGCTTCATTTCCATTTTTAAAACTTAAGTGATCTAAAGGTATAGGATAGGAGAGTATACTAAGATATAAATGAAGGCAAATGGGAGTGCAGGTTCTCTTGTTTGTTTGAACTGTTTATTTTTTTTCTCCTCCTTTTATTTTGATAGACACCTTAATTACCTTTATTTCAACAAACACTTTCTTCCTGTGAATCATTTATCTCTGAAATTATGTATATAGTCCTTTAATTGTATTTATTCTTCTTGATGTACTGTATATGTACATCTGTTTCTCGTGTGTATATCTGTTTTATTTTTGTTATCAGTTATGTCCTCCACGCTGAATTAAGTCAAATAAATTGTTAGTGTTAATGCTGGTAACTTTGTTCGTAAAAAGCACAATAAAGTATTGGTAAAAAAAAAAAAATGGATAAGAAATTATAGACAAATCAGTAGCCTAATGGTTCACACAGTGAGCTTTTACCATACCATAAGCCATTATCATTACCTTAAGCCATATTGTTTCCAGGAAATATGGGATGTTATAGCTGTCGTGGAGTTGATTTAACCATAATAGATATATAGCAGGGAACTGAACTTTAATGAAAAATATATGTTAAAAGTCATAGTTAATTAAAAAATGCACACACACACACTATTTATCATACTTGTGATGAGGCCAGTGCAGCAGAAGTAAAGATCTAACTAAAATTACTGAACCAACTGATCTAAAGCTGAAAAGGATTCTTAATGTCTAACAATTAAAAAATACTGAGGAGCAGCACTTGTTCATGGTGGCTTATGATGTAAATTTTATGAATCCAGTTTCTGCTTTGCGAGAGACCATGTGCGCGAACCACCATTAATAAAAAAGAAAAAAACATTACTCCGTACAATTGCTTCCAACAGCCCTCTTAAAGACTTCATAGAGTTGCCATGGAAACAGATGTGCTGACAAAACCTCATAAGAACCGTGTGACCCGGGTTACAGAGAGAAAGATATTCTGAAGTTGCATTAAAGTGTAATTTACAAATTATGCGCCTCAATTTGCATTGTGTATGTGAGAGCACCATAACAGTTATTGGAAAGAGATGTTAGATCTGATAATAGCCTGCTTGAATAAGCACTGCTATTAATTAAGTTGTCACATCCAGAGAGTGGGTTTGTCCGAAGCATCTTCTCTATGTTTGCTTGAATGGATATAATCATTTATTAGTTGTCATGGTCAGCTCCCTTCATGGCTCTGTTTTACCTTGTTCATCCCTTTTGCTCTGTCAATTAAGCGCCCGTTGCTATTTCAAGACCATCTCCTTTTTTACCACAAATGCTCGCAGTCACGTTTCAACTTGACTGATACGTGATAATAATGCAATCTCGATCAGTTTGTTTATCTCGTTCCCTGCCTCCTATGCACAACTCAATGCACATGTTCTGTTAAGATGGAAATCACATTAAAGTTAGCTTAATTACTCTCAAAAATTGCTTGGCAACTGCAATTCGGTCATGACAGATAACACGATTAGCTACAACAAAGAGTTTAATAGGCCCAATGCCGGTGCCCCATATGTGAGGACATTAAACCTTTAAGTACCTCTGTGGCAAGATAAAGACTGATCTGATAAGGGGAGGTGTAGACTAATGTGATTTAAAAATAAATGCACAAACCCACGCGGGGCACATCTGCACTGAATATCGGTCATTTTGGCTGGAGAGTTTGTTTGGCAGTCATCGAATGTAACACAAACCATGTGTACCAGACTCCCTCATCCTCCTAGCTCATGATAAAATAGAAAAATCGCTTGCTAAATAATATAGATGTTTAAGTAAACATTACAGTCTCTGGTTTTTGTAATCATAACACAAGTTTAGTTTGATTTGTAAGTTTTTTTTATTTTTTTATCCTAGACTGCTTTTTGTTTAAATAGGACAAATGGTGATAAAAGGACACACCACAGATATATATTTTGGATTGACTGAGGAAAGGCCGTTATTGTGAATAATGAGATATATATATATATATATATATATATATATATATATATATATATATATATATATATAGTAGCTGTCAATTTGAATGTTTTATGTTTTTGAAGTCTCTTATGCTCACCAAGGGGGCTGCTTTTATTTAATCAAAAATACAGCAATATCAGTAATATTGTGAAATATCACAATTTAAAACAATTGTTTTCTATTTTAATACATTTAAAATATATATTTATTCCTGTGATGGTAAAAGCTGAATTTTCCGCATCATTACTCCAGTCTTCAGTGTCACATGATGCTTCAGAAATCATTCTAATATGCTGATTTGCTGCTCAAGAAACATTTCTTATGATTACCAATGTTGAAAACAGATTTACTGCTTAACAAAAGAGAGATATTAATACTTGTATTCATCAAGTTTGCATTGAATTGATCAAGCGACAGTGGAGACATTTATAATGTTACAAAAGATTTTTGTTTAATAAATGCTTCTCGTTGAACTTTCTATTTATCAAAAACACTGAAGATTCTGACAATTCAGCTTTGTCATCACAGGAATAAATACAATTTTAGAATATATTAAAATAGAAAATAGTTTAATTTGTAATCATATTTTGTAATATTTCTATTTTTATTGCATTTTTTATTAAACAAATGCAGGTTTGGTGAGCATGAGAAACTTTAAAAACATTTAAAAAAAAAAAAAAATTATGTTTCCAAACTTTTGACAGGTATATCCCCTCATTCTGCCTTCTGGGTCAACAAGGTTTCAAAGAAAATCCCGCTAAGAAAAAGTTGTTGTTTGTGTGTTTCCTCAGGGTAACTACCTATTGATTCACAGCATAAACATTGTAAAGCAACATGCCACTGCAGCAAAAGTGCCAGCTCCTCAATTTTCCGGAATTAAGTATCTGTCACACACCCTATATATCCCAGCAGCCTCTCTCCAGATGTTTCTCCTATGTCATCTTCAGCTGTCCGTTCACTTGAACGCCTGGCTCAGCAAGCCCCTGTCTGTGTACATGGAAATGTCTTGTTTTCATTTTGCTACATGCTTCCCAGCACTAAGGGGCCTTTTAAGCAGATTAAGCTTCTGCGTGGTGCATGTTGGCAAAATAGAAGGTGTTTTAAGCAGTGAGGTTTGGATGGAAAACAACTGGAGCATTCAGAGGGTCAGTGTCCAGAAGAGCGCATTTGTATGACCCCTTTAAGAATGAAGTAAATAACCTTGAGCACCTTGGTAGATGTCCACCTGGATCCAGCCATAATCCTTGTGATGGCATCATCGTGAAGGTGATTCTTAGAGAGAGACAAGGGCAGAAAGGGAAAGCTACCGGTATTAGAGGCTGTATATGATCTTTAAAAAAACCCATTGATCATTATGGTGTTACTCTGAAGTTTTTTTGCCAGAATTTTTATTATTTCAAAAGTATTATATACATATATATAAAGTATATTTCTAATTAGCGACATTAGTTTACCTTTCTCTGTATCTTGATTGTTTTTGTGCATTTTACAGTACATTTGTAGTTTTAGTTTTTACATTTTTGCGCACTTACATTTTTATTTCACTTAAAGGGATAGCTCACCCCAAAAGGAACATCTTGTCATCATGGTGGCCTCAGAGCATGTGGTATGCAGAGCTACAGTAATAGGTGTGTGTTGTGGTGTTCAGGGCAAAAGAGAGAGAAATACAGCACTGAGAGGGTGAATTACAGCATGCTTTTAGGACACTCAGGCTGTGGCAGCTAACACTGGACACTATTGTTTTATTATCTCACACAAAGCAAATGGGATTTCTGAGTTACGGTCACATCATGAGGAATGGCAGCTTATTTATGGAATGTTTACCTGTGCCTGTGACCCTGGGGTCATTTCCACACTTCCCTTATCTCGGCTTCAAGTGAGGGGCGACGCCACACTTTGATTCACTGCTGCTCTGCTGATTAGGCCCCCAGAAAAACAGTAATGACCTGGAAAATCATCCAATAAGTAGAGCGATGTGTCCTCGGCTCGGCACTGCCGTGAAGCGACTCTCTGCCTTCCTGCCATTGATTAACAGCTAAAGCAGATCTCTCCCACTCATCCTGCCCAAAACAACACAGCCTCTGATTAACTTCATGGTCGCTTTGTTATTTTGTTAGGAATGTCAATTGATTAATTAATTTATTTTTTTTATCAAATTAGATATGCCAATAATAAATTAATTGCAATTGTTTAAATATATCCGTATCTACTGAGAAAGATAAGGTGATTCAGATAATTTGATTAAATTAAAGTAATATATTTGTAATTATTTCTCTCTGTACAAGTGCGCTCTGGTCATTCAGTCATGCTCAACAGTTTAAGTAAAAATATTTAAAAATGTATCTTGTGACCCCATTGCTCAGTTTAATTCTGTTGCACCTGTTGCTTTAAACTGACAGCTCTATTTGTGTGTGTGTGTGATTTGAAAGTCAAGTGTTTATCAAAAAACTATATATAACGAAATTGATAACGCAGAATTCATAAGTATTTAAGGTATTTATTCCCCGGGTTGGAAAGTTACAGTTCTTTAAACAAAAGCCTTGGACACATCGATCCTTATAAAGCTATTTGAAGGAAAAGCTGCCTTGGGAATTAAGCACATAAGAATCCCACTGCAGCCTTTAGGGGACTGAATTATGGCGGTCTACAGAGACAGGGGCGCAAGAGTCACATAAATAAGCATAGTGTGTGTGTGTGTGTGTGTGTGTGTGTGTGTGTGTGTGTGTGTGTGTGTGTGTGTGTGTGAGAGAGAGAGAGACAGACTTTGTGTGCTTTCTAGTTATTTACAGTGGATTAGACATTTTAACATCGCAGTGAAAGCTTAGTGAATCCATGGTCAGTCATGCTGTAAATCATATTAACAGTGTGTGTGTGTGTGTGTGTGTTTTTTTTTTTACCAACTCTGTGTGTTTGTTTTGCAGCCTGGTGTCCATTATCAGAGGGCAGGTGCTCACTGCAGATGGTACACCCCTGATCGGAGTCAACGTGTCCTTTGTGCACTACCCAGACCACGGATTCACCATCACACGGCAGGATGGCATGTAGGTTGATTGAAAACACAAGCAGACGCATATCCTATATACACTTCCATACTGTTTAGGTCCTTGAATAACTAAATGTCATAGCACAGCACAGGGTATAGATGTCACCAAAACCATCTGTTTAGTTATGTTTAGTACTTATGCATAAAATATACATAAATGTGTGAAAACCTCTTCACTGAATACTCTTTGTTTTTTTTGGATTGAATACACAATTGAATACTTTATGGCTCCACAACTGTGTGTGTGTGTGTGTGTGTGTGTGTGTGTGTGTGTGTGTGTGTGTGTGTGTGTGTGTGTGTGTCTGTGTGTCTGTGTGTGTGTGTGTGTGTGTGTGTGTGTGTGTGTGTGTGTGTGTGTGTGTGTGTGTGTGTGTGTGTGTGTGTGTGTGTGTGTGTGTGTGTGTGTGTGTGTGTGTGTGTGTGTGTGTGTGTGTGTGTGTGTGTGTGTGTGTGTGTGTGTTTTATAGTGTGCTGCCTTATCTACTAAGATCATCTCATGAAAATGTCAGGCATTGCTTCAGGAAGCAGTGCTTTAGCAAACAGCCTGTTTAAAATGCATTGGATTTACAAGGGTGGAATCAATCAGCCAATGGGCTGCACTCTCCCGTACTGTTAAACCGATCCCGGTATTATTAAGGAGCTGCAGCGCTGCAATCATGAAGGCCTCAGGACTGTAACCAGCAAGCTCTTTATGCAGACATCTTTGTTCCAGGAGAAGGAACTGTTAGGACCCACCATCATGTTCTGTCAAGCAGAGAGGAAATGCAATTTGAATTGAATTCAGTGCAATTAAAGATAGAATCACAGAAAAGGGCATTTAGGTGCAGTTGATGCTTGATGGACTCTATGGGGTCAAGTTTTTAAAGAAATAGTTGAATGGAAAATGAAAATTCTGTCTTTATTAATTCACCTGCATGTCGTAATGACGGTAGGACTGACTTGCTTCTATGGCGCACACAAGGTGTCATTGACATCAGACCTGATGCAACACATCTAAAGCCATATTTGATTTGAGGGCTACAGTGGATGAGTTTTAGTGCAAAGTTGAATTTCAATCTGTTTATTACACAAAGCTTCAGATTTGAAATTACACAAAACAACATTATTATTTTTTTGGTACTTCATTGTTACTTTGGTTTGGAACAAGTGTTATTTATATAGGCTACTATTATTGTATTAATTAATTAACTTTTATTTATTTAGATTTTTTTTTCAGTTTAATTTTAATTTTGTTATGTGCTTTTGTCCTTTTTATTATACATTTTGACATTTTTATTTGTCATTTTTATTTTTTATTTCTATTTAGCTTTATTTCGTTTTTTGTTTTAGTAATTTTTGTTCTTCAACTTAAACGGTCACACTTTAGATTAGGGTCCAATTCCCACTATTATCCACGACTTTTGCCTCAATAAACTCGTAATTACTGCTTATTAATTAATAGTAAGTTAGTTGTTAAGTTTAGATTGTGGGTAGGATTAAGTACAATGTACAATGAGGTCATGGAAAATAAGGCTTATAAATGTAATTTATAAGTACTAATAAACAGCCAATATCCTAGTGCATGCTAGTTAATAGTGAGAATTGGACCCCAAAACTAAAGTGTAACCACTTAAACTTCTTTTATTTAGTTGCTAAGGCAACATTTTTCATCTTGTAAGAATTTGTTTAATCTATTGTTCATATTTTATTTAATCTTGATTTCAATTAACAAAAACAATTTGAATAGTTTTAGTTGACAATAACAACACTGTTTGGAACCTGACAGCACTCGTCACAATTTCACTTTCATTATATGGAAAAGAGTAGCCAGGATATTCTTCAAGAATTCTCCTTTATGTTCTATAGAACAACAAACATCCAAACATCACTTGATAATGACATAATGACATAATTTTGGGTTGATTTTGGCTCATCGTATATTTGTTTTCTATTAAGTGAGAAATAGAGGGCATTAGCGCACATAACAGCAATGAGGAGAGGGGTTTAACTGTATCAGTGCATCACAGAGATAGACGGAGAGAGGTGTTCGAAAGAGACTTCCAGAGAGATGTTTAATAGAAAATGTGATGAGAGAAGAGGTTGGACTGGAGAGAGAAATCCCAGACCGAACGAGAGAGAGTACAGGGGGGTAGGCTATAGATAGAGGGAGTGTGCCCGAGATTAGCCCACTCAGCCAGCTGTTGCAGCTCTTGAAATCCACAGCGGGGCAGGCCGTAAAAAAAATGGCAGTGGATAATCATGCACACTGCCACACCTCTTCCACATCCACTTACTTCAACAGGGAATCAGAGTACCAGCCACGCAGCTGTTAGGGACCAATCACCAGCAGCCTCTCCTTCAGAGGTGTGTGTGTGTGTGTGTGTGTGTGTGTGTGTGTGTGTGTGTGTGTGTGTGTGTGTGTGTGTGTGTGTGTGTGTGTGTGTGTGTGTGTGTGTGTGTGTGTGTGTGTGTGTGTGTGTGTGTGTGTGTGTGTGTGTGTGAGCAAATCTTTACGCTTCTATGTGCATATTTTCTGCCCTATCTTGCTTTCCCCCCTGCAGCCGTTGCTGAATATTGGAATATAGGACAGTTCGCTCAGTTCCTGACTCATTTCCCTTCTAATAAGGCTCTCATGGCAACAGAGAGAGAGAGAGAGCCGAGGGAGAGTTTTGGCTTTTACACAAATGCATGATAAAAAGGCTCAGCCACATTATCATGCATTTTTTACCGTGGCAAGGCCCTGTGTCAGGAAGGAAAGGGCCTTCTTAGAAACTCTTGGCTCAGAGGAGACACGCTCTGGGATCAAGAAGGTTAAAGGAAGAGACAATTAAACCAGGTCTAGCCGTCAGTTCTCATGTCTAATTCATCTCAGTTACTCACTCTATCACCCCCACAGTACATTACCTGCATATTACGCATACCTAATGAGGAGAGTATGGCAGCCCTATTGTTTTTTAAATGTGTATATCATTTTATACAGAACGTTATCAAGTTCATAGAAGCTAAGTATTGATATTTATAAATACACCCCTGGTTTATCTGTGCAGGTTTGACATTCTGGCCAATGGTGGAGCATCACTGACACTGAGCTTCGAGCGGGCGCCATTTCTGACACAGTTCCGTACAGTATGGATCCCGTGGAACGTCTTCTACGTAATGGACACGCTGGTGATGAAGAAAGAGGAGAACGATATCCCTAGCTGCGACTTGAGTGGCTTCATTCGACCCAGCCCTCTCATCGTGGCCACACCCCTCTCCACCTTCTTCAGATCCTCACCCGAAAACGGCCCCATCATTCCAGAAACACAGGTAAAGCTTAGTTCGACTCCGTAAATCAAGGTGATTGTGAGATTTCATACTTGCAAGCCACAATGTGGATGATGCAGATCTCCAAATCTGAAACAATCCTTCCCACCAAAGTGATAATTCTGGTCAGCTGGAAAATAAATGATCATTTATTTACAGAGGGTATCATATGGCAGTAGCCAGTATAAATCTGCAAGTGAGTCTAGACGAGCAAGAAGGAGCCTTTGAGAACAGTGATGGCACTAAAAAAACCTTGAGGAAACAGTCTGTTCTCTGTCCTCATCCTGCACCCATGCAGTACTCAGAGGAAAAAGTGTTTTAAATCTTAGTGTGGCGCTTGCAAGACCTAGAAATCACTATAGCCCTTGCCGTAACCCCACATATTGAGGAGATATTGGTCAGCATTTTATATCCTCTTGCACACCCTCCTTTTGTTCCTTTTATAGTGCAAATCCACACACACTATCCCCTACATAATCTGTATAAAATGACTCTAGCCTCTTGCTGCCTGTCTGTAAAAATGAAAGCTGGACCCACATCAGACCAAATAAAGCACCGTGTCTTTGGGGAAATGAATACAAAACATGCTTAGTTTGTGTCTTGCACAACACAATTCCTAAGGTCTTAAAGGAATGGTTCACTCAAAAATGAAAATTCTGCTATTATCCTCACCCTCTTGTTTTTTTCAAAACCCATGGGATTTTCTTTGTTTGTGAAACACAACAGGTATATAAAAAATAATATCCTAGCCACTCTTTTTAATATAATGAAAGTGAATTAGAGGTGTTTAATTTGTAAATGAGTCAGTCTTTTGTTTTTAATGAATCGAATTAAAGATTCATTCATGCAGTGCTGTTGGAGATGTTACCTGTTCACCAAAGAGCTTTCGTATGGCTTCAGAAGAATATAAAATATAATTCATATGGACTACTTAATACTTTCATGATACATTTATCATGCTTTTGCTCCCCATTCATTGTAATTGTATGGAAATCAGTTTATTTAAGAAAGTTTAATTTTGTCTTCCACAAAAGAAAGATCAGACAATAAGAAATTAAATAATTGTCATTGTTGAGTGAACATATCTTTTAAAACTAAATGTAGTTATACAAATAAAGGCAAAATAAACGTTAATATTGAATGCTTCAGTCACTTTTTCCTGTGCCATGTGAAATGAGCGCTGTTGTTGATTGAGAGGTTCACAAAACTTCTGGCTCAGTTCTGTCGGTTTCTTTCTGTCTGTATTTTCTCTTCCACACTAACTTGTGTCCAGATGTGTATTTGATCCCTTCTTCTATAACCCGGCTTTTCCATTCTTACCTTTCTGTGGCATGTGTGTGTGGGAGGGGGGGCATCCCTAGTAATGCGAGCACTCAGGGCCAACACATATGCTGTCTTACGATTTTGCTCGGAGACATAAAGGAGAAAAATTGTTTCCTTATTGTCGGCAGCATATGTAACAGGCCACACTACTCTTCCCGTGTTTCTCCTCGGTCCCAACAGGGGCGTCTGTCCCCTCTGTGGAACCCCACTCATCAAAGTAGATGGGCCCTGATTTGAATTACAGCCTGCTTTGAGAGCAACTCTAAACAGGGGTAATCAGACCCAACCAAGTTAGCATTTAATATGGGGCTTTTGGACTTCAGCTGTAATGGCCTCCAAGGTCTTTTTTTACCCCGAGCGTCACACATAAATGGCAAACAGACATCCCTCAGCCCCCCTTAGCCAGCGCTCGTAACGCTTAGCGGCCGTGACACCGAACGGGAAGGCATATTGCTTCCACTTGGCCGTCGTGCAGAGATGGAAAAAAAAATTATTTGGCTGGAGGAAAACGGCACGTTTTCACGTCCAGAGAAAAGCTCTAGGCGACAGTGGAAAATCAGATGAGACATTTAGTGACTGAAAGATATATGATTTCCCATCATGTTTTGTGTTTCTGCTTCAGAAACTACTGTGTCTTATAAGGCATATCACCTCTAAATGCAACGAGAGTGCATTGTTTTGGCTGCTTTTTGGCAGAAACACTAGCTTCTTTTCTTACCATGAAAAAATGCTTGATGATAAAACTCAATCTGGTCTTTATTACTGTGCATTTAATGGGCTGTATCAAATGAACTTTCAAAGCCTTTTTCATCTTCCCTTTCATTTGGCAAATGAGAAAATATTTTGCTTTAATGCAGCCATGTGCACTTATGGCCCTTGCCCCCGTGGCTAAGAATAACACGGCTGCACACGTAGAGACAC
Organism: Phoxinus phoxinus; assembly: GCF_949152265.1. Taxonomy (NCBI): domain Eukaryota; kingdom Metazoa; phylum Chordata; class Actinopteri; order Cypriniformes; family Leuciscidae; genus Phoxinus; species Phoxinus phoxinus. The sequence goes on from NC_136881.1 coordinate 29,316,119, forward strand.
AGCAGCGCATGCGGTGCCATTTATTAAGAGCTTTATAGCAGGCGGAGTAAAGCATGTTATTAGCTCAGACTCTGTAATCAAAGTTCACAGAGGGGAGGCCAGTACATAGCATGAATGCATTGTGGCTTATAGACGCCCTTAAGTAAACCTACGAACATAGGATATGCACACACACACACACACATGTGAATGGCATCAGCTAGTGTTAGGGTGGCAGCGTTGGCCCTTCAAATTGGGAACATAATGCTACGGTCATGTCCGTGCGTGTAAATGTGAAACCTGAAAAGTGTGAGTTGAAACCACCAAACTTTGTCTTAACTTGCTTTCCTTTTATTTTATCCCCTACCTACCATTAGTTTCCTGTTTTTGCCTGGGCTTTTTTGTTGTCAAAGCCACAGACTGCATATCAAAGGTTCTCCCAAAGCCATCTAGCCCCCTCTACTGATCCCTGTAAAAGTGCAGCGGCATCCAAACCAAAAAAAAAAGAGAGAAGAAAAGAAATTCCCTCTGGCTCCCTTTGTCCTCTGTGTTAGAGAAAAGCAAATGTCCCCTCCCAGTAGGACACTTGACAATGCCATGAGCTGGAAGACAGGGGGATTACTGTCTTTCCACAGTGGCTTGACTGGCTTTTCATTAAGCACTTGAGGAGAAAGCTGTGATGCAGAATTTCTCTGTTGATCCAAGCTGCTCCTCATCTCCTGTGCTCCTTTTGTGCATCTCAAAGAGGGAGAGAAATTAGCACTAATGCTCTGAACTTTGGTGACTCCTCACCAGGGGCACCTTTAAATGCCGATAACTGCACGCCTGTGTTTCATCTGGTACCATGTGCCTGCTTTCTAGAAGTCTGAAATCAATCCAGTTTGAACTCTTCTACTGCAAGTTGTGGCCCTCATTCCTCTGTCTGTTGACTATTTCTCGTGGTCGAGCATGTGGAATCCGGTACAGTAATAGCCTCCGACAGTGATGTAAATATAAGCATGTTCCGCCCGTGAAAATCTCCCTCATTAGATCCAAGATGTCAAGTAAATGGTGGTCAGAGCAAACACAGGCACAGATGTGCTTTAATCCTGTGGAGAGAAAAATTGGAGTCCTCATCCTCGGCTCTAATGCCGCTTCCAGATGCTCCCGAGTCACTCCTTCTCTCTCCCCATCTTCATTTATCTTCACCTCTTTCTCTCTTTGATGTGCAGGTTCTTCAGGAGGAGACGGCGATTCCGGGGAGCGACCTGAACCTCATGTATCTGAGTTCGCGGGCGGCTGGCTACCGTCCAGTGCTCAAGGTGACCATGACCCAAACCACCATCCCCTTTAACCTCATGAAGGTGCACCTGATGGTGGCAGTGGTGGGACGCCTCTTTCAGAAGTGGTTCCCTGCGGAACCCAATCTGTCCTACACCTTCATCTGGGACAAAACGGACGCATACAACCAAAGAGTCTATGGCCTGTCCGAAGCTGTGGGTGAGTAAACACACTGAGTTCAGAGACTAAAATATATATATGAGAGAGAGAGAGAGAGAGAGAGAGAGAGAGAGGGGTATATGTATATATGTATATATATATATATATATATATATATATATATATATATATATATATATATATATATATATATATATATATACTACAATATTGAATGTCCAATTAAATGTGACACTTTTTTTCACTTTCATCCAAGTATATTTTTGCAAGATTCTCTGACTGTTAATTTAGTGTAAATTGACACAGCATCGCACCTCTTCTCAAAACCTCCAAACATTTCAAAAAGGCCTCCCAATTAACAGCATTTTTCCTGTTTTTACTTATATGAATTATGAAATCAGCTAGTGTAGTTGAGCTGACAAAGACCCACCTCACTATCTATCACATGCTGTTCTTCTAGATTCACAGAGTAGAGCAATAATGTAATTACCCTCTGTAGAAAGACTGAATTTGTTACATGCAAAATGTAGATGTGCTTAATGGCCCATGCCACTATGACAGTTGCATTATGGGATGTCTCCTTAAATATACCTATGCAAATCGGGAGTGTAAATGGAACACAGAGCAGTTATGATTAAGGCAAACAATAGCACAGGAAGCATTTTTTTTTCTTTCCTCTAAAATATTTTTTTTTCACTGTGGCATTTTTTATGCTGACTGTATTTTGTAGTATGATTACCCATCAACAAAACCACAGAGAACAAAATAACTGAGGAAGGTCAAGGCGAATCTGTGGCTTTGAGAAAGACGGCCAGCTGCTGATGACAGCGCCTCAGTTTATTTTCAGCTGATGATGTGGCAGGCAGTAGGCCAGACTAAACTAGACATGCTTTTCACCGCCTCACATAAACAAAATTTTAAAGATGTTGAACCACAAAAGACATGTTTTTTTTCACTAAATCAGGAATGCACTTTGCCTTTACAAAGTGAAATAGTAAATAGGTTAGCTAGGTCTCACGAGTATTGATTGGCTTTCACCTTCTCATCAGGCTTTGGTTGGCCAATTGCATTAAGCAGGTAATTTTTTTGCCCAACGAATAGCAGTGCGCTTATTGATTCTCTCTGGGGGACATAAGGTCGCTTTCTTAATATGATCGGATGAAAACAGTTATAAATTTAAAACGATTTGCACCTGGTGAAGCGCAGATCTGTTATAAGATTTACCAAAGTTATGATAGAGACACTACAGTGTTCAGGCTGGCTGCAGTAAAGATCAATTGATAGTGTGTAGAACATCTGATTAGGCCTGGCAACGACTGCGGTTTATCAGCTCGATGTTTATATAATGATTTATCTGCATGCCTCTTAATGTGGTGTTTAGATTTAGTCTGTATTGATTACTTTGCACTGGTTCTCAAGAAGGCTGCATTTGATATGATGTTTATACAATACATTTGCATGCATGAACAACAGCAATCTCTCTCTGCCTCTCTGAAGTGTCTGTTGGATTTGAGTACGAGTCCTGTTTGGATCTGATCCTGTGGGAGAAAAGAACGGCCATCCTGCAAGGTTACGAACTTGACGCCTCAAACATGGGAGGATGGACGCTGGACAAACACCACGTTTTGGATGTTCAGAATGGTAAGCCCACCTCTAAACTTTGACTTCTCCAGTGAATAACACAAATATCGCACTCCTACACTGATTTAATATGCGCAGCTCATTGATCTTGGCAATCAGCTGAAATCATGTGTTTACCCACGCACTCCCAAATTTAAACACAAATCAATTAAAACACTTGCCTTACCTCTCCTTCCTCCTCTAAATAATGTCCATTATCTGCCTGTTAATAGTTATTAAAATGTGATAAGGTGTAAAACCTTTAATAAGGAGTAAATGAGCACTCATTAATGTCATTGCTTTTAAATGACGTTGATGAAGTGGAGCTAGAGCGGCACAGCGTTCTTATTGTCTCAAGCATGCCAATGAAGAGACATTTGACATTTCCATGTTAGTGACCTTCACCCAGATGAAGCAGTCTGGAGTGCTCTCTGCAGCAAACATTTATGGCCACGTGTCATTGGGGAAAGACTGCCTTGATGAATTCTTATGGAGTCTCATCCCTCATCTTGGCTTTAAAAGGGTGATCAGCAGAGGTTGTCCACATGTACCTTGCTTAAAGGTTGAACCCGTTTATTCACTACCCTTGAGCCCTTTCAAGGGGACATGATGAGCTGCTTTGTAATGATAGTGGCGAGCAAGCTCTCTTTTCCAGGGCTAAATGTTTGTTTTAAGCTCCTACTGAAACTGAAATGGCTACCATTTGGCTACATGATAAAAAAAAGTCATATCTTAAAGAAGTTCAACACAAATTGAGCATCTTTTCATATTTTACTCAACTTCGTGTCGTTCCGGAACAGTATTATTTTTGTGTGGTACTTGTGTGGTAATATTTTAATGCAAAGAGACAAAAAAACATAAAAGTAATACATGCAATTTACATTTCTTGTCTTCTCAAGCTGTACAATTGATTAGAGTGATGAACAGACCAAAATATGTCACAAAAACTCTTTCCCGCTACTGTAGCTCTTAAATATAATATGGAACATGTTTGATCAATACTTTTGTAGTTTATTGCAGAGCTTCAGTAGAGGTGCCAGTGACACAAACTTACATTTTGGTCATATATACTGTATATATACTGTAGCACAATGCTTTATACGGCAGTCTGTGATCTGACACATAGAAAAAGAACAGACTTTAGTGAGAGAAGAAAACACTGTTCCTCACTGGGACGGCCGCAGACAGTGATGGACAGCTAGGAGCTGGTGAATCCATGAGGGCAGGCCATAAATTACACAGGGAAGTGGGCCTCTGATGGAGGTACTGTATGTGAACAGGCCTAGTGCAGTGTAATGATTGTGGAAATGAACTCTCTGGAGCGAAACACAGAGGGCATTGAGGAATTGTAGTCCGTTTATCTTAATCTGAGAGCGAGTGTAGTATAGATTATAGATATATAATATATAGATATGTGTTTAACAGATACAATTATTTATAAATCAATATAAGACTTTTTCCTTCATTTCGTCTGTCAGGGTTATTATCATAAACTAAAACTAAGATAAAAAAAATGTTGATTAAATAACAGAGTAAACTGTTTTTTTAGTTTTTTTAGGTAAACTAACTATAACAGAATAAAACTGAAAACAAAGGTTGATAAGTTAACTGAAACAAAATAATCAACACAAATAAATAATGATTTGTGCAGTCATGAAGCACTCATCACATGTCAGAATAATGTGACCTGTCTGTCTGTGTGGGAGAACACATCCCACAGGCAATATGGCATGATGAGATGCCAATAACATTTTCTGATACTGACACAAATGAATTTGCAGTGACTGGTGGGAAATGGCACAGCTCTCTTCATTCTGTTAGAAACATTTAACTTTGATTTAACTTTTGTTGCAGTGATTTTATTTTTTACTTTGATTCAATGTCATTTTTTTTTATGTTCTGCTTTGTGTATTTAAAATGTCTAACTCTTATGCAGCTTTTTTCTTTGTAAATGAAGTGCTGAACATTCTTTTGCACTCTTTGCATAAAAAATAGCCAACTACAGGATGGGCGCATAGTCAGCCCTAGTTGCCCAGGCCCTCTTTTTTTGTTGTTGGCATCTTGATTGACACTAAGCCCTCTTTACTTCACTGGCCGAGAGCCAGCTGTCTGTACAAATTCCAATGGTCTTTCATCTCCATGCCTGTTGCCCTTGCATCGTCCCTGACCCCCCTTTACCCAGCAGCCCCTATACCTCCTGATCCCCAGCATATCTAACTGCCTGGTGAGTAAGGTGTCTGCCCCACCTAGGGTATCCCAGAATGCACTGCTGCAATCCATTCAAGCTCTGATGGATGTCATTGATTCATGATTGTGGATTCTTAGTTCCACAGCTCAGGCCCCATATGAATAGTGTGTGTGTGTGTGTGTGTGTGTGTGTGTGTGCGTGTGTGTGTGTGCGTGCGTGCGTGCGTGCGTGCGTGCGTGCGTGCGTGCGTGCGTGCGTGCGTGCGTGCGTGCGTGCGTGCGTGCGTGCGTGCGTGCGTGCGTGCGTGCGTGTGCACGTGTGTGTGTGCGTGTGTGTGTGTGTGAGAGAGAGAGAGAGAGAGAGAGAGAGAGAGAGAGAGAGCAGTTGAGTGAGATTGAGAGAGCAGTTGAGGGAGATTTCTCAATCTTCTCAAAATATAATACTTGTTTTAACTTAATCTAAAACTAATAAATAGTTTTATGTTATTGAAATAAATCTGAAATAAAATAAAATATAAATATTAGGCCTATATGAAAAACTGAAAATTAAATATTGAATGAAACTGAAAATTAGAAATGTTGCCTTAACTACATACATATATATATATAAATGCTTTAATTTTTTCCTTTCAGTTTTGAAATTAAATTAAAGCATTTAAATATAATTAAAAACAAATATATATAGGCTATATTTAATAACAAATGACAAAAGCTAACAAAATGACTAAAACTTAAAAATATAAATGAAAACTGGAAATGTATTAATAAAGGCTAATTCAAAACATTAACAAATTGTATAATATATGAATACAATTAAAATAACACCAAATAAAATTATGTACAGACGAAAATAATAAGTAATGTAAGGTATATGATGGGTTAAGGTTAGGTTTTGGGGTAGGTTCAGGGTTAATTAGTTAGCTAGTTATTACACAGTTAGTGTCATTACTACAATAAGTGCATAGTATATACTTGCAAAACAGGGCTGTAAAATAAAGTGCTGCCCACTATTTTCCTGTGCAATGTTTAGTATGAGGAGGATCTGTCTCACATCACTCTTTCAGAAGAGCACACTGCCATTTGAGACCACTTATTACTGTCAGTAGACTCAAAATGGCTGCAACGACCTAATAGAAATTAATAGTAGCTATCCAGATCCATAAATGTTGAACGTTTAGTGTGTGCAGCTAGGGAGCTACAACGTATGTTATTGTAAGGGTCCATCTGAAATCTGCTTGGCTGTAAGCTTTAGGCCTAAAAGTCCTTCAGTGTGTCTATATTCTTGTCTAGTTGTAATGAAAGGAGCAGAGTAATAAGACCAACAGTATGGTCCTCTGAGGTTTGGTTAAGTGTAGGAGTGTTTGTTTGCATTAGCTTCCCGTCTCTGGTGACCTCACCCTGTCACCACACTTTTCATGCTGTCTCACGGGGAAAACACATGCATGCTTACATCCAGACAACGCCCAGCCACAAACTAAAACACACACTCTCACTATTTTAGCGTCCTCCATCTGTTCACATTCACAGTCTTTTCTAAAGCAACTAAGTTAATCTACAGTCAGCTGGTCATTATCGCAAAATAAACCCTGACAGGTTGAACAGGACCCGGCAGGAAGCGAAAACATTAGACTAGCACTGTGTAGGAAATCTTTGCCAGTTATATGGTTTAGTGATCATTCTATAAAAGTATTTGATCGCACAATTTGGCGATTGAATAATCAGAATAGCATATATATTTATACAGTATATGCACTGGCATCTAGACCAGGGCTGATTTTATATTGCCACTCAGTCAGACAGACTTGTAAATCAAAGGCCCTGTCCCAAATGGCTCGCTTGATGTGCCCTTGCAATGGCCGTTGCTTGTCCATGAAATCCACAAAACTATAGGATGTCCCATTTGTTTTTTATATTTCACATAGGTGATTATGAGTGGCTCTTAGTGATCATTATGTGCTGATCAGGGAACTGAACCGGTTCAAGAAACAAAATCAGTTAGTAATTAGTTTTTGGATCTCAGGAGTTTTTCTCAGGATATGTCACCAACCGTTGGCAGGTTATATCCAGCATGGCATGTGTTTTGAAACCAGTGAAAATCGCTGGTTAGTGTTGAACTGTTATTATTTAGGAATTTATTTATTTTTGAAAGCTGTATTTAAAAAAAAAATTATGAACTAAGCACCATGTTGTCAAAGTTAGTATTGTGGCTTTATGTATGATCAGACACTTGCATTTGTCATTATATTATTAACATTTCACCAGAATCAAGCTCAAATGGAGTTACGAGTTTTTTCACCGGAGGGAATGTCTGAGATTTGTGTTTTGTCCATCATTAGAATGGTCGCATCTGAGGCAGTAACTGCATCTCATTTTTAGTAATTAAAAAGAAGAAAACGAAGTTAAATAGTAATTTCAATGGTTTTAACGGGGTGTTTGATTATGATTTAACTTTTCTAACTTTGGTTAGTGTGTGTGTAATGTTGCTGTTTGAGCATAAACAAAGTTACAACGCTCAAAGTTCAAAGCAAATGGAGATTTTTTGCGGACTACAACAAACGGCTGGTAGGGACTACATGAGCTTCCTCCCGGGTTAGTGACTTCACAAACCCTAAAATTTACATAAACCCCGCCCCCGGGAACACGCAACAAAGGGAGTGAGGGCATGATGAGAAGAGTAGGAGTTGTTTGCTCAAGCTGTTGCATCAGTCTTTTCACATTTATTGCAATACATTACGTAACACAAATGCAATAGTATGTTACTCTGTGGGCATCTTAAAACAGTTCCCACACAAGCGATTTATCATTTGTCATTTATCATGACAGAATATGCTAATCAATGACTCGAAGATAGTTAACTCCACATCATGCAGCTACATAAATTGATCAACTAACCATTCAGAAACGTCCTGTTGTATTCTAAACGTTGTAATTTCGTCTTGGAGTCTCTCCATCATTGTCTGGCTCCGGTTTGAACATAAAAGGCAGAACAGTTTCTGACATTTTAGTGCATGTCTGCAAGATGCTAAGAACGAGCTCTTGAAGCTCCGCCCTCTGTGCCGGAAGCAGCAGTTCATTTGCATTTAAAGGGACAAAACAATGTGTTTTTGCTCACCCTCAAAAAGGGACTATTTTAAAATACTACAAAAAGTGATATGTGGGGTATTTTGAGTTAAAACTTCACTTACACACTCTGGGTACACCAGAGACTTATTTTACATCTTGTAAAATATACCACCCCTTTAATGGTCTGTCCTTGCCATCTACAAATAATTGATATAAAACAGTTGATATGGTCAGTCACACTTTTAATACATTTGAGCTTTTCTATAGTAAACGTACAAATCCGCACTCCGTGTACCATTCAAGTGGTTTCATTGATTACATAGTGCAGCAGCAAGTGTGAGGTTGTCATGGCAACCAGATACATTGCACTCTAATTACTTGCGCTACATCTATTCTTGCAGGGCTAGCAATAACCTAGTATATACAATAGGCATTTATCCACCAAAATTCATATTCGTCACGTGACAACTTCTTAGCAAATTGATTGGGGGGGCATTAGGAAGATTGATTTGCTATATTATTAATTATTAATATTATTAATTTAAAAAATATTTAGTCAAATCTTTCATTGGCTATGGGGGACCCATGGTCTGTGTTCAGCTTTGGTTGTCCACATACCACAGCTAGCACTGGCTCCAGTCAGGCATTTTATCTTAAAGAGCTCAATCACAAAATCCCCTTACTTATGAAGAGCCCCCTTACGTTGCTATACTATATGAGTGCATATTACTGCTGTCAACAATCACACAAAAAATCAAATTAATCGCAAATTTTTCTGTGATTAATCAGACCTAACATTAAAGTTTTTCATATATTTTTATGATGTAAAAATATATGAAAATATATGATACGAGTCCTGTCAGTACTGTCTCTATCGCATTTTTTTCTAAATTTTGGCCATTAATTATAGCCATTGAACAGTACAGTATATTTGAAAGCCATCATGTTTAACATTTAATAGGTTTTAAAAAATATAGAAACTTTTAATTTAAGTGAACTTTAAAGAATTTTCACATAAACCCATTGTAATGTCATATTTACCTGTGCCCTTTAATACATCAGGGCTCAACGCGCGCGCGCGCGCGTGTGTGTGTGCGTGCGTGCGTGCGTGTGTGTGTGTGCGTGTGTGTTCCACTCTAATCTACGTCCACATGCATACACACACGAAAGTGGCGTAATCACATTTTGACTCCATCTTTCCATCCCTCTCACTCCGTTACGTTCTTTTCAATTTTTACCTGAAGGCCACTGCACCCACGTTTGCCTCTCACCTCTCACACAAAAGCACTCGCACACTCCAGCACTGAAAATTCAGCTGCACTAGACTTGACTGCCCTTTCTAAATCCCATTGAGTTTAGCTTTAGTCATGTGCAGGCATGTAATGCAACTTTGAATCTGGCTGCATGAGCCAAGCACGCCTCGCTCTCTGATGTGGACCACCACTGCCTACGGGGTTTACCTGCATCCTCTCTCACTCGCTCTCACCATCTCAGCCTCTGATTCCTTTCATCTGCCCTTATCAGTCCCTGTCAGTGCTCAGCCACTGTACCTCCCCTCCCTCCACCTAACAGCGGGAGGTCAGAGAGAGAGATTCAGACACCTCTCTTCGGGACCGCAATTATTCCAGTCAGGAAATCTTCAAAGACAGAGTGTTTGATTGAGGAAGAGCATGTTCGCAGATTTCCTCCTTGTTTTTTCTGCATTGGTACAGTCACTCTAAACCAAAAATAAATAAATAAATAAATATAGCATCTCCTGCTTTTCACTAGTTTAGTCCTGACTCCAAACACACTGTTTCCCCATTATTCAAATTGAATAATCGGGAAGGAGTTACTCCATGAAATATTAATGACAAAAAAAATAGCTCAGAGATGTGAGAAATGAACACACAGGGAGAGGCGAAATGATTAAATTAAATTGATTTTGGTAATACTCGATGACCACTAATCGCACTCTCTCTCTGCACACACACCCACACGCTTCACGTGGCTCTGCAAAGATGTATTGCTTCTTTTCCATACAAAAGTTTTTTTTCCAAATTAGCTGACACAGTGACTAAGACTGTGCAGATAAACAAATCCTTTGAGAAATGATGTATTGCTTCAACATACCAAAGGCCTGGAATCAAAAGAAAACAATACATAAAGGACTTTTTTATTTAATGCAGCAAAGTTTTCAGTATAATACGATTCTTGTTTAAATATATCTCACATATATTTGCAGTATTACCAGATTCTAACAAAAGAGAGGGGAAAAAAACGAAGCATTGTCTGAAGACAGAGAGATTGAAGGAGAGTTGTTGAGACAAAAGAAGTGGAGTAGAAGCGGGACATGAAATGGTACGCTGTGAGAAAGAAAAGGAGGCAGTGACGGATGGTTTGTGAGGCGTAAATGGAAGAAAATTGAGTAGACTACAGCTCTAGCTCTGTAATCGCATCCAGTTTCTGACCCAGCATAAACACAGCAGCTATAAACTCCAATTCAGCCTTTTATTGGCAAATCACTGCTTTCCACTCATGACCTGTCCCCCTCTGTCGGATTTATATATAAACACACATCACGCATATCAAAGGAACGTGTACACACAATCATTATGAGATGAAGGCTGTCTCTCTGCATGCCTGAATAAATAGTCCAGTACGCCCCACATTGTGAGCCGCTCTCAATTTGGGGCCGTCATAACTTGTGTACTGTATGTGTAATTGAAGACATTCATTGTTGTGTGTGTGGGTGTATGTATATCCGCTTGCACTATTATTCACAAGCCCTTGTTCGGCAGATCAAACAGGTGCGGTGTGGGTTTCATTACTGTAATGCAACCACAAGTAATTTGCGTGAAGGAGCGACTCATGCGCATGGCTCCGATTAGCCATTGAAAATGTGTTTTTTTGTATACACGTGTCTGTGTGTGTATCTGGAGCGACCTCCCTCAGAGAAGCTCGGTTTGAAGTCAAGGTCGCGGGTCTCTCCCAGGGCCAACGAGCCTCCTCTGTCCAATTTGTCTTTGTTAGCGGAGGATCGCTACAGAGTAGCCTAAATGTAGTTTAGCCCTCCATCTACGAACCTCCATCCCTCTCACTCTTCCGGCCAATCCCTCGCTCAATGGCTTAATCGATGGTGGGTGGTTGATCAGAGGAGGAGGTATATTGAGATTTATGGGGACGTTTAGACCGCGATGCGGCTGCTGTGTGGACCGGTGCCCAAGCACACCCGAGAGGGGGCTTAAGATGGCGTCATTGATCTCACTCATAATTAGCGCACAGAGGAGCTAGATGCAGAATTCCAGCACGTTGCCCGATGTGAATAATTTAGCGAGCACAGCATGAAGTCATCCTTTGAAGTGCAGCTTTGAAGACCCCCCCCACCCCAGTCTCGAACACCCCGCCGTTTTCAAAGCAACTCCCAATAAGCAGCTAACTGTGATCGCAAGGGCGCTTTTAGAAAACATTATATTGACTTGGACACTTTGAGTTCACCTGCACACTTTGACTCGACGTGCGTAAGAACACTTCCTCTCTCTCTTATGAATCTCTCTGGTTCTGTCCAGTCTTATCTTTAACACACACACACACACACGCACGCATTTGCGAAGAATGAACGGATGCTCACATTCCCAAAGTTTTTGGACACACACTTTTGCTCTGTTCCAAAACAGTGTGCTTACTACAGAGGCAGCATTTAAGGCATCACAGACTCCCCCAAGATGGTGGGGGGCGAGGTGAGGGAAATATTAATTATAAATAAACATATATTTCATTCACTTCTGAAAAGTATTGATGATCATTTTTCAGTGTAATTAAAATGAATAATTTTACCCAGTATGTGTGTGAGTTTGTGATTCAAACTGTAATGGAATCAATTGAGTCAAGTCTCTCCTGTGCATAGTGTGGCATGCAAGTTGCTACCGATGTAGCGCACTCCAAATCAGACACTTTTGAGATTCTATGACGGTTCGGATGTAGGCAGTGTCGCAGCTACTTTTGGGAACACAATTTCTCCCTCTCTGTGTGGGATGGGTTGTGCTGAGAAGGCAGTAGGAAGTTAGTGGAGTTTACAGTTGACAGGAGACTTGTGGTGGACTCTAATTTGAGCACTCACAGTGTATGACAGCGGTTTGTGGTGGCACATGTTATTTCTGCTCCGTCTACGAATCGCTTGTCTTTCCCTGATGCCCTCCATCTCCTTTCTCTCTCTCGGTCTTGTTTGCTTTCTCTATGGGAACCGAGAGCCAGCAACCCCATTAAATTCAGCATTCTGTATGAAATTGTGAGGCCTGGCTTATAGCAGGTGTCATGTATCCTCAGCTCTCTTTGCTGGTTCTTGCCATTAAATGTGATGTGTGTGCTTCTTCTAAGAATATAAATGTAAATATAAACCCAACCTGACACTGGGAGTATAGAATATTAACTTTTTCCTTTTAACATTTAAAATCACATATTACTTATTTCTGGGCTTTCATACGTGTCAGGCCAGATAGTTTGAGTTTCGTGTGGGGTATAGTTCATCTAGTATTTAAGGATGCCCTGTTTTCTTAATAAACTGTATTACTGTAGTGCTGTAATACATTTATGCAGTATTGACCTGCTCAAATGAATGGAGAAAACATGCTGAAGCAACATGCTTTTTCAACACACTTTACATTTCAAAAACTAGTTGTTAAAATTTAATGGGGTTTTTTTTTCCACCATGAAAGCAGGTAGATATTCAATATTTTATAAATTCCTTATTGACAATAGCTGCACATTTATTAACATTTCAAAGGCTTGCTTACTCGTATCAAGTTGTAATCTTTAAAATATGATGATGGTACATACTTCACTATTCGAAGAATTTTTATTAGAACCTATTAGTGGTAAGTTAGATGTCAACAAACCAATATGCTCATTTACAAAATGTGAATGTACAGGTGCTGATGCTTGTCTTTCCTCCTCCAACATTTGCAATTCACTTTCATATTACATGATGATATTGCTATCTATAAATGCACACTTTAGTGATGGTTCCTGCTGACCCTCCTCTCCTAGTGCCCCCTTGATCCTAACCAGCATTAAAGAAAGATCAAAAAACTCTTCATACCTTTTTCCCCCCACTCTAGGGTATGATAAAAGACCCCCCGTGTTCTACTTATTGCTAACCAGAGGCTTGATCTCTTCTGCCTGTAACAGGCTTCAGTCACCATGTTTCTCAAAAAGTTGACAAGGAATGTTGTATGAATTTTTTGGGGGGGATGGGGGTGTGGGGTCATTTTGCAGATTGCCCAGGGCTTATACAGTTGTGGCATGTTTTCTCTTATTTAAAATGTATAATTTTACTAACATTGGTTATTTTTGTTTACCTGTGTTACACATGTTATTTGGTATTTGTATACAATTCCTGCTTCTCATAAAATAAAAGGAGTACTAATTTTGCTGCTGTCTGAGGAACAAGGAAACGGGAAACGTTAGCATATAGGGTCGATCGGTTGTTGCTATTAGTGCACTATTAAAATATATCCTGAGGGAGAATATTAAAGGACAGCATTGAGGATCAAATCCAAACCTAGGGCCAACCAAGCTCATCACACAGCCCAAACTCGCACCCTGTGGCATTTCCACACTGTGTTTAACATGCACACACACACACACAAATATACAGCGAGACTATCAGAAACACATTCATGTATGCTTTCCCCCCAAATATACTCAAACTTACAAGCAAGCAAATTCAAAATTGCTGTGGCTATAAGATTAACCACGGTGTATTACCTGGATTCAGAATTGAAGTGGTGCAGTCACAGATAGAAAAAACTTTAGTGCAATGAATAATAACTTGAATAATAAGTTGTTCACGCAGTTTAGTTAAAACGATTTTAAAATCGTTTTAACTGTGGGAATCAGGTCATTGTTAGTTTTTCATTTTGAATTTATACCAGGGGACAAAAACAAAAAGACATATTAAAGATATGCAGTATATATAAAGACTGTGATGCACCCAACAGTCATTTCATCATGTGATTTGATTAATTGATTTTCTTAAGTTGCCTGTGCCATATAATCATTTTAGCAGCATGTGTTTGGGCTGTTTATTGATTCTGAACTGCTGCCAGATTTCCCCTTTTCTCGCTGCTGAATATATTAACAGTAGAATTATCAGAATGCTACGTTACTATAAAGCAGACAGTTTTGTGAACCAGTCTGAAAACGGCAACACCCTTTGATAACATTACATTACGGTGCAAATTATCTGAGAATAAAATATTCAAAAGCAAAAATTAATTACTGTTTAAGAAATGCTAATACGTAAGATAAGAAGCAGTTATTTTTTCCTAATTGTTCGTAATGTTAGTTTGATATGTTTTCTAGTTTATTTCTGCCTAATTTATATAATTAAAATGATAAAAAAAAAAAAAAATTAATATCCTATTTAGCCAAAGGTATGGATAAAGAGGTAGAATATTGAATAAACTACACAGACCGCTTGATGTGCATGGGATTTATGGGTTATTATAGCAGTAATGAGATATTGCATAGATAAACTCTCTTCTCATTTACTAAATGGGTATAGCTTATTAAATTTTTACAGATTTTTTGTCTTTTGCTTTGATTACTTTATGATTGGTGTAGGGTGGTCTAGTTGTTCAAAAGTCTAGGCTGATAACTGATAACTGAACGGGGTTTTCCATGAACTATCACATTTCTGCCCGTGAGCAAAGCATTTCCTCGGGTTACCACTGGGGGAATGTCAGGACACACTATGATGTCTGTATATATTATATACATGTCTGTGTATATTATACATACACAGATATTGGCTGTCTGGAATGCTGCATACACAGACAGAGTGTGATACAAACTGTGAACTTATTTACCCAATCAGATTAGAGTACTGGATTAATGTTACATTATATAAATCACAGCTATGGATATAGATCATGATATTAATTTTTTTATTTAGCTTCTCCATCTTTCCAAAATCAGCTATATTATGATAAACAGTTAAGTAGTTCACCCACACAACCCTCTCTTCCTGTCCTGCAGGCATCCTGTACAAGGGCAACGGTGAGAACGTCTTCGTCTCCCAGCAGCCTCCAGTGATCAGCACCATTATGGGTAATGGGCGCAGGCGCAGTATCTCCTGCCCCAGCTGTAATGGCCAGGCTGACGGCAACAAACTGCTGGCTCCAGTGGCCCTCGCCTGTGGATCCGATGGCAGCCTGTTTGTCGGTGACTTCAACTACATCAGACGCATCTTTCCCTCAGGAAACGTTACCAGTGTTATGGAGCTGAGGTAAGAAACGCACGCTAGTAAAAGAGGAATGAAAGGAATTTAAAAGAGGTATAAAAGACAGTCTGATGTAGCCTTTGTGCTAATGATATGAATACTTTATGTTGTTAGACTGTAAAATGGGGCACCCGGCCCAGTAAAAGGCTCATGTGTTCTGAAAAGAACGTGCTGACAGTGACGGAGTTCTCGTCTGTAGAGAGTGACTCATTACCGGTGCTCTCGCCCCCCCTAAGACGAGAAGAAATACATATTCCCATACCTCGCTTTTTTTATGATCCAACACAAGCCTTCTATTGAGCTCGTCCAGCCCACATCAAAGGTTGTGTGTCTGTGTGTTTATTTACTGAGCTCAGAGAAATAACAGTGTTTATCTCTGAGTTTGTCTGCCAACCCAACTAAACTAAGTTTTTTGTTTCTTCAAAGAGAGTAATCACTGAGATTTTTAATAATATGGTAGCAAAGATGATCATTTCAACAAATATGTTTATTTTTTATTGAAATATAGTTGTATTTTGTTGATTATAGTGTATTTATTTGCCACCAAAATTTATTGTGGTTAAGCTTCATTTCAATTTCAGTTGACATTCAAAAACAAATCTCATCATTCTTTTACAGCAGTTTAGCCAAAAGTTACAACACCACTGCTGGTCCTCTAAATATCATAAAAATGCATTTTTAAATCATTAAAGATTTCCTGTAGTTCAAAAAGTTGAGCGTTGGCGCTTGCAACACCAAGGTCATGGGTTCGATTTCCAGGGAAAGCAAGAACTGATTACATACTGAAGAATGTAAAATGTGTACCTTGAAATGCAATGTAAAATGCATAAATGTTAAATGTAAAGAAGTGACAAAGTGTATGTGTTTTTTTTCTTTTTTTTTCTTTTGTGGAACCCTAAAGGAGTTATTTTTGTATGTCCTGGATGCTCTTCTCCAGTCAATCAAAGTGAATGATTACCTGGGCTGTCAGAAGCTCAACAGCCCCAGTCTCCAGTCACTTTCATTGTATAGAAAAGAGCAGCCTGGAAAAAAAGAACTCCTTTTGTGTTCCTCAGAAGATAAAAAAGGCCTACGTTTTCGGAGTGACATGAGGGTTAGTAAATGATGACAGATTTTCCCTTTAACATGAAAGTATGACCAAAAAGCACTGTCAAATGTGCCACCTCTGTAATAGAAAGATTGGTATTGATTGTTTAGTGTCCGTTTAAAAACATATATGAGTGTAGCATGCCTATATTAATTTAATAATCTAAACTATCTCAAATATTCAAACTGTATTCTCTCCAGACTGTGATCACAGTGTGTGAATAATCAAAACACCATGAAGTGCAGAGGTGCAGAACTGATACATTACAACCATGAGGTGAACACATGTGCCCTCTTCTTTCAAACCTCAAGACCTGTCATTTCCTTTCCTTAGATCTAGAGTGGGCTCACACATCCACACAGAGACGCGTAGATATTCTTTCAAAGTGCTCTCAGGGTTCCTCTATATGAAATCAGAGCCGTGTCTCGGGTCTTTTATAGACTCTCGCTGAAATGATCATAAATTCTTCCCTCACACTCGGCGGGGCCTAGAGGGCCCTCCATGTCACTCTCTGCTCTCCTGCAGCACCTCATTTAGCCATTGCGGTGATACATGACCGCTACCTCTTATCTCCTTTCTTTCCTTATCTCTTATTCCTTTCTCTTTCCCCTTAAATCGCCTGTCTCGTCCTTTTAGCCGCCTCTCGTTTTCCATCTCATGTTTTCCATGCCTGTGTCTTTATGTCATTGACACTTACTGTATTTTTAACCTTATCTTATCATCTTCCTTTCATTCCATCTGCCCCCAACTTGATACCCACACAAAAATGTCTCATATGTGCACTCACACGAGTTCTCTATAAATGGCCCAGCACTTAACAGGTTTCAGTATCATCTTTGTGTGTCTGCTGCTCCTGTAAATTAAATTCCTTCATTAAAGCACTTAAACACATGGATGTAGAAAATGAAATGGTGGTCCTCTGTGTGACATATTCACAGCGTGGCTTCTGTGCGGCTAAAGGCAATGTTTAAGGAATTGCTTTTCATTGTCTGGGACACAATCAATTTGCTATTATGGGCCAGTTAACCTCAGCATGTGCTGTGAGCTCATACTGTTCTTCAGTTCCCAGGTGGAATATTCACACATCCAACTCTGTTTAAGAAACCAGACAAAGTACAGTTAACAGCCCATCTCGCTGCGTTATTTCCTGTCTATGTGATTAATATATGCACACCTGTTTTTTTCTCTTTCTTGACAAGATTTATGTGCTTGTGCTGTTTTACACTCTCTCTCCCTTTTCTTATCTCTCATGCTTCTGTTCTTTTTTTCCTCTGCTATCCTAAGAAATAAAGATTTCAGACATAGGTAAGCCATCTCATTAATGCACAGCTCCTTCCATTCCGGTGCAGTCTATTTATTTATTTTTAAGTGATAGTTGTTGCATGTCACCAGAAGTAATGTAAATGTGTGTTATCTGCCTCAGATGTTTCTGGAGAAACAATGACATTTTGAGATCATTCTTAAAGTTTTAGATTTTCTTGGTATTATTTAACTTACTTCATTTGCTTTAAAGCTCATTGCCCAAATCTTTATAAAGTGAGGTCTGAAAGTCTAAGACCACTAGTAATGTTTTTTTTTATTACAAATTATATCATCAACATGCATGATTTCCACACGTGTGTGTGAAACCTGATAATCATGTGATCAATTGCACATACAGGATGCTTGAAGTAAATTTGACCCTTTATACAAAGAACTAGTTTTTTCAGTTATTTAATTCCAGGATTAAATGACATTTTGTATCCTAGATTGTCAATGTGGTCTCAGACTTGAACTTCACTATATAGTAAGGACTTCTTCAGATGTCTCTATTGATAGTGCAGGAATGGTGTGGTTCCATTGAAAACACTACTATACAGGTTATGACAACAGATCTGAATTCCTGACAAAATGGTTAGTATAATTCAACATAATGGCTATAATATTTCTTCAAACACAAATTTAGTTTGTCAGTGGTTTATAAATCAACATCACTAATCCCAAATTCTCATGTCTTCCCAAAACAATGAGAAATTCCTTTCAACTGTTTTGTCTTGCTCTGGGAAACCTCTTTCTTCACTTTGTGGATATAAGGGAAGCTTAGCTGAGGCATTTATGTAGAACTCAAGTAAAACATTTTCTTTTAATGTGGCGTATTGCATATACCAGAAAGTCAAAAGATACCTCATGTAGCTTAGAAAGCAATGTTTGTTTTTTTGAATTTTCATCTTTTGATTCTCTGGCCAGAAAAGGTTTAAGTAAAATACACAGACGTCCATTTTAGCTGACACTGGTGTAGACCTGTTTTCTCAGGAAGGATTCAGGACATAAACCTCTCTTGACAGGTTTCCAGTACTTCAGCTCCAAATGCCTCCGCCCTGTACAAGCAGAAGTTCCTGATAAACACTGCAAATAGACCCTCATCATCCCACAGATGTTTGAATAGTTCCAGTTGAGGGGCGATGTACAGAGCGCTGTAGATGTTGATATCCTACATTAAGTTCAGTTTGAAACCTCTGTAGGGTTTAATCGCAGACGTATGGAGCTCATGAATGGAAATAAATGCGAGTAATTTGAAGTGGGCCAGCCAAAGCCATTAGAGCCTGTTGAATAAATTTGCAACCAGGGATAAATTTAGGAATCCCATGGACATGCTAACCGTTCCTCTCTGTCTCCTACCAAATCATTTAAAATGGAATTAGTGGCCAACTTCACTATGGTTACATTGTGTGTGGGCAAAATAGTTCAGTTGACGTAATTAAAAGGGTGTATTTTTAGACGCATCCATCTTTTCACCAACATTTCTCAATGCTTCTGAGAAACAAAAACGACACATTAAGCATTAATGACTCTGAATTAATAAGTGCTAAGAGTTATTAATTCACAAGCACTGTTTCTGGCTGGTGAACATTACAAGCCACCTAATGGCTAGCCTTCGACTTCCTCTTGTCCTATGTCTCGGCTCATCTGTATGTGTCATCATGTCACGCCCATATAGCCTAATGCTCCACAGAGCCTCATCAACTTTGGAGATTATTGACACCAAGCCTCAGTGTCCTTAAACCAAGCCGTCTCTAAGCCTCTACCTTCCCTGCTTCACTCCCAGAACTCACATTTGTTTCCATTTGGCACTACAAAATTGTATATTATTTTTAGTCTGTTTGACCTATATTTACTGTAAGTGCGATGTGGCATTTGTGCCACATAGCAACAATAACTAACATAACCCGGAGACCTTCTTAGCCCTTTGGTCTTTTCCTAAGTTGCTGCTGCATGCTGTAAACAGTGCAATTAGCACATGTGAAAGATGTACAAATCTACTGAATATTGCTTTTCTGTGAAATAGGGTTGACGATATGGTACCGATATTTCAGTAGTCAGTACCAATACCAGTCAAATTCCACGGTTCTCTGTACCATTTTTCGGTACCATAGCAAAAACTTTTCTTTCTTTTTTTACTCTTTGAAAATTAAATATATTAAATAAATTTAATTAGATCATCTTTAATGCTATTAATAATTATAAGTAAATAATACATTAAAACATTAGCATGTAGCCATCAAATTGTTCAGTTAAGTAAGCATTGCATTAAAAACTCAAATGAAAAGTTAGTGGTAAAATGAAAAACAAATAAACACATTACAGGTAACAGAACTTTAGCTCTGTTCCAAAACATAATGAGCTTCTTTGCTGCCTTCCAAACACCACTAAAATGAGATACCTTAGGTCAGAGGTTCTGACCTAAGATTCTGGAGACCCACTGTCCTGCTAAGTTTATTTCCAACCTGCTTCAGCACATCTGCCTTTGATTTTCAAGCAATGCTGAGGAGCTGGTTCAGGTGTGTTTGATTAGGGTTGTTGTGAATGATAATGATAGGGTGGCTCAACTTTGAGGAAAAGTGGGTACCTAGGAGCAGGGTTGAAGTCCCTTCACAATGGGAGCATGCCTATGGTGCCTGAAAATCATACCTCTATAAGCAGCTCACTAGGTTTTGGCACTGAGCAAAATATCTGATAACCAAAAAATGACCATGGATCAGCTCAAACATAGCCCAATACAAAGCTACAACTTTGTAAATTTGATTTTAGATCAGTAAGTGAGGTTATCTAAAAATATAAATAAAAGTTAGTGAGTTACTGTACAAAGCAGAGGTTTCAGCTACAGCAGCCAGCATCTGTTTGTCTGCCCCAAAGCCAACCCTCTTGCAAGGTGTCTGCGCTATTCTTAGTCCTTAGTCGCTTCTAATTGAAACACTGCGACAAGTTGTTGATTTTCTTCAACAGATACATCACTTCATGTTCCTTGCTGGCTTTTTCCTTTGTCATAGGAGTGCGGTGGGAAGTGCAAATGATTGAAAGGATGTGACAGTTTGGTGGGCATCATTATGGTTGTGTCAGACGATAGTGATTTCCAGTCATAACACATTAGGTTCACTCTGACAGAGTGCTCAACTACTTTCCCCTCTAGCTAGCCGGGCCAAACAAGTACATTCACTTCAACAATAAAACACAATAGCCTAAGTTCAGTGATGATCACGTTTCTATACATCTGTAGGCCTTCAACAACTAAGAACTTAACTTTGTGTTTGTAATTTTATGGTTATTACCATAGTGGTTTACGGACATGAGACATCTACTAAAACAGAAAGAATTGTTTTTAACGTTTTCATGCCGACCTGTTCAGTTATCCATTCCATACCTTAAACTTATAAAATTAACTTGTGTCGTTTTATCTGTTTTATATATATGTATAAATAGGTGAACAATACTGACATTCTTGTAATTATGAAATTTTTACTTTTGCCCCATTAGCAACAATCCTGCACATAGGTACTACCTAGCAACAGACCCGATGACAGGTCAGCTGTATGTTTCGGACACCAACTCACGACGAATCTTCAGGCCTAAAGCCCTAACAGGAACCAAAGAGCTGTTGCAGAACGCAGAGGTTGTGGCTGGGACTGGAGAACAGTGTCTGCCATTTGACGAGGCTCGATGTGGGGATGGAGGCAAGGCCACCGAGGCGCTACTGCTGGGACCCAAAGGTAAAGAGACTGAACACCTGTAAATCAATATGGACTGCTATAGCTAAACATGACACACTTCTGTTCTCTCTCTCGCACATACAAATGCACAAATAATACAAAAAAACTATTTTGCTTGTTTCATTTGAAGTTATCAACACCGCAACATCCAGCCATTAAGCACATTTCTCTGAGAGAACTAGTGAGGCCTATGATACTCACTCAATCAGAGCACCAGAGGGTTCAGTTCCTTGCCTCTTGGTTTTAGCTCTGACTAGATTTTAAAAAAAAACATATCTTCCTGCATATTACTTGCTCTCAACATCACTCTTAGCTCAGGAATAATTCACCACCCAAAAGCACATTGTGAATAATTCACCAAGCGCCGCGTCTTCAGTGACCTGGAAACCACAGGGGCAAGCGTGACATGTGTACCAGTCGTGTTTCGCCTGTTTGCAGGTGCAGTGTGTGTGTCTATTTGCAGATTTCACATCTGCCCCCTCCCCCTCTCTATGTAGGCATTGCTGTGGATAAGAACGGGTTCATCTATTTTGTGGATGGTACCATGATCCGGAAAGTAGACCGGAATGGCATCATCTCAACACTGCTGGGCTCTAATGACCTTACCTCTGCTCGCCCTCTGACCTGTGATACCAGCATGCATATCGGACAGGTATATATATCTATACTCACCTGCTCTACATCACTGCTTAGTGCACTTGAAACTTAAATTTGAATTTGTCCATGTGTTGCTGCAACAAAAGAAAAAGCTGTAATACTGCTAACCTGAGCGTTGTATGGTTTATAGAGTTGAATTCAGTCCAGTTATGCCTCTGGGCTAAAACAAAATATTAAAGGGCAGAAAGGTCAAACTCCGATTTATTTCAGAATGCGATCTGTGATTCTCAGTACAAAGATATAGCCGTTTTAACCGGATTCTCTTGCTTTATCAGTGAAATGGTGTTAGGATGACTGGCCTTGTTTCAAAGATAAAAACAGAGGCTGGAAGCAACTGAAACTGTTGCCTCATTTGAACTGGAAGGCAGGATTGTTTTTCTTGTTGTCCTTGATACTTTTTAATATTATTTTGTATTTATTTACAATTTGTTTATAATAATTAAACATTTGTATTATCTGAAACTCTGCAAGTAATAGCTTATTATTTAAAGGACCATAACAAAGAGTTGTAGAGCATGCAGACTTTTAAATTAAAAACCACTGCACTATGACCTTCTATCCATCCACTGACCTCAAGACAAACCAAAAGCCTGAGATCAGCCCTCTGTAGCAGCCTCCACCCAAACAAATACCAGAGGAACTTTCTTGAAGACCTGGAGCTCCCCCCCATGGCTGCTCTCCATCTAATCAGCTTAGAATAATGAGTCTGTGGAAAACATCATTGGCAGGTCCACTCTGCAGTTTTTTCCTCATTAAAAAAAGTTGTACACAAAGGAATAAATAGTACATTTGAAAAATATGATTGATATGATGAACACTTCTATGAGATTAAGACTGCAGTCAAATCAGTAGCCTAATAAAAGCTGTTTTATTTTACATGGAGCAGTTTTTCTCAACATGTGATCTCCATGTTGGGATCACATGATCAGCTGACTACTATTCGTTTTTATCTCGGTACCCCACTCTGATCGGGCACATTCTGGAATAAATGAATCATCGCTGACTGCAAATAGAGTATGTCTGCAATGAGTATAGCTGAAAATATATGTGATGCTACATTAATGTCGTTGAGTCTCAGCAGTCCAAGACTACCATATCAGATAACCCAACAAACAAGAAATTGTGTTCTTTGGTAATTGTCTAATTTGGTAATCTCTATTGTGAGTGTAGGAGTGAGACTCCATTTTACCTGCAACTTTATTATCAAGAGGGCCTTTTGCTTGAAATGGGGTGATATGCAGTGTTTAGTAAACTTTGAAATGTATCCACTATCTTAGGCAAAATCCTTTCTCCCCTCTCTTTATTTTTTCCTGGTCTCCCCACCAATCCCATTTGTCTCTGTCTAAGTGATGGAGATTGGGGACGAGACATAAGGCGGTTGTCTAACATACCCTTGGGTCCAGGCTCAGTGAAGCTCAGTGAAGTATGGACAGACCCAGACAGTTGGTGTCAGCCTCACAATTACCCAAACGTTTGCTGTAGCAAGTCATTGATGTGCATCATTAAGCATATATACAGCTCAACCTACACAACTGTCACCTACCTGCAGTTAGGCCAATAGGGACAGCAGAAAATAACTCAAAAAACTCTTCAAGGAAATCTTCGGTTAAATCTGGGTTTCAAAATGTTCAGTCTAAATCAAGTTTGTCCCTTGAGCATAAAAAGTACTCTAAGGCTACCAAGTTGTCCTTTTGCATATCAGGTGGTGACCTGAGGGTTGATGAAACATTTTAGGTGGCATGTTGTGGCGCACCCAAGTAAAATCCGTTTGCCCTAAGTAAAATCTGGTCTTAAGTTCATGCATTATGTAGAAGGTGGAATCACAGATGGGCCATGGCTGAGCAGAGAAAGCTTTTATCCACAGGAGCTGCTGTAGTTCAGAACCATTACGCTTTAATGTGGTGCTCTTCAAAGACGCTTAACCTGCCTGTGTGGTCAGGGTGCAGGTTCATAGCAAGAAGGAAAAGAGTGAAAGAGCAGAAAGAGAACCAAGGAGTAGAAATGAAGACACCTGGTTAAATAAAGTCCCAATTATGCCATATAAGTTGATTTCATTGAGAATAAGTCTCCATTAGTGTTCATTCAAAGCTTTAGGAACAGACTGAAAATTACATTGTCAGCTTATCTTCACTAGAGTGAGTTATAGATTATGCAGTTGCATAACTTTTCCCCACTGGCACTTGGCAGCGTTATTGAAGTTGTCGAGACTGTATTCAAGAAATATTGAAACCAGATAATTCAGACAGACAAGACAGTGTATAATCAAGGAAAGAATACTTGCACTTTTCTCTGTATGTTTGAGAGAAAGTGTGTGGTGGTGAAGCATTTTATTTTATTAATAGACATCCAAAAAAGACTGTCCTTGCAAACATTCTTTAACAGCCTTGTTGAAGCAGTGGAGGTATTCCAGTCATCCATGTGGACAATGTTGTTCTGGTTGGGCTTTTGTTTGCCAGACAGTTGTTCCCTGTAGGCGCTGAGGAATTGCATCCCATTGCAAAATAAATGACCCAGCGACAGGCAAATCGAATGAACTAGGGGCACCCAATGTATTAAGCCTCCAAAGTAACAGATCCTTCTTCATCAGTGTCAGACCCAAACATCAACTGTGCACAGAGTGAGAGAGCAGGCGGTAGATGTAATAATGTGTCTGTGTCTGTGTGTATATGCATGCAAGTTTTTGTAAGCTGTTTGTTTGATCTGTCCTTTCTCCAGGTGCGTTTAGAGTGGCCTACAGACCTGGCCATCAACCCTATGGACAACTCTATCTATGTGCTTGACAACAACGTTGTACTACAGATAACCGAGAACAGGCAGGTGCGCATTGTGGCAGGCAGACCTATGCATTGCCAGGTGCCAGGCATCGAGTACACCATGGGAAAGCGTGCCATCCAGACCACTCTAGAAGGTGCAACAGCCATTTCTTTGTCATACAGCGGTGTGCTCTATATTTCTGAGACGGATGAAAAGAAGATCAACCGCATCAGACAAGTCAGCACGGATGGTGAGATTTCTCACTTGGCAGGAGCGCCCTCCGACTGTGACTGCAAGAACGACGCAAACTGTGACTGTTACCAGACGGGCGATGGGTATGCCAAAGACGCAAGGCTAAATTCTCCTTCCTCTCTGGTGGTCTCTCCTGATGGAACGCTCTATGTAGCTGACCTGGGAAACATTAGAATCCGTGCCATACGTCACAATCGACCTCCGCAAGGCTCTTCAGGTCTTTTTGAAGTTGCATCACCTGCCTCGCAAGAACTTTATGTGTTTGACTCCAATGGAACACATCAGTTTACTATGAGCTTAGTCACTGGTGACTATAAGTACAACTTTAGCTATAGCAATGAGGATGATGTCACCGCTGTAACAGATAGCAGTGGAAATACTCTCCGGGTTCGTCGTGACCCCAATCGAATGCCAGTGCGCATTGTTGCCCCTGACAACCAGGTAATTTGGCTGACAATTGGTACAAACGGAGGGCTTAAGACCCTCACAGCACAGGGGCAGGAACTAGTGCTCTTCACCTACCATGGAAACAGCGGCTTGCTAGCCACCAAAAGCATCCAAATTGGCTGGACCACATTTTATGAGTGAGTGGTTCTAATTCCTTTACACTACAGCACAGCACATCTCTTTTTTATTATTATTAGATTTTAAATTAAGATATTCAGTGTGGTCTCATATATATGCAAATACATACTGAATTTTAAAAAAGTAATGACGTTTGAGTTTTTACTTTTTTTAATATTATTTTAAGATGTGAAGTTTTGTCAGCCTTGACATTTTGGATTCATTGATGTTGTAGTGCACATTCCTGCTGTAGGGTTTAATAATGCCTCTCTAAGTCTTCAAAAATGCAGCATGTAGTTACAAAACCTACCATTTAATTTCACCACATGCTATTTGGAGCATGGTGAAAATGCTAAATGAATTTGAATTACATTTTCCAGCTGGTGGTGTACCAAAATGTTTTGCATAATGCCAGTCTGGGGTAGGTCCTTCTGGCAAACATGTTGGACTCAGTGTCTGTGCACCTACCCTGCAATAACCACAAAGACATTGCAGCCATTGACAGACCTTAATGATGACTTCAATGAGTCCATTTTTTATTATGTTTGTGGATAAGAATTAATTCCCATTTTATATATTTTTTTTAATGTTCTCCGGCCAGTTGAGTGTAAGGCAACTCAAACTAGGCAGCATTTGTCAAAAAGCAAACCCCACTGGAAAGAAACAGCCTATTTCACATTTTTTATGCACTTTTGTTTATGCCACATTTTTCTTTGACTAGTGTACACAAGCAGATTGTCCATTTGACTTCTGTCAGATAGCATACATAAACAAGGCCCAAACAAGACTGACTCTAAACCGTACATGCACACTAGTCTGCTTAATGTCATTCCATCATTAGAACTGCTGACCACACATAAGTGAGGTCCAACTGCAAAAGGTGCTGTAATGGCATTTTTGATTTTCAGCTATGATAGTGAAGGACGCCTAACCAACGTGACATTCCCCACCGGGATTATCACCAGTCTGATTGGAGAGATGGACAGAGCCCTAACAGTGGACATTGAGACCTCAGGACGAGACGACGATGTCAGCATCACCACCAACCTCTCCTCCATTGACTCATTTTACACATTAGTTCAAGGTGCGCCATATCTCTGCTGTATTATTATTAACAATGCCCTGATGGTGCTTGAACTGACCTGTTGCTTTAAGTCTTGGAAATGTTCCACACTGCTAATCAAGCTGTAACTCACAGGTTAAATCAATATTAATGACCAAACACTCATTACTCATTCATTAGAGCTAAAATTGTCAGATGGTAATTTATAGTTTCACTATAATCACAGCACCACAGGGAATACAAACTGGACAGCTGGGTTCTGAAATAATACATCTGCATAGCACAGTTTAAAGCTGAATTGAAATACTTTTAAAAAACTTAGCCCAGCTTAATATGCAAAGACAACAAGTAAGACATCTGTAGGTTGATTTCGTAAGAAGTATAATCACTGGCATAATCAAAACATAAAATTTTGTTTGGTGATGCAGAAATTACACCCATCTGCTTTATAGAGAGAATTAACAGGCAGCAATAGGGTGACTTAATGCCAATTTGGGAAAAGTCATTAGATTAAAATTAATTTAGATAGATTAAAGAAAATTATGTATTTATATGTTAAAGTCCAACCACAGCACAAACCAAAGTAGTTAATGTGTCATGGGGTTTTCTTTTTACAAATCCTTTTCGAACCTCCTTAACTAGATATGATCCGACTTGAGAATGAAAATCAAGGTGGTGATCCTGCCACACTGAATTAACAGTCTTAATATAATCCTTTATAACCTATCTTCTCCTGCTTTTCCCCCCACTACTTCTCATTTCACTGTTTTCCTCTTCATAGATCAACTAAGAAACAGCTACCAGGTGGGCTATGACAACTCTATGAGGGTCATCTACGCCAATGGAATGGACTCTCACTTCCAGACCGAGCCTCATATTCTTGCAGGCGCATCCAACCCAACAGTGGCCAGAAGAAACATGACGCTGCCTGGAGAAAATGGACAGAACTTGGTGGAGTGGCGCTTCAGAAAAGAACAGA
The DNA here is from genome assembly GCF_949152265.1 of Phoxinus phoxinus. Classification (NCBI taxonomy): domain Eukaryota; kingdom Metazoa; phylum Chordata; class Actinopteri; order Cypriniformes; family Leuciscidae; genus Phoxinus; species Phoxinus phoxinus. The sequence goes on from NC_136881.1 coordinate 29,344,049, forward strand.
ACAGGGGCAAGGTTGTTGTGTTCGGCAGGAAACTCAGGGTATGTAAAAAATGTAATTTTGAAAACTCTTTGTCAACAGTCATATATATTAGATGTGTTTACTGGCGTAGTCAGAATAATGCATAATGCTCTTTTTGGCATGACTGATTTGAGAGTGCTAAATTATTGGCATTTTAAAATATGCATTAGTATTTCTGCAAACACTGAAACAAGAGGCTTCATCTTTGACACACAACCCACAGACACATATCAGAGAACGGCTTAAGAAAAGCTTTTGTCTATTCATCTGCTTCTGTCAGTGAACCAGACTATCTATTTCTCTTCTAAATTCTCTATTATGTTTTCTATATATATTGTTTGTGTTGATGACCAATATGTATGAAATTTGTATGTTCTATTCTGTCATCAAGGCAATATATGTCTCTGAAACTAGGGTAACCAACTCCACCCAAAAATAATATACCTGTTGTTAGCAATGAATGTTCTAATCAGTAAAATATTCTGTTTTCCTATCACAAAGGTCAACGGTAGAAACCTGCTCTCTGTGGACTATGACCGCTCACTGCGCTCAGAGAAAATATATGATGACCATCGAAAGTTCCTTCTGAAGATCGTCTATGATGCCTCTGGTCATCCTACACTGTGGGTGCCCAGCAGTAAGCTGATGTCTGTCAACCTCACCTATTCCAACACTGGCCAGGTCACAAGCCTTCAGAGAGGACCCACAATTGAGAGGGTAGAATACGACAGCCAGGGACGCATAGTCTCCAGAACCTTTGCTGATGGCAAAACCTGGAGTTACACCTATTTGGACAAGGTGAGAATTGTGAATTTTTTAAACAGTAGCTAGGCCTCTTATACCAGAAGATTTGCTAGAGCGTGTTGCATATGTGTTGTGTTATTTGTCTGAAATTTCCAAAGGTTATTTTGCAAGGAAGTTTAAAACGTCTCAATCAGAATTATAAAGATATAAATGGATTTGTTTGGAAAGTACTAATTTTTATGAACAATTTTATGAACAAAAGTCTAACCTATGTAAGGCTTGGCCTTAAGGGTAAATGCTTTTTGGAAATTGATAGTATGAATATTCCACTTTCCTTGTATGGGAATGCAGCCTGGACAATCTGCATAATAATTATGTGTTTCACATAAGAATATTGGGTTGGAACAAAATGGGGGCAAGCTTAATTTCAGGTTGGACTGTTTCTTTGAGTTCAAGGTGTCCACAATCCGCCATCATAACTGAGATTTCCTGATGGTTACTCCCTTTGAAGTGGTCTTCCTGAAGCACACTATTATTATCATCACTGTGTCAGCAGTACAAACATGAAGTTTGTTGGTCCAGAGAAATATCTATACTGCAATGACTAGTGGGGCGACGGATCACAAAACTCACGGTTCGGATCATTTAAGGTTTTTGAGCCACGGATCGGATAGTTTTTAGGATCAGCAAAAAATAAATAAATAATTATATACAGTATATATATGGGGGTTGGGGTGGGGGGTTAAATGTAACTTTGCTTTACAACTTTATAACTTAAATGTAATCATTTGAACGCGTTTTGTCTTACCACTCTATGATGGTTAAACTTAGCAGTTAATCCGCAAATCACATGCATGCCGAACCGTGGGGCCTGGTCTGTATGGATCACGGATCAACTGCGATCCGTTGCACCCCTAACAAAGACCCCTAGTTATCTAAGGGTCCGAAATTTATGTGGGAGGTTTATAGACTTCAGAAACTGGTGTGTGCAGAAAGGGAGAGAAACTGGATGTTGTGGATGTTTGTTGAGAGGAAATTTGCTTTGTAAAGTCTCCTATAGACAAAGTTACAGTCTTAAAATGAGACTGCAGGGAAAACTCGTGTTTTGAGCTCAGCCTAATGATACCATAAATATAGAGACAAATAGTGATATGAAAAGATTAACTTGTATCCCAACCCTTCAAACTTGCAGTACATCCCAGCTTTTTTGCTGTTGTATGCTGTACACTTTTGTCTATGGACATTTAATTATAATGAAATGAAATGTTTTTTACAGAGTTTCAGTTTAATAAAAAGTGAGTTTCCCTTAAGAGAGCACTCAGCTACAGCCACAAAATTTTTGTGGCAAGGAAAACCATGGTGTGCAAATGTGTAGATTAAATATGCATGGATAGTCTGTCTTTCCGTCGCCTGCCACATGCGCAGGTAGCGTGACCAGTGAGAGGAAATCAAACATACGCCACCAGCAGTGCCTAGGGAACTAGAATAATGTCTGTCCAAGTATGGTTGACAAGGTGAAGGCTTCTCAAAGGTAGACACCTCCTGTAGCAATTCCCCAAGATGGAGAGGCCTCTAAGGATATCCCTCAAAATCTGCAGACATCAGTCAGTGTGCTTATTTTACCAAGCAAGACATGAATATAGGTGGAGTGATGCGGTAGCTCTGAATGCCACAGTCTCAGATCCATTCAACGAAAGGGTCTGGGGATGTCCATACTTAAGCCCCACAGCATGAAACACTTATTTATCATCCTTTGCTTCAACTCACCTCTCACATTGTCCAACAAGACCCAAAACAGGCACAGAATAAACATGAGGCCTCCATCATTCATAACTCAAAGACAACTTGCTGACTTGTTTGTTTACCTCAAGCTTCCAGCTTAGCATACAGATGCATTTTAAAACCCCTTTTTATTGATGCTCCAGTTCCACAATATTCAGAGCACGAAAACCGTTTTCAACCCACCTTATTGAGATAAGTATGGGCACATCATGAGGCTAAAGCCTCATATTTATGCAGCAACGCACATTCAACAGACCTGCATTTAGAAGCTTGAGGGTCAAGGAGAACTCAATTAGGCAAAGAACTAATCACTAAATGGAGCGTTAATACCTGCTTTTACACACCATTTGCATTTTAATAGTATGTAAGAAAAGCATGAAAGAGTAATTAATTGTTTAGGTTAATTTCTCCTCTCTCCCACCTTTTGATTTACAGTCCATGGTGCTGCTATTACACAGCCAGCGGCAGTACATTTTTGATTACGATCTGCAGGATCGACTCTCTGCCATCACTATGCCAAGTGTGGCCCGTCACACCATGCAAACTATCCGGTCTGTCGGTTACTACCGCAACATCTACAATCCACCTGAAAGTAATGCCTCAGTTACAGTGGACTACAGTGAGGATGGCCAGCTCTTGCGGGTGGCACACTTGGGCACTGGCCGGCGTGTCCTCTATAAGTACCGGAGACAGAACAAGTTGTCCGAGATCTTATACGACAGCACACGGGTCAGCTTCACCTACGATGAGACAGCAGGTGTGCTGAAAACTGTCAACCTTCAGAGTGAGGGTTTCATTTGTTCTATCAGATATCGACAGATAGGTCCTCTGGTGGACCGGCAGATATTCCGCTTCAGTGAGGATGGCATGGTTAATGCCCGCTTTGACTACACCTATGACAATAGCTTCCGAGTCACCAGCATGCAAGGAGTCATCAACGAGACCCCTCTTCCTATAGACCTTTATCAATTTGACGACATCTCCGGCAAGGTAGAGCAGTTTGGAAAATTCGGAGTAATCTATTATGATATTAATCAGATCATATCAACAGCTGTAATGACCTATACAAAGCACTTTGACGTACATGGCCGCATCAAGGAGATCCAGTACGAGATCTTCCGCTCCCTCATGTACTGGATCACCATCCAGTATGACAACATGGGCCGTGTCACCAAAAGGGAAATAAAGATTGGCCCTTTCGCCAACACCACCAAATATGGCTATGAGTATGATGTGGACGGGCAGCTGCAGACAGTCTACCTAAATGAAAAAATGATGTGGCGGTATAATTATGACCTGAATGGCAACTTACATCTGCTGAACCCTGGCAACAGTGCACGACTCACTCCCCTCCGCTATGACCTACGGGACCGCATCACACGGCTGGGCGATGTGCAGTATCGTATGGATGAAGATGGCTTTCTGCGGCAAAGGGGTGCAGAGATTTTTGAGTACAACTCCAAAGGGCTCTTGGTTCGGGTGCATAGTAAAGCCAGTGGCTGGACCATCCAGTACCGCTATGATGGGCTAGGAAGACGTCTGGCCTCTCGTAATAGTCTGGGCCAGCACCTTCAGTTCTTTTATGCGGACCTCAACTACCCAACACGCATCACCCATGTGTACAACCACTCAAGCTCTGAAATTACCTCGCTCTACTATGACCTACAAGGCCATCTGTTTGCCATGGAGATCAGCAGTGGTGAGGAGTTTTACATCGCATGTGACAACACAGGAACACCACTTGCAGTATTCAGCAGCAATGGGCTTCTCCTCAAGCAGGTGCAATATACTGCTTATGGAGAGATCTACTTTGATTCTAACCCTGACTTCCAGTTGGTTATTGGATTCCATGGTGGCCTATATGACCCTTTAACCAGATTGCTGCACTTTGGAGAGCGAGACTATGACATTCAAGCAGGCCGTTGGACCACCCCAGATATTAGCACCTGGACCAGGGTGGGTAAAGACCCAGCTCCCTTCAACTTGTACATGTTCCGCAATAATAATCCCATCAGCAAGGTGCATGAAGTCAAGGAGTATGTCACAGGTAAGAGAAGGCCCTTCTGGCATGCTGTATTGGTGTTTTGTTTGTGGCACCATGATTTTAATTAGTTTAATTGATTAGGGGTTTTTTTACAATGTCTGTTCTTTCTTTTATAGATGTCAACATCTGGCTTGTGACATTTGGCTTTCATCTGCATAATGTCATCCCAGGATTTCCCATCCCTAAATTTGACCTCACCCAACCCTCACTGGAAATGAGGAAGAGTCAACTATGGGATGACCTACCGGTATGCCATCTAATGCATTTTCCCTTATGAATCTTATGAATATGTTTGACTTTCTCTGTCCTACATAAACTACTTAACTGGATCTTTTTAAAATTTGCAATTTTAGTTTAAAAGAATGCGATGAAAAACAAAGTCATTTAATTTGTATCATTCAAGTTGAAACTCCTTCTCAAGAAAAATCATTCTAATTATCTAATGTGTTTTGTTTTTTTCTGCCAACTTTAGTCCATCTCAGGGGTCCAGCAGGAGGTTATGAGGCAAGCCAAGGCTTTCTTATCTTTTGAGAGGATGCCAGAGATCCAGTTAAGCCGACGACGTTCAAGCCGGGAAAAACCTTGGCTGTGGTTTGCAACAGTCAAATCCCTCATTGGTAAAGGTGTGATGCTTGCCATTACCAGTAAAGGCCAGGTGGCCACTAACGCACTGAACATAGCAAATGAGGACTGCATTAAAGTGGCCACTGTCCTCAACAATGCCTTCTATCTAGAGGACCTGCACTTCACAGTGGAAGGCCGTGACACGCACTACTTTATAAAGACCAGCCTGCCCGAGAGTGACCTGGGCGCCCTGCGACTCACGAGCGGTCGCAAGAGTCTAGAGAACGGTGTCAACGTAACAGTGTCACAGTCCACGACCGTGGTCAATGGGCGGACACGTCGCTTTGCAGATGTGGAGTTGCAGTATGGCGCATTGGCTCTGCATGTGCGCTATGGCATGACACTGGACGAGGAGAAGGCACGTGTCTTAGAGCAGGCCCGCCAAAGAGCACTGTCAAGTGCATGGGCGCGGGAGCAGCAGCGTGTGCGTGATGGGGAGGAGGGAGTGCGTCTTTGGACAGAGGGGGAGAAGAGGCAGTTGCTCAGCTCTGGGAAGGTGCTGGGTTATGACGGCTACTATGTACTATCAGTGGAGCAGTACCCTGAACTGGCCGACAGTGCCAACAATATCCAGTTCCTGAGGCAGAGCGAGATCGGGAAGAGGTAACAGTCTGTACAGCACAGGCTTTTCAACAGACTACTGCCCCTCTTCTCCCCAAGCTCCTCTCTCCTGTGTACACACTCCCAGAACTCCTATCCCAGAGACTTAAGGGAAAGTGTTTATGTCAGAGAAGTGAGGAGATGTGCCTAAGTGCCACACACACACTGCAATTATACAAAAAAGAAACTTGAGGCACTTCCTCTAATTGACTGAACCACACCCCCATTCTACATATTTGTCCACATTATTGCATTGAATGGATAATGGACTCTCTAAGAGAGCAACCCAAGAAAAGAAAAAACTCAGTTATGATTTGTTTTTGTCTTCTTTTTTTTTTTTTTTTGCTTTTTATATAAAACCTTAAAGGTGACTTGGTCAGTGATAAAATGGAGGGAAAAAAGCAAATGTGTTTACATGCAAATACCACTGCACCCAGATGAACTAATATAATGTCTTTTTTCACAAGACAGTGACTAATTCAGTGGTTCAAACTGTCCTGGGCATCCTTGTTTTCTGCTAAATTTTGTCGACTAGTGAGGACTGAGGTTTCAGACTGTGAGCTAGTTGATCGTTTCTCTTCTGCTTTGATTTTGTTAAGGGACACAGTTGTGGTTCATATAATCAAATCTGAGTGTACAATCTCATTACTGAACCAACCCAAGTGGTGAATAGAGCGGAAACTGACAGAACAAAATATATAAATATATATCTCATAACTGACCGGTACTTTGACAAGAGATGTTAGAATATCTTTATGGATTTTTTTTTAAATAAAAAAAATTCCACTTATCCGTACAATATTAGTCGCAGAGAAAGTAATTTATGTACAGTGTTTATACATAAAAATAAAATCTTACAAATATTGAGACTTTTTCGTCTTGTCATGCATTACTGTTTATACTCATGAATTTTAATATTTTATCTTATCAAAATTTGTGGTAATGCTAATTGAAATAAAATCAGCTGTACTGTGTCATTGAATCCTCAACATTGATTTTCTTCTCTTTCCATCCTCTGAAACTGATTGTTGCCATTTTTTCTTTTTATTTCTCTCTTTTTCAGATTGTCTAAATATGTTCAGTGATTTCATGCTGTTGCTGCAGCTGTGATCAACAATAGGTTTAGAGTAGCTGTCAGATGTGGGTTGAGTAAATACTACACTCGGATACTAAAAACCCAACAAGGGTTTAGTAATTTGCCAGAAATTGTCTAAATTGTTCCTTTACAGTAATGTCATGGTAATGGTATTGTTCTGTCTTTAATTGGAATGCATTTCAAGCTTAAAGTGTCACTTTCTGTCCAGAGATACAACTTCAAGCTTTAGCCTCGCTTTCTATACAGAGATATGTTTTTTTCAGAAAGTTTCGTTTTTAATGTTTTAGATTAGGGACATATCACACTAGCATTAATGTCTATTGCCACTGGCAGCATGGGGAGGAAAAAAACTTCCAAGGAGTTTATATCCCTGTATTTTAACTAAGACTAAAACCTCCCTAGACATGAAGAAAGCTCAAACTCTCTTGAATCAAAAGGGACATTAGAGAGCAGACAGACTGTGGCTTTTTCAAGTGAACACAGATATTGCCCTATGATCATGTTATGATGGCAAAAAATAAAGTGTTCTGCATGGGGCTGAATTTATGTAACTTACATAAGTTCTAAAGCTAGATGAATTTAGAATTTTTTGGGTGTGTTCACACTTGTCATGTTTGGCTTGATTTAAACGAACCCTGGTGCGATTGCTCTGCTAGTGCAGTTCATTTGTATAAGTGTGAACGCTGCCGTCTGAACCCTGGTGCGCACCAAACAAGTGGACCGAGCCCCCTGAAAAGATGAGTATCGGTCCGCTTCCGAACAAACTCTGGTGCGGTCCGAATTATATATGAACAAAAAAAAAACTAACCAGAGACGTGTAAACGAACCAAAAACAGGAAGATGTGACCCTAAAAAGGACAGAATGCTCAAGCATAGCTGTTTTTTCTCATCATAGTCGCGATGTTGCCCATCACAGTTCGGAACAGGCAGAACTGTGTCTCCTCAGAGCAGATCTTCGTTTGTGTGTGTGGCGGAGGACTTCCTGCCGCTGTTTTGATTCCTTTACATATTTTATAAGCTATTCACGAGTTCTTAGTTGGTCAAAACACCATCATAATGTAGGCTGCGCACATACAATGAGCGCATTTATCCCAGCATGCAGCATTGTTTTGGACGTTCAGTAAGTTCCGTCGCAAAATAGGCAATACGGCATTAAAGCCGACTAATCAGTATGTGAACGTATCCCTATGCCTTTAGGTTCGGTATCTTTAGTTTCGGTGATAAAAATGCCAAACGAACTAAGCAAACCTAACTACAAGTGTGAACACACCAAATATGAAGTGAACAGTTACCTAAAAAAGATTTTCATCATGACCCATATGAACGAGATTGATTTAGGATTTATTTTACTTTGAAACATTTGACCAATGAATTCATCTGAGAGCACCACAAACATTAAAGTGATCAGAAGTCACCCCGAAAGGGAAAAAAACATTAATTTGTATGCCTAAATGGACTGCCTCCTTCTTCAGATACTGTTTTTGTAAAGGCTTTTTAAAGATTGTATAAAATAAAATGTTCTGACTAATGAATGAGAAAATATTGTTTCCATTTTAGTTTGTTGTTTTCCTATGACAAGTTTTTTAATCAATCATGTACTTGTACGGTGGAGCATATTTTTCTATTCATGTGTGAATTGAGGTCTGAAGGAGATATTACCCACCTGTGGGCCTGTGAGGTTTTGTTTGGGATTCTCAGTTACTGACTGATCGGGGTCTCAGCTCATTGTTAGGGTGAACTTTTCCCTCTGGAAAAAAGGTGAGCACTTAATTAAAACACTAGTAATAACAGAACAAGAACCACTGCAATATTTTAAAAAAAAGTGTTTGCCTTAAAAGGTCTACACAGATTATCTGAGTTGCTCTGCAATACAGTAATGTTGTTTGTTGGCATAAGGAATGGCCACTGTACTCAGGAGCCTTTCAATCAGTGTGTACAAACAAAATCCAATTTTAAACATTTGTTTGTCAACATAGTCAAAGTATTCTTATTAAAACCCAGAACAGAGAAGGATTTGAGAAAAACATGTTACTGAGTAGCAGTGAGGATATAAATGTCTGTGAGAGGAGAAGTGAGAAAAGAAAAGGTACTGATATGTTTGCTATTGATTGCATGCATACAGTGTAAACTCAACAAATCAAAGAAAGATCACATTTTTCTCTCGCAGCATATTAGTGCCAATATGTACGTGGTCTGTTTTGATATTTCTTTGCACTACAATGTATATGTTAAAGATGATGCCTCTACATGATACATTATTGCAGTCGTCACATCTCTGGTCGGATCTGAGGGAAGATTGTAAAAACTGGTTATTTTTCCTAAATTAAAAGGAAAGATGTCTGTACAGAAAATCATCAGTATTTAATTTATAACTTTTGAATAAATGCCGCCATTGTTATCACACAGTTCAGTCACTTAACAGTAATGTTTTCTCATATCGGATCTGATGTGGGATTTGGTTAACCTAAAATGTGTGCGTTGTCTGACTGAATTTGTCTGAGTTCTGAACATTTGAAAATGCTGTGTGTGATTAGCTTTGTTGCTACTGCGACAAAACAACCATTGCTTTTTTTAATTACTTTGTTTTTTGAACATTCTCTACATTTTGTGTATTTTGTATGATCTGTTATTCCAAACAAATACTACAAACTGAAGTGATATTACCTGTAAATTCAATAACTTATCTTACAATCTCTCGTTTGTAATGAGGATTTAGAGGAAGTTGTATACTGATGTTATGTTATTTGTTTTTGCTCAGTTTTGCTTTTGTATTGTTTTATAGCCATGCGGCATCTCGAAAAAGGCTCATGATTTCCATTTGATAGACACGTCTGTTTAGAGTGCAATTAAAGTGCAATTTTGATGTAATCTAAACTAGATCACTGCTGGATTCATTACCTTTTATCTTCAACATGTTTAATGCTCCACAGAGATCAATCATAAAAATAAAATGTAATATTCAAAATGGTTGTGTATTTATTAGTCCATTTCACCAATGTGACCACATTCATATCTTACCCATTTAGCCAGTCAGCAGAAGAATGCGATAGAGCAGTTGTTCTCAAACTGTGGGTGGTACATTAAAAAATAATAACAAAAATTAACTTTTTTTTATATAATGTCTTGTATTGTGGTGTATGTGTGTTTTTTAGATGCTAGAGATTTTACAGAACAGCAAAGAGCCAATCAAGAAATCGATGAGCAGGGATACTGATTGATACAAATTTGGCATTATTCATTCTGTCATTTACTCATGTCATTCCAACCCTGTATGACTTTCTTTCTTCTGAAAAATACAAAATATTATTTTTAATTTCTACATTTGCTCAATGCTAAAAAAAAAAAAATTTAAATAGACAGAACATTGTTGATGACTAGGTGATGCTTTGTTCTGAGTTGACTGAAAGTGGTACTTGGGCTAAAATGTTTGAGAATTCACCGAAACTGAATATCAGTTCAATATCCACAACAGAACAGATATTAAAATAAATAAATAGATAACGTACAATCAGACTGTCATTATCACAAAATAAACCATGACAGGGTAATAAATATAAATGTTACAAAGAAAGCATGTATGTGAAATCGTTATGAAATTGCTCATTTCACGGTTTCTGATTCCCTATAATTCATAAATTATCCATATGTTTCATAAATTCATTCTTATGAAGCAGAGAGCCTTAAGGATTTGGGCCAGAAGACAGTTTCTGATTTCATGGGCTAAGGCACATTCCTTACTGCAGAGAAATACTGTAGCTTTGCTGCCCCTTTGCAGTTTTGAGAGCACCAGTCCAGATGTGTTTCCATAACAGTGTTTGAGGCTCACAGTGGCATAGTGCTCTCAATCAGAGTGGGAGTGGGACGCAGTCCAGAAGGCCCCACTTCTCAAATGTGGTCGTGTTTCCAGCAGCTGCAGCTGCCGAACAGAAGACACAAAGCACACTTAGAGGATATGGGAAGGCTTGTCAAAAAAAAAACCTTGACAACTGGTTGTAATGGGTTTTCCAGTCACTTCTGCTGAATGTCTTTAAGGCCAACCACATCTCTTTTGTTTGCCATTTATGAGAAGGTCTGACGTGCTGAAACCAAGGCCACGTGCTGAAATGCCTTACAGGTGCTGTGTGTCTGTTTGCTCTCATCACTGGAGCTCTATGCTCTCAAAGCAATCTTAACTTAACATCCAGCACAGGCTGTTCCTTGAGTGTGTGACAGACAAACGATATACAGCCTGTAGGCTGCTGCTAACCTTCTGATTTATTTTATGAATGCGAGTTAAACAAATTAGATGCCGTGTCAGGTAAAAACTAAAAAATTACTTACTGGATATCAAAAGTAAAAAAGTATAGGCCTAACTGGAAGCAGGGATGATCTGACATCAGTGTTTCAGAACTGATCCGATCCCAATACCAAAAATTCAGAGTATCGGTCGATGCCGATACCGATCCGATACCAGCGCAGTTTTTTTAAATCATTGTACACCTCTGTGTGTGGAACTTATAATCACACTTTTATGTTAAACAAAACCTTCTAAATACAGACTACTTTATTATAAAGAAAAACAACGAATGAATGAAAAAATATTTATTCATAATCTATGACAAATATATATTATGAACTAGGTTATTGGATAATTCAGCAGCAAAAGTTATTCTAGAAAAATCATTAGTGCACAATTATATGAAATCAAAAATTATAAAAAAAAAAAAAACATTATTTAGTGTGGAGCAAATTAAAATTAATAAGCATAGCACTAAACCTGGTAAAATGTTACACATTGCTTGTATTGTTATAAAATACATGAATGAAAAACAAATTGTATAAAGGTAAATATATTTAAATTAAAGACATTTCTTTTAAAGGTATAGTGTAGCTTTTTAATCAGGCAACACCGTATGATAGGACAGAACAAGATAGGCTATGAATAATCTTTCATTGTGCGCTGATGAATGATGCGCTTGAAGTAACAGAGTCACGGTGCGCAGCACTTCGCATTGAAAAGTTCAAACTCAAAGCACAAAGGGAAGAGATATTAAGGCTTAGTATATCTATGCTACAGTTTATTGAGCCTTTTCTTTAAACAGTTTTATATTTCAATTAATGTGCGCGTGGTATAGCCTAACAGACACCTGGTAGCAAGTAACATGATTTAGAAACAGTAGTAAACTCCAGGAAGATAAAGTACTTTTTATGTAAAACCATAAACATTTATACAAATCAAGTATAATAATGGGAATATTGAATGATGTTGGAGAGCGTTTTACCGTGCTGACTGGTGTAACCGAACCGAACCGATTATCTGTACCTCATATTAAGTTATCAAATGGCTTCAGAAGACTTTGAATATAGTGCACGAAAACTTTAAGGGGCTTTATAATGTGTTTAGGCTATGCCTTTTGTGGGACTTATAATAACGGAATACGGTAGTATGCACAATATTGGATTTGGATCAGTCCTGTCTGACCGATATCCGGCAAAGAATGGCAGTATCGAAGCTGATACCGGTACTAGTATAGGACCGGTGCATCCCTAGCTGCAAGCAGAGATGACCGGCCCAAGCACCGGCACCACCACCCGATGACTTCAGGCAAACAGTGCACGGTGGACAATATGCATTTAAGCTAGTAAATATAGGAGTAAAACAATCAGCCTAATCGGTTGAGTTACAGGAGTTAAAAATGGAGCAATAAAGCAACAACAATGAAGTGAAAAAAAATAAGGTGTATTTACAATATTCACATGAATCTTAAAAAAATAAAACTATAAAAGTCTATTCGCACCATATGTAGTAACTGAGAGCGGATCAATGACATAAGACATAATTGGATTATGTCAGCAGCCCATTTCTGACATAAATCCAGACCTGTCCTCTCTCGTCCTTCACTGTCGCCACACCTCCTTTAATGCTTCCGCTCCTCTGTGAGAGATACGAGACCGGTGCGTCGCGCAGGTGTCGCTCATCAGCAATCACGCCACGGCCTCGCGCCGGTCTCTCACGGCCCTCTGCCTCGTCCTGCTCGCCAGTCAGGTATTGTGCAAAACCTGCCTCACTGGGCAACAAAAAAAAAAACACCACAAATCCCTGTACAATAGTTGCATGGCTAAAAAGCCGAACACCAGTGTCAAGTAAGCCAAACACCACCCGACAGACATCACTGACTGAAATGTTTTAAAGCGTACTAACTCCACAGAATGTACTTCAAGAAGGTACTTGGAAATTACTCAAGCAGTAACAGAGTTCATTGCAAAAGATATGATGACCCTCAGTACGGTGGCCAAGCCCAGGTTCACAACTTTAATAAATACACTGGATAAGCAGAACAGCAAGGCCTCCCGCACATTTTTTAGCCAGGTCGCCATGATGCAAACATATACACCGTTTACATTATGAAACTATCATAGTTTGTTAAATGAAGCCCAGGCCTACTGTAGGCCTATTATGTGAGGTGTAGGCTGCCTGACAACAACACGCGAAATGGTGACTTTATTATTTTAACATTTTTGCACACACACATTACTATTTTTTTTAAAGAAGTCCCTAATGCGCTTTAAGCCTGCATTTATTTGATCAAAAATACAAAAAAAAAAAATTTAAATAATGGTTTTCTATTTTAATATACTTTAAAAGTATAATTTATTTATGTGATGCAAAGCACATATATATTTATATATATGCCCCTTTTTATATTTGAGCCCCTGCCCCTGAGGAACTCTCTGCACGTCCCTGAAACATACAGTAGAGTCGCAGTGGATCTGAAAACAAAGGACTTTTTTGCTGCTACAACTGACATGTGGTCAAGCCATACAGCGGAGAACTATCAGAGAAGGTGCATTTCATTACTGAAGACTTCGACCTCAAAGCTTGCTACCTTCAAACTGCCAACTTCCCAGACGACCACACAGGGGAAAATATTGCAGCCGGCCCGAGAGAGGGGCTTGCCAGCAGGGATCTCCACGAAGAGAACCTTGTCTGCACAACGACGGACAACGCATCAAATATGATGAAGGCAGCACAACTTAATGAATGGACCAGACTCCAGTGTTTCAGGCACAGATTACATCTTGCGAGTGTGTAATGGTGATAGCCTTGTATCACACAACTCAAATTGTATGAATTTTTTATTTGTTATTTATTTTTCCAGAAAATGCAATCAAAGCCACAAGTTCAAAACGCAGTACATCAGCACAAACAACATCCCTGCCATTAAGACCCGACTGAAGATGGAAATACTATAATAATCAGCAAGATGTACATATCTAACCAAGTTAATAAGTATGTCCTTAAATATTTCCACAAACACATACATATGTATTAGTAATTCAACTGCAAAACTAATGTGATTTTTTTTTTTTTTTTATCTGGCAGGAGAAGAGATCTCGTTCAGAAGTCTCCAAAGTGTACAGCCCTCTGGGGGAAAGTCACTTGGCAGCATTTTCAAAGCCAGTGTGGCCTCTTCTGCTTTGCCTGTGCAACTTGAAGATGTTACGGAGGCAGAGTTAAACAGTTACATGTTGACCCCTGTCATTGACGGAGAGGAAGATCCCTTGGCCTGATGGAAGCTGCACAAGATCAACTTCCCACAACTGTGCGAGATAGACACCAGTATCTCTGGTTTTCCTAGCAAAAAACCTATGAGCTAGTGAGAACCACACATTAGGATCACTACGGCTTGCAGTGCCATACTCATTGTGCACTTTAGTGTACTCATTTGTGCACTGTTTATTATAGTGACTTTGAATGATCTAAATAGTGTGGTTAAGCCACAGATTTGTTATTATATTTCTGCAATATGCACTTTAGTTTGTGTGATTTGTTACTGGCATTAATGTTTACACCAGACTTATTTGTCAGTGCTTTATGTTATCATGATAATTATTACATGTTTACAAGGCTGGAAGTTCAACATATCAGTCAATATACTAGTGTGATTGAAGTAGTAGGAAATAACAATTTATGTTTAATCTATCTAATATTGTTTTGGCTATACTATACAACTTTGTTGAATAATGCAGAAGATAAAGAGCTTAAAAAGTAATCACATATTAAATTGCAATTTTGGTTAAAAAAAAATGTATACATATATTAATCCAAAATAGTTCAGCCCACTCGCATGTAAAATTCATTCATCCTTAAATCCAGCCATTGGTGGGCCGTCAGGATCAGCAAGCCCTTATCTGCTGGCCTAAATATCAGAATCACTGACTTGCGCTTTAATATATTTTTTCCATTAATGAGTATTACATTGTTCTCAATGGTCTCTTGGTTGCGCTGCTTCCAGTAGTGTATCTTTATGTTAGAGCTTTTATCCAATCATGTGTTGCCAGGGTCAAAGAAATCTGCCTTGAGGCCTTCAGAATCAATAGTGCGGGCGCCTGTAGCTTAAAATAAATGGCAATGAAACTGTTGCTTTAACCAATCAGATAATCAATCAGATTTAATCAACCAATTAGATTTAGATTTGACTACACCGGGGCCACATAGCAGGCGTACAATAACGTCAGCATTTTCACGTCATTTGATTGGATGGTTAGAGCGCGTACTATTAGTTACCAGTAGTCAGAGCTAGCAAACTGCATCTGTAGCGAACTGCATAAATGAAAATATATTCCTATAGATTTAATCGTTTTTCAACCCACAAATTAATGACCTAGCCTGGTTCTACCAGACCCTCGTACATTTCATTTGTACAGAGAGTCTAAGCCTCTCTCCGTTGACAAGTGTTAAATTCCTTGAAGGAGGGTACTCTGTTGAAATTAAAAACTATTGAATCTGCCCAGAGCCACTCTGGATCTGCCATAACCAATCGCTAACGTTTGGTCGTGACGAAACTTCAACTCAAACTAGTGCACGACCTCAACGTCATCGTTATCAGTCACTCCCTCTGTTCGCTGATTGGACCGGTAAAAAATTGACCGGAGAAAGCCCACGATTATAAACCCAGACATAGTACTGAAGGAAAATTAATATTGAGCGGAAGTACGTATGAGGGCGGAGCCAGGCTATCCTCGACCCCCAGCAGTTTCAAACCTACTGGAAAAAAACAACCTTATTCAGCCTTATCCAGCTTAACGCAGAGTCACAGAGTTCAATTCCATCCCGGGTAAAAACAGAACTGACTGTAATGTATGCCATTTTGAAGTATGGCAGGGTGTGCTCATGTATGGCATTGTGAAGGCAAAAGTCCCGCTGATCTCATTGATTTCCTTAAAAAAAATCATGGTGAGAGCATGGGGCAGCTGTACACATCGTCATGTTTGGCGGTGACTGTCCCTGTGTCCACGGCTTCTGTCGAGCGGACATTCTCAGCCCTAAAGCGAATTAAAACTTTTGCCAGAAATATGACTGGACAGACTCGACTTTCAGCATTAGCCTACATGGCGATAGAAAAGGTTTTTGGGACTGAAACGCACAGATAACCTGTACAACAGAGTAATTGAAGTCTTCCTGAGGAAAGATATTAGGATGGATTTTGTGTAAAAAAAAAAAAAATCATGAGTGACATATTGCTTTTTTTTGTCCCCGTTTTTTCCGTGCTGAAATTATTTTCTTCTTAATTTTTCTTCTATTTTTTTTTTTTATTCACACTATTGTAACGTCTGAAGAACAACAAGACAAGGGAGGCTCCGTTCTGAACTTTTTAATCGGAATGCAAGAACAACACAAAACACAAGCCTACTCACTCGCTCGTTTCTCTCTACCCAGCCTTTTCCGAACTTACCGCATTAACCCTGCCGGTGCAAAATAAAACAGCAATTTCACAATTATAAAGAGTCTGTGCGCTACACTATTAAAAGTTATTAATTCAGGTAAGACACCACTGAAGGCCTAAGTGTGAAATGCACCACCCGCTACTGAAACCAGCAGATGTATTGAAAGAAGCAGCAATATCCTGATTAGTCAGGATCTTAAAATACTCTTTTTGAACATATTGAACATTCTCAACACATTGTAAGAAATATTTAAATGTTCCCTTTACGGGCCACCATAGGTAGCATTACTGAGCTTTATCTGTGAAAAAACAATGCCACTGTCCCAGTATCATTTAAAGACGTACACAGATTAAACAACATGTAAACCTATTAAAACGCCAATAAAACTATTATAGAGCGTGCTTTATGTGACAGTGTTACAAGAGGATTATGTAAAGTCATTTGTATGAGTCACACTTCCTGTTGCCAGCTGGTGCACCATCATTTTGTTACCAACCAGTTGCTGGTACCTAATTCTAGTAGTAATACAAAAAGACAGAGACAGAATGAGAAAGTTGTTCATCTGCTTCCAAAGTGGAAACCTTTTCACAAAGAAGCATAATCATAATACATGAATTGATAAAGTAAAGCACTTGCATTGCACAACAAAACATTTTCAATTGCTGCAACTAAATGTAATTTGTCACTTCATTCTGTCACTAGTCCAATGCCCTCCTCCAGTTAAACGAGACAATAAAGACGAACAGATTTGGAGATCATAATTAATTAGCCGTAGTAATCAGACCTTGTTGACTTTGCAGTCTGTCTTCTGGATTGAAGCCATGGAAACTTTTTTTGGTGACAGTTTAGGCTTTTTGTGACAGGGATTAAAATGTTTCTTTTAAAGCACAGACAGGTTAAGCTGAACTATGCTTGCAGAGTCACAAACTGCCATCAGCCCTTTTTGATTGAGCAATTCTTTGGTATCGAGTTCTCTCTCACATTTTTTTCTCAAAGACGACTGATCAAACTTTGAGTCAGACAAAACTTCTCTTTATAGATGACACCTTTCTGCAGACAGAAGTCTCCAGAAAGACATATTTTTAGAGTTGTACATAAATATTCTGTTTCCCATTTTGAGAATTTTAAAGTGGCACTATAACCTGCAGATGGCTGGATACTTAACATGAAAGATAGCTTTTAATTTGTATGAAACTTTAAAGCAGACAACTGTATGCATGCATTTGAAATACAGCCAATGCTGCTTTTTGTGTCAACTGTATAACCCACCTTACACAGAAGCCATTTTTATTGTGATTTTTCCTCATTAAATTAATGCAAATCCATTTTTAAAAAGTACGTCATAACAGCACCAACCTTTTTTCATAATTGCATGCGAAATTTGAACCTATCTTTGAGTGAACCTATATGCCTAATGTGTGAACTGGGCATGAAGAAATAAATGCAAACCATTTTTAAAGCAAGGAGGACTAAAATATCCACCCAGGAACAACAAAAACGTTCTCACTTCCAGAGCTTCAAACTGACAAGGCCATAATAACCCATAAAGAAAACTATGTATATTCTGACTAGCCAAATACTGTATCACATATACATATTTTATTTATAGGCATGTGAAGTGGTCACATCAGCATAATTCATTAACTACCTTCAGACAACCCCCACACACTTTCTGAATTTTAATAAGATCATAGGCTTTAGGTGGCAGGTAGTGATTAGGTTAAGATAAAGTATTTATGGTATAAATACATTTAACCTTAATATGGTTTCTTTAAAGGGGCTAAACTAAATGTGGGGTGGAGTCTGGCAATTCAAGTTTTGTTAGCTGAAAACTAGAGGAACACAAAAGAGTGGACCACATTCCTGAAAGTTTCGAAAGTATATGAGTAAACTTGGGAGTCATTGGGAGTGTAGAACGGACCTTCCCGTAAACTCTCCTCCGGATTCACAAACGTTTTGTAAACCTCATAATCAGATTTAATAGTTAAACATGAGTATGTAAATGAATTCCAATCATTCATAAATAGGCACACATGCACACTCATTTACAATCAGCATAATCCCAGCCCATGTATTACAACTACGTAAATTACATGTCCAGGGGTCTCATTTATAAACGTGGTGTATGCACAAAACGGGTCTGGAAACACGTGTAAGCCACTTCTCACACAAAGGTTGTGATCTATTAAAAACTAATTAATGGTTAACCTTGGTTCTTTTTTACCGTGTGTGCATACCTATTGCACTTAATTTGTGTTACATCTGCGCTCACTGGTAAACGAGGGCGTTAGTTATTGTGTGTGGTTACTGTGACAACCACTTAACACGCATATCATTGGAGTGCTATATTTATCGCTGATATTAACCCTTTGGTTGACCAGGGTTGTTTTCTAGCTGCCTCGTGTTACATATGCTTAAGTCTTGGACCTTATGGATCCCCATGTTCAATGTCCTGCCTGTCTAGGCATCAGAAATCTCAGGGAGGCTTTAACTGACCTTTGTCCAGAATGTAATTTGATGCCTTCGGAGGTACAAAGGTTGGCAAAATTTTAACCTGAAGGTCAATATTTTTTTGGCACCAGTCAAAACCAAGGTCCAGACTGGTAGCAAGCGTTCAGCTAGCAAAGCAAAGGGGCCTCCAAGGAAGAAGCAGACCCTAGATGCAACACTATCCCACCAGGTAGCTGACCTATCTAATGCTGTGCAGGGCATTCAGGTGTTGTAGTCGTTTCTTTCTGCTACTCAAAGCACAAGTACGGAGGTGAGAACATCTGTGCTTAACCCCTTGTTGATCAGGTTCGAACCAGCAGCTGAATGTTCTAGGGATGAAATGGACACATTAACTCTGGCTGCCTCAGATTCATTAGTCGCTGATGAGCAGGACCGTTATACACCCTTGGAGGAAACTTCTGCTATGCATGCCCAGCCTCAGCACTCTCATAGTGATGAGGGTTCAAGCATTCAAGGTGCTGGATCTTCAGTGGCATTTTCATTGCAAGACACAATAAAGATGGCCCTTGAATTTGGACCTACCTTCTCCATCATTGGGGCCTTCAAATCTTTTGCGTCGTCCGCTTGTTCGACCGGAGGATTTCCTGATACCTAGCTGTCCTGACTTTACTGATGTTGTTTTCTCAGCATTTCGCTCTGCCCCTTCTTCCAGACCGGATCGAGTAGCACGCACTTTAGCCGCAATGGCTGAAGCCCAGGAGACGGGGCTCTGTAACATGCCTCCTGTAGAGCCATGTATCTCTTCTTTGGTGGTGTTTTCGGATGAGGCCCTTAAGCAGCAGTCAGGCTACCCCAACACGGAATGCAGGCGTACTGATGATTTATTAGTTAGTGTATATAACACTGTGTCAGGATTGACTCGTGTTGGAAATTCAATGACTCATCTTCTGCTGGCACTTCATTTGACCCTGTCTACAGCAGCACCAGATAATACTGCATTGGAATTTCTTGATGCTTCTCTGCAGGCACTGGGATCAATTGCCTTCTCCAGTGGAAAGGTTCTTGGGCTTGTTATGCAGGCTAGACGGCAAGTGTGGCTAGCTCAGTCCAAGCTTCCAGAGGTATGTCACAACAACCTTTGTCAATTACCTCTAGTACCTGGTCAGTTCTTCAGCCTAGCTGACCAGAAGGCTCTTCAACGCAGGGCACGTGTGGCGGAATCCCGATCCCAGCATATTGTGCGCAGTGTGAGTTACCCTGCACTGGCTGCACAACGGATGTCTGTTCGTCATTCCATTCTGCAGCAGCGTAGACAAGGACAATTTTACAGGCCGCCACAACAGGGTTATCAGCCTGGATTGCCATCAAGAAGAGAAGTACTCCGTTCTCAGTTCAGGCCTCCAACTCATCCTACCCCTACTCACCCCCCTCAGACGCTTAAACAAGAGTCTTAAGCGCCTCCTTTTCCCATGTTACAGATTGTAGATGTCTGTCATGCAATCGGACCTGGAATGCGGTTCACTTTGCTGGACCTGAAGGACGCGTATTTTCATGTGCCCATCACCCTGCACCGCAGAAGGTTACTTTAGTTCACATTTTTCAGAGCAGGACTTATCAGTTCAGAGTTCTTCCATTTGGCCTTTCATTTTCTCCCTGGGTCTTCACACGCCTCATGCAGGTGGCACTGAAACCACTTCAACAAGAGGGCATGCTGATTCTTCCGTATCTGGACGATTGTCTATTGTGTGCCAGGTCACCTCAGCAAGCTGTCGACAACACGTACCGTCTGTTGTCTCATGTTGCTGCTCTGGGTCTGAAGGTGAATTTTCAGAAAAGCTGCCTAACTCCAAGTCAGTCAGTCTGCTTTCTGGGCATGTAATTGGATTCCAGGGCAACAAGAGCTACCCTCACAGAAGGCAGGTTGCAGACAACCTTGGTAAAGTTTCAGGTCCATTGCAATGCTGCCCTTGATCAGCTTCCTAAGACTGACAGGTCTTCTCACAGTGGTGTCATCAGTCATTCAGCTAGGCCTGTTGCATCTTCGTTCGTTCCATCACTGGTTGATAGCCAAACGTTTGTCACCGGTTCACAATCGACACAAGCTGGTTCAGGTCACAACAAGTTGTGCAGCCTCTCTGAGACTTTGGAGAAGGGACCAATTTCTTCGAAAGGGAGTGCCGATTGGGCCGCCTCCAGAATGCAGGGAGGTGGTAACCACGGATGCCTCCCTCAGTGGGTGGGAAGGACTTTGGCAGCACCAAGGTATTCAGGGCAGTTGGGACTCACAGTTAAGGGCTGTTCATATCAATCTACTGGAGCTGTGGGCAGTATTTTTCACCCTGAGACATTTCAAACAGGAACTATCAGGGAGACACATTCTGGTAAGGACGGACAATACTACAGTAGTATTTTTAATCAATCACCAAGGGGGCACCAGGTCCCTACCCTGTCTCCAATGGACAAGAAGGCTTCTGTTAAATCTTCTGTCATGCTTCCTCGAATAGCCAGAGCTTCTCCTCTATGCCTTTCCCCCAATTCCACTCCTTTGGTCCATCTTGAGATGATTACAGGAGAAGCATCACAGGCTCATTCTAGTTGCTCCTTGTTGGCCAGCAATGCCTTGGTTCAGTCTCTTATCATGCCACCGTGGAAGGATCTTCTATCACAGATGGGGGGGCACTGTGGCATCCCTTTCCGGACAGGCTGAAGCTGTGAATCTAGCCCCTGGGGTTGAGAGGGTGCTCTCTCAGTGTTCAGCGGGAGTAAGGAATACGGTTATGAGTGCTAGAGCACCTTCAACACGTCATACTTACGCCAGTAAGTGGAAACTGTTAGTCTCTTGGTGCACAGATCGTTCTGGACTTCCTGCAGTACTTGTTGAATACTGGATGTTCTCCAGCCACACTTTAAAGTGTTTGTGGCAGCCCTGTCTGCATATGGGGATCCTATGGAGCAGGTGTCAATTGGTGCAAATAGGGTAGTGGTGGCTTTTCTTAAAGGAGCTGTACGGCTAAAGCCACCAGTACGGGTACTGTGTACCCAGTGAGATTTACGGTTGGTGTTGGACAGGTTGTGTTCAGCACCTTACGAACCCATTGAACAGGCAGATATTAAAAGCCTTTCTATGAAGACAGCATTTCTGTTAGCCAAAACATCAGCCAAAAGGGTTTGCTTTGTCAAAGCAAAGGCTCTCTCACTGGGTAGCGGACACTATTGGTGAGGCATATCGTTCAACAGGCCACATATTGCCTACATCTGTTGAGTGTCATTCAATTCAGGCAGTGGCCACTTCTTGGGCAGCATTACTTGGTGTGCCTCTCTCAGAGATATGTGCAGCAGCTACAGTACATGGGCATCACCTTGCACATTCACAAGGTTCTATAGAATTAATGTGGCTCCTAATCCTTTTAGTTCTTTTATATTGCCAGAAAATGCTTGAGCTTCATATCCTCGTGACTTGGCTACATTCGTCTTCCACCTAGGGCTGGGCGATATGTCCTAAAAAAAAATCCCAGATTTTTTCACAAAAAATTCGATTTACGATTTAAATAGATTTTTTTTCCCCCTATTTAAAATCAATCTGCAGATGACAAATACATTTTTCAAAACAAGTTTTAGCTTTATTTAATTATATAAAGTGCAATCAGAAACAATAAGCCAAGACTGCAGGCCCTGCCTTTGTAAACAGTGAAAATGTAACATAACATAAAATGGGTGGATTGGGATTGGTGGGGATGTAAAAAAACACTTGCATCACAATTAGTATTGTGATTGTCAAAAACAGTTGGTGACTAAACAGAATTTTATTAAGTTTAGTGACAACACAATGTTTACATGGTGGTACACTGACTGTATGCTACTGTTAATTGCTTGACACAAATTTCACAATTTCAATTCTTGTGATTTGATTCTGATCATGATTCAATATCGATTCCTTTGGATAAATATTAGGTAGGCCTACAGTAGATACGTTAATGTGTTATGTTAATTTTTCTCCTCACCTCACCTACTGTAAACATACAGAGCCCTGTCAGCTGGTATTATTATTAAAGGTTAAAAATAACATTTCAAATTTATTTTAATGCGTTTTTTATAATGACAACGTTATATTATTTTATGATATAGGTAAAAATATAATAAATATGTAATATAGTTATCATATTTAGCTAAATACTCCTCTCTACAGACAATTGTTTAAGTCCAACTAGCGTGTTATGGTTATTATGGCTTTCCTGGGGTAAACGTTACCCGACTGTTCTCCAGCTGTTTATGGACCTCTGTCCGCGGTTGAAAAACACTTGATCGATCATTTTTATTACATTCGGTAAGTTGAACTGTATCTCTCAAATTACCTATTGATCATTCGTGTTTATTTATGTTAACTAAGTTAGTATAGTAACAGATGACCGGTTCACGTGCCACTTGAACTGAGCTGTCTGCGATCTGTCACGTCACATTTACAAGCACCAAAACGGTGTTTATTGTTTGAATTTTGTAATTAAATTGACAGAATCTGAGAGCTGAGAATTTGTTATATATCAATAGTACCGTAACCTTCTCTGTCGGTGTCAGTCTCCTCTTTGCTTCGCGATTTTCTCTGCGTGAGAAAATGGATGTGTGGCGTGAGAGCGTGTGGAAAGTGACGACTGCGGCTGAGCAGTTGAGTCTGAACTACAACTGAGTCTCACGATGAATGTGTGAGAGTTGGCAGCCCTGCAGATTCAGTTTGCAAATGTTTTTGGCGGGTGTGCTTGTGCAGCCGCGGTCTTGTTCATGTTGTTTGTGTAGCTCTCTGGCAAACGCGCTGAGCGCGTCCGGAACTACGGGAGCCCAGAGGGGAGCGTCTCCGGATATTATAGATCAAACCGATTTTCATTCAAACACATCGACGTACACTACACATTCGAGTTAATAGATTTATCGCCCAGCCTTAATTTTACGCTATACTGAAGAGGGGGAGGAAAAAAATCTAAAAAAAATAGATTTTTTTGAAAATATGAATCAATTTGACCTACCAACTCGATTTTTAAATCAAATCGATTTTTTCCCCAGCCCTACTTCCACCATGTATTGACCGTCTGGAAAAGTGAAATAGAACGCTGGTTACTGGTCGTAACCATGGATCTATGAATGGTGGAAGACCGCCAGAGTCTCTCACTCACGTATCAGCTGAAATTGATACGATATTCTCGATGTGATGTAGCCTGGGTTTCCCCATACTGCCTTTGCGCAGCGCGATTTTATTCACACTGAAAGGCAGTCTGGAGACCATGGACCAGATTTTTGCCTCGTTTAGGGAACCAATCACAGAACGGGGAGGGAGCAGCAAGACGATGACGACATGCGACACAACTAAGCAGTTTGTTTATATCTATGGATTCAACATGGCAGCAGACGCGATTCACGCGAAGCTACCTTTTGATGCAGCCTTAGATATTGTTCTAAGTAGTTTAGAACGCAAGTTTATTTTGAAAAAAGAGCAGCTTTTGGCGTCTCTACATACGTCATCTGGTATAATGGAAACGATTGGCTATGAGCTACGTACAGGCGCATTTGATAGACATTCTTAGCACCCAATAAACGGCGCCGGGCATTCGTAAACCACGCCTCAAATACGAGAAAATGCACATGTGGTTCCCAAACCCAAGTCTCAACGAGAATTGGGTCTGGCGTTAGCCAGGCTAGATGTGATGCACGACTCCTTCCAACATGTATTGACCGTCCCTGGCGGTCTTCCACCATTCATAGAACCACGGTTATGACCAGTAACCACCGTTCTATTTATTAAAACCATAAATCTCATTAAGTTAGTGTTTTAAGGATTTTTACATTTATTCCAAAATAATAACAATAAGAATGCAATGCAGAAACAAATTTTAGATTACATCTATATTTTATTGTGTTCAGATGTTGTTGTTGTTTTTTTACTTATTTTCAAATCAGTCATCAAACCTCGGTAAACACTACAGATGTCATGATGGTCACAGACATGATGTAGCCTACCTTTAATTACACCAAGCTTAATGCTCACAACAACAACAAAAAACACAGATTATGTTTTCAAGCCATCTCAAGTTTGATTTTGACATGACATCAATTTTCAGCGCAAGCTTTAATTAAAGTCTGTTTAAAGTCAGAAGGCACGTGAGACGCTGACTCCTGCAGGTGTCACTGTTGGACAGTGCCACTTTAGAAAAACCATTGATTCATACACTTTTGATGTCATATGTCGTAATATTTGCGTTGTTTGTTAGACATGATTAGAATAACAATGTAAGACATCCACACTAGATGCAAAAAAAGAGCGTTAAACACTTCACAATCACAGTTGTAAACTTTGTTGATATTTTCACCTGTATTACTGTTCCGTGTTTTGTTTTGTTTTGTTTTCATCTGGAACCATATGGGAAGCAAGTTTGATGGATATCAAATGGAGCTATATGTGTCACATTCCATAAGCTGCAGCAAACATAAAGGTAAAGTGCTGCGGTTCATTTAAAATGCTGTACTGCATTCAGGTCATTTCATTAGCTAGCTGCACATCAATTCATGTAATTGGGAGGTTTAATGGAGACAATGGGCCAAAATTAAATAAGACATTATCTTAGTTCATTCCACTTTTTACTAATTTCTCTAAGAGGGCATCCTTTAGGCTTCTGATCAAAGTGTCTCTTGGCAGCCAAGAGTTTTTAATGCAGATGCTTTCCTCTAACTGTTTTTATCTACACTTACAAAGCTTTTGGCTAAAGACCAGTGCTTTATCAAGGCTGCAATTGAAAGAAGCATCGAGCGGGCTCATTGCAGGCCCATGTAAGGCTTTTAGGGTTAGTTCACCCAAAAATTTTAATTCTGTCAGTAATTACTCGACCTCATGTTGTTCCAACCAAGACTTTCGTTCATCTTCGGAACACAAATTAAGATATTTTTGATGAAATCTGAGAGCTGGCTCACTCCTTCATAGGCTGCTAGGTAATTGATATCTGCCAGCCCAGAAAAGTTAGTAAAAACATCGTTAAAATATGCCAAGTGACTACCGTGGCATGGCAAACTAGCTGCTCTATTATTTTTTTCAGTAAATTAAGTTTTCGTACCAAATATATGCATTTTATTTATCTTGAAACACTCGCATTACGTTTACCTGAAATATTAAAATGTAAGAAGTAGTTGTCAGAGTGGGATAATGTAAAAATGTGCTAGAAAGTAAAAGGTAGGTTTTCGGTTTATTCAACACCCAACACCTGTCATTGTTGTTACACTTGCTGAGCATGATTTGCCAAACACAATATCGGACAGATTGCCTCTCTCTGGTCTGAAAACTTTGCCTTCAACTAAGGCTGAACACCAGCCTCTTTACTGGCATGGAGGACTTTTGTTCTTCAAAGTGTCAAACCTTGTTTCTAGTGTGAAGATAAAGCTTACAAGAAACTATAGCTTTAAGGTCATTAAGTTGCTACATAAGGACAGATGTACTTTACTCATAGGAAAAATAACTGATCCACAGTGTATGTTAAACGGTGCTTATGTATTTATATATACACATACACACAGGGGTGATGCCAAAGAAACAAACCAAAACAACCACAAACTGTTGAAACAGATGGTGACAAAAGCCTAGTGTTTTTCACAAAGATAAACTAGTCTACGTGATTAACAGAATTGGTCCCTTACCAGTTCTTATGTAGAGAGAGATTTTCCTCTGATTTCTGACATAATATAGATGATAAAGATGTTGATTATAATCATATATAAGTTTAAACTGACATAATCAAATGTGCTTAGTCCTTCAGATGCATTCTATCTGACATTTATATAATTCTATACATCTTTCTGTCAGCAAGCATGCCTCTATCTGCTGCCACACTTATCTCTTCTTTACATACTTCCTCTAAGTGACAGGGCATTGGGTACTGCTGAAAGTATGCTAGATCTGTCACTCACTGACCTTTTTGAATGTCTACACAGGACAACCATTTGATGAGAAAGTAATGAGAAATTGTTGTTAAAAAAAAAACTTTTATTTTGAATACAGAAATCATGTGGCTTTTCACACCAGTTTTGTTTTGTTCCTAAAGTAGATTGTCTCTTTCCCCAAACAAAGACTGACAAAACATTTCAAATTTCCAGCACTGAAAAGCTAGATGTTAAAAAGATGACCATATGACATTAGCACAAAGCTGAAAGGCGTATGTCTTTTAACCGCCTTCCCAGACACCTGAAATCCATCAAGTATTTTTGGAATGACTTGAGTCTATCACAGGTCATCACCAGTATGACAGAGCTTTTAATGTTCTTCAGTATGTGCAAAATTAGGTACAAATATCTATAAAAATAGGTTTTCATTAAGTATTGACTTTTTTTTAACAGTTAGATTTCTTTTTTGCATTCTTTTTTTTTATTTAGTTGTTGCAAGGTCTGCTTTTATATATATATATATATATTATTATATTATTATTATTATTATTTTTTCATGCAAATATTTACAGCAGGTTAAGAAATTTGCTGAAAAAAAGTTGAAAGTGAGAGGATTTTCTTTTTTTATGCTGAGTATATATTATATGATCACTTGAGTTTTGCATAATCTAACGTGTTATGGTGCTTATATGCAGAGATTATATCTTCTCCCTATCATTTTCTTTCAGCTCTTAGACTTCCACCGTCTGTAAAGTCAAGTTAAATTGTTACTATATCCTCCCTCAGTTTGCATTGTAATGGAGTAAAACTAACATTATATGATCAATTTGATGTGTTACCTGTGTCATTTCTTTAGGTATGAGTACTTTACCTCTGAAGAGGGCTGCTGTGCTTTGGTCTGTCTTCTCTTAGACAGTGCTGTCTGTCTGGCTGGCTGGCTGTCAGTGCGCTGTGTTCCAGAGAATGATTGCACTTGGTTCTCAAACAGAAATGCTGCAGCACTTCATCAGCTACACCATCTGACACATGAACAGGTTTTCATCTGCTTGCTGTAAACTTTCTTTGAGGCATTTTATAACCCCCTTTGCTGCTCAAACAGCACACTTTCGTTTCCTGCAAAAAGACCATTACAAGAATTATTTTTAGCAGCACCTCCAGACCCATCACCCAAATCAAATCACCAAAGGAAAAAAACATAATCCACATTGTGGATGATGATGCAATTTGCATATATCAACTACTCATGTCTTTTTAATTTAGGCTTTGAGGTGTTTGTGACCTTTACCCTTAACAACATACTGTATTTCAGAGAAAAGAAATGAAAGAACAACAGGTTTTTTCCCTCTTTAAGTATAAACTTTAACTCAGTGGGCCTATTCTGTTACAGCAATGACAACACTCCCATCAGGTGGGTGTAATGCCGCAATACATCATCAAACACTGAGATGAAAATATGAGCAGCCATGCAGTTAAAGAATGTGCTACTATAAATAAAATATAGTCAAAAAGTTGCAATTATGTCTATAGTCAGGGATAGTTCATCAACAATCATTACATTTGATTTTATCCATGCATATCATTCTCTAATGTAGTGGCCAAAAGTGATTAATTGGCTTTTTCGCACTATATTCATACTTTTGCTAAAATATTTATTAAATATACTGTATGCATGTTGTGAAGTTGTGCCTAAAGTGTAAAACTAATGTATTAATTCCATGTTTCAATTGTATAATTTGTCATGATGCAGTGAAACCGAAC
This sequence comes from Phoxinus phoxinus, assembly GCF_949152265.1. Lineage (NCBI taxonomy): Eukaryota > Metazoa > Chordata > Actinopteri > Cypriniformes > Leuciscidae > Phoxinus > Phoxinus phoxinus. The sequence goes on from NC_136881.1 coordinate 29,372,785, forward strand.
AAAGTGTGTCATGCTAAGCTTGCAGTCATTATTCCCAGCCTATAATTCAATAAATCACGATGTGGCAGGTATTAGCTATATTATTAAATGTTACTTACTATTTTAGTGAAAATGGCCAGATGGAAGAAGCCGTCCTATGCAACCAAGGAAGACAAGATTAAGGAAGAGATTAATAAAAATGGCTAAATCAGTCGGTTTTTGGGTATTGCTCAAGTGCTGGATGTGAATGGTCACAATCTACACAGAATTATTTCAACGCACATTGAGACCACTACCATGCTGAATGTAAATAAGGAAGACTAGTGAGCATTTTGACAGGAGAATGAAAATCACCTGAATGTGGGACCACCTTAAACGCTTGTAAAGGCCTGGATGAGACGTGTAAATGTGAGGAATGTCCAAGTTCATCTTCAACTGTAACCAACAGCTAAAAAAGGCTGGATTGAGAGGCTGTGTACCAGTAAAGAAACCATTTATTAGGGTTTTTTTTTTTTATAAACCTGAATTGTGACAAGTCATAGGTCTTCCAATGAAGCTTAACTTTGGGAAAAACTTAAGGAGGATCTGTTAAAAGTGAAGCACGATAAATGCATGAGTCAAGTGTTTAGTGAGTCAATACCCAGGGTAATGGCTGCTGTAATCAAACACAAGGATGAACTAAAACATATAAATAACAATACATTGTAGTCAATATTTGCTTTTTTTCTGAGAGCTTTTTGCTTTTCTATGCATAATAGGCTACTATAAAACCTATATTCCATGATATGCTGGAGATTGCCTTTCTTGTATTACCTTAATCAAGTTTAGTGTATTCTTCTTCCCAGTATATGATACTCATATTTTGCAAATATACCCTCTGGACATACCTTTTGGCATCTACTGTGTATCTCAAAATGTCCAAGCTGCTATTTTCGGGACAATGCCGGTAGACTAGGACAAGGGCCATTTCCTTGTGGCTACAGACCCATTTTATTTTTACATTAATTTTCTTTAGGATTAATTTTCTTTTTTTTCTTTTTTTTAACTTTCTTTCATGCAAGTGATTAGATATATTTTAATGTCTTTTTATGTCAAAAGACATGAGTGCACTAAAAAAAATATTAACAATTAGCACACAAGAAACATTACATCGCATTTCACTGAACACCTATTAATGAATGACCTCTGCAAATACTTTATGGAAGCGGCATTCATTCTTATTTTCATAAAACGTGCCCAACCAGCATAATGTAAGGACGCTTGAAACATGGACCACTTCAAGAGCTGAAAGGCTGCTTTTAAGAAAATAATTTCTTTATGGTTATTAAAAAGGAAATTAGGATGTGGCTTTTTAATCTTCTAATGTTTGACATTAAAAATCATTTAAAGGTTCTAAAATCTCAACTGCATATGAACAACTGGTGTTAAAAAAATAATAATTTGCCAAACCATTTACAGCTTTGCCTATGGTGCTGTTAAGTAACTAGATTGAACAAAATGACTAAATGATGAAAGAACTTAATTTTCAGGTGAACTAGTATCACTACAACAGTTGAACCCAGAGTCCTGACCTGCAGAGTGGGAACCCAACGGGTGAACCGCTAATATTTGATGTAACGGGAATATTTACGTAGTGCTTATTTGTGTTCACACTGTTGTCTAAAGAACGTTAAAAGTTTCTATTCAACAACTAGATTTGCAGTGTTGAGCACAGCAACTGAATTGATTGACAGATGCAGTCACTCACAGCACTCTTGCTCTGTATATAATATATTAGTAAATATAATTTGAATAAAAGTTGTATTTTTCAAGCTGCTAAGAGGACCAACAGCCACGTATACATTGTAGAGTTTCATGAGAGACAATTGCATTTAAATGCAGTGAATTCACTCAAATATCCCCTATATTATATCACAGGCTCATATTTGGCTATATGTTATGGATACCTCTATGATATGGATCTACCGTGTGATTTGAACAAATCTGCATAATTATGCACATCTGTTTAAAATGGCCTATATGGGCAGATTGTTCACATGATGTAGGCAAAAGATTTGTATTTTTTGCATGACAATTGCACGTTCTCATCTGTTTTTCTTTTAATTATTGCCATTTTGGGCGGTATGTCTAGCTATTTTTCGTAACTGCATCAAAATCAGAATGCATATTGTTGGTTTGATTGCTTGTGTTACACGAGAAAATAATTTCTGTCTACCTAATTCAGGTGAGGCTCAGGTCACGGTCTTTATGTCAAATGGTCGGTTACGTAACTAAAAGCTGCTGTTGGATAACAGGTCGGGTGTTCTGTTAAGGACTGCGGATGCAGAGCGGGTTTACCAAGCAGGACCCGTGCAAGACTCTTGAGTGGAATCATTCACAATGGGCAGATAATGTGTACATTATATGAAAGTGCGCTGGTCCTCCAGACCTCATTACGCTTCAAAAGCCTTAGGATCTCAGTATGTAAGAGCCTAGTATTAATTATCAACTTCTTAACTGTTGTATAACTCAGAAGTGATAGACATGGTTACATGACAAACTAAAAAACAGAAAATTGCAATGCCATTACATTACATTACATCAACTCTCAAATGAAGATTTATGTTGTTAAAAGATCTCTGCATTATCACATCCCAGGAGGAATAGTGAATAGTAGTGACCAAATGATGCTCAGAAAGAAATGTCCAATTATACTGTTAAGAAATATCATTAATTCCAAAGTCTGTTGTCTGTGATGGGAAACTGTTCAGTGAAGTATGTATGCCACAGAACGCAAAAATAGCAGCGGTGTGGGCAGATTTATTTTGTGTTGAGTAACACAAAAAAACAAATTCTAAATCTCATAGGATGCCTACGAACCAGAAACAATGAGTAATTTTATTCTGTGAGCAGGATCCTGGTATAACGATACCTAACAGTTGCAGATACATCGCTCTAAAATGCAAGTCTCTTTTTATTAAAACCTGAAGTTGTGGGCTCTAAATTGCAAAGACAACATGCACAAAACAATGCGGATTGCGGTTTGACAAAATATGAGGTTTATCTGCTGGGGTTCTTACAAAAGCTAATGAATATGAGCAAAACAGTCATCAGAGGCTTATTGAAGGAAATGGTAATTTACAGTTTTTGCATGAGTGAAATGAACATCAAAATCTAATCAGCCTTGTCATACAGCATACAAAAAGATTAAAAGACAAAGGTAAATCATTTGATTTGGTTAATGTTGGCATCCAGTTTGATTTTAATTTCCTCATTGTCAACCCACTCATAAATACTGAAACTCTAAAATAATCAATTTAAAATAGGCACATCAGCCAAGGTCACTTACCGGCTGCTATTTTATAAATTGATTAAAAAAATATTAATGTTAAGCATAGAGCATATACATAAAATAAACATTTCAAAACTTTAACTACTGTCAATTTCAGCAAGTTTCAAGATTTGAAGAAACATATTTAAAACAAAATTGCACGACAGTGAACTACATCTATTTAGTAATCTCTCAAACCCATAAAGACCTTCACCAGTACATAAACAAGGTAAACAATGTGTCTGTTTTATGTATACTTAGAGTCACGCTCCAAGTTCTTTGGCTTATGATGACTGTACGCCCCCAAAACCACTGGAAATGTTTAATCCGGGGTGGTTGATTGAATTAAAATCAATGACAATCTTTCCTTGCTTCGGCTTGAATTGCCTGTAGGAAAGAAATAAGAACAAAAAAAATATATAAATATATTACTGAAGCATGTCCAGATAAAACATAAGTAGTTTGTCACTCTTGTCAAATCAGAGACGTTTCAAAACACCTTTATAAAATTGACAAAGAGAATTCACTTCTTGTCCTCATTGTCCAAGTTGTCACACCTATAATTCACCTCAGCATGCTGGAGTTGAGGAAACCAATTACACACTAGTCCTCGTGAGAGAACACAAGCAGCATCCTCTGCAAAAGGCAATCCCAGCAGGGACCAAGCACCTCAACATCTCACGAGAAAATACCCTGCCAAGAAGAACCAAACCAGCAGGTGGTAAACTCCTCCCCCCCCCCCTCCACACTTTTAGCCTTTTCTTCCGTCTGCACCACAAACCTTGCTTTTCCATTCCTTTTATTTTTCTCGTTCTCAATTCACCTTCTATCCCACTCTTTTTACTCTTCATTATTTTATTAACCCCTCCCTCTCAGTGTGAGATGAGCTGGATGTGGCAAAACTATTCCTCATCATTGAACCTCTATAACAACAGAAGCCAATACATACAAATAGAATCTCTACTGACAGACAAATTATTAAAGACAAACATTCACAAAGCTTGGACTCTCGCTCTCCCATGTTCCTTAATGCAAAGCTGGCTTCAGTTGATGCCAGAGAAAATCGATTCATCATCTTATTCAGAATTCAAAATGCACAACTCTGCACAGCAATGGTGAGGTTTCAATCCTTCATTTCTCATCATCAGGCACTTAAAATGAATAAATAAAAAGCTGAAAACATGATCTACTGCAGCTACTACTGCAGTTCATTGTCTGAGTCAAAGTTAGATCTAAACTTTTATCAGACAGTAAAAAATATTTTTTCCGCAGGTCAAAAATGTGCATAGGGAAACATATGCAAACATAATATAAACAAAATATTAAGTATAAGAATAAACAAGACCATTTAAAAAAATATATAATAATAAATATATAATATATATATATTTCGTTAGTATTTTCACACCAAATAATTTTAATAAAGCCAATTATTTGTATATTTTGCTGTAGAGTGCCAGTACAGTAAGAAATATCAGTTTACATTTCCAAACATAAATTGTCATTAATTGTAATAATCCAATTAGAGTTGTGTATGCACAAGGAGTGTCAACAGCTGTTGCTCCACACAGAGATCAGATCTCACCATCATCGAGTCCATCTGGGAGTCAGACCTAGGGTGCTTTCACACTGGCAGTTTAGTTCGGAACGGGGCACGGTTCGCATGAAAAATCGCTAATGTGAACGCTGTCATGCGGACCCAGGTGCGCACTGGGGTACCGAATCCGAGACTACCTGGAGGAGGTGGTCTGAGTTCGGTTGCCCCTGAACCGTGCCGCAGTTCGCGTGAATGTGAAAGCAACATGGACTCGGGTGCGCGATTGTTCAGGAAGTAAAGTGACCTGCGCATGCGTTTTAGCTGATTATTATGCATTTAGTTAAATAAAACGCATGTAGGGGATGATAGTGTTGATGATTTACCTTGGATTAGACGAGAGAGAGTAAGCCTGCAGTGTATTCACGAATAGTGCGTGGAATCAGGGAAAAAAATTTGGAAATCCACTGTCTCCTCAAAAGTTATTTTGCAAGCAGCAGAAGGCCACCTTATGCGACACACACAGTTAACCTGTGTTGTTCACTCAGCTGCACATAATAGCACCGAATTAATAAAAAACACAATATGCGTTGACCCGCGTTCTGTTTTCTGTCATGTGCCGTGCATGTTTGCGATGACGCAAGAAGCACGCAAACGCACCAGGGTTCGATAGAATCAAATTGAGTGTGAAACCAGACCAACGCTGCGGGGGTCGCCGGGAACAATCGCGCTCTGGCTCGGACCGCAACAAACGGTCTCCAGTGTGGGTCTCCATACTGGGCTCCAGTGTGAAAGATTCAGAAGAACTGTGGCGACATCTCCAAGACGCTTGAATAAACCTACTTCCAAAGCTACAGTACTATGTCAAATTTAAGGCACTGTTAAAATGCTGTAAAGTGAGGATGCTTTCAAAAAATTGTGTGATAAATATATTTTATTTATCAATTAACTTATATTAACTAAATCAAATCAATATTTTGTGACCACCACCCTTTGCGTTTTAAACCGATTTTGTCCGGGTAAACTTGCACATAGTTTTTCAGGTAGCTTTTGTTTCTTCAAGCATCTTGGAGATGTGGCCGTTCTTCTGGATTTAGCCTCTCTCATTTTTTTCTGTTTCTTCATGTAACCCCAGATGGACTGTATGATGGTGAGATCAGATCTCTGTGTGGAGCACCAGCTTTTGTCAGACTCCTTGTGCATACAAAAATCTCACTGGATTATTACAATTAAATGACAAAATGAATGTTTGGAAATGTAAACTGATATTTCTTACTGTACTTTCACACTAAGTGGTTAAGACTTTTGCACAGTACTATATATTTTTCAACAAACATTAAACATTGTTGTTCTCTACAATTAGATGTATTTTCTGAAATATTTTATTTAAACATTCTACAAAACATTTTATAATATGAAATCTAACTAACTTTTTTGTGAAATGTTTTGCTTGAAAAGTGTTTTTAGTGTTTGAAAAGTGTTTCTATATTTCCTTAAAATAAATACAGCTTGGTTCGATATTTTGTTATATAAATGCTAAACCATGCCTACATTTATGAGAGGCTTAAATGTCCAAATGCTTTTAGGGCCACCGCATATATACATAAAATCAATATGGCACAGGTGAAAATGTAACCGCGTAGTAGGAATGTTTAAATGTCCAGATGGACACAGACTATCTGGACATTGGGTCAAAAAAAATTTAAATTGTGATGGGTGTGGAATAGATTTTAATATCTTTATTAAATAGCCTATGGCTCTGCAATCAAAGGGCTGAAGAAATGGAAATGCAGAGATCCATAGTAATGCTGGAAGTATTGGAGAACAACCTTCAAAAAGTGGCAGCAGGGGAATTAACCTTGCTACCCTCAAAGACAGGCAAGAGGCATGAAAGTATCTTCAAGGATTTCCTGATTTTCATCTTCAGGCGGATCTACTCCTTTTGTCTCCTCAGGCTCATGTCCCCCCAGTCCTATTTGATCTGACTCTGATGAAAGGCTTCAGAGTTTATTTACCGTGCATCTATATATAGTGTGTACATACAACTGGGAAGATGAGATTTCCGTCCAGTCCGCTCTTGCTGTGGTTCCTGCTGGCTCTCTCTAACATAAAGAGGACTTTGTTAGGACTGCAAACCCCACAGAGAGTTCAGTTAAGTTGTCAGTTAACCCTGTATCTCATTAAAAAAGAAAAAAAAGTGAAGGGCTTCTTTGCTCACATTATGCGTTTAAACTAAAGGTTTTAAATGTTTGCATTTACATTTTGCTCTTTTAATCCCTGTATTCTTGAACTTTAAGCGGACACCTTTCGGCATGGTACTCATTCTGTTTGGACTGTCTGGTGGATCACACACGATCAGTTACACTTAAATTTAAGGTGACATTTTTGGTGATCTTTGAACTCGACTCAAACTTCTTTGTCATGTTTGTCTGATCAGTCTGACTGTATATGTTTAGGTTTTAAATGTTGCTTGGTTGTTAATATGTAATTTGTGTTTTGTAAAACACCTTAAAAGGTGCATTGTGTAATATTTAGGATGATCTGTTTACAGAAACGCAATATAATATACATAACTATGTTTTCAGTGGTGTATAAAGACCTTAATGAACCGTTATGTTTTTATTACCTTAGAATGAGCCATTTCTATCTACTAAACCGCGGGTCCCCTTACATTGAAATGCGTCGACATGTTTCTACAGTGGCCCTAAACGGACAAACGCGTTAGAGCCCTGCATTTCAGCCCGAGCCCGACGGGCCCCGACTTATTTACGCCCCTAGGGCCGGGCTTCGGGCCAGTTTTCACGTCATAGTTCACACGCGGGCCGGGCCTCGGGCCTGTTTTAGGCTTATCCTTCTTTTTATAGCCTATTTCAGACATGTATTAAAATTAAATATAAGAAGTTGACGATGGAAAAACAAACATAGAAAGACGTTTTAAACCTATCACACTGACATATGACTGACACATGACAGTCTGCTCGCGCACACACACACACACACGCACGCACAAAGGTTTCCCGGCGGCACGACCCAAGATTCGCGCGACCGGATCGCTCTGTTTTTAGTGTCCCCGCCAGCAGCAGAAGTATAGCGAGCGTGACTTCAGCGCAGCTGGAATAGTTCAAGAAAAAAGTACGACTGGATTAAAACCTTCCACTGTGGATGCTGTGATTTCTCTTCACGATGCTCTGTAAGAAACTGTTCTTAGCCATGTTAGGGGGCTGTTGGTTTTCGTTTGAAAACGACTTTATTTTCATCAGTCTGTTGGAAACTATTGGAAATAAGAATGGCCATGTTCTGTAGTGAAAACTTGATTTTTGAGGTAAGATAATCTGCATGTTTGTTTTTAATTTAATGCCATTAATTTGATTTGTTTAGATTGTAGGCTAGCTCATTTCGTTTGCGAGCGCTATTGCGACTGAGCAGCAGAGCAGTTTGCCTCAGCTTTTAAAAAATGATAATAAACGTTTAAACTATAACTGTCTATGTGTGATATGCTTAAGGTGTTTTATGGATTTTATTGTAGCCAAGTAAAGTGTTGATTTGAGAGGCTAAATGGATCAAACATGTTTAACTCGCTGTCGGCTGCTTGGTCGTCAATAAAAAAACAAAAAGAAACCGAACATTTGTCTAAATTAACTTAATAAAGAAATGAAGAGAAACATAACTAACAGAACGGACCTATTTTAATGGCTGCAAATAGCTAGTTTGCCCTAGGCCAGGCTACAGCTGTGTATATTTAAAAAATTAAAAAATTAAAAAACGGGCTCGGGTCGGACTCGGGCTGATAATTATGATGAGCTGTCGGACACGGGCCGGGCTAGGGCCTGAGCGTCTCGGGCCAGGGCCGGGCTAGGGCCTAGATTTGAGGCCCGTGCAGGGCTCTAAAACGCGTTTCGTTACTATATTGTTATTCGTGCAAGGAAGCTAGCTAAAGTCAGCGAATAAAACATTGACACAATGATGGACAAGTACCAATAATATTCACAATAACATATCTGATTAGACCATTAGCATCTCTTTCAAAAAAACTGACCAAAGAGTGTCTATATTTTTCCTATTTAAAACTTGACTCTTCTGTAGTTACATCGTGTACTAAGACCGACAGAAAATGAAAAGTTGTGATTTTCTAGGCCAATATGACTAGGAACTATACTCTCATTCCTGCGTAATAATCAAGGAACTGTGCTGCCATACCATGGGCGCAGCAGGCGCAATGATATTACGCAGCGCCTGAAAATAGTCCTCAGCTCGGCGACCGGCACTAAGTTTGTAATATCATTGTGCCTTCTGGCATGGCAGCACAGTTCCTTGATTATTACGCAGGAATTAGAGTATAATTCCCAGTCATATTGGAAAAGTATCTGAAAAAAATATCGGGGGAAAAAAAATAAAAAATTGAGAGAGATGCTAACGGTCTAATCAGATTCAATGATCTATGCTAAGCTATGCTAAAAGTGCTACCTCCAGACCCAGAGATCGGCTGAATGGATTTGAAAATGGTCAAACTTAACTGTTTAACTCTAGGGGAGTTGGAAAAATGAGCCCATTTACAAAAAAAAATGGAGTGTTTTCCTTTAAGTACTGATTAAAAGTGTCATTCAAAAGTATTTAAGTTTTTATTATTATTATTAGAAGTAGTAGTAGTAACTCAGTTGCTGTCATCAATGCCAACATGCATGAGGGGAAACCAGCTCAGCTCCATCTTGAATAAAACAGCTTTTCTAGACCACTGATATTACTACACTCTCCTTCTTATGTAGATGCATTTATCATATTTTTTTAATAATACTACTCAGTTTTTAATTTGCCAGGTATGAAAAATACAACATTAAAAGAAAATCCTGTATTGTAATCATCCACCAGGCTAGTCTCTTAAAGTAACAGTACTCTGAACAAGCCACAAGATTTGAGGTATCATTCATATCCACTGCACAAAAAATGTATTGTGTAGAGGTGTGTGTATAGTACTGTGTATAGTATTAGTAATATATATAAAACGTAAATTTGACTAGTCAATTGTGGCTGTTTATTGCACTTTTGAGGTTGTTATGAAGGTGATCCGATTTGGCTTCCTATGGAGTATGAGACAAATCCAGACTTGTGCATAGTGCTTACTCATTTTTCCCCAAGCGCGTCTTTTTTCGAAGGCTCACAGAAGCTTTTTGATGCTTCAGGTCACACATACACCCACACATCTGAGGGTCAGGCTCCGTTACAGCCTTGATTGTACAATCGTTTGGACCAGTCAGATCCGACAGGAATGCAAATGAACCCTCTTAATTTCCAAGCCACACACCAACCCCTTACTAAGGTCAGACTCGAGAGACTTACTTGTATGTGATGCCCGCCAAGTTAAGCAGACGTCTGGAGGCAGTCATTTCTGGAGTGTCATGGTATTTGTCTGACAAATAGATCACATCCTTTATACCTGTAAGGCAGAGACAGCAGAAGGATAGTGTGGGTCAGACAAATGCACAAACACACACACACACAAGCAAACAGAAGGAGAAATTCAAACAAACAGGCCCAAAGAGAACAGGGACCCAAAATAGCCTGTTAGGAAAGAACAAGAGCTTGTGCTAGGGGAGAAGGAAGGTGAGTCGATAACTTGTCGCTGCAGGCTCAAGCCAATATCAACCAATCCCAATTGAAACGAAATCTGCCCTGCTGGCATCTAAAAAACGTGGGGCATTTGGCAGCACCCCCACGCATCCTGCTGACTACTCACAAGCGGCCCACATGAGGAGAGTCTATAAAAGGCTCTGTTAGCCAAGCTTTACAGAGAAACACGAGGAATCTGGTGAAACCACTTAGACTCCCTCTTGCCCTTAACGCTTTCAGAGGTGAAAAAGAGTAGTCTAACATAGCCAACGGTTGTTGCAATCGCAGGTGAATATATCGGAGACACACACACAGCCCCAAAATACACAGCATCTCCGTGTACTTTAATCTGCACAGGAGGAGAAAAGTGCTCTGATCGAAGGCAAAATGACTTGCACAGAGTGAATTCCACCTTTCATTAAAGGCTGTCATTACAAGCATGGGGCCTCTCCATGGAATTATTTGAACAATTTTTAAGAGGAAACAGATAAAATTACCATGGAACAGCCTGGTTATGCCATCTTAAAACCATTTTGTTGGTGACATTTCATGGTGCAGCGGGGGGATATACTTTGTATATCCAAGTCTCATCTGGCTATTTAAAATAAAAAGCAAGCACTCAAGGTCCAAAGAAAGCCCTCAAACCATTTAAAGTGCTCCAACTAAAACCTGACGTGATACGTAAAGGAAAAGGCCGAAGAAATTGCACGAGTGCTTCCATGTAAACATGCCTTTCCATGAAAAGAACACGAGGATAAGTATCGAAGCTGCTCAAAACACTTCCAAGACGACAAGCTGTCCGACAGAAGGGAAGCTTCTGAAGGAAGGTGGAGCAGAACTCTGGAGATGCCACGTTTCCAGAATGCTCTCCGGAGATGAGGTGACAGGACAGTCCCTCAGTCCCTCCAAAAACAGTCACAGGAAGTGACAAGATGGCAGCTGCTTGGGAGCTGAACACTTTAATTCCTCAGAGAGAGGAGAGGCTCTAAAGCCGCGCTTCAGAAACGCTGTCGCTGGCACCGAGAAGCTAAAGTGCAGGGGGGACATCAACATGGGAGCCAGAGGAAGTAAAAAATGATTGGTGTCATTTCAAACAGTGAGATTGAGAGATGGACACGTTTGAACTGCATTTGAAAAGAGCAGTAACACTTTCTCACTGGAGGAATTGCTACAGAATTAGATACAGAAGGGGGGAAATGCAATATCTAGGGCCTTCAACTTCTCATTTACCGTGAACAAAATTACAGATCAAGAAAAAAGGGGGAGAAAGTACAATGAAAGATCTAACTCTAGTACAAGAACAGTCGTCATTGAGTGCGTTTACATGCCCCCTCATGATGGGAACTGTAACTTAATCTAGACGGTGTGAAGCACACGATGGCAAATCCGGCATTGCGATGTTCATCACGGCGCTGAATAATATCCAGAACATCCATAAAAATGTATTTTGAATTTGATGAGAGTAGATTAAAACAATGGCCAGTAACATTTATACTGTATGCCAAACAATGGCCAGTAACATTTATACTGTATGCTAATAACCATACTTATTAGCAAGTAATCAGAATAATGAAAATTGCATGTAAACTGGAGTGAAGAGATCTGCTCGTATCATGTTAACATCTTACTGCGATTAAAACCTTACTCTATTAGAAATAATCACATTATTGGTGCACATGTAAACAGTCATTTGACCAACAAGGCAAACTTTATGTAGGAAGTCAAATGAAAGCTTTGTTGTCGGGCACCAATGGCACCAAACTATTGGAAAACATTCCTTTTAATAAATCCCTCTGGTTGTAATTAAATTATGTTAGTTTGCTGTTAGAGATGCACACACCAGCAATATCAAAAGGTTTACCACGCACATATAAACAAGATGCAGCCCGGATGCTTTTATAAGAGAATCAGGGTGGATTCGCATTCCAAGTCTACTAATATTCCCTTTATCCTCATGTTTTTTACATGCAGAGGCTTTTGTGTTTCCTCATATCGTGAGGCTTTACAACTTCTAGTAAACAAACATGGCTCTAACACCTTCAAAATTAACCAACAGCGACAACACCCTGTCTCAATTCTTTTAAACTCCGCATTCAAACATTAAACATCCGCTTTGTTCGGCTCAATCTGATTGGCATCATCAGAGGGCGTTTTTAATGAGGTCGGACGATCATTTTTAGCCGCGTTTTGTTGCATCCTATAGAGCGCAAGGAGACGAAAGGGAGAGAAAGTGCTGTGTGTGTTCCTTAATGATGCCGGAGCGTTGAGAGGAAGCTGACACCCCACTGAGAGATGGGCCGGGGCAAGGCCAAGCATCCTGAAGATCAGACGGCATCGGAGCGTGTGTCATGCTATCTTCAGCACACAGCTTCAGTAGGCTTTGCCACAAGAGTACATTGAGGAGAGAGAGAGAGAGAAAGAGAGATAGAGATAGAGATAGAGATAGAGATAGAGATAGAGATAGAGATAGAGATAGAGATAGAGATAGAGATAGAGATAGAGATAGAGATAGAGATAGAGATAGAGATAGAGATAGAGATAGAGAGAGAGATAGAGAGAGAGAGAGAGAGAGAGAGAGAGAGAGAGAGAGAGAGATAGAGAGAGAGAGAGAGAGATAGAGAGAGAGATAGAGATAGAGATAGAGAGAGAGAGAGAGAGAGAGAGAGAGAGAGAGAGAGAGAGAGAGAGAGAGAGAGAGAGAGAGAGAGAGAGAGAGAGAGAAAATCAGGACAAAAAGACTTGAGGAGAGAGAATGGGGAAGAGGGTGTTAAGAGAGTTCAACAGATAAGAAGAGATAGAAAATAACAACAGAGCAGGGTTTGGAGAAGGAAAAATAAGAGGAAGACAACCTGTCACTATGTAGGCTGTATCTAAGCAGCCAAGAAGGCTCACAAAGAAGCTGGCTGCTCAAAGTGACGCCCACTGCAGGTTTCTCAGTATGGCAGGATGACCAAGAGAAACTCAGTATCCACCTGTCTCCTGTCACTTCATCTGCAGCCACATCAGCACTGACAAGGTTGCCACTTAAAAAAAAGCGTTCATCTTGTGTCTACCTCAGAAAAGATGTGTTTGAAGCGGAAAGTACATAATAAAGAGTTATTTTTCAAGCACCATTACAGTCATTCTTGTTGCTAAATTGTTGTACTGTTAGAAGGACTATACAGATGCAACAATGAACTAAAAACAAATTTATGAATATAAATCGGACTTTACTTGAGGTATATGCATGGCAGGTGGCAATCAGACTGTGTTCACAACGATAGAAACAGTTTGAGGGCATATGTACTGTCACACTTACATTCACACGTCATAGTGCGAGACAAAGCTGTTTAAGAGCTCAGCAGAGATTGCATTAACTTAAAGAGGCTATATGCGTTTTTCTGAAATTTAAACTCGCGACTGACACCTGTGGCCAAAAAACAGAACTGCTCTTCCTTTCTGCTTGACGTCACATCCGCAGACAGCGCGGGAAAAATCCGACCCGACAGAAAATAGGAAAAATAGGATACAGGCTTATAGGTGCACCCACTGTGAGCAGACAAGGTGTCAGTATGCTCATCAGGAGATGTTTGAGTCATAAATGGTCAAATAAAAAGGCTATTGTTTCGTTTATTTTGGGGGAAAAGTTCCATATAGCCCCTTTAAAGAAAACCCTAAAGAGGGTAAACAATTTATTCAAATGATTTCAAATGAGCAGTTTTGGTGTTAGTACTTAATTTACTATTTTCTTTTTTTAAACATCTCTGGTGCCAAAGTGACAATAGGACGGTTAATATCGGTTCCCTGTATATTGCAATTTGCAGCATGGTGCATTTTCCGGTGGCATATAGCTTAATGCTTGTAAATATGTGGTAAAAGGGACTTTTTTAATTGACATCAGCCAGACAAATAAAAAAAATAGTGCTGTCAAATCGATTAATCGCATCTAACATTTACATTTAGCACACGCTTTTATCCAAAGCGACTTACAAATGAGAACAATAGAATAGAATAGACCTTTAAAATAAAGGTCTCATTTTCATGTGGCCTTCCTACAGAAATTGAATAAAGTTATCAAACACTTTACAGTCTTGCAATAACTGCATAAATTCAATCTAGATTAATCCTTAAAGCTAACATTTTCTGTTATCTTTGTTTAACTTTAATGACAGACATGACAGTGCAGTCACACTACATTGCAAAAAATAATTCGGTATTTTTGCTTTGTTTTAGAAGAAAAAAAAAAATTTCAGAGAAAGTTTTCAGAGAAGAGTTAGTCTAATTTTTTTCCATTGGCCAAAAATGGAAGTATTTATTTAATTACTTTAAACAAATCAAATTTATGCAATTTTCCTATAAGGTAAACATATATTTTAGGATGTTTATATATTTTTAATGGAAACATAGGCCTTATTTATTTCAGTGTAAATAATTGTAAGACTCAGCGCTACACTGACTGAAAAAACATTTTAAAAATAAAACGTGCATATGTCACCGTTTCCTACTGTCTGTGCACGACACTACACCAACAGCACAGCTGTGTGCAGGAGTTCTTGATTAGGCATCAAAATTAGTAGAATCATGAAATTTCTCTGGTACTGACCATCATGATTCATGACAACACTAATAAGGACGCATCTTTTAAACGTCAATGTTACAGCAAAGAAACAGAACTTAACCTTGATCAAAGTATTAATGCACTGATGCCGGCACTGATGCAAAAAAGACAATTAGCTGTTTACCTGTCACCATAGGTTCAGTGTGCTACTATGATTCCTGAACAGTGGAAATAAAAGTGTAGACATGCACAGTTAGAAACAAATGCTCAGATACACTCACCTGCCTGAATGATGAGTTTGGCGCACTCGTTGCAGGGGAACAGCGCTACATACATAGTGCAACCCTTGACATCTGCTGAGTTCTTATTCATGATGGCGTTCAGCTCTGCGTGACACACTGCAACAAGACATGGAAGACCTGTTAGAAACGTTTAAAGGTCACAAAAGCGCATACATGCAGCACAGAATGATGCATCATTGCTATGATTAACAATTCTGCTTCACAACAAACATGGTTTGAGCTTTCTTAGCTTGTCAACATTGTACCACTCCACCAGAAAAAGGCTCCAGTCACCAGTTCACTGTTATAAAGGAAAAAGATTTCAAAGCATGAGTCTGAACAGATGTCAGCTCTCCACAACATCACCCAGAAAAAGCCCTGTCTAATCACTCACTCTGCTCGCCTTAATTACGGAGAATGAATTGGCCCATCAGCGGTGGCACATTACCACTGCACCACGAAACACCGGCCTGACACACGTTTATTTTGGCAGAGCTTCAGCACAAGGCAGAGAGAGAGAGAAAGAGAGGGCATGTAGTTATGATTGAAGAGAGATGTCAGTAATTCACACAGATACGCACACTCATTGTGTGTTTTAACTGGAAGCAGGCACACACACAAAGCTGAGAGAGTGTGCATGATAAAGCTCATGATGGAGTACGATCAAATGAGTGAACATGGGAGGGACTGAGCTATTCAATCTATCAAAATGACATTTGATACATGTTTAGTATTAATCTGACTGGACTGTCGTTTATTTAAAAGGTAGCATGGAAGATATTGTTATTAATGGACTGCAGCAAAATAAAGCATAGCATCAACTAATATTTTTCTCTGTGGTTGCAGTGAATAAACACTGTCTCCTATTAGAGACAGAGGTGTGTGTCATTATGTTCTCAGGGCAAAAAGTTAAGCCAATAAGTCTTATATTTGGTATTTCAGCATCCTCTAGTGGCACAATACTGTACAGACAATTCATTAAATAAATTTTACTATTGCTCATACTTATAAGCTTAAGGGTTTGCACAAATCAGCAAAAATGTCAAGCAGTCCTCATCCACCCTCATAAACACTGAATAACAAATTGAGTTGGTCTCCTTAAACCCTCAACTTAAATGAAAATTTAGCAAAAATGTCAATTATATTGTTTTACACTTAAAATTATACAAATGGCAACAGGTTAAAAGTTATATATTGTACAGCTTGATTTTGCTTCAATTATGTCATTAACAAGGTTTCACTCTTCAGGACAGTTTTGTACTATTCCCCACAGATTTCCATACATTTTTGCTCCAAATCAAATGTTGGTAATTCTGTGACACTGTTGCACTCCATTTGGACATGGACTTGTTTTACTTAACAACCAAAAGAACTATAATCAACATCCTAAATCAGAACTAAAAACCACTCTGAACATCTAGCCAACCACTACTACAGCAAAGCCCGAGGATTTTGTCTAAACATCACTTACATTTTTATTTATTTTTTCTTCAGAAAAATCTTGCTCAGGCCTATTTTATGAAGCAAATACAATTATTCTACATTAACAACTTGTTCAAAATGTCCTCTAGCAGTGCTTAGAGTAAGTTTTCCCATGCCTCACTTGCTAATAATACAGTAATAAACAAATGCCCGATATGTGGTATCCTAAAGCCCTTATATTTCAGCCATCACTTCTGCACCTGTAAACATTGTAATATAAAAATCAACTTAATATGATTGATTACACTAGAGAGACTCCAAACTATGATCCTTAGAAGACTAGAGCTGCCCCCAACTAAAGATTTCCCAAGTCGGCTGTTAGTCGTTGATTTAAGCCATTAGTCGATTAGTTAGGGGAGAATTACTAAGCCAAAATAATTAAAATATAGTTAAGCGCTCAAGTGCACGCATAAAACGTGCCGCAGCGACACCAGCAAATATCTCATTATCTTTTCTGAGATTAGAATGCAAACAAAATACATAACCTATAATACACATATCAGCCTTACCTTAAAATAACAAAAATATTTTTAAAATGTAAAACATAAATATAAATGATATGCCAATGATTAAATAAATATACAGCAAACTGGAACACTTAATTGAGAAATACCAGTGAAACAATCAAGCTGACTGAATGAAAAAAGTTTTTTTGGAGGTCAGAACACAAATATAATAAATATATTATATAAAAACAAATAAATGAATAGAAAAAAACTGAAACGCAGAGGTGGCCTTTGCAATTCAGAGGCCCGTTTCAAAGAAACAGTCGTTGGTCCCACCCGTCCCAATGAGAACAATGAAAAAATTGTTGAATGCAATGTGATTGCAATTTCTTTATCTGTCATACCATACTTCAGAAAAGTTGTATCATGGATTAAACTTTATCACATGAAAAAAAAAACAAAAAAAAAAACTTTCCAAACTTCATGATCTGTGGAACCAAACCAAATTTCTTTTTAAAATTTAAATTTTAGGATCAATGTAATAAAAATGAATACAGTCCCTAAGTTTTTATACTTGTTCCTAAACTATATTGTTCCTTTTTTTTTTTTGCTCATTTAAACAAGATAATCTCCTCTTCCTCTTATCTTTGGACCAAGAAGCCAGAATATGTCTGTGTTGAGGGTCTCCCACAATTTCAATTGTATTATTGAGCTTGTAACCTAAGAGCTCTGACTCACATTACATAAACTACTAACCAGACTGGGTCCAGATAGAATCCTCAGCTTGCCTTCCTTTCTTACTCTCAGCCCTCCTATTCTCACCGTTACCACTGGGTCTAGACCCTCACTCGTTGGACCCTACGGTATGGAACTCCATCCAGATTTGGGCCCAAATTCGCAAATATTTCGGACGGCAGAGGTTGCTAGAAATCATAGATTCACTCAGCCTCTAAATGACCAGGCATTTTTGCTATGGCAAGAAAAAGGTATCTTAACATTTTAATATATTATTGCTGATGGTTGCTTCTTGTCTTTTGCACAATTAGAATCTCAATTTAAAATACCTTGCATCATTATTATCCACCTCTGTTAATGCACAAAGAGATTCCTGGCAACTGGACCTAATATATGCCTGACGGACGAGGAATGGGATGAGGCTAAATATAGGATCCATGGCTCTTCTATCTTTGCTAGACACAGCCTTATTCAATTCAAAGACTGCATCTATCTAAGGCCAAGCTGACAAAGATGTATTCCTCTGTTGATCCCACTTGTACACACCTGATTTTTTTCTCATTCTAGAATATTTAGTAAAAATGTTTGAACAAATCCTTTAACCACCATCTTTGGCATTGTGTGTGAAAATAACACTTTGTCAAAAAGTGAATTGGACTGTATAGCTTTTACTTCTTTGTTGGCAAGGCGCTTAATTTTAATTAATTGGAAACAGTGGGCCAGAGATGTTTTACAATTCCTAAGTTCAGAAAAAATAAGACTTAATTTAAGTGGCTCCAGGTTTAAGTTCACTGTCTTGTGACGTCCTTTCATAAATTATCTTCAAAACCAATTATGACTTTAAGTGGACGAACTGATGCTGGTGTCAGGTTTTTCTTATGATTTACTGATGTTATTCTTTCTATTGTTTTCTATATATACACACACACAAAATGTCTGTACGTATGCTGTGTTGATGTGTGAATATGTTTGTTGTTGATTGTTGTTTAAAAAACTTTCAACTTAACATTCTGGGTCACTTTGTGGAGTCCAACTCAATTGGCTATGCTAAAACACACACAACAATTATAATCCTGTCCACTGACCACATAAACAAGGGAGAAATACGAACAGTGCAGTGGATGAGTCGAGTGCCAGACTGATAAATCCTCTCCCAAGTTTTCACACGTTCCCTTTGGCAGTACAACCCATTCAAAGTCTCAGGTTGGCATGTGCCGCCTTTAGGAACGCCAGCTCCAACTCATTTCCATTTCTCACACTAATAGCTGCCACAAAGTGACCTTGCCCATTCCCTCACTCAGCATCTCCATCTTTATCTCTCCCATCAGCCCCATGCAGGTGGAAAGTAATCCATGACTGCCACCATGTGCTCAAAAGAGCATACACATCGCCACATGGTGTTAACAGACACCCTGTGCTGCATTAACAGAGCCTCAAACTAGTGGTAATGTGGGTATTGTGTGCTGACCTGTCGATGTCAAACAGACTGATAATTACGGGTAACTGATTCTTGCAGTTCAACAGCCAAGACTCCAGAGGACTGTTGCATTAAGCTAGTTGAACTCAGAGTAGGTTTAGAGTTGACAAGTACATATAAATCCAACCTGGTTTAAATCAGGTTCAAATGGCTCACAACGCTCTGTATAAACGTTCTGTCAACTCAGGTTTAATCCAAAATTTACGATTAACTCTGAAGCGCATGCACCTGAAAGTGTGACACATGTGGCAAAACAGCCAATCACACGGAGCATGGAGAGCGTCAGTTTGATTCACTTCTTTTGAGAGAGTCGGCACAATTAACTTCTCTGTTGAAGATTAAAAGATTGTTAGGCAAAATATAATGAATTTAAATGCATTTACAAGGTAGGAATAAACACCAGTTTGAGAAGGCAGCTGAAAGAATTTATCTGAATTCAAACAAACTTATAATTTATATAGTTTCTCAAAGAGCTCAAAAGAATACTAATGTTTAAAATCAAAGTTTAATATTAATTGTAAATTATTATAATTACAAGAATATATGATATGAATTATAATCAGTTGCAAACATCTGCAACTGATCCAAAATGCTGCAGCTAGAGTGGTCTTTAACTAGCCGAAGAGAGCACACGTCACTCCTCTCCTCACAAAACTGCACTGGTTGCAGTTGCCGCTCGCATCAAATTCAAGTCACTGATGTTTGCCTACAGAACAACCACTGGCTCTGCTCCCTCCTACCTAAACTCATTACTTCAGACTTATGTGCCATTTAGAAACTTGCGCTCTGCAAGCGAACGTCATCCTGTGGTGCCATCTCAAAGAGGCACAAAATCTCTTTCTCTGACCTTTTTCTGGTCTATTCCCTGCTGGTGGAATGATATGCCCAACTCAACCAGAGCTGCTGAGTCCGTGGACATTTTCAAGAAACGGCTGCAGACGCATCTTTTTCGGCAACACTTGATCCATTAATACTAACACTATCATCTATATCTAGTTTTTTTTTTTTTTAAATGCAAGTACACATACTGCTTTAGATTAAACTGGGTTAAAAGGGTCATAGCACTTGCATATTGTTGTCCTATTGTTAAGTTTAACTGCTTCTATTGTTCTCATTTGTAAGTCGCTTTGGATAAAAGCGTGTGCTAAATGAATAAATGTAAAAGTAAATAAATTATACATAATCACAATTCATATAATAGAAATATAATAGATAGGTTAATTAGCAGCTAAAGATGAGGAATTTTGTCTCTAAAATTCTTCCATTCTAAACTGCTTTCATTTAGAGCGAGATATACAGGGAGAGTGGCTTTGTTGCATCAGCTACATATCACTTTACTCACAACGGATTGGTCCAGTTTTGGTCTGCTCTAACCTTGAATAAAACCTGCTCCGGTGTAGGTTAGCCATGTAGCATAAGTTAAAATGGTGATGAAACCCGCTAAGAACCAATCCATCTTCTTGAGCCAGAAAAATAGAGTTTGCTCAAACAAATATCAAACTTACCTGGGTAGCAACTGAAACCGGCTTCATGCAACAGGCCACAGGGATCAAATTCAGAACTCACCATATGGGTATTTGGTGTCCAGCTTGTCATCAGCACTGCGAGACCAGGGCAGAAGGTCATCGTCACAACCGTTGGGCATACCATTGTAGCCAATACCCACTATCTTGTTCTCTTGATTTACGATACAGGCGCCAACCTGAAATTAAATCAGTTTTAAGGAGTGGTGACACTAAACTTTTCATTTCACTGACTTTCATTCATACGCATGTGAATAAAGGACACAGGAAAAGCAAGTTTGTGCAAATTTAGCTTAATTTACCTGCAAATTCCTATCACTTGAAGACATGTGACCAATAAAAGATCAACAAGTGACGTCGTGAGCTGAATTAACAGAACGCAAAGTCTGCACGATTGCAACATTGCAGTAAATGTTGAATTGTGTATTGAATTGTGTAGGTTTTTTTAAAAGATGCCACTGAGTGTGACATCACATTACGACCGTTGCAGTATCAGTTAAAGTTTAGCATGATCATAAAAATAAAGCTTTCTAAAATAAATGTTTCTTAAGGGGCATTTAAAAAACAATTAAGATGTATGCACTTTAATTGCATATAATATTCCTATTTACATTACAGTTTTATTACAAATTAATAAACCTAATGTGATGCATATTTGTAAGTCATACATAAATGAAACAAATAAGAACGAGAATTATGTAATATTACTAAACCAAATGTGTTTTAAAACACACAATAACCAGCTTTATATATCATCAATAAAACCCAAATTTATTATATATAAACCAGATCTAATGAATCTTGCTTATTCCATATTTGAACCCAATTCTTAACTTTGAACCAATTCAATTTGTTTTCCAATTTCATTTTTACGTTTTTAAGTCCTGTCAGTTGAAACATTCAAGCAAGTTTAAAGCATTCAAGTGCAGGAAGACACAAACAAGAGCTCAATTCGGAACCCATGCTATTTCTTCTGCAAACACAATTATTTCTTTCTCGTCTTTTTGAGCTTGAACCGACGCAATCAACCCAATTGACTAGTAATGATGAATGAACTGAGCTACAGGCTTTCCTGTAGCTCAGTGGTAAGAGCATTGCGTTAACAACGCAAGTTTGTGGGTTCGATCCCAGGGGATTGCACATACCTATGTATAAATGTATAGGATAATGCAATGTAAGTCGCTTTGGAAATGTAAAATGTAAATGTAAATGAAGACAAGGCAGTTGCATAACAAGACAGTTGCATAAACTGCTAAGACTACTCTAACAAGTTAGTCATCAAAGTTCACAACATTAAGTCAGTTACATAAGACTTGTCTAATTAGATACCGAAAAGTAAGACTGATTCAACCTAATTAACATAGAAAATGTCTGAAGAAAAGAGTTTGCAGTGTCATCAACAGAAGTCAGCTTCAACACTCGAGCGGTTCGTAGGCCGCTCTGCTCACACATCCAATACAGCAATAGTTATACTCTACAGAGATCAGATCAGTAAACTACGTCATCACTTTAAGTTTCTCGATTCTGATTGGTCAAAATGCCCATCTTTGTCAAGTATCCTCGTGAATGCAGTCGCTTACGTCTTAAGGGAATGTAAACAACTGAAAACAGAGGTGTATTAAGTAAATTGGATCTGTGCATGAGATCTTACGCTTGTTTCACACTGGACGTGTAAGCAGCAAAGTAGCTGTTTGTATGCAGAGCGGATGCAGCACGTGCCCATTGTGCAGCTTGTGTACTACAAATTCAGATAAGCATCGTCCATTGAGTCACCATTTCCAGGTGTTCTCCTCAGATCACTGCCTGCCACGCGCTTTGATTTATGATGGACAGCATACTCTGCGACTGTTCTCCTCGTATACGTACTATAGTATGATAAAAGTAAACTTAAAGTTAAGCTATACCACTGAATCACTTAAAAAGGTTTTTGAGGATTGGGAGAGAAAAAAAACCTCCTGGCAATAATAGGTTTTCAGGTGTTATATTTTCTTTCTTTGTTTACAGTGCTGAAAATCAATCACACCTCACTTTTATGATTTTATGGTGAAATTTGTTAATCTCATGTTATGTCATTAATGTTTTATCTCGGGATACATGGGGTAACTAGGGACTACACCAGCTCCAGTTTGGATTCAGCGCATTACGAAGACTTCCGGATGCCCCAGCGCCTGTGAAAAACGCCTTTTCATTTCAATGACGCAAACTCTGAATGAATGAATCAATCAATTATTATGATCACAACTTGTAATAATTACTTCAATGAGCTCATTGCTTCTGTCTAAGATTAATACATAATGTAATCTAATTGCATGATTTGTAGATATACATTTCTGAAATACATTACTTGGACAGTCACCTCTGATAACATAACTTTGCACTGTAGACAAACTGTAATGTAGACACATGCATTTTCTGTAAAGCTGCTTTGAAACTATGTGTATTGTGAAAAGCACTATACAAATAAATGTGAATTGAATTAATCAAACAATAAAAGACAGAGAAAATAACTATTGTAGCTTTTTTTTTTTTTAACGATTCATTATATTTAATTTATACACTGCAGATGTGTTATTTTACATTTGATTGTTTAATTTATGTACCTGACTGAATACTGTTAGCCTTACATGAAAAGGTCCCTACACTACCTACAAAATCACAACGATCATTCTATTATTAATTATTTCCAAGTAGAGCTATTCAAGTCATTAAAATGTTTTTTAAATAATTGTTTTAGTATCGCAGAAAAAACTAAATATTGCAATGTTAGTTTTTCCAATATCGTGTAGCCCTATTTAATATTATATTGAATACTATTTAACCACATTTCAGATTAATGTGTGGTCACCAAATCATCAACCCACATTTTAAATTAGTAGGACTGCAGGCAATCGATCTCTGGGTACCTGAGAACTGGGATCTTTGCTCCTCTGTGCAGATAAGAAGGCAACAGCCATGAAATACTCTGGCCACTCCAGGTAGTCCTGCCTCTTCTTTGTCAGACCTTCACTGTGTGTTCTGATGGATTGATTGAAAGAATTAATGAAATTAAGAAAAAAAATAAACACCTGTACCCACGACTCACGAGAGCACAAAAAACAACAACAGACAAATCATTAAATTTAGGAAAATATAGTACATGATAATATGTGTGAACAACACAATATGATTATTTTCAACAATATTTTAAGAATGTGAAAAAATTGAGGGCAGAATTTATAATATTATTACCCTCAATGTTAGCCAAATTATATAATTATTTACATTGTCATGAACATTTAAGTGCCCGGCATATTGACAGACAGATGTATTGGCAATATTCTGCTGTTTTGAGATTATCAGCATTGGCCAATATTCATGCACATGTCAGTTCAAAAATCAACAAATGTATTGTGTATAATTTCTGTTTTCAAAAATGTATAGCCTAAATAGGTTTTTTTTTGTGCAGCATAATATTTCTGTGGAAACCATGATTCTTTTTTTTAGGATTCTTTGATGAATATTAAGTTCAAAGAACAGTATTTATCTCAAAGATTACATTTTTATTATAGATTAAAAGATTACATTAAATATTATAATGGTTTTACTGTCGTTGCCAAATAAAAGTATTAATTTCTTTACAAAAATATATCTAACTGACCACAACCCTTTTGAATGGTAGTGTACATTCATAACTGCATCTCCAGTATGGAAGATTCCTATTGCCTCAGCAGAGTACTACATCTTTACTTGATCTTAACACTGGCACCCCTGATGCCCAGCAATGACGGTCTACTCTACATGTGTGATATAAGCACTGACAGACATGATCATCAGATGGTTTTCCTCCAGGGCTTTCCATTTTAGTTAAAAGTGATATTACACCTTTTGCGACACATCTCAGTGACTGTCTTTGAAAGGCAAGGGGATTTATGTGTGAAGATTTAATGGACCCATCTGACTTGACTCACTCTTTTGCCTAATGTCTCTGGTGATTCTCTCTTTTTTGAGCAGCTGTCAGAGCAGGTGTGTGTGTGTGTGTGTGTGTGTGTGTGTGTGTGTGTGTGTGTGTGTGTGTGTGTGTGTGTGTGTGTGTGTGTGTGTGTGTGTGTGTGTGTGTGTGTGTGTGAATACTGGTGGTTGATGATCTGAAGCTAATGGGCAGTGCAGTGAGACAATGCTGAGGTAGTCATTAAACAGTTTTAAAGTGTGCAGTTATCTGAAAAAAACAATTCACACGATATAGATGAAAACACAATGGGTTTTAGATTTTCCTTTTAAATCTAATCTGATTTTATTAGTGAGCCTCACTTACGGTCGCAATGATTTTGCCAGATATGTTCCTGGATCAACATATTTTGTTTATCCTGGACATTCCTTTCCGAAAACAGTCCTAACCCAATCCATACCCATAATCCATGTCTTACCATAACTTATCCCTAAAATCTGAGGGAAATTATGCAGCTATTTAACCCTGCTGTAAGCCTAAACTTGACAAAACCTGATTAGTTGATTGACATGTTTTTCCAGGATCAACAGAGCTGTTGGTCCAGGAACATGTTCTTGGTGAAATCACAGCCAGCTTACAGGGCTGAAGATGCCAAACATGGCCACAAGAGGGCAGTAATCATCAGATCGCTCTTCATGTGCAACTATTTTTCAGTAGGCCTATTTGTCAACAAACCATTAGCGTTTTTGTGCTAATGTGCCAGAAACATAAACATATATCTTCTGAAATACTGCCAACACGCCGTTGTTGTTTTCACACAACGTTCAGTTCTGGTGAATGTAAGTTAAACACTTCACAGCAGTTACTCTAATTTCTCGGGAACACAAATCTAAAATCATGTCATATTTCTGATAATGAATTTAACAGTAAAGCAATATATAAAACACGTTACCCGTTGAGCTGGGATGTGCCGTTCTTTGCCTTGTCGTCCATGTCTTAATCAGAAAGTGTCTGCAGTGCTCTTGTCGCTATTCGCACTGAATGTCCACGGTCCAGCTGCAGAACAGACAGAGCAGAAGAACTTCCCGCGAAAAAAAGAGACCAGCCCCCTTCTCTCTCTCTCTCTCACTCCTGTTCCGGGTTTAGAGGAGGAGCAAAAAGTTGAATAGCGCCATCTCTACACAATTATGCACACTGCAGCGAGTCTTTCTCTTTCCATTCCGACCACTCTACTGCTTTTTGGTTTATTAAAATACGTCGTACTCTTGCAGTTTCCTCAGCCGTTCAGCAAAGATAGGATACATGTCATTATGATTATTCGTCTGTAGGCTAACTTAGTTTTTGTTAGAATAATAAAACATAATAACATAACAAATGTCTCTAAAATCATTGAAATTGAGTATTGTTTTAGAACTAATGATACAGTTAAGTAGGCACATACCTTCTTAAAATTAAATAGATGAACGCATATGAACATGAATAACAATGAAAATAATAATAGGGTCAAAATCACGGTAAAGTGCTTTTTAAGTTTAAGTAAGTTTAAACTTACTTACTTACTAAAGATTTTCCATATAATTAAAAAAAAATTATTAGGGAGACCTTATATGCTGTTAGAAATGCATGCTGGTCAAGCTCCAGCACTTTTTATATTAACTGCAAGCTGACAATGTTTGAGCAA
Organism: Phoxinus phoxinus; assembly: GCF_949152265.1. Lineage (NCBI taxonomy): Eukaryota > Metazoa > Chordata > Actinopteri > Cypriniformes > Leuciscidae > Phoxinus > Phoxinus phoxinus. Next base: position 29,399,299 of record NC_136881.1, read on the forward strand.
ACCACAATAGCTGCCATGGACAAATTAAATACATTTAGGCTACATTTCATTGCATATTATGAAATGTAGATTTTCAGAAAGATATTTAGTCCCTTTCACAACAATACATTTAGTTAATTGGAAATAACAGCAACATATTTAACAGTTAATTTAATGAAATAACAGCAAAATATTTGTTTCCCTATAAAAAAATATATGTTATAGATTTGCACTTTCTTAAATAACATCTAACAATATATTTGATTGGTAAAACGTTCAAACAGTACTAACTGGTCTCATTTATTAAATAAATTACACAAAAGATTTTGCTTTCATTTCAGTAATGAAACCCTGCCGTGTGTTGCTCGGAGACGCACACCATTGGATGTTGCAAGCATAACATATCCACCCAGTCATAGTGAAATATTAATTAATATAAAAAAAAAATCAGAAATTCAAATTATAGGCTACATTTTAAACAATACACTGTCAGCTTCAGCAATTAATGTTAGAAGGCTTGGTGACATGCAGGGTGGACATTTTTGACTAAAGTTAGCATTTAATGAACACATGTACATTCAGTTAGCAAAGTGATTTATTGTTGATGCTGACTGTGTATGGTAAAATATATATATATATAGATTAGAATTTCTAAAAAAGGCTTTAATTAATATTTCACTATATGACAGAGTGGACATATTAAGCTTGAAAAAATCCAACTACAAACATAATATGATGTATCGTTTTAGAAGTAATTTAAGACACCATAAGTTCAATAGTTTACCTTCGTAAAATTTAATCGATGGAGTCATTACATGAATAACACTGAAAATAATAACAAATAGCCTATATGAAATCTCAAATATTAACAACAAAACTCAACAGATGGCTAGCCTACTTTTTGCACTCATTCACTATTCATTGATAACACTATTTTTTAATTACAATTGAGTGAAGAAGAGTTGAGTTGAAAAAGTTCTGACTCTATCCTTGCGATAGTTCACCCAAAACAGAATTTTGTCATAATTTACTCACCCTCATATCGTTCCAAACCTGTATGATTTTCTGTGGAACACAAAAGAAGATATTTTGAAGAATGAAAGGTAACAATTTTGGTTCCCTTTGATTTCCATTGTGGACAAAAATGCAATGGAAGTCAATGGGAACCGAAATTGTTTGGTTATCAACATTCTTCAAAATAACTTATTTGTATTCCACAGAAAGAAGATCACAGGTTTGTAACGAATTGAGCTACTTCTTATTGTCTCCATAGGACCAGTTGTCAATATAAAGTCATACAAAGAATAAGCTATAGGCCTACCATTTAAATCCCCCACACATCCCATCCCTGCTCCGACCACACCCGTCTTAACATTGCGCAATTTTCTAAATAAATCAGTCTGTCCAAAACAAGCTGGGACACAGACAGACCGCTGAGTAGTTTCACAATACAACAGCGAAACCCACCCTCACTCAATGGCTATTAATAATTGTGCTCTTATAGGTTTATGGGGTCAGGACAAGTCCGAAGAGTTGACACAACATCTACAATTTGCTCAAATTCAAGTAAGTTATATAATTTACATTGTATTTTGTGGAAATGGACCATGAATACTCAAATCTTATATTTCGGGAACGTTCCAATGCGTTCAACAAATTAAAATGACAAATGTCATTCTTGCTGTGTTCATACGGTCTGTTTTATAGCATCAAATTATTTCAACATGCATGCTTGACCAAGTTCCACAGTCACAGAATGTTTCGATCCTAATTTGTATTGGTTTTACTTTTACCCTTTTTTCTTTTTTTTACGCGACTGCACACACGTCCCGACCAGTTGGACCAGTGCGATTGGTAGTAACGTCAAGCTCCAGCAGGCGGTGTGGCATTATTTAGGAAGCGGAAGTGAAAGTGAAAGAAACCGTACTTTCAAAAGCCACGCCGACCAATGAAACGCTTCGTTGTTTCACTTCCGCGGTCTGCTACTTGATGACGTTTTGCGTCATTCTATTCTATCAAACACGAAAGGCTTCTGGAAGAATTCACATGTCGATTCAAAAAACACTACGTCGCTCTTCTTAAGATGAAGAAAGAAAATCTAAAACAAAACATGGTGATGTTTTCTGCGCAGTTCTAGGACAGGATTTTTTAACACATCTTATCGAGGAATCTTGGAGTAGCTAGGCTATTATCGATTGCCTCTCGTCCAGGTAACGTTAAATAGCCTAACGTACATGGCTTCTAATCAAAACTATTGATTTATTAGTCTGTTTTTTTTTTTTAATGGAGTGATTCTACAAGATTCTCTGTCTGTGCTGGGCTGAAATGAAATGAATGCATGTTTACATTAGTAAACGTCCAAATATGTCACATTATGAAAGCAAATTTACGGTTTTAATTGACTCTGACAGATATTTTATCGTTTATTCTTCTGTCTTTTATTAAAGGCAATACATATTCGGATTAATAAATTATTGGTCTTCTATAAAATGTGTGTGAAAGGTAAGCCATATAAAGGTGGAGCACGTTGAGTATTACCGCAGAATGAATCATCGTTATTAGACCATAGATTTGATTTGATCACTGGGAGGGTGTGAAGTGGCATTCTCCCTTGATATATACTGAGATTTATTTTATTTATTTGTACAAAGTTGAACATAATTCTTTATTTGCATAGAATAAACAGATAGGAAGTATTTTGTTTTATTTAAGCATCTAGAACCTTTTCAGTTTGACAGAATTTTGAATTTCAAAATTCCATGGGAAGTATAACTTCACTTAATAGCCTATGTATTTTCTATTTAAAATGCAAATGTCCTACTCTTAACAAAAAATGTGTTCATTTCATCAGGCTCCTAATGTTTTTTTCCACACATTTGTTTTCCTTTGTGAGGCAGGATGTCCAGTATATTTAAAGGGTTAGTTCACCCTAAAATGAACATTGTCCCACAATTTACTCACCCTCAAGCCATCCTATGTGTATATGACTTTCTTCTTTCAGCCAAACACAGAGTTATATATATATATATATATATATATATATATATATATATATATATATATATATATATATATAAATAAATGGCTCTTTCAAGCTTTATAATGGGAGTGAATGATGCCATTTGTTTTTTTGAAGCCCAAAAAAGTGCATCCATCCAGCATAAAAGTAATCCATATGGCTCCATGGGGTTAATAAAGGCCTTCTGACGAGAAACAATGCGTTTTTGTTAGAAAAATATTCATAATTATAACTTTATAAACTGTAATCACTAGCTTCCGGTAACATCCGTCTGCGAGTGGAGTCGTGAGTTGAGTTCTGGCGTATGACGTAGGTGCAGGGTAAGCTTAGGTGAGAGTAGACGCCTCTCGCGGTTCGAACAAATAGGACTGGGCAACAAACTCAAGTTTCTCTGACATTTCTCTTTAAAAATTCTTGTTTTAGACTTCTAATTCGTGATCTGTGTTTTGTTTTGCTTTACGTATTGTATTTGCTCTCTTCCGCCAGAACTGTACACTCACATACGGCCGTAATCGGAAGCCAGTGAATATAGTTTATAAAGTTATAAATATGGATATCTTACTAAAACCCATCGCTTCACTTCAGAAGGCCTTTATTAACCCGCTGGAGTCGAATGGATTACTGATGGATGGATGTGCTTTTTTGGGCTTCAAAATCTCAGGTACCATTCAATCTCATTATAAAGCTTGGAAGAGCCAGGATATTCTGATTGTGTTTGGCTGAAAGAAGTCCCCTAGGATGGATTGAGGGAGAGTAGATTATGGGATAGTTTTCGTTTTTGGGTGAACTAACTCTTTACAACTTCATTCTATTTGTTTCTTTTCTTTTCAGAGTCAAGATGCCAGTGGACAGAATGAGAATGCGCCCCTGGTTGGAGCAACAGATTACCAGCGGGGAAATTCAAGGTCTTCTCTGGGTCGATGAGGTGAGGGTGGAAATCCAATAAAGTTCTATTGTATTCAGTTTAAGAAGAGACTTAATTAAGTTTGAGCATGTGACTCATGTGGCACTTTGTGTCTTTGCCAATACATTGTCAAATTCCAAATGCAGAATGTAATGTAACGTCAAAATTTTTAGGTTTGAAATCCTATTCATATCTCATTTCTGGAAATCCATTTCAGTCTGACCTTTTTGATCAGATTTCGCATAGCTTTTCTCCCTGTGTGTCACTTTCTCACCACGTAAAACTTAAAAACGCCAGACATCGTTGCAGGAACAAGGTTGTGTTGTTGTCAATGTTCAGGTCACGCAGAAAATGTCACTTCATTCACTGTGCGGCAGAGAGACGTCTTCTGTACAGAATAATGTTTTTGACATTGCTTTATTAGTGGTCCAGCGCTGCGGCTACACAACATTGCAAACCCTTTCTTGTTGTTTTTGGCATAGTCCTATCAATGCCATGGAAAACGAAAGATAGCCATGGGACACACAAATCAGATCTGAACAGTTGCGATACACGTGTGAACTGTCCGTCATTTAGATCAGATTCCAATTGGATACACAAATAATTGGATTTGGACTGACAGTGTGAACATAGTCTAATTGTACACTATTAAAATGTTTCCATTAACAGGAGAAAAGGATATTTCAGATACCATGGATGCATGCAGCCAGACATGGATGGGATTTGGAAAAGGATGCACCTTTATTTAAGAACTGGGCCATTCACACAGGTAACTGTTGATAGATCTGTTGTCCATTGTATCCTTTATAAAGAATGAGGCTGACTACTTGAAAGGTGAAATCTGTCATTTCCACTATGCATGAGAGTTGATTCTGCATTTGCATACAGCTTTTTATGTATTTCTGCCAGTGGGTGATCCTCGTGCTGGATTTACTGATTTGTGACTCCATTGTTATATGTTATGATTCAGTTATTACCCAATTATGTCTCATACAGGAAAGTATCGTCCGGGTATTGACAAAGCAGATCCTAAGACATGGAAGGCAAATTTCCGCTGTGCTATGAATTCTCTACCAGATATTGAGGAAGTGAAGGATAAAAGCATGAAGAGAGGAAGCAATGCCTTCAGAATGTACAGGATGCTTTCCTCATCCGAAAAAGCAGTTAAGAAAGGTAAGTTTGGTCATTAACCTAAATACTTAGGGAAATTTTTATTTTATGCTCAAACACATATTATGTAGAATTACATAATTTTATTTTGGTAAACATATTCTTCTGATGATGTTTAATATCCTCTAAATGCATATTGTCATCTTCAGGGAAGAAAAAGATGGACCTGGAGCAAAGAGCAAAAGTAGGAACTAATACCTGTACACTTAAACAATAGTGCACACTTCTGACTAAGTATTGCAAATGATCTCACACCAATCCTCAATTCTTTAGTGTTTTCAGAAACGGAAAGCTGGCACTCCCAGAAAAATAAAACTTCTAAAAGGACAGGGTGGAGGAGAGTTTAAGATAGAAACTTCACCGGACAGCACTGTGCTATTTGCTGGTAAATAACCACTTGTTATTCCCTCATTTGTTCTACCCTCAGATATCATACTCGGATACATTGGAGAATGCACTTATTTATCTACAGTGTTACCAAAACATATTTTAATTTTAAGCCATTCTGACACTAGGGCTCAGAACTAATTTTTATAACCTATTTTTTAAATCAACTGGTCTTAATGTGATTTCTGACCACCAAAAAAGTACTTTTTGCCTTCAACGGTAGAGCCATTGTTTTATACTTGCTTATTCATCAACAGAGCAGGAGAGCTCCCCTGAGCCCATGTCATCTAAGAGGGGTATGGCTGTAGCTGACCTACCTTATGTGTGTGCAGTTGTTGAGGTGGCAACAGAGAATGAAGAACCTGTGGTTTGCCCCGCTGAAGTGTCTCTGCCACTCCAGGACTCCCATGTTTCATCCTACAGTGGTAAGGTTCTTTCTTGCCTTTATCTTTACTGACTGCTGTGTTGTATTCACCACAGGAGTTATAAATTGCTTATTAGGCTACATGTTATTGTTGGCCACAAACACAACTGCACATCATCATGGATTTTATTCTATACTATACAGAGAGTGACACAGAGAGCACATACAGCGACGAAGACTTGGTACAGGTATGTATATTTTTTAATACAATTTAGACACCTGGATCTTTAGAAATTGTGTTTTTTGTGGCAGCCAGTTAAGCAAATACACTACCATTCAAAAGTTTGGGGTCATTACTACTACTTTTTTTTTATTCAGCAAGGATGCATTAACTTGAACAAAAAGTTAAGACATTTAATGCTACAAAACAATTATATAAAAAATAATTTGTTATTTTTCTATTTCTATTCATTAAAAGAACCCTGAAAAAATTTTGCATGGTTTCTACAAAAATATTAAGCAGCACAAGAGATTTCATCATTGATATGAAATGTTTTAAATCAGCATATTATAATGATATCTGAAGGATCAAGTGACACTGACGACTGGTGCAATGGATGCTGAAATTCCATGTGTCCCATTCAAATTTTTCTGGATTCTGTTTTAAAGGGATAGTTCACCCAAAAAAATGAAAAATTCATTAAGTACTCCCCCTTATGTCGTTCCAAACTCTTAAGACTTTCGTTCATCTTCGAAACACAAATGAAGATCTTTTTGATGAAATCTGAGAGCTTTCTGTCCCTCCATTGACAGCTATACCACCGCCACTTTGATGCTTCAAAAAGTTCATAAAGAGATCGCAAAACTAATCCATATGAATTGAGTGGTTTAGTCCAATTTTTCTGAAGACTCGATTTCTTTATATGATGAACTGATTGAATTGAGGCTTTTATTCACATATAAACATTATTTAGAGAACTTAAACAAAAGCTCAACTGAATCTGCTTGATATGCAAAAATGAACCTCTTTGATTCTTGCTGAAGCTCAAGTGTTACCGTGCTGCGTAACACGAGAATGAACCTCATTGGTTCACATGAAGCCAACATGTTTGAACTTCCGTTTACATATCTGATGTGTAAGTTGATCAATGTTTATATGTGAATAAAAGCCTAAATTCCATCTGTCAAATCATTTAAAGCTATCGTGTCTCTTCAGAAAATTTTGGACTAAACAAATTTATTCGTATGAATCACAATCTCTTGATGAACTTTTTGACGCGTCAACGTGTCAGTTGTGTAGCTGTCAATGGAAGGACAGAAAGCTCTCAGATTTCATCAAAAAAATCTTCATTTGTGTTTCGAAGAGTTTGGAACGACATGAGGGTGAGTAATTAATGAGAGAATTTTCATTTTTGGGTGAACGAACACTTAAATGGTTTAAATGAATATTAATAATCAAAAAGAATCAATTATATTCAAACTTTTGTTAATATGATCAATAATAGGGTCCAATGAATTTAAAAAAAAAATCAAATCTTTAATAAGTGTTATGATTTAATACAAATGTATTATCAAAAATGGTGGTAATAAAATGAATGCTCAACTTTAACAATTTAATTCATCTTTTGTAATGTCATCAAATGAAATTAACAATTTCTTTAATTTTTTTTGACATAGTGCTGCACCACAGAGATTCAGATTCTGTTTAAATTAAAACATGGCTGAAAAATGTATATTGTGTGTCATATTCCTTAAAAACAATGCAGACAGCAAGTCTTTTTGCAAGGTAATATTCACAAATGCTAAGTCCATATCACGATTTAAGTGTACAGCCCTACTTTTGATTTATTCATCAAAATCTTGTCAAATTATGTGACATTCCACATTATACTGTAAATTCAAATTTTATGACTGGATTCCGCAATTCTGTCTGCTTTTTCTGCACTGCTGAAATCATAGGGCCCTAAGTTTAACACACTGGCAGGGAATGAAATGGTCTTTAGATGGTTCAACTTCAAACCGGTGAGAAAGTTACATTCCATATGTTTCTTACTTTGTAACCAAAGCAGCTTATCAAAACAATGACTCCCAAGTTATTTAAATTTTTAATAACATATCACAGTATTACTGTTTTACTGTTTTTTTTTTTAAATTAAAATATATAATAAAATATATAAATGCAGCTTTGGTGAGCATGAGACAAAAAAATTTGTTTTAAACCATACCCCAAACTTTTCAACTGAAGTGTACATAGACATACAACAATAGAAACATTCATGTTGTCATTAAGCAACATCAAGTTGTTGTTTTTTTGCTAAAAGTGTTAACTTTCCCTTGCAGCTTCCTCAGGACCTGTCCATAAAAGCTAGAACATCATGTAGTTCTGTGTTAAGGATCCCATCAGCTAATTCCTCACCAAACACATTTTTCACATCAGCGAAAACAAATTTCAGAGTAACCAGCTGCAGAGAGGACTCGCCCCTAATTGCTTATAACACTCCTCCATGGTTTCCCTGCCCGTTCAATTTCCAAAATGTCACAGACGTGCGACCCTCAAGCCCTGCCCAAAAAACAGATCTCACCAGCAGCCCAACTTCTCAGGCCAGTGTGATGGCTAATGCTGTGGACCTCTCTGTTGCAAAAAACAAAACACTACAATGAAGACACTTGAAATGCACAACCTGCTGCTGTTCAGCTGATAAACTTACAACCCATAATCCGATATTAATCAACTGGTCTCAGCTCTCAGACTTGTGTTGATGTTCAGCTTTTAAAACCAAACCGTTTTAAGCTATCTAAATCCGTTATGTTAGATCATTATATTTCTGAAATGTTTTTGCAACACACTACCTCATTCTCATAATTGTATTAAGTAACTTGTAGAACTACCTCACAGATGCAACTCTTGATCACAGAAGTCGGCAGTGTAAGCTAGTAATAATACAGCATTGGGAGCAGAACTAAGTGTAGAACGCTAAGTATTAATTTAACTTTTGAGTAACATTTCAACTTGTGACAGCAGATGTAACAAAACAATCAAAAATGAAATAGAACAGTTACTGGAGATTTGCATTAATGTTTTTCTACAGGGTAAAACTCAATATTGAGATCAGAGTTTTTGAAAGAAACGTTTGAATTATTTTTTTGTATGAATTTGGCATGTTTGTCAATTATGTAACAGAATTATTGAACTGCCTAGAGACCTTTTTTAGTTCTCACATGTCAGTGGGACTACAAATACTTGAATAGAGACACTCAACTAATTAAGAGTTGTATATTGACTTGTCTAACCGTTTTCCTTTGTGTTCTGACAGAATCTTGTTTCAATGTAATTGAGATTTGCTAAAGTTTCTTGTATAAGCTATTTTTATACAACAGTCAATAATGTGCATAAGAAATACAGCACTGAGATTTAAAAGCAAATATAAAAACAGGTTTTATTGTAGTGTCTAAATCATTAAAAACATTACACAATACAAAAATCTTTTCAACACTCATTTGGTGTATGATGTACACTAAAACAGTGGTTCAAAGTGTTAGTAGTGGTACTAATTAAAAAGATGAATGTGCAGTAGAAAAGCAATCACTGTGGTTGCTGTATCTCACTTGATTTTACAATAGACGGAAGATAAATGAAAATGCTTTACAACTCAGACTGTGTGTGTGTAGTATGCAGTGGCCTAAATGATAAACTCCATTCTTGGTTTTCTCAGATTGAGATTTTCATTCTTCATGTCATTCATTTTGTCTATGATTTCATTTTTTACTGTACAAGGCTAGTGGTGTACAATCTCATGTTATTAATGGTGCTCTATTTATAACAAAACTTTGTGCATCTATAACAAGATTATTATAATGCGCCTTGCTGAATTCCAAGTATGTTTCACTGAACTAAGGATAACACTTCTTAAATTCTATGAACACAGGTGTTTTAATACAGTCTGTGCCTTATGAAGTAAGATTGTATATTGTTGCGCTTGACACACTAAATCACTTTTTTTTCTGTAGAGGTTAAGACCTGTGTACAGACTGGCTTTTAGGCTTTTACAAAAATGAAGAAATTGATTAGAAAACCACTAGTAACTGAGGTTGTAAAAATAGGTCATCCCCTTACTTCATTTTTTTGGGGGTGGGGAGGGATTGAAATGGTCGGCAATCCAGATGACCAGTCTGGATGATGTGAAGAGAAACTACTTCTCAAAGTACGGCAAATAAAAGAACTTGAATCCTCTTCGTCCCCGAACCGCACAGCTTATATAGATCACATGATACACTGAAACAAAAAAGGGATGAGTAAGAGTTGTTGTTTTTCCTCTAGTATTTTTTCAAGCAATGCTGTCTATGTTAAAGAGGACCTATTATGCTTTTTTCCCCTATTTTCAACTTTCTTTAGTGTGTAATGTTTGGGCATAAAAAAGGTCCACTCAAAACATTAAGTCCACTCATTCTGGAAGCAGTTAACCAATCACAACACACTGGTCCAGCTGACCAATCAGAGCGCATTGTGCTTTTTTTAAAGAGGGGTTTCATAGAGACCAGAACTAAACAGAGTGTTACTGACAGACTGGGAAGAGAGGTGCTGCAACAATGTAAAATATATGTTTTATATTCAAGCATGAAAACATTCTAGTAGACGCCAAAATCAATACATAAAAGGCCATAATAAGTCCTCTTTAATGTTAAGTTTCTTCCCATGTATACACATTGCTTGACTGCATTACAAAGATAACTTCACAATTCATAAAACTATAATATATTATCTTAAGGTCCAAAATCCATTACTGAGATTCACAAAGGCTAAGCTGACTATATAATATAAAAGCTTGTATTAAGAATACATTTAGATCTTACCACCAGGAATGAAGAGAAGAAATCCAGGAACAAAGAAAATTGCACTTGAAACACCTGAAAAGGCATTAATACATGGGTTACATCATTTACTGACCAAAATTGCCATGAAACCAACTGAAGAGGTTTTTTTTTTACTTTCAACCAATGTCTGAAGGTGGTTGCTATTGTCTTTGTTTTTAAGGCATGAAGAACACTGATTTATTAACTGACGTGCTCCACTTGTAATTAGCTGAACAGGTTTGTGTGCTAAAGCAACCCTGCTCATGTCTCATAGGTGTTTACAACCAATACCAGCGTGACAGGTCTTACCTGCGTGAGGGTTTAACTGTATGACAATGCCTGTAAAGATCAAAGCTGATAGGAAGGAGGCAGAGGGAGGGGGACGATAGGGAGAGAGAAAAGATAATACATTTACTAAGCAGCTGACAATCACATCTGAATTCACCATCTGTGCTAAAGATCAGAGCTGACAGCAAGATAAACACTAACAGCACTTTACAAGTCAAACAGAAACTGTGGTTCCCAAACACCTTCCCCTTGAGATCTGTAGTACTTATCATGATCAAAGAACATCACAAAAGGTATGAAAGTCTCACCAACTCCAGTGATTAAGAGGAGGAACGAGGCAAGAACGACTCGTCTGTTCTTCTTCACTAGCGGGTGAGACGTCCACCTGGGAACAATCCACACAGACCAAATGTTGAGGAAAGGAAAAGATTATCACAAACTATTTAAATGAACAAGACCACAGTATTTTTTAGTTAATGTCAGTTTTACAGTAATGTGTGTGTGTCACTTACCCGCAGCAGTGAGCAGACAGCTGTGTGACTGAGCTGAGTGTGCTGAATGACCACTGAGAGCTGCAGTAGGACAGAGTAGCAGGATCACTGGAACACAGACAGACACTGGGCTTGACATCTGGCCTTTCCAAGTACTTGTACATCAAAAAAATCAAAACAACATATTTTATTTTGTTTAGGTTGGTCAGTTGATGGCTTGTTTGTTTGCCCGTTGGTCACTTCTTGTTCCTGATGAAAATTTGTGGGAAATTAAGCGTTTACTTTCAAATTTAGCAATACCCTAGGGCAAGTTAACATCACAGTGTATGTCAAGTTATCTTTTAATACCGGTATCTGCCATTTCTAATGCAAACTATGGTGAGTGACAATTTTAATGTATCATTGCAGATAACGTAAACTTATATTTACCAATTATTAACTGGGATAAACTTGCCTTTTGAATTTCTAAAATTGAGAAAAAAAATCTGAAGTAAAATAGGTGATCGCATGTTTTCAGTGGTAATAGTAATATGCAAGTTTACTGTCATATCAGCTTCACATGCTATTTCAAGGCACATGCAGATTCCATAAATACAAACAATGCAATACAAATAAAAAAATGTTTTATTATCTAGCGAAACGATCTGTCATTTAAAAAAAATAAAATGTATAGACTTTTTAACCACAATTGTTCGTCTTGTGCTGATCTGCGACGCGCCACATATTGCGTCATCACGTTGGAAAGGTCATGGAAAAAATATTTTATAAATAAAAATTGAAACAAAGATGTCGGACCATTTTGAAGTTGGAAGAGAAAATGAGATGTTTTTCGCCCTTCCCTACTTTTTTGAACCGGAGTACACAGACAAATGACTTAGATAGATGACGTGAACGTGACCTTTCCAACGTGATCACGTAATGCATGGCGCGTGGCAAACCAGCACAAGATGAACAATTGTGGTTAATTTTTCAGCATTAAAAAAAAAAAAACATTTAAATTATCGATCGTTTCGCTAGATAAGACCCTTATTTATCGACTGGGATCGTATAGAGACTTTGAAGCTGCATTGAGACGGACATTTGAACCTTCTTTTGAACATTGGGATAGATGGTTGCCATTAAAGTCCATTCAGTGTGTACAAAAAAGCCTGGAATGTTTTCCTCAAAAACCTTAATTTCTTTTCAACTGAAGAAAGAAAGACATGGACATCTTGGATGACATCGAGGTGAGTAAATTATCAGCAAAAAATTTTTTTGAAAGTGAACTAATCCTTTAATGAGAATGTTCAAATTAAAAATGTCAACACTGTGATGTGAACTGCCAAACCTGATTTTGAAGAAGTTGTTGAAAGAAGAGTTCACAGTGCCACCTAAAGCATCTTCATTTTCCAGATTCTGTGGGCGAACAGAAACAAAAAGTCAGTCAGATTTGCCCTTAAAAGACTCTCAAAGAGAAAGTGATAGACATGTAAACACCTGACCTGATATTTCAGATTACTGTGTTCAGGAGTGCCAGCGGATCCAGAAGGATGAGATTGTGTTTTGGCAAAAGAAAGAGGTCCAAATGTCATCTCTCCGCCACCGTCCTTCTCTCTCCCCTTCCATTCCCCCTCATCCTCTCCAGGAACCACACCTTCCTCCTCCCCCTCCAGGACGAACGCGTCATCAATTGTGAACTGTGTCCCCATAGCTACAGGCCCTCAGACATTGACTGGATGTTAACCGGCAAGCACTGTGAAGATGATAAACACCTGAGTTACTGATCATCTACACTCTGACCTTTACATTTCTCATACTTCAGTATAGTGCATTGACTCCCCTATAATATTTCTTTACAATGCACAATAATTAATTGTACATCTTTCTCTCTCACTTCCTAATTTCTACACCAAACTATTACAAAAGAAGAGCAAATGACATTACCTTCTTTAAATCAAAGTTGCTCACTGTGGCTAATGTACAGACCATTTCAAATTTGTATTAAAGTTATACGAAATTATTTAACTTAGGGAAGCACAGCAAGGAAGGGTTTTTCCTTTATTACGAGAACGTATAAAACGTATTCGGATCTGTAATGAAGATGCCGCTTTGTTTTTATTGTGCATTTCACTTCTTTTCATTCCGGTTTTATTTCAACGCAAGACATAAACTTATTTAATTTAATCTAATCAGTTGCAATTACAGATGTTAGCTAAATTTGATAAGGCATAGGTTTATTAGATGTGGAATAAATGCGTGACATAGCTAATATTTGCCCTTAGGAAGCATGTGACTGACACACTCTTCCGCTTTTTCTTAACAACAGAATGTGTATCCACCCAAAAACAATCTAACTTACATCTTGCGTATTACATAGAATCTCGTTAACGTTAACTTACATGTATCACGCTTATAATTACGTGTCACACTAATAAATGTAAGTTTAACATTAGTTCGTTGAAAATATCAGTTGCAGAATTTCCAAAGCTAATCTACTGAGAATCTACTACACAGTCGAACATCCCGTTATTAACACCACAATAGCGCTAAATTACAAAGGAAGAATCCTCTAAGTTACTCACTGTCACATTCCTGTTGATCCTCGTCAGTTACACATAGATCCTTCTGCCATCGTCCTTAGATCACTTCCAATGTATGCAAGGTTACTAAATCTGTTTAAATGTATTGTTTACTGGCCGGCGGAAAACTTTAACCTAAACTTTGCTAGTAACAGCTGCTTCTTTTTTGTGGGTCGACTCTAAACAGACAAAAGCAGCGGTGGTCTCTTCAGCGACACCTAGAGGACTGGAGGATTCAACGATTATGATGGTCATTTACTGTATATTGTTATTATAATTATTCATTATCTTTAGTAATCATTATAAATAATAGGCTATCATTTTACATTTAAATATGTATATAATATGTGTTTAATAATGAAATATTGCAAGAAATATTTATGGTGATGCTTGAAATTTGAAATTGAAGAAAGATAAACTGAATCTTGATGGGTGCGTGTTGAAAAGCATGTTATATATTACAATCCCAATGTATTTCTGTTTCTGTGTATCTTGAACTGATTGCTATTGGCTCAAGTAGCCTATAAGGTCCAGTCACCAGTGTCATTTTCTTCCATTCATATTACAGTCTGTATGTTTCCTTACAGTTTGTAGACCTGTGTAAACGAGGACATGCTAATAACTTTATCATCCATTATATTTTAAGCAATGCCACTGAAAAGAAGAATACCACAGTCTTTGAAATATTTGTTATTCATTGGCCTATTTTCAGTTGTAAATGCGAGGTTATGATGGATTATTGTTCAATTTATGTTATATATTTTATTGCCTAGACAGAATATGTATGTCCTACCCCATGTAAACCTTCATGAGGTAATTTTTAAGGTGCGAGTTAAACGGTTTAAGAAAGGTATAGCAAGTTGAATACCATAAGACAATGTCATTCAGGAGTGATAATCTACTGTGATGTGATATTAACGAAACAGATTTGGATAACGATCCAGTGCGTGTGTTTGCACTCTGGAGGGTGTCAAAGGTTTCTTTTTACAACGTGTTTAGCAGAGTTTAGCAGCCTATCTATATATTTTTAACGCAATGGCCAATCAGAGGCGTTTAAGTTAGTCAGAATCCACTCACCGCTCAAAACGCATGAGTTTTTTGTACATTTTGTGCTGAGTTTTGTGTGCTCGCGAATTCTCTCATTAGAGCACAAAGTGTAGACACGATGTAAATAAGAGATGCAGATAGGCCTATCGGATTATCAGAAACAAGTAATGTCAATTTTGACTTTTTTTGCTCTATTTCACAAACGGAAATAGTTCCAAACAAAGCAGAACAGTTGTGTTTCCCTCCAACACAGTGTTTCTTTAAAAAATGAATCAGCTGGCTTGAACGAATCAGTGAATTAATTATTTTTCAGTTAACTTATGAATACTTGCCGTCATTACAAATCGAGTCCTCACTCGAAATCAGGTTAATGATCATACAAAGTAACTATATAAATTTAAAATATTAGCTTATACCTAGTGCATAATAAAACAAATTGAACATAATTTATTTAACTTACACTGTTAATTAATTAATATATATAGGCCTATATATATAGCCTAAGCGAATAATTGAACATCGTTACATCATTTGTATAGGCTAACTGAAATAGTTGGACATTTAACACTTAATTTAACAAGTGATTACATTAAAGATTATTGTGAATACATGTAGGGCAAGTACAAATGCATGTAGCCTAAGATACTGGGCTAATCGGGTATGCTAGTAAATAACCCACTGGATTTGTATAAACGTATCATATAAAGAAAAGCATTATTTCATATTTCTTTATTAAAACTTTTACATTTAAAACACTAATTTGATAACATTATTCCTGCAACTGTAATTGCAGTGTAAATGCATCTAAACAATAGGCCTAATAGTATAATAATTAGTAGCCTATTAAAATATTGATTTTGCTAATTTATTTATTATAAATGTAAATAAATAAATAAATAAATATGAAAGTAGCCTAATAACTAACTTTAGTTTCGATGTTTTTTTTAATGAAAAGACTGCTTTTTTCACTTGACCACCTGCCCCCCACACTGTCTGTGCATGGCCCTGAAAATGTTACAATGTTTAAAATTTCACAGAACCCAGACAGACGCACGTGCACTCAGTCTGGCACTAAGCGCGAGCTCGGAGGTTGACCTAGCAGTGACCCCGAGGACCTCGCTCCGCTCGGTCAAGCGAGACTTCCAGGGTTCACGCAAACTGGGCAGGTGTTCAGTGCACCAGACAGACCGCATTCCTGTCTGGAGTCTTCAGACGATTCTCCTATAAATACTGATGATCAGGGGTCATGGGTGACACAGTGACTGACTGACACTGGACATGATGCAGCCCTCCTCTCTGACCGAGCGCGAGAAGAACATCCCCGCAGCTGACGGCTGTTTCCTCATGTGGCGGGACTATATGAATATCCGCGGGACTCTGTCGCAGCTGCTGGACGAGCATCGCGACGAAGCCGTATCTGCGCGTGTGACCCCCGCGGAGCGATTCATCATGAGCACCGGCTCTTGCAGCAGCTCCTCCAGCACCACTGTGTCCTCCTCCAGCCGGGACTACCCTCGAGACACCTGCGGCTTCTGCCGACAAAACAGAGAGAGTGAGGAGGTTTACACGACTCACAGACTGAAAGGCCGAGACGGACGGGTCCTCTGCCCGATCCTGCGGAACTATGTGTGTCCTTTCTGCGCGGCCACCGGAGACTGGGCGCACACGCGCCAATACTGTCCTTTAAGAAACGCGTCGAAGACCATGAGAATGTAAATCAATGGACTCTCTCTCACACTTTCTTATTCATGTGAAACTGTAAGTCTGTTTTCGAAGTAGGCCTATGTTGTTTAAATATGTTCAGAAACGTATGCATAATAAATGGTTGAAGCGTGTTTTAAGGTGCCTTTCAAAATAAACATAGCCTATTTTTCCATCCACCACGTTTTAATTCTTGTTATTGCAATGCTTTGTATATCAATAGCCTACGTTCCACATTGCTGATTTGAATCGGAATTTAGTTGACAGACATCTGATAATAATTTGATTTGACAATTTCAGGTATCAGTTTAACATGGTGTGTCAGAGAGTGATTAAACAGGTTGTTTACAAAAACATCAGTTAGCCTATAAGAAAACCTCCTGTTATGTCTGCATCTGACCATTTAAAAAAAGTTTTTTTTTTCTGCTCGTTGATATTTGTCATGTGTAGGCCTATGATTCAAATCAGCGTAATTTGTTGTAACTCTCTTAAATTAAACTGAATCTTTGCTCCATCTATGTGCATTGAACTGTAATATACTAACTACAGTCTACTCTTTTCTATAGGCCTAAATTGTTTTACACTGTGTAGCCACTAGATGGTGGCAAGATACAACTAACACTAGAATTTGCTGTCTTCCAATAATAAAATAGATTATTTATTGATTCAATTTTACAGGGATCCATGAAGTTCATCTATGAAGCCCTGATGTTTCCGCTATTTTTTCATTAATCATATTCAATTAGTATTCAATGATTCGTTATTTTTAACCTGTAAAACAACAGGGAAATAGAATGTATCATAAACAAGTGATTACATGCAATAAATATAATGCTTACACTCTTTGAGGAAAAGGCTCTATTGACCTTAAAGGTTTCTGTTAGTTGCTTCATATATAGATCTTTTAGGGATTCATCATTTAATGGTTTAAGTTTTAATTAATTATTCCTCATTCAGGTAGCATATATGTGGGAAAGGAATGTTTAAAAAGATAAAAGTGCAGACAATGTTTTCTCTTTAATGATTTAAGTATATATTTTTGTCTGTATAATAAAAAAAATTATATAAAAAAAGTTTTAATTCATTAATTGTTTTAATTATTTTTTATTGCTACATGAAAGTATTACACAATATTTTTTCCCTGGATAAAACCGAAAGGGTTCATTATTGTGTCAAGAACCCATGGTTCTATAAAGAACCCCACTTTACCCTTTTTTTGCTATAGTGTAATATTTAAAATTCCTAAAAATGTCTGTCATGCCCTTCTCACACAATTGTTTTCGAACTTACTTTCAATTTAATTTGGCATGCCAGAATATTTATTCTAAAAAATATATAAAATATTACAGAGAAATTTCATGTACTTCTGAGCTAATATTATCCAAACACAGACATTCCACCGGTTTCAAGACACAAGAAAATGTAAAACATATAACCAAACATGTTATTTTATTGTCTGAAAAAGTAACACAATCTCCCAACTGGGTTTATCACATATACTACCACAACGATGAAACACCATTACTACACAAATAGGGACTTCTTTTCAAATATTATAGACATTACAAAAAGATCCCTCATATCTTTCAGTTTTCTTTTGAAGTTATACTAAGCATGGCAGGTTGATTTCATTTACAGTATGATACTGTACACTGTCACCATTTAGAAACAATGTTGTCTGACGTGGTTCTAAAATCCATAATGTTAAGGGAAGACATTTCATGGTCATTTTTATTTCATATGAAATATTTTACAATATAAACAAAGCATCCGTCTTGGATGGACTTAACAGCAACCAGAGGCCAGGCATTTCAGTGCAAACATGTTTTTTACAAGGCAGTCTTGGCTGCATTTCTCCCTTTTGTCTATCAACAAAAAAAGGGGAAAAAAAAGATTACCAGATGAAGGGGTTTGAAATTAAAACTAGATTTCACAAAATGTGACACATACCCAAAATGCATCCTCTGACAAAGCCTTGTCAAGTAAAGGAGGTCATGTGTTTGTATTAGTGTCCATCAGAAACCATTCAAAGGTGATTCAAGTTCTACAGAGGTGTATTTGTCACTAAACTGAACTATACTTCTGGACTTAAATCATTGTTTTAAGAAATGTTTTGAGAAAGAATCTATTTATAGAGCTGACATTATGAGAAGCTTGCTCTGTCTAATGTGGCTCTCTGATGTACATCTGTGATGTCTAGCAATGATTTAAAATAACCATTTATATATGAGGCTTTTGTCTTTCCACAATCTTCATCCCACCTCCAACTACAGGGTCTAAGAGGCTGTTTGGACCCTAACCACTGACCTCTCAAATATTAGGTGGGAAACTGAAAACAATACTATTGTAATCAGTATTGCCAAGAAGTAGAAGGCAGATGCACAATTTTTGATTTGGGCAAAACGTTTAGGACTGGAGGATGCCTGACATGATTCATTTGAATATATTCTATCTGTTGAGGTGCTTGTTTATAATATAGAATGTAGTCCCTTGATTTCTGTCGAGATGCATTTTCAACAAACTGAAGTTACTCACTGGGCTTGAAATCATGAAGCAGATAAACAAATATTTATGTAAAGGGGGCGGCGGAGAACTGAAAATGGCTTCTTACACAAATCGGAGGGGAAACATAAAATCGGGAATGTTTTGTAGATGTGGTGCTAGACAGATTTATACACAACTTGCAAATAAGTAAAAGACACTTCTGTCAAAAACTGAGAAAAATTTAGTTGAAACTACAGCACTTAATACTGATTACTTTAGAATAA
Organism: Phoxinus phoxinus; assembly: GCF_949152265.1. NCBI lineage: Eukaryota > Metazoa > Chordata > Actinopteri > Cypriniformes > Leuciscidae > Phoxinus > Phoxinus phoxinus. Next base: position 29,418,826 of record NC_136881.1, read on the forward strand.
GTCCTCTTAGTTACAATGTCCGCCGCTCCTCGTCAACATTCACAGAGAAGAGGCTGATAGCGCTGTGTTTCACAGGCAAAGAATCCAAATCTGTACACGTCCCTACCTTGTTGTTACACAGGTGGTGGAGGTAGCTAGTTATGTGCATGTATGTGGGGTTTAGGGTAGTTTGCATGGCTGATTGCAGGTGTGTCTGTGTGTGTGGGTAATAGTCGAGTGAGAGGGAGCGAGCTGAAAGTGGTTAACAAGAAGTCCCACAGGAGGATATCCACCTGAACACCTATCATAAAGCAATGAAACTGTGGAAGGTATGGGAAAAGAAGCAAATAAAAGATCAAAAAGGGAGGATCACCACGTAATAGCACCAATGGATGTGACATGAGCTCTGCTCTTTTTCCCAAATCTCACCGAGTCACTACCAGAAGGGACACGAGCGTTAGTTCTGGTGCATTGAGATGGCACGCCAAACAGTTAAAGCCATAGTCCAGAAAGTATTTTAATGTTTAGTTCAATCTTGGAAAAGGGGCATTTGCTCATGGATCGGAACCTTACTGTATATAACACAGGCAGGCCCAAATCTAATGTAATCTATGTTCCTCTCTGACATATGATAGGAATGATAAATAACAGTGGAGCAAATTATGTGTACATACTTTCACTGAATCAGTTGTTCCAACCTAAAAGAAGCATTTATTGAAATCATGAAAAGGTTGAGAATATTGTGAATATACAGATAATGTGTTGGCTGTGGCAAAACTTGTAACCATGTCATCTGTTGACCATATTTTGCATTTAGGTCAGGGACATGGCTTGACAACCAGCTCAATTCCCAGGGAAAATAAAACACCATAGTGGTCTGGATTCAACTCAAGAAAGAACATTTTTTCAAAATAAAGGTTTTATCAGAGCAGCAAAAGGGCCGAGTCTCTGAATCCCACTGGCCCAAAGGAAGAGAACTGTATGACCTTTCCTTGGAGTGTTTTGGATGTTTTTGGACACAACACCCGTGTTCCCGGCATTGCGATTTCCAACATCCTCCTCCTTTCGTGAAAACAAATAGAGCCATCAAGCTACACAGAAGAAGACAAGCATGTTTCCAAACCAACAATGACATCCACAAGTCTCCTGGTTCATGAGACTTGGTATCGGATTCACACTGGCACACAGCTGTTTTTATTTCAAAAGGGAATCAACATAATAAAAATAATCTACATCTGACAGAAATGTAATTGAAATCATTTATATTTTTGTCTACCGAGAATGTGTTTTATTCCCTTAAAAAAAAACAAAGACTGGTGAAACGATCCACAGAAACATGATTACAGACTAACTGATGCTTTACCTCTTCTTAGGAGAGTTAACTGTTCATGACCTGAGATTAATATTAACTTTAATGAAACAGGTAAATCCATTACGTAGTGTAAAGTTGCATACAAAGTAATTGTATGCACAATAAGTTTGGGTAAAAAAAACAAACAAACAAAAAAGGACTTTTTCTAAAAAAACAAAAATCTTTAATTTCAAACCGAGAACATTTTTTCCACTAATTCAGTCTATGTACTTGTTTTAATAAGCATTATGAGTATGATTCTTATTGTTTCACCAATGCAGCTAACTGTCATGAGAAATGAGTTTATTTTTAGGAATATTATACAACTTTATGAAGCATGAATTAGATGTTGCTCAGATGAGAGCTTTTATGCCTCATTTTTTAAAATTGTACTGCATACCAATATTACAAATCTTTAATACCTTTGACCAGCACATCAGCATCTACTTCTTAATGCGTGCAAACTTAATCCATTGTCTGGATGATCTCTAATCTGTGACTGACAAAATATACTCTTGAAAACAAAACATTGTTAAATTACCAGTTACTTCAAGCCTATTTTGAAAACAACGGTTGATTCCGACTGCAGAATTTCCTGATTAATTGCTTGTGAAGGTAAATCCTATGATGAGAAATTTCCGTTTCCATTTTTCCCCTTTTTCCTCTTTTTTTGCAGTGACCTTTGATGCTGTGGGAACAGTCTCTGGAAGCCATGCCTGCGGGTTTAACAGTCCCCATGTAGTCGAGGTGCTTGATGGAGGGAGTCACCCAACCTCCTGCACTTAGGCACCCCAACATTGCAGATCACCCTGACCCTACGTCAACCCAGACGGGCCCATGTCAGACGCTGGTGATGGAGGCAAGGCAGTTGGGGGATTTCTGCAGTTTCTCAGGTTGCGTGGTAGGGGGCTCTGGGATTGCACGGAAGCTGAATGGGGGGCCGATGCTGGTGGTACCCATGTGGCCGGGACTCAGGGCCGGATTCTGTCGCCGATTACTCTCCACAATGCTTGAGGTGTTGGACGCCAGACTCTCCCGTGTGCTGAGAAAGTGGTAGATGTGGGGAAAATGACCAGAGAAGAAGAAATGGAAAGAAAAAAGAGTGGGGTTTAAAGACGAGATAACAATAATGAAAAACAATATCACACAAGTCCTGACAAAGCGAAAATGCACAACCTCACACTATGTGAGGTTTTACTCTGGTTTGCAGGATTGTTTAGCTGTACAAACATGATCAAGATCTTGATGACAACAATAACAATATTTGCACAACTAAACAAGAAGCACTGAAAGCCAACAATAACAAAGCAGTATATAATATATACAAAATAATATATTTATATTGAAGGTAGAAGTGGCTTACAGGAATAGTCTTAATTTACTGTATTCCACAGAATGTTTCCACAGAAAACAGAAATTTTGACGGTTTCCCTGTTCTTGTCCATTAAATTACAATGGGCAGGTATTGCCTACACGATTTAAAAATGACACAAAGCACCATTAAAGTACTATAAAAGAGGTCCATATTATAGTGTTGTGGGAAACAGATTGTAATTTAAATCTTTATTCACTGAAAATCTTCACATAGCTCTCCAAGGTGAAGCAAATGTCATATTCATAACTGAATATTTATTTTGAGTCAGATCTAATTTAGTAATACTTTCATGGTGTTTTCTGAGGAATGAAAGTCCAGTCCCAGTAATCAATAAACCCTTATTTTGTGTGCCACGGTAGAAAGTAAGTCATACAAGTCAATAATTTGTCAATTTTTGTCCAAAGACATATTTTGGGGGAAAACTATTCCTTTAAATACAAAGGTTAAACTCAGATAGGATGTATTTAACATTAGTACTGCATAGAGAAAAGTGCAGAGTTTTTTTTTTTTGTATGTCCCACTCTGTATAATTGCATTACTACCTCACATCAGTCACAAACTAAATTGTGTCTATGCACAAGAGCTATGTTGGTGTTTTTCCAGGAGCTGTAGAATGACATCATCACTAATGTTATGAGTCATCCAGAAAATAGTGAATGATTTGTGTGTGTGTGCGTGCGTGCGTGTGTGTGTGTGTGTGTGTGTGTGTGTGTAGGGGCTGTTAGGGGTCTTAAAATTAGAGAGTTGTGTCAGTTTGTCTCCTTAGCTTTTTGAGGCTATTAATTTAGAGGCAAACACAAGACATACAGACTAAGCTTATGGAGCGAACAAAGCACAGTCACATTACAACTCTCAGATAAAGGGTCTTCAAATGTGTGTGGGAGTGCAGAAATAGCTCCATAACAATGTGACTGCCTGGGCCACAACTTTTGTATATTCAAGGCCCTTTACTTTTATCATCAATACGTGGCACTGATGATATAATGTACATTGCATTACACACATTTTCAAAACATTACAAATTTAATGCAAAGTTTAGTTTAGATAATTTTCTATGAGATTTTTAGTATAGAGCTTGCTTTTCAAGAACTGGCATATCAGTCAGAATGTCATTATTAGGTAGGCTAAAAAACACAAACTTGCACTATACTGTAAGAAAAACAATATTTTGGCAGAAAATGAATACCTTTTCCGTTAAGTTTACAGACATTTCCTTCAACCATAATACACAATGCAATGTGTAATTCAAAATATGGGCAAAACACCTGTGAAAAATCAATACAGAAATTTTCGTCATATTACCACGGTACATTGCCCTTTATTTTATGTGCCTTTCTTAAGAGTGTATTGTAAGCAGTAGAGGCAGCACATGTGCAAAACATGTAGGCTCTCTCAGTTATTCTACTCCTGCCATATCCCTCTGAATGAGTCATACAGACACAAGGGGTCTATTTTTAGCAACTGAAAAAAGTCCTCACCCTCACTCATAAAGGGCTTGCTAACACATACACAGCCCTGGGAAACCCACTTAAAGGCTGTCTGTGCTGGTTTGTGGCCTTGACAAAGGAAAGGGGAGAAACCATGCTATACACCTCAGTATAAGATGGGATAAGAAATTATATGAGCCCTATGGCAGCAATGTGCTTCAAATCAAACATGCATTTCATAGGTGCAGTCTAGTTAAAAAATTTAATAAAACAAAACACATATAAAATATGTCCTATGAAAAACACCAGACATTAGACATAAACACCATGTCATTTTGTGGGATGTCAGAAAAGAAAAGTTGATTCTGGCAATTTAGCAATTTATATTAATTAGTTTAATCTTATGACAAGATTAAACAAGATTATTGGCAATAAATTGAGGCACTAAACACTTGTTCACGATCAACGATGTACACTCAAATATGGGTTTTCAATTGTAGCATCTTCTTTCTATGGAGCAAGTACTTACCGAGGGGAGTTAAACCCACTGTCTACAGTCACACTACTGCTGTCCATGCTGTCCAGCCGTGCCGAGTGAGCAGTCTTCTGGCTGTTATTATTCTCGCTCTCCTTAGGGCTAAGTAGAGTCAAGTTGTTCTCAAATTTCCGCTGTAAATCCCGGTCTTTCTCCCGTTCTAGCAACCACTGCATGGTCCCACCACCTCCACCACCACCATCTCCGGCCCCTGCCCGCCCCTTTGTTTCTGTCGGAGCCGCCTCTTTACGGGAGGCCTCCTCTACCTCCTCCTCATCGTCATCATCTGACACGTTGTAATAGTCAAAAGCAGCTTCAGATGTGGAGGGAGCACCCTGATCTGTGCCTGTAGGTGCCGGGGCAGAAGCAGACAAAGGGGTGGAGTTAGGTGGCTGTTGGGTCTCCAGAGTGTCAAGGACCTCGGATGATTTCATATGCGGAGTCTTACGCAAAGTGCCTGACTTTGAGTAGCCACTGTCCACATAGCTCACAGTCAAAACATTGAGTGGCGGTTTGAACAAAGTGTCCTTACTGAAAATCTCTTTCCTCTTGTCCACCCCGCCACCAGTGCTACAACCACCTCCCCCGCCCCCTGGGTCAGTGTTGTGTTGGTGCTGTATCAACCGTCCATTGGGCATAGGCTCAGGTGTCTGGCTCGGTGTGGGTTTGCCAGAACCGTTGTGCCCCTTTGTCGAGGAGTCCTCTTTGTACTCCAAGGGGTGAGGAGAGGGGAGGTGCGGTGTCTGCCGGTCAGCTGGAGAGCCCTTGCGGATTCCGTCAGATGGAGTTAAAGTGTCATGGTCAGATTTGCCCAGAGGCAGCGGGGCAGTAAGGATTGTTTCATTCGATGTATTGCACTGAAAGTAGTCATCAGCCAAAGGCTTTGGCGACAGGGCCTTCAGGTCACTGTAGGCTGGGAGGCTGTCCCTGCTCTTGTTCCGTTCTAGAGGGCTACAGAGCCTCGATTCATCCAAACTCATTTTGCCTATATCAAGTACAGACATTTCCGAGCTAAACTTGGCAGCAGAAAACATGATGCATGAATAGTGCGGGGCCTTTTGAGAGGAGGCCCTTAGCGTCCCATCGTCGGTATAGTATCGGCTTCTGTCATCAGGACTGCGGTCGTAATCCTCAGCTGTGCCAAGCGTTGAGCTCCCACCTCCCAGCGGGCCCTTGGAGTTGTCCATAGAACGTGATCGCTCTTTAGCCTTATCGGGCCGCTCGTTACGTGACTTGCGGTCCTGAGTGTGGCTGTGGCTCCGGTGCACTCTAGAATGTGACGTCCCACGTGAAGGCTCAGGGAAAGGCATCTCTGTCCGCCTCTTTGCAAGCTCCCCTGAAACATCCCACTCCGGGGTGACAGGAAAGTGTGACTCAGCAATGTTGGGGTTGCTGTGGACAAGATAGGCACCACCGCTTCTGCGTTCCACAGTGTACATTCCCTCTCTTGGCGAGCGTACCAGAGAATGGCTGAAAAAACGGTAGTCCCTTTCCAGGCTGACTGCTGGCAGGTCCAGATTGGAGCCCTCTGAGGGGTCTCCCCGAGAAGCTCGCGTCTTGCTGTGCGAACGCGACTTCCCGTGTGGTACACGCCGGTGACCTCGGCTGCGGCGACTGCGGGCACTGTGCTGTGCTGAGCTGGCCTTGAGGCGCTGAGCTCGTTCCTCCTCCAGCCGCTTCATGACAGCTGTGTGACGGGCCACGTTCTCCACTGTCAGGTCTGGGTTGATGCGGCGAATGATCTCCATCTCCACCTCACGGGGGATCGCTGCGGCCGACGGTGTGTCCTCATCCCTTAAGGGCCACTCCTCTGGAGGGAACTGTGCTGAAAAGGTGGCCAGATGTTTGGTCTTGTCCTTTTTGAAGCTCAAGCGGAACAGCTTCAGCCCAAACTTCTTAGACTGCCTCTCACTGCTGCCCCCACCACTGCCCTCCTTCTTCTTGGTTAGCGTGTCTGTCTTGTAAGAGAAGGTGGCGGTCATGCTCTTGCTCTTATCGGTGGGGTCAGGTGGGTGCTGAATGGTAGCTGGAGGGGGTGGGGGTTGTGGGTATGAAGGGGGATCTCCTTTGGGTTCTTTTGGGGATTTCCTTTGAATTGTGGAGGTATGAATGCTGGGCACCTCATCGCGGTAGGTATTATAGGAGTCGCAGTGGTTCTTAGGGTTAGGCCTTTCTCGTACACAGCCAGAGGTGGAGGGAGTGATGGTTCCAGATTGTGGTGATGTGCATTGTTGTTGAGGTGGCGGCTGTTGCTGTTGAAGCTGTTGCTGCTGTTGTTGAAGCTGTTGCTGCTGTTGTTGAAGCTGTTGCTGCTGCTGCTGCTGTTGTTGCTGCTGCTGTCGCTCTGGATGCCGCTCGTCCAGGTGGTACCACTTGCTGTTGGTGCGGATGAGGGACGGGGTGATGAAGTAGGTCTGTGGAGTAACAATGAAGTAGCCTTCTGGTGTGGGGTAGATCTTCCTCTCCCGAACCAACATGTTCAGCGTGTGCCGCAGGATCTCTGGACTCGGAGTGGGTACACCTGAAGAAAATACAACCATATGTCAATTTCATAATCATTTTCATAGTGCAGGCTAAATGTAAGTGCTGACACAGTGTTTTCTATTAGGCTAACATTTGTGATATGATAATAATAAAACTTAAATCAGTACCAATTAATTTGTCAAAGGAATATATCAACAGGCAAACACTTAGATGTGAAAAATAAAGTGTGAGGAAGAGTGGGTGGAGGAAAAAGTTTGGGGGGGGGGCAGATTAGTGGATTCATGTTGATGTCAGCATTATCCAAAACAGTTCTGACATGCCAAAAGTAGGATTAACTGTGAGTATATATATAAATAACTATAGAAGGCCAATCAAAAGAAGAGCATTGGTTGCTGATTTATGTCACCACCAATCACAACAAACCAGCCATTACCTCATCTTTCATCATCACGTCTGTAAGCCCCTCAATGTAATAACAAGACAAAAACTGCCATTGTGTGACTTAACAAAGGGGTCCTCCTTCATAAGATTAACTCAAACGATGATAAAAAAATTTTTTTACAAAAATGATTAGATAAAAATAATAATAATAAAATCTTAATCTGGGAGAAACTACCAAAACAATTATCAACCATTTAAGTAGTGTAGATATTTTACTTTTTACACCAGTGGTCCAAGACCATATTGTGAAAACCACGTACTTTATTAAAATAAAAAATTCAATCCTATTTATAAAAATATATTCATATACAACTAAAATGGCTCTAAAGCACTCAAAGACATACATCATATTTGTGACATGACTCAGTACTGTGGATGTTTCTTTGAGTTTAGTATTATTTGAGTCACAAGTGTAAACTAAGTAAACATCGTCTGTAACTCACAGACAAGGAGCACCAACAGGGTAGACTGCACTACAGGGTACATGGTGTCCTCGCTGCACTCAAGTCCTCACTACACCCAAATCAGCTTTTCAACACTCTCAATCACAGAAACACACACACAACGGATAAAGGAGCAGATAAGCTGTAACTAGTCAGGGTTAAGTGTTGCCTGCCATTACATCATACAGTGGTAGTTGCCATACCAACATGACGCAACCCAGAGCCTCTGTTCATTTTTTCTTTTTTCCCACTCCTTCTTTAAAGGAAAGCAGGCAGACTATTCAAGTGAAGTTTGCACACTTTGCACATTGATTGACTGATTTCTCTGAACATCGCTGGGCAGCAGAAGGTGTACAACAGGCTCATTCTACAGAGATTATTAAAAAATAATGTTTGATTAAATACAAAAAAATTTGCTTTGGACATTCACCTTTTTCTGAAACTGTAAACTGTTGGAGTTTCCCATGGGAAAAATAGTGTCATCATAACTTTTATTTCCACCAGTAGGCTACCATGAAATAATATTAAGGCAGAAAAACTAATTGTATTGTCCACTCCAAAACAGTCCCAATAATAATCATAACCAACAATTACAATAGTTTAGAAACACATTTTGTTCCAAAAATATTTTTTATAAAATGTATATTATTATAATATGTGTGTGCGTGTGTGTGTGCGCGTGTATGTGCGTGCGTGTGTTCGTGTGTGTGCGTGTGTGTGTGTGTGTGTGTGTGTGTACACAATAGGGCTGGGATGATACACCTATCTCTCAATTCGAAACTACTCACCTTCATTTATATAGCGCTTTTTACAATACAGACTGTTTCAAAGCATCTTTACAGTGATAATAGGAAATTAATACAAAAAATATAGTTTTGGCTGTACAGCAGCTCTAGAAGAAAGTCATTGTCTAGCTTAAGTAATTAAAAAAAACTTTGATTCATTTTCGTTGTAAAAATCATTAGTTATAAACTTAAGAGCTGCTTACACGACACCGTTTTTAACTGAAAACCGCATACTTTTAATGTGTTCTAGCTGTTCATTTACACGACGACGCCGTTTTGGTGGCCTGAGAACGCAAACTTTGAAATATGTTTTGAAACTCATCCCAGTGTAAACTTCAAAAACGTGAATCTGTGAGAATGGTGAAGCGTAGTCTTTCTTTACAAAGTAACATTGCCAATTACTTGTATGGCATGCATAATACAGCGTTTTTTTAGTCGTTTCCGTGGATCCGTGTGAACGGGACTCATTTTGATGACGTTTTTATCTGTAGAGAGGAAAAACATTTGTCGTGGGTAAAAAATAAACTTTTACTATCATGATACTTGTGTGCCGATACGATATGTATTGCGATTCTATATTCCTGTGTATTGCGATTCTTGCTTGCTTTTTTAACTCTAGACCATGGGGAAACGTTGAATGCACTTAAACATGATGGTGCAGGTCGCAATCCCTAAATGACTCTCCGTCGGCCATTAATCACTTTCTCGATATGACGTCATGCAATGCTCACTGTTTTCAACACATACCGCCTCTACTGAAATAAGGGGTAACTTTCTTTCGCCTTGTCTAGACTAAAATAAAGAAATTTAAAGGCACACTGTGTAATTTTTTGCCACTTGAGGTCATTTATTCAAAACAAAGGGGTAGCTTGATGACCCCTTGATTTCGCGGAATTATGGGCTTTGTTGTCTTCACCTCTACAGCCGGTGAAGAATACGACGGGACCCGGGGCAGAAATCATATTCATGGTTGACCAGTAATGTATTTAAAGATTTATTGACGTTACGAAAGGCATTGGAGCGGAACGAGGCCGCTGGAGCGATTGCTAATAAGAGACAAGCACGACACACAGCTTGAGAGCAGTGGAGCTTTTATTATGCCTCAGACCGATTCCGCTTCTTCCGATCATGCGAATGTGGGGTAATGCAGCGCTGTTTTATCATATTAGATACATTTGAGTGTGTTGAAAGTTGTTATAATGCTACTCTTTGCTACTCTGTGTGTTCCCTTGGCGGCTACTATATGAGACTCATTTCACACTGCAGTGAGCTAGATCGATATTAGGCATGGTAAATATGGTACTCGCAATAAATCAAGAAAACGAGATTTAAACAAAAAGACTAACCGTGTTGAGCTGTATAACAGTGATTAGTTTTCTGTCAATGAATGCATCCAAACAGTTGCACACTTGTCTAATAAAACTCATACTATATTAAAGAGTCTTTGGTATTTCCATTGTTTCTACAAAATAAAACCGGAAATTGAGGGTAACGTCAGGGTATAATGTCATTGATAGGCAACGCACAGTCATGGTCCGTGTCCTGGTTAAAACGAATAAACCTGGTAAAACACGCTAATTTCTCTGGATTTAAAGATTCTTAGAAACATTTGGAATAATGTAAGTACACAAATCAACAAAAAATATGGATATTTTGATCCAAAAATCTTACATAATGTGCCTTTAATATTAATTAATATCGAATCTGGAATTCATAAAAATATATATATATATATATAAAATCGTTAAAAAAAATCCAGATAGTTTGGTGTATCATTTTGCCCTCCCAGCCCTAGTACATAAGTGTGTTTGGAGGGCTACCCGGGAAGCAGGTGGCAAGGTGCTCCGTCAGCGCATCTTGTGTGACAGCCTTGCGGGCAGAGTTCATGGCTGAGATGGCCAGACACAGAATCTCTCCCAGTGGGATGAACTGAGACTGACTGATGGGTGACATACTGATTGGAGATACATCGCCTAGAGAGAGAGAGAGAGAGAGAGAGAGAGAGAGAGAGAGAGAGAGACACACACACAAAAAAGTTCAGTCCTACTTTACTAGAACATGTTTGTGTTGCATTAAAAATACGTTATATTTTAGGACCAATCAGTTGCCCAACAAGTAATCAACAAAATAAAATAAAAACTAAGGATAATTATGCTGAAGTTCAAGATGTCTCCAATAGTATTAATGTGGGACCTGTTAAGAGAGAGAGGAGAAAAGAGGAGTTTAAGGCCAGGGAGGGGCGTGGAGCTTTCAAGATGTTATCCGGTCACGACAGTAGCATGAGGGTCATCCAGGGTGTGTGATCACATGTTGCCAAATGTGACCTTATACTGACGACTCAGCGATAAGCCCCTCTGCCTGCGTAGGCAGAAAGACCCCAGGCCATGCGTCAATATTGATCCCAAAAAAGCACCCATGCATATTGGATTTACTAGAAACACAGCTCAGAGCAATCAAACATGTTATATCACATAATACATCTGAGAGATTATACTTCACTTTTGCACTTTTTCATGAAAACTAAAATGCCCCTGAAATGACTTTTGAGTAATAATGGAATATAATAAAGAATATTTTATATAATTTATGTATTACCCACTATTGTGAGATAATAGTGAGAACTGAGTCAGCATTATCTAAACCATTGCTGGCAAGGCAAGATTAATATTATGGATCATTTATACAGTTTTTTATATTGAAATTAAGTTCAATTCGGTCAAAGGAGAGGTTGGGATGATATTACAATGTATAATTATATAGCATTGTTCATAAAACAATCATAAATTGTACACTTTAGCAATCTTTATCGCTTGGAGATGATGTCCAAACTGATTAGCAGCAAAATAAACACTGATCAAGTGTCTGTTCACGTGCTTTGAAAGAAGCCCAAAAATATCATAAGAAAAACCATATCTTTTACACAGAGGTTAAACTGTAAGCCTGAACAACTCCTTTAACCTTTAAAGATGATGTTATGCTTCGCTACTTAGCTCACCATGCTAAAAGAAAGCATAAAACTGGTCCGAATCTAGCATGAAGGGCAACAAAGGGTCTGAAGCTGCGCTGCTAACACTGCAGGATGCAGATAGGATGACATCATCCACACGGAGCTGCTGCTCTCCTGGTGGGTGTGTGTGTGTGTGTGTGTGTGTGTGTGTGTGTGTGTGTGTGTGTGTGTGTGTGTGTGTGTGTGTGTGTGTGTGTGTGGCAGGCAAAGGACCATCACTCAAATCCCAGCCGGCTGTCTTACTGTTCAAGCAGAGTATGTACAGACAGCAACGTGCTGCTCGTAACCCTCTAGTCTAAATGACTTAAGAAGCATTCGTGACTGTAGGGGAGGCTGGTAGCCTAGTGTTGTTTTTGTGAGGTATCAGCATGTTAGAGCTAAATTCACTTGCTCTCCATTATGAATTTTATTGTTTTTACTTTAGTAGGGGGAGGAGAGTGGGTGTGAGGATGTGTGTGTGTGTGTGTGTGTGTGTGTGAGAGAGAGAGAGAGAGAGAGAGCAGAATGGAGGGAGGCGCAGAGAGACCCCTCCCTCAGCTCCTGTACTGCAGCCATCAGAAAAGGTGGCTCTGACGATGGACAATTACCCAACATGCTCCACTCCACACAAAGACAGGAGAGGTGTGACCAATCACAAGCAAGCTTCATCCACACCTTTTTTTTATACTCTCCTTCAGCACTGCTTACTGGCACACACACACACACACACACACACACCTCTTTTTGCTCTACCCTCTCCTCCGTCTCTCACACACACACACACACACACACACACACGCACGCGCGCACACACACACACACAAGCTAGTAGGTGGCCTGCTGAATTCGTTGTTATGGCAACGCATCCCAGTTGCTCTCTCTTGTTCCTCAGAAGTGTGCTGCTACTCCAGGATTTCTCTCTCTCTCTCTCTCTCTCTCTCTCTCTCTCTCTCTCTCTCTCTCTCTCTCTCTCTCTCTCTCTCTCTCTCTCTCTCTCTCTCTCTCTCTCTCTCTCTCTCTCTCTCTCGCACCCACCCTCCTGTTCTTCCTGTCTCCATTCCTGCTCTTGTGCTACACACTCAATCTTGGTAGTGAAAAATTGAGAAGAGTACGTTGGCTGCAAGACTAAGCAAAACCTGCTCAACCTCAAAGGCCATTTAGGTAAATAACCCGTATTACACGCACGCACGCACACACATGCACGCACACACACACACACATCATCATCATCTCTTACTCTTGGAGTAGTATGGAGTGGAGTATATAAACATGTTAAAGATAAAAATGAAAGAAGAATCATGGTTTCAACAAAATTATTAGCACAACTGTTTTCAACTATGATAATTATAATAAATGTTTCTTGAGCAGCAAATCATCATATTAGAATGATTTCTGAAGGATCATGTGACACTGAAGACTAGAGTAATGATGCTGAAAATTCTGCTTTGTCATCACATAAATAAATTACATTTTAAAATATATTAAAACAGGAAACACTTATTTGAAATATTTGTAATATTACTGTTTTAACTGTATTATTATTATTATTTATCAAATGCGGCTCTGGTGATGAGCATCAGAGACTTCTTTCAAAAAGATTTTGAATCTTACTGACCCCATTTATAAGTGTAATAGTAAAAATGTTACCATGTTTAAATCCATTAGATTTTCTCTTTGAATTGTGCAGAGCAGAAAATGCAGAAAAGTCAGTAGATTCCATCTGTGCCTGCCTGGTCATCATCAATAGTCATGGGGAACAGACAGCTATGACATTTATGATCACAAACAGGACTATGAATAGAACAAACAAACAGCCCGTCCTGCAAAGAAACTTGCGCTTTATACAAAAACAGCATTAAACCTAATGTTCTGTTTGGGCTCTGAGAGACTCAAATATGGTTTCAAAACCTCAAAAAACATACTTATCATAATATCAGGATGCTACTTTATGACTTTGTTTTCATAAGATCAACATATTTAAACTATAGACCCCAGATATAAAAACATGAATAAAGCACTATAATGAATGAAAGCATTATTATTGATGCATGTACATTATTAATATTTTTGCATAGCCCTACACCAATGGGGTCTCTGGGACCGCAAGCCAATAAAACAAAGTTAACCTTTGTTTATTATCCTCTCTCTTTCTGAAATAGTGTCCTCAAATAGTGTCACATTATTCACACTAAAATACAGCATTGAGTCTTTGTGAAAGCCGGCTTGTGTGGCTGCAAGCACATCTAAGGTGACGTCATCCCACTGGGCGTAAGCATTTGACAGGAAGGGGGAAGAAAGAGAGAGAGAGTGAAGATGAGGTCAAGAGATGAGAGATAATTTACCATGTTATAACTTACAATCAATGTATCACAGCTTCTAAAATTGTTTAAGAATGTAGCATTTGCTGCAAACATTTAACCCAGTGAGTCAATGAAAATGGCAAACACTTCACTGTCTGAAATGTGTTAAGCAAAGTAATTTATGATAGTTCATTTAATGGGGAAAAGACCAGTATCAAGTGTATTTTGAATTTGTACTAAAAAAGGGTGGATATATTTTTCATGCTTTCATATTTTTCATGTCACTCAAAGTTTCAAGGATATGCATGAGCCTTTAACTATAAGCTGCCTTCCAATTACAGGGACCCTGCGCAGTGTTCACTACACAAGTGTATATAATAGCTCTGTCAATTTATAGAAAATATAATGTCATAGTGGTGTGCGATATGACCAAAATCTTATATCATGATATGAGTAATTTTATTTTACAATAACAATATATATCACCAATATAGTTATTTTTGCTTTAAATAAAGTTACGATATTTAAAAAAAAAAAATGTTACCATTGAAATTTCAGAATTCTTATCACCATTTTCAATATCATTTAAAAAAACATTTTCAATATCATTTAAATAAACTTTACTAGCCTAAATAAACCCAAGCTTACCGAAGACAAGCAAACAGTAATAAAGAGAGAGCAAAGAAAACAAACTACAACAGAAAAAAGACACAAATGAAATAGACCTACCTGAAAAAATTCATGCACTAGAAATACTACATAAAATGTATAAAGTAATCAAATGCATAAAATAAAACAATGCATAGTCTTTACTGTGCAAATTAAATATACATTTATTCTTATTAAAGTTACAAAATTGATTCAGCAGTGAGAGATTTTCTCTCTTTTTTGTTGTTTGATTAGCATGTAAATTTGGATGCTGTCACTTTAAGACCGACTGCACAGATCCAATATACTCGTGCATTTTCTTTCTCAACTGTGTTTGCGTTCACTTAAGACATAAATTACTCCGTAAAATCACCTGTTTTTAAACTGCAAATGCTAAAATACGCATGCAAGCTTTCGTGACCACGCAGCAAATTGTTGACAAATTTCACCGGTTAATTGTGTACCAGTATATCGCCCACAGTAAAACCTCTACATTTAATAAGAGACTGTTGTGAAACCACACTTGAGGGGAATTAAGCTGACTAAAAGTGCTAGAACCGTAACTCATTTTAGCGCAAGATTTGGGTAAACTTCCCTCTCCACTTCCTGTGAAATGATTTACCTAGTGAATTTCGAATGCCATTTGCAGTGCTCTTCACTTGTAGCCTAATGTATATGTAGCCTACTCTTCTAACAATCTGGAACCACACTTAAAATGTCTGAATATCCTGTGAAGTCCACTTAGCAGTGCACTGTTGGGCAATTGATATCAATACAGATCTGGAATAGGGGAGAGCGGGGCACAACCTAACGCATTTTGGTTTTGGCTCAATTATTTAAAAAATAATTAGGTTAGATTAATCTTTTTTTTTACACAAGAAACATACACATCTCTGCTACAAATGAACACTTAAAAATTTTTTCTAGGACCTTCCATTTTCGTACAGTTGCACTGAAAGTGAAAGAAAGTGCAAATGTTACAACTTACCCCATATGCGGGGTTAGTTGTAACAGACAGAGGGGTTAGTTGTAACACTTGTGTGTAACACACATAATTCAGTACTATTTTATCTGTATAGTTTGATATTGTTTGTACATCTGTATAGATAGATATCCATACATCCATCCCTCATCCAATCATCCTTCTATTATGGATCAATATCATGGATAGAGATATAGGAAAGGGCTGCACAGTTTTGCATGCAAAATTATTATTATTATTAATAGTAACAGTAATAATAATAAAAACAAGCTTAAAATCACATTTTAAAGTGTTTATTACATGAAAACAGGCAATATTTTTAATAAATAAACAAGTGATCAATATAGTAAACAAATCCCATAGCCTACAATATTGTGAACACTTGGCGGCTTAGTTGTAACACTGTGCTACAACTAACCCCGCTGTGTAAAAAATATTTTAAACCTAGCTAACAGTTGCTAGGAGTTGCTGACATGTTTCAAAATGGTGCCATGTTTTAGCCAACAAGACAGTGATTAAGGCAATATAAAGTTAGATTTGGTGACATACACACACAACTCAGAAACAGAAAAATACGTATGATGAAAAAAAATACTTAGATGGTGTCAAAACACTCTTTGTCCCGTATCTTTACAAAATATTACCAAAACTATTCACAAATCCACGGGAGACCGTCTTCTGGCAGCGAGAGAAAAAGAGCGTAAATACAACCCGCGTGACCCTGAGTAACTACGTAAAAGGTCCGTGTTACATTTAGCCCCGCGTTAGGTTGTGCCCCGCGCTCCCCTACTACTAAACAATATAAACAATAATAAGAATAATTTTGTTAGCCCTTCTGTTCCTCACTATGGGCCGGCCTTTTAAATGGTAAAATAAAATAAAATAAAAACTACTGATATTAACTGTGATATTAATTATGATGAAAGGGCAGTTGTGCTTTACAACAAATGGGGGAAAAGAATCTTCTGTGAGAGATGTCACCATCATAACCTTATTAAACTCAGGTAGAAGTTTGACTGAGGCAACACTAGGTGGAGGCAGGAATCCAAAATGTCCAAAACCAATGCAGGGGGAAAAAAGAGAGCAGCAAAATGTTTTCTAGCATAAATGTATTTTTTAATCTCATATCTTTCATTCTTCTAAGGCTGTCACTCTGTCTTGAATATTCAAAACGTTTTGAATATCAAACAAATGTCCATCTGCAGCCTGATCTTCCAGAATTACTGTATTATTAGAACCAACGTTGGATAATAAAGCTAATTTTCTAGCCTATTGATACCTGAAAAACGCTCAGTCAATTCAGGGGTGCGACCACACCACTGAGAGAAGATGGAGGCTTGGTCACCTGACTAATCTCCTTGGTGATCTATGATGTAAACATATATCACATTGAGTGGGAGCGAGTGAATGAGGTTCAGTGGGGCACAGATTTGTTACCTATTTGATATGTAAAACATGCTTGTAGTCTTGTATATTTTAAGGTTTGATTATTTTATGATAATTTTTAAAATGTTTGATTCATGAATGGCAAAAATGCTAATTTAAAAGTAAGGTTCCTCTTTTTTCTAAATAGTTTAATAGTGCAGAAACTTGTTATGAAACCTCAAGATTCCATAGAAGACTAGATGCAAGAGTGGAAAAGTGAGTCTAAAAACATGATAAAACTTTCAACGACTGACAATGACTGATGATTTTCGAATTGAAAATGTGATTTCTGTTTATCTAAACAATGCAATATTACATCACAATTCCATGATTATAAGATTGTCGCTCAACAACCCATGTATCTTGTACTTTGTTAGCACTACATCTTAAAAAAGTACAAAGAAACAGAGAAAGAAAGAGAGAGAGAGCCTACCTAAATCCTCACAGCTGCCCACTGAACGAGAGGTGACCTCATTTTTTTGTGGGAGAGGACACAAAAGATCTGTCTCCATGACAACAAACCAGAAAAAAAAGTGTTTGCTTGTACACACCAAATGTGGCCAGCACTACCCTTGGAGCCCTATTGTATAGGCCATGCTTTCCACTTGTGCTGTGACGCTGTTCACTCTGGGAAGGCCTGCAATAGTTGAGGCATAGATCAAGAGCCAAGTGCAAATCAAAATCTTTCAGCAAATGGCTGAAACTGCAAATCACTATTTTTTTTCCCTCAATCCCTTTAGGTGAAAGTGCGTTTTTCTAGGTACAAACTTTCCATTAACATTCTACGTTAACATTCTAAACTTTCCATTAAGATTCTACATTCCACATTAACATTCTAAACTTTCCATTAACATTCTACATTACAAAAGATGGGGAACCACATATTAAAATGGCTTTACATACTACTAATCTTAAAATACGCCACATTGATACATCAATCAGTATAGTATGACAGTCACCCTCTCCCACACATTCACCATGCCTACGAATTACATCACGTCCCATATGGCAGCCCAGCAGCTTCAAACTAGTTCAACTCCACCCATAAGACACACATCCACACACACTCTCTCTCTCTCTTACTGATAGGTAGGTAATGGATTAGGGTCACCAGACTGACTGGCAGGACTAAAACAGGTTGTAGGACAGACTTAAGCCTTGTTTATGTGTAGCCACGTCAGAATGCACCACAAATGCATGTAAATTTAGCAAAGCACACCTCAGTGACCCCGAAAACATATTGGTTACATCCACAGTATATAAATAGACATATAAACCATCACTTTGAATTCATATTTAGGACATGTGAGTGGATTGGGCCATGTGACACAGCTGGCAGTCAAAAGCAAAGCAGGACACTTATCAGAGGTTGCTAGAACAACTTCATTTTTTTAATAGGCAAATTTCCTCAACGTTGTTTTTAAAATGATCAGTTTAGCTATTTTTAGACCGAATTAATTCTAAATTTTAGACCCAGCTTAATAGGGTCCTAGGCCAAGTTAAGATTCAAATAGATGGGAATATTGAGGTCTCAATTAGTAACTGAATCAGTTTTGTGAAACTCCAGACTAAACTGTACACAATATATTTTAAAATGTATGGTAAAAAAAAAAAGGCAGATTTGGTTGCCAAGAATTTACCATTAAATATATGGTGGCAATGTTGGGATGGATATTGGTGTCTGTATATTTTATGATATAATGTTAATATACCTATACTTGAACTAGCAAAATAGACCAATACTCGTGTAGATGGTGCGCAGATTCATATACACAAAGACAAAATGCCATCAGAATAACATACAACACTAAAATGATGCAATAAGCATGAACTGAATAATAGAACATATAACACAAAACATCCTAATGTACATTACTAATAACAAAAATGATGAGAATCAAAATAATTTATACAAAATATAATCATATATGATATGTGTCAGTGTCCTTTTACTGTTTTTCCACTGTAAATTTACACAGTATTTGCATTGTTTACTTGCAAAAGTCATACATTAACAGTGTTTTACAGTATTTACATAAAATGCAATGTTTACAGTTTTTCACAATATATGGTAAGGTAACTTACAGTTAACCAATTGAAGGGTTTTTATTGTAGCATTTTTTTTTTCTGTAAGCAGAATGTCAGACCCACTCCCTGTGTATAATCATAGCATACTGTATATGCAAAGTATATTTTTGTTCTGTAAACATGGATTTTCAACATACAATAGTACTACAATCAATGTCAATAAAATGCATTTTCAGCTTTAAAGAAAATGCTGGGCATCCATTAACAGTAGATCACAGTATGTTCATGTTGTTAGTACAGTTAGTACAATATTTCAAAGACAAAAAAAAGAGTTCCCCGGAGCTACTCTTCTACATTCTAATTCTCATTTACACTTTCTAAACCACCGGCGGTGGGTCTTGGCATTACATGTGTTACTAGGCTGAATACTTTTTATTCATCATTACACCAATGGATAAAGTCTGATGATGCGAAGCAGAGATATTGTGAGCGCTAGGCCAGCAGGGTTAATGTGCTGCTAGCCTAGCCTAGCCTAGCCTAGCACTGCCTCAGATGAGAGTATACAGACTGTAGGCCACTCCACTCCACTGCATTGACACACTTTCATTCTGCAAATCTGCGTAATGCGTCAAGCACCATATGGAATTTATATAAGAAGTATTTTATCTTTAGAACATTGAATTTAGATATCGACTTCAATAAAACATGCTAGTGAATATGGATGTGAAATCCTGGACCAAAATATCAAGTTTTTAAAAAAAAATTATTTGTGTATTAGCAGCCAAGGTCACCACGAGAGCTAAAATCAATGGCAGTCTATGTTATGCTATTGACTGGTCTGGCTAGCTTGTGCCAAAACAGAGTTCCGCCCCCTGAACAACCCACATTAACACTTAGATTATCTGATATTGAGATAGAACTATAAATGTAGTAGACCATGTAATCATTTTGTATATCTGTTAATGTTTACATTTACATGAAATGAGTCGTAAGCAATTCCAGTCTCACTTCCTGTTACATACCTACGTAAAAGTTTAATAAATTTACATAATGCCAGCCTATGGTCTTCATTGGTTGTGCGCGAACAAAGTCTACTTTGACCCGCCCTCAAAAACTATAGTTGTAGCTGAGACCTGGAAGAGTTCGGTTCGTGTTTGGATTGCGTCAAGAAGTTGCTGTTTTCTTTGCTGCGAATCCACTGTGCATGCATTTTAAAAGGACGAGGACTCACGCTGGAATGGATATGGGGGGGGGAAACAATGCCATTGTTACTGTTCGTATCATCGCATAAAAGGTGAAGAAGCCTCTGGAGTAGAGCTGCACGATTCTGGTTAAACTGAGATCATGATTCTCCCATGATTCTGAACAGACAACTAAACAAAATAACACAACATTTATTGCAGTCTATTTAAAACGTTTAGTTAATCTGAATTAACGGTTTGAATAAATGATTTAATGACTCACTTATAAATACTTCACTTGATTCAATACTGGATGAATCAGCATTTTTGAATGAATCTCTTAAATTAATGATTCAATGACATTTTAACAGTCACTTGTCACCATCTACTGGTGAATTGATATAATCGTTATTTGAAGCGTCACGTTACTTTCAAAAGGTGATTTGCTCTATTTTGATCATTTCAGTAGACATCAGTGTTTATATCCAAACTATATAAACCAGTTATTCTGTGATAATAATGATTGTAACACAGAAAAAATGAAAGTGTTTGCTTGAAAAGACTTGATACCTATACATGACTCGCTCTGGGTCAGCAGCAGCACAAAAGCAGATTTCAAGGTTCCGGTGTGAGTTTAAAAGAAAGGTGAATCGTTGTCATTTAGAAATGAGATCGCATAGGTTTTGAATCAAGATTGCGATCATTTAACGATTAATCGTGCAGCTCTACTCCAGAGCTAAAATTCCAACACCCGCTGTAAGCAGTAGACCAATCACAACAGACCGGGCAGTCTGACCAATCAGAGCAGTAGGCTCGCAGAAAAAAGGAGGGGTTTCAAGAGACTGAATCTTCGAACGAACCGTTTTCAGACTCTGAGAGAAATTAGGTGAGGTGAGGTGCAATGTATATTATGAGAAAATTTAAGATTTTGTATAGGACTATAGGAGCCCTCAAAATAAGCAACCTAATAGCATAATTAGGGCACCTTAATAAAGCTGCTTAAAAGCCACTCACCTTCACTTTCATGACAAAATAAATGCATTTATAAAACATTATTCATTATTCATACATACAGCCACATAAAAAAAGGGTATATAAAAACCTCTGATCCTGATATTCTGAGATATCTGTCTCTGAGGCAGATGCTGTGGCACTGGATTCCAAATTTAGCCAGGGCAAGAGTAGCCCTTGCCAAAAGCAGGTCATCCTCTGAAGAGAGTCTGGGGATGGAGCAGCAGAAATCGCAAAGCATCTGATAGTTAAAAGACCAAATGCCCTCCAATAAATATTTGAGTCAGGAAACATATGTAAACTTCACTCTTCCAAAACATAACTACACATGAGCGAGCACTCATGGACAACGTACATGTATGGTGCGCAGCTGCAAAATTCAAAGACTTGTCATATGAGGATAGAAGGATTCAACATAAAATGTTGGTGCTTAACAGCAGCGTCAAGCAACTCTGTAATGTTTGCTAAAATTGATTTATATTGCAGAGACACATTTATGTGGGCAAGTGTACATGTGCATACCCAATTGGATAGCAATCAGATTGATCACAAAACACAAAGTGACTGTATACAGTAAATACATTGTGCAGTTAATAAATAACTCAAGCAATTCAATGTCTTTCACAATAATCCTGAATAGTAAATAAAATACTTTTCTAGAAACTGAGCAATAAGGGAGGAAAAAAAAGAACAGTAAATTAACAGGTGGTTTTAACAGAAAAAAGAGGAGCTTTTGCTGGAATAAAACATGGCTGCATAAATTTTTGCACAGCAATTAAGTAATAATTAATTTGACTTATCTGAAGTGGGTCTACTGTAGTGGAAGACCACAAGTAAAAATATTTCTCTTTACATTTTTTTTCCTTCTAATTTAAGGTTGTCATGAAACGGAAATTGTTATCGTCTGCCCCATTATGACGTATATCCAAAATGGGCTATTTATTTTGTCCATCGGGAATTGAGTGGATCATTGGAGCGAGGTCGTTTGCTATTGCGGCGATGTCCCTTGTGTCAGGGAACACTTCAGAGAAGAAAAGATATGACAAAAGGGTACATTTTTTGATAAAAGATTAAGATGGCACATTAATTTAAAAATGAATGTGCACAGATAAATAATTTACAATAAACACTGCAATATTACATAAAAAATAATTGTCAATTTTGATTGACAACTTTGTAAATTAAAAATATAGTAAAACATAATTTGTATGAAAAGTATATATATAGATATATAGATATAGATAGATAGATAGATAGAGATATAATGTATAGAAATTTCACAATGTCTTATTATTTTGGTATGTCCTTCTTTTGCTTCAATGACTCGAGAAATCTTGATCATCCATGTTATCCCAGAAAATTCTAAAGAATCTTTTGGGCTTCAATTGAAGCAAAATATTTAATGAAAGGAAATATGACCTTCTGTACAAACGATTTAACATGGTCAGTCACAAATTTGCATTTGATTAGTCATAAAGAAAAATGGCAAAATACAGTATGCAAAATATAGTATACATAGTATGGACCTCATTGTATAGTTTAATGAAACTGGACAAACCTAAGAGTGCTCAACCACAGTTTTTCATTTTCTCATTCTCTTTTCTGAAGACCAAAAAGTTCAACCCAGTGAATCTATCTACAGCAATGGGAGCATAGCTCTGTTACACAAATTTGAGTTTCATCCTATGACAGAATAATATTTTCATTTCGTAAAGGGGTGGTAAAATGCCATTTTCACAAGATTTAAAATAAATCTCTGATGTCCCCAGAGTGTGTGTGTGTGTGTGTGTGTGAAGTTTTAGCACAAAATATCCCACAGATATTTTTATAAAGCATGTTAAAGTTGTCACTTTTTGAGGATTTGCAAAAACGCAC
Organism: Phoxinus phoxinus; assembly: GCF_949152265.1. Taxonomy (NCBI): domain Eukaryota; kingdom Metazoa; phylum Chordata; class Actinopteri; order Cypriniformes; family Leuciscidae; genus Phoxinus; species Phoxinus phoxinus. Next base: position 29,442,082 of record NC_136881.1, read on the forward strand.
CGTTTTGTGCCTGGCCCTTTAAATGCAAATGAGCTGCTGCAGCGGGCGGGGTTTCAAGAGCTCATGTGTGTTAGCAGCTGCGATTACCTCACGCAGACACACTAAAATTACAGTAACTGCTCTGCCTTTAATGTTAAAACGGAGTCAGACAAATATGGAGAGACTCAAGAAGAAATGACAACATGTAGAGCAACAGGACGTCTCTGAATAGTTAGTTGATGAATTTATGTTGCTGATGTGGAGTTAACTATCTTCAATTAGGATATTCTGTCATGGTAATCTTTAAATTGCTCGTATAGGAACTCTTGTGAGATGCACACAGAGTGACTTTCTATTGCATGTGAAAAGATGGATGCTAAAGTTTGAGCTGAATCACAAATGTACTCTTATACAACAACTTTCCCTCTTCTCAACATGGACTGCGTGTTCCCGGGGGCGGGTTATGTACATTTTAGGCTTGCTGATGTCACTAACCCGGGAGGAATGTCGTGTAGTCCCTACCAGCCGTTTGTTGTAGTCCTTTTCTTTAAAAGCAAATATCTTCCTTTGCTTTGAACTTTGAGCGTTGTAACTTTGCAGATGTTGTTTATGCTCAAACAGCAACATTACACACTAACTAAAGTTAGAAAAGTGAAATCATACTCAACCACTCCTTTAAGTCAATTTTGTCCCTGATTCTCAACAATGTATAGTGGTCCAGTGTAACTGAAAAGTGAGGGAGTAGATAGAGAAGAGTACTCAGGGTGGTCCCTTCAGACTAGGCCCAGACTCTCTGCTGACCCACTTTCATCTAAGACAAGAACAGTCTCCAGTCTCTACAATCCGTAGCCAACACTACAACAAGCACATTAACTGAATAAGAAGGTGATGAAGATACAGTCAAACTATATGCACAGCCCTCCATGTTACTGTAAGGATTTATTTAATAACCTTCAGGCCTGGCACAAAATGGAGACTGGCATTCTTTACAGAAAGGTCAAATATCGCTATATAGGACAGACTAGAAACGAACACTTCTTTACATTTACATTTACATTTATGCATTTGGCAGACGCTTTTATCCAAAGCGACTTACAGTGCATTTATTGCAGGGACAATCCCCCTGGAGCAACATGGAGTTAAGTGTCTTGCTCAAGGACACACTGGTGGTGGCTGCTGGGATCGAACCAGCAACCTTTGATATACCAGTTCGGTGGTTTAATCCACTAGACCACCATCTCCATTAAATGGGGGTCAGTGCAGAATCTTCACTGCATGCAGTATGTTAGCTTGCAGTCCTATTTCCGTGGCCCAATCGCTCACCATCCCTCCCTCTCTCATGCTCTCATTCTCTTCTCAATCATCCCATGCAAATCCTGCATACAGTCCCACTAGTGATGTCAGCATCTGGGATGTCCAGAACTGGGGTGGATATTTTTAGCCTGGTGCAACGAGTGATAGTATGTGTAGAAGAGAGAGAGAAAAAAATGGAACGACAGAGCAAATCCGTGTTGTGAGGAAATAATGAGATGGTCTATATTAAAATAGGTGTGTGTGTGTGTGTGTGTGTGTGTGTGTGTGTGTGTGTGTGTGCTCTTGTTTATGTGATTTATGAGGACATAAATTTGTATAATGATATTTATTACACTTGTATTACAACTTAAACATGGTTTAAGAGGACATTTCATGAGTCCTCATAATTCAAATTATGAAAAACATGAAAAACAATGATTTATAAAAAATGCTGAATGTTTTCTGTGATGGTTAGGTTTAGGGATAGGGGCAGTGGTGTGTGTGTGTGTGTGTGTGTGTGTGTGTGTGTGTGTGTGTGTGTGTGTGTGTGTGTGTGTGTGTGTGTGTGTGTGTGTGTGTGTGAGAGAGAGAGAGAACAGGGAAAGCAAGAAGCGCTATATGAGGACATGCACGGCACGCACATCTTTCACACATGCATGTGTGTGTGTGTCATTATTAATGCAAAAGATCCCAAAGGCTTAACTGAGTTCCTCATAGTGGCTGGATGATTTCTACAAATCTATCAGCTGACTGGAGGCGGAGACCAACGATTTATTCAAGCAGAGCCTCTTCTATCTCTCTCTCACATTACTACAGAGGCCAGGCTATTACTGCACCAGCATGGCCTCGTTCCTCTCCCACGCCTAAATCAGGGACTCTGTCACAGCTGGGTCGGTGCGTACGTGCGAGCGTGTGTAGTTACTTTGTGCCACTAAGTACGGTTCAGTGAAAAACAGGCAAGCAAGATGAAACCATTAGTCAACATCAAATCAGAACTGACACTATTTACTTTCTTAATGCACATGTTCTTATTGATTTATAGGTGCAAGTTATGCAAAATAGAAAAAATTGGTTTGGCTTTGTAATATTTTATCTAGGGCTGGAACAACGCGTTGACGTAATCGATTACATCGATATAAATTAGTCGATTTGCGTGGAATGCGTCGATTTGTTGCTCTGTTTATGTTCCCCAATGATGGCGGCTCCTGGGCATGTTGAAAATCAGCCGTTTTTAAAACAATATTGAGTCCAATCTAAAGTGTGGAAATGTTTTAAACATATATTTTGTGCTTAATACGGCTGCACTTATAAAGCATTCTGTTTTATACAAGCTGCGGTGTGTGCAAGGCTGTGAGACACGTGGCTAAATCTCTCTGCAACAGGTTACAATTGAACATTTAGCACTTAACGCTGTTGTTGGTTATTTAAAATATCAAATGGATGAACTCGCGCCTCGGTTGGACTCATTTAGTTAACTATGCGCTGTCAATCGTGGTAAAACTTCATGGTTGTATGGACACCGCCATTTTTTATACTGTCGCTATGGTTAGTAGTTAGTTAGTAAGAATGTAGTTGTGACTTCAGCTGTTTGATTGATCTTTAATCTCCTGAATGAACAAAACAGTTCAGGATTCACACTTGTAAGCAATCGCTGCTGTAAATCCCAAAAAGTGACAGTGAATGCAACACCTTTAGGCCTAAACTGCAGAAATCTTATCTTTTGGGATTAATAATATCGTTAGGTAAAAGTTCATCCATAGATTAGTTATGGTTATTATTTATAGGTAAATTAACCAAAGGATTATTCAACTATTGTTAATTCCAGAACTAATTTTATCAAAACTCCATATAACTCTAAACAGATTTTCCTTTTCCGCTTACATCGCCTAGATCAGGCAGGCTTTTGGATAATATTAACCGATTATGTTTTATTGTTTTAGCAAACTCATATTCATTGCAATTCATTTTGGTATGAAACGGCCACTTTTCACCATCCAATCAATTCATAATGCATGAAACTCAAACTTTTTTCATGGAATATCCTGTCCTATGGAAGTACGTCACATTACAGAAGTTAAAGTGCACTTTGTAGGGTTGCGAATCGAAATTCACACTAATATTAAAAACAGAATGTTTATTTTTTTTGTAGGAACACGTTTTATAAGATGTTGGTTTTGCTTGTAATGTAGGATACAGCAAAAGTTTCCACAGACACGTAGAGAACAATGAGATTCAAAAGTTTGGTGTAAATCAAAAGTGATTCCTGGAAGAAAATGTATCATGGTTTCCACACAAAAATACTCAATTAAAAATGCTAAAAAACAAAAACTTACTTATTTTTATAGAACTTATACTGTAAATTGAAGGCATATATTTATAATACTTAGAAATAAATGCCATGCATTAGAAATTATATACTTATGTATAGCATAATTGTATTAGTATTTGTCTAATGTTAAAATAATTACAAGCATGTTATTTAGCACTATAATAAGAACAAAGCTCATTGCAGCTGGTCTCATTGTAAAAAGGGTGGTAAGCTCAGTAAGCTAACTTTACTTGTAGTAAGACCCATGAGGTTAGTCAAGGATTTATATTAGTCTGTCCTCTGTATATAGTGATTACCCTGCACTGACAAGTAAAATTAGCACAGTTTTAAAGATAATCTTGACACCTTGTTGGGCATACTGTAAAGCTGGTTGGTAAAATGATGCCCTCCTGAAAAGGACACAAGACAGCAAAGGTGTTTGTGCTGCACTGATCCATGTATGCTGCAGTTATCTGTGTTTTTAAAATCTGTTTTTCACACAAATTATTATTACAGTAGCAGATTATCGATTAAAAAAGACTTATTATTGCATGGTTCCTAGTACAATACTATGGTCTGACCTCAACACACTTTTATAGTGCCAGAAGTTTGCATTACATAACCAGCTCCATATGTATGGCATTTCTAAAGTAGTAAACTTGCTGAGTAGCTCGCCTGGTACAACACTGTACTTGCAGTCCTTTGAAACACGAGTTACGATAAAAGAACATGGCATGCTTTTTTTATCTCATGTTTGCTATTGTTAACACTATCAGTTTAGGGTAGGGTTTATAGGGGCTAGGTTATTTTCAAATATAATAGAGCATTAACCATTTAGCACCACTCACTGCACATTTAACCCTTTCCCCAACAGCGTTTTTTCCAATATATCAAACGAAAGAACAGAGACTCTGCTTTAAAATAAAGTTTAAGTATAGCTTCATGCATTCCTTTTTTTAACTAACACTTGAATGTGGGTAAGGTTCATAAAAAAAGCTGAGAAAATCGCATTTTTGTCAAAGACTACAACGTAAAGCTGTTAATGCTTGTTTCTGCTTCTTTTTTGCCCGTGTTTTGATTCGGAGATTATCTACTCTTTCAGAAGTTGTGTAATAGCACCCTCTACAGTAAAAAAAAAAAAAATCAATCAAAAGGAAAATTCAATCAATGGCAGACAAAGAGTATATTTCCGAACTAACGCGATATGTACAACCACCAACATAATTAAACATTTCCAGATTCACGGTCATCTGTTTTAGATCAAACTGAACATTATTTTAGCACCACTCAATGGACATTCCTTTCAGACATTTAAAGGTGTTGCAAATTGTGCAAGCAACATATAAGCAAAAATGTTGCCTCAGGCACGTTTTTGCGTTGAGCCTGAGTTGTAAATTTCTGTCTGTGTTGACGCAAAACTATCATGTCACTTGACAGCCATAGTGATGGAAAAGTGCAGCTCAAAAATTATCTTAAACATCTCCTTTTGTGTTTCTGTGGAGGAAAAAAACACAGGTTTGGAATACCATGTAAATTATGATCATTTTTATTTTTAGGTGAACTTTCCCTTTAAAGAACAAAGGGACAGATGGCAAAATGTCAGCCTCTAAATCACTTAACTGTAAAGGAATTGCCACGTTAAAAAATTGAGACCTGAAAAAACATGATAATCTAGGTGTAGACACTTGTATCTGCCTCAGAGTACAGACAATTTAAACCACATCTGGTGAACACTAGTCTGCGGTGTGGCACTTTCCATGGGGTACAAAATAGGGTCCGATGAAGTGAAGAATACTTTTTCAGCAAATGGTCAGAGAAAAGAGGAACTTAACCTACATAAAATTATGATTGTCAGTCTCAGAAGGTCAAATTACAATTTATATGAATTAAGTATTTTACATGAAATTTCTAAGATTTAGACAAAAGCAGTATAAAACAAATATAGCATATATGTATAAAGCAATAAACGTTAAATAAACCTCAAAATTAAATTAAAAATTACATTTATCAAATCACTACAGCCGATTGGGTAATAATTTCGCATATTTTGCCTATATTAAGCTACCACTCAGTAAAGTGGTTTAGGATGACTTCATTTCCCAATACCCAAAAAAAACAATATTTGTTTGATCATTCTTCTCACAATAGTTTTAATAAAAGGGTTGAATGCTTACATTTTATGGCTGATGTGACTACAATTTGTGATAGTTTACTTGTCTTCATGTCATGCTGTAGAAAATGGTGAATAAAATGTGTTAAATTTAAAAAGATTAAATTGAACTTCTTCAATTATGACAGTTGTATGCTTTTAATTGTTGGATACAGTCAAGAAGGTCAAGACCTCTGGGGTGGGACAGGCTTAATCTAATCTATTTGATCAAAATATATAATAATTCTTTCAACCAAACATGGAATAAGTGCCTAAAATGGATAACAAAAACATAACATGACACCAAAATATATCCTATTTGTGAGTGTTGCCCAGTGCGCTTAAAGCTAAGAAAACTTAAAGATTTCTTCCTTTTCACAGCCTCTTTGCTAACTCACACCTCATAAACATAACACGCATGGCTAGACAAACATACAAGCATATATAAATTGCTTTTGACATATCTGTATTAGCACCAACTTGAGTGGAAACTTTCTTTACCTCAACTATAGATCAATTGGTTTATAATTGAGATGTGTCATCTTCCCATTTCACAATTGTGCTCCTCTACAGGCCTGACCAGCTCTCCAGCTCAATATTACGGACAATAACAGAAGACTCACAACCAAAATGGAGAAAAGCAACCATGAATCCTGGAGCCATATCACAATCTCTCTCATTACACTCGTACAACAGGAAAACCAGCTGCCAGCTTGTTATTCATGATGCTACAAACTTAATGCTGTAAAACCTTTGCTGGGACCAAAATGGAGGATGCATGCTTGATTCATCCTTTTCTTTCCTCATGTTGTTGTGATTGCTTCACCTCTATAGACTGCTTCAAAAGCTCTTGTCAATCGTCACATCAAATACAGAAATCTTACATGCCCAGTTAAACAAGACACATTGATGATGGAGAACGGCAGGTTACTATGCTAGGCTAACAAACATTTATAGCAGGGTTCCTCAAATCCAGCCCTGGAGTGCCACTGCCCTGCTGAGTTTAGATCCAATCCTACTCAAAGCTAGTCAAGGTCTTCAGAGTTACTAGAAAATTAGAGGTAGTTAAGTTTGATCAGGGTTTGAGCTAAACTCTGCAGGGCAGTGGCCTTTCAGCACCGGATTTGAGGAACCCTGATTTACAACCTCTGGTCCAAGGTGAATCAGAGGTCCTGGGGGACCCACCTGGTGTCATGTAGCCCCTCGGAGAAGGGGAGATGTGGGTCGAAGGAGGGGGCGGTGGAAAGTGCTTATGGTGGTGGTAGTCCTTCTCACTGCGAGTGCGGATGCGCTCTAAGGCCCGCTCCGATAGATCAGAGCTGGGCCAGGCCCGCCTGAAGTTGGTGCTGCGGGTCTTCTTCATGCCGACAGGTTACCCGTGGCGGGGAGAAGGGGGGGAGGGGGAGGGGGAAGAGGGTAAGGGGAGGGAGGGGGTGGGGAGTAACCTGAGGTTCAGTCCCTCCCCCACATTGGCAGGGGACACCCCAGTCCAGGTATCAGGCCAGAGTCATGGTAAGGGCGCTCTCGCACATGCACCCGTGCGTACGCATATACACACATACGCGCACGTACGCACGCGAACAGGGGGTGACACGTGGCGGCGCAGGCGGGCGTGCTCAGTGGTTGGAGGTGGGCGTGGGAGCGCTGGGATGGGCTGTCCTCTGAGGCATCACCCTTGGCTGGAACAAATCCCGCCGACCCCCTGCCAAACATCCGGATTCGTGTGCCACGAAGGGCACATTACATCGCCAGGCACTGCGGGGATGGGAGAAGAGGGGGACGGCAGGGTGGGACAAGAAGGAAAACGTGAAGCAACGCAAAGACAATTCCGGACAATGCGTGTGTACCAAACACGCATATGAGTTTAAGCAAGGTGCATCACGATGAAAGGATGGAGTGATGAAGAAAGATAGAGGAGGGAGGAAAGATAGGGTATAGTGGAGGGAGGGAGGGGGGGGGGAGAGAGAGAGAGAGAGAGAGAGAGAGAGAGAGAGAGAGAGAGAGAGAGAGAGAGAGAGAGAGAGAGAGAGAGAGAGAGAGAGAGAGAAAGAGAAAGAGAGAGAGAGAGAGAGAGAGAAAGAGAGAGAGAGAGAGAGAGAGAGAGAGAGAGAGAGAAAGAGAAAGAGAGAGAGAGAGAGAGAGAGAGAGAGAGAGAAGAGAGAGAGAGAGAGAGAGAGAGAGAGAGAGAGAGAGGCCTGCCTGTCCAACAATAGCCCAATTCAGCACGACGGCGGCAGCCCCTCGGACAAGTCCGCTGAAAAACAAAAGGCCTGCCTGGAAAAGAGAAAACGCAAAGGGGGAGGGAAAAAAAGAAGAAAGGCGAGAACGGCCTCTGAGGTGACCTCGAAGCTTTGGTGATCTCAGTCCGCAGACAAGCCCTTGTCAGCCTCCCTCGTCTCCAGCTCTGCCACTAGCCTCCGTCGAAAACGACGACACGCGCGAGGGGAAGGCAGAAAAACCACGACGAGGGGGAAGGTGGAAAAAATGGAAACTGCAGATGCGGAAGAATGGTCCTCCTCTTTTGTTCCGTAATTCCACAGTGAAGGAGGACGGCGGCTGCGAGGCTACATGCTCATTCACGCGACTACATCTTGTCTCCGAGGCTCCCTCCTCTTTCAATGCTGCTGCCGTCGCTGCTGCTGCTAACACTGCTGCTGCCAGCACCTTATGAAAGGGGTGTGTGTGTGAGAGAGTGTATGTGTGAGTGAGGGGGGAGGCAGGAGAGCAGCAGAGCAAGCGATCGAGTGTGTGAGCGCACGGCAGAGGCTCTACGTGAGCGTGCGTGTTTCGAGTGCGATTGAGAGCGAGTTAGCGTGGATGGAAAAGAAAGATGGGGAGAAAAGGAAATAATAGCAGGGTTCATAAAGGAAATTAAAGACTGAATGGAAAACACATGCAGATCATAGCAGGTGTCTTAGAATAACATGTAATAGAACATTTTTAAAACAAGTGCGTATCTTCTCCATCTTCCCCACGACCTGCTTTAGTTCTATGCTAATTGTACAAGAGTATTTGTTCTGTCCAAAAAGCGTTATAAAACAGAGAAATGTGTAAAACAGAATAAACAAAGAATTGTAAAACTCATCCACTACTTCCATCAGGGCACAATTTTATTTATTTAGACATTGTAATGACATTAAAGGGATACTGGATCCAAAAATGTAAATTCCCTCGTCATTTACTTACCCTCATGCTGTGTGACTTTCGTTCTGCTATGGAACACAGACAGACATTTTTAGGAAATGATCTCTCTTTTTGAGTCTATTTATTGCAAATGGATGGGTCCCTCAAAGCTGAATCTTCAAACCAATCAAAATGAACAAAATCAGCAAAACGACCGGTGTGGGAGAAAAATACTAATATTTTAAACGTTAATATTATAAACAATCACTTTCTGCAAATATTAGTATTAGTCTTACACAAACCAACAACTGGGGTCATATAGATTACTGCCATGGTCATTTTGCGTTGTTTTTGAAGAGTCAACCCATTGACTTGCATTATATGAACTCACAGGGATGGAATATTTTTCAAAAAATCTCTGTTTGGGTTCTACAGAAGAACTAAAGTCATATTCATCTGGGACAGCATGAGGGTAAATAAATGATGAGAGAATTTTAATTTGGGGCTGGAGTATCCCTTTAAAGAAGAGCTGGAAAGAGCTGAATGACCAAATGCCTTTGAAGAACATAATTTGTGAATCATTATGCGCTCAAATGTATCAAACTTAATATAAAAATATACTTGAAATCATGAAATATCACATAAGATAAAGACTCCAGTTGTCCTCTACAATGTGCATTTCTACAATGGCATAACCAGAAACAAAACATACCTACTAAGATGCACTCAAGTAACTTGGTATTTTTGTCAAACCTAGTTGATATCCAATGATTGAACTTGAATGCAGAAGACTCATGATAGCAGCAGGGGATGCATGTATGGGAGATGTAGTTTTGTGTTGCTTTAAATCAAGAGGAGGAGGAGGAGGAGGTTAGAGGCCAACTAAGCATGACAAAACACCAATGCCTTCCCTTCAAGCTGCTCCCACCCCCTCTGCAATTAAAACGAGAGAGAATGTGACCACAGCACAAAACTTCGTGCAAGAAGGCGTTACGGAGGCTAAAGGCTAACAACAAGCAAGAGGGGGTGTGACACAACATGCTGTGAACATGACCTCTGTGAGTCAGCATTAAAAGTTGGAGGGACTCATTTTACAGTAATTTACAGTAGTAAAGTTATTAATTAAAGAAAGTTAATCTATCTCTTCTTCTTTTTAATCAAATGTAACAGAAGCTCCGAACCTGTGCCTCCCCAGTTTCAGAATATTAACTCTACCCAGATGTAAATTCACAAACACAACATATGTGCTTTCTTGTAGTAATAATGGTAGCACTTTATTTTACACTCCAGTCCCCCATGCACATACTATGTACATATTATAGTAATTATAATAACTGTGTGTGAACTAGCTACTAACCCTGAACCTACCCCAAAACATATCCTTAACCCACATGCCATATATTACCCAGTTCTTTCTTAGGTAAGTACACTGTAAGTACTGTCAAATAAAGTGAAACTGTAACAATGTATAGCAAGAACATAACTGCAGAATATCACAATAAAATCCACAATAGCTGATACATTTAAGCTTATACAACGGAGAGAATCGTATTGAAATTTCTGAACTTGTTCAGAAAATAATTGCTACAAAAAATACACACCTACAAACAATATGCTACATGCATATAATAAAGTATGGATAATGTCTAATGTTTCTAATCACTGATATTTAGTTTTGATCATTCTACAATGAGTATAATACTAACATACCATCTAGTGGTACAATAGTGCTACTATGAATCTCAGTTCAATACATGAAACAAGTCAGAACAGGAAAATTGTTCATCATCTAGCGTATAAACACATGACAAGTATTACTAGTCAAACTGGCTTTGTATTTTTTGTACACTACTGTTCAAAAGTTCAGGGACAGTAAGATTTGTATTTATGTTTTAAAAGATTTCTCTATTTTATCTATTTTAAACATTTTTTTTTTTATTAAAATCCGTATTGTAAAATATCATTACAATTAAATTTTTCTATTTTAATACATTAAAAAAAGTAATATATATATATATATTCCTGTGATGGAAAGCTGAAATTTCAGCATCATTAATCCAGGCCTCAGTGTCACATGATCCTTCAAAAATCATTCTAATATGCTGATTTGCTTCTCAAGAAACATTTATCATTATTACCAATGTTAAAAAAAAAGTTTCTTAAGTTTCTTAAATGTCACTATAGATTAATTTAATGTATCATTGCTTAAAAAATAAAATAAATGCCAAACGTAAAAGTTGTCTTAAACAATAAAGTACTAGCAGCATTAGTATTATTATTATTTAGTGTTAGTGTGAGTAGGCCTATGTGTAGGCAATGCCCAATGTAATTCAATAGCCCAATGTCAACAAAACAAGTAAAATAATAAATCTACTAAATAGTAAATACTCCTCTTCCCTTATCGACTGAAGCCCTTCTGCAGGTTCAGCTCAGGTACATTTGAGGATGAAGGCCTTGTGCTAACCTCTTCCTCACACCGTCCTATGCCCGTCTGCCTAATCATCAGCTGAAATCACTAACTATCCTGCTTGGCCGCGGAGTGGAGGACGGTGGATTGGATTAGACAGACAGTGTGAAGAAAAAAAAGGAGTGAAGGCGAAGCTGCTCTGGTTCATTCATACAAAAAGGAAAGGGGGGAAAAACACCAGCCATCTTATTTCTGAGCCGCAACAGCAGCCGTAACCATGGCGACGTTGCTTGATGAGCTCATAGGCTCTGCAGTAGGACATCTCTAAAAGGTGAATGGTGGAGAGTAGACACCGCTGAAAATATGGAGAGGGGTTGAGGAGGATTTGATTGCTTTTTAGGAGCCATTTTTAAAGAAATAAAAAAACTAATATTATTGTTATTATCAATACCAACAAACTGATCTCTTTCTCGCTCTCGCTCTCTCTCTCGCTTTCGCTCTCTCTAAAATGTAAAATGTACCTGTTTCTCTCTCTCTCTCTCTCTCTCTCTCTCTCTCTCTCTCTCAGGTAACATTTTATTATACCATTTTTAAAAAGTGTCTAAGAAAGTAATATACTGCACTACAGTTAAAGTCACACATCGAGATCGATTGAAGAGGCAAAAAGCTTCTAGATGGCCAGAACTGTTACAAGTTACAAACAGACTTTCTCGTACGGGACTGGTGGCGGACCCTGTATAAACCCCCTGTAGAGAAGCGTACTGCTGATCTACAGTGGCGGATTATTCACAGGGCCATAGCTACGGACCGACATGTGGCACACCTGAATCCGGCAGTTGTTGGGGAATGTAGATTTTTTTGGGGGGGAGGAGGAGGATCTAGAATCTAGTTTTTAAGGTGTAACAGATTACAAGACCCTTTTGTTGACTTGGTTTAGAAGTTTTAATGAGAATTTGTCCGATAAAGTGTTTATGAATGAAATATAGTTCCCTTTCGAGGGAACTCGAACTGCGTCGGTGACAACACTATGGGAACGCCCTTCAGCGTATCGCATCTGAATTCATGAATGAAACTAGTCCAATCCTATTGGCGTTGCGTGATGACATAGTGTGTGACGGCATAAGCGGATGTGTACAAAGTCACGCCGGCACACAGCAGTTAGCTTTTTGCTATTCAGCAAGCGCTCTGTGTGTGTGTGAAAACAATTTGTCCTATTTGGTGTTGTCTGTCCTATATATATGTTATTTCCATCATGAGCGAGCAGTTCAAGAAGTGTGTGTTCCCCTGCCCACGTTACATCACGGCTGGGGACACACACGAGATGTGTGTCTTGTTTGGGAATGCAGCACGCCCAGGCGTTCCGAGCTCTGAGGAATTTTTTGCCAGACCTCCAAGGTCGCCACGTTCTCGTGAGAACTGACAATACGTCAGTGGTGTCCTATTTAAACCGCCAGGGGGGTCTGAGGTCGCGCCCTCTGTGCAGAGTGGCGCATCAGATACTCCTGTGGTCCCAGCGGAGACTGTCGTCTCTCAAGGCGATGTATGTCCCGGGGGACCAGAACCAGGGAGCAGACATGCTGTCGAGGCAGGGGCTGAGGCCCGGGGAATGGAGACTCCACCCCGAGACGGTGGAGTTAATATGCGAGAGGTTCGGCCCAGTGGAAGTGGACCTATTTGCGTCTCGAGAGACGACACACTGTCTACTGTGGTTCTCCCTCACGCATCCAGCCCCACTGGGGTTGGATGCCATGGTACAGACGTGGCCGAGGCTACGTCTGTATGCCTTTCCCCGATCGCTCTGCTCCCGGGAGTTCTGGAAAAGGTCCGTCGAAATGGGGTCAGCCTACTATTAGTAGCCCCGTTGTAGCCAGCCCGAGTATGGTTCTCAGACATCATATCACTCCTGGCAGGCCCGCCATGGCAGATCCCAGACCCTGTCCCAGGCAGGGGGCTTAGTTCTCCACCCTCGGCCCGAGCTGTGGAAACTGTGGGTCTGGAAGTACCTAGAAGCCGGCCTATCAGCGGGAGTGGTTGAGACTATTCTCAGTTCCAGAGCTCCCTCCACGAGGAAATTGTACGGCCTGAAGTGGAATGTAGTTTCCATTTGGTGAAGAGAGCGTGAATTGGACCCAGTTCACTGCCCGGTCGCTTCAGTACTGGAGTTTCTCCAAGACCGTTTCTCTGCTGGGCTTACCCCATCCACACTCAAGGTGTATGTGGCTGCCATTGCGGCTTTCCACGCTCCTCTGAGTGATGGGCCACTGGGGAGGCATCAGCTGGTCGTACGCTTCCTCTGTGGCACCTGGAGGATGAGACCTGTGACTCGCACCAGGGTTCCCACCTGGGACCTGGCAGTGGTCCTCGAAGGATTGGTTGAGGCCCCCTTTGGACCCCTGGAGTCGGCTGAGGCCAAGAACCTGACTCTCAAGATGGCCTTTCTCCTTGCCATCACCTCTCTTAAGAGGGTAGGAGATCTGAGGTGTCGGCCAATATGGCTAGGTCTATGGTTCTGCAGGCGTTTCATCCCCCACCTCATGTGACGGCAGAGGATGGAAGACTTCATCTGCTCTGCCCTGTCAGAGCACTGAGCATTAACGTTCAGAGGTCTTCACAGTGGAGGAAGGCGGACCAGTTGCTGGTGTGCTTCGGGTCCCCCAAGAGAGGGCTTCCCGCCTCTAAACAAACCATCAGCAACTGGATCGTTCAGACGATTTCCCTGGCCTATCAGGTGCGCAATTTGCCTTCACCTATGGCCGTGAGGGCTCACTCTATTAGAGGCATGGCATCCTCCAAAGCCCTCCTTTCATGGGCACCTCTCCATGATATATGTGAGGCGGCTGGCTGGGCCACTCCGCACACATTCATGAGATTCTACAGTCTGGACCAGGGTTCCTCAAACTCGGTCCTGGAGGGCCACTGTCCTGCAGAGTTTAGCTCCAACATTGATCAAACACACCTGAACAAGCTAATCAATGTCTTCAGGATCACTAGAAACTTACAGCTAGGTGTGTTTGATCAGGGTTGGAGCTAAACTGTGCAGGACAGTGGCCCTCCAGGACCGAGTTTGAGGAACCCTGGTCTGGACCTTCCCTCTACACCCGGCGCACGAGTGCTCTCGTCCTAGTTGTGCCTGGAGACAGCTTCACACTGGGACAGGCGGGTTTCGTTGTGGCGTAGTGGGTATCTCGTTCCCATACTGTCGTCACCGACACAGTTCGAGTTCCCTCGAAAGGGAACGTCTCGAGTTCCCTTTCTCGAGTTCCCTTTCCCATAGTGTCGTCACCGACACAGTGTCTCGTTCCCTCTCTCAGGAGGAACAATTATTTTCTATTTTCTCAGGAAAATATGTTTATTAAATTATTTGATGGGAACAGCCAAACTTGCAATTTGGAAAACAAGAAAGAACAAAGGTCTACAACTTGCTACAATAGATCCTGAAATGATGTTTACACGATTGGTAGAGGGAAGGCTGAACATTTAAAGGCTCTCTCTAAAATGTAAAATGTACCTTTTTTTTTTTTTTTATAAATTCTATACTTTTTCCCGCAAGGCAATGCTCCAATCCACACAGCCAAGGCCAATCAATGAGTATGTATGAATGACCACCAGAACAAGACTCTGTCATGGCCATCACAATCTCCAGACCTGAACCCCACGAAAACCTCTGGAATGTATGCAAGAGGGTCACCAGCCATTAAATAAAGGCAAGCTGCTTGAATTCTTTCACCAGGAGTGACATAAAGTCACCTAGCGCATGAAAGTTGTGATTGAAAATCAGGGTTATTCCATAAAATACTGATTTCTGAACTCTTCCTAAGTTAAACATTAGTATTATGTTGTTTAAAAATGAATATAAACTTCAACTTGTGTTCTTTGCATTATTCGAGGTCTGAAAACATGGCATTTTTTTCATTATTTTGACCAGTTGTCATTTTCTGCAAATAAATGCTCTAAATTACAATATTTTTATTTGAAATTGTCAGTAGTTTGAAGAATAAATCAAAATATTTATTTAACTCAAACTGATTTTTTTCCAGAGCTGTACACACACACACACACACACACACACACACACACACACACACACACACACACAATAAACTAAATTTGTACAAATAACTAAAATTGTATCTTTACCATTTTATTTTTTCAATTAAAATTATACTTAGTATTTAAATATATATATAATAATCACTTAAAGACAAAACTCCATGATTTTTATTAAAACACTATACTAGCGGGCTGGATGCAGATGGAAATTATACTCCATGCCTCTAGATGGCAGCAATGCATCAATCCATATCATGAGTTTATTTCTGTCAGCCAGGCAGGTGGAGCATACAGCTTGATCAATATAAATAAGCCTTGTAAAAACAACAGAGTAAGATACCACACAAATTCACATAGTCAGATTACTTTAAGGTCACGTCACTTTTGACAAATCACAACAGTCATAATATTATACTATGAAGTAGTATGAGAACAAGTTACATTGTGATGTAATTGTCATGTAAAATAATTAAATGAATATTTAATAAATTACAATAAAACTGAAATTATTCTGCATGTTTTACAAATCAATAAATCAAAATAGGATTGAGCTTGATATAAAAAAGTTAAATAAAGAAATAAATGAAAGCATATATGGCCTAAATGAAAGCATATATGGCACACACATAGTTCCACAAAACCTCTCTAATCCAAGTTGAAATTCTTTTAACGGAGTGTGACCTCGACAGTTGAGTTTTAAAAAGGCCTACCCTGAACAAACATTGCACAAATGCTCCATTTAAATAGGGAATGAGATGGCAAGACTTGATTACAACTCTATAAATGGTGTAGAAAAAAAGGAATTTAAAAAGTGTAAATAGGGGGGTTAGGGGGGTTGGGGCACTGGGATAATATCAAGCTTTTTTTAAGCTCCAAAACATTTGACAGGGTGTAAAATGGAAGCTTACTGAAAGAAAATGTAGGGGTCTTCATTAAATTATTTGTTTCTTGAATAATATTGGGCCCTAACAAGAGAAGACATTAAGGGTGTGTTCACACTAGTTCGGTTCTCTGGGTTCTTTTGGTCCCACACTCCGGACCAAAAGATACATTTAGTCCTGGTTCGCATAGCATTCACACTGTAATTTTTAACACTAAACATACAAATACAACACATCAAAATGCTTTATGACGTGTATACAGTGCCCTCCACTAATATTGCCACCTGGGGGTGGAACAATACATTGACATGGATGCATCGATCAAACCTCTAACGATACTATGCATAAATGATGATACTATGATAAAATATCGATACGAGTTAGCTTTATTTTGACACTCTACACGTCCTCAAGTAACATCCGTCTATGCACTTAAATTGGAAAGTTTGTACGTACATCAGGAGTTTATTTAAATAACACTTGCCCGATGGCTTATGCTACCGCTAACCCGGACGTCAAGGTAATTTCAGTGATTTGAGAAACGCCCGTAAAAGTCTTGCACGATCACCGGAAAAAAAAAGTTGCTGAAAAAGTTTTTTGTTATATCCACATTTTTTTTATTATTTTTTCCGAAGTGTTGACAACTTAAGTGTTAACTAATAATTGATGCAAACTGGTATCAACAAAATATTTGTATATTCCTGGAACTGGGCGTCGTTACACTACATCCTCCTTATGCATCGCTTTCTGCCAGGACTTTTACGTTTTTTTTCCCAAATCACCGAAGTGACCTCGATGTCCGGGTTAGCAGTAGCATAAGCCATCAGGCAAGTGTTATTTAAATAAACTCCTGATGTACTTCCAACTTTCCAATGCCTCGTTTTATGAGTACAGAACCTATTTGTACTACTGTATAAGTTTGGTACCATTCCATTCCAGCACTAAGCCATTCGGCTGATATCTCTAAATAAGCTCTAACTTTAAAAATATTCGACCAAGGGAAAAAAAGCTTCTGAGGGGGGTGTTTGGCTCGAGGTCATGGTGCAAAGGACCCAAGGTTGAAATTACTCCGAACCATCCCTTTAATCTCCTCAACTGAAATAGACGCCTGACAAGATTGACTGAACCCTAAACACGTTTTGTCACAAAAGCCTATTGTCCACTGCATCGCGAGTTCAAGTTTTACTGCAGAAACCGACAAGCACCCTTGTTGTTTGTGAGTGAACACAACCCGATAAGTCAGTTTTAGCGAATCAGTGTGCAGTATTCAGGTCAGGTGACAAGTCTGCTAGTCACTTTGAAAAGACGCGCTAACTGAGAGGAGTTTGGTCAAAGCTGATTAAAAGTGATCGCGGATAGATCATTTAAACGAACTTGATGAACCCGAAATATCTTCTTCGGGGTTACAACCTTGATAAAGCATGTTACAGTGGTGAGGGAAAAGCTCCCTATTGCGTGTAATCACAACAATAAATACATTTGTCATGCTTCTATGTCAGCGGAGGAGATTAACGTTACAAAGATTAACCAAGTGTTTTATTGTGTCATAGCAATTGCTTGGTTTTGTTTAACTCTGAAACATGAAATGTGGAGATATTTGCTTTTGCCAAAAACGACTGTTGGAGTTATCTGCTTTTGCTAAATAACAAACTTTTAATATAAAAAAAAATACTTTCAATGAACTTTAGTTTTGTAAGTTACCTGTATTTTGTGTTGTTGTTGTTATTAATACTTAATCAAAACCACAGCTGCAGTTTGATTGATATTACTTGGAATGCACAATAAAAAAACATGATTTAACATGAACAAGAACGGAGTTTTTGCAAATGAACTCTTCTGTTGTAGATGCCCCAATTCGCCTTTGGCTAAGCCACGCCCTAGAATGTAGATTGACCAATCACAGCGCAGCCAAGAACGAGCGCCCACAGAGGGTCCGACACTTTTTCACGGCGCTCCATTGACTTCAACGCAGGAGGCTCATATTTTTGGTCTCGGCAGGCTATTATTACGTCGTCGTTTTATAAAAAATATGGTTAAACGTTGTGCCTGGGGCATTTGTAACACATATACGCGTTTCCCAGAGAGGTTGGAGGGGGGTGTCCGTTTTTTCCCCTTCCCAAAACCGAAGTTAAATACTGACAAGTGTCGTCTTTGGATTAAACTGTGTGGACGTCCTCAGTCAGCGAAACCCCTCAAGGATCAACAACACACTTTTGTGCTACATTTAGCTTTTAACCTTACTGTGAAGTTATACTAGTTAGACAGTTGTATGCTGGTTTAGGTTATGATTTCGGTTCTCTGCCCTAATTGTTGATACATTAGCACACGCTGCTAATAAATACAACTTTATACTCGCGTAACGTTAGTCCGTTTTCTTTGTAAATAATAACGATTATAGAAGTGAATAGAGACCTACCCAGCTTTGCATGACAGTGTTTCTCCTGATATTGTGAGTCACAGCCTCCGTCTCGATTAGGATATGCTGTGGTTCATTGTTTGACTGTGACCGTTACGCTTTTGCCTATATTTGGATGCCTTGTTGTTGCTTGCGTTTCACCGTTTGTCTTGAATAAAGCCTTCAAACGCATACTGCAACCCCTTTTGCCTACTTCTATCGGACACTTTATTTGCTGCTTTATAAAAGTTTGATAAAATTTCAGCAGGAAGAGCCGTCACAGCATAAGCCATGTTGATACCAAACCAGAGCCCAGTTGAAGTTGTCGGAGGTAGCAACAGTAACTAAGGGGGGCGGGGCTTAGCCAAAGGTGAATTGGGAGAGGGTGTGCAAAGTTCATACAAATGTAACTGGTTGTGTAAACTTGGCACATAATAACTAAACATCGATAAATCGATCGATATAGCCCTGAATCAAATCGTATCGCAGAATTTTTGAGGTATCGCCAAATATCGTATCGCTGGATGAGATGATGGATATCATATCGTATCATGATGAACTGTCCAATTTACACCCTTTGTAAATATGAGCAAAGGTGGGTGTGAAAATAAATCTACATTGTTTTTCCTTTTAATCTTTCATAAAAATAAAAATAAATCTCTAGTTCACGTTGGACATAATTATTGGCACCATATTATTACAACATCTTTTTGGCCCTTCTATGTGCGTACGTACATATTATATTTTTACCAGCTGAGAACTCAGAAAAGAACTTAGAAAATGTGTAAAGGAATCAAAACAGCGGCAGCAATTCCTCGGTCGCACACAGACGAAGGTCTGCTGTAGGACAATGCCTATACCAAATGGGCAACATCGCGACTATGATGAGAAAAATTTGAGCATGTCCTTTTGGTTCGTTTAGATGTCTTTGGTCCGTGTTGCATTCATACAATATATTGGCAAAAGTGTTGGGACACCCCTCCAAATCATTGAATTTAATGAAGCAATAGTATGACACAAAAATATATATTTTTGTATACCACTCCATTAAAGCCTTAAGACTTTGCATTAATCAGAGGAACAAGTTCAACCTGAAAGAAGTGTTGCTGACAATTGTCTTTATCACAAGTAATTCTAATTTCCCCCTTTCAAAGCACTCATGTCAGTATAAATGTCAGAATAACTTTTCAAGTGGCAACTTGCCAGGTTGTAGAATCTCCACAGGCTGTCCTTTCTAGTACAGGTTTGACTGAATGGCATGGCTGTAAAATGGCTTTTTACACATGGACACACATTTATTTAAGAACGCAAGAAGAAAGAATTAAAAAGGAGGAAGTTTACAGCATGAATGGGCTAAAAAAAATACTATCAAAGCACTAGCACTTATATTGTGTTGGCTGGAACTTTAGAGAATGACTGCGCCCCTAAAGCAAGACAAAGCAAACACCTGTGAAATGAACTGAGATGGATTTGTGTGAAACTTCTCAGAGTTCCCAGGGTCGCTTGGGAGTGACTCTACACACACAGAAGATTGATAAGAGTGTGCAAGAATGGTATTAGCAAGACGACACTCAGCAAAGTTCTACCAAGGTGACACATGAGGGAAGCGGGAGAAGGTGAAGAGTGCAGGTTAGGCTCCAGGCTAAAGGAGAGATCACTCTCAGATCTCCTTACAGGCCAAAGATCAAAGCCACAGCTGGGCTTTCAACCGGAAAATTCATCAAAAGTCTATTTGCCCAAAGTGCAAGCTCAGATATGTATTGACATGCTAAAATGTATAGTTAATGAATGAAAACAAAACTTCAAATTATAAAACTTAATATTGTTTGGCTGTTAATGTTTATTTGTTTATTTGCCGAATTTATGCTGCTAAGTGTCATCAATATCAAACTGTTAATCCAACAGTTGGATGAAATGTTCTGACGAATAATGCTAGCTTGGTTTAGTGCTAGGTTTAGGCCAGATTAGACGTTGGCTAAACGTCTGATGCATATGGTACACTTAACTGGAAACACTTCAAGAATGTCGAAGTCGTCATCTGATTGGTTGAATTTTATCGAATTTACGGGGGGCGCGAGTGTCGCGTTTATTTTCGGTCCGCCGGGAAACAAAGCGCAGACGTGTGATTGCAGAAGAAAAACTGTTGTGTTTACATGAGTGACAATGAGCATTTATCAAGATCAGCTAAACGTAGAAAGTATGCGAGGTTCACGGCATAGACTCTTTAAGAGATGTCCAGGAGTTTTGTTTGAGGCACTTAGTGGAGACTTGTTGCACGCCGGTCTGTTGTTGTGGGGACATTTCCACGCCCCGAAACGTGACGCTGAACGAAACGAACTGTAATTGGTTGTTTGACATGTCGGTCAAACGGCCTTATGGGCGGGCCTTGGCCAAAGAAAGCTGCTATGAATTCCAGACCTTCCTCCAGCTGAAGGTCTGGCTATGCGAGACTAAGGCCAGAGGTATAGGAATAGACGTTAATAAAGCCTCAAAGCACATGAATATGATGCTGGTTGTAGCACAATCTGATAGTTAGCATTTTTTTAAATTGTGCTTCCTACTCTTTTAATGGGAGGAATGAAAGAAGTAAACATGAAAGAAGTAAATTCACTTCATTTCACTGTAATTGTAATTTAAATTGTGAGCCTGTGTAATTTAACTATATTATAACCTGAACCCTAAATTTTATTACATTCAAAATGTAAATCAACCACAGAAAATGTGACAGCAACATTTCTCAACATGATGTGAGATTTGTGTATATGGCCATAAACTAAAGCCAAATATATTTTCTGCCACAAAGGTAGTGTCATTTCAAAATTCACGTCACATGAATATATGGATATCTACGGTATAATGGGGTTATTTGTAAAAAAGAAAACAATTAAAAAAACATTAACAAAACTGTTCAGCGTTAATTATATATTAACATAAATTACTGATAATATTTTTAATACAGCAGAAAGAGACATTCAAAATTAATATCTAGGCTACTAATACAAATTTGACTACCTTTTTATTCATCTCTCTGACTAATGTTTTTTCAGTTTTTGCTATCCTTAAAATCTTTAAAAAATGCAGCTAAGGTCGGAGCCATAGCCATGTGGGCAAGTGCTCTGACATATGGTGCGGTTGCACTTCGGGCAACCCGAATACGGGCTTTTCCCAAGTTCCCGAGACCTAAGCTTGAAGTCGTTTTAAACATATTATAATGACAACGTGTTCGTTCATTGGCCAGAGAAGAACTGAGCCAACTGAGATGGTTTCTCCCAAGGTTTTTTCTCCATTCTGTAACCTGATGGAGTTTGGGTTCCTTGCCACTGTCACCACTGGCTTGCTCAATTGGGGAGACTAATATTCAAAAAAATTATTGATTTGACTGCACTGACACTATTGGATGAGAACTGAGCTGGATGATGACATCCCTGTTTTTCTGAAATGAACACATTTTATAATTGATAATTGATATAATTGATCATCTTTACAACAGAACTGAATCAACACTGAACTAGCTTCAGCTGAACAATGACACTATTTTCTTTTAGAGCTGCTGTATAAAGTAGATGAACTGAACTCTGCTAGCATCATTGAATCATTTTCCTGTTATCACTGTTAAGCTGCTTTGAAACAATCTGTATTGTATAAAGCGCTATAAAAGAAAAGTCTCGACAATGTGTAAGTGAAAACTTTTGCACAAAGCTGCAGCCACCTCACTAGATGTCACTGTAAGTCCAAGACGAATGTCATGTAACAATGCACAACAAAATAACATTACTGGGTGCACCTTGTGTTTTTTATGCACCTAATTTAAAAACTAGTGTAGAAGTAAACAGCAGTTTAACATCCATGGATAATTTGCGCATCTGTACTTGCGCCAGGTTTGGTGTTGAGGCAGAAGTGATTTACAATGAGGTGTTAAAAGTGAACCTGCACAGGCATTAGCCAAATATGCAGTAAAACACCACAGAGAGCACAACTCAACATGACTTACTGCTGACCTCTCCCACACAGACATGCACACAATGATTTACTCTCTGTGGATGATCAGGTGTTATCAACACACCTGATGACACATCTAACAAACCTTTACCCCTCGGGAACTGGGGAACAACGAGCAAGTGGAGGCACACAGAAGGTCAATGACACAATTTAATTATTTTTTATTCTGGAATTTATTTTTCCCTGGTATTTTGTTATTACATTAACATTATAATATTTCAATTTATTTTATTAAACAAGGATGTTTTCTTTGTTGCTGTGCTTTTACATCCTCTTGACATGAGATACAGCGCTTATTTGAGACATTACTCATTATATTTGCAATGAAAAGCACCAAACAAACGGTTAATATTGGAGTAAAATTATCACAGCTCTTTTGGGATCCTTCAGTGGGATGTGCAGAGCGGCAGGTACACAGCCATGGACATTTAACTACGTTTTACTCCTATTGTTAGTCCGTCTGCTGTTTATCCTGCTTCCACTACAGCTTGGACTCACTGTTTAGGCAGACATTTGTAGGAAACAAAAACTTTTTTGTACATTTGGGTAGATACTGAAACATACAATATGGACACAATAGACATATAAAACATCTCAAATGTAAGCAGCATTTAGACAAATTAAAAATATTTACGAATCCTTCTATATCATAAAAATATATTTATATAGTTACATACATTCCGGGTATGTTGTATTTTTAGATTTCTTAATCCTATCCCGTAAACCTAAACATACCCAATTTTCAACAAAATAAAAAACAAAAAACAGGCGAAACAGTATAAAGAAATGCAACAGATAATTTATTCCAAAAATAAAAAATAAAAAACTATTTTCGATATCACTAATGTAAACCTTCTCATAGGTTATGTCAGAATAACCTATCTTGAGGTGGCAACTTTTGAATTTTGAATAGGTGTGGGATTTAAACATTTTTAGTAATTACTGAAGTAGTGAAGATGCGAATTAGCCTTGGCTATAAACACTATGATACCGACATGGGATTTACTTCGAGAAGATAACCAATGTTCACTGTATCTGTCCATACCAAAATAAACTATAAATAAAAAATAAAATAAATGAAGATCATTGAATAAACACTTGAAATGGATCTGCTCCTCACACAACATAATCATACAGATTCTAAAGATTTGTAATTACATTGATCATAAATGCAATATAATCAACCGATTAATTCCATTAATTAAATATTCATATATTAAATAAGGACCCGTAAACATTTCTACATCTGTAAGGTTGTTTTTACGTTTAGATGCTGTCAACACATCAATATTGCACTTTTTTAGTGGCAAAGGTAAGTAAATAATATGTGATCAAAGCACATTTCATTTTCATTGGAATTGACTTCCTTAACTTAAAAGATAAAGTGAAATGGATTCCTCATGATTTATAGAACAGGTACAACAAGAATGAAACCATAACACTCTTGGACTAACTGTCAACAACAACAAAAACTTTAGTCTGAAAAGTTGACGACTGAGCCAGGCTGTCCACAAATCTCTACATGATGCCGATTTGCTGATCCATTGGCTATTTCCCTTCATTCTCTTCAGCACTCCTCCCTTTCCTCCTATTGAAAACAAGGCTTATAGGGCTTGCCACAGAGTTCCCTTTCCTGTCCCCCAGCCTTCCTTCCCATCTGCACCAAAAGCAGACCTGCCATGTGTATACACAACCTTCAGAGACATTGTACTATCACGGTCCTTGTATGTTTCCGCCCCGTGATCTATAGACAGTTGACCATATTCCATTAGTCAGATGCTAAAAACTGAACATGTTTAAAGAGGGATTCTCACTTTTCAACAAATGATTGCTGTTCTGCAGACGCCTCAAGAGTGTGGTTACCAAAAGGCTCTGAGTGGTTAGTGTTTTGTGAAATCTAAAACCTCACGGTGTCTGGGCGACATCCAAGTAACACAAAGACATCAGAGGAAGCCATCCTAATTTACCCAGAGTGTATAAATCTTCAACCCAATTCATCCTGACATCCAGAAGAACATATGGGGCTTTGAGTTACACATCTCGAATTTCTAATAATTTAGAAGAAATAATTGCAGGCTATGTTTTTCACACTTTGTAGAAACTGTTCTTATTTTGTTTATGTTGGAAAAATGCACGGGTAAATTCTCGAAAAGTTGAAATGGATTTGTCTATTTATCACTATTTTCAAGATGCAGAACAACACCATTAAAAACGCACTTTTATCGCTTAGCGATAAGCGGTAACGGTGTTTCACTTCAAAAGCTTTGAAATAAGGTTGAGTCAAACTTCATGTCTGCAATTAAGTTTTACCAGACAGTGTTCAAAGATCTGAAAAAAGTTTCCTTAAGTTGAGTTAATGTCAGATGTATCACTGAGCACAAACATCCTCCCCACCACTCACACAAACAGTTATGAACTCTACTTGACACTACTTGTTTGCCATGCTTGTGATAATCACACACCTTAGGGGACCTGTGCCATGTCAAGACATTTTTAGCACTAATGGAAACTTTTATAACTGTCTAGATGGCAGTGTTTGCTGGCAGGGGTGATGTCTGGGTTAAGATCTAAGGAAATATATTTTTCACTTTTGAGTCTTCACTTTTGTTGCGTCGGTTTCACTGCATGGGAGGAAGAAAAACAACTCAAGAATAGAATATCTATAAACCTGTCAACAATTTGTTTATTGAAGAACAGAATATTCATGTTAAATGCCAGCAAGGAAGAATTTCTTATTTACTTTACAGTATATAGGGGTTGTAAAAAGGGGTTGGTTCATGTATAAAGCTGCTGTGTAAAGAAAACATGCTTAATCTAAGAACTTGGTGGTCCAGAACCATAATTGAGAAAATACCAACAGATTTTAAAGCATCATTTGTGTACATAATCTTATACTAGGTACATAAGACCTCATGTTTGTGTGTATTTTTGCAACCTGACAAGCCAAAAAAGAAAGTGTAATCACTAACTATAGAAAGTTAATTAAAGAAAGTTAAATGGTTAAGACATGTCTATTTGGATGTCAATCGTTAATATGAGGGATGATAATCAACAATAATCTTTTCACATGACAATAATTTGTCATAATAATTTGCAACTTTTCACTTGCAATAGTTGTTACAAAAGATGCTATCTTCACAAAATCAATAAAGAAAAAAAAATGCACAATTTTTTTTTCTTAGTGTGAAGAACATTTTAATAATCTGAAGAACAAATAGCAAATAGCCTTTTGTGCAGTGGAAAGGTTCCGTGAATGGTAACGGTTCCATCAATGCCAATAGAGAACCTTTCTTTTAAAAAGAGTATCAACAGTGCACAATCATTTTTTCCCAGATTTTTAAAAATCTAGTAAATAAATGGATGAATTTAAGGGCTTTTCAGGTAATAAAATCAGACCACAAACTGAAAAAAATAACCAGAATGCTTCTTTTAAACTAAATACACAGTCCAAACCATTGTAAACATTCGAAATGATGAATCAATTATTTTATCAGTTGGAATTTAGATTAGCCCATTCAAGTCAAAAAGTCTAAACTCAAATCTGCAAATACTAGACATATCACCACATTCCAAAACAAATTATTCAGTACCAGGCGGTGGAATGAGAAGAAATCCCCTTTGAGCCGAGTGCAGTAATATGGTTTGTTTTATGTTTGCATTATGTGTGACTGGAGGCCCAATCCCTCACAATCTCACCCTTGAAACTATATTTTGTTAACACAGCCTTGGAGACATACAAAGAGTCCAGAAAACTTCAGGTGGAATATAGGTACATTCATGCCATGTCGTGATTACCATAACGATTCTGAACTAAGCCTTCACGTGCTTGTAGAATGTGTAATTACAACGTGTAAACTCTTTTCGGAGAGCTAAGACTACAGATTTAAGGTGTGTTCAACTTGAAGCAGCGCTGTGCAGACCGATCGTGTGTAAGACAGGATTCCTCAAGCCCGGTCCAAAAAAAGAGTTTAGTTGCATCATAACAAATCTAAATTACAATTGAATTCGGCCCTGTTTACACCTGGTGTCAAGATGCGTTTTAGTTGACCGGATCCCAAGTGGACGATGCTAAATGGTGTAAACGGGGGAAAACTTTTTGAGCTTGTCCACTTTTGACCACTTCCAGAGGTAGTCGAAAACGCATTTGACCGGATTGCTTTCGTAATGTAGATGTGTTCGAACAGCCGCAAAAGACTGCCTACTCTCCGTTTACTGACTTAATGCGGAAACATTATGGGAAGCGTGCTAGCCAGAAGGGATTTAAACTTTGTGCTTTTTACGTTTTTCATCTTAAGACAACAATGTTCTCTCACCATTCCTGATTTCTAACACACACTCACAGTCACAGGCATTCAACGTCATCTTGCGGCTATCAGAGCAGAAACGAAAGCTGATGCTCTCTGTTTTTTCCGTCATCTTTGTGCGCGTATGTAAATTGCGCGAGCATATTTTGTCCATTAGATCGAAAGATCTGAAAAATCACATACATTTCTCCTTCAAGTAGACGTCAAGATTTATGGGAGTGTTAAAGCAAAGAATGGGTGACCCCTTCAGAACAAGGGGTTTGAAAGTAATTGCAACAAGTGTCCTTGTTCATGTTGTTTATGCAACAAGAAAATCCTCATCATGTTTTAGCATTGGAAAGCATTAGGTCATTGACCTCATTAAAAGCAGGTTTAAAGACTTTATAAAGCCTAGTTTTACAATAAATCTCACTGTAAATTCCAGTTGTCAAATTTATTTGTCCAAGATTGTCAGATTTAAAAAAGGAGAGGTTTTTTTTCTGACTTGACAATGATTAAAGGATACGTAAATCTATGTACGCAGCAAACTGGCAGCTGTCAACTAACTGGCAACTTTTCCCACACAAAATACCGCTACATATTTCAAAAATACCAGGTTACTGCATAATTTATATTTCCTTACTGTATATGTCATTTAATAATATGATGTTAATATGCAGCCTATTTCAGCTATTTAAAGTTGCCTCATTTATACTCAATTGTAACTTAAACACAGAGCAGAGCATAACTGACACAGAGACAAAATACCAGAAGGTCCCTTCAATAATACTATGAACATAATAAAATGCAACACAAAACACACTAATGTACATTATTTTAATAAAAAAAAAATTAATGTGATGGTTCACTTAAGGATTTCTGGGAAAGTATTGATTACTTTTTACTTATTGTATCTCAATATAAAAGTATAAATAAAAAAATATAACTATAAATGAGCCTTAATGATTATAACTTTTCTTCATAAATGATATGGCATTTCATACTTTTTTAACTTCTAAAGCACTTTTTACAGTAAAATGCATTGCCTTTTAAATAATACCGTTTGATCATACATGGTAAGGTAACTTTTACCTTATCATTTTCACATTCTTCTTAAAGTTGCATGTTTACAAGATCATTAAGCAGATAAATAAACCTCACATGACAGTTGTGCATGGTGGGGATTCTCAAGTCAATACACACTGCAGTTTGAATTTGCAAGTGCACCTTACTAGCATGTTCAATATGGAGATGAATTTAGGATACTTCTCAAACCTTTGCAACTACACATCACCGTGTTGAAATACTTTACTGCAAAACACTGGTAGGTTCGCCCACACAATTTCTCAACAAACAAACAAAAACTTGTCTGCTTCGTTCCCCTGGCTGTGCAGCAAGGGTCCCCGTGTGATGCCATTTGGTCAGGCTTACCTATACACTTGATCTCGAAGCCCCGCGGTGGTTTGAGGGCCCTCCGTGTCCATCCTTCCCTCAGGACCTCCAAATGATCCTCCTTGCCTTGAATGAGCAGAACATGTTCATCTATCCAGCCCAAGAAGAAGGTCTCGGATATGGCGTCTGTGACTTTCTTATTCCAGAAGTGCTGCATGTTCTCCGCTTTGAAGTCGGCGAATATCTCATAGCCGGTGTGATGGTGCTGAAGCTTCTCCGTGACCGCGGCGGCAGCTTCATCTTCCGTGCTGACCCGTGACAGCACTATGGCCAAGGAATGGGGCGCTATCTGCAGGAACTTCTCCATTCTCCGGTGCGTTTCACACACAGGCCACGGCGTGGATTGCGACCCTGTCCGATGCTGTCCGGCACTCACACGGGGTTTTATTGCGCACCTTATTGAATTTCCAAAACGAACACATTGCACCGTATTTCAGTTTATTTCCAGGAGCCGAAGCGCTGCGCGTGACGGCGGAGGGTCCACCGGCATGATACGCGCGAGAGACGCAAATGTCATTTATTCATCAAACAAACGCTTGCAACGCCGCGTTCCGTGCGGTGCGCCCATAGCCCGATGCCAGCAGTCCGTTGGGCAATATTAAACCAGGCACTGCACTGATGGGCAAAGCAGCTGAGCTGAATGATCAATGGGACTGTCTGTACTAATAGATCTCAACCTGCCTCTTTCCACACCTCTCCCGCGACATTCTGCGCATTCGGCCGAAAGCAAGCGAGACCGATTCCTCAACCATCGAGGCCTCTTGAGCGGCGGGTTGATCGATCACTGCATTCATCGGTGATGTTTGCTGGCCATAGAGCGCAGGAGATGACTTCATTCCTTCTTATTCATGTCTTCATTTGGTGCACTCTGAGGTTGCCTCCCAGTCTGTCTATACACTATTTGGGGCGTTCATATAGACCGTGGGCTCTCTGGTGTCACGCTCGCAGCCGTTAACTCGTCTCGGAGGCGTCGGGCTCTTGTCCCTGACGCCGTGCGTTTGGTGTCTGTCCGGTGCGGCGGATTAGATTGGACGTGTCGACAGAGAGCGCGCGGATCACCAGATGTTTTCCTGACTCCACCTACAGGCGGCCTTCAAAACATCGCGAGTGTAGTGCACGAGCCTCGCAACAGGTGAACATGGGGAAAGCAGAACGAGAGCTGGCGCCTGGCGGTCACAGATTAGCTCAATGAACTTTTAACACTTTACAAAACGATGGGGTGGACTTGAAAGAGTGCATGAGAGGATATGCTATGTTTGTGTCCTTTGTGTGTGTGTGTGTGTGTGTGTGTGTGTGTGTGTGTGTGTGTGTGCGCGCGCGCAGTTCTGAATACAGGCATAATGTTAAATTTCAACTGATTTATGGGCTGATTAAAAAATGCCCCAATCACAAGGTGGTGAATGTGATACCTATTTTTTTTTCTCAGATATTAGCACATTAATTAACCCAGTCATATAACAGTCATCTTTATAATTAATTCATTTTTATATCTGGAATGTAGGCTATAATTAAATTCTTAATTTAGGCCTAATTGAAAACTAAAAAACTCTGGAAGTTTTGTAATTCTTCAACATCATTGTTGGTTCTTAATTTTTTTTTACAAAAAGAGCTTTCCATAGTTTTAGTTTGATCGTATTTATGACATTTTGTACTTTAGAATATTTTATTCATGTAGGCCTATTTTAAAAAAACTATTATTGATTTATTTTTTCTTTCCTTGCTAGGCAGTTTGAGTTTGCGGACTGTTATCTGAAAAGAATTTGGTCTTGTTTGCATTTGTGTGAGCTTCTTTTCTCTAAGGCCTTGATCAATTATCTTGAACACAGAGAGCAAGGGCACAGGCATTGGTGTCAGCTTTCGGCTCCGAATCCCAAGTTCCCAGGATGTTTCCTCTTGTTTAGTTATTTGAGTATCACTAGAAAGAACAAGACTGAATCTTTTAAAATCCTGACCCAGAGTTGCAATTGTTTAGATAAAAAGGCATTTATTTACACACTCCCACAACTTCAGTATTGAAACTGTGTTGCATTTCACATTAGAAGGTATTTTAGTAATCAGGATTACTTATTAACGGACAGCTGAATTCATAGATTTTGAAAAGCTAACTTAACAAATCCTGAGTTATAGAGTAACCATGATTACTGTGTAACCCAGAATAAATATCCATTCACAACTAATGATCACCATTTGTAAAGCTTAATGAGCTGCAGGTAACCAAACAGTACAATGCTTTGTTGAAATAAATATGCAGGTTGTAGGCTACTATAAAACCGCATTTTAAGTGTCTTCTAACAAAATGTGATCTCTTTTTTTATACATTACTGTAAAATTAGCTGTTATTTTAAAGCATTTTTGTTGTTTTGAACTTTTAAAAAAGGGCTCTGAAACAAAACAAGCTGAGAACCAATGATGCGTTTATAGTGACATCTGCTGGCCGGACTTTTATTTATACTCTACAAAAAAAAAACTGAATTGCATGATTTGATGTAGTCTACGATTTGCTTCTATCTATTTTTTTCTGGGGGCAGTTTCATACAATGCTTCTATTAAAATTATGAATGGTTTTTATATACATGTCTGCTGCACATACATCTTTTTTAGTCGATTTTCTCAAAACTGTTCAGACTAAATCCCAATCACTTAAATATTTCTACCAACACCTCATCATAAACCTCCAAAAAACAAACAAACATTAACTTACCTCATCAGCACAGCAAAAACTTGTAGTTGCAAGGACCTTTTCATTAATATTTTCTTTACCAACAGCTCCTTTTTAAATTATTTAATTGGACTTTCACATCTAAATTGAAAGATAAAGAACATAAGAAATGAGAACCAAATTCTTCCATTAGCGTAATATTATTGTCTCTTCATGTTGGGTAAGTAACTAAAAAAAGTAATTAATTACTTGCTAATTACATCTTCAACATGGATTACTGTACTAATTACCATCTAAAAAGTATTGCATTACGAATTTTTTTAATTTTCTAAATCCCATATCAACCACCAGTTGAACCATAGGATAGACATGAAACTGCTCCTTTAATTCTTTTAAATAAACAATATAAAATTGCATAAAATATTAGTAAAATTAACAAAGTTTTTAAAGGGAGGTTTAAAAACATACATTTTTGACATTAGACGTTAAATATTGATGTTAAATCCACTGTTTTATATAGAATTGCTCTATAGTCTAGTATTTAATGAAATAACACCAGAAGCAAGTCCAGCAACTATAATGAAATTACAGAAAAAAATAAGAGTTACCCCTTTACTTTTTGGGAAAAGTAATTAAATTATAGTAATAATTACTTAGTAATAAGTTACACCCAACACTGCTCTTATACAAGTCAAAAACTTTGACACACCATACTCACTCTTTATTCATACGATTTTCCACATTTAAGAAGAATAGTAAAAACAAAACAATGAAATAACACAAATAAAATGTTAAATTCCTCTTCAAATGAATCACTCTGTCTGGGTTCCAGCTGCTGTGATGCTTTCATATAATGGTTAAAAAGCTCCTGTAGCTGCACACTTCCCATTCACTATTAGTCAAATTTTGTATTTATTATAAAAAATTTTGGTTTTCGTAAATAAATGTATACGTATGAATTTATATTTAGATATTTTATGAACAAGCCTTTATATCAAATGATTTTATCAACTTCTTGATATGCAGACCATATTGTCTGTATATCTGAATTTATTTATATTATCAATGTGACAAAAATAAGCAGATTAGAGACATAACAAGCACTGATTTATTTAAATAGAGGAAACTTAAAAAAGAGAGAATTTAACAAAAAACATCACTCCAAAAACAGTAACAAAGAAAATGAATTCGTTCTCTCACTGGAAGACATTTCAGAGGTGTGTTTTCATATATATTTTCTAAAATGTGGAACAAAAGAAGAAGAAATGCAAAAGAAAGGTGTTGATAATAATGTTCATCAAACCCTGTGCATTGATCACACTCCTCTTTTTAACAACAAGTGTTACCCTGGACCGGGTGACCTCCAACATATATAAAGTCTTGAGGCTTTCTAAAAATCAACAATTAGAGGAAAAAAGGCTTAGAAAAGAACTCTTCATTGTCTTAGGGACATTAGTGGCAGTATCTTAAACATCTGTGTTTCCAGGGTTAATAACATCTGCTGGTCATTTTCCAACCTAATGCAAAAGTAACAACAGCACCTGTTTGGAAACTTTTCAGCTAAGTGCATGAGGAGAACCTTTTAACATAAGTTAAACACAACAAAAATCGCCATATTTTCACTTAGACAATCATCTGTAAGGCACTACCTGGACCTCCTATCCTTCTTGGCCCTATCTGCACTTTTTTCCATAGTCTTTTCACTGTCACCCCTGCATTTGGGGCAATACCATTTACCCTTGGGCTTGTAGGTGAGTCCAACACAGGAAAAATGGAACCACTCAATAGGACATTGCTCATTGTCGCAACCAATCATCTCCCCATAGGACACCTGTTCACAGAGGCAGTAGGTGGGCTCGTTGGGATCGATGGTGAACTCCACCGGCGATGCCTCTCGCTCTTGCTTGGCCTTGGAGCGCTTCTTCTTCTTGGCCGACTTGGACTTTTTCTCACGGGGCTGCTGCGGAGGCTCTTCTCCCAGGTCCTCCATGGCACCATTGGCACAAGTTTCACGACTCTCGCTGTTGCGCTGACGTCTGGGTCGCCGCGTCGAAGAGCGCTCCGGTAGAACATTCGCGGAGGTGCTTGCGGGGTCAAGCCTCACCTTCTCCACTGGTCGCTCGGTTTCTGCCGGCTCCAAGAAGCAGGGCGAGTGGGCCTCGATCTGACGCGAGCGGTTTTCCACCACCTCCATCATCTGGGTGACCACATGGATTTTCTCATCTCCCAGCTCCTGACTGCTGATGAGCGCCCGCTGCAACTGAATCTGCAGCCGCTTGCGCTGCCCACTGTCAGTCTCCTTTTTGTACTTATCATAGATCTCATCCACCTCCTTGAGGACCTCTGAGTGGCACAGGGGGAAAAAAAGAGAAAGATTAAGTGAGGTGGCTTGTGCACACTGCATGCATTTTACAAAGCCATTCTTTATCATACTACTATGGAAGCCCATTTCCATCAAAAAAGAAGAAAAGAAAAAATCATGCTTTGGTAAATCTTAATTGTGACATAAAACAACTTTGCTCAACTAGTGGTTCTTCTGAGTGGGTCACGGAGGGTGCAGTCAAAGAAACAACAAACGTAATTCAATGTTTTTCTTAAGCAAGACTTTTATTTTGAAATCGTGCGTGAAAGCTATTGATACTTCTGTCAGACGCAGTTTAAGTAAAGAGTGCCTGAGAAAATAGCGTTGTCCTGATTCAGTATCCACGGTCAGATAAGATACTGTCAGGCTATATGTCAGTGTCATTACTCAAAGCTTATTTTCTAAATAAAAAGTTTCTCACCTCAGAAATTTGAACTTTCCTTTAAATCACTTTTTAATAAATAAAGCTCAATAGAAATGACATGCATGCAACGTCGTAGTTATGTCAATTAGTAAGTCATGAAATTACCAAAAAGTATCAATAAATTACATAACTGGTAGCCTACTTTGTGTGTTAGCTGGGACGGATTTGCATGTAGGTATGATGTTCATTCTATTAATTTCCATATGTTTCACGAACAGGTCATGTTATTTGTGTTTGGTCATGGTAACTGTCGTTTCCATAATCCCAAATCCCAAATTTTGTCTATTTATAAATGACTGTAGTGCCTCATACCAACTTACAAACTTTATTAACAAAAACTATTTTGGGACTGCCATTTAATATCCTTATACTGTATATTCATCAGTTTTAGTCATAGTCTTACAATGATGTGTATGTTAAGTAAAATGGGACGGTACTTCATGTCATTTTATAAAATATGACAAAAAAAAAATAATTATGAGAAATTGACAAACTAACATACTATTTAAAAAAAAATATCTAAATGATGACCAAGACAGTTTGTCATTACTTAGACTTTTAGGACTTTCAACGTCATAGTATTTCCGAATTTAGACTTTTTATGTCATAATTATGATTAACAAAAGCATGTTTATTTTTCTTATGTAGCGGAAATGGGCTTCCACATAATACAGTCGATTGTTTGGTATTCGCGATGCATGTATGCCAGGGTTGTTCTAGTGCTAATCTACCGCTGTGGAACAAAAACATACAACCAGTCTACTGCCCAAGCACACAGTACGTGCACCACGGTTTTATCCAAATATGAGGAACTACACGGTGCTTTGCAACGTGAATGAATCGTTTCCCGTTGCATATAAATGATTTTGCTCGGTAACCTTCATTTGCAAACTGTAAAGTAAAAACTCGAAGGCTTTGCAAGGCGTCGGCATCGAGCTGTAGATGTTACGGCAACATGCGAACAAAACACACGCCGCTGAAAGCACCATTACGTCGATACTATGGCAACTAAAGCGATGCGTTAAGAAGGAGCACTGCCAAACAACAGTACAGAGTATGCACTAGTCAAAATGGCTGATCACTGGTGGTAGGATAGTGTTGCTGGAACAAACATAGTTGAATGTGCTAAAGACAAAATACAACTAAAACACAACGGGCGTGGACAGCATTGGAATCACCGATTAAATGTTTAATAAAATGTATTTTATGTTACTGTAAAGAAATTAAACGAAGCCGGTCTACACACAGGGTGAAGTGCACACGATGTAACGTTAAAATGTGCATAAATATACATCATACCGCACTGGCACCTTTCACAAATGTTTCGCTTACCTTGATACTTGGTGTCGATCTCTCGTAACAATGAAACATTCCTCTGTATATCCAAAGGCAGCGATTCGACACATTCCAAATAATCCTCCACGTAGTTGACAAGCTGCGATTTTTCCACGTTTGGATAATGCCCTAACATGATGATAGTAATGCATCAAGCAGCTATGCGCCTTTTCGAGAAGAACCGCGTCTTAAAAATAGCTGCTTTTCACACATAGGTTCCTTTAAAAATATATTAGTTGGCAACCTCGTAGAGAGCTACTCTTTCCGGACAAATTCAGTCCAGTCTTCTCTGGATACGAGAACTCCTTCAAACAAAACTATCAGATGTGCGCATGCGCAGGATCAACCCATAAAATGCCGCGGTTTGCATTTTCAGACGGTTTAGCCAATGAGAGGTGGCGTTGCTGAGAGATGGGCGGATCCAGGATCAGCTGGGCGCGTCCAGACCAGAGTTCTAATGGAACACTGGAGATTCGATTTCATTTAGAGCGAGATGGATCCATACGAGCACATCGTTATGCTACCGCTACGGTTAGCAAATATATTGTTTATAATGAGATGATATGATGACAAAAAAAACATCAGTTGTAGTGGAGTCATACATGAATTGGGGCCATAGGGCGCAAATGCTATCGATAGTGACAAAAATGCCCCGAAATTCAAATAGTGGAGACTACGATCAGATATTTTTTTGTATCCCCTGAGTTCTGAAAAAACTGACACAGAACAACATTATAAAAACACAATATGAACACAGACATAGCCTATAAATAAATATAAAATGTATTTATGTAAACTAAAGAGTTGTAAATTATTAGTAGACGCCGCAGTACAATAAGAAAATGAAAAATAAAAACCAGAAGGACGGTCAATAAGGAAATTTAAATAGTTCAGCTTTTTAAACTTGTATCATTTGTTTATATTTCCTAACTTAAATTGTTGCAATTAGTTATAAGTAAATTTAGTTATGCAATGGTATAATTTGATAAATTACACATTTTCAAATAAAATATTAGTTGATGCTGAAATAATATTTAGAATAAATTAAATTAACTTAAATTAACGTATTAGGTTATTAATTACGCAAAGGATTTTAATATGGTAAGAATAAAATGCTCTCATAAAAACTCCCTTGAAAACCAGCTCTAGCGGACAAGTATTGTCATTTTATAGATTAAAATAACTGACTGGAATAGGTTTTCATATACAGTAGCCTATGTGAAAACAATCCGTTTTCATGTCAGTATTTTTTGTCCATTACCCAAGCTTTTGAGTTTTAAGATTGACCATGCGCACAAAACATTGCGCACGCTGAGAATGAGCCCCGTTCTGTAGATGTACGTGTGTACTACACTTGTGTAACTATTTCATTGACAAACGGGGATTGCAAGCTCCACGCTCCGTCACTGAGGACATCTTAGCTTTGATAGGCTGCGCAAACCGCCGATCTGCGCTGAATGCAGGACATCTCTGCCCAGTGTCCGGGGACTTTCCCCTAAGCAATGATGGCGAAACCAGGTTCCCCGCAAGTAGCTTAGAATACAAGTTTTCAGGCATGCGCATTAATGATGACCGCGGCCCAGGAGATATACAGAGCGGAGTTCAGCGATGCGTTTGCATGACGGTGACACGGTGGCTTTATTGCTTTACATTAATTTCAGTAGATTGTTTTACAGAAGGGTACGATATACCACTACAACACAGACATACGATATATTGCGAAGCACGTGTATTGCGATACATTGAATTACCTGGTCCTGAAGTGAGGACTAAGACGTCATGTAAATGAAACACATACGTCACGTCGAAACGTCATGCGAGCGTCCCTCTCAATGGTTCTTCTGGGTGAGCATAAACACACGTTTTTGTTTTTTTACTGTACGATAATATCTTAAATACTCAAAATATATAATACTTTAAAGGTAGGGTAGGTAGGATTTATATAAAAACTTTTTACCAAATTTGATTAAACTTTCTATATATATCAATGCATAATTAAAATGTAAGTACTCTGATAAAAAGAGTATAAAAATCGAGTGACTCTAGACCGTTTAATCTTCATTAAACACAGCTCATTATTTCCATTCGGGACGAATCACAGGATTGGCTTGCGCGACTGTCACTCGACGTCGCCATGACTACTCTGCCCCACGTGCGCGCAGTCGCGCACCCGTTTTTAGGTGGGAGTGAATGGAATTAATGAGCTGTGTTTAATGAAGATTAAACGGTCTAGAGTCACTCGATTTTTATACTCTTTTTATCAGAGTACTTACATTTTAATTATGCATTGGTATATAAAGACAGTTTAAACAAATTTGAATAAAAGTTTTTTTTAGACAATTCTGACCTACCCTACCTTTAATTAAAAAAAAAGTTAGTTAATCAAAGACACGTTTCCCACAGCCTATAACAATCTTTTTTAAGCTACCGTTTTCTCTACTAAAACATTGATGGAGGACAAACAAGAGGAAACAAAAAAAATGTGTGATCTTCATCGGCCTATATGTTTCATACGATTTCTTTGCGCAGTGTGGGCAGACCCAGTCTATGGGGCAGACATGAAATTTGATCCGTAGTGCAAGCATTAGCCTATAATTGACTAAATTTGAGATGTTTACGCCCCTGAGTTATGCAAGCAAAACAACAACCGGCTTACATTATTTCACACGAAGAAACATCGATCGTGTAACACGTTTGTTATCTTAAAGTTCTTTTTTAAAAAGTGACGTCACACGAGAAGTAAGTTGTAGTAGAATCTACTTGTGACTGAACATCAGCGTAACATGTAACCTAATGATATTTTGTTTTTGGCGATTAGCAACGAAGATGCGTAGGTGGTATTGTTTAGGATATTTGAACATTTGAATTAATTAAGAATATTAGGGCGAGCATGTATAGCTATACACTCTTCTGACACTAAAGGCAAAAACTGTTTTTTCATGCATCGGTCAATTTTAAGATGTTGGGCTATTTGGCTAAATGGTGTTTTAAACTAGTGGAAAGAAAACATCCAAAATACACTTTTAAGTGTTACCTTTATTGCACGTTATCTATTTGCGTATGTAGATTTAAATTACTATACAAAGGATTTTCTCAAAATTAGTTAGTCAGAAATCTCCACTTTAGCAGAACTTACAGTATACCAACCTTTAGTTTTATTCCTAACCATATTCTGAAGGTTTATACAGAGGGGTTTGCTCATAAAATATGTTGTATGTGAGTGATAAAAGCAGAAATCCAAAACAAAATCCCCTAATATGTCAACAAAATAACCTGGCTAAATAATGTGTGTGTGTGTGTGTGTGTGTGTGTGTGTGTGTGTGTGTGTGTGTGTGTGTGTGTGTGTGTGTGTGTGTGTGTAATTGTATGGCTCTTTGGCTCATTATAATTTGACTTGGCTTTTTGATTTTCTAATTAAGGTGTTTTGCTTTGCCGCAGGGAAAAGAAGAAATGAAAAGCTTCTACATTTTACCACTTCTAGCATTCCTGCTCAATTGCCATGTGCACGTTTGTGGGTCACGCTCAGGTTTGGCAAATGCTTCAAATCCAGTTCCCCCAGCAGTGTACAGTGATTCCCATCGGGCCGTATGTAGAATGCGCCCTAACACTCGACTAGCACCCGGCATGCCTCGTGTGTATGGTCACATTCTTTTCATACAGTCTGGCCCACAGGACAAGCTGAGCGTGACTTTCAGGCTGCATGGTCTCCCTGTCTCCAGTCAGCAGCCCAGAGCGCTGCACATTCATGAGTACGGAGACTTAAGCAAGGGCTGCGGATCTACAGGTGGGCATTACAATCCCCTCAGCGTGAACCATCCACAACATCCAGGGGACTTTGGGAACTTTGTGCCTGTTAATGGGAAGATTCGTCACGCACAGGACTCCAATGCAACACTCTTTGGGACTCTCTCAATACTTGGCCGGTCTGTTGTCATTCATGAGGGGCAGGATGATTTGGGCAGAGGTGGCAATGTGGCAAGCTTGCTGAATGGCAATGCTGGAGGGCGACTGGCATGCTGTGTTATTGGACTGGGCAACCCTCAAATTTAATAGAAAATAATATACAATTCATTTTTGAAGTATTTATCAATAGAATATCTGATACGCTCTGAAAATGGAATTGTAGAATTGCATTAATTGGTCAAAATGTCTGGTTGTTATTATATCTTCAACACTAAATAAACATTAAACTGAATTGATGTCTTCATTCTTTAAACTTGATCTATGTTAAGTATTTTTTTACGTGACATAACTAACTCAACAAAAGCAAAGAATATAACCAAAATAATGATACAAAAAAGAAGAATAACAATAAAAATGAATAATACATTTTCAAAATGAATTAAATAAAAACTGAAGTAAAGAACTATAGGTCTATTGAGGTCTAACTAATTCCAAAACAAGCACAAAAGCCTCTAAAATGGAAAGAAAACCGTATATAATTTTTTTGTTTTTTGTTGCTGTGGTGCTTCTTACTCCATCCAATGCTTCGATATAGCCTATAGGCCTACTGATAAAGCTCAAATTTTGGCTATCAACATTTCCTTTTGACCAAAAACATTTACGAATATGATGTTTACCTAACATAATAAATAAATTATGAACAGAACAAAAGGTTTGTCATGAATCTATTTAAAACATTAAAACATATGTATCTAACAAACAAATAATCAGCTCCAGAAGAACAATTCAGTGCAAATATAGTCAAAGAAAAGATGAGAAATACTCTAAGCATTTAAATTACAGAACAATGACTCAAATCAATATCTTATTATTTTTATAACCTGCTTTTTAAGCCATGAAGTGTAGCTGTTTTTGTGAACCCTGTCATTTCGCTGCTACACAGCAGCGCCATCTAGTCTCAACAGGGTGACACTATTCTTCTACATCGTCAAGAAGAATGGAGGAGCTTGCTATTAACCTCATAGCGGATGGCGTTCAGAAAAAAGTAATCTCTCCCGGAAAAGGAGAGCTTTCAACGTTTCCTAATGGAACAAAGGTAATGTAACGTTCAGGACACATTTTACACTAATGAAATATAGAGACGGAGAACAAATGTATTATTTTTAACGTGTCGAACTCTACAGATAGCGAGCTAGCTAACGTTAGATTCACCCGTTTTGACGTGTACTATGGGCTTGAATTCTCCCGAAAATAGTCCAGAAGTCGTGCAGTAGGTTATGTTATGTATATACCGCATTATTATTGTGAGAATTTTTACTGTTTTATGAGCTGTTTTTACAAGGAGGCCCAATGTATTCAGATTTAGCCTTTAGCTAAACATCGGGATGGAGACCTGATGTTACAGACCATCAAGGAGGACTCGCAGACAATGTGTCTTTCTGTTCGCATTTTTGACACTGAAAGGAGAAAAAATGTTCCTCCCTTCTGAATGACATCTGAAAGCTAAACGTACCCCTTAACAGCAGCGTTTTAACTGCATTATCATGTAACTTTAGCCACTGGCTACATTATATGAAATATCTATAATACTTAACCTGTGAAAGCCTGCCTGACATATGAAATAATAGTCATAATATAATTAAATGTTTGAAATGGAAAGAAAAAAGGTTTGCATATGTGGGCAATAGTAAGTGAAAATAAAATGTAAACACCAGAGATGTCTATGTTTTTGCACTGAGAGCTTGTTTGGGCTCAAAATTTAGAAATGTTTAATCAAACTAATTTTTATCTCTCGAAAGGTCAAGTTTCATTACCGCACTAGTCTTTGTGATGGCACTGTGTTGGATGACTCCAGGACAATGGGAGGGCAGAGTAAACCTATGGAGCTCATACTGGGGAAGAAGTTCAAGCTGCCTGTGTGGGAGCAAGTGGTTACCACAATGAGAGAGGGTGAAATAGCTGATTTCACCTGTGATGTAAAGGTTAGTGACCTGTTAATTATTTTCTACCTTGTAATATGTAAATATCTATGAATAACTACGTGTTATTCTTTAGAACATTTATTTTTTGAGATTCTTCGGCTCAGTACTGATTTGTCTTTGTTTCCACTGTAATAGCACACAGCTCTCTACGCCATGGTTTCTCTGTCACTACGCAACATCAGCCAAGGAAAAGACCCTCTGGAAGGACAGAGACACTGCTGTGGAGTAGCTCAGGTTCACTCTCATCATTCCATAGGTCACCACGATCTGGATAAGTTGCAGGTCCATCCTCAGCCTCTAGTTTTTACTCTGGAAATGCTACAGGTGAGAAACAGTAGCATGGTATCCTTTTTGGAGGTGTTAACTGAGCTAACATAAAAAAACTGCCTAATTTAACAACAAAAATACTGGAATTACAAAGCGGCTGTTTCACGATTCTCTGTGTAATCATCTTCCCAAGGTCTTGCCCCCCGGCTCCTTTCAGTTGGAAATATGGGCAATGACAGATGAGGAGAAACTGGAGGCCATACCGCAGATCCATGAAGAGGGAAATGCGCTATTCAAGAGTGGAGATATTGCAGCAGCTGCTGAGAAGTACTACAATGCTATAGCCTGTCTGAAGAGCTTACAGATGAAGGTTAGTCTTAATAGTTGCTAAGCATTGAAGTGTCATGAAACCCCAGTTTTATTACTGGTTGTTCACACCTCAGATTTGAAAAAGATTAAGGAAATGGGCGTGCAGAGCTGTGGGAAGAAGGGAGAAAATAACCAATAAAACACACTCATTAAACAGACAAATTAATATTAAAAGGGTTTCATGACCCTTTAAAACTTACACATTACCCTTGTTGAAGAACAAATGTATCCTTGAAGCATTGCATGCAATATATCAGCGGTGGTTTTTGCAGAATGAAGCCGTTTTAAACCAACACATTGGCTGCATGTTTAATGGTCTTTGACCACAAATTGTTATTCTCAAACTGATTAAGCAAAATAATCAGAGAAATTGGCCCGCTGCTTATTTGTCCTAAAACCTTTTTGTCATTTGACATTTCTGTTATCTCGCATTTGGTGTTGGTTGCTAGATTTCAAGAGATTTAAGTCCCTCAGATAGAGCTTTTCTCTTAAATTGATACATTTTCCTCTCAGTATTTTTCTTAATTGAACATGCTTTCTCTGCACTGTAAAAAAGCGCTGAAAAGAAAACACCTTCATGAGCATCACTTGTGATTAAATCTGAAAGAAAACGACAACTTCTCAGTGACGAGCCAAACATGAATGTCACAAGTTGTTTGCGATTGCTAAATATATGCAAAAACATTAATATAATAGACAAACATTAATATAATTATTTCAACTGTTTTAGCTCTTGAGGGAAGCTTCTTAATTTTTTTTAATAACGAATAAAGTGTTCATTTACAGTATATGATAAATATAATAAAAGGGGTAAGATATATCCTGTGTAGGTGACATTCTCTTGATTTGTGATTTCTCAAACGAGATTTAATAATCATGACGAGTTTAACCATTATCGTGTAGCACCAGCCAACAGTGTATTATATTCCTTAAAGGGATAGTTCTCCCAAAAATGATAATTCCATCATTTACTCACCCTCATGTCATTCCAAACCCGCAAGACTTTCGTCTATTTTCTAAACACAAATGAAGATCTTTTAGATTAATATGAGAGCTTTCTGTCCCTCCGTTGACAGCTAAACAACTACTTTGATGCTTTAAAAAGTTTATAAAGTAAAACTAATTATGAATTGAGCAGTTTAGTCCAATGTTTCTGAAGAGATCGCTTTATATGATGAACTGATTGAATTTAGGCTTATATTCACGTATTCATCAACTCGCACATCAGTTGTGGTAAACGGAAGTTCAAGCATGTTCGCTTGACGTGCAAGAACCAGTGAGGTTTGTTTTTGCGCGTCAAGCAGCTTCGGTTGAGCTTCTGTTTAAGTTATCTGATCAATGTTTATGAGAATGAATAAAAGCTTAAATTAAAACTATCATATAAAGCAAAAAGTATTTTCAGAAAATTTGGATTAATATGGATTAGTTTTACTAACTCTATGAACTTTTTCAAATGAACACTTTTTTTGTGCAAAAGTGGTAGTTGCGTATCTGTCAATGGATGGACAGAAAGCTCTCAGATTTCATCAAAACAGATCTTTTGTGTTCTGAAGATGAAAGAAAGTCTTATGAGTTTGGAACGACATGAGGGGGAAGGCAATTCATGACAGATTTTTTATTTTTGGGTGAACTATCCCTTTAAGATTCAACTTTTACTTTACAAACATATATTCCCTGTTCAAAGGAGCGTCCGGGTGATGAGCAATGGATCAAACTAGATCTCATGATCACCCCTCTCCTCCTCAACTACTGCCAGTGCAAGCTTCTGCTGAGCCAATACTATGAGGTTTTGGACCACTGCTCTTCTATCATCAAGTATGAGGGTAAATATCAAAACAAGTACTTTGTATTTACAGCAATGCATCTCAAATAAGCACTTTTTTACCACACTTTTAGGGTAGTATAATTTATTGGTCCTAAATCAGAGGGAATTCAAAGCTGCACTAATATTATGTTCTTTACAAACAAGCTCCAGTTAACTTGAGTACCATGAGAACTGTTTTATTGCATTTCAGATGCCCATAATATTGTCTTGTCTTTCTCACAGATAATGTGAAGGCATATTTCAAACGAGGGAAAGCTCATGCAGCGGTATGGAATGAAGCAGAGGCAAGAGCTGACTTTGCCAAAGTGATTACATTGGAACCTTCACTTGAAACTTCAGTTGCAAAGGAGTTGAGAGCAATGGAGGAACGCATTCGTGAGAAACAGAAAGAGGAGAAGGGACGCTACAAAAACCTGTTCAGCTACAGCGACAAAGCCTCTGCTGCAGCTACCACGGTTAGTTTCATCTCAAATGCGACCTATGAAGAATCTAAATTAGGGTGTATAATATTGTTAAACAGCAAAAAAAAAAAAAGCTGCTTCATTGAGTAACCTGTGCTATTTTCCTCTTTTCAGGGCTGAAACAAAGATGAATGTCCAATTTTCCATTTATAAGGAGATATGCACTGTTAAATTTGAGCATATGCACTCTGATACATGTATCCCTCACAAGTTTATTTAACCCATCATCCCCAAAGCATCACCCCCTTATTGTTCATTGTTTATTGGTAAATTGACATACAAATGAAGAGTGCATCCAGTGCATAGCTTTGAATGGCCTGGCCATCCATTCATTCCTGAGAGTTACCCATCATTTGAAGAATGCTCATTTTCATTGTTATCAATGAGATCTGCAACTCCTGTGAACCAGGAATGTGTAAATACCAGCCTTGTGTATTCACTTTTTGGATATAGCTGATGGAAACTTCACAACCTAGTGCATTATGGTTAGTGCTCTTTAACAAGTGCAGTCTGAAAGAAACAAAGCTGAAAGACAATCTGATGATGATAAAATGGGATTGCTATGACTATATATCTCCCTTACGTTATTCTTTTGTATTTATCATGTTTATTAATTGTAATTGTATTGATATTACCCTTATTGTCTTATGTATACTACATTTTAATCTTGAAAGATAAAGGAAATAAATATGAAATGTCAGGCATTAGAAGGCCTGTGAAATATATAAGTGAAAGACACATTGTTAACACTGTGATAGCACATGTGAAACAGAACACGTATACTCGTTCACATTTGTGTGTAGTTAATAATTGTCACAGTTAAACCTATATATGTCACTACAAATAAAAATATATTTTCAAAGTGCTTTAAATACA
Organism: Phoxinus phoxinus; assembly: GCF_949152265.1. NCBI lineage: Eukaryota > Metazoa > Chordata > Actinopteri > Cypriniformes > Leuciscidae > Phoxinus > Phoxinus phoxinus. Next base: position 29,486,864 of record NC_136881.1, read on the forward strand.
TGTTGCTGCAGCTAGTCTGCATTTATGTTGTGACTGAAGCCAAATAAAATTCTTCACCCAATTTTTTTTTTAAACAAGTACTTCTTACATCCAGTGGAATTAAAAATCTGGCAAATTGATTGATTTTTTTTATTTTCTTTTTTTTATTTAAATACAGAATTGCAAAAATTGGGCTTAAAAAAATTCTATGCTAATCGCAGTGACACTACATGAGGTGCACATCTGGGAGATAGCTATGCATGGACAAATGTCGATAAGAAAGATAGAAAGAGATGTTGTAAATAGCTTGGCAAAGAGAAGGAGCATGTCTGTGAGAAACAGAACAATGAGGAGACAAGTACCGGAGGGAGGGTGTGTGTGTGTGTTATGTGCGAGCACTTCGCTCTGTCTCCGCTAGACACTCCCTGACAAGAGCACGTGCGTGGATGATACCTAAAGACAGACAGAAACACATATCAGCCATTTCAAAGGTAAATGTTTTGAAGCATGACAGACCATTGGCTAATGTACCATGCAGCAGATTGTAACCATAGTCTTTTTTTATCCTTGAAAGAATTTTTATTTTATTAAATATCAGGGTTCCAGACTGCAACAATTTTTTGACAATGTTCGAGTTAGAATTTGATGTGGTCACATTTGTACGAGTGCATGGTCATGCACGCAGTTACATTTGCGCGTGGGCAACAGAACGCTGTTTTATCCGTAACTGCTGCAGTCCTTAACTTTTGGTTTTCAAAATTAACAGAATGTATATAATGAACGAGTACATCATGAATTCATTTTCCAAACCGTGTTTTTGTCTTATCCTGAAACACTACAGCACGCCTATAATAAGTGTTTATATTCGGACTATTTTAGGCTGGGGTCGGCTGCACTGCGGAGGAGCACAGTGCCTAAGTGACTCGCCATAGACATTAACAGAGAGAAGTAGCTCCGGCTACTGTGTTCTTCCACAAGACTTGTTTATTAACCGCGCTAGAGAGCAAACGTACACACGCATTGATTGCACACTGATGATGAAACGCGTCAATGGATTATATGCACGAAGCATTCTTTAAAACTTCCATATTAGCCAGCTGGAAAACCTCCAGTGAAATGTCACTTGCTGGTGTGTCAGTATCTTCAATGTCCTGAAGTAATTTAACAGTTTGAAAACGAAAAAGATTAGTGAATACTTTAGTTAAATTTATTGAACAAAACTTGAGTTTTCACAAGTGTGCTGAAATCAGTGAGCTTGTGCTGGCAGCGCTGCACTGACTGACATTGTTTTTCATGAGACTTTTGTGAATGTCTGATACTTCACTTTGACAGTTTATTTTTAAACCTAGTGATTTTATTTTTATTGGTATATATTTATAGTTTTTGATCATCATGTTAAAAATAACATTGAAGTGCTGAAAATTGTGTCCAATTACAGGCATCGCGTTTCTTATTCCAACGTTCACAATCACATTAGCTTCAAGACTTTATTGCAATCAATAAAACTGCTTTATTGGCAAATTAGGTAAGTGTGATAACGGCATTAAAGTATAAATACAACATTAAAAAGTCAACCATAATTGATGGTTTTGTGTGGATGTACAGTGAACAATGTTTGACCGGAAATGCTCGAGCTGGCTTATTGAAAACCAGGAAGTAACTGCATAATTTCTGAATTCCTAATCGACTATAAGTCATATTAAATTGCAAAGATTGAGACAACTATTTATCAGCATGCATTGATTAATCTATGCTGTAGCAACAAAAAAAAAGGTGCGACCAAATCATGTGCTGGTGCGACCAACTTAGAAAGTTGGTAGCACCAGTGCAAAAGTTAGTCTGGAGCCCTGAATATACAAAATTACTACATGTCAGACACTAGATGGGAACTTTTATATGTAATGCAATTTCAATAATTAATTTGAACAAAAGAAACGTTGCAAGTCTGATCCCATGTGAAGAACTGAAAAACCGACAGAACTCTTATCACGACTGCCCTTAGGCTTACATTCCTCTGGGGGGCTAAACGTCACTGACTATTACAAATGTGCTGCATGCACTTTATTCAGAAGGGTGTGGTGTACCTCTCTTCAGTCTCTCCATGGCACTTTTGCTGCCAGCGTAGGTAGGACGGATTTCACGGCTCATCTCCTCAATGACGGAGAGCAGCTCACTATACGTAGATCCCTGGGACACTTTAACTGGCTACAGAAAACAAGACAGGGCTCGACATTAAAGCTTGTCCGGGAAAAGTGTGTGTGTGTGTGGGGGGGTTCAGAAGTAACAAGTGAAAGAGAATTTTACTTGCCAGACCGGACAAGTAGTCTGATTAAAACGTCAATAACAAAAAAAAAAAATTACTTTGGGAATCACCAAAACGCTAGAATGATTTTATTTAATATAGTGGATAATAATGTACTGACTGAAACACGGTTGCACTGTTGAGGCTCGTGCAGCTTCTCAGAGAGAAAAGAAAAAAAAGCACAGCGCACACCCAAAGAAATTTAGTTAAAGGGATAGTTCTTCCGAAATTGAAAATTCTGTCATAATTTACTCACCCTCATGTTGTTCTGAAACCTGTATGAATTTCTTTATTGTGGAACATTATAGAAGATATTTTGAAGTAACCAAACAGTTGTGGGGCCCCATTGACTTCCATAGTATTTTTTCCATACCATGGAAGTCAATGGGGCCCCACAACTGTTTGGTTACAAACATTCTTCAGAATATCTTCCTTTGTGTTCAACAGAAGAAAGAAATTTCATACGGGTTTGGAACAATTTGAGGGCGAGTGAATGATTTTTGGGTTAACTATAACTAGGCTATCCCTTTAACATACTGTGGGGAAAAAAATGGTTGAGTTTTTATATTTATAACGTGATATAGTTAAGCAACAACACAAAATGCTGATCCAGCATTTTGAACAAATCGGTTGAGTCAAAGATTCAATGACCCATTCTTGAACGAATCAGCCGTTTGAACCAATCTTTTGAATTAATGACTCAATGACTCACTCATTAAAACGGTCACCTGCCACCACCTACTGGCTGTTTAGTTCATTTCTTTGTATATTAAAAAAATTTTTTTTTAAAATCTCATAACATAATTTAATGCAGTTGTAATTTTTCAAAGTAAATTATTTAACTTGATTGGTAACAGTCCTATAGTGTCGTATTATTTTAATTGAATTTATTGATCAAATTTAATATTGTATAATAAGATTAAGGGGGAAAATGCCCGCAGGGTAAATATCACAAATATTCAGATTTAAATGTCAAAGCTGATAGAACACTGATTAGAATATTGCTTCAGAATGAATTATATTTACAACACAAAAATCCTATGTTTTACAGACAAGCAACATTTTTACTTGGACACGTTAATGACCGATTTACAAGCACACAACAAGGCTTAATTTCGAGTCCTGCAAGATAGTTGTGAAGAAGTCTTTACTAAAAGGTACATATACACTAAAAGTTTGGAATTTTATTTTCCCTCAAATAAATGCATACCTCTTTTAATAACATAAAAAAAACAATTATTATATTTAACTTTTGACCGGTAGTGTTCATGTATATATATTCCAATTAAAACAGACAAGATCCACTAGGAATAATTTCAAGATTGCAAAAAAAAAGTTAAATCCCACTGTTTTCATAAACTTAACTTACTTGTATAAAGCCCATTGATGGTGGACCAAAGTCACTAAATGCTGGTCTAAAGTTAGAAGAGGAGGCCAGAGATGGAGATGAGCCACATGATCCTAAAACCAGAGAGCAATAGGAAGACCAATCACAAACCATGAAAATGTCAAAAGGCCAATTTCAACCAATGACATCTCGCCACCCAGTGTGAGTATGGAAGGAAGTGAGGAAAGATACAGCCAAGATCGGATGCACTGATGTGATGGCATGGCACACTCACACATATGGGTTAAACAACACTTAGCTTTTAAGCATAAACGCGGTAAGGTGCGGTTAGCAGCACACTATTCCACATTTATGTAATGAGCAAGACAGATGGCTATGGCTCCTTTAACTCCTCCCCCTCTATCCGTGCCTCTGACCTCTTTTACAGTAGGTTCACTGACCCCTTTCCCCGGGATTAAAAACGATGCATTTGAAAACGTGATAGACACAAATTACCCCAGATGCGAGTAAAATGTATGTACAAAAAAATCATGAATGAAGAGAGAGCACAATGAAACTCACCTGGTGGAGTGTGGTTGGAGCCGGTGGGTGCGGGGGCGATCGGCTTGTAACTCATATTTACACCGCCGTCGACTCTAGCCTCGTTTGATGAAAAGTTTCTTCTTATCTTCTGAATGTAATCTTTGGTATCTGAAGCAGGGACGATGCTGACCTAATGTAAACACAAAGAGCAGATATACAGATAAGTATAAGAGGTGGGAGACATGGTAAAGGCTAGCGGACAGAAAAGACGGTCCCCTCTCAACTTAACCGGCTTCAAGCCCTGACTCTATTTAAATCGCCTGCCATTGATATACTTTTCCACTATTTTCTGCTAGGGTAGAACAACGACCACTTTCACATAAGTGCGAACATCTCTGTGTAATAAAGAGTGGAGGATGTCTGTAGTGGTATATGAAAGGTAAATTTAACTATACCCACCTCTTCCGCGAAATCGCTCGACAGCGACACGCGCTAAGTATCCAACAAGCCGACAAATGAAACAAACAACAACCGTAAACACTTCGCGATATGTTGGACAGTTAAAGATGGTTTCTGGTCGCCGGTTTACACTTGTTCGAGGAGGTAAGAGGTGAATATAACACACGGGAATAGTTTCGCTACGCGGAGGTGTCGCTTCTTCTCTCTTCCTGCGCGTGCTAGCCTGCTATGTTATTTTCCCATGATACTCGGCAAAAAGAGTGACTGCGTCATCAGGCACGCGCCTTTGCCCTCTCTTTCTTCCACAATGAAGATAACATTCTGGAATTTTCTTGTTGAGGTGTTTGGAGAGTGTGCTACAGTAAACCGGGGAAGCGTTTGAAAAATGCTTGACCCGTTGTATAATAATTTTGTTGTTGTTGTTATTTTAGAATAAAATAGTCTAATAGAATGGCATAGTTGTTGAGGCTACCTAACTCCACCCACACACCTAATCCTAAACTATAATCTGGCAGGGGGTCAGATTGTGACACAACACCTATGCAAGTACTGCATGTAATGTACAATATGCTACACTGCATTAAACAACGCAATGTGCCATATACATTAAAAAAGTTAGTTGAAATATTACAATACGGTTATTTTAAGGAGATTTATTGAGGCCTACTCTGACAGCTGTTTGAAAGAAACTGTTCTTTATCGATGGATGTTTTAGCTGTTAATGTTCTCCAGCTTCTGTCTGAGGGGAGTAGCTGTTATGTGCTGAGTTAGATGGATCCATGGTCATCTTTTTTATGTGTATTGGTGTGTTAGATTAAGTGTTGGGGCAGGGATCATGTACCCATGATCTTTAAAGCTTAAGTGACAATGTTCTGTTAAAGGACAAGTTTGGTATTTTACACTTAAAGCCCTGTTTTGAGATCGTTTCTGATTAAATAGAACGATTAAGATAGAAATTTGGACATATGCTGCTAGCCCGAGAATTTTCGGTTTCTGTGGTAGCAGCACCGAACTTTAAAATACCGAACTTGTCCTTTAACGTCTTTTCTTTGTCGTACTAAATAGACAATGCCTGAACAATGTTTTAAAACAGACTAAGGTGCTGACTAGTTTCTGAATTTCCTTAGTTGTCTGACTAAGAGCTTTTTTGATGAGGTGGTCTGTCTGTATTGACTTGTCTGCAAATAGGCCTATACCTAGGCATTTGCAGTCTGTTATGGTGACTGATTTTATGGACATTGATGCATTGGGAGTTTGGTCTGCAGGTAAAGCAGTTGAGAACCCTAAAACCTACTTCATAAATTCATAGTAAGTGCCAGATTGCAGAAATCTCTGTCATCCATTTAGGCACCTCCCTATTATATAGTCACATATAGAAAGCACTTACATGGTGAAATCAGATCTGCTTCTAAATGATTAATGATATGCATACTGTCCATTATTTGCTGTAATATTGAAGTTTATTACTGGTTGCCAGAGAAATTGTTGAAACTTATGTTATGCATCATCTAGTTTAATCTGGGAAATAGAGGAAACAAATGAAGATTGAGTTTATCTTAATGTAAAGTAATGACCAATGCCGGTGAAGCTACAAGACACAGAAGCCATTCATTCAAAGAATTGCTGTGTCATTACCACATATTCCACTTTACCCGCCATCGTTTTCATTGCTGAGATCATCTGTGCATTTTCAAACTTGCTCTATGCAGATAAAGCACAATTTTGCTGATATGCCATTGTAACCGGTCTGCAACTGACCGCTGTTACGTTACTGTCTCTGCGTTGTGTAATAGAAGGACCAGGACACTGTTACTGCGGTTCACCAGACCAGGGATGTTTATTAACAGTCGCTCACACCCAACATGGACTTATCACCATCTGTGGATCAACATCAATAAAGATGACAAACTGCTTGTGAAGATCTCATCATTACATCACCTCTCTCCACCGCATGCAATGCAAACTCCATTAACAATCAAAAATAATACACATAACATTGAAAGATGTGAAATACCTGTGGATCAACATCAATAAAGATGACAAACTGCTTGTGAAGATCTCATCATTACATCACCTATATGATACAACACTAGTTTAGTTGATTAATGATTCAAAGCCCTGTTAATGCATATCATACGGCCCACACAATATATCTTCACATTATTGATCCACTCACACATATATCATGCAATAAAACACAATACACAGTCTCTGTACTGTTCACAAAGGGATATCAACTCAATTAACATACTTTACAAACTTAATTCGCTCATAGATTGAAGAGCTCTGAAAAACGCTTACCTCTCTCCACCGCATGCAATGCAAACTGAAGAGAGGCGCGCGCACACTTCAAAATGGCACCACAACAGCGGCAGAAGAAAATATCAAAATAAAAGTCTCTGGAGAATAAATAGCAAAAATCAACATATATTGCTCAGAGAAAAACGGAAATAAATCAGTAATAAAATAATAAGGATTTTAGTGAAAAAGCAACAATACATTAAACTTGTATTGTACTTATTATAACTCGTTACATTCACCCCTTCCGGATTTCACTTAAATCCATACTGAATGATCCAAATAAAATAACAACTGGTACAGGTCTGCAATGAAACAGTCATTAGTTCAACTTGTGAGTTACCCACTAATAGGTCAAGAAAAATCTCAGGGTGATCAAATCTAAGATTATCTTGGAACACTACGGTGCCTTGTACACCATAATATAACCTGACCCTTGTGTTTCACATTTGAAATCAAAATGTCTTCACATCATACAAAATCAAACCACATTAGAATACTCTTCAAAACAAAGAAAGGAATGACCCAGTTCTCTTTTTCAGATTACTTCCTACCCCTTGAAGATAAAAGGGTTTCTGAACCATTGACTCAATTAATCTGTTCACTTTCTTAACGACTCTACCTGCCCGTGTCCTAACACCCTGAACGTCAGTGACTGGAACTTGGGTATCAGTGTCAGTTTGAGAGTCAATAAGAACTTGGGCTTGTGTGTCTGTGTCACAGTCAATGTTGACATCAAGAGATGATGGGCTGGATTGAACTCTACTCTGAGGGAGATCTCTGCTACTACTCTCTTCAATTTGTGACTGGTCACTGGACTCTTTTCCTTTCAAACTGAAATGGTCTGTTCCCACAACTCCCTCATCATCAGAATCGGGAACTACAGGACTTTCAGAGTCTACGTTCACCCATCTTCTGGTTCTCTCCTCCAGATCTGTTGGTTCGAAGTCATCCGCACAGGACTCACTTCTGTCGCTACGTGACTCACACTCTGAATCTTCCGCAGAGAGCAGAATGCTTTCCTCCTCATCAGGCGATTCAACAGGTAGGAAACTAATGTCTAGAAGCAGGTTCCGGTGCACAATCTTCACATTTCCATTCCCATCTTCTAGCTTGTAAATGTGCTTCTGCAGGTTCCTGTCTATTACAGTGTACACGACAGGGTCCCATTTATCCGCTAGTTTCCTCTTGCCTCTTTCTCCTTTATTCGCCACCAACACACGGTCCCCAACATTGAGACATGTCCCTCTGACTTTTTTGTTGTAACCTTTTGCCTGTTTCCTCTGCTCTTTTTCAGAATGTCGCTGCGCAATCTCAGCCGCCTCATGGAGGTATGACATCAACGATTTCAGGTAAGTACCATGATCAACAACCACGGGGTCATGTAGCACCTGTCTGAACATGACATCCACTGGCAGCCTTGGGACACGACCAAACATAAGCTGAAATGGAGCATACCCAGTTGTCTCATGGACTGTAGCGTTGTAGGCAAAAGTCAGCGTTTGTATTTGCTCTGGCCATTTGTGCTTTTCTTTCAGAGGCAGGGTTCGGAGCATACTCCCTAAGGTCCGATTAAACCTCTCTACTCCTCCGTTTCCCATGGGGTGGTACGAAGTGGTGTGAGATTTGGCAACTCCTGATAGTTTCAACAACTCTCTTATAAGGGCACTCTCGAAGTTGGCTCCTTGGTCTGTGTGGATACGGCTCGGGAATCCGTACACACAGAATACACGATCCCACAGCTTCCTTGCGACTTGTTTTGCAGACTGATTTGCACAAGGGAAGGCATGAGCCAACTTCGTGAAATGGTCCGTCACAACGAGCACATCCACAGAGCGTTTTTTCCCATCCTCCGCAGACCAGAAGTCCAGGCATACCAGCTCCATGGGCATAGAGGTCTTAATACTTTCAAGAGGGGCCCGCGCAGATGGTTCGGGAGCCTTGGCTAGGATGCATCTTTGACAGCACTTGATGTATTCACACACATCGTTTCCCATTCCTGGCCAGAAGAAACGTTGGCGGGCTAGATGAATGGTTCTGGCTTGGCCCTGATGACCCGCAAGATCATGTACACCCTTTAAAGCCTGCCCCTTGAGGCTAGAAGGTAAGACCAACTGATACCGCTTCTGTTTACTGTGTGGATCTTGTGTGACTCTGTACATTATTCCATCCTTGAGTTTTAATTTGTCCCAATGCCTGAGAAGAGATAGGGTTCTGTAACTCATGTTGGCCTTCTCTCGCCTCGATGGTTGACGCTTCGAGTTTACAAAGAATGTCACTCTTGAAATTACTGAATCAGCCTCTTGCATTTCACGAATTTCATCCGCAGGGATCGTAGGAAGGGTGTCAATGCCAGCAGGTATTAAATCTGGGTAAGACTGAATTAGCTGCACAGCTCTTGCTTGAGATGTTTCTTCCCACTGATCATGTAAACTTAAACAGGCTTTGATAGTGGCACTGTCAGAGGGTAAGGCAAGACAGGACTGGAAGCAGATCTGAAGATTCTGAGCTCCTTGACGAAAGGCATCTCGAACTCCATCTCCATCAACTGCTTCAGCCTCCACAAGCAAATCATGATATGGCTCCTTCATTAGCCTGCTGCTCACGGTCTTGACAAAAGGGTCTCTACTTAGAGCATCCGCCACCACGTTTTTCTTCCCGGCTATATGCTTCAGTTCAAAGGTGTAAGCTGCCAGTTTGGACACCCAACGTTGCTCACATGCTGCGAGTTTTGCCTTGGACATGATGTACGTGAGCGGATTGTTGTCGGTCCATACGGTGAATGTCTGACCTTTCAACCAATGGCTAAACTTCTCGCACACGCTCCATTTGAGTGCCAGAAACTCGAGCTTATGAACTGGATAGTTCCTCTGTGATTTGCTCAGAGTTTTGCTTGCAAATGCGATTGGACGAGCTCGCTCTTCACCCGCAGGCACTTGGGATAATACAGCCCCCAGTCCGTCCAGTGAGGCATCAATCGCCAAGATCAGAGGCAGAGTAAAGTCAGGGTGGGCTAGAACAGCACTTTGAAGCAGACTCTCTTTAAGACAACATAATGCGCTATCACATTCTGAAGTCCAATCAGTGGGCTTGAGTTTCCTGTAAGTTCCCCTTTGAATGTCTCCCTTGGTGCCTCTTTTCCTCCTCTGCCCACCCGTAAGGGCAAAAAGCGGTTTTGCCAAAGTAGAACATCCAGGAATGAAGTGTTGGTAATATAAGATCATACCAAGAACTGATTTGATCCTCTGCACTGATGGAGTACATTTATCATCTTCCATAAGATCTGCCTTAGTAAGCTTCGAGATGACCTCGACTTTGGCAGGATCTACTGAAACTCCATCCCTGTCGATGATGTGACCCAGGAATTTTACAGAGGATTTCAGAAGATGGCACTTCTTAGGGCTCAGCTTAAGATTGTACTGCCTCAGACGACTGAACACGACCTCCAGTCTTTCCAGCGCTTCCTGCTCATTCGGAGCAAACACCAACAGGTCATCAAGATAACACAACAAGCTGCTGAAGTTTAAGTCTCCGAAGATGCTTACCATCATCCGCATAAAAGAGGCTGGACTGTTGCATAGTCCTTGCGGCATCCTATTATACTCGTGCAGCCCTACAGGAGTCGTGAATGCAGTGTATTTCTTGTCCTCTTCAGCCATGGGGATGTTATAAAACCCTGACGTCAGGTCCATGGTGCTGAAGAGTGTGTTTCCGCCCAGAGCAGCTAAACAGTCAGCCTGGTGTGGTAGTGGGTGTGCATCCTTTATTGTTCTGGCATTTAACCATCGGAAATCTGTGCATAGCCTCAGACTGCCATCCTTCTTCCACACCAGGACTAACGGAGAAGCATACTCACTCACAGACTTCCTAATTATCCCTTGTTCTTCCATCTGGGACAAAACCTGCCGCAACTTTTGGTAGTGTGCAGGCGGCACTCTACGATAAGGGAGTCTGAATGGACGCTCATCCATTAGTCGTATGCGATGAACAAATCCTGTTACTTCTCCACAGTCCAATGCATGCTTAGAAAACACGTCGTTGTATCTCTCTAGCAACTGCACTAACTTCTCCTTTGTCACTTGGCTGACAGAAACCGACTGAATGTCGAGATCAACGAGGCCAACCGTTTCCAATCTCTGTTTGAAATCAGCTGACAATCTAAGGGACTGCTGACTCTCCTCCACGGACACTTCAGCTCGACTCAGCCCCTGGAAAAGTTCAAAATCTTCCATGGCAACACATGGGAACACATCTGCTAATTTGCGATTCCTCTTAAGGGTGACTGGCTTGTCAGAGAAGTTAGTGACTTTTACAGGAACCCAGCGATCACCCCATAATGGCGTGACCACCCGCCCGACCATAATGTCTCTTGACACAGACCTTGAATTTGTAGGTTCCACTACCACTGTACTCCCGGGTGACATAGGGGCATTCTTTGGCAGCTTTCCCCAGACAAGATGTTCCTGCCTGGGTAAGAGAGTGACACACTGCTGTAGCTTGATTGTTCCCACCTTGTCTGGCAGCTCTGAACCCTTCCACCGACATGTGTTGGCCATTACATCCAGGAACTGTTCACATCCCGCCAGCGGCTCCACTGTATGATTAGAAACAAGTCTCCAAAAGTCACTGGTACCTTTCATGCGATGCGCAAGGAATTTTATGACATTCGTACCGATGATCAGATCATCCCGCTGGCCGGGTACTACGAGAATAGGCACTAGACAGCTCTCTCCATAAACTTTCAATTGGACCTCATACATGCATTTTGGTTTTGTAACCTTGCCACCACATCCTACTAAGATGACTTCCTCATGAAGTGGTGTAGGTGAAGGCAGTACATTCTCACTTAACATCCTCTTTTCCACTTTGTCACTAAAAGTGCAGGCCATGGAGCCTGTATCAAGCATTCCTTTTATTGAAAACACTTCATTAATACTGACTGGTGCATAGAACAAATCGTCGAATGCCTCAACTGCCTGGACATTTTGTGCTATCACCTTAGTCCCAGTGGGAGCCTGTGCGCATGCATTCTCATAAAAGTGGTGAAGATCAACACTCTCTAGGGGTTCTTCACTTATGCTCACGCATCCCCCTTCCAAACGTGAGCGATCTAGTTTAAACCTAATGGACCCCGGAATTGTGCTGGACCAGGTCTGGACCTGTCACTTGTACAATCCCTCTTACTGTGTCCAGGCTGAAAGCATGCAAAACACAGATGTTCTCGTCGACAATGTGTTACAGTAGAGTGATCATGAGATTGGCATACTCTACAGAGCTTGCTTTGGGGCTGGCGGGATGGCATTTGGACATTTTGAGAGAGTGCACGATCAAGGAGATTGATCAGAGTTCTCATACAATTGTCATCCTGTACAGTGTGTGCTTTACTGGCTCTGCTGCACTCACCTAGCTCTGAAGAGTCAACATCCTGTTCATCGTCATTGAATGTCTGAACGTGAGTGGTGACATGCCTTGTAGCAGGGTGACGCTTTGGCTTGGCTGACATCTGCTCTTTTAACTCTGTGTGGTACCGGTCAAGCTGTTCTTGGACTTCCTGTGCGGTCCACTTTTCTGGAGCTTTAAGACGGAAAACTGCAGCAAGAGTGGAATCAGGGCAGTATTTCACGAACATCATTGCAGCTTCTTGGCATGGATCTTCCATTCGTCGCCCAAGTCTCTTTAAAGCTTCTTCTGCAAGATCCACTGCTTTGTTCAAACGCACCCAGTACTCGACAGGATCCTCCCCTGCTAATGGAACAGTTCCATAGAAATCAGCCAAGGGCATACATGAGTAATTAACATCGCTAAAATGTTGTTTCAGGATGTCGATGATAACCTTTGGGTTTTCAACTGGGTTCAAAGCTGAATTACAGCGAAGAGTGACTTTGACGACATCTTTAGCTTTGCCCATCAATCTGCTTAGAATCTCTTGATGCTGCTCTGCTAATGGTATTCCTCTCTTTCTCAGATATGTGTCCATCAGCTCCTCCCACTCACGCACACCAAGCTTGTCTGATGCATCACCACGGTAGACTGGGGGCTCTTTTGCTTCGCTTTGCATAACCAATCTCACTCCAGTCAAGTTAAGTGAAGGGATGTCTGAGAATGTCTTACTGGTACCTAACCTCTGTGTCTGTGCACCCTTATTCTCTCCTCCACCATAACTAGCCTCTTTTTGAGATGCTAACATGGTTTGCCCCACTTGTTGAGCAATATGTGCTATCAAATCTTGCCAATTTGGATCTGCTATGTCTGGAACAGCTAAGGGTACAGTATCATGATCAGTCACACGTGTGGAGCTTAACACAGGAGGTGTTCTGTTCACATTACGCTGTCTCACAATTGGGGTTTCACTAAGAAATCTTCCCCTCCCAAGACCTAATCCCGTAATTGTCTCGTAAGCATCAACTTCATCATCTTTTAAACTAAATGCCATGTTAACACTTTAAGATTAATTTTCAAACAGAATAAGCAATTGAAAAATATCAGAAAACGTGAGAAAAATAAATCACTTAAATGGGAAAATGCATAATTTGGTTTAAGAAATATCAAATGTCCGTTTGTATTCTCACAGTTCTTTTATCAACAAAACTGAACCTCAATGCAGCGTCCCTCGGCGACCCAACTGACGTTGATCCTGAAGCAAATCTTCTGATCCGGGTCACGGCACCAATGTAACCGGTCTGCAACTGACCGCTGTTACGTTACTGTCTCTGCGTTGTGTAATAGAAGGACCAGGACACTGTTACTGCGGTTCACCAGACCAGGGATGTTTATTAACAGTCGCTCACACCCAACATGGACTTATCACCATCTGTGGATCAACATCAATAAAGATGACAAACTGCTTGTGAAGATCTCATCATTACATCACCTCTCTCCACCGCATGCAATGCAAACTCCATTAACAATCAAAAATAATACACATAACATTGAAAGATGTGAAATACCTGTGGATCAACATCAATAAAGATGACAAACTGCTTGTGAAGATCTCATCATTACATCACCTATATGATACAACACTAGTTTAGTTGATTAATGATTCAAAGCCCTGTTAATGCATATCATACGGCCCACACAATATATCTTCACATTATTGATCCACTCACACATATATCATGCAATAAAACACAATACACAGTCTCTGTACTGTTCACAAAGGGATATCAACTCAATTAACATACTTTACAAACTTAATTCGCTCATAGATTGAAGAGCTCTGAAAAACGCTTACCTCTCTCCACCGCATGCAATGCAAACTGAAGAGAGGCGCGCGCACACTTCAAAATGGCACCACAACAGCGGCAGAAGAAAATATCAAAATAAAAGTCTCTGGAGAATAAATAGCAAAAATCAACATATATTGCTCAGAGAAAAACGGAAATAAATCAGTAATAAAATAATAAGGATTTTAGTGAAAAAGCAACAATACATTAAACTTGTATTGTACTTATTATAACTCGTTACACCATTTAACTTAGGCCTATATAAGTTAATAGCGTAGCAAGGAAAAACAGGAAGTGGTGTGATAAAAAAAGTGCAATAATTATCACATTTTAAAATCATCTTGGCAAGGACAAACAAACAGTAGTGGTATGATCTAATGGTTAATTTACAGGCTACTTTTAGTTGTTTTATTGAATTTGTGAGGCCTGCTCCTCCAATGGGACAGTCTAAAGCACAACTGCATCAGAGCTGCTGATTCTGGAGTCAGTCCTTCGTGCTGCAGTTCACTGTGCGGGACAGGGGAGCGTTTGGATTTCGTCTCCTCACACAGCCATGGATCTTACAAACGATACATTTTCTTCCACCCGGAAGTGTCTTTTGGTAACGATACTATTAATTTGTTCATTTCAACTCGTTAGATCAAAGCGAATAATCAAATGTCCTTCAGGATGCACTTGCACGACAGATTCAGTCATTTGTGTCGGTTCTTCTCTCATCCCCCGGACTATACCGAGTGACATCAACTCTCTGTAAGTGCAATATTATGTTCTCGTAACAATTTTGCGAGCGAAAATCCTTATAATTATACAGTATCAAACATAAAGATGGTGCGACATCCAAGCCTATAAAATATTTGTGTTTTCGAAACTGAACGCGCGCGTAGTGTACAAAAAAATCAAAGTGCAATATTTATTAATTTATTATTATTATTTTTAGGAGTATTGTTAATTGCAGTTTCCCAGACATCAAGGAGGCTATGTTCTCGCTCATGCCCTCACTGCAGTTAATGTAAGTGACTGCTGCACCACTTTATTCAATTTACCTGTTAATCTGCATTAGAAAACACTATAGGCTATTCAATTCAAGGCATGCTTTGTTATGTTGGAAGATTTAGGTAATTTCTGTACTATGGGACGGGTATTAATTGTGATAGTTTATGTAGGCCATTTCCTGGTATCTTTTTTCTCTCTCTTCTCAGTCTCCTTAGTTCTAATTCATTTTCTGAAATAAAGGAGGATGCATTCTCAGGGCTTCCTCATCTTGAGTATTTGTAAGTATTTGGACAGCTTTTCTGCAGTTACGTTTATGACAAAAAGTGATCACTTCTTTACATCATATACTGCTGACTAACTAAGATCCACATATTTGTTGGATATCTGGATCATTATCCCTGCAGTGTGATTGACTGAAATTCTTGGCGATGTATATTTTGTCTCATTTTGTTTCTCCAAACAGATTTATTGAGGGCAACAAAATTGAAGAGATAAACAAATATGCCTTCAGAGGACTTCGGGATGTTACACATCTGTGAGTATAACATGCAGCAAGGAAAGGCTAAGACATCGCACAATGCATATTAATTTAGATTTATGGTTGGCATCATATAATATTTAATTAAGTAGGTCATATATTTTTTGTTTAATATTTTATTTTCACTACATAATGTGATACCGAATGCACATGCATATTCCTAATCTAGTTGTATAATAAACATGACATTGTGTACTACGAATGTTGGCTCTTCGATGAATACTTTGTTCCTCTTTTGTAAGTCACTTTGGATAAAAGTGTCTGATAAATGTAAATTATACACTGCTGACTGCTATTGTCTTGAGTATTATTAATTATAAGGTACATTGGTGCTTAAAAATCCTGATTTATCTTACATACATAAGTATAAACTATAAATATTTGTTTTGCCTGTGTGTATTGATTCATTTCCTCTGTTTTTACAGATCATTAGCAAACAACAATATAAAAGCATTGCCCAGAGGTCTTTTTTCTGATCTGCGCTCTTTGATTGAACTGTGAGTTCTTCAGTTCACTATTTGCAAATGTGCACATGTAATCAACCACTTTTACCAAGCAGATAACTTGTGTATTTATATTTCATGTCTAATAAACAGAGACCTGCGAGGGAACATGTTCCAGTGCGACTGTGAGTCCATGTGGCTGATGCTGTGGTTGAAGCGATCCAATGCCACAATCTCAGATGTTTACTGTGCCAGTCCACCTCCCATGAAGGGTGTCCTGTTAAAGGATGTCCCAGAAAAACACAGCAAGTGTGTCTCCACAGGTAACTCAATTTATGTTGCTCAGATTTCTTTCTGTTGAATTTTTAATAAATGCTGTGAAAAGGAAGTTGTGATATTCTTTTCTTCCATATTTGTTTCTCAAACAAGAACAAATTCAGGGCGGGACTTGATTTTGTCAATCAGGAATTTATTTGATTGTTGGACTGTTGTGGTTTGCCATTGCTGTGATGTCATGTGAGTGACAGGTGTCCCGCAATCTCGCCAGTAAACATGTCATCAGAGAAGAGTCTCTGCGAGAGGAATTTATTTTGATTAAAGATTGCGAAGCCACATGTATTTTTTATTTTTTATGATAATGTGAACAGATAAATCATTCATAATAAATGCTGCAATATTACTTAAAAAAACAATAATTTTCCATTTTAATTTCATGGTGACTTTAAAGAAAATTGTATTTGTTCACACTTGTTTAATGACAATGAATGAATGTGCTACACTATGTATTGTTTCTTTTCCCTTCAGATTTTGTTCAGCATCAGATAGTGAATACTCAATCCATGTCAGCAGACATCTTCTTTCACAAAGATGATATATATGTTGCTATGGCCGTTCCAAATTCAGACAGCTGCATAATCATGGAATGGGATCACATTGAGACAAATTTCAGGCCTTTTGATGAAATCACAGGTTTGACATTGTTAACTCCATAATCATTTGTCATATCTATGAAAGAGTATAGAAGTTTATTTTTATTTTTATTAATAAATTATATTTCAGGACGGTCTGTTGTTGGGTGCAGGTCTGTTCTGATCAACGAGCAGGCACTTGTCATTGTCTCCCAGCTCTTCGATGGCTCCCTTGTCTACAAATACGACCAAGCACAGAATAAGTTCACCAAGTTTCAAGCAGTTGAAATGCTTAATGTGTCCAAGCCAAATGACATTGAAGTCTTCCAGATTGGAGATGACTGGTTCTTCCTTATGGTGGACAGTTCCAAAGCTGGAATGACAACTCTGTTCAAATGGAACGAAACCGGTTTCTACCCATATCAGTTCCTTCATGAGTGGTTTCGTGATACCGATGCAGAGTTTATTGATTTAGATGGCAAATCTGTTCTCATACTAGTGAGCCGCTCCCAGGTTCCTGTTATCTACCAATGGAACAAGAGCACCCAAAAGTTTGTTCTACATGATGAGATAGCAAGTATGGACGACATTGTCAGCGTGAAGGCCTTTAGAATTAAGGACGTTCTCTACCTTGCCCTCGCCTGCTACATCGGTGACTCAAAAGTCATGAAGTGGACCGGCAAACACTTTGAAGAAGCACAGGGCTTCCCTTCACGTGGCGCCACGGTATTACAGCCCATCAAGTTCAAAGACCAGCACTATTTGATTCTGAGCAGTGATTATTCTTTCTCCCAGATCTTCAGATGGGATGAGGAGAACCAGAGTTTTATCAAGTTCAGGGATGTGTATGTTCAATGGCCACGCTCATTCACAGCACTGTCAACAGACCAGCGTGATTTTGTGCTGGCCACCAGTTTCAAAGGCAAAACCAAGGTTTTTGAACATATTTCAGTGGATTATAGCAAATGATGCATGTGCTGTTATTTGCTCCATCTGGTCAGATGCTAAAACAAAACTCTATTCCTCAATATATGCATACATTTAACCTTGATATTTATGAATGTAATGTTTCATCAACAAAAAGGCTGACACCCAGTGCACATCTCTAGTCTAGCAAAAACTATTTATGCAACATTTTTGTATTAAAGTTTCAATAAATAATGCACTGCAGCTTAACTTATTCAGATGAATGTTTGCTCATATCAGGGCCCTTTTAAATAATTAAATTGTGAAAATATTAGGTTCACCAAAGGTAGGGACTCAGACTTCAATCCAAAAGACTGTGGACTTAAGCTTGTCAGCTTCAAGCTAATTTAACCTAATGAGCTGGTTTGACTGTATGCAAGCATGTTATTGGTGCTGACTAGAGCTATTATTCAGTAGAGACCCTCAATGTTATTGCCTTTGATGAATGAAAGCCTTAGATTTATTTATTTTACAGAATCTTTTTGTCAGTTTTATAACTGTAGCTGGCCGAGCAATATACTGAATGTAATTTGAAAATATATTAATGATAATAAATAAAAAACAGCATCTTCTATTGATCTGCTCACTCATTCTTGTTGGTTCTCATTCACATGGATGCATTTTCAGTTTCTCACAAAGAAGCCAACTGCACAAATGGTTTAGCAGCTTGTTATGAATGCATCACTGTTCCATACTCTCAATATAAACACAGAACATAATAAGAAATAAGCACATTAAAATGGCCATTCCAGATGACACTTTACTCCTTGACAGTGAGAAACTGCTTGTGTTCACAAGGATCACTTTACCAGCCAGTCAGCAGCATCATTCTTTGTGACAGAGCACTTAGGTGTGATAAATAAGACTGCATCAGCAGAATGTCACAGATGTAAGCACAGAAATGACATGTAATGTAAGTTAGAGGCCTATATCTATAGCCTATATGATATTGTGTGCTGTGCATTATGTGCACATTATTATTATATATTGGCGTATATACAGTATATAGAGAGAAAGCCTATAGGTTAACCTTAAAGGGTTAGTTCACTTTTAAAAAAACAATTGCTGAAAAGAAATTGCAGAATGGACTGTGTAGAAATATGGTTGAGAAAGAAGGGTCTTATCTAGCGAAACGATCGGTCATTTTATAAAACAATTTTTTTTATATATAGGCCTACTTTTTAACCACAATTGTTCGTCCTGTGCTGGTCTGCGACGCACCACGTTTTACGCCATCACGTTGGAAAGGTCACGAAAAAAAAATTAACAGATGTTGGACGATTTTGAAGTTGGAGGAGAAAATGAGATGGAGATTTTCGCCCTTCCCTACTTTTTTTGAACCAGAGTACACAGGCAAATAACTTAGATGACGAGAACGTGACCTTTCCAACGTGAAGACGTAATGTGTGGCGCACTGCAGACCAGCACAAGACGAACAATTGTGGTTAAAAAGTATATAAATTGTTTAGTTTTTTTTTTAAATGATGATTGTTTCGCTTTGAACCTTGAGGCTTTTGAACCTTCAAACCGTTGGTTGCCATTGAAGTCCATTATGTGTAGAAAAAGCCTGGAATGTTTTCCTCAAAAACCTTAATTTATTTTCGACTGAAAATAGAAAGACATGGATATCTTAGATGACATCGGGGTGAGTAAATTATCAGCAATTTTTTTTTTAAAAGTGAACTAATCCTGTAATATAAGTGTTAATCTTAAAGGGATAGTTCACCCAAAAATGAAAATACTGTCACTACTCGCCTTCATGTCGTTCCAACCCCGTAAGACGTAGGCTACGTTCATCTTCGGAAAACAAATGAAGATCTTTTTGATGAAATCTGAGAGCTTTCTGTCCCTCCATTGACAACTATGCACCTTGATGCTTCAAATAGTTAATAAAGAGATTGTAAAACTAGGCTAATCCTTATGAATTGGGCGGTTTAGTCCAATTTTTCTAAAGAGACTCGATCGCTTTATGGACAGATTTAATTTAGTGTTGTTGTATTCACATATAAACATTGATCAGCAAACATAAACAGAAGCTCAACCGAACCTGCTTGACACACAAGAACAAACCTCTTGCAGAAGCTCAAATGTGACCCTTCGCAGGGAGCTTGATTGACAGGTGATCTGACCAATCATACTTCGCCATCCGCCATTTTGTCCGACAAAGCAGTCAGGAGAGTTAGTAGACTAACATGGGAGGATTTAAACTTGAAAAACGGATTGTACTGACGCCTTTCCGCGGTTAAAACAACATTCCTTCTTATGTTCATTTATGTTTATTTGATGCTATAAATTAACTAGAAAGAAGAGATGATCGGTTCACGAGAAGCTTTAACGGAGGCTCTACAGCGATCTGTCAGACACATTAAAGAGCCACAAAACGGTATTTATTGTTTAAATTTCTTTTAAAAAATGACCAAATTTGAAAGGTGAGACTTTGTTTGATATGTTTAATATCAAAAGTAACCGAAAAGTAACCTGGTCTGTCCTGTCTGTCAGCGTGTTGTCAGTCTCCTCTCTGCTCCGCAATGTATTTTTCACATAAGAGATTTTCCACTGCGTGAGAACCTATTTTTTTACAGTCTATGGTGAGAACATGGTGTGGCGTGAGAGCGGCGTAGCTTGTCGGGCATAACCGCCTTTCCACTGCACACGACAAACGACAGCCGTCGGACCGGAAGTCGTTCATTTCCAATAGAGAGCCTAAGTCCCGCCCCTCCGCTTCCGGCTCATGGGACCTTATTTCGGACTGTGTACGTCACCGTTGCTCGTATGTGTGCAGTCTGGTACAAAACACTCAGGGGCATGACGGCGTAACGTTACGATTATAACATAAGACTATAGAAAAAATGACAGACGTTAGCTTCAGTAAAGTTAGCTTCATTCATTGAGTGAAAAGGTATGACGTCACATGTGCGCCTTTTCGGTTTGTAGTCTTTGTAATTACGTATTTTCACAGTCTTATACCTCAACAGTTTTCCATCAAACTGCTACTTTCTTGACTTTAAAATGTATATTTTAAATTGACAAACACCATATGTGTAATTCAGGGCACAATTCAAACGAGCCATTGACCACCATACAATATTTTTCCGAATTAAGGCCCCATGGTTGTCAACCGGAAGGGGAGGGACTTAGGCTCATGGAGAGTCGTACGGGAGCTGCGGGGAGTTCCGATCGTTCCGAATTCGGATCCGATTTGAGCTTTGGATCCGTTGAAATATCTGAACTTCTGCGGCTAGACTGTATGCGACTGGTCGACCGGATGTGATGTATTCTGATCAAGAATACTATGTCAGAACCATAGACAGTATATAAGATGGACACAGCGACCCCATAGACTTCAACGGAGAAAAGTGAAGCCCATTTGAAGCACTCACTTCCTGATCGCCAGGCGAACTGCGCAGGCTCAAACTGAGCTTGAACACGTGAGCAACGTGTCTGACAGCTGTCAGTCTTCTAGTAGCTGTGCGGAGAGAAATCTGAATCATTCCCTTCCGAATCTCGCAGAGACGGAGAGCGTGAGTATTAGCTGTCCACGAGCTAGCAGCGGGAGCAACTTTATCACTCTCTGTGGGCTACTCCCTTCACTTCATCGGACTTAATGCCTCCACGTTCCCCCGATTGCCTGCGAGCGTCTACGCCGGTCTATACGGTAATTTCTCTACGGTGCGACAGAGAGTCGCGTAAGTTATGACGCAATCGTTAGCCTATTTTTTACAAAAACGGCTTCTACGGGGCCATAACGTAAGGTACAAGGTATGGAGCCTTTTATACATTGTCGAGTTTCTTTAGAAATAAATAATGGACAAATGAAGTCTTTGGACGCCTCAGATGTAAAGTTATTCGCTGTCAAAGTGACGCAAAAATGAATGGGAGTCAATGGAATGCTAACAGCAGGTGAAGTTCTGCTACAATGGCGGCGCCCGCGGAGGCTTCAGTTTCCGGCGGATGGATTACCCCCTTGGTCAGAACTATGAGCGCGAGGCTAGAATTATTATTTTCTTTTACTGTCTATGAGAATTACCAATATGTTAATTCTTTAATGTTATTCTTTAAACGCTATTTCTGTGAAATGTCGGTTATTAACAATTATGTCAGAAAAAAATATTTTATTAATAAATCAATATATATTTATATTGTAGCTCTATAAAATCTACTATGTTTTTATTTTAGATGTATTGAGTGTAATTTGTTTTGTGTGGATATATTCATGCTTGCACTACATTCATTAAAATCGTGAATAGCCGAAGGTAACGGTTGCTTCACGACCCAATTTCAAAGTTCCGTGCGACTGACACTAGGGGGCGAAATGCGACAATCGTATGCGAATGTCGTGTGCAGTGGTAAAGTTGTGTATGATGTCAGCGGAAGGACAGAAAGGTCAGATTTCATCAAAAAGATGTTTAATTTGTGTTCCGAATCCGAAGATGAACGAAAGTCTTATGGGTTTTGAACGACGAGGGTGAAGTTAGCCTAATGATGGAAATTTGATTTTTGGGTGAACTATTCATTTAAACGAGTTTGGAACAACGAGGACGTGCAGTATGATAGAATTTTCATTTTTTTATTTGGTCATCGCAAAACATAACAGAACGAATATGGCTTAGATAATTACAATAATTAGCAAGTTACAACATTATGTGAAATTCGTTATGTAAAAATAACGTGCTTATTGCAGCAAAACAAATGCATTCGCAACGATAATTTATAATTTATTTGAGGCCATAGAAGCATTATCACATTACTTAACGTAAAAATCTACATTACCCATGGTACAGTCACTTCACCAGAGTGCACCAGAAATTCTCTCTCTATGGCTCTGGAGTGCACTTCACGTGAATTGCGTTCTTAAAGGGACACGCTGCCACTGTTGGCCATCATCCCAGCCGGAAATGATGTACGTGTCGTGATATTGATGAAACCTGAAACATGTAATCGTGTCATCCTCGTCGCAATAGATGCTTAGACGTGACAGTTGTTGTTATTGACAGATTTTTTTAGAAGAATACTCTCTGACCGAAAATGAATCCTTCCAGAAGAAGCGAAAGTGATTGGCAGGGTCTGGTGAATGAGGTAGGAAACGCAGACATATTGATGCCTCACGCTCCTCTGCACTCCGTGAATCATACTATCATCAGCATTGCACGGTATAGAGGATGCTTAAATTAACCATATAATATGGTTTTCAATGAATTTACCGACTTGACGTGTGTAAAATTTAATGGCATGATTTTCTAAATACGATTTGCTGATGTACAGAGACATAAAAGCCCCTTTACTGTACCCGTGTTTTCATTTTTTGTGACCGCTTCTGCCTCTTATCGAATAAGTATCTTTATATCATTACATCTTTAAATGTCTTGCATAATAATAAATCAAATACGTAAGGTCTGACACGACATGATCAGCGGAGGGATTAACTTAAATCTTTATCCTCTTTCCTCTTCTCGTCAAGATCCATGAACGGCGCTGAATTCAGGGTAGACTGGCATGCAAATGAAGCAAATCTTGAAAGTAATGATTTTAAACTGCAATGTTGCACTATTACAGAGTGATAAAACAATCTCCTTAGGCTACACAAATCATCATACACGCACAAGCACAACATTTAAGAGAGGTTGCTTTCTAATAGTGTGAACGTAAGTATGATAGTGCATAGCCTAATTTCAAAGGATTGGTTGACCACTTCGTAGGTTGTTTTAATTTAAAGGTAGGACTTAATTAGTCCTTTATAACAGTGGGTCAGGGCCATTGATGGCCTTCAACAAAACTTCCAAGGGGGCACCGTGAATTAATTAATAATTTTAAACTGATTAATTAATTAAGTCATGGCGTCCCCTTGGAAGTTTTGTTGAAGGCCATTAATGGCCCTGACCCACTGTTTAGATCCAATGTTATAAAGGACTAATTAAGTCCTAGTTGGACTAATTAAGTCCAACCAGTAACTGTTTGATACTTTAAAAAGTAACATTAAAGCATCTAAATACGTTCTAATTTTATTAAAGAACATGAAGTTCCCGAAACATCTGAAATCAAAGCTCAGGTTATTTTGTTGGAAAACACTATAAACAGTGCAAAACCCCACTTTGATCATTGTCTTTTCTGGCAATGGTGACTAATGCATTGAATTGGAGCATTAAATACCCCATTGTTTTCTTTCTGTGCCTAGTTCCTGGTATGCAAGAGAAAACTGGAGAGTAAGAAGGAGGCACTGCTGATCTTATCAAAAGAACTGGACACCTGCCAGCAGGAAAGGGATCAGTTCAAATTAATGGCAAACCAGCTCCGTGAGCGCCACCAAGGGCTGAAGAAAAAGTACAGAGAGCTCATAGTGTGTATTCTATTCTATTCTATTCTATTCTATTCTATTCTATTCTATTCTATTCTAAATTGATTAAACAATCATGCTAGAAGTATGAAGTAGAAGACATAATTTATTTTTGCAATTTATATATATTATCATTATAATGAAGTGTAGTTCTGTCATGACAACTCTCTGAGTGTTTGGAAGGTTTCTGAAAGCATTCTGCACTGCTATAGCAAATGCAGACCACCAAGTATTTAAAGGTTAAGCAGCAAGCTTATTGGCTACTGATACGGCTGGAACCAGTCAGCGGTGCCTTTTAGAGAATATGTTTCCATCACCCTGTTTTTATTCTCATTTAGAAGTATTGCATTATAAACGAGTGAGGGAAAATCCAAATTTCGAGGGGGGGAAATTCCTTTGATTCGCCAAAAAAAGTATTTAAGCTCGCTTGAGGTGGTTTTTGACTTGTGCGAAAGAGTTAATACAAATAATGGGAGATGGAAACTCATTTACTTAATACATTCTGACATAGTGAACATTAAACTCATATGACTAATTTGCTATTTCTGCTGATGGTATTTTATTTACTGTTGGTTACTAGGTTACCAATACCACCATCCTCTGCTTGAACAACTTGATTGAAACATTTGAAACGCCTTTTTTTTTTTTTTTTTTTTTTTGCGAACTTTGATCAAATTGGCTTCACGTTTGGATGGAGACCCAGCTACTGACGTGATTGCAAGCAGATTGAGTTAAGGAAATATCAGCCTGCGCCATCTAGAGGTCATGACAGAACTTTGTATTTATATGAACTGTTTTTTACTTCTTTTTTTTTCATTAATAGGATGGTGACCCCTCTCTGCCTCCTGAAAAAAGAAAGCAAGTATGTTTGTTATTATCATCTATTTAAACATGTCTAAATATATATCCTCTGTTAGATGCTTTTATGCTCAATTTAATTAATTAATTCTGAATTGGCATTTGAGTGTCTTTACACAGACCTTTTAATGCTGCTCAGAGGTGCATAAATGCATTTATACAGCACTTCCAGCTGTATGCTTTGATGCTAGGGGCTGAGGTGGGTCAGAGCAGGCATCATTAAGCCTGGCTTTTATGCAGCATTGCATCTTTACACAGAACTTTGAGCAGGCACAGAGCAGCCTTAACTTATCTCTGTAAAGATGCCTTATTATGTATACAACTGAATATATGTTAACAAAACATATGTATTACTTGTCTAAAAGTCAAATGTGTTGTTCGACCTGTGTTTGCCACAGGTCAATCTGGCGCAGTTACTGAGAGACTCGAGAGAACAGAACAAACAGCTGGGTGACGAGGTGAAAGAACTGAACCAACGTTTAGCAGAAGTGCAGGGTGATAACAAGGTATGGGCTTTGCACACGCAGATCGGGTCATTTCTTTGCATGACTAAATCATATGCAGATGTTTGCAAAGTCATATGAGTAGTCGCATGCTTATGAGGCTTCAACGTTTTCATCACAGTCCATATATTGTGGTATAGCATAGATATATGCAGTCTTTTCATCACACAGCTGCTGAGGATGACCATTGCAAAGCAGCGTCTTGGGGACGAAGAGGTGGGGGCTCGTCACTTTCCAGCCCATGAGAGAGAAGATCTTGTTCAGCAGTTAGAGAAAGCTCGAGAACAGGTGCTTTGGCTTTGGCATTCTACATGTTTTGGGTTCAAATCAAACTTAAAGTCCCCCTGTAGTCAATATCACTTAAAACTAATCTTTAATCACCAAAATTAAGTTTTTTCCTTCATGCCTTAAAATAGCTTGAATGCAACTCAAAGGTACACCCTTGCCTCATTTATTATACATGTAGTTCTGTGAATATGCAAATTAGCCCCGCCTCCACTCACTCACACCAGCTCAGAGATCCACTCGCTGACGATCACACGTTGACGTGATTGGTAACAAGGTGGTTTGTGATGTCGGAAACACCAGCGATTTCAAACCGGGATTTTGAGACTGTCTTTGGCTCACTGCAGTTTTAAAGAGAAAATGACTTGTGAACTTGCACATGGTTTGTCTTACAGCATCTTAAAAACACTACATGTAAACAAGATTAAAAGCTGGATATTCACCACAAGGGGACTTAAGTTCTCAAGAATATCTTAATGTACCATGTCTCAGTTTTTTTTGTCTTAGATTTGAGGTAAAAAACAAAACAAAGATAGTATACACTAATATAGTTCTTTGTCCTTACCCTATGATGTTGTAGAATGAAGCACTGGAACAAAGCTTAAAAGCAGCCACAGATGAACTTCACGATGTGAGAGCAGAGCGTAATGTCTACCAGGAGAAAGCTCACAGACTAAATCTGGAAATTAACCACATCTTGGGTAGCAATGAGAACCGCATCCTGGATATAGATGCTCTTTGTATGGAGAACAGGTCAGTGTTGACATGTTCAGGATATACACACATTTAGCATTAGTAGTAAGAGATAAACTCCCCACAATAATTATCATACATATACAGAAATGTATTATTTAATATCTAAAATGATCCATAAACTAGTGCAATTTAGTTTTCCACGACAGTCAGTATATTTAACAGAAGTGTAGAAAACCTCAGTAACATAACGACTCAGTAAGGACTTAGTAATGCACAATTTGCAAACATGTAGGGTATGGGCTTGTTGCATGTGGCCGCCATGTTGGATTTCCGATCTAGTGAGTGTGTGCATTGCATAGACACTTCCGGTTTCAGAGAGCTGGAGAAAAACAGAAAATTATCTTTTATAGTTGTTTATAGAATCTGTTATATCACTTAAAATACTACTTAGTAATTTGAAATGCACGCATGTATGAGTCAGGTGAATGACTGAAATACACTTTACTGTCCACAAAGAGAAAAATTACTTGGACAGATGCTGCATGCACATATGCCTACTGTAAATATACAAATATGTAAATGTAACTACATTTTAAAATAAAATATAGCAAAACAATTTGTGTAAAATCAAGATAAGACATACAGAACCATCAGTTTGCTACGCACCCACACCCATCAGGAAATATTTTATTTCTTGCATCAACCCGATAGGATTTTTCCATTGGCTTTTTGACTATTGCAGAAAATAAACTTCTTGTTCAACAAATGTTTATGATTCTCTTATGTTTTGTTCATCATGAGAATCTTCACAAATGAACACAACTTGAATTTTGAAGCCTGAATACAATTGGCAGAAGCAAAAAACTAAACGTAGGCTAACAAACTACACACAATTCTTCCAGTTTTTATTTAAAAAAGGTTTTCCCTGAAAGTTTGAGTTAGAATGGTATAAACACGAGACTGTGAAAGTGGACTAGTGTCCCTGATGTTTAATGTCCCTGATTGACAGACTCTGTAGTCTCATTTAACCACTTGTAAGCAACTGCCTTTTTCAAGACAGTGAAAGTTTTTTTTTAAATCTCAAGGGTTATTACTTATTTTATATGGTAAAATAAAATGTGAAAATATCTTAATAATTGTGTTAACCACAGACCTTATTTCAGGCATTTAAAGGCATATAAGCCCTTTTTTGTTGTTTTTACATTGACTTCAGGGTCGGAAGTGGTAAAATGTTAACTTGTTTCCAGGTTTTGGCCTACAAAAATGTATGTGTGTCCCTTGTAAAAAAAAAACATAGTGCATAGTATAAGTGCATAGTGTATAAGTGTGCACTACATCATTTGGAACACCAGTTACTGGTAAGTCATCCCTGCTGCACTCATGATCAGAATTGTGGTAAGACTGACCTCTAGTGGTATGGTGGGGATGTTACAGGCAGTGATGTGACAGTTGTAACATGTCCAGGTGGCTTTGTCAGTGCTTAAATACTATCATATCAATAGTGCTATTTTAGCTAATCATGTTGTGGGTAATTTGACTGTATATCATACTGAAATCTTCAAAATATCTTCTTTCTTTAGATATCTGCATGAACGGCTTATGCAGCTTCAGGAGGAAGTCAGCCTCCTCAAAGCAAATGTCATGAAGTATAAGGTATTTATTACACATACAACCAAATGTATATAAACACAAAAAAATTAACTTACTTTAATTGTAATATGTGTAAACTCATTCTGTATTCTGATCTGAGCATATCATATACTCATGCATTTTATTACAGAGTGCTTTGGAAAGCAAGAAGAACTGCAAAGTCTATGGAAAGTCCAACAGCAGCGCTCTGACAGGTGTCCTCTCTGCTAAACAAGGTACCACACAGCACTCCTATAGAATCCAAACAGTAACATTTACAATTCTTTTTGAAGGAATGATACTTAGACACTATTCATATGTTTCCAGTACAAGAGTTGTTGCTGTCTGAGGAGAATGGCTGCAGTCTCCCAGTCACTTCACAGTCCATTAGTGACCTGAAGTCCCTGGCCACTGCTCTGCTGGAGACCATCCATGAGAAGAACATGGTCATTCAGCATCAACGGCAAACCAACAAGTATGTTATGACACCTCATTTTCTGTGCAGAAAATCACAGAATATCTAGTTTATTAGCATTGTGAGATATCAGTTAAGTCAAAGTTACTTTTTATAATACTTATTGTTTTATAAGATTTAACTAATAGTTTGTGTATGTTTTAACAGGATCCTGGGTAACCGGGTTGCAGAACTGGAAAGAAAATTGAAAACATTAGAGGTGTCTGGGTTGTGGAGTCTGCCAGGTAAACATCACGTCTAATTCTATGCAGTTTACATTAATGATCGTTTAAGTTTAGTTTAGAACTTTACTTCTGTGTAACATAATATAGTTTATCTTGCTTATTTTAAATAACTTTCAATTGCTCTCCTATTTCTGCTTTCCACTCTTTCTTCTCAACTTTCTTCTCAACTCTCTGGAGGCATCACCTACAATGTGTCTCTTGGACTAGGGAGTACGTTTATTATTCAATATCATTTTTGCCTTTTATACCTTTCTGGAATTTTCTTCAAACTAATTCTATCAACACTTCTTGTTAACTTGACAATATAGCTATAATTTATAATAGTTCAGTAGTACATTTGGTGACGCCAACATTGTTTACAGGAAGGAAAGCTGTTATTGTCCTGAGTGACTCTCAGCATGTCCAGTCCACCACAGAGCAGTCTGTACATCTAACACCAGAGTCAATGGGTGAGTTGTTAGTTATTATTACTATCCTGTGCTAAATGATTTGTTTAATTAATCTAAATAATTTAGTAGGCTAAATTAATAAGGCTAAATGTTTAGTGTTTTTTTAATATTAGTGCTGTCAGTTGATTAAAAGAAGATTAACGAATGAATCAGATATTTTTCCTGTATATAATCGAGATTAATCGTACCTAACATTAAAGTTTTTCATATTTAATTTATATTGTAATAATTTCACATTTAGGGCCCTATCTTGCACCCAGCGCAATTGACTTTGTACACCGACACATGTATCATTCCTATTTTGCACCCAACGCACAGCGGACTTTTCCCTCCACAGACGCACGTCGGTAAATTAGGGAATGAACTTGCGTTCCTGGGGGCGGTTCAGCGAAAAGAGGAGGCGTGTTCCGGCGCAAACGTTCCCTAGTGCTATTTTGCAGTTTCAGAAAACAATTCCACCACAGACCAGGAAAAACCTAGTCAGTGGCGCGTTATTCAGATGCTATTTTAAGGGCGCATGCTTGGCCATAATGTAGCGTGTGCACAACGCGCATACACTTTGCTTCTCTCATCTACACAGACGCAGCAGTTTTCATTATTTCAAATCATACATTTTTACAAGAAAAAATATTACCACACGAAGGAAATCATTGTGGTGTCCGTGAAGATGTGAAAAAATAGGCATACATCTAGCTTACACATTTACCCAAATTATTCAGGCTAATTGTAGACATGACGGATCAAACCTGTTTGATCAATAGTGGCAAGACACATCGGTATATAAGGACACCTGACAAAGTGGGTTGTCCGTCAAGAACCAGGAAACAAAATTCTGAAGACTGCGAAATCCCCTTTACCATCTTGCGCCTGGCGCTTGTGCCGTTATAATAGCAATGGAACAAGCACGCCTGCTCTTAAAGGGAATGTGAGATGGCGCTCTGATTGGTTTATTTCATGCCCAAACCACACCTATGAATAATGTAGTTACTTCAGACCAACCCATTTTAGATTTGCGTCGAGCGCAAGAGTCATTTATCCCGCCGGTATAATTGCAACAGCGCCCAAGATCCGCCCACAAAGTTACTTGCGTTTCGCATTTGATACTTGCGTTTCAGATCGTTAAAATAGGGCCCTTAATCTCCAAATGAATGTGGAAACAACATAAAGACAGTGGCCTATAATTGAGCCTGAATGGTTTAAAAGTATTTGCGTGAATAAAAGCGGTATCATATAATGTAACGCTAGCCAGAGAAACAGAATGATAGATGACAGAAAAACGGATGCTGCATTAATGGCATTCAATATTTTTTATGCATACGATACATTTTTTCATCTTAACGCATTAAATGAGGAATATTGTGACATGTACGTATGACCACAATCGAGTTCAGAAACAGTGTTTACTGATATAGAGAATAAATTCCTTTGTAGTGGACTTTGCAGACCTTTTTCATGCTCAAACAGCAACATAAAGTTAAAAGTGTAAAAAGCATAATAGGAAAAAAACATTTTTAGAAAACTTCAGCATCACACAAATCAATGTTTTAAACTGTAACTTTTGGAATCTATTCCAAAAATTGCAAACCTCATGTGAGTAAAACTGCTCATATAATATTTTGGTTAACTTCCAAAAACATTTTCTGAACGTAAATCACCTCTTTTCACTGGAAAGAAGGGAAAAATTATTAGTCTATTTAAAAAATAATAATAACAACAACAACAAAGTGTTATTGCTGTGTGTGTGTTTTTTTAAGTTCAAACTTTGATGATCAATCTCTCTGCAGTAGGAGATGAAGAGATTGTTACTGGAGAAGAGGTCACAGAGGACACTGGACTGGCTGTGGCAGTCGAGTTGAACCAAAAGGATGATTATTTTACCTGCCCATATTCAGTCTCACAAACTCCACAATTCAGTAATCCAGCAGAAAGTGTCCAGCCTGTGGGGAGCACACGGTGTAAAACCCTTGCTTGTTGTGACTCTGAGAAGCCTGTGTGTCCTGCTGAGAGGGAATCAGAAGAACATAATGAAGATCTTACAAGCCGGGGATCTCAGTCTATGAACACAGAAGTGTCTTTGAAAGGTTCAGAAGAAGAGGCTGTGAAGAATGAGGATCCTGTTGTTCTTTCTGAGGAGGACTTTGATATTCAATGTGTATTAGAGGACAGTCTGCCTGTGGCATCAGAGACATTTGACAATTTGGACTGTATTTCTGGACCTGAGCCTTGTACACCGGAACAGCAAACAGAGCAATCGGTCGAAAAAGAAACAGCGCATGCTTCCCTAGACACAAGTTCTCCTGTTCATACTTCATCACACCAGGAATGAATGTTGTTCTTAGTGATATTAAGAACTATGAGAGAAGCGCATAAAAACACCTCCATTCATTGAAGCCCCACTTAAAACAAGTGTACACAATGAAAAAGACTGGCAAAAGAGTAAAAAGAGCTGTTGAATGTCTAAATTAAACGCATTTATTATTTCAATTACGTTCAAAGCAATATAAAAAAGTTCACCATGAGGATGGCTGGTAAAACCAGTCTGAGATCATCAAGAATCTCGAATGAAATCTTAGATCTGATGCCGCTATGATGACACTACCAGCAAGTTTCTTTTCTTTTTCTAGAGGTTATTGTGAAATCATTTCAAAGACACTATTTATTTTATTTGGAATATTTATAATTCATTTTAATCTTCTTGTAATTTGTCTTTATGAGTAAAACACAACATGCAATTCTTGATCCACATGCATAAGGTAAAGGTTATTTTTTCCTTAATACACTGGATGTCATTTCAACCATTATGATTTGTTTCTTACAGTCAGTATATTTATTTAATTTAATATTTGTCTTATTTATTATAATTGATCTTAATGATTGTAATAGTGTTTGATCTGAGAAGGTTGGTGTAAAATCATTCTCTGTAGATCACCTAATATTATACTGTAATATAGTGTAAAAATAAAATGGGAACAATCATCAGCTTGAAAGCTTAAGTTATATTTATTTATACACAAAAGCACTGCATTTCAACACACTAGCGATTGCTATATAATAGGCCTGTTACTAGGCTAGATGATCAGTTTAAGTGGTATGTGTTGATTTGACCTGTTGGGTACACCAGAAAATATTTATAGTGACGGAAGCATTATCTTGTTGTTTACTCGATGTCCTCGCGTCAGTGTTTTATTGAAATTAAATCAATGTAACATGCGCGCTTATGGAAGTAAAATAATGCCAAATGTTTTTTGAAATAAAAAAAGCCATAATGTTATTCCCCCGATGCTGATGTACAGAACAAATGTTACATTTGAGGATAGACATATATTTCTCTTGGTTGTTTAGTTGCCTTAACTTTATATCGCGGTGATGTGCTGCAGTACTAGGGTTTCCCTCAATAATTCAGGATTGCTGGACATATAAAACGCTTATCTTAATGGACTAATACAGTGATATAAAAGACCAAACTCGCACCTTATTGAGAAGGCTGTACTATATGGCTACAGGCAAGCAGATGGACTCAGAATATGAACTTAACGCGCAAAGTTTCACGCTAAGCGTTTCCCAGTGATATACTGGCTGTAAAGTCCGCTTGACGTTGGACATTCGCACATTTAGGGACCGTCTCTTTTAAGTTACATACGACATTGGTATACACGTTTCTAACTCACTGTTCTATCTGGAGGCACGTCACTGTGCAAGTTGACTTTTTTTTTATAGAGTTTTGTGTTTTTGTTGCTGTTTGCGTTTTATTTAGCTTTGTACTATCTGCCTGATGATCCTAGCCATGTGTGTTGTCCAATTATTTGAATTGGAGACCGAAATCTCTCTGTAATTTTTATTGTAAATTTGCTATCACTCATCGTGATTGTATCCAGAGGTTTTCTAATTTTCGCAGTTCAAATGGCTTATCACCACATTTCTACTGCCTTCCCACTGATTTGCAAGCTCTGTCCCAGTGAGCTTCTTCCTAAAAGTGGGCATGACCTCTGGCCATCATCCCTGGGTGTTCTGCATCTGAAGAAAGCACTTAAGGATCCCTGCCCGCAGTGTAGCTTACTGCCTATGGGGAGAGGCAGTTGTGTTTGGCGGGACTGGACCACAACTGGGAGGCAATTCTGACTTTGCGGCAGAGAGCTCAAAAGCGCCGCTGGTGCTCCTTGGGTTAAGAAGACATCTAGTTTAAAGGAACACTCCACTTTTTTTTGGAAATAGGCTCATTTTCCAACTCCCCTAGAGTTAAACAGTTGAGTTTTACCGTTTTCAAACCCATTTAGCCGATCTCCGGGTCTGGCGGTAGCACTTTTAGCATAGCTTAGCATAGATCATTGAATCTGATTAGACCGTTAGCATCTCTCTCAAAAAAAATTACCAAAGAGTTTCTATATTTTTCCTATTTAAACCTTGACTCTTCTATAGTTACATCGTGTAAGACCGACGGAAAATGAAAAGTTGCCGATATGGCTAGGAACTATACTCTCATTCCTGCGTAATAATTAAGGAACTTTGCTGCCGTACCATGGGTGGAGCAGGCGCAATGATATTACGCAGCGTGATGATATTAGGCTAACTTCCGTCAACATAACCAACGTGACAACCTGCTTGCACAGGGAGCGTGCCTTGTAACCATAGAGACAGTTGTGAGAGACGATACAGAAGAAATTTACTTTGCTGCACTACCTAATTTGCAGGCTGCAACTACACAAACTTAGTGCCGGTCATGTTGAAAGGCGCTGCGTAATATCATTGCGCCTGCTGCACCCATGGTACGGCAGCAAAGTTCCTTGATTATTACGCAGGAATGAGAGTATAGTCTCAGTGTCCCTCCACAACCTCAAAAGGCCAAAACTTCAAGGCCTGAGACGCTAGGGCCGGTAATCCCTGAGTTACTGGGAGAGCACGGTGTCAGACCCTTGATGATCCGGGTAAAGAGTTTCTCCTGCACAGTCCATCAAGTTCAATTCGATCACAATGTGTGACTCTCTGTCTCCGTCTCAGATGATGGATATCCGAAACCTTCTTGCCCAGTTTCGTCTCTACAGTATGGGGTGTTACTGAGGCTGATCGGGCGGCTGACGGCAGCGTAATTACCTTTATCAGGATTACTTCAGCTGCAGCCCCTGCAGGTATGGAACAGCCTCCTCCTGTTGGATTCATCCCAACATCGGCATCGACAGATTGTAGTGACTCACAGTTCGTGCCCCTCAGCAGTGGACATCACTGGCCAGTTTGGAACCACAGAGGTATCAATGGTAAAAGGTCAAGGGACTGGTCAATGGATCACATCAACCTATTGGAGATGCGTGCAGTCATTTATTTACGGTACTGGGGGGCCACCACGTGCTTGTACATGTCCAGGAAATGCACACTTTAGAACCATTTTAAACACTACATCAAGACCCATCTGCGTCATCTTCTCAGTTCTTACGCATGCGTCGTGGCGAACTCGTTCTCGTGAACTCACGTCAGAGGCCCACACAGAAGAAAATGAATAATTGAATAAAGTCGTTATTTTTGTTTTGTTTTTGCGCACAAAAAGTATTCTCGTTGCTTGATAAACTTAAGGTTGAGCTACTGTAGTCACTAGACTATTTTAACAATGATTTTACTAACTTTTCTGGACCGGCAGAATGAAATTGCCTAGAAGCCTATGAAGGAGTGATCCAGCTCTCAGATTTCATCAAAAATATCTTTAAGGTGCAGTGTGTGATTTTTAGCGGCATCTAGAGGTGAGGTTTGCGAATTGCAAACAAATAGTCACTTACGGCCTATCCCTCCCTTTTCTCCCCACATAGCAAACCCACAACACAGCGAGGGAGAAGATTAGTAAAAGTTTAGCTGGCTAATATGATCTGTTATGCTGTAGGCTAACGTTAGTGTTTTACGGTCAATAGTACTAATCAGCTGATTGTCTCACGAACATACCCAGCACATTTATCCCCACATAGCAAAGCCATAACACCGCAAGGGAGAAGAACTAAGTTACATGAAACAATATAACTACATATTTTACACCACTGACAAGGGAAAAGTCACTTCTCACGGAATCTATGGCTAGCTTCTAGGTAATGCTAACATTATGAAACAACAGTTTTCATTTGCATTGTTAAAGTTGGAATACCTTACCTATCCAGCAGAAAAAAGGCAACTTCGGTGTAGCTTTGAAAGCCTTTTTCCCTCATAAGACCCTTCCATCGGTGAAAAGCCACACCGATGTTGACCCGTGATTTTTGCCTTCGTTTCTCTCTTATTTTTCTGGCTTCATCATACTTCCTCTTCTTCGAAGCAGATTTACCATCCGTCGGCTCTTGTCCTAAACAATATCTGTGGTCATTATTATTTTGCGGAATTTTGCTGCTTCTCATTCAAATTAGTGACGAAATGCGTTCTGTAGCGATGTTTGTTTGTTGTCGGCTACAGTAGAAACATGACGTCACAATATGTCGACCTTCATAGAAGGGGGTGCCCGTGCTTATGTAGATATAAATGACTCATTCTAAGGTAATAAAAACATAACGGTTCATTAAGTAAGGTCTTTATACACCACTGAAAACATAGTTATGGATCTTATATTGCATTATGCAATAGATCCTCAGAAATAATACACATTGCACCTTTAATATGTGTTCCGAAGAATGAAGATGAACGAAAGTCTGACGGGGTTGGAACAACATGAGGGTGAGTAATTACTGACAGAATTTCCATTTTTGGGTGAACTAACCCTTTAAAACAAACTATTATACATATATTTATACTTACTAATATAATTAAAAAAACAATTACAAATATATTTACAATGAATAACAATCAAAATAGTATCATCATAAATAAATTAATATACTCTGACTTTTTACAGGCTTAATAATGCTTCAGTGTGTGGTACTCCCCAAAACATGGGACAGCCCACAGGGGAGTGTTAGTGTTATATTAGAGTGTTGAGGCGCCTCTGCTTGCTCTTGCCTGTTCTGGAGAGGCAGACCTTGCAGTGCCGCCTGGGCTTACTGCCCTGGGAAGTGTCTGAGGGACTTCAGATGGGAAATGCCTGGCTGTAATGCGGAGAGGATTATCTAAGGCAGGGCGCCCTCCTTTGGTTGGACACCGCAATGTGCTGTACTCCTCCAGCAGCCCTCACATCAGGTTCATCAGGGAGGTGATTTCCTTCCTAATCATAGTAGAGCACATCAATAAGTATGTGAGTGTAGTTTGTTTATTATTGTAAATTTGTTAACACTTTAGATTACATTCATTGAAAATTGTGTCACTTTTTATATTGTTTATATTTATTATTAGATGATTTGTATCCATTTCTTACCAGTAGTTTGCCGGTAGACAATGTGACTGTTGAGTGAAACAGTGTCAAGTAGGTGAAAGAAGATCTTCTTGTACCACTTGGTAGACTTTTGGTGCATTCAAGAAAACTATAGTCATCATGTCAGCTTTGTCAACTCCCCTATCTTTTTGTTATACTCCAGCACACAGACTGGCTTCATCCTTGGTTGCCCAGTGATGTGATCAAGCTTCCCTGTGGCTGCCATACCAGTTGGGTGGACTGTGGTAAGGATATGAACATCCCTCTTGTCATGCCATTTAATTGCCAACTGTGATCCATTTTCTTTGAATTCCACCTCACCTTTTGTCATCTTACAGGTGAATGTTGGCATCCCTTTCCTGTTTGAGCCGCAGTCCCACAAGCTCCAGTGACCAGTGACAAGAGGTACTGGAAAAGGACTACTATACCAGTTGTCCACATAAAGAACATGACCCTTTCTTAGGTAAGGTGCTAGAAGTGTCATCACAACAGACCCAGAAATCCCAAGTCCTTGGTAATGTTGGATGTCACTGGTAGATCCGGAGTAAATGATCATGTCCTGCACATAACCAGTGAGCACATCACACAAAACAAAAACCCCAAATCTGTGCCGTTTAGATGGAATGAACTGACGAAATGCCAGCCTGCCTTTTCACCTCATCAGAGACTCATCCACACACAGATCCCTGTATGGTACAAAAAATGTTTTTTTTTTCAGCTGGTCGTTGAAAACTGCTTTCGCATTGTTTGCGAAGTGAAGACAGGGCAGGAGCAGAAGGAAGCGGTCCTGTGAAAACAAAGACCCGAAAAATGTTGTCAAGAGCATGTGGTCTGTGCTGGGCCAGGAGGATTAAAAAGGTTGGTTGCCTTCCATGACAATGAGTTTACCTTGTCTGCCTCATTTGACATGGGTAAATGGACTGGACTGGTGTTGTCTCTTCACCTTCGATGTTTTAAAGAGCTTTATGGTTTTGGGGAAGGTCTTCATCGCTGTCACTCTCTGTCTCGCTGTCAAAAATCTCCTCAACAGAATAAAAAAAAATGTCCACAATTTCCTCATTTGTCAATTGTCTTCTTTTATACATTTAATTTCTGTCATTTTCTCGGAAGGAGTTAAAAACTGATGAATTTTATTAAAGTTGTGTCTCAAATTAGAACAAAGATGAGTGTGCGAGGTAACGACGTCAGATCTACATCACTTGTCAGCGGGGGAAAAAACTTGCAATCACTGATCTATATAATGTCATTCTATATAGATCAGTGCTTGCAATGCATTTTTTATACCAAATATTTAAGAACTTGTCAACTACATCATTAAATTTATGTAAGGGAACTCCTAATGTGGTTTTAATACTTGAATAAAAAGAAGATAATGTTAGTTGATCGGTAATCACCATGGTAATCACAGCTATGGGCGCCGCCATTGTTTGTTTACAACTCATTCCCTGATGGAGTCGGACTCGGAGCATGCTGGATTTACAACATGCAAGATCATCCATGTCTCCCGAAATATATATGTCAGTAGGGGTTTCAAACTGGGAGCAGAACAGAGTAAGCTTTAGAATTATCTAGCTGCTACACGATGTGTTTGACTCGAATAAAATAACATTACATAATGTGTAAATGTTATCTTGCTGTTATTAGTGTGCAATAAGAAAAGGTAGGCTATTTAGTTTGTACTAGTATTTTTGTTATTGTGTAATGTAATTTAAAGTGTATGAAACCTAAAGTAAACATTAAAATACACTGAACAAGTTGTGATAAATGACGAACGCTGAGCGTGTCCTGCTCAGTGCCAGCCCAGTCAAAGCGCGAAAGCAGATTTGAAATTTAGCAGTTGATCACGTGACTCACTGAATGTTTTAATCAGTGTTAAATGGCTCTGGTTTTAATCAATGATTGTACAAAAGGAGTAGTTCACTTTCAAATAAAAAATTCCTAATAATTTACTCACACCCATGTCATCCAAGATGTCCATGTATTTCCTTCTTCAAAATCAGTCGAAAAGAAATTAAGGTTTTTGAGGAAAACATTCCAGGATTTTTCTCCACATAATGGACTTCAATGGCAACCAACAGTTTGCAGGTTCAAATGTCAGTCTCAATGCAGCTTCAAAGGCTCGACAGGATCCCAGTCGATAAATAAGGGTCTTATTTAGACCGGCATTTGTGGTTATAAAGTAAATTATTATTTGTAAAAAAAAAAATGTGAAAATGACAGACCGTTTCTCTAAATAAGACCCTTATTTCTCGACTAGGATCGTGTCGAGCCTTTGGAGCTGCATTGAGACTGACATTTGAACCTTCAAACCGTTGGTTGCCATTGAAGTCCATTATATGGAAAATAATCCTGGAATGTTTTCCTCAAAAACAAAAATAATTTATTTTTGACTGAAGAAAAAAATACATGAACATCTTGGATGACATGGGGGTGAGTAAATTATCAGAATTTTTTTATTTGAAAGTGAAGAACCCTGTAAAAAGAGATTTCAAACTGACTGTTCTGATGATGGTTTAGTTCCCTCTAGTGGATGTTCAAAATCATACGGCGATTCATAGAAAAACTATTTATTGTGATACCTAAAATTACATAAATAACGTGTTGCATCAGTGGTTACTGGAATAAAATAAATGAGGAATATTGTTCAGATTAACCGGGTATATATTGTTTTAAATCAAATTCATCATGATCCAAATGTTATGGTTTTTAACAGAAGAACTCTGTATAACATGCTGAGATTAAAGTTGTCTTGAAGTTTAAAGAGTCTTGAAATGCTTCATATAAGAGATAGCAGTTACTGGAAAATAAAAGCAGTCCCAGTGGCAAAATTGCCATTATTATTTAGCGGTTTGTGCGGTTCTATTTATCTTTCAGTGCAAAGTACATTATTAATTCATAAGAAAACAAATACAGTTTTTCATGTTCTTACTGGTTTTAAATTGACCTTCTGAGCGCTGATTCAACAGTGAAAATGAAATTGGTAAGCTAATAATAAATCCACTCTCTCTTTAAAGATCTACAAGAGACAGCAGGGACTTGATTTACAACAGAATTTAATGCAAACAAATCTTTTTGGACTGTTTTAAAGCAAAACTAATAACTGTGTGCCACTATCCAATTAAACCTTTCAGAGCAGAGTGCAACGACACCGTGATCAATAAGGAAAAATTACTTGCGCTTACAAAAACAATTGAAAAATGTTAATGTAATAAACAACAATGGTAAATTACCATTTGATTTTTAAAATTAATGTAGTACAAATCACTTTATTGAAATATGTGTCTTTGAACTGAATTGTGAGGATTTTTATCTGCTCTTTGAGGGCAGCATAAACAAGACCAAGTCTAAAATTACAAACAAAAAGTTTTTTTTTTATTTTTTTATTTCATAGAACTTAGAAAAACACAAAGACAAAACAAATACAAGCTCGTCTTGCCTACGAATGGATGTACATCGTGCTCTTTTTTCTGCAAATATTTACATTCAGTATGTACATGAAGTGGAAATGAAAAACAATTGCCACAGTAATATTTAATAGTAATAACAATACCACTATCAACAGCAATGACAATATATATGTGAGTACATACATACATCGCAAAGTCTGAAAGGACAGATAACAAAACAGCGAGATATAGATATAAAAAGTATTAACTGAGGTGTTACGTGTGGTTATCATGTGTTTCCAATACACAGTTTAAGTTTTGAAATGGATTTGATGGATGAATATATATATTTCTAGAATTACATGAGAGATAGATGTTCATTTTTTCAATGCTGAACAAGCTA
This sequence comes from Phoxinus phoxinus, assembly GCF_949152265.1. NCBI lineage: Eukaryota > Metazoa > Chordata > Actinopteri > Cypriniformes > Leuciscidae > Phoxinus > Phoxinus phoxinus. The sequence goes on from NC_136881.1 coordinate 29,527,391, forward strand.
ATCAATATTTGCATTGAAATATATGGAAAAAGATATCATGGAATATCCATAACTATATCTTCAATAACGTTTCAACAGATTTAAATTAATGGAACATTTACCAAAAATAAACCCTCACCCTCATGTTGTTCCATACCAGTATGACTTTCAGTATGACACAAAAGAGAAATTCTAAAGAATGTTCTGGTCATTTTTGTTCATGCAATTATGATTAATTATGCATAAACATCAAACTGATCTATATGGAATTGTTAAATGTAATTGCATTTATTAATTGTAATTGCATAGTAAAAAAATCTTCAAAATGTCTCAGTTTGCGTTTTTACTGCGGAAGGAATGCCATACTGGTTTGACAACATGAGCAAATGAGTACAGAACTATTTATCTCAAATCAAACAAGGCTTGAAATGGGAAAATAAAAACCTGGAAAAAACGGAAAAAAGTTAAGCTCAATTATGGAATGGGATTTATGAACTGTTTATAACGGTTTAAATTAAATTAAAGTTATTTGAATTTACCTTTGTCATTTTAATGAACAAAGATGGTAGGACTTGGATGAGAATCTTTTTATCTTCAATTTCTTGTGTATATTCCTTCATTTCAATAATAAATATAGTATCTGCATGTAGCAGAAAAGGTGTCACTGCAAATGTGAATAAAATTATAATGTTTGACTCCCATAAAGGCACAGGTTGCTCAGTCTGCCTCTTTCTCTGTTTTTGGTGAGATGTAGGCATGGCCAAAGGGAGAGCAAAGCCATTCAGACTTTCAGCTGGTCAAAAATGTAAATCTACTTTCAAGCCAGCAACAGAAACTGGTAATGTGCAGACAAAAAACAAACAAACAAACAAAAAAAGTGTTATTTTCGTATTTTGGAAAGGTACACAAGGTAGGTGTGCATTTCCGTCTGCTTACCAGAGTGGTACCATTTTCCGTTTCAGACACTGGACACAAATCACGCACATCACATTAATTAAAGCATTTGTACAGTTTACTGTGACTGTACCATATAAATATGTTCACTCAGCACCTCCTCACATTCCCTCCCTTATTCATCTGCTGTTATTGGATGACCCTTCCCAGCATCGTGCTGATTCACGGCCCCAGCAGACAGACAGGGCAGACTGTGCTGGCTTTTCTTGAGCAGCTGTATACGGTTGTGGCAGTAGAATTTAACAGCCCTCCAGTCCCGGTGGTTAGTGACCAGCAGGGGGCAGAGCTGCAGGCAGCGCTCACAGTCCGCTTTGGCGGGCACACGCAGCTCCATAATGTTTTGCACCAGGTGGGACTCAACAGCTGCCCGCTCTGCTTCAGACCAAGGCCGCTTTAGCACACCACGTTTCCCTGAGACAGAGAGGAGAATGTATGTTAATCATTATTCCTATGCAAACACTTCACTGAAGCTCTCCCAGGCACACACACACACACAGACACACACACACGAGCCAGCACTGTGCTGAAGGTCTCAGTGCAATATCTGGAGTTTTTCCCGCAAAGATAGTGTCTATTAAGTCATCTAATCTAATTGGGATTAAAATGTCTTACAATAAACACCAAACATCTACATATATGAGTTACTTCCAGGAAATTGTATGTCCCATCATGTCCTTAACATTAGCGGTTTTGTCTATTTTTTCTTATCTCTTATTTTTAATCAGTTAATACATTTGGAAAAACAATAACCAATAATTTGTATAGTAATATTTTTTCCTATATTGTCCTAATGACAATTTTATGATTGCTTTATGTATTACAAACACTGTGCATTAAGTCATCATGGATTTTATCCCATGTAAAAACATATTTATCAACAGAATCAGACAAAAACAATTTTTATTTATAGTTTCTATGCTGTAATAAAGGCTGTCAATTAGCACTACATTATTCATATACTTAATTGTTATTAAAATACCTCAAGATGGTTTGAAAAAAATGCACATAAACCATTTATTGTCACAATGGTGTGTCGCAATCTGCTTTTTATTCAGCAAGCCTACATAACGTGACAACCAGGCTTTGTTGGTACCATGACGCTGATCATCAACTTTCCCTGTCAACTCAGGCTTTGGTCCAGAGTTCATGGAGCTCATGCACATAACAGTGAACAGCCAATCGTATGCCTTGAAACTTCTCGCGAGAGAATCAGCAAGATTAATTTATTATGCCGAAGATCAAGAGATCAAAGAATACGAAGTACATAAATGCATTTACACATATCAGTGCAAGTGAAAGTAAGGAAATTAATTTATATAGTGATAATATACAGTATATATATTTTTCGGGTATACAGAGACTCGATCAAGTAAGCTCAAATGTAGTCATTTTTAAAGCTTTATCTACTGATTACAAATCTTATTTATATTATATATTATCTGTCATCTTCATCAATCATCTTTAAGGAGTGGCTTTAATGTGTCACTTTGCTCACAGCTGATTGGTCCAATTTCCGTTTGAGATCTTACACAGAACATAACTTACTATTGCGACGAACACTGCTAAAAGCTGAGCCACTTTCATGGTGCCTAAAACCCAGGGTTGGCGCAAACCAAACTGAAACATACCTGGCTAGCCACCTAAACTGGCTTCAAGCTATAGGCCCCCAGATGTCAATATTCTGGTTACAAGAAATCTGAATAAGACAGCTGCCATATGCTTACTTTTTTTTGCTCTCAACTATTCTTAGTTAGTTTAGCTACACTGTACAAAGGTTGCAAAATCTGTGTTTTTGTTTATTTGTTTTATTTAATTCAATAACCCTGGTTTGTCTGCATTGCACATGTAAACATGGATTGCAGTTACAATCATCAGTGTCATCCTCAGGCCCTGGAACTGAGATGTACAAAGTAGTCACACTGTATGATACAATCATACTGTCAGACTCACCGGTCTTGGGCTGTCCTGAGGCCTTTTTGCCGTTCATCTTCTTAGGCCGGGGGGTTTTGCTGTTGTTTGTGGTTTTCTTCATCATAATGGTGGTTGGAGGAGATGGTGCTTCTGGATTCTCTTTACTCTGCTCAACATCTGAATCCTCTGACAGAGAGTCAGCAGAGTTTCCTGACAACACTGAAAGGGGTGTGAAAATAAGTATGACTGATGTGTCCAATACTCTTTATTTACACCTGCCATGTGCTTAACACAACAAACTCACTCACCATCTAACTCCAGACAGATGTGATGTAAACTCATTCCTCGGAACAGGACGCCATCTCTCTCTCCGCATAGTACCACCCGACCAATCAGACCCATCAGCCCTGGGTCTTGGCCGATGGTTGCACAGCTTTGCGTTACATGATACTCTTTCTGCAAAAAGCTTTCCAATCGCTGTGTGGCAGCACCGCGGTTCCCTTCCTCCTCACCCTCGCTTAACAACAGGAGCTGCGTAAGTATCGCCACCTGTCTGCGAACGCGTGTCTGCGTCAGTGCCCGTGGGTAACGCGTACCACTGGATCGAGCCAAGCTGCGTAGTAAATCTGTCCCCCGCAGCGGAGTGGCAGGCGAATGAAATGGCCGGGCAAACACGTAGGGGTTCTGTGGATCGATTCCCACACCAGCACGCGTCTGCAAAAGCACCTCCAGACAGGCTTCAGAATGTGGCGGGAGGATGAGCGGCTGCACTCGGCCACGTTTCCCTTGGACCCCAACGCGAGGGAGATGGGGGAGGACCATCCGCTCGAATGGTGAGAGTGAGGCCTCGAGTGGGGTTAGAGCTTGTGGGGCACCAGGTGCCATGGGGATGGGGCACTGGGGTGTGATGCGGGCCTGGTACTCGGTGATGGTGAGTTTGGAGACTTCGCATTCACGGCGACGGTTGTAAAGGATGAGAAGGGCCAGGCTGGAGTGACAGAGGAGACGCCAGGCCTCAGCTGACTGTGGCGAGCGGGAGAGAGAGATGAAGGCAGAGTGCTGCAGCCGCCGCAGGTACAACACCAGGGAAGAGAGGGCGGAAAGAAGTGGGAGCATGTGGGGTCGACGTGAACTAAGAAAAGAGAAAAAAGAACAAAAGTAAATGCATGAGTTTAGAGAGACTGGATGATAAATTCTAATAGTAAATAATTTTTGTCTACACTGGACACGACTGCGACTGCAGCAAATCCATTTGACCTTTGTGTCAGAAGTGCAGGCATGTGGAGCATGTCAAATAAAACGGCATCGGTTTACTGTCAGGGATTTGCCGTGCCGCAACGCATCCAGTGTCGACAGCATCACTGATTATGATGGGTTCTATTGTCTTTTGTCGTGTCATTTCGCATCACTTGCTTTCGGCATATACACAGTAGAGGTCTTCTCGGGTTCTAAAATCCTAAAACCCGGCATGCATAAATAAAAAAAACAACCCGAGACAGACCCGATAAAATTTAGACCCGAGTCTGACCCGACGGCATTTGTTTTCGAACCCAACTGGACCCAAACGTAAACGGCATTGCCGTGTGCACAGGCTGCAGCCCAGCCGTCAGTCAGGAAAAATACAGTTGTCCTGCTGACTGATTTGGCTGCTGCTCCATTCATTTAATTTATAGATTTACTTATTTATTATTAATTTATATTTTTGCCTGCCCAATGGATACAAGTTATTTCTGAGTTTTCAATTGTGACTATTGTGTATTGGAAAAATAAACTTGATAGCTTGATACAAATTAAATCGGCTTATAAATCATGGATACGCTAGTGTTGTCTGCAACGCTATTTACCTCAACTCCGGCGAAGGGCTTTAAAGCCCTTCTTCTTACTAGAGGGTGTGAGAGATGCCACTTCGATTGACATTGTTCACCGTAATCCATAAAAGATGATGCAAACAGCGAGTCTAAAATCCATGCTGACTGCACTTGTAACGGTAGGCAAAAATGTGGAGCAACCGTGCGTAGAGTCCTATGCACATTGCACATAGAAGTGCGGATACAGAGAGAACTTAGAAAAAGTGAGATAACGTTGTCAAAAAATTGCTCTAAATAAAATATTTTTAAATGCCCAACATAGTTTAAAAGAATTTGGGTCTTCTCGGGGGTCTATTCGGAAAAAACACATTTATTTTAAATTACCAGAGACCCGAGGCCACTAATACTGAACCCGACCCGAGACACTCGGTCTTGGATCTGAACCCACTCAGGTCTCGGGTCGGACTTCGGGTTTTCGGATCCAAGTGGACCCGTGAAGACCTCTAATACATGGTGTAATATCAATTGAAAATGTCTGACCTTGATAGGTCAGTCTTATCCTCCGCTCCGCTTTCTTCTTCTCTCCCTCCATTGTCCTCTCTCGCTTCTTTCAAAGATTCTGACTCCTTCACATGCTCCACAAACACTGAAGTGGGCACCACCTCTTTTGTCTTCACAAAAATGTCTATCTCCTCATTCTCCTTTTTTATTTTTCGTCCTCCTTTTCTGGGAGGATTAGCAGAAGTAGGTGGGCTCCTCTTTAACACAGACACTGGAACACCTCCTCCTCTGGGCGGAGTTGTCAGAGCTGGGGCAAGACTTTTGCGAATAGGGCTAGAGAAGGCAGGGCTCCTTCTGACTGGAGACAAAGGAGGAGGTGAGTGTGGCGTTTCCACCACTACACCTGACACAGGAGCTACTTGGAGGCATTGGGAATGTTTGCTCGATGATGGGAGAGATGAGTGTACACAATGAGAGTTACCAGAGGCGCGTGCTTGCTCCAGGGCAGAGCGCACATCAGGCTGGTGGGCATGGTGTTTGTTCAGATGGCGTGGGAGAGATCGGAAGTGACGGCCACAGTAGACACAGCGCTGTTTCTGTGCCATGGTGCTCTGCCCACGACCCACTGACACTTTGACACTATTAGAAGGAACTCCTGCAGGCGGTGGGCACTTAAACACAGATCTGGAACGAGCAGTGGTCTGCTGAGGGGAGGTTGGGATGGAAAGTGGAAATGAGGGAGGATGTCTGGGGGATCGTTGAGGTGCCTTTCTCTTGGCATGTGCAGCAGGAGAGGAGAGGGCTTTGTGCCTCTTGCGGCGGTGAGGTGTTCGCATGTGCATCTCTCCATTGGCATCATCCGAGTCGAGGTCTGAATCACTGGGCTCAGAGTGAGAGAGAGGGGAGGACGAAGGAGAGAGAGACCAGGAAGGTGTGATGTATTCCGACACAGAAAGAGAAAGTGGAATTGGGCAGGACTCTTCCTCCTAAGAGAGAAAAAAGCACATACATTTCAAAAATCTGTTAAAGACTAGGTAATCTGAAAGGGATTGAAATGAGGTGTTTGAAATGAGGTGAACACCTACTTAAATATCAAACTTATAAGTCTCATGACTGAAAGTGAAAACTGTAGAGCAGAACTTAATTTTATCCACCAGGAAATGACTGAACACCACCAGCACTCAATTTGAAGAGGCTTTTGACTAGGATGAAGTGACCCTCAGGAGTATCTAGACGAATTTAAATTGTCATCCTTTTTGTCGATTAATTGCTATTATTGTCTTAACCTTCATTAAATTGTCAACTGGCATGTTGTTAATTACATCCGTTTTTTTAAAGGCAATTAGAAAATGGATGGTTCACACAGCGGCCCCCAAATCCGCCTGGGCCCATAAGCACATGCATAGCTTGTATACTCACATGCTACGCCACTGACTTTACCAATTTTAAAACCACAAAATCGGTTGAATATGTAAATATCCAGGGCTTTCGTGAAAACTAATATACCTCAGCATTTTTGTATCCCTGCTCACGGACAGTTGGCTCGACAGAGCGTTATTAACAGAACAATTAATTTAAAGGTAAGGTTTATCACTGAAAATTGTGTCATACTATGCCTACTCTTTAAACTGCATTTTGGTCAAAATGAAATACTATGCCACAGAGGTGTGCAATATATATCGTCTGATAATATTGTGATTGTTGGTTTAATGACAGACGGTCTGACATTATCGAGTATCTCCCTCACTTTTACAGAAGCACATCTAGAGAGCACATGCATACACTACATGACGTAGTCTAGTGTGTTAGACTAGTGTGTTTGTGCATTCTTTCACTGCATGATTTAGCCTATTAAAATGCCCTGAATATTCAAGATAAGGGGCAAAAATACCTCTGCATGTCATTTATATTTATATAATTTAATATAGTTAAATCAACCTCACATGAAGAGTTACATTTTTTTCTCCAAATATCAGCACAATTACAAATTGTATACACAGTTCAATAAACAAGAATGTAACATTAATTAATTAATTAAAACATTAATTAATTGTTTGACAAAAGGATTCAATGATTCACTAATTATTAAGACAGTCAAATGCTTAGTTCTTTAATGAATCAGCCGTTTGAATGAATCAGTTGAATCTCAATAGCTACGTCCGAAATCGCATACTTCCCTACTATATAGTAGACGAAAAACAGTATGTGACAAAAGCCCAAATTCACAGTTGTGATAAAAGAGTAGGCAAAAAAGTACCTGGATGACCTACTACTTCCAGCAAGATATGGTGTGCATATGATACTATATAGAACATACTTTTTTTTAGTAGCCCTGAAGTAATTACTCATAGTCAAAATAAGTACTACCTCCGAGAGAGTATGTGATTTCGGACGCAGCCAATGACTCACTCATTAACAGTGACTTGCTGCCACCTGCTGGCAGTTTTAATCTCATATTTAAAGTCTCTTTTCATTTCAAAATATCAATATTCAACGTTTTCTGTTTAAAACGTCAAAAACAAAACATGCATTTGTAACTGCATGTTAAATGCATTAATGCCCCCACTGGTCTGCATTAAACAGTCTGTAAATGCATCTAAATGCCACTTCAGATGCAGCTTCTGTTTCATCTGCATTGCAAGGATAATTTTTTAAACATTGTTTACATTGGTAACATCCCTATTGTGTTTTATTATTCTAAATTAATTCATTGATTAAATGTAACAATTTGATACAAAAGATGATGCATACATTTATTAGGTAAAACATATTCCTATAAAGGTAAAAATGCACTTGAAATGTAAAAATATATTTACATTTATTGGAAAAGATGATTTCTGTCACTGCTATGAACTGACCACCACACAGAATATGAAGATATCAAAAACTTTAGGAGTCAGCTGTCCATGGCAGTCCTAAATCTGCCAAGGTATCAACAGAATAAACACTAAGCAAAATATCGTCTAATTATCGTTATCGATAAAATCAAAATATAATTTTGTGTCAATATCGCACACTCCTACTATGGCAATAGCTTTCTTACCTGTACATGACAGCATTTTGCTTTGGGGGGTTCGGGTGAACTAACAGAACTTTCAGTTTCCCTGTCCGTTTGGCCTAAAACACTGTTTCAACATTGAAATGTTGACTACAAACATGTTGTTCTCTTCGTATTTACGATTCTTTTCAGCCTTTAGCCACTGCCTACAACATGCTGGATCTTTAACTGGGAACCGAAAATAACACACCCACCAAACGTTTAATCTTTGAATTCTTGCAACAGGGAACAATACATGTCGACACCATTATGACTAAACGTTTGCTAAGAAGTATTCCCTAATAAAGCAAGGTGGTATTTAACTCTGGCAAGCGGTACCAGACTGGAGGAAGTGGCCTTGGATGGCAACATGCCCAGTGCATTATGGGTGATGAAGTTTTCCTACCTATTTGGCCCGTTTTCTCTTGTCAGATATCACAGATAAAAAAAATATATATATATATATATATATATATATATATAAAAAAACTGTACTGCTTACATTATAGGCAGTCAAGTTTTATTGAAAGCCCATTTTGCCAGTGCCCTTTAAGTTGAATTTAAATAAAGAAGTACATACTGGGTGGAACAGTAGGAAAATGTTGGAAATGTTAGTATGCAGGTGCATTTACACCGATGGCCAGGGGCGCAACAATTATTTCAGGAGTGAGGGGGACAGGATATTCAGCATAAGGCCTGAAAATGCCTTTTGCTTGTTAACTGGGTGTATAGTCTATGATTGTGCATTTGTAAAAACGAAACGTATATATTTACCTTTTTAATGTTGCTCTCGTGGTCCAAACTGCAATCAAAGGTACTAGGAGGCACAGTGCCATGAAAACCCTGAGAGGGGTAGGAAACATCAACACAAAATATTAGAGTGTGACTATAAAGTCCCACTAATATTCTCACACATACAGTACACATGAAAAAAATCAAATACCATGCAAATAAACGCATATCACAAACACATCTAAATGATCAAATGTCAACAATTTGCATACAACTAGTATCACTGAGATGTGCTGGCCATTGTCATGGTTACACTTACCACAGCGTTTTCTCCCCACTCCGTCAAACTGTAATCCACAGTGATCTCCTCCCCCTTAGTGATGTCGCGGATCGCTATGACAATCAGTCGCACTTGATTTCCACAGTGCACTTCCCGAATGCGGCAGTTTGGTGTTGGGGGGTACGAGACAGATCCCCTCAATCCGCTAGAGCCCTCCTCACTCACACTGTATGGGAGAAAACTACATCAGACAGCAATACACCAAAACAAACTGATATAGATAACCACATCACAGCTGGGAAATCTTGCAGTATCCATTCAGTATAATCTTCAGATTTTTGAAAGTAGACATTTATGTGATCTAAGTTGAGTCGACTAGTCGCTGATGACGTCGTTAAAATAAGCCTGAACCTCGAGCTGAGACTCAAACGCTGGGGGTTGCGATTAATTTTAAAACGTGCAAACGTCCTGATCAATTTTGAGCATCCAGATGGTATAATCAAACATATCTTGTGTAGCGCTCTCGGAGTATGCATTTATTCTTTATTATTATTCTTCAATAGGCCATGACCAACGCACAGTCGACGTCAAGCTTAAAGCGTCGTGGCAGAGCATTAAAGTCTGCGCAACCCCTTGTATGTGTTTTTTTGTTGAGTATCATTCATACATCAGACTGTTATGGCTCATATACGCAATTTATTGCAATTCAATAATAATTGAGAGATGGTCAAATAAATGTTCCCCAAAAGCTTGTTGTGTCATATTTAACATTTATATTAACATGGAAAAATAAAAAATAAAAATAAATAAATGTTTTATGATATATATATATATATATATATATATATATATTTTTTTTTTTTTTTTTTTTATGAATAATCAAGTAAACCCAAGTTGCTTCAGTCCAGTAAATGTTGATCTTATATACGAATCATGAAAGATTTCACAGCAAAAAAGATTTACTTGTTAAAAAAGTTTAAACAATCAATAAGATTGTGTACAAAAGGTTTTTCAGTAAAAGTTGTCATAAATTTTTATAGGCCCTAGTAATTTGCATATTAAATATGATACAACGGGCTAATATATTTATAAATATGCATTATACTTATTGTTTAACAGGATTTTACAAAGAATGTTTACTTTAAGTTATGAGAGATTAAAATGTTTAAAAAATGTGACAAGCATTCTTTTTTTAAACTAATTTATACCCCTGTGCTATAAATGTACATTTTTTGTGCTGCACTATGACCACACACACACACACACACACACAGAGAGAGAGAGAGAGCGAGAGAGCGAGAGAGAGAGAAAATAAACACGTTGCAATAAACATACACAACCTGCATTCCAGTAATCCCCCACCTCGATATACACACAACTGCATCTCTCGACCACACAACAAACACAATTACTCGCTATCTCTTCCTAGCGCGCGCACACACACACACACCCACGGACAGATACACACATGCAGTCTCTCTAGTCAGACCACACACACACACACACTCAGTCAGTCAGTCAGTCAGTCACTCACCAGAGCTGAGCAGATTGTGTTTCATAGTATGGTCCATCAGCAGCAGGGACTCCGTGTTTGTCCTCACGACCGTCACCTGCAACACACATATAATAGGATCTCACATAGATATTTACACACTATCTCTGAAACATACACAAATATAATGTTAAGCTGTATGGTTTACTTGAATGAGTAATGGTACATTCACACTTACAGTGATTAAATCATTGGAGGTTGACTGGTCACTTTGTTGCTGCTAATTTCCGTCAGTGTGAATACCACTTGACACTAGAGCTTGGCTCCTTATTTCTTGATCCAATTTCTCTCTTTTTTATCATTTTCGGTTTTCTTACATATCAATTAAAGAAACAAAAAGGACAACAACAAAAAAACATTTTACCTTTCTCTGGTCCATAGCTGTTCTCTGACATGCTTTCTTCCTCATCTTCTGTGGCGAAGACTCTGTCGCACACCTTCACTGGTGTCCCTTTCCTTTTCCTTCCACAGCCACGTCTACGAAACACACACATACACACACATCATCATCATCACATTAAACGGACAGCCTGAACAACTTAATCAGCAACAAAACATAAATCACACAGACAAATCAATAACCTGGACACATCAGTGGATCAATGGAAATCACAGCACAAATCCTATTCAGTCTTACTTCTCTAAACCAAAAATGTGGAAGCAAAACATGTTTAATTAAGACTCATATAATGCACCTCTATTTGTTACTAAAAATAGCACCGCCTATACAATTAATCTTTTATACCTGGCTTAACTAAAGGAAGCCCGTCAACTGATCTGAATCATGTGTCAAGCACATCAGAAATATAACATAATGCTCATCTTAGCAAGCACCACTAATTAATCCACTACACATTCACTCTTCTTCTTCAAGAAGAAGAATCAGTTAGGTAGAATCTATATATGTACATAATAACAGAACTCTGATCTAGAGAAGTTTTACTCGCAAATCAATAATCCATAAAATCTTCAACAGAGGGTAACTGACCACATAAAAGTGTGAGCTGCTGTTAATAGAGCAGTGTATGAAAGCCAAAGATTCGTTTTCCACAGATGCAGCTGTGAATGCTTAATTAGACAAGTGTGGAGATGTGCAGTCTCTTGGTTACAGATGTGTTCAGTGTGTGTGTCGTGCCTGACGTATTCATTGAGCTGTGATAAGACTTAGTCTTGCCGACTGGATATTGATCTGGCCGACCCTCCATCTGGACCCGAGAGCATATGTTTGCGTGTGCTAGTGTGCATGCAGGCAGGCAGATTCATATGTTCATCCCTCGATTCACCATTTCAGGTCAGCTTAATAAAGAACTGAGATAGAGATAATTACAAAGATGATAAAAAAACAAGTCTATGAAACTTAATAAGAGTACATGGCAGTATTAAACTGATGTGAATAATGGAAGTGGGCCAATAACAAATAAAGCTTCAAGAAAATTCAAAAAGTTCACTTTTTGACAAAATTCAAAAAGTTTCACATCAGTTTAAAACTAATTTTACATTGAACAGGCTTCTACTTGGATACCTGTATTAGCTTTAGCCTATATGCTAGCAAGTTCATACATAGAATCTTTAAATACAATGAAGAAGTTTATGATAAAATAGCATTTTTCCTAGTTTTTCATTGGTTGTACCTGACATGGAAAGTGTACCAACCTACCCATACTTTAAAAGTAGCTATTTTTTATCAGTATTTGAAAGAGATCTAAACCTTTTCACTCTGCCACAAAAGATCATTTGGGCTCCTCTGGATGCTGCACTAACATGCTTATTACTCTTATTACCAGTTTATAATAAAATACCTATGTGTTCACAGGTGCACTGTTTTTTTAGTGGCATCTAGTGGTGAGGTTGCGAATTGCAAGCAACAGAAGTTACGGTGGCCGACAGGAAAATATGTCGTCGTCTGAGACTGCAGAGAGTAGCCAGTTAAGCAATGAGGTTTCTTTACAAAGATAAATGAAGAAATTAGGTTTACTTAATTATTCCGTAAAACAATATGTTATTGTGAATATTATTGTTACTTGTTCTTCATTGTGTCATTGTTTTAAATGGTAATTGGTACACAATGCACCTTTAAGCCACCCTGACATTTAAGAATATACACATTTTTAGACAAATTTAAAACTACTGATATTTATTAAATGTGTTTATGAAAGGTTTCAAGCATGAAATTATGCCATGGTCTTTTATTTTGAATTTCTTATTATTAAAACACCATTTTAAACAGTTTTCTTAGTCTGTTCATTTGCGCAGACGATTGCAACATTTTGGGGATTTAAGATACCAAAACATTTTTAAAAATCTATTATTCGAATGTACTAAAAAATTAATTCAAACTACATTTATTTGATAGAATAATGTGCTGGATGTGACGAATGGATCAAATTACTTTAAAAAGAAAGAAATGCATTTGGACACAAAAATATGCACGTCATTGACCCAAGTACAGATTATTCAATGGGTTATATTCCTATGTACCTTCCTGTGTGTTAACACACACCATGACACTTGTAAGTTGTAAAAAAAACACTTTCCAACAAAAAAAAGGCATATAGTGCACAACATTACTAATTAATCTACAATTTCCAATCCAATTCTAATGAAAGCCACTGCAACACTAGACTTTATGCTCCAATCACTTCAATTCATATGCAGTTTTGTCTTTTGCTCATCAGTCTGATGAACTCTAAACTGTGAATTTGCATAACAAAAGACATCTGACCAATAGACCAGTGGTTCTCCACCTTTTTTACTCAAAGGCTCCCGTTTGTCTGAGACGATACTCAAAAGCCTTCCTATATAAGCCATGTACCTCTGGTAATTGTATTGTACTAAAAAAAATATGAATTAAGATTGTGTCAATATATCTAAATTTAAGACTTATTGCCCCCCCAGGAAGTTTGCTTAAGCGGGACTTAATAGAGGATCTAAAGGTATGGTGACATTAGTGAAATTTAATGGGCAAATTGTCTATGATCAGAAATATAGAGGTGTATAAGCTCACACAGAAGTGAGTCACTACTAAAGTCAAAACTCCAGAGAGCGTAAATGTAAATGTGACTGCATCTTAAACGTCCTCTTGACTGAATTTAAAAAACTGACATTTTGGTCAACAGGCCCAAAACTCTCACCCTAGCCATGGGCCATAGTGTCGTACTTACTGTTGAATACTAACACACATGCTCATTCACTCACACATTCTCATTTTATTGTAAACCAGTGGTTTATCATCGGCGCGTTTACAAAGTCGACCGTGAGAACATGGACAAGTTCCACTGAGATCCATTTAAATAACATTCACTGTTTTCTGTGGACATACTCTTGTCCAGCCTGTCAGTAAATCTGATTACACACACTTGTGTAACTCATTATCCATGTCAATACACTGCAAAACGGACATGCTTTTAATCCCTCCACGTTCCACAAGTCAAAATCTGTTTTTCTTTCCTTCATTTGTGTATCTCCACACTGTTTATCTCTCTTTTTTCCTTTTTCCCTCTCGTACACACACAAAATCCTATTCCACTCAAAACAACACACAAACAAGTCAAATCAGAAATGCACATGTGGACAAGAACACAAACTCACACCTATCCTCTTTATAAACCCACCAAGTGCACAAGCACACACACACACACACACACACACACACACACACTCCAACCCCCCCCCCCCCCCCCTCCAGTCGGACACACATGTATGTGTTCACACACATGCAAACACACCCTACCCTTTAAAAGCCTGCACACACACACACACACACAACCACACACACGCTCTCCCTGTGACACAGACACACACGCAAACACTCTCTTTCTCAATCACACACACACATACACACACACACACACACACACATATCCTCTCTTCAGCTGAGCTCACATGCACGCACACACTCACCCCTCCTCCATCTCAAGCTCACATGCACACACACGCACTCACATACACTCACTAACTCTCATAC